>NC_091979.1:200880743-202080743 GCF_044704955.1 Pristiophorus japonicus | reverse complement strand
TTTATCAAAGCTTTAGATAAGGTCCCACATGGCAGACTGGTCATGAAAGTAATAGCCTATTGGATCTAGGGCAAAGTGGCAAGTTGGATCCAAAATTGACTCAGAGACAGGAAACAAAGTGTAATGGTTGATAGGTGCTTTTGTGACTAGAAGGCTGTATCCAGTGGGGTTCCGCAGGGCTCAGTGCTGAATCTCTTGGTTTTTGTGGTATATCTCAATGACTTGGACTTAAATGTTGAGGGTATGATTAAGAAGTTTCTTGCAGATGACAAGAAACTAGGCCGCATGGTAGATAATGAAGAAGAAAGCGGCGGACTGTGGGAAGATATCAATGTACTGGTCAGGTGGGCAGAACAGTGGCAAATGGAATTCAATCCGGATAAGTGTGAGCTAATGCATTTGGGGAGGTCTAACAAGACAAGAGAATACACATTAAATGGTATGACACTGAAATGTGTAGAAGAACAAAGGGACCTTGGAGTGCATGTCCACAGATCGCTGAAGGTAGCAGGCCAGGTAGATAATGTGGTTAAGAAGGCCTTTATTAGTTGAGGCATGGAATACAAGAGCAAGGAGGTCATGCTTGAACTGTATAAAACACTGGTTAGGCTGCAGCTGGAGTACTGTGTGCAGTTCCGGTCACCAGGAAAGATGTGATTGCACTGGAAAGGATGCAGATGAGATTTACAAGAATGTTGCCTGAAATGGAGAATTTTGACTATGAGGAAAGATTAGAGATGCTGGGTCTATTTTCTTTGGAACAGAGGAGGCTAAGGGGAGACCTGATTGAAGTGCATAAAATTATGAGGGGCCTGGATAGAGTGGATAGGAAGGACCTGTTTCCCTTGGCAGAGGGGTCAACAACCAGGGGGCATAGATTTAAAGTAATTGGGGGGAGGTTTAGAGGAGATATGAGGGGAAATGTCTTCACCTAGAGGGTGGTGGGGGTCTGGAACTCACTCGTGAAAGGGTCGTAGAGGCAGGAAACCTCACCACATTTAAAAGATACTTAGATGTGCACTTAAATGTCGTAACCTACAGGGCTACGGACCAAGAGCTGGAAAGTAGGATTAGGCTGGATAGCTCTTGGTCGGCCAGTGTGGACACGATGGGGCGATATGGCCTCCTTCCGTGCTGTAAATTTCTATGATTCTATGATTCTATGCAAGCGACGCCTGAGTGGTAGAGCTCTTGTCGTCCATTATAATGTAACTCATGAACTAAGACTAGTTTGTGATGCCTCTGGGTATGGTGTGGGAGCTGTTATCAGCCATGCTATGAATGATGGCCACGAAAAAGCGGTTGCCTTTGCATTGCATACGCTCAACAAAAGCGAACAAAATTATGCCCACATTGAGAAAGAGACTTGGCAATTATATTTTGTATTAAAAATGTCACCAGTTTCTTTTGGGATGCCAATTCATGCTAGTAGCCAATCACAAACCATTACTAGCTATCCGAGGCCCGAAGGCAGCAATTCCATCTATGGTGGCTTCCAGGATGCAAATATGGGCTATTTTATAAAATCGAGAATCGCACATTGAAGCAGAATGCAGTGGCGGATGCCCTTTCAAGGTTGCCTCATGAAGATTATGAAATTGGCCGTGAACAGTCAATCTTCACTCTAGATGTTGGGGAGTAGAATAGCTGGTTGAATATAATCAGTGGTGAGTATAATGATTGGGAAGTATAATGGGTAGGCAGTATAATGGGTGGGGTGTATTATGTATTTTGAGTATAGTGGTTGGGGAGCTTAATGGTTGGGGAGTATTATGAGTGACCGGTATAATGGGTAGGGTGTAAAGTGCATGGGGAGTATAAAGAGCGGTGTGAACAAAGTTTGTGGAGTGTTTGCATGATATGTATAATGGGTGGGGAGTATAATGGTTCGGAATATAATGGGTGGGGAGTAAAATGGGTGGGGAGTAAAATGGGTGGGAAGTATAATGGATGGGGTGTATAATGTTTTCGGTGTATGATGGGTGGGGAGTATAATCAGTAGAGAGTATACTGTGTGTGAAGTTTAATGGTTGGGGAGTATAATGTGTGAGGAGAATAATGGGTGGGCACTATAATGGGTGGAGTGTATAATAGGTGGGGAGAATAATGGGTACGGTATAATAGGTGGGGAAAATAAAGTATTGAGCGTACAATGGTGATAAGTATAATGAATGGGGAGTATATTTACCGGAAGGTATAATTGGTGGGGCGTATAATGTGTTGTGAGTATAATGGGTGGGGAGTATAATGGATGGGGAATATAATGTGCAGAGAGTATAATGTGTGGCGAATATAAAGAATGGTGTGAATAAATTCTGTGGAGTATAATGGGTGGTGAGAATACTGGGCGGGAAGTATAATGGGTGGGGATTATAGTGGGTGAGGATTATAATGGGATGGGAAGAATATTGGGTGGGGAGTATAATTAGTGGAAAGTATAATGAATGGGGAGTACATTGATTGGGAAGTATAACTGGTGGGGAGTATAATGTGTCAGGACTATAATTGATGGGGATTATACTAGGTGGGTATAATGGGTGGGGAGTATATTGGGTGTGGAGTATAATTAGTGTGGTGTCTAATGGGTGGGGAGTATAATTAGTATAAATATAATGGGTGGGAAGTATAATGTGTGGTTAGTATAATTAGTGGGAATATAATGAATGCGGAGTATAATGGATAAGGAATATAGTGTTTTTGGAGTATAATGTGTGGGGGATATAATCAGTTGGCAGTATAATGTGTGGGGAGTATAATGTGTGGGGAGTATAATGTGTGGGAAGTATAATGTGTCAGGAGTATAATGAGTGTGGAGTATAATGTGTCAGGTGTATAATGAGTGTGGAGTATAATGTGTCAGGTGTATAATGAGTGGGGAGTATAACAGTTAGCGTATAATAGGTGGAGATAATAAAGTGTTGGGAGTATAATGGTGGTAAGTATAATGAATAGGGGTATATTGAGTAGAAAGTATAATTGGTGGGGTGTATAATGTGTTGGGAGTATAATGGGTGGGGAGTATAATCAGTGGGGAGTATAGTGGCTGAAGGGTATAATGAATAGGGAGCATAATGAATGGGGAGTGTAATGTTTAGGGAGAATAATGGGTGAGGAGTATAATAGGTGTGGTGTATGATGGATGGGGAGTATTATGAGTGTGGTGTAATGTACAAGGGGAGTATAATGAGTGGTGTGAATAAAGTCTGCGGAGTATATTGAGTGATGAATATAATGGGTGGGGAGGGTAATGCGTGGGGAGTAAATCAGTGGGAGGATAATAAATGGGGAGTATAATGGGTAGGGAGTATATCATTTTCAGAGTATAATGCATGGGGAGTATAACGGTATAATAGGCGGGGAAAATAAAGTGTTGCGAGTATAATGGTGGTAAGTATAATGAATGGGAGCTATATTGGGCCCAAGTTTCGGGCCGTGCCTAAAACGGCGCAGCCCGGACCTGGACGCCCGTTTTTCGCGCCACAAAGTGCGCCTAATAAAAACTTACCTATTCTCCGGCTCCCTGCAGGTCCTCTGGAGCTGAGCACGGCGCCTGGAGCTACAGTGGGTGCGCATGTGCAGTACCTCCGGGCGCCCAAAACTGTGGGAGGGGCCCGAAGCACGCAGCCCCTAGCCTTGGCCGAATGGCCTCACTGGGGCTGCGTGAGTAAGGCTCCCCCCACCTGACCGGACCCGACTCGACCTCTGCTTCCCCCCGCAACCCGCAACCTGCAACCCCCCCCGCCCCCCGGCGACCCGACCTCCGCTCCCCCCCCCCCGACTCGACCCGACCTACGCGCCTGCCCCCCCCGGACCTCCACGACTCTTCCCCCCCCCCCACCTCCCCCGGACCTTCGCGACTCTCCCCCCCCCTCCCCCGGACTTCCGCGACTCTCCCCCCCCCCCCCCCCACCCCCCGGACCTCCGCAACCCCCCCCACCAAGACTCGACTCCACCTACCTGTAAATCCAGCCCGAAGTCTTGGGCCTGGCCCTTCAGCCTCCTTCTCTCCCTTCTCTCCCTTCCTTCCCTCCTTCCCTTCCCTCCCTCCCTCCATCCTCTCTCCCTTCTCTCCCTCTCTCCCCCCTCCTCCTCCCCCCCCCAACCCCCTCCTCCTCCACCCCCACCCCCCGGACCTCCGCAACCCCCCCCACCAAGACTCGACTCCACCTACCTGTAAATCCAGCCCGAAGTCTTGGGCCTGACCCTTCAGCCTCCTTCTCTCCCTTCTCTCCCTTCCTTCCCTCCTTCCCTTCCCTCCCTCCCTCCATCCTCTCTCCCTTCTCCCCCTCTCTCCCCCCTCCTCCTCCCCCCCCCAACCCCCTCCTCCTCCACCCCCACCCCCCCTCCTGCTCCCCCCATACCACCCTCCTCCTCCCTGCCACCCCACCTCCTCCACCCCCCACCCCATCTCCTCCTCCCCACCCCCCTTCTCCCCCCCAACCCCCTTCTCCTCCCCCTCCACCTCCACCTCACCCCCCCTCCACCTCCCCCTCACCCCCCTCCACCTCCACCTCCCCCCCACCCCCTCCTCCTCCCCTTCCTCCTCCCCATCCTCCTCCTCCCTCCCTCCCCCTCCACCCCACCCCTCTCTGCCACCCCCTTCTCCCCCTCACCCCCTTGTCCCCCTCCACCCCCCTCTACCTCCCCCCACCCTCCCTCCACCTCCACCTCTCCCCACCCCCTCCTCCTCCCCCTCACCCCCGTTCTCCCCTTCCACCCGACCCCTCCCCCCAACCCCCTTCTCCCCCTCTCTCCCCCCCTCCTCCATACACTCCCTCCACCTCCCCCCTCCTCCTCCCCCCCACTTCCCTCCTCCTCCACCCCTACCACCTCCTCTTCCTCCACCCCACCTCACCTCCTCCTCCCCCCACCCCACCTCCTCCTCCCCACCCCCTTCTCCCCACCACCCCCCATCCTCCCCTCCTCCCCCTCTTCCTCCCCCCTCCAACCCCCCTCCTCCTCCCCCTCCCCTCTCCCCCTCCCACTCCACCCCACCCCTCCCCCCTCACCCCCCTTCTCCCCCTCACTCCCCTTTTCCTCCTTCGCCTCACCCCCTTCTCCCCCTCCAGCCTCCCTCCACCTCCCCCTCACCCTCCCTCCACCTCCACCTCCCCCCCAAACCCCCTCCTCCTCCCCCTCCCCCTCCCCCTCCACCCCACTCCTCCTCCCCCTCCCTCTCCACCCCACCCTCCCCCCCCCCGCTCCCCTTTTCCTCCTTCCCCTCACCCCCTTCTCCCCCTCCACCTCACCCATCCCCCCCACCCCCCTTCTCCCCTCCCCCTCACCCCCCTTCTCCCCTCCCCCCTTATCCCCCTCCCACCCACCTTCTCCCCCTCCCCTCGCTGTCAGAAACACAGACACTGACAGACAGAGAGTGAGAGACACACACACAGACAGACAGAGAGATAGAGACACTGACAGAGACACACAGGGGGTGCCGTCCCAGCACTCTGTTGGTGGACTCCCGGTAAGTAGAAAATGTTTTATTTATTGATTTTTTTTTTAATTATTTTTTTATAAATTTTTTTTGATTGTTTTATTGGTTGTTTTATTGATGTATTTAGCATTTATTATTGATGATGGCTCTTTATTTGTAAAACTGAAGTGTTTAATGTTTGTAAACTTCCCTTTAAACCCTAGCCCCCGCCCCCCCTTTCCTAAGCCTGATTTGTAACCTACGCCTGATTTTCTAAAGTGTAGACAAGGTTTTTTCGAACATACAAAAATCTTCACTTACTCCATTCTAAGATAGTTTGGAGTATGTTTTCACTGCCTAAACTTTGAAAACAGGCGTTGGTGACCGGACATGCCTCCTTTTGAAAAATAAATTCTGTTCCAAAGTGAAACTGTTCTAACTGACTAGAACTGGAGCAAACTAAATGCAGAGAATTCAAATTTCTAAGATACTCCATTCTAAACCAGTTGCTCCAAAAAATCAGGAGCAACTCAGGCCGAAACTTGGCCCCATTGAGTGGAAAGTATAATGTGTGGGGAGTATAATGTGTGGGGAGTGTAATGTGTCAGGAGTATAATGTGTGGGGAGTATATGTGTGGGGGTATAATGGTGGTGTGAAAAAGTCTGTGGAGTACATTGGGTGATGTGCACAATGGGTGGTGCGTATAATATGTGGGGCGCATAATGGGTAGGGATATCATGGGTGTGGAGTATTATATAAGGGGAGTATAATGGTGGGGCGTATAATGGGTGCGGAGTATTATGTGGGGAGTAAAAAGAAAGGAGAATGTATTGAGCGGGAAGTATAATGGGTGGGGTGAATAATGGATGGGATGAATAAAGTCTGTGGGGTATATTGGATGGTGAGCATAATGGGCGGTGAGTCTAATGGATTATAATGGGTGGAGATTATAATGGGTGAGGATTATAATGGGTGCAGAGTATAAAGGGTGGGAAGTATAATGGGTTGGGAGTGCAATGCCTGTAGAGGATAATGGGTGGGGAATGTAATGTGTGGGGAGTATAATCAGTTGGAGTATAATGAATCGGCCTTATAATGGGTGGGGAGTGTAATGTATGGGGAGTATAATCAGTGGGGATTGTAATGGGTGGGGATAATAACGTATGGGGAGTATAATATGTGGGTAGTATAATGGGTGGGGAGTATAATGTGTGGGAAGTATAATCGTTGGGAAGTATAATCGTTGGGAAGTATAATGCGTGGGGAGAATAATGGGTGCAGTGTATAATGTGTTGGCAGTATATTGGGTGTGGAATATAATTGGTGGGGAGTGTTATGTGTGGGGAGTATAATTAGTGGAAAGTATAATATGCATGGAGTATAATGAGTGGGGTATATTATGTGTGGGAGTATAAGAACGTAGAAACATAAGAAATAGAAGCAGGAGTAGGCCATTTGGCCGCTTGAGCCTGCTCCGCCATTTAATATCATAGCTGATCTGATCTAGAGTTCAGCTCCACTTCCTTGCCCACTCCCCAGAACCCTTCACTCACTGATCGCTGAAAAATCTCCACCTTAAATATATTCAATGTCCCAGCCTCCACAGATCTCAGGCAGAGAATTCCACAGATTTACGACCATCTGAGAGAAAAAATTCCTCCTCATGTCAGTTCTAAATGGGTGACTCCTTATTCTGAAACTATGCCCCCTGATTCTAGATTCCCCCATGCGAGGAAATATCCTCTCTGCATCTATCATGTCGAGCCCCCTCAGTATCTTATATGTTTTAATAAGATCACCTCTCATTCTTCTACACTCCAGTGAGTATAGACCTAATCTGCTCAATCATTCTTCCGAAGGCAACACCTTCATAGAAACATAAAAACATAGAAATTAGGTGCAGGAGCAGGCAATTCGGCCCTTCGAACCTGCACCGCCATTCAAAAAGATCATGGCTGATCATTCAACCTCAGTACCCCTTGCCTACTTTCTCTCCATACCCCTTGATCCTTTTGGCCATAAGGGCCATATCTAACTCCCTTTTGAATATATCTAACGAACAGACCTCAACAACTTTCTGCGGTAGAGAATTCCACAGGTTAACCACTCTCTGAGTGAAGAGGTTTCTCCTCATCTCGATCCTAAATGGTTTACCCAGTCTATTCTTAGACTGTGACCCCTGGTTCTGGAACTCCCCAGCAACGGGAGCATTCTTCCTGCCTCTTACCTGTCCAATCCCGTCAGAATTTTATATGTTTTTATGAGATCCCCTCTCATTCTTCCAAATTCCAGTGGATACAAGCCCAGTTGATCCAATCTCTCCTCATATTTCAGTCAGTCCTGCCATCCCGGGAATCAGTCTGGTGAACCTTCGCTGCACTCCTTCAATAGCAAGAACGTCCTTCCTCAGATTAGGAGATCAAAACTGAATACAATATTCTAGGTGTGGTCTCACCAAGACTCTGTACAACTGGAGTAAGACCTCCCTGCTCCTATACTCAAATCACCTCGCTATGAAGGCCAACTTGCCATTTGCCTTCTTTACCGCCTGCTGTACCTGCATGCCAACCTTCAATGATTGATGTATCATGACACCCAGGTCTCGTTACACCTCCCCTTTTCCTAATCTGTCACCATTCAGATAATATTCTGTCTTCGTGTTTTTGCAACCAAAGTGGATAACCTCACATTTATCCACATTATACTGCATCTGCCATGCATTTGCCCACTCACGTAACCTGTCCAAGTCACCCTGCAGCCTCTTAGCATCCTCCTCATAGCTCACACCGCCACCTAGCTTAGTGTCATCTGCAAACTTGGAGATATTACCCTCAATTCCTTCATCTAAATCATTGACGTATATTGTAAATAGCTAGGGTCCCAGCACTGAACCCTGCGGCACCCCACTGGTCACTGCATGCCATTCTGAAAAGGACCCGTTTATTCCGACTCTCTGCTTCCTGTCTGCCAACCAGTTTTCTATCCAGGTCAATACATTACCTCCAATACCATGTGCTTTAATTTTGCACACTAATCTCTTGTGTGGGACCTTGTCAAAAGCCTTTTGAAAATTCAAATACACCACATCCACTGGTTCTCCCTTGTCCACTCTACTAGTTACATCTTCAAAAAATTCTAGAAGATTTGTCAAGCATGATTTCCCTTTCATAAATCCATGCTGACTTGGACCGATCCTGTCACTGCTTTCTAAATGCGCTGCTATTTTATCTTTAATAATTGATTCCAACATTTTCCCCACCACCGATGTCAGGCTAACTGGTCTATAATTCCCTGTTTTCTCTCTCCCTCCTTTTTTAAAAAGTGGTGTTGCATGAGCTACCCTCCAGTCCATAGGAACTGATCCAGAGTCTATAGAATGTTAGAAAATGATCACCAACGCATCCACTATTTCTAGGGTCACTTCCTTCATACTCTGGGATGCAGACTGTCAGGCCCTGGGGATTTATCAGCCTTCAATCCCATCAATTTCCCTAAAACAATTTCCTGTCTAATAAAGATTTCCTTCAGTTCCTCCGTCTTGCTAGACCCTCGAACCACAAGTATTTCAGGAAGATTATTTTTGTCTTCCTTAGTGAAGACAGATCCAAAGTATTTGTTCAATTGGTTTGCCATTTCTTTGTTCCCTATTATAAATTCACCTGATTCTGACTGCGAAGGACCTACTTTGGTCTTCACTAATCTTTTTCTCTTCACATATCTCAGGAATCAACTGAATTAACCTTTTCTGAACTGCTTCCATTGCATGTATATCCCTCCTTAAGTAAGGAGACCAAAACTGTACGCAGTACTCCAGGTGTGATCTCAGCAATACCCGATACAGTTGTAACACGACTGCTCTGCTTTTATACTCCATCCCCTTTGCAATAAAGGCCAATATTCCATTTGCCTTCCTGATCACTTGCTGTACCTGCATGCCAACTTTTTGTATTAATGCACAAGGACCCCCAGATCCCTCTGTACTACAGCATTTTGTAATTTCTCTTCATTTAAATAATAATTTGTTTTTTTATTTTTCCTGCCAAAGTTTATAACCTCACACTTTCCCACATTATACTTCATCTGTTAAATGTTTGCCCACTCACTTAGCCTGCCTATATCCCTTTGCAGAATTTTTGTGTCCTCACAACTTGCTTTCCCAATCATCTTTGTATTATCAGCAAATTTGGCTACATTAAACTCGATTCCTTCACCCAAGTCATTAATATACATTGTAAATAGTTGAGGCCCCAGCACCGATACTGTGGCACCCCACGAGTTACCGTTTGCCAACCGTAAAATGACCCATTTATCCCAACTCTCTGTTTTCTGCTATCCATGCTGATAAATTACTCTCAACACCTTATCGAATGCCTTCTGGAAATCCAAATACACCACATCCACTGGTTCCCCCTTATCCACCCTACTTATTACATCCTCAAAGAACTCCAGCAAATTTGTCAAACATGATTTCCCTTTCATAAAACCATGCTGACTCTGCTTGACTGTATTATGCTTTTCTAAATGTCCCGCTATTGTTTCCTTAATAATTGTCTTAAGCTTTTTCCCAATGACAGATGTTAGGCTAACTGGTCTATAGTTTCTTGCTTTCTGTCTGCCTCATTTTTTAAATCAGGGCGTTATATTTGTAGTTTTCCAATCCACTGGGACCTCTCTAGAATCCAGGGAATTTTTGTAGATTACAACCAATGCATCCAGTATCTCTGCAGCTATTTCTTTTCAGACCCTAGGATGCAAGCCATCAGGTCCAGGGGACTTGTCCACCTTTAGTCCCATTATTTTACCGAGTACTTTTTCTTTAGTAATTGTGATTCACTCTCTATAGCCCCTTGATTATCTATTATTGGGATGTTTTTAGTGTCTTCTACCGTGAAGACCGGTACAAAATATTTGTTCAAAGTATTTGCTATTTCCTTGTTCCCCATTATTAATTTCCCAGTCTCATCCTCTAAGGGTCATTCATTTACTTTAGCTACTCTCTTCCTTTTTATATACCTGTAGAACCTCTCACTATATGTTTATATATTTCATGCTAGTTTACTCTCATAATCTATCTTCCCGCTCTTTATTATTTTTTTAGTTGGTCCTTTGCTGGTTTTTAAAAATTTCCCAAACTTCTGGCCTCCCACTAAACTTGGAAATTTTGTATGCCATTGTTTTCAATTTGATACCATCCTTTACTTCCTTAGTTAGCCACGGATAGTTCTCCCTTCTCTTAAAGACTTTCCTTCTCACTGGAATATATTTCTGTTGAGAGTTATGAAATAGCTCCTTAAATGTCTGCCACTGCTTATCTATTTTCCCAGTCCAATTTTGCCAACTCTGCTTTCATAGTTTTGTAATTGCCTTTATTTAAGATCAGGACATTGGTTTCTCACCCTCCAACTGAATTTGAAATTCAACCATGCTATGATCACTCTTTCCCAGAGGATCCTTTACTATGAAATTATTTATTAATACTGCCTCATTACACAGTACCAGATCAAAGATAGCCTGCTCCCGAGTTGGGTACGTACTGTTCAAGGAAACCATCCTGAATACACTCCATTGACTCGTCTTCAAGGCTACCTTGATCAATTTGATTTGTCCAATCATTTTGAAAAATAAAATTGCCTATGATTATTGCAGTAGCTTTCTTACAAGCCTCCATTATTAATTTATACTCCGTCCAACAGTGTGGCTACTATTAGGGGGCCTATAGACTATGTCCACCAGTGACTTCTTCCCCTTATTATTCCTTATCTCCACCCAAACTGATTCTACATCTTGATCTTCTGAGCCAATATCATTTCTCACGACTGCTCGGATTTCATCCTTTATTAACAGAGCTACCCAATATCCTTTTACTTTCTGTCTATCCTTCCAAATTGTCAAAAGCCCCTGAATATTCAATTACCAGCCTTGGTCACCTTGCAACCACGTCTCTGTAATGGCTAACAGATTATACCCATTAATATCTATTTGTGCCGTCAACTTATCTATCTTGTTATGAATGCTACAGAGCTTTTAATTTTGTCTTTTTACCATTTTTATACATTCTTTCCCTTCCTGTCACATTCTGGTTATCATTTCTCCCAACATTACTCTGCTCTATTGCCTTCTCCTTGCTCTTTAACTTTTTAAATTTATGCTCACCTGAACCCTCCTCCCCTCCCCCCACACCACTAATTAGTTTAAAGCCCTCTCTACTGCTCTAGTTATTCGATTCACCAGGACACTAGCCCCAGCATGGTTCAAGTGAAACCCATCCCAATGGAACAGCTCACTCTTATCCCAGGAAGAGTGATCGGGAGGAAGTCAGCATTGCGAGAGAGGACTGGCGCAGGACTACAAAGGGCGGCGGCAGCTTGGAGCAGCGGCAGTTGGGAGGAGGCTAGCATCGCGAGAGCGGAGCGGGCGAGGGAGCACAAAGGGCAGCAGCAGCTGGGCGCAGCAGCAGTCTGGAGGAGGCTGCTGCAGCAGGGGTAGAAAGTGAACAAAGAAGTAAAAAGAAATCGAAGTGTGACATCACGGCCAAGCGGGTAAGTGATTGGCTGGTGATTGGTGAGTAGTTTTTCTTCTTTTTCTTTTTCTTTTCTATTCTTATCAGTAGGTAACCTTTGGCATTGCTGCCAAATTAAGTTAATTTAAGGATTAAGTCATGGCAGGAGAGCCCAGACCCATGTCATACTCCTCCAGTGCTATGTAGGAAATCAGGGAGGCTTCCAGTATCACTGATTATTGTGTGTGCAGGAAGTGTGTCCAGCTGCAGCTCCTGACAGACTGCATTGCAGCACTGGAGCTGCACATGGATTCAGTTTGGAGCATCCACAATGCTGAGGATGTCGTGAAGAGCACGTTTAGTGAATTGGTCACACGGCAGGTAAAGGTTACACAGGCAGATAGGGAATGGGTGACCAGCAGGAAGAGCAGGGGAAGGAAGGTAGGGCAGGGATCCCCTGCGGACATCTCCCTCCAAAACTGATAAACCATTTTGGGTATTGTTGGGAGAGATGACTCATCAGAGGAAGGCAGCAGCAGCCAAGTTCATGGCACCATGGGTGGCTCTGCTGCACAGGAGGGCAGGAAAACGATTTGGAGAGCTGTAGTGGTAGGGGATTCTATTGTAAGGGGAATAGATAGACGTTTCTGCGGCCGCAAACGAGATTCCAGGATGGTATGTTGCCTCCCTGGTGCAAGGGTCAAGGATGTCTCGGAGTTGCTGCAGGGCATTCTGAAGGGGGAGGGTGAACAGCCAGCTGTCGTGGTGCATAGGTACCAATGATATAGGAAAAAATGGGATGAGGTCCTATAAGCTGAATTTAGGGAGTTAGGAGTTAAATTAAAAAGTAGGATCTCAAAGGTAGTAATCTCAGGACTGCTACCAGTACCATGTACCAGTCAGAGTAGTAATTGCAGGATAGCTCAGCTAAATACATGGCTTGAAGAATGGTGCAAGACAGAAGGATTCAAATTCCTGGGACATTGGAACCGGTTCTGGGGGAGGTGGGACCAGTACAAACTGGATGGTCTGCACCTGGGCAGGACCGGAACCGATGTTCTAGGCAGAGTGTTTGCTAGTGCTGCTGGGGAGGGTTTAAACTAATATGGCAGGGGGATGGGAATCTACACAGGGAGGCAGAGGGAAGTAAAAAGGGGGTAGAAGCTAAAGGTAGGAAGGAGAGAAACAAGAGTGGAGGGCAGAGAAATCAAGGCAAAAATCAAAAAGGGCCACATTACAACATAACTCTAAAAGGACAAAGAGTGTAAAAAAAAACAAGCCTGAAGGCTCTGAGTCTCAATGTGAGGACCATTCGTAATAAGGTGGATGAATTAACTGCGCAGAGAGCTGTAAACAGATATGATTTAATTGGGATTACGGAGACATGGCTCCAAGGTAACCAAGTTTGGGAACTCAACATCCAGGGGTATTCAATATTCAGGAAGTATAGATAAGAAGGAAAAGGAGGTGGGGTAGCGTTACTGGTTAAAGAGGAGATTAACGCAATAGTAAGGAAGGACATTAGTGTGGATGATGTGGAATCTATATGGGTAGAGCTGCGAAACACCAAAGGGCAGAAAGCGTTAGTGGGAGTTGTGTACAGACCACCAAACAGTAGTAGGGAGGTTGGGGATGGCATCAAACAGGAAATTAGAGATGCGTGCAATAAGGGTATAGCAGTTATCGTGGGTGACTTTAATCTACATATAGATTGGGCTAACTAAACTGGTAGCAGTACTGTGGAGGAGGATTCCCTGGAGTGTATAAGGGATGGTTTTCCAGACCAATATGTCGAGGAACCAACTAGAGAGCAGGGTATCCTAGACTGGGTCTTGTGTAAGGTGAGAGGATTAATTAGCAATATGGTCATGCGAGGCCCCTTGGAAAAGAGTGACCAGAATATGGTAGAGTTCTTCATTAAGATGGAGAGTGATACAGTTAATTCAGAGACTAGGGTCCTGAACTTAAAGAAAGGTAACTTCGATGGTATGAGACGTGAATTGGCTAGGTTAGATTGGTGAATGATACTTAAAGAGCTGACGGTAGATAGGCAATGGCAGACGTTTAAAGATCACATGGATGAACTACAACAATTGTACATCCGTCTGGTGTAAAAATAAAAAGGGGAAGGTGGCTCAACCGTGGCTAACAAGAGAAATTAGGGATAGTGTTAAATCCAAGGAAGAGACATATAAATTGGCCAGAAAAAGCAGCAAACCTGAGGACTGGGAGAAATTTAGAATCCAGCAGAGTAGGATTAAGGGTTTAATTAGAAGGGGGAAAATAGAATACAAGAGTAAGCTTGCAGGGAACATAAAAACTGACTGCAAAAGCTTCTATAGATATGTGAAGAGAAAAAGATTAGTGAAGACAAACGTAGGTCCCTTGCAGTCAGAATCAGGTGAATTCATGATGGGAAACAAGGAAATGACAGACCAATTGAACAAATACTTTGGTTCTGTCTTCACTAAGGGAGACACGAATAACCTCCGGGAAATAATAGGGGACCGAGGATCCAGTGAGGAGGAACTGAAGGAAATCCTTATTAGTCAGGAAATTGTGTTAAGGAAATTGTTGGGATTGAAGGCCGATAAATCCCCAGGGCCTGATAGGCTGCATCCCAGAGTACTTAAGGAAGTGACCCTAGAAATACTGGATGCATTGGTGGTCATTTTCCAACATTCTATAGACTCTGGATCAGTTACTCTGGATTGGAGGGTAGCTAATGTAACCCCACTTTTTGAAAAAGGAGGGAGAGAGAAAAAGGGAATTATAGGTCAGTTAGCCTGACATCAGTAGTGGGGAAAATGTTGGAATCAATTATTAAGGATGTAATAGCAGCGCATTACGGAAAGCAGTAACAGGATCGGTTCAAGTCAGCATGGATTTATGAAAGGGAAAACATGCTTGACAAATCTTCTAGAATTTTTTGAGAATGTAACTAGTAGAGTGGACAAGGGAGAACCAGTGGATGTGGTGTATTTGGACTTTCAAAGGCTTTTGACAAGGTCCCACACAAGAGATTAGTGTGCAAAATTAAAGCACATGATATTGGAGGTAATGTATTGACGTGGATAGAGAACTGGTTGGCAGACAGGAAGCAAAGAGTAGGAATCAACGTGTCCTTTTCCAAATGGCATGCAGTGACTAGTGGGGTATCGCAAGGTTCAGTGCTGGAACCCCAGCTATTTACAATATACATCAATGATTTAGATGCAGGAATTAAATGTAATATCTCCAAGTTTGCAGATGACACTAAGCTGGGTGGCGGTGTGAGCTGTGAGGAGGATGCGAAGAGGCTGCAGGGTGACTTGGACAGGTTAGGTGAGTGGGTAAATGCATGGCAGATGCAGTATAATGTGGATAAATGTGACAGAATATTATCTGAATGGTGACAGATTAGGAAAAGGGGAGGTGTAACGAGACCTGGGTGTCATGGTACATCAGTCATTGAAAGTCGGCATGCAGGTACAGCAGGCAGTGAAGAAGGCAAATGGCAAATTGGCCTTTATAGCTAGGGGATTTGAGTATAGGAGCAGGGAGGTCTTACTGCCGTTGTACAGGGCCTTGGTGAGGCCACGTCTTGAAATTTGTGTACAGTTTTGGTCTCCTAATCTGAGGAAGGACATTCTTGGTATTGAGGAAGTGCAGCGAAGGTTCACCAGACGGATTCCCGGGATGGCAGAACTGACATATGAAGAAAGACTGGATCGACTAGGCTGATATTCACTGGAATTTAGAAGAATGGGAGGGGATCTCATAGAAACATATAAAATTCTGGCGGGATTGGACAGGTTAGATGCAGGAAGAATGTTCCCGATGTTGGGGAAGTCCAGAACCAGGGGTCACAGTCTAAGGATAAGGGGTAAGTCTAAGGATAAGGATTAGGACCGAGATGAGGAGAAACTTCTTCACTCAGAGAATTGTGAACCTGTGGAATTCTCTACCACAGAAAGTTGTTAAGGTCAGTTCGTTAGATATAGTCAAAAGGGAGATAGATGTGACCCTTAGGGCTAAGGGATCAAGGGGTATGGAGAGAAAGCAGGAATGGGGTACTGATCATATTGAATGGTGGTGCAGGATCGAAGGGCTGAGTGGCCTACTCCTGCATCTATTTTCTATGTTTCTATGTTTCTATATTACCCAATCAAGCAGAGTCAGCATGTTTGACAAATTTGCTTGAGTACTTTGAGGATGTAACAAGTAGGGTGGATAAGGGGGAACCAGTGGATGTGGTGTATTTGGATTTCCAGAAGAAATTCGTTAAAGTGCCACATTAAAGTGCAAGATAAAAGTTCATGGGGTTGGGGATAATATATTAGCATGGATAGAGGACTGGCTAACTAATAGAAAACAGAGAGTCGGGATAAATGGGTCATTTTCCGGTTGACAAACAGTGACTCGTGGGGTGCCGCAGGGATTGGTGTTAGGTCCTCAACTATTTACAATCTATATTAATAACTTGGGTGAAGAGACCAAGTGTAATGTCGCCAAGTTTGCTGATGATACAAAGATGGGTGGGAAGCAAATTGTGAGGAGGACACAACAAATCTGTAAAGGGATATAGACAGGCTAAGTGAGTGGGTAAAAATTTGCCAGATGGAGTATAATGTGGGAAAATGTGAGATGATCCAGTTTGGCTGAAAAAATAGAAAAGCAAATTTTAATTTAAATGGAGAAAAATTGCAAAGTGCTGCAGTCCAGAGTGACATGGGAATCCTCATGCATGAAACACAAAAAGTGAGTTTGCAGGTATAGCAAGTAATCAGGAAGGCAAATGCAATGTTGGCCTTTATTGTAAAGGGGACAGAAACATAGAAACATAGAAAATAGGTGCAGGAGCAGGCCATTCAGCCCTTCTAGCCTGCACCGCCATTCAATGAGTTCATGGCTGAACATGAAACTTCAGTACCCTCTTCCTGCTTTCACGCCATACCCATTGATCCCCCGAGTAGTAAGGACTTCATCTAACTCCCTTTTGAATATATTTAGTGAATTGGCCTCAACTACTTCCTGTGGTAGAGAATTCCACAGGTTCACCACTCTCTGGGTGAAGAAGTTTCTCCTTATCTCGGTCCTAAATGGCTTACCCCTTATCCTTAGACTGTGACCCCTTGTTCTGGACTTCACCAACATTGGGAACATTCTTCCTGCATCCAACCTGTCCAAACCCGTCAGAATTTTAAACGTTTCTATGAGGTCCCCTCTCACTCTTCTGAACTCCAGTGAATACAAGCCCAGTTGATCCAGTCTTTCTTGATATGTCAGTCCCACCATCCCGGGAATCAGTCTGGTGAATCTTCGCTGCACTCCCTCAATAGCAAGAATGTCCTTCCTCAAGTTAGGAGACCAAAACTGTACACAATACTCCAGGTGTGGCCTCACCAAGGCCCTGTACAACTGTAGCAACACCTCCCTGCCCCTGTACTCAAATCCCCTCGCTATGAAGGCCAACATGCCATTTGCTTTCTTAACCGCCTGCTGTACCTGCATGCCAACCTTCAATGACTGATGTACCATGACGCCCAGGTCTCGTTGCACCTTCCCTTTTCCTAATCTGTCACCATTCAGATAATAGTCTGTCTCTCTGTTTTTACCACCAAAGTGGATAACCTCACATTTATCCACATTATACTTCATCTGCCACGCATTTGCCCACTCACCTAACCTATCCAAGTCACTCTGTAGCCTCATAGCATCCTCCTCGCAGCTCACACTGCCACCCAACTTAGTGTCATCCGCAAATTTGGAGATACTACATTTAATCCCCTCGTCTAAATCATTAATGTACAATGTAAACAGCTGGGGCCCCAGCACAGAACCCTGCGGTACCCCACTAGTCACTGCCTGCCATTCCGAAAAGTACCCATTTACTCCTACTCTTTGCTTCCTGTCTGACAACCAGTTCTCAATCCACGTCAGCACACTACCCCCAATCCCATGTGCTTTAACTTTGCACATTAATCTCCTGTGTGGGACCTTGTCGAAAGCCTTCTGAAAGTCCAAATATACCACATCAACTGGTACTCCTTTGTCCACTTTATTGGAAACATCCTCAAAAAATTCCAGAAGATTTGTCAAGCATGATCTCCCTTTCACAAATCCATGCTGACTTGGACCTATCATGTCACCATTTTCCAAGTGCGCTGCTATGACATCCTTAATAATTGATTCCATCATTTTACCCACTACTGAGGTCAGGCTGACCGGTCTATAATTCCCTGCTTTCTCTCTCCCTCCTTTTTTAAAAAGTGGGGTTACATTGGCTACCCTCCACTCGATAGAAACTGATCCAGAGTCAATGGAATGTTGGAAAATGACTGTCAATGCATCCGCTATTTCCAAGGCCACCTCCTTAAGTACTCTGGGATGCAGTCCATCAGGCCCTGGGGATTTATCGGCCTTCAATCCCATCAATTTCCCCAACACAATTTCCCGACTAATAAAGATTTCCCTCAGTTCCTCCTCCTTAATAGACCCTCTGACCACTTTTATATCCGGAAGGTTGTTTGTGTCCTCCTTAGTGAATACTGAACCAAAGTACTTGTTCAATTGGTCTGCCATTTCTTTGTTCCCGGTTATGACTTCCCCTGATTCTGACTGCAGGGGACCTACGTTTGTCTTTACTAACCTTTTTCTCTTTACATACCTATAGAAACTTTTGCAATCCGCCTTAATGTTCCCTGCAAGCTTCTTCTCGTACTCCATTTTTCCTGGCCTAATCAAACCCTTTGTCCTCCTCTGCTGAGTTCTAAATTTCTCCCAGTCCCCAGGTTCGCTGCTATTTCTGGCCAATTTGTATGCCATTTCCTTGGCTTTAATACTATCCCTGATTTCCCTAGATAGCCACGGTTGAGCCACCTTCCCTTTTTTATTTTTACGCCAGACAGGAATGTACAATTGTTGTAATTCATCCATGCGGTCTCTAAATGTCTGCCATTGCCCATCCACAGTCAACCCCTTAAGTATCATTAGCCAATCTATCTTAGCCAATTCATGCCTCATACTTTCAAATTTACCCTTCTTTAAGTTCTGGACCATGGTCTCTGAATTAACTGTTTCATTCTCCATCCTAATGCAGAATTCCACCATATTATGGTCACTCTTCCCCAAGGGGCCTCGCACAATGAGATTGCTAATTAATCCTCTCTCATTACACAACACCCAGTCTAAGATGGCCTCCCCCCTAGTTGGTTCCTCGACATATTGGTCTAGAAAACCATCCCTTATGCATTCCAGGAAATCCTCCTCCACCGTATTGCTTCCAGTTTGGCTAGCCCAATCTATGTGCATATTAAAGTCACCCATTATAACTGCTGCACCTTTATTGCATGCACTCCTAATTTCCTGTTTGATGCCCTCCCCAACATCACTACTACTGTTTGGAGGTCTGTACACAACTCCCACGAACGATTTTTGCCCTTTAGTGTTCTGCAGCTCTACCCATATAGATTCCACATCATCCAAGCTAATGTCTTTCCTAACTATTGCATTAATCTCCTCTTTAACCAGCAATGCTACCCCACCTCCTTTTCCTTTTATTCTATCCTTCCTGAATGTTGAATACCCCTGGATGTTGAGTTCCCAGCCCTGATCATCCTGGAGCCACGTCTCCGTAATCCCAATCACATCATACTTGTTAACATCTATTTGCACAGTTAATTCATCCACCTTATTGCGGATACTCCTTGCATTAAGACACAAAGCCTTTAGGCTTGCTTTTTTAACACCCTTTGTCCTTTTAGAATTTTGCTGTACAGTGGCCCTTTTTGTTCTTTGCCTTGAGTTTCTCTGCCCTCCACTTTTCCTCATCTCCTTTCTGTCTTTTGCTTTTGCCTCATTTTTGTCTCCCTCTGTCTCCCTGTATAAGTTCCCATCCCCCTGCAATATTAGTTTAACTCCTCCCCAACAGCACTACCAAACACTCCCCCTAGGACATTGGTTCCGGACCTGCCCAGGTGCAGACCGTCCGGTTTATACTGGTCCCACCTCCCCCAGAACCGGTTCCAATGCCCCAAGAATTTGAATCCCTCCCTGCTGCACCACTGCTCAAGCCATGTATTCATCTGTGCTATCCTGCGATTCCTACTCTGACTAGCACGTGGCACTGGTAGCAATCCCGAGATTACTACTTTTGAGGTACTACTTTTTAATTTAGCTCCTAGCTCCTTAAATTCTTTTTGTAGGACCTCATCCCTTTTTTTACCTATGTCGTTGGTACCAATGTGCACCACGACAACTGGCTGTTCTCCCTCCCATTTCAGAATGTCCTGCACCCGCTCCGAGACATCCTTGACCCTTGCACCAGGGAGGCAACATACCATCCTGGAGTCTCGGTTGCGTCCGCAGAAACACCTATCTATTCCCCTCACCATCGAATCCCCTATCACTATCGTGCTCCCACTCTTTTTCTGCCCTCCTTTGCAGCAGAGCCACCTATGGTGCCATGAACTTGGCTGCTGCTGCCCTCCCCTGATGAGTCATCCTCCCCAACAGTACTCAAAGCAGTGTATCTGTTTTGCAGGGGGATGACCACAGGGGACCCCTGCACTATCTTTCTTGCACTGCTCTTCCTGCTGGTCTTCCATTCCCTATCTGGCTGTGGACCCTTCTCCTGCGGTAAGACCAACTCACTACACGTGATACTCACGTCATTCTCAGCATCGTGGATGCTCCAGAGTGAATCCACCCTCAGCTCCAATTCCGCAACGCGGACCGTCAAGAGCTCGAGGCGGATACACTTCCTACACAATTAGCGCCCAGGGACACCGGAAGTGTCCCCGAGTTCCCACATGGTACAGGAGGAGCATATCACATGGCCGAGCTCTCCTGCCATGTCTTAACCTTAGATACCCTTAAATTGGTAATAACAATGTTGCAGTTCACTTACTGATATAAAAAAGAAAAGAAAAGCTACTCACCAATCACCAGCCAATCACTTACCCCATTGGCTGTGACGTCACTTTTTGATTACTTTCTACTTCTATTTTGCTTTCTCTCCCGCTGTAGCTGCACCGGTCACGCTTTTTATAGGCCTCTCCGACACTGCTCCCGCCTCTCACCGACTGCCGCTGGCTCTCGATCTCCCGCTGGGCCTTTTATAGGCCGCTCCCCTCTCACCCACTGCTGCTGGCTCTCGATCTCCCGCTGGGCCTTTTATAGGTCGCTCCCCTCTCACCAACTGCCGCTGGCTCTCGATCTCCCGCTGGGCCTTTTATAGGCCGCTCCCCTCTCACCAACTGCCGCTGGCTCTCGATCTCACGCTGGGCCTTTTATAGGCCGCTCCCCTCTCACCAACTGCCGCTGGCTCTCGATCTCCCGCTGGGCTTTTATAGGCCGCTCCCCTCTCACCAACTGGATGGAGTATAAAAGCAGAGCAGTCCTGTTACAACTGTATCGGGTATTACACCTAGAGTACTGCATACAGTTTTGGTCTCCATATTTAAGGAAGGATCTACTTGCATTGGAGGCTGTTCAGAGAAGTTTTACTTGGTTGATTCTGGAGATAAGGGAAGATGATGGCCCAGAAATTCCTCAGGAGGTCTACTAAGCACAAAGACGGTAGTTGGCACCGAGTTTTTATGGAAAAAATAATATTTAATATGGAACGAATGGAGGAGGTGACCCAGCACGCTTTGGAGACTGAGGACGCTGGTGAAAGCAGTGAGCAGGGAGAGGAAAAATTGGGAGGACACAAAAGAGCAAGGAGGTTCTTTGACGAGGCAAATGCCTCCCTCATGCAGGAGGTCGAGTCAGGTTGGAGTCAATTGACCCAGGGATGGCGTGGGAAGCCCACCCCAAAGGCCGACCAAAAGATATGGGCCGAGAGAGTTAAGGTGGTCTCGTCGGCGACCAATGAGTCGTAAGTTGTAAAGAGTGATTAAAATCAGAGGTGATGTCTTGCACTTATACCGGGAAGGTTGTACTCAAAGCCTGCGGTCACGGTATACGTCTTTAGGTAAAGAATGGTCATTTTCTTTATAATCATGATTACATCTGTCGGTTATGTGTTGTATCAGTCTCTGTGATAGTACCTAGCAATGATATCATGCAAAGATCTCATGCCATGTCATTCTGTTATTATTTTTTACAGAAGAAGCTTTCGAGGAATAAGGCCGAGCAGAGGTGAACGGGTGGGAGGCCACCAGTCATCATCGACCTCACCAACATCGAGGAGCGGGTGCTGGCACTAGTGGGGACCCACCCCCGGTCAGCCATGCAAGCAGCAGCTAAGATGTGATGTCATGTGACTAAAGTATACACCATTGCGTAATGTAAAATTAATAGGTGACACAGCCACTCATATCCGACCAATATTATATGATAGATGAATCATAAAATTTTTCTCTAAATAATGATGTCCTCATGAGAATCATTGCAATACAGAATTTGGTGATGGTCATGAAATGCGATGTCTATGATGATCTTGATAGCGGTGTTGCTTTTGTAGTGCTGTGTGTAGCGCTGGACTCACCTTGTGAACCTAGCACCGCGCCCCCCCCCCCCTCTCCCCGCCGCCCCACCCGCTTCTCCTCTACTAACCTAATTTATGTTTTGCAGCTCAGCCAGCAGCGCAGCCCCATGCAAGAACACTGAGCCCAGAAGGTGTGGGCACGGGAATGGACTCGTTGGACTCTCCTTCATTTGATGCTGAGGAGCACCGATTCTCAGCCATGCATCTGCTGGGTCCTTTCTCAACGGATGACAGTGCCGACTTCGAGGAGCCTGCATCCCCAACCTCCATAATCCATTCGACACCGATGACATCTAGTGCTCCTGCGGCCATTCCCACATCCACCGTGGAGGTACCGGGCCCAAGCACCTCGCCACAGTGCACCCCAGATGTCTCCAGGATGGCACCGACCAACCGAAGGTTGGTTCAACATGGCAGGTCTGCTCCACGAGCGGCAGATCTCAGCGGGGACATGGTACACTTGTCCAGGAGGAGTGTTGACATAGGTCAGCAGATCTAACAAACAATGGGGGGCATATCCCTCCAGCTGGCCAGCATGTCGGATGGCGGATGCCCTGAAGCTGATAGCTAAGAACACTGGTGGCAGAGGCGTCCCAGTGGTCCCGGAGCACGGCACTGCACCCCAAGGTGCCGCATCCCCATTTTGCCAATAACACATGAGAGCCAGGAGGAAGATCTTGCTTCTGGCCCGGAGAACATTCCCACCTCGGGACCATCCTCTCCCGTATCCGGCCAACCACCGGATCTGCCGTCATCCCCCCCAGTGAAGCTGTGCCTGAGGAGCTCCTCGGCCAGGCGGCTTGGAGTCAGGAGGGGAAGGGGTAAAGGTGGGAAAGAGAAGTGGGGGGGAAAAGAAAGTGAGGTGCATGACCGCAGGTGTTGTCTTGGGCATATTTTTATGATGTTGGTGCTATTTTGGTGGGAGGGTCGGGGGAAGGGGTGAGGACTACCTTGCAGGATTGCATTTGTGTTCTGTGTTGCTGGAAATGATGACCAATCGAATGATGTAAATGTGATAAATTTGTTGTGGGGTGGGGAGGGTTGGAGTGGAGTGTTTTTTACAGTTATAATTATGATTTCACACAAATGGTCAGATTAAATGTTTTTAATTTAACATAACCTTGTTGCATATTGCCCAGAAATTTGGCATTCACTGCCATTATAATTTGCTGGTGGTCGACAACGAGTTGCACATTCAGGGAGTGGAATCCTAAAAACCTCTGCGTCCTGAAAAGGTGCCCGCATCGCGATGTGCGTACAGTCTATTGCTTCCTGCATCTTGGGGAAGTTAGCAATTCGGTAGAATCCTAAAGTCCTCCCAGTCTGAGCCTCCCTGGTCATGGGGAAGCTGATAAACTCCATCCTGCGTGCGTACAGGGCTTCAGTTAATTGTCTAATGCAGCAATGTGTGGTGTGCTGAGATATAGCGCAAATGTCGCCAGCTGAGGCCTGAAAGGAACCCGATGTGTTGAACGAAAGTGCCGCAGTGACCTTGACGGACAGTGCAGTCCTGATGGTGCGAGACGGCTGCACATCTCCCCTGTTGAGCTGGCATATGTCACTGATAACCTCCTTGTGGAAGCACAGTCTCCTAAGGCAGATGTTATCGGACAAGTTGAGGTAAGACCGCTTCTCCCTGTAAGTGCGGGGGTGTAAGGTCTGGTCCTCCTCAGCAATCTAGCACGTCTTAGATTGGGCACATAACGCTGTCAAATATATCTTCTGCCATCTCTAGTCTGCAGCATGTGCGTACTCACCAAGACAGGCTGCGAAATGACAGGTCCAATTCCAATAATTATCAGTATTACACCGATTGTTCACAAACAATAAACGTCCCCACTAAGATACCTAAAGCAAATTCCAAACGTCCACTGTCTGATAAGATGTTAGTTCAGATTTTCACATCACCTTAAAAGACCTCCAAAGTACATCCAAACTCCCCCGAAGTTGAAGCAGAGCAGTCTTTTAAATGAAGCGACCTGCAATTTAGAAAATGGCGTCCATACTGCTGTGATGAGTTCAGGTGAGAGCAACTTTTTCACAGCAGTTTTTTCGGCGAACAATATTGTTGACGAGGTGTGTGTGAGGTGCCGAAAGTAACGCTGGGCGATTTTTTTGGGGCATTCGTTTCGGCAAATGTGATCTTTACGACAAAAAATTGTGGCCGAGCGGTATTATTAAATCTCGGCGTTAATTACGTGCTGAAAGTAATGCTGGCCGATATTATGGGTGTTGGTTTCGACCATTCTGATCTTTCCGCCCCAAAAAAGTGGGCGGGCGGTATTATTTTTTATCGGCATTACGTGCATGCCGAAAGTAACGCTCAGCGATAACTGACCGAGAAATAGGTGCTGGTTTCCAATTTGTGGCTAAATGGCCGATATATGGGCGTTATACCTCATTTCAGCATTAAAATGGATGTTAAGTGGGCAGTATGCATGCAAAAATAATGGAAAATCTAGCCCAAAGTCTTTGGAGTATATTATATAGTGTGCATAATGTAGGGAGTATAATGCATGGGGAGAATAATGGTTGAAGATTATATTCAGTGGGGAGTATAATGGGTGAAGATTATATTCTGTGGGGAGTATAATGGGTGAAGATTATATTCGGTAGGGAGTATAATGGGTGAAGATTATATTCGGTAGGGAGTATAATGGGTGAAGATTATATTCTGTGGGGAGTATAATGGGTGAAGATTATATTCGGTAGGGAGTATAATGGGTGAAGATTATATTTGGTAGGGAGTATAATGGGTGAAGATTATATTCTGTGGGGAGTATAATGGGTGAAGATTATATTCGGTAGGGAGTATAATGTGTGGTGTTTATGAAGGGTGGGGAGTGTAATGTGTGGGGGTTATAGTCATTGGGAGTATAATAAATGGAGAGTATAATGGCTGGGGAGTACAATCAGTGAACAGTATAATGAGTGGGAGTTATAATAGGTGGGGAGTGTAATTGGTTGGGAGTCTAATCAGTGCGGTGCGTAACGTGGGGGGATTATAATGGGTGGGATGTATAATATGTGGGGATTGTAGTGGGTGGAGTATAATGAATGGGGAGAATAATGTGTGGGGAATATAATGGTGAGAAGTATAATGAGTGGGGAATATAATAGCTGGGGAGTATTATGTGCGGGGCATATAATGCGTATGAAATATAATGGGTGTGAAGTATAATGAGTTGAGTGAATTATATGTGGGGAGTATCATTGGTGGAGAGTATAATGGTGGGGTGTAAATTGTATGGGGAGTATAATGAGTGATGTGAACAAAGCCTGTGGAGTCTGTGAATGGTGTGCATAGTAGGTGAGTAGTATAATGGGTGAGTAGTATAATGGGTGGAGGTATAATGGGTGTGAAGTATAATAGGAGGTGTCCATAATGCGTGGGAAGTTTAATGGGTGGGGAGACTAATGGATGAAAGTTTAATGGTGGGTGGGGGGGCGGGAGTATAATGGGTGGGGAGTATCATCAGTGGGGAGTATAATGTGTGGGGATTATAATGGGTGGGTTGTATAATATGTGGTGAGCATAGTGGATGAAGTATAATGGATGGGGAGAATAATGTGTGGGGAACATAATGAGTGCTGAATATAGTGGTAGGGGAGTATAATAGCTGGGAATTATAATGGGTGGGGCGTATGATTGGGAAGTATAATGTGTGGGGAGTATGATGGGTGGGGAGAATTGTGATTGGGGAGTATAATTAGTGAAAAGTATAATGGGTGGGGAATATAATGGGTGGGGTGCAAAGTGCGAGGGGAGTATAATGAGTGTTATGAATAAAGTCTGCAGAGTATATTACGCGGTGTGTATAATGGGTGGGGAGTATAATGTGTGGTGTGCAAAATGCGTGGGTAGTATAATGGTTGAAGGTTATAATGTGTGCGGAGTATAATGTGTGAGGAGTATAACGAGTGGGTATTATAATGGGTGGGGAGTACGATGAGTGAGATGTATAATGGGTGGGGAGTATAGAGTGGGGTGTATAACATGTTAGGAGTATAATAGGTATGGAGTATATTGAGTGGGAAGTATAATGGGTGGCAAGTATAATTAATGGGGAGTATAACAGGTAGACTATAATGAATTGGGAGTGTAATTTGCGGAGAGTATAATGTGTGGGGAGTATAATGGTCTCGAAATCCCGGCCTCCAGCTTTTCCGATCTGTCAAGCTGGAGCATCTTGGGAGCGAGGATATTTGCAAGGACAAGATTGTGGTATTTACCCATATCTTGCCTAGCTAATGTCCTCAAAACTCTTGCGCCTCATAAAAGCAGACACATAGTCTACTTTTACAGGTGTAAGAGTTTTAAAACATGCAAAAATATAATTTAATTAAATTTAAGAAACACATTTATTGCTAAAACCCTGCCCACTAAGGTAAGTTTATTTTTAACCCTAATT
Source organism: Pristiophorus japonicus (assembly GCF_044704955.1). Lineage (NCBI taxonomy): Eukaryota > Metazoa > Chordata > Chondrichthyes > Pristiophoridae > Pristiophorus > Pristiophorus japonicus. The sequence continues at coordinate 202,053,941 of NC_091979.1, read as the reverse complement.
ACAAAACTTTAAAAAAAGTCGGAAAAATATATGTTTTTTCGAAGACATTTATTAACTTTAATTTCAATTAATTTTAATTATGTGAGGTGTGTTTTTTATTATGGTGTTTAGTGTGTTTGTTTGTTTTTCTCATTAATAGCAATGAGAACTCGCAGATATGGAGTTCTCATTGCTATTAATGAGAAAGCTGTGGAATACTGTACCTGATTGGTTGTGCAGTCACACATCTTCTGCACGGGAACCTGGAGGACAGGAGCGCGCTTCGCTGCGTGGGAAGAGAAGGCCGCCCCAACGGAATCCCACGCTCCTTCGGGATCACCAGATATATAAGAACATAAGAACATAAGAAATAGGAGCAGGAGAAGGCCATATGGCCCCTCGAGCCTGCTCTGCCATTTAATACGACCATGGCTGATCCGATCATAGACTCAGGTCCACTTCCCTGCCCGCTCTCCATAACCCCTTATTCCCTTATCGTTTAAGAAACTGTCTATTTATGTCTTAAATTTATTCAATGACCCAGCTTCCACAGCTCTCTGAGGCAGCAAATTCCACAGATTTACAGCCCTCTGAGAGAAAAATTTTTAAATGGGCGGCCCCTTATTCTAAGATTATGCCCTCTAGTCCTAGTCTTTCCTATCAGTGGAAACATCCTCTCTGCATCCACCTTGTCAAGCCCCCTCATAATCTTATACGTTCCGATAAGATCACCTCTCATTCTTCTGAATTCCAATGAGTAGAGGCCCAACCTACTCAACCTTTCCTCATAAGTCAACCCCCTCATCCCCGGAATCAACCTAGTGAACCTTCTCTGAACTGCCTCCAAAGCAAATATATCCTTTCGTGAATATGGAAACCAAAACTGCACGCAGTATTCCAGGTGTGGTCTCACCAATACCCTGTACAACTGTAGCAGGACTTCCCTGCTTTTATACTCCATCCCCTTTGCAATAAAGGCCAAGATTCCATTGGCCTTCCTGATTATGTGCTGTACCTGCATACTAACCTTTTGTGTTTCATGCACAAGTACCTCCAGGTCCCGCTGTACTGCAGCACTTTGCAATCTGTCCCCATTTAAATAATAATTCACTCTTTAATTTTTTTCTGCCAAAGTGCATGACCTCACACGTTCCAACATTATACACTATCTATCAAATTTTTTCCCACTCACTTAACCTGTCTATGTCCTTTTGCAGACTTTGTGTGTCCTCCTCACACATTGCTTTTCCTGCCATCTTTGTATCGTCGGCAAACTTGGCTACGTTACACTCAGTCCCTTCCTCCTTGTTGTTAATATAGATTGTAAATAGATGGGGTCCCAGCAATGATCCCTATGGCACCCCACTGGTTACTGATTGCCAACCCAAGAATTATCCCTAATCTCTGTTCTGTTCATTAGCCAATCCTCTATCCATGCTAATATATTAACCCCAACCCCGTGAACCATTTATCCCTACTCTCTGTTTTCTGTTCATTAGCCAATCCTCTATCCATGCTATATATTACCCCCAACCCCGTGAACTTTTACCTTGTGCAGTAACCTTTTATGTGGCACCTTACAGAATTTTTTTTAAATTCTCCAGTCGGAGGCGTTCGTCCGAAAGAAGTCATCGACGGGGATTTCAGGGCCAATGAGTTGTGTGAATAAAGTCTGTGGTGTATATTTGGGTGATGTGTATAATGGGTGGGGAGTATAGTGGGTGCGGAGTATTATGTGTGGGGCGTATAATGGGTGTGTAGTATAATGAGTGGGGAGTATAATGGGTGGGGTGTAAAGTAGGTGGTGAATATAATGTGTGGGATGCATAATGGGTGGCGAGTATAATGGGTGGGGAACATAATGAGTGGGAAGTATAATGCGTTTGGAGTATAATGGCTGGTGAGTAAAATGGGTGGGGAGTAAAATGAGTGGGAAATATAATGGGGCCGGGATATAATGGATGGAGCATATAATGGGTATAAGAACATAAGAAATGGGAGCAGAAGTAGGCCATCTAGCTGATCTGCTCTTGGCCTCAACTCTACTTCCCTGCCCTTTACCCATAACCCTTGACTCCCTTATCCCTTAAATCTTAAATATATTCAATGACCCAGCCTCCACAGCTATCTGACATCCTCAAAGAACTCCAGCAAATTTGTCAAACATGATTTCTCTTTCATAAAACATGCTGACTCTTCTTGATTGCATTATGATTTTCTAAATGTTCTCCTACTACTTCCTTAATAATGGATTCCAGCATTTTCCCAATGACAAATGTTAGGTGAATTGGTCTATAGTTTCCTGCTTTCTGTCTCCCTTAAAGAAAAAGGGTGGAATGAACAAATCTAGAACCCCTGGAATATCAAGGGACATACAGGGCATGGTAAAGAAAAAAACGGAGGCTTATGACAGATACCGAGGCTCAATACTGCAGAAACTCTAGAGGAGTATAGAAAGCACAGGTGTGCAATTAAAAAGGGAATTAGGAAGGCAAAGATAGAGCATGAAAAAACTTTGGCAAGTAAAATCAAGGAAAACCCAAGGATGTTTTATAAATACATTACGAGCAAGAGAATAACTAAAGAAAGAGTAGGGCCTATTAGAGACCATGGGCTCAATTTTCCCCAAGCCCATTTTCTGCCGTATTGGCAGAGTTACGCCGGGTTATCTAGACCAGAAATGCACCAGAAATATTTTGCCAAACTTTCCCCGATGTATAATTTGAATTTGGTGCCATGCAGCATGTCCAGTCTCCTCGGGGTAGGAGGGCAGCGAGGGGGGGGAGGCGGGCGGGGAGGGGTGGAGGTGGAGCCTGCTGTCTGCGGCAAAAAACAATATCACACCCTCTGCTCATGCATGGAAAAAAAATTACGTTTTTGACGTCGTTCCAATGGATGCACATGCTCAGTACAGCTCGGGTTTGGCAATCGCCCATTTTTCAAGAGCTAATTGTGTGTGTGAGAGAAGGAGTGCTGTGTGAGAGCATTGGAAAAATCACAGCTGGAGCAACACAAGATGCAACACAGACCAAGGACTAAGAATTTCTTGCTAGAAGAAGTGGAGACACTAGTTACTGTGATTGAGAACAGATGGCAGGAGCTGGACACCAGCAGAGGTCACATAAAAGTTCCACCCAAAGAAATGAAGAAACGCTGGAACCAAGTTGCAGAAGATTACTGCGCAATGGTGAACACCATGATATTTGGAGGCCAATGTAAAAAGAAATGGCAGGACCTTGGTCAAGTAGTTAGTGTAAGTAATATTTTCATTTATTCAATGCAATTGTAAATGTGACCAGCTGTATATGTCTCATCCAGCAGAAAGACACTCTCTCTAAAAAGTTGCATTTTCATCTTTGCAGAGGAAAGTGGCACACAACAAAAGGGAAAGAACTCGAACAGGAGGAGGCCCGGCAAATCTGCACCCACTGACACCCTTGGAAGAGAGGGTCACTGCTTTGATGGGTCCTGCCTGGAGAAAAATAGTCACTGCTGCACAAGTTAGGCCCACACTCGAGGGAGAGGGTAAGTCTTGCAAATTCATCTTGGCCCTTCAAATCAATCTGCTGCCTGGCCTGCGATGTGTGAGACTACTCATGCCACCCATCCTGCCCCCTCCTCTGCTGCTAACCATTTGACTGTTCTGTTATATTTTGCAGAACTGGAGGCCAACCTTGACGATGCAGAAGAATATTCAGATGCCGACGAGCCTGAAGAGGGGAACATCTTACAATCCAAGCTTCCAGACCAAGAACATGGGGGGGGGGAGGGGGAGTGGGCTGAGCTGGATGAAGCTCGCACTGTTGTACTGAATATGGAGGATGTGCCACTCATGGAGGTGCCAGCCCCTTCCGTGGTTTGAGCATCGGTGGGGCATTCCATGGTTTCACACCTTCCAAGGTTGCGGGTCCCAGTAGTGGGGTACAGCGATGCACACCCAGAGCCCCACCATCCCAGGCTGCGGGTCCCAGTGGGATGCAGCGAGCCACACCCAGGGTGAGGAGGGGAAGGAGAGCTCGACCATGCTCTCCTGAGATGCAGAATGTAACAGATGTGGTTCAGATGATGTCATTGAGTGCGGAGAGCCTTGACCTTACCCGATCACTCCTGGACACCATCAGTGATGAGGTAGCGGGACTGTCAGGAGAAGTAACAACACTCACCAGGGCCATCAGTGAGGGAATAGTGGCCATGAGGGAGGGAATGTCAGAGGTAGTGCAAACCACGTCACTGGCCATGAGGGAGGGAATGTCAGAGGTAGTGCAAACCACGTCACTGGCTATGAGGGAGGAAATGTCAGAGGAAGTGCAAACCATGTCACTGGACATGACTGAGGGAATGTCAGAGGTAGTGCAAATCACGTCACTGGCCATGACTGAGGGAATGTCAGAGGTAGTGCAAATCACGGCACTGGCATTGAGTGAGGGAATGTCAGAGGTAGTACTGGCCATTAGGGAGGGATTGTTGCAGGCTGCTGAGACACTGTCAGGGTGCATGAGGGACAGCATGTTGGAGTTAGCTGCTGCAATAAGGGAACACATCCAGACCTCGCACCCATTGACAAAATCAACTGCCACTCGCACTGCAATCCCCACACCAGCCTCTGAAGAGCCCAAGCCAGGCCCTCCAACTTGCGGCCTGATGCTGATGCCTCCCACCCTCAAGAGGTGCGCAGTACCAAGATGTTAGAAGGAATAAGCTTGGTACCCAGCCCAAAAACACTGCGTCACCACCTATAGGCAGGGGTGGTGGAGAGTTTATGACCAAGCGCAGCAAGCGGTCTTAGACTAAAGGGGATGAGAGATGGCTGCAGCCTTTCTTTGCTGCTGTTGTTGTTGTTGTTGTTATTATTGTTACTGTTGTAACTGATCTCAAATTAAAAGTTTTTTGTAAGTTATGTAAATTTACAAGTTTATAAGTGATCTTAAAGTTTTTAAGTTATCTTAAAGAGTGATATTAAAGTAAAGTTTATACAAGAATAATGTTATTAAAGTTGAGTTAAGTACATTGTAAACTTTTGAATAAAATATATTTTACATTAAAACGGAATCATGTTTCATTAACACAACACAACATTACGGAACAGCACCAAACAGTAAATGTGTCCATGTGGAATAGTTGTCGCTGAGCCCTCAGGCATCAGTAAAGCGTTCACAGATGAGCTGCTGGCGCAAGGCTCGAACAATCGTTAAAGGAGTACGATGGCTCCTCTATTGTCGTGCTCCGGCCTCAGGCACTTGCATGGTTTCCTCATCCTCGGCATCATCCTCCTGCTCGTCACCTGCATCTTCCACATCATTATCATCAGCCACTCTCACCGCAGGTGGGTCTTCCACTACAAGGTGCTGCTGCCTCATGATGGCTAAGTTATGCAGCATGCAACACACAACAGTGAACTGACCGACAATCTCAGAGGAGTACAGCAAGTAGCCTTCGGAATGGTCCAGGCATCGGAAACAGTGTTTCAATATGTCAATGGCCCTCTCAATGATGCTGCGTGTCGCAATGTGCAACATGTTGTATTGACGGTCAGCTTCCGTCCGGGTTACGCGGAGGGGCGTCATGAGCCAAGTGGCGAGGCCGTACCCTTTGTCTCCCAGTAGCCAGCTCTGCCCTTCTGGCTGCTGCTTAAACATGGCTGTCGCATAGGATGAAAGTATCATGGGTGCTCCCAGGGTATCTTGTATCAACTGACATGATATGATGCATGTCGTCACACACGAGCTGCACATTAATGGAGTGGAAGCCTTTTCTATTCCTGTACATCTTGTATCCTGCAAAGGTGCTCACAAGGCGATGTGGGTACAATCAATGCAGCCCTGTACTTTTGGGAAGTCAGCAATTCTTGAGAAGCCCACAGCCCTGTCATGGATTGCTTGGGCGGTCATGGGGAACTTGATGAAGTCATTCCTTCATGCATACAGTTCAGACGTGACTTGGCAAATGGAGACATGTGTTGCTTGCTGAGAGATGGCGCACACATCCCCAGTTGTAGCTTAAAACCATCCGGAGGCATAGAATGAAAGTGCAGCTGTAACCTTCACATCTACTGACAAAGCAGTCCACCTGACGCTTCTCGGCTGCAGTTCTGGTGTCACCAACTCACAGATCTCATGGACAACTTCTTTGCGGAAACGCAGCCTTCTGGCATCACTCAGGTGCAGGTACGAACACCTGTCTCGATATACCCGAGGTAGGTAAGGCCTCCTGCCCAGCACCCTACGGCCTCTGATGTTCCTGATGCGATGAGCTCTAATCAATTGTCACCTACGTAGCATCATGATGCAGAAGGCTCGCACAAGGTATGGCATTGTCAGTATTGCTGCATACTTAAAGTTAAACTTTCAAAGAAGCTCAAAACGGCAGAAAAGCAGGCAGCACAGGTTCGCAGTTCTCTCTCTCCCCAAGGTCTCGATGGATGGACCATGCACAAAGGTCTTGTAACCTCTCCTCTCTACCCCCCCTCCACCCCTTGAGTCTTGTGATCTCTCTCGCTCTCCCCCTCCCTGAGCTGCAAGTCATAAGATCGGCTATCTCTCTCTCTCCCCAGGCTACAAACCATAAGATCGGCTATCTCTCTCCCTCCCTGGGCTACATGCTGTAAGATCGGCTATCTCTCCCTCCTCTCTTCTGTTCCCCCTCCACCCCCCATGGTTTGTTTTGTAGCCGAACCCCGAGGCTGCTGTGTCTGGACCAGAGGCCGATTCTGCCGGCCAAACCTACAACCCTCCAGGCCTTCTTCAAGGTGGCATGTGAGTGAGTTAAAAAATGAGTCAACTTGTGAAAGCCAACAAATTTACACATCTACATTGACAGGTAAAAAAAAGTTGAACTTTATTATTGATTTTGACAGTGTTCTTGACTCCCTCCAAAATCTTCGGTTTAAAAACAATGGCTTCTTTCAGCGCAGATTCGTGAATGTGCGCTGGTTTCTTAACTCACCAGAAGGTTTTTTGGGAGTGGCCAGATGCGGCAAAATAATAGAGAAAAATGTTGGCCAAGCTGCGAACAATTGAAAAAAACTGTGCCGACATGAGAGATGCCCCCTCAAAGGTGAAAAAAAACTGGCCTAGAAAAATCGTAACTAAGTCTGTTATGCCGGCGCAGATCGCAGGGGGAAAATGTGAAAAAAAAATACACCAAAAATTTAACTCAATATGCCAAAAAAAGCAGCCTACTCCAAAATAATGACGCAAATCACTGGAGAAAATTGAGCCCCATAAAAGTAATCTCTGTGTCAAGGCAGAAGACGTGGGTATGGTTCTTAATGAATATTGTGCGTCTGTTTTCACAAAAGAGAGGAGCGATGTAGACATTGCAATCAGGGAGGTTGAATGTGAAATATTAGAAGAAATAAACATAGTGAGAGAGGAAGTATTAAGGGGTTTAGCAGATTTGAAAATAGATAAATCCCCAGGCATGGATGAAAAGTATCCCAGGCTGTTAAGAGAAGCAAAAGAGAAAATAGCAGACCTTTTGACCATCATTTTCCAATCCTCTCTGGCTACATGTCTGGTGCCGGAGGACTGGAGGACTGCTAATGTGGTAACTTTGGTTAAAATGGAAAAAGGTATAGACCAAGTAATTACATAAGAACATAAGAACATAAGAATTAGGAGCAGGAGTAGGCCATTCGGCCCCTCGAGCCTTCTCCACCATTCAATGAGATCAGGGCTGATCTTCTACCTCAACTCCAATTTCCTGCACTCTCCCCATATCCTTTGTTTCTCTTAATATTCAAAAATCTATTGATCTCCATCTTGGATATACTCAAAGATTGAGCCTCCACAGCCCTCAGAGGGTAGTGAATCTCTGGAATTCTCTACCCCAGAGTGAAGAAGTTTCTCCTTATCTCAGTTCTAAATGGCCGACCCCTTATTCTGAGACTGATCCCTGGTTCTAGACTCCTCAGCCAGAGGAAACATCCTCCTTGCAAAACCCTGTCAAACCCTGTAAGAATTGTATATGTTTCAATTAGATCACCTCTCATTCTTCTAAACTCTAGAGAATATAGGCCTAGTCTACTTAATCTCTCCTCATCGGACAATCCTCCCATCGCAGGAATCAGTCTGGTGAACCTTTGTTGCATTCCCTCAATGGCAATTATATCCTTCCTTAGGTAAGAAAACCAAAACTGTGTATGGCTCAAAGACATGGACCATGTACAGGAGACACCTCAAGTCGCTGGAGAAATACCACGAACGATGTCTCCACAAGATCCTACAAATCCCCTGGGAGGACTGACGCACCAACATTAGCATCCTCGACCAGGCCAACATCCCCAGCTTTGAAGCACTGATCAGCTCCGCTGAGCAGGCCACATTGTCCGCATGACAAACACGAGACTCTCAAAGCAAGCGCTCTACTCAGAACTCATTCACGGCAAACGAGCCAAAGGTGGGCAGAGGAAACGTTACAAGGACACTCTCAAAGCCTCCCTGAAAAAGTGCAACATCCCCCACTGACACCTGGGAGTCACTGGCCAAAGACCGCCGTAAGTGGAGGAAGTGCATCTGGGAGGGCGCTGAGCACCTCTAGTCACATCGCCGAGAGCATGCAGAAATCAAGCACAGACAGCGGAAAGAGCATGCGGCAAACCTGCCCCACCCACCCTTTCCCTCAACGGCTATCTGTCCCACCTGTGACAGGGACTGTGGTTCTCGTATTAGACTGTTCAGCCACCTAAGGACCCATTTTAAGAGTGGAAGCAAGTCTTCCTCGATTCCGAGGGACTGCCTATAATCCAGGTGCAGTCTCACCAGAGCTCAATATAATTGCAGGGAGAAGTCTTTACTCTATACTCAAATCCTCTTGTAATAAAGGCCAACATACCATTTGCTTTCTTAATTGCTTGCTGTATCTGCATGTTAACTCTCCGTGATTCATGTACAAAGACACCCAGGTCCCACTGAAGACCAACAGGCCAGTTAGCCTATTGGAAATATTGGAAATAATTCGGAGGGAAAGGAAATGTTATGGATGCAATATCTTGTAACCAGCATTCTACCGCCACCAGAGGGCGCATCTGTTGGAGTCCCAAGGGATCCCAGCATCCCTTGGGAGCACTGCATATAAGCAGGCCTCCCATGCTGTGCCAGCACTCTGGAGTCAGAATAAAGAGACTAAGGTCACACTTACTCACGTCTACAGTACTTATTTATTTGAGACATAACAACTGGCGACAAGTAATAGATAACGAAAAAATGCAGAGAACTGTTGGTATCCTGGAGAAATTCTCAGAAGCTGACGATAGGGAAGCCTTTGTGGGATGACTCAACCAATACTTCATGGCCAACGAGCTGGAAGGGAATGAGAACGCTGCCAAACGAAGGGTGATCCTCCTCACTGTCTGTGGGGCAACAACCTATGGCCTCATGAGGAATCTTCTTGCTCCAGTGAAACCAACAACCAAGTCATATGAAGAACTGTGTACGCTGATCCGGGAGCACCTAAGTATGAAGGGGAGCGTTATGATGGCAAGGTATCGATTTAATACATGTCAACGGTCTGAAGGCCAGGAAGTGGCGAGCTCCGTCGCTGAACTAAGGCACCTTGCAGGACATTGAAAATTTGGTGGATTCCTGGAGCAAATACTAAGAGACTTTTTGTGCTTGGCATTGGCCATGAGGTTATCATTCGCAAACTATTGACTGTTGAAACACCGAACCTGAGCAAAGCCATAACGATAGCCCGGGCATTTATGTCCACCAGAGATAACACCAAACAAATTTCACAGCATAAAGATGCATCAGCAAGTACTGTACACAAAGTAATGTCGTTTTCAGGCAGGAATGCATATGGCAGAATGTAGGTATCTGCAGCTGCATGACCTCAGATGACTCAGAGTCCGCCATCAAGTGTAAATGCGAGCAATTAACACCTTGTTAGCACTGTGGAGATGATCATGAAGCCCATCAATGCCACTTCAAACTTTATGTGTGCAAAGACTGTAGAACAATGGAACACCTCCAGCGAATGTGTAGACAAGCTGCAAACCCTGCAAACTACCATGTTGCAGAGGAAGATCAATCCATGGTGGATCAATCTGAACTAGAGACTCGAACCGAGGAGGCAGAAGTGTACAGGGTACACACCTTCACCACGAAATGTCCACTGATCATGTTAAAAGTTGAACTGAATGGAATTCCAGTATCCATGGAATTGGACACGGGTGCGAGTCAGTCTATCATGAGCAAAAAGGCCTTCGAGAGGCTGTGGTGCAACAAGGCACAAAGGCCCAAGCTGAGCCCTATTCATACCAAGCCGAGAACTTACACTAAAGAGCTGATCCCTTTAATTGGCATTGCAGCAGTAAAAGTCCCCTATGATGGAGCAGTGCATGAACTACCACTATGGATTGTACCAGGAGAAGGCCCCACACTGTTCGGCAAAGCTGGTTGGGAAAAATCCGCTGGAACTGGGACGACATCCAAGCACTTTCGTCCATCGACGACGCCTCATGTGCTCAGGTTTTGAGCAAGTTCCCGTCGTTGTTTGAGCCAGGCATCACGAAGGTGCAAATCCACTTGGTTCCCGGTACACGACCCATCCACCACAAGGCACGTGCGGTGCCATACATGATGAGAGAGAAAGTGGAGATTGAGCTGGACAGGCTGCAACGAGAAGGCATCATCGTGCCGGTTAAGTTCAACGAGTGGGCCAGTCCTATTGTTCCGGTTTTCAAGAGCGATGACACAGTCAGAATTTGTGGGGACTACAAAGTAACGATTAACCGTTTTTTGCTGCAGGACCAGTACCCGCTACCCAAGGCAGATGACCTATTTGCGACGCTGGCAGGAGGGAAGACATTCACCAAGTTCTACCTGACCTCGGCCTACATGACGAAGGAGCTGGCGGAATCTTCGAAAGGCCTCACCTGCATCAACACGCACAAAGGTCTGTTCATCTATAATAGATGCCCGTTTGGGATTCGATTGGCTGCGGCTATTTTTCAAAGGAACATGGAAAGTCTGCTAAAGTCGGTTTGGCGCACCGTGGTTTTCCAGGACGACATACTGGTCACGCGCCGAGACCACAGAACGTGACAGAGCTGCGGTCGTTCCTGGGACTCCTCAATTATTTTGGTAATCTCCTACACAGATTAGGCACCTTGCTAGAACCTCTACACATGTTGCTACGCAAGGGAGATGATTGGGTATGGGGGAAATCACAAGAGACTGCTTTTGAGAAAGCCAGAAATCTGTTTTGTTCCAACAAACTGTTTGTTCTGTATGACCCATGTAAACGTTTAGTGCTAGCTTGCGATGTGTCTTCCTATGGGGTCGGGTGTGTATTACAACAAGCAAACGAATCGAGAACATTGCAAACGGTCGCATGTGCGTCCAGGAGCTTGTTCAAGGCCAAAAGGGCCTACAGCATGATTGAAAAAGAAGCTCTGGCATGCGTTTACGGGGTAAAAAAAATGCAACAGTATCTGTTTGGGCTTAAGTTTGAGTTAGAAACAGACCATAAACCGCTCATATCGCTATTCTCAGAGAGCAAAGGTATTAATACCAATGCCTCTGCTCGCATCCAAAGATGGGCGCTCATGCTGTCTGCATATAACTATGTAATTCGCCACAGGCCAGGCACAGAGAACTGCGCTGACGTCCTCAGTCGGCTACCATTGTCCACCACCAAAGTGGAAATGGCACAGTCTGCAGACTTGCTCTTGGTAATGGATGCATTTGAAAACGAAATGTCACCCGTTATGGCGCGCCAGATCAGAACTTGGACCAGCCAGGATCCTTTACTGTCCCTTGTAAAAAAAACAGTGTCCTCCATGGGAGCTGGTCCAGTGCCCAGCAGAGATGCATGATGAGATCAAGCTGTTCCAGTGGCGCAAAGACGAAATGTCCATACAGGCAGATTGTCTTTTGTGGGGTAATCGCATGGTTTTGCCTAAGAAAGGCAGGGAAAAATTCATACGCAACCTACACAGTATCCACCCAGGCATAGTAATGATAAAAGCTATAACCAGATCCCATGATGGTGGCACAGCATTGACTCAGATTTGGAGCCTTGCGTGCGCCAATGCAACACTTGCTCTCAATTGAGCAATGCACCCAGGGAGGTCATGGCCCTCCAAACCGTGGTCTAGGATCCACGTTGACTTCGCGGGCCCATTTCTAGCCAAAATGTTTTTGGTTGTTGTGGATGCTTATTCAAAATGGATTGAGTGTGTAATAATGTCTGTAAGCATATCCACTGCCACCATCGAAAGCCTACGAGCCATTTTGTTATGCACGGCCTGCCTGATGTCCTTGTCAGCGACAATGGGTCGTGCTTCACCAGCGCTGAATTCAAGGAATTCCTGACCCGCAATGGGATCAAGCACGTCACATCTGCCCCGTTCAAGCCCACATCTAACGGCCAGGCAGAACAGGCAGTCCAAACCATCAAGCAAAGCTTGAAACGCGTGTCGGAAGGCTCCCTGCAGACCCGCCTGTCCTGAGTCCTGCTCAGCTACCGCACAAGACCCCACTCGCTCACCGGGGTTCCCCCTGCCAAACTGCTCATGAAAAGGGCACTCAAAACAAGGCTCTCTCCAGTCCATTCTGATCTCCATGATCATGTCGAGGGCAGGCAGCATCAACAAAGCATGTACCATGATCGTGCAAATTTGTCACGCGATACTGAAGTCAATGACGCTGTATTTGTGCTCAACTATAGACATGGTCCCAAATGGCTTGCTCGCACTGTCATAGCCAAAAAAGAGAGTAGGGTGTTTGAGGTCAAACTTGCAGAAAGCATTTGGACCAAACCAAACTGCGATTCACAGACAGCCACGAACAACCTGAAGAGGACACCATCAACTTCAACCCTCCGATACACACACAACTAGCAACCAACATCACGGTTGACCACGAAGCTGAACTCATCATCCCCAGCAGCCCAGCAAAGCCAGCTGCGCAGCAGCCCAGTGAAGGCCCAACCAACTCACCTGCACTTGTGTTTGTACCGAGACGATCAACTAGGGAGCGGAAAACCCCAGATTGGCTCACCCTGTAAATAAGTGTATTATTGACTTTGGGGGGGGGGGGCGTGGGGAGTGATGTTATGTATGCAACACCTTGTAACCAGCATTCTACCGCCACCAGAGGGCACATCTGTTGGAGTCCCAAGGCATCCTAGCATCCCTTGGGAGCACTGCATATAAGCTGTGCCAGCACTCTGGAGTCAGAATAAACAGACTAAGGTCAAACTTACTCAAGTCTACGTATTCAGTCACATTGCTTTATTTGAGACATGACAGGAAAAATCTTCATTTAGAAATGATTAACCAAGAACAGTCAGCATGGATTTGTTAAGGGAAGGTCGTTTCTGACTAACTTGATTGAATGTTTTGAAGAGGTAGCAAGGAGGGTTGATGAGGGTAGGGCGTTTGATGTAGTGTATATGGATTTTAGCAAGGCTTTTGACAAGGTCACACATGGCAGACTGGTAATGAAAGCAAATGCCCCAAGGGATTCAGGGAGAAGTGGCAAGTTGGATCCAAAATTGGCTCAGATGCAGGAAGCAAAGGGCAGTGGTTAATGTGTTTTTTGTGATTGGAAGGCTGTTTTCAGTGGGGTTCTGCAGTGCTCAGTACTAGGTCCCTTACTTTTTGTGGTGTATATCAATGATTTAGAATTGAATGTACGGGGTATGTTTAAGAAGTTTGCAGATGATACTAAAATCGGCAGTGTAGTTGATAATGAAGAAGAAAGCTGTAGACTGCAGGAAGATATCAATGTACTGCTCAGGTGGGCAGAATAGTGGCAAATGGAATTCAATCCGGAGAAGTGTGAGGTAATGCATTTGGGGCAGGCTAACAAGGCAAGGGCATACACATTAAATGGTAGGACACTGAAAAGTGCAGAGGAACAAAGGACTTGCAGTGCATGTCCACAGATTCCTGATGGTAGCAGGGCAGATAGATAAGGTGGTTAAGAAGGCATACAGAATACTTGCCTTTATTAACCACGGCAAAGGATATAAGAGCAGGAAGGTTATGCTTGCACTGTATAAAACACTAGTCAGGCCACAGCTAGGATACTGCATGCAGTTCAGGTCACCACATTACAAGAAAGATGCAGGTTGTGAGAAGGACACAAAAAATCTACAAATGGATATAGACAGGCTAAGTGAGTGGGCAAACATTTGGCAGATGGAATATAATGTAGAAAAGTATGAGGTTATCAACTTTGGCAGGAAAAATAAGAAAGCAAATTATTATTTAAATGGAGAGAAATTACACATTGCTGCAGAATAGAGGGACCTGGAGGTCCTGGTGCATGAAACACAAAAAGTTAACATGCAGGTACAGCAAGTAATCAGGAAGGCAAATGGAATGTTGGCCTTTATTGAAAAGGGATGGAGTATAAACGCAGGGCAGTCCTGCTACAACTGTACAAGGTATTGGTGAGGCTACAGCTCGAGTACTGCGTAAAGTTTAATCTCCTTATTTAAAGAGGGATATACTTGCATTGGAGGCAGTTCAGAGAAGGTTCACTAGGTTGATTCCTGAGATGAAGGGGTTGACTTATGAAGAAAGGTTGAGTAGATTGGGCCTATACACATTGGAGTTTAGAAGAATGAAAGGTGATCTTATTGAAACATATAAGATGCTGAGGGGGCTCAACAAGATAGTGGCAGAGAGGATGTTTCCCCTCGTGGGGGAATCTAGAAGTGGGGGCATAGTTTCAGAATAAGGGGTCCCCCATTTAAAACTGAGATGAGGAGGAACTTCTTCTCTCAGGGGGTAGTAAATCTGTGGAATTCTCTGCCCCAAAGAGCTGTGGAGGCTGAGTCATTGAATATATTTAAGATGAAGATAGACAAATTTTTGAATGATAAGAGAGTCAAGGGTTATGGGGAGTAGACAAGGAAGCAGAGCTGAGCACAAGATCAGATCAGCCATGATCTTATTAAATGGCAGAGCAGGCTCGAGGGGCCAAAAGACCTACTCCTGCTCCTATTTCTTATGTACTTTTGTTATTATAATGGTTGGGGAATGTAATGTGTGGGTAGTATAATGTGTGGGTAGTATAATGTGTGGGGAGTATAATGTGTGGGGAGTATAATGTGTGGGAAGTATAATGTGTGGGGAGTATAATAGTATAATGTGTGGGGAGTTGACTGAGTGAGGTATATAATGGGTGTGGAGAATTACACGTGGGCAGTATAATTGTTGGGGAGTATAACGGGTGGGGTATATTGGTGGGAGGTATAATGGGGCACGGTGTAAAATAATAGGTGTATATAATGGGCGGGAATTTTAATGGGTGGGGGATCAATGGGTGAAAGTTTAATGAGTGGGGCGTGTAATAGGTGGGAAATATAATGGGAGAGGAGTATAATATGTGGGGTGTATAATGGGTGAGGAGAAAAGTAGGTAAGATGTGTAACATGCGGAGAGTATAATGTTTGGGGAGTATAATGAGTGCTGTGATCTCATTGAATGGCGGAGCAGGCTTGAGGGGGCCAAAGGTCTAACTTCTGTACTTATTTCTTATTTTCTTATAAGGGGCAGTGTATATGATGGGTGTGGTGTATAATGGGTGGGGTGTATAATGAGCGGGGTGTATAATGGGCAGGGTGTATAATGGGCAGGGTGAATAATGGGCGGTGAGTATAACGGTTGGCGTGTATAATGGGTGGGGTGTATAATGGGCGGGGAGTATAACGGGCGGGATGTATAAAGGGCGGGTGTATAATGGGCAGGGTGTATAATGGGCGAGGCATATAATAGATGGGGCATATAATGGGCGGGACGTATAACAGGTGGGATGTATAATGGGGGGGTTGTATAATGGGCGGGGTGTATAATGGGGGCAGGGTGTATAACGGATGGGGCGTATAATGGGCGGGATGTATAATGGGCGGAGCATATAATGAACAGGCTCTACAAAGGTTTGGTTCAAATTGAAAAGCAGGCTGGGAGGTGAAAGTACAGACTCAATGGCCAACTTCAGAAAGCTCAGTATATTGGGGGCTAATCACACTCAGGAAGCCCAGAGAAGGAGCTGTTGAGGGGGAAAATGTTTAATGAGATGGGAGAATCAGTTGGATTTACCCTAATGGGGGTTTTTTAGTGGAAGAATGAGTTTATTTGCTGGGATTGAGGCTTCCTAGAGGAAGCGCCACATCCTTCGACAAAACCCCCCCAAACTATCTACCTCCAGCCACCCTCCTCAAAGGACAAGGGCAGCCGGCGCATGGGAACACCATCACCTCCAAGTTTCCCCTCCGAGTCTCACACGCACACACCATCCCCAACTTGGAGGTATATCGGCCTTTCTGTCATCGTCACCGGGTCAAAATCCCGCAGCTCCTGACCTAGCGGCATCGCTAGAGCACCTTCACCAAACGGGATGGCGCCAGTTCAAGAATAAGGCCCAACACCACCTTCTTGAAGGGCGACAAAGGAATGGGCAATAAATGCCTGCCTCACCAGCGACATCTCGAAAATTATTATTTGAAAAAATGAGGCAACGCATTCCTTCCACTGCTTTTACACCCATTAGACTGTGCCCCATAAGGAAGACCCTTTTTATATGGACAGGTCCTCAGCCTGACGAACAACGCCCTACCAGGCGGGTCTGACTAGATACGATGGTTGACATTCTGTTCCCATCGGGCACCAGTACCTTGCTGGATGTCAACCCAGTATTCAGAGACTGGAAATCTTGGCTCCGCTCGCCGAGGCAGAGGAAACAAGTAGGAATCGTAATAAAGAGGTAAAGAGGGAGTGTGTGGTGAAAAAGACACAGCCACGAGGAGGTTCAATGTGTCTCAGATACTGGAACAAGCCCAGCAGCAACCAATGTCGCAACGATGAGGAAAGTCTAGTTGATCCTGGTGTAACCAAAAGCAGTGTGTCTTGAGGCCACATGGACAGTCAAACATCCCTCAAATCATTAAAGGAGGAGCAGCGTGGATCCGGGATTCAGCGCGGCAGCCCCGACCTGTGAGGACCATCAGCAGCAGGTCGGAGCCTTAAAGGAGGTACAGCACGTGCTGGTACAGGAGAGCAATGGCTGTGAAGAGGGCAACTGGATTGGATGTCAGGTCGCTGATTGGAGCTTGGGCAGTTACAGCAGGAGCAGCGAGGTCATGGTGAACGAACGGCGAGGTCAGGGTGGAGGAGCGGCCAGAGATTGTGGAGCAGTGTGATCGGGGCCCAGGAGAGGCGTGAGTTCCGGGCCCAGAAGTGGTGAAGGCCCAGGGACAGCACGGGCCAGCCCACACTGAGATATGTGTGCGCACTAGGCCCGTGCAGCAGATCTGCTCTCCAGTCATCTTGGTTAATCCTTGCCACTGGACCAAGACCTAGCTCTGTCAAGCCCGTGTGGTGGCTGGTGTGCAATGGCCACCACATGTTAAAAAAATCCAAGCACAGGCATCTTCCACCCTTCAACATATAGTTCAGGACCTGGAATATCAGGTCCTTCATTGAAACACCTGTGAACTCATCCCTTTTTGGCGTGGAAGCAAGTCATCCTCGATACGAGGGACCGTCTATGATGATGCTGTACAATGGCTGGGGTGTATAAAGGGTGTCGTGTATATTGGGTAGTGTTTAACGGGCGGTCTATATAATGTGTGGGGTGTATAACGGGCGGGTATATAACGGGCGGGGTGTATAACGGCAGGATGTATAATGGGCTGGATTTAACAGGTGGGGTGTTTAATGGATGGGTGTTTAACGGGTGGGTGTTTAAGGGATGGGTGTTTAATAGGTGGGGTGTATAACGGGTGGGGTGTATAACGGGTGGATTGTTTAATGAGTGGGTGTTTAACAAGTGGTGTTTATGGGTGGGTGTTTACCGGGTGGGTGTTTACCGGGTGGGGTGTATAATGGCGGGGGTGTTTAATAGATGGGTGTTTAAGGGGTGGGTGTTTAATGGGTGAGTGTTTAAGGGGTGAATGTTTAAGGGGTGAGTGTTTAACAGGTGAGTGTTTAACAGGTGAGTTTTTAATGGGTGAGTGTTTAAGGGGTGGGTGTTTAAGGGGTGGGTGTTTAAGGGGTGAGGTGTATAACGGGTGGGGGGGCAAGAACGGGCATGCATCCAATTGCACTATCGCTGGTTTTCTGGAATGCCCACGCTGAACATTAACCCATTTTCCCCCTCCCACGTGTCTGGTCTTAATGAACATATGAACCCATTTCAAATAAACAGGCATCACCATTGTTAAAGGTAGCAGAGATAGGAATTTGACACTAATAGGTTAAAGTGTTAAGTACTAATATCATGCAGCACACATTCAAGTTTGGCAATGGGGCAAATGCTGAGCTGGTTGTTCTATTTGATATGTCTATGAGTCACATCGGTTGAATAAATATTTTTCAAATGTGTTGTGCACCCTATAATTTTTTGCCTGTTTGATAAAATGATGTGGTTACATTCTCAATTCGTTCTTCAGCTACTCAGATGGAAAGTTTTCCGACTTGACTGAACTGAGTGTTTGGTGTCTCTGTTTGGTCACATGCCAAAATTTCCAGTTTATTGAGAATCTGAACTCGGGGTGGGGGAGATTTGGCCCACTGCCCACACATCTGTTTGGATAAGACAGTGAGTGGGTGATCTATTCCTTCGCTTCTGCCAATGGCATTCGGAAACTGTCTGTAGGGAATGGTCAATGATCCATCTCCCTCCAGTTTTCCCCAGCAGTGTAAACGGGCTGACATCTGCAACTCCTCACGATGGCCGCAGCTGGGACCAGAAACTTAGTCCGGGGAGCATTGTGTGTGTGAATCTATGTCATGCATACCTTTGGATGACACATTGAGGCTTCAACTCACTGTGGAACAAATGAAAAAAGAAATAAATAACCACCAAATCCTCACGGGATAATATGGGTGCTTGAAGAACCAGTGCTGACTTTGGAGAGATACAAACCAGATGATATAGAGATGGGGAACCTTAAGAAAGAAGGGTTGGAATTTTGTCATTTTTTTCGATCATGTACCACCCATTTACCACCGAAAAAACCACCGGTGGTAAATTAATCGCAGATTACCACCGCAATATCACCGATTTCACAATTTAGCACCAAAATACCACCAGTGTTAAATTCATCAGTGATTTACCACCAGTGGTAAAAAAATAGCACTGATCTTATTTTTTTGCCGTTTTTATGATGTCATTACATATGCAACACTGAAATACCACTTAAAATTACCACCAGAGGTAAATTCATCAATACAACTTATTTTAACACTGGCCTAAATTACCACCAAGAAATGTGTAGTCTTATCTGATCTTATCTGATTGAATCCAGTGCTATGGACACCATTTAAAAAAACATGAGAGAAGGCTGAGTTTTACACAGACATCTTTATGTCAGTTCAAAGTTAAATTTTAAGTTTATTTGAGGCTTTTATTGGAGTATATTAAAAAATTAGAGGACATTTTAAGGATATTTAAGAAAATTGGAGGACATTTGAGGACATTTTGAGAACATTTTGAGAATATTTGAGGATATCAGCAGCTCACAATCAACGCTTTGCTTGAACAGTGAGGGCCCGACTTTGGTGCTTACCGATGGTCCGCTGAGTTCAGTGGTATTGCGGCGGTCCGTTGTTTTTCACCGTTAGCAGACCGCCGAGCTGTAAGGCCTCAACTTTCGTCGTCTTCTTTTCGGTGGTCTGCCAACGTTGTGTGAGTGTTGCGCAGTGGGCAGTCTTGCAGAATGGAGTCGAGCCGGAGAAAGGCTTTCCTTGATCGACAATATAGCAGCGCACTGCGCATGCGCAAATTTTTTTCTTTCCAAAAAGCCTTTGTTTCAAAATGACTATTTAAAGCCACTTAAGTGTGAATCCAATATCAGTGTTCTCTTGACAATGGTGCTGCTTCTCTCCAGTGTTCCTGATTTTTCAAACAACTAAATGCACTCCAAAAAGCCTTTGTTTTAAACTGACTATTTAAAGCCACTTACTCAAACTTCAGTGTTCTCCTCCAAATGCTGCTGCCTCTCTCTGCTGATGTCCAAATGCACGCACTGCACACTACCGCCCACTGTGCTAATCATAAAAGCACGTTTTCCAGAACAGTATGCTTCAGGGTGGTACGTCGGTGGTAAGTGACCAATGTTGGAGTTTTCGACAGTATGTCGGGTCTTCAGTGTCGGCGGACGGTGCACATACCGCTTGGCAATATGTCAGTCACCATCATCGCGGCGGGCGGTATGTCGGTGGTATGCAGCTGTTTTTCCACAAAACTTGAAAATTCTCGGAAGTATGCGGGTGTTCTGCGGGCGGTAGTGGGCAGTATGTCCACCGAAGTCGGGCCCTGAGAGTTACGTTTCACCTTTACCGCCCACTCTATCGTTAAGTTGTACCCTTCACTTTGTAAAAATTAGACGCAGTACAAGAATGGTTAGGTTTAACAAAATGTTATAAAATGGTGTATACTTTGAAAAATGTAAAAGTCAACCCTAAATAAAGAATTTTTTAACTTCAACAATTTAAAAATATTTGCAACACCAACAATATAACAAGAAGAACACAACAAGAACAACTACAAGAACTACAACATCAACAGCAAGAACAAAAATAACAATAAACCATCAGCCCCACCCTGCACTTCTTTTACCTGCAACCAAGACTCCCACCGCCTTTCCACCTTTCCTCCCCACCCCCCCACTCTTCATCTCTGAGTGCTTCCCCCCTATCCCTACCCCTGCCCCAACCTGCATTGGGACCAGGACGTTGAGCAGCAAGGCATCCAGAGTGCTGCTGTTGTCGGGGAATTGACGTTGGCGACGCCATGTATGGAAGACCCGGCTTCTGAGTCGGAAGGCAGTTCTACCTCCCCACCCACAGGTGCTGTCGGTCTGGATGGTATGACACTGGGGGGTGCAGTGACAAAATGCGAGACCATCAATTACCGCAGGGTATTAGACTAGCTTACTTCCCTCATCGCCGCAATCAGCTCCGACATGTCCGCCGATTGTCGGGCAGATTGTGTGGCAATGTTGCCGGAAATTCATCCCAGGGCCCAGAGGAGCTCTCGACCTTGATTGATGCTCTCCCTAGACAGTCCCATCATGTCCAGGTTTGCGGCAGCCTGTCTGTTAGCAAGTCCGCTTTGCCGACTCAAGCTCTGTAGAGGCGACATATGGGGTTGTGCACTCAGGGTGCATTGCTTCACACCACTTGGTCCTGCTGCATCTGTGATGGGGAACCCATGGATGGTGGATCCTTCCGAGGGAGTGCTGGCCGCAGGTAAAATATCCCCTTCTTGTCCCACTAAAAACACATGCTCCCAACCCCTGCTCCTCCTCCTCCTCCCCCTCCAACCTCACGGACAACACCCTCCCTCCAAGCAACAGCTTCTTCATCTATATCTTCAAGATGAAGAACAAGCCGCCCTCTCTCTCCTCCTCCTCTTGGTTATCGACTCGTACCAGGTACCATTGAGTCAATGTGCCTCCTCATCTGCAAAATAGAAAACAACATACGAGTGCAGCAGAGGAGGGGGTAGGGTGATATGAGTATGGTCACATAGCGCAGGCTTATTTGAAGGACCACCAGTACTGCATTATATGTCATCGCGAGGCACTACATGAAAGTACCCTAACCCTAACCCGAAATTACCCTAAGCCAAATTCACATCGATTACATGACTCCAACACAGCCCGTGGATTTAGCTGCAGGATCAGCACCCCCATGGGTAGCCGTCCTGTCATGGGTACCCACCATGATTGTCGCATGTTCCTCCGCGTCGGTTAACTCCATGAATTTGGGTGGGCCACCCCCCCTGCCCGGCTGCTTGGCCCGATTTGTAGATAGTTTCCTCTGCAAAAATGACAATAGCAATGCTTAAGCAAATTGCTTTTCTGCTGTTGTGGCACACACAGATAGCCATCAAAGCACTTGTAACATACTTTGTGCACTCATTCAGTCATTTAAAAACCTGTCCCATTAAGCTGCATGTGGTTCTTGAAGAAGACATTGAAGTGCAGAAAACATCTTTTAATATCTCAGAAAGCCATCTTAATAAAATCATTCAAGCCAAATAAGGTGCAACATTAATCCTACCTCCATAAACATGTGCAAGGAGTACATGAATAGAAATAATACTTACTCTCACGGATGCAACTCGGTCACTCCACCGTTTTGAGCGCTGCTGGCCCCCCAGTGGATTTGATCAACTGCGGACACAGCCTCAGCTATTGCCGACTAAATTCTGCGCCCTACAGGTGGTGGGGCCATTCCCTTGCCACCCCTGGACAATTATCCCCACCGCACCTCAACTTCTGCTACCAGTGCCTCTGGGGCATCCAAACTAAATTTTTGAGCCCTTTGATGGCCCACCATTCAAGGTTGAAGCTCTGGCTGGGGTTGCTCCAAATGTTGGGGTTGCTCCGAATGTTGCTCCAAATACTGCATATTTAATTCGATTTGAATGTTCCTTCGTCTCCCTCAATAATGATGTCCTCCTCTCTCTTTCTCTCAATTTCCCACTCACTCTGCGCCCCATGACCCTGTCACCTGACCAGAATCAGCAGGAAATAACTCATCTGAGAAAAGGTTCTGCTACAAACCAGAGAAGCTCCCCTGCACTGCTTGGTATTAGCCATATAAAGTTGTGTCTTAGTGGAGTATTTACGTGAACATGAACATTTTTGATTATTGTGATCAAAGTGTTCACTAACACTGACTTTTTATTGGAACTGAGTCTCTGCTGGAGACTCATTTACAAGATTTCTGTCCCATTTCAACTATCATCACAAGTCCCGCCTCAGTTTTACAAAACATCACAGTGCATCTTACTTACTGCCATAAGTTTCTCAAGTGTTGCTTATATTGCATGTAAGTGGTGAAAAGAGAAAATGCAGATAGCACGCCGACCCGGCCTCGGAAGGAGCACCGGAGGTGGTGGGGAGAGGAGGCGTGGCTGGCCACAGGATGCAGCACGCCAACCTGGCCTCAGAGAGAACACTGGACTGGCTGCTCGAAAACCGAGACCTTGGCCATCGAAAACCCCGAGAGTGTTCCAATCTGGGTGGTGATGGACAAGCTTCCGACCTCCAAGGGATTCGCAGTGATGAACAGGAATTTGTGGTGGAGGTAAGGCCATAATGAGGAGAGGAGGAGCAGCCGGGTACTGCTGACAACACTGTTGTCAACGATCTGCAAAAAAAAACGCATCGTGCATGCGCAGAAATACCACCCGCTTTACTTTGTGTGTTGCACAATCAAAAATAAGAATGAATGAAATACAGTTAGCCCTACCACTGGTCATATTTGATGAAAATAGTGGCCTTGAGTGAAAATGGTATTTCGGTGGTAAAAAAAACACGATTTTTAAATAGCACCGAAATATCATCGGAAAACTAGTGGTAGGGCTAAATGATGAAAATCCAGCCCAAAGAACTTACATATATAGCACCTTTCATGACCTCAGGACATCCCAAATCACTTTACAGCCAATAAAGTACTTTTCACGTGTTGTAATGTAAGAAATGCAGCAGCCAATTTGTACACAGCAAGATCGCACAAACAGCAATAAGCATATTATCTGTTTCAGTGAATTTCACTGCTCTTTTCAAATGTGCCATAGGATCTTTTACGTCCATTGAGAGGTTTAATGTCTCATCGAAAGACAGCACCTCTGATAGAACAGCACTCCCTCAGTACTGGCACTGGAGTGTCTACATTCTTTGACAAGCCAGGAGGGGTATTTTTCACATTGGGAGTGAGTGGAAAGCTGCCAGTTGTGGTCCAGCCGTCCTTTGTGCTCCCCACACCCAGATTTCATTTCCATGAAAAGAACAATTGGACAAGGTTTAACAGGCAGCAATGTGAAACCACCAGCTTTCTGCCTACGCCCAAAGTGAGAATTACCCCTCCCAAAGTAGATCAGGAGCAAAAGGCATGGCAGATGCAGTATAATGTGGATAAATGTGAGGTTATTTACGAGCAAAAACGCGAAGACAGAATATTATCTGAATGGCGGCAGATTTGGAAAAGAGAAGGTGCAACGAGACCTGGGTGTCATGGTTCATCAGTCATTGAAAGTTGGCATTCAGGTACAGCAGGCGGTGAAGAAGGCAAATGGTATGTTGGCCTTCATAGCTAGGGGATTTGAGTATAGGAGCAGGGAAGTCTTATTGCAGTTGTACAGGGCCTTGGTTAGGCCTCACCTGGAATATTATGTTAGTTTTGGTCTCCTAATCTGAGGAAGGACGTTCTTGCTATTGAGGGAGTGCAGCGAAGGTTCACCAGACTGATTCCCGGGATGGCTGGACTGACATATGAGGAGAGACTGGATTAACTGGGTCTTTATACATTGGAGTTTAGAAGTATGAGAGGGGATCTCATAGAAACATATAAGATTCTGACGGGACGGGACAGGTTAGATGCGGGTAGAATGTTCCTGATGTTGGGGAAGTCCAGAACCAGGGGACACAGTCTTAGGATAAGGGGTAGGCCATTTAGGACTGAGATGAGGAGGAACTTCTTCACTCAGAGAGTTGTTAACTTGTGGAATTCCCTGCCGAAGAGAGTTGTTGATGCCAGTTCATTGAATATAGTCAAGAGGGAGTTAGATATGGCCCTTACAGCTAAGGGGATCAAGGGGTATGGAGAAAAAGCAGGAAAGGGGTACTGAGGGAATGATCAGCCATGATCTTATTGAATGGTGGTGCAGGCTCAAAGGGCCGAATGGCCTACTCCTGCACCTATTTTCTATGCTTCTATATTTCTATGACACAGAAGTGGTCCTGGTTGAATGTAGGATTTAATTCAACTCTAGACTTTTATTCTTTGAATCTTACAAATCAGTTTCCTGGATTCCAGCCCATCTTCCTTCTACATTTTCCTGTTCTGCACTGTTATTTTTTCTCAGAAATATTTTATCAGTGAATTTGTTTCCAGCAGTTTTTTAAAGAGGCAACATGTGCATGATTACTTATATTAGGAGTAAAATATATGAGTTGATGTTAATCTCATGATTCATCAGTCTTGATAAAATCAGTGAATATTCTGGAAATGGATAGATTTATGTTGGATATGGATATTAAAGGATATGTTACCAAGGCGGGTAAATGGAGTTAAGACATAGATCAACCATGATCTAATTAAATGGCTCAAGAGGCTGAATAGCCTTCTCCTGTTCCTATTCAGAAATCAATTGACCCAATCACCAAACACTGTAAAGTGAAAAGAATATATTGTATTACAAGTATGGTAGTCAAATGCAGTCAGAGACATAGGGCTAGAAATTGTGTAGCGCTCCATTTGGGGCGATAACTTTTGAAAGAGCGCAAAAGTATCGGCAGGCGAAAATAACTTTTTATTCCTAGGAACTTCCACTTTAGTGCTCCAAGAGGGAGTGGAGTGCTAAATCAAGCACTATCACTTCCCTTAGAGTGCTAAAATGAGTGCGAGGGGTGGTAGTGGCAGAGCCCTGAACAATGTTCTGTGCAGCACTGCCGTCTTTGAAGGCTCCTTCCATTGCTTAAAGGAAAGGGCCAATGTTGGTTTGAATCAATCCTCATGATATCTCTGTGGGGCCATGAGACCTGAGCTATGTGCATAATAGCCCCTGTTACGTCTATAATGTTCTTATGAATGACTCCACAAGGCAATGTGTTGTACTTAAACTGTCGTGACCTTGGTCTTTTATTCCAAACTCCAGAGTGCCGTACAAGCATAGTGTGCATCCTTTTATACAGAGCCCTGCCACCAGGACAGGAAAACCCCGGTCTCCACCAGTTGCACCCTCTAGTGGTACCAGCATGTAAACCTTATTGATAGTGCAACAGGTAAACAAGTCTCCATCTTATGCAATCTCACAATGACTACACATAGAGTACATCCATAGTCAGCATATACAACATCACTCTCCCCCAAGTCCTTTGTGCCAATTACCTTTGCATTACGTGCTCTGGCTTAGCTCTCCCCAGATTTAAGTGCCAATAGCCTTTGCACCTTGGCTGTGCTTTGGCTTGGCTCTCTCCCTGTTAACTCCCAAGTCCTTTTTTCCACAACGTTGGGTTGTGGTTATCAGATTGGATGGTTCGATGATGCGGTGGAGGTTCTGGTAGGTTCTGGGTGTGATCCATGTGTGTGTCCATGGTTACATACATCCATTTCCACCCCCACCCCCCCCCCAGCGAGATCATGCAGCTGGCCTGTTACATTAACATACAGGATCAGACACAGTGCAAGTACAAAGAAAGGAAGAAAAAAAATGTTTTTTCCATTTGTATCATGGCACCTGGGTTCAGTGACTTACATTCGTTACGTTTTACAGTCGTGTGCCAGGATTGGGTAGATTGCATTCATGGTTTAGTCATGGTCAGTACTGAGGTATGCGAGGACGCTAGTTCCAGAGCAACCGGACGGGGTCCTAGTCATCTGATGGTGGTGCTGCGCCCCCTACTAGCAGGGTGGGCTTGGTTCACTCACCAAGCCAGGACTCAGGGCCTTTACCATTGTCTAATGGTGGGCAGAGCTACAGATGTGTGTGGCCTCCCTGTCATCCTTTTGGGCTGCAGAGTCTTCTGCCTGCTCTCTCACAGTGTTGGGAACCTGGCTGTTCCAGGTCCCGTTTGGGGAACTCATTGGTTCTGACCTTTCGCTCCTGGACATGGCCGAGGTAGTGACTGGGTCTGGGGGCTGCACCGTCTCCACCCGGGTGGGGGGCAACGGCGGCCGACTGCGCATTTTGCTGCCATTTTCGTTTCCAGGTCCATGGCGAATAGTGCCATCGGGTGCCTGCAGTGTGGGATAGACCTGGGGTAGGGTATCAGGCTCCGCGCCATTACCCTCCAGAATTCACTCGTTTGCTGCTCTTGGGGACACTCTATTCCCGCCATCTCGTAACAACATTCTGTTCACAATCTTAATTGGTTCGTTACATTGATTGCCATGCATACAATGTCTCTTTAAGTTCAGTTGGCTGGAGGTCTCCTTTAAGAGAACCCTGCTGGCTTTACCCCAATCAGATCCTTTGTTGGACCCCAAGTGTTGGTCCCTCAGCATTGTACCTCGTGATGTTGCCGTGGCCATCTTTTTTTTCAGCCATGCTGTTCCTCGCTGCAGCGGAATGCCATCTTGCCTCGGTCCTCGAGGTCAACTGCCTTGATCTTTCTCTCCCGCGATTCTGCCACAAACGCTGGAAGGGTACCTGTAAATTCGATCTTCTTTCCCAGGAGTCCTGCCACTGGTGCCGGGAAGGTATGCCAGAGCACATAGTGCAAAGGTAATTGGCACAAAGGACTTGGGGGAGAGTGGTGTTGTATATGCTGACTACGGATGTACTCTATGTGTAGTCACTGTGTGATTGCATAAGATGGAGATTTGTTTACCTGATGTACTATCAATAATATTTACACCAGGTACATAGATGCTGGCACCACTAGAGGATGCAACTATTGGAGACCGGGGGTTTCCTGCCCTGGGGGCAGGGCCTTGTACAAAAGGCTGCACATCATGCTTGTGCGACACTCTGGAGTTTGGAACCCTGAGGTCTGTGCTCTCTGCCCTGGGCAGAGCCACGTTCTACAGTCTTGCCTGTGAAAGGCACCATTCTGTGTACAGTACTTGCCGGGCTTGAGTCCACAGGATAAATGATTTGCTTGGTGCTGCAGGTCAAGGTCATGAATGCCTGACTGATGCCGATGGCTTTCTGCAGGTTGACTGTGGTGTCGGCAGATAATAGCTTGTGAAGGAGGCCCTCGTGGCCAATTCCTATAACGAAGATGTCTCGCACTCCTTCGTGCCGCAAGTCTCCTGAGGTCGGCAGCATATTTTGCAATCTCCTGGCCCTCAGGTCTGCGGTGCGTGTAGAATCTGTGCCTGGCCATGAGGATGCTCCCTTTTGGTTTAAGTTGGTCGCGAATTAGTTCAGTCAGCTCATCATATGTCTTATCCTTGGCCTTCGTGGTGCCAGTAAGTCCCTTACGAGGCAGTAGACCTCGGGCCCACAACTGGTCAGCAGTATAGTCTTGCGCTTCTCCGCCAATGTGTCTATCTCCCCTGCCAGGTCGTTTGCCACAAAATATTGCTCGAGCCTTTCCATGAAGGCATCCCAATCATCACCCTCTGCGAAGTCTTTTAGTGTGCCAAAGGTAGCCATGATCGCGTGAATGTTCTTATTCTCGTCGCCAGTTGTTATGTCTATAATGTACTTATGAATGACTCCACAAGGCAATGTGTTGTACTTAAACTGTAGTGACCTTGGTCCTTTATTCCAAACTCCAAAGTGCCATACAAGCATGATGTGCAGTATTTTATACAGGGCCCTGCCACCAGGGCAGGAAACCACTGGTCTCCACCAGTTGCACCCTCTAGTGGTGCCAGCATGTATGTACACGGTGTAAATCTTATTGATAGTACATCAGGTAAACAAGTGTCCATCTTATGCAATCTCACAGTGACTACACATAGAGTACATGCATAGTCAGCATATACAACAATCCCAAGCACTCTAAGAGAGCAGAAATCACCAATCAAAATCAATCAGATGGTACCAGACTGGTGCCAGTGATAAATTTTGCCCTACCTGACCATCACTGCCTTTAAATATCGCTCCCCAAGCAGCCAGCCGAGGTGACAACGCCTCTTGCAGCTGCCATTATTAACACCCACCGATGCTGCAGGGGGCAGTAATGAATATCACATCTGGGGCAGTAATGGGGGGCTGCGCACCGGATGACGTCATGATCTAGAGGACGCAAGAGAGCAAGGCGTAAGTGTTAGCGTCAGCGCAAAACCGCCAGGGAAGTTCGCGGGCGTCAGTGATTTTGTCACGCCCAGTCGGTAATTAATTAGCATCCTGTTACCACCCACTGAGGAGCTAACGGGAGGTGCAAACCAAGCCACTTTCTCCCCCATAGACTACATTAGTGACATTCATCAATCAGGAACTGAAATATATACAGTACAGTGGAACATTCATTATTCAAACTCCCATTCCCTGTCAGAATTTCTGTGGGACCAAAACCTGTGTGAAATGTCACGTCATTGCACTAACCACCTCTATGATATAAATCAACATCGCCATCCAACAAAGATTCATTTCAATTTACATTTAATTTGAATGTTGTGATTCCCATGCTCCTATGGTTGCTAAGACCAATTTGACACAATAGACTGACTCGGGTTCATTCAACTTTTTCCAATCCCATCACCTAGGAGCCAAATCAAGCACAGAGACCCCGTTTTACCACCACCCCAAGATCAATGTGCTGCCCAACCACGTACATTGGAGCCCAGTTCCATGTAGTTTGACTGTATTATTACCAACCCTGCTTAGCATTGTGTCATCCTCACAAATACAAGTTAATCACCAGCCTAGCAAAAGGTGGTTCGGGAAAGATGCACATGAATCCCAAAGCGGGCGGCACACCCGGAGTGTCCATGGATGTGGAACTTCTCGGAGTCCCGACTGACACGCAGCCAAAGTCACTACTTGGCTGGCCGAACTATTCCGTTCGGGGCCTTGGGGAGATTTACCTTGGTCTCTTCCAGCCAGTCAGTTCCTCCCACCATGGTTCTGTTGCCAGGCAGCTGACAGTGCCAGACCCACCTGACGTGAAGTTACTATGACATAATCGAACTGCCACTTTTGAAAGTTAAGTAGGCCTCCGCCTGCTTTAGTGGAAGCCTCTTTGATGGCATGATTCGATGTTCTAAAAACGACGGCAGCTGGGAACACAGCAGATTGGAACCGAGAGCTAGAATTTAAAAATGTTAACCCCTCCTATGCACCATTCTCGCCAGGTGAGGGGGCTTAAAACCTGGCCATATTATCAGTGTAATCAATAATTCTGTGATATTGAAAGTCTTGTGTGCAAGGGGGGACCGTGCCAATTTTGTGACTATAAAGCCCGCTCCCTCATTCGACCCAGCAGCAAGTAAAGGTGGAGCTTACCCAGTAAGCTCCACCTTGCAGCTCTCCTATGCGGGAGTCTCAACATCCATTGAGAATGCAGTTCTTAAAGGGTTGTAGCTGACCTGAAGAGGGGAAGTTGTGCTGGTGATGATGGAAAAGTTGTCACACAGTTCACCGTGGCAGAGGGAAGGCATGTAGGTTAGCCTCCGGCTGCAGAAGGGGGATCAAAGGAAGGTGGGCCCTACTTGGGGCTGAAAGTCACCGTTTGGTAAAAGCACAGATGTCAGCTGCATGAAGGGAGGTCGCTGATCGAATCAAGGCAGTCACCAAGCTCACTCACTCATGCCTGCGTGCGAATGAGGAAGAGATTTTCTGATATCAAGTGGAAGCAGTAGGTAACTGTATTCCTCAATCATGTACACATTTTATCTGGGTCCCATCAACTCTGCGACAACCTGGGAGGTACTCTTTCAAACACTGGCCAAAACAATAGACCTTTTAGAATCCTAGAATAATACTATTATGTCTGTAATGCACTTATGAATGACTCCACGAGGCAATGTGTTGTCCTTTATTCGTAACTCCAGAGTTAGGCACAAGCATGGTGGGCAGCCTTATACTGGGGCCTGCACATCTATGCAGGTGACCCTCAGGTTTCCCACCACAGTGCCCTCTAGTGGACAGCCTCTGCCACAGGGGCAGGAAACCCCGGTCTCCACCAGTTGCACCCTCTAGTGGTGCCAGCATAGTATATACACAGTGTAAACCTTATTGATTGTACATCAGGTAACAAGTCTCCATCTTATGCAACTATACAGTGACTACACAGAGAGTATATCTATAGTCTGCATATATAGCAAATACAGTACAGATGCTAGCCATTCAGCCCATCATGCTTGTGCTGGCTGTTTGGTAGATCCAACCAACTAGTCCCACTCCATTGCTCTTTCCCCATAGCCCTGCAAATTATTTCCTTCAAGTATTTATCCAATTCCCTTATGAAACATACTATGAATCTGCTTCCATCACTCTTTCAGGCAGTACATTCCAGATCACAGCAACTTGCTGTCTAAAAAAATAGGTTTTCTCATGTTGCCTCTGATTCTTTCACCAATCACATTAAATTCATACCCACCCATTATACAGCACGTCTGTTATACACTGGCCCATTATATACCCGTCCGTTATACACCATGTCCATTATTCACTCGCCCGTTATACACCCCGCCCATTATACACAAGCCATTATACACCACACCCGTTATACACCGGCCCACT
Source organism: Pristiophorus japonicus (assembly GCF_044704955.1). Classification (NCBI taxonomy): domain Eukaryota; kingdom Metazoa; phylum Chordata; class Chondrichthyes; family Pristiophoridae; genus Pristiophorus; species Pristiophorus japonicus. Next base: position 202,022,850 of record NC_091979.1, on the reverse strand, counting down.
ATACACCCACCCGTTATACACCCGCTCGTTATACACCCTGCCCGTTATACACCCGGCCCGTCAAACAACACGTCCGTTTTACACCTGGCCTGTTATAACACCCATCCTTTAGACACCCGGTCAGTTATACACCACGTCCGTCATACACTCCACTCGTTATACACCATGTCCGTTATGCACCCTGCCCATTGTAAACCCGGCCCATTATACACCCCATCTGTTATACACCCTGTCCATTATAAACCCAGCCCGTTATACACCTGCCCGTTATACACCCGGCCTGTTATACATCCGGCCCATTATACACCCCACCCATTATACACCTCGCCTGTTATACACCCCACCCAGTATACATCCTGCCCGTTAAACACCACACCAGTTATACACTCCATCCACTATACACCACGTCCGTTATACACCTCACCTATTATACACCCCACCCAGTATACACCCCACTGGTTATACACCACATCCGTTATACACCTACCCATTATATACCCGACACGTTATACAATACATCTGTTATACACACCGCCCATTATACACCCCAATTGTTATATACCCCACTCGTTATACACTCCACTCATTATACACACCGGTCATTATACACCCCGTCTGTTATACACCCTGCCCATTATAAACCCGGCCCGTTATACACCTGCCCATTATACACCCAGCCTGTTATACACCCGGCCCATTATACACACCACCTGTTGTACACAATGCATGTTATACACCCCGTCCGTTATACAGCACACCTGTTATACACTCCGCCTGTTATACACCACCCATTATACACCTCGCCTGTTATATACCCCACCCAGTAGACACCCTGCCCATTATACACTACATCTGTTATACACCCCATCCGCTATACACCCCACCCGTTATACACCCCATCCATTATACACCTCACCTATTATACACTCCACCCAGTATACACCCCAAAGGTTAGACACCACATCCATTATACACCTGCCCATTATACACCCGGCCCATTATACACACCGCCTGTTATACACCCCGCCCATTATACACCCCACCCATTATACACCTCACCTGTTAATACACCCCACCCAGTATGCATCCTGCCAATTAAACACCACACCAATTATACACTCCACCCACTTTACACCACGCCCATTATACACTCCAGCCATTATACACCTCACCTATTATACACCCCACCCAGTATACACCCCACTGGTTATACACCACATCCATTATACACCTGCCCATTATATACCCGACACATTATACAACACATCTGTTATACACACCACCCATTATACACCCCAATTGTTATACACCTCCGCTCATTATACACACCGGTCATTATACACCCCGCTCGTTATACATTCCACTCATTATACATCCCGTTCGTTATACATCTGCCCATTATACACCCAGCCCATTATACATCTACCCATTATAAGAACATAATAACATAAAAAATCAGAGCAGGAGTAGGCCATTTGGCCGGCCGAGCCTGCTTCCCCATTCAATAAGATCATGGCTGATCTGATCATGGGCTCAGCTCCATTTCACTGCACGCTCCCCATAACCCTTTACTCCCTTATCGCTCAAAAATCTGTCTATCTCTGCCTTAAATATATTCAATCACCCAGCCTCCACAGCTTTCTCGGACAGAGAATTCCACACATTTACAACCCTCTGAGAGAAGAAATGTTTCCACATCTCAGTTTTAAATGGGCGACCTCTTATTCTAAAACTATACCCCCTAGTTCTAGATTCCCCCATGAGTGGAAACATCCTCTCTGCATCTACCTTGTCGAATCCCCTCATTATCTTATATGTCCCAATAAGATCACCTCTCATTCTTTTGAACTCCAATGAGTACAAGCCCAACCTGCTCAACCTTTCATCATAAGTCAACTTCATCTCAAGAATCAACCGAGTGAACCTTCTCTGAACTGCCTCCAATGCAAGTATAGCCCTCCTTAAATAAGGAGACCAAAACTGTACACAGTACTCGAGGTATGGCCTCACCAATACCCTGTACAGTTGTAGCAGGACTTCTCTACTTTTATACTCCAACCCCCTTGCAATAAAGGCCAACATTCCATTTGCCTTCCGGTTTATTTGCTGTACCTGCATATTAACTTTTTATGTTTCATGCACAAGGACACCCAAGTTCCTCTGTACTTCAACAATTTGTAATTTTTCTCCATTTCAATAATAATTTGCTTTTTAATTTTTTCTACCAAAGTGGATAACCTCACACTTTCCCACATTATACTCCATCTGCCAAATTTTTGCCCAATCACCTAGTATGCCTATATCCCTTTGCAGATTTTTTTGTGTCCTCACAACTTGCTTTCCCACCCATCTTTGTATCAACAAACTTGGCTACATTGCACTTGTCCCTTCCTCCAAATCATTAATATAGATTGTAAATCGTTGAGGCCACAGCACTGATCCCTGTAGTTACTGTTTGCCAAAAGGAAAATTACCCATTTATCGTGACTTTTCTGTTCGTTAGCCAATCCTCTCTCCATGCTAATATATTACCCCAAACTCCGTGAACTTTGATTTTGTGCAGTAACCTTTTATGTGGCACCTTATCAAATGCCTTCTGGAAATCCAAATACACCACATTCACTGGTTCCCCCTTATCCACCCTCTCGTTAAATCCTCAAAGAGCTCCAACAAATTTGTCAAATAGGAATTCCCTTTCATAAAACCGTGCTGACTCTGCTTAACTAAAGTATGCTTTTCCAAATGTCCTGCTACTGCTTCCTTAATAATAGACTCCAGCATTTTCCCAACGACAATTGTTAGACTAACTGGTCTGCTTTCTTTCTGCCTCCTTTTTTATATAGGGGTGTGATATTTGCGGTTTTCCAATTCGCTGGGTCCTCCCCAGAATCCAGTGAATTTTGTTAAGATTACAACCAATGCATCCAATATCTCTGCAGCCACTTATTTTAAGACCCTAGGATGCAAGCCATCAGGTCCCCTTTTAGTCCCATTATTTTACCGACTACTTCTTCTTTAGTGACAGTGATTGTTTTACGTTTCTCCCTCCCAATAGCTCCTTGATTATCCACTATTGGGATGTTTTTAGTGTTTTCTACCATGAAAACCGATAGAAAATATTTGTTCAAAGTCTCTGCCATTTCCCTGTTCTCTAAAGGACCAACATTTACTTTAGCCACTCTCTTCCTCTTTATATACCTGTAGAAACTCTTACTATCTGTTTTTATATTTCTTGCTAGTTAATTTCATAATCTATCTTCCCTCTGTTTATTATTTTATTAGTCGTTCTTTTTTGGTTTTTAAAAGTTTCCCAATCCTCTGGCCTCCCACTAGTCTTGGCCACATTGTATGCCATTGTTTTCAATTTGATACCATCCTTTATTTCCTTAGTTAGCCACGGATAGTTATCTCCTCTCTTTAAAGTATTTTCTTCTCATTGGAATATATTTTTGTTGAGTTATGAACTATCTCCTTAAATGTCAGCCACTGCTCATCAACCATCTTACACTTGAGTCTATTTTCCGAGTCCACTTTAACCAACTCTGCCTTCATACCTTTGTAATTGCCTTTATTTAAGCTTAGGACTCTGGAAGGGATCCAACTCTCAAACCCTCCAACTGAATTTGAAATTCAGCCATGCTATGATCACTCTTTCCTAGGGGATCCTTTACTTGGAGATCATTTATTAATCATGTCTCATTACACAGTACCAGATCTAAGATAGCCTGCTCCTTGGTTGGTTCTGCAACATGTTATTCAAGGAAACTATCCCAGATACACTCTATGAACTCTTCTTCAAGGCTACCTTGGCCAATTTGATTTGTCCAATCAATACAAAGATTAAATTCACCCATTATTATTGCCATTCCTTTTTTACAAGCCTCCATTATTTATTGATTTATACTCCGTCCAACAGTGTAGCTACTATTAGGGGGCCTATAGACTACGCCCACCAGTGACTTCTTCCCCCGGGCTAGACTTTCCACTTGACAGCGCTGGGCTAGTGCCCATATATCGCCCAAAAAGGCAGGCTATCGCCCATTTTGCTTAAAAAGTGGAAAGTCGGGCCGGAACATTGCTGGAAAATTGCTGGCCCAACTTTCGTGTCACATCGCCGAGGTGATTGCTGAGGTGATCGCCCACACATCGCCCAGCGCAACTTTCGTCACATCGCCCACACATCGCCAGGCTGATCGCTCGCTGAGAAGATCGCTGGACATCGCGAGAGAAAAGCTGCTTTTACCTGGCTTTCCTCACAGAACTTGGCACTACGGATGCCATTTTGAATGTCGGAGGAAATGAGGAGGCTACTCAAAGAAGGGGCTTATAATCTGTGAGCCTTTTACTGATAGATCCATGCACATTTATATTTATATTTATATTTATTTTAGTACCAAGGGCATTTATAATAACAGTGATAGTGATAGTGATAATAGTGATAGTGATGGGGTCTGTAGCTTCTCTACCATTACTTGTAAATGTTCACATACTGGAGTCTGAAGTTAAGTTTAGTGAAGGGGCCAATCGAAGAGTTACAGTTACAGTTACGGTTAGACAACAGTTGCATTTGCATTGAGTTACATTTCATCCTTGCCTGATCTGGCCTGGCCATTGTTTTACAACAGTTGCATTCATGTTTTATCTTAACTTACATTATTAGAAGACACTGCACAACAATTGTAAAGTGAAATAATTTTTTTAAATTCAATTAACAACATTTTTTTACTGCAACACCCACCCGCCCGCCGCTCCCCCCCCCCAACACAATACACCCCAAAAGTGAACCAACAATAAAAACAGCAATAACAATAAACTCAACAATACAACAGTGTAACAATAAAAAAAAACAATAAAGCAACCCCCTCCCTATCTGCGGCCACGTTTCCCTCCACGTTTCCCTCCTGTACCCCCCCCCCGTATCTTAACCCCACCCCGTTTTGATCCCAGAGTACTGCGACGAATCTGGCTTGCAGAAGGTGACGGCAGGACTTCCTGCCTTGGGGTGGGTGACGGTGACGTGATCAGTTGTTGGGGTGTTGGATGGGAAGATGAAGCTGTGCTATTGTCTTCCGAGTCAGAAGGAAGTGCTTCCTCCTGACTCGCCTGTGTGCTGGTGCTCGGGTATGTCTGACGGGGGCACCTTGGGGTTCAGTGCCGTGTCCCACCAACGACGCATGCTGCAAGGCATCGATGGAGGCAGTCTGCGCATACATCTCCAAGAGCGCCCGTTGCAAAATCTCCGCTTGGCGAGCCGATGCCCGGGACATGTCCCTCGTGAATTCCACAAACACCTGGAGATGCTCGCGACTAAGCGCAACCCTCTCCTCACACAGTCTGGTCAAGCCCTCGATCCGATTGGCCAGAGGAGGCATGTGCTGACCTCGCTGACCCGACCTCCGTGGAGTCGGCATGAGCACTAACGTGTGCCTTGGAGTCGCCTGCTGCACGCCGCTCGGTCCCGCTACCTCTTCTGTCGAAACCGATGTTGTGACCGCAGGTCCCACAGGTACTTTGGTTTCAGTGTCCAATATTGGTATAGTAGGGGCATCATCCTCTGTTTCCTCTATCTCCATCTCAGGGTAGCTGGTGTTGTCTTCTTCCACTGCGTGGTGATGACCAGCTGCATCGGGAGGGGGAGGGTTTCCGGTCGCGCCTCCACCTCATGGCTGCGCATGGGTGTTGGTGGACCTGCAAAACACAATTGAGCTTATTGAGATTATTAGAATGGAAGGGTACACTTTCTTGCGCTCGCATACGATGGAGGAGCAGCCCTACTACAATAAATGAGACCAAGAGACCAAGAGACATTACATAACAATGCATCACACGGTAGTACATATGGTGGTAAATCCAAGTTCAAAGTCAGTGACCCAGAGAGCTCTGGAGGCTGGATCAGTCGGAGAAGGACAGAATGGTAAGGGAGTGAATGTTTATGGGGAGTGTACAGAGAAGGGGACAGATGGCCAGATTGCCTGCTCCTGCTCTTATCTCTTATGCTGTCGACCTGAGAGTAGCACAGAGGCTGCATGGGAATCAGGATAGCCGCATGCATAACATGACATCATTCTTATATTACAATGAAATGACGTTACATTACTTTAACACTGCTTGACGCATTACTCAAGTGACACAAGCGAGGGCTGTGCCTCACCACGGGTGGCCGACCGAGTGTGGCCTCCCACCAGTGCCGCAGCGCGTTCCTCTAATTCCGTGAGTGGAGTTAGCTGGGCAGGGCCTCCTACGGTTCGCCTACGCTCGTATCTATTCTTCGCTAACTGCTTCTGCAAACGTGAAAAGAACATGGGATAAGCTCATTGACTAGATAATATTATGGAAAGGCAGCAGTCGCCAACGTTATATGCCAATAGGGTTTTTATCCACAATTGATGCACGATTATAACATAGATCGTGTTTAGGAGCTAATGCTTGACAAAAACATCTCTCTCCACTACAATTTCCATTGAACTTGGCACTGACAAGAGCTAATGTCCCAAAGTGTCCCAGGGCAGACAGTGAGCAAAGGCAGTTCTCCCCCAGTCCATGCTGGGTCACTGTGAAAGTGATAGCAACCAGAGAGACTTAAAAAGGGCACAGGTTCATAGCCCTGTCCAAATCTTAGCAGGGAATATATGTAATATATGTAAGAATAACAAACTTAAATTCAATCCAGGAGATTTATAATTAGAATTAGAATTTGCATCATTACAATATAAAATCTATACTTACTCTTGCTGAAGCAACCAGGCTGTTCCAGCGCTTCCGGCACTGGTCGGACCCCGTCGCCTCATGGGACGCCAATGAGACGACATCCGCAATCTCGCCCCAAATCTTTCTGCAGGCCCGGTGTGGGAGTTTCCCACGCCCACCCCGGGCTAATTGGGCCCACCTCGAGTACACCTCGCTGACCAGGCCCTCGTTCACCTCATCTGAAAAGGGCTTAGCCCTTTTCCGCCCCTCCTCCACATCATGAAGATTTTCATCCGAGGATGACATTTTTTAATTATTGTATCGTATGTACTCTAATCACGAATTGTTCTTCTCTACTACACAAGTCTGCATTCTCCTTCCTCTCTCTCTCTCTTTCTCTCTCCCTCCCCCTCCCTTTGCTTCTGTGCATGTGTGGATGACCACTGACCTACCGAAATGCAGGAAAACCTGTTTACCAAAAAAAAAGATGCATGCGCAGAAGGCTGTTGCTAGGGAAGCTTTGCCTTCCACATCGCTGGGCTATTGCTTCACCCATTTCACATCGCTGGGCTATTGCTGAGCTGAAAGTCGCGATCTCAAAAATGGGCGATGTTCCAGCGATCATGAAGGCTGACACATCGCCAAGGCTGGAACATCGGCCATCGAATGTAGTCACCCTGTTCACCTTGTCGCCCTCTCTGAGCTCCTCACGCTGCTCCCTGCTGGAGCTGGCTGCTGCTCTTCCTGCTGTTCCCACCCAGGTCGGATCGGGTTGGGACGGCTGCTCTGTGTCCTGGGTTTTTATCACGGGTGGCTGGCTGCTGCTACACAATTGTTCTCAACCAGGTCGGGTCTGCTCGTTATACACCCCAGCCGTTATACACCCGGCCCATAAGACACCACGGGCTAGAGTTTACACTTTTGTGCAGATTGCCCAAAAATGGACGTTATTTCCGGCGTGGGTGGTAAAAATTAGTTTTCAGATCGTCGGCTTGTCACCCATTTTCAAAGCCCCTCGTCTCCATTTTTAAAATTGGGCATTACCGCGAGTGATCTGAAATGGAGTTATCATTAAATCTCTCTGACCTTCTGTCGTAAAGTGTCGCCGTCCTTAGCAACAGCATGGCACTGCTCGATTCCCGCGATTCAGGAGGTCAAGGGTCATTCATGACATGCGCATATGAGAAGACAGAGAGAGAGGGAGCCAAGAGGGAGTGAAGACGGGTGTGGCTGCTTTGGGAGGAAGGAGGGAGAGTTTCAAGCTTACCAGCCAGATATTTGCCCAAATTTGGTGCCTGTAATGGAGAAAGAGGAGGAGGTTACACAACACGCTGTGGAGACTGACGCTGGCGAGAGCAGTGAACTGGGTGAGGAGCACATTGGAGGGGCACAAAAGAGCCAGGAGGTTCTCAGACGAGGCAAATGCCTTCCTACTGCAGGAAGTCGAGTCACGCTGGGGTGATTTGAAACAGAGAGGACGTAGGAAGGCCACCCCAAAAGCCTACCAGAAGATATGGGCCGAGAGAGCAGAGGTGATTTTGTCGGCGACCAACGAGTTGCGTGAGGGTAACCAACGCCAAAAGCGATGGAACGACCTTGTCGGATCCACAAGAGTAAGTATTACGTTTATTTACATGTATTTATATATTTATATAATTTGATTTGTAAGAGTCATGAGTGACTATCATCAGATGTGAGGTGTTTCACTTTTACCGGGCATATTGTACTCAAAGCCTGCAGCCATGGTGTACATCTTTAGGTAAAGAATGATAATTATCATAATAATCTGTCGGTTATGTGTTGCGTTAGTCTCTGTGACAGTACCTAGCAATGATATCATGAAATGATCTCATGTCATGTCGTCCTGTTACCTTTTACAGAAGAAGCTATCGATGATTAGGTCTGAGCAGAGACGAGCGGGTGGGGGGCCACCAGTCACCAGCGACATCACTGCCATCGAGGAGCGGGTGCTCACACTTGTGGGGAAGCACACCCGGTCGGCCACGCAAGCAGCTGCAGACCCTAAAGTGATGGCACCACTGCATGATCTAAAGTCAATTAATGCCACACCCACTCATATCCGAACAATAATATATGATAGATGATTTATAAAATTGTCCTATAAATAATGCTGGCCTCATCAAAATCATTGCAATGCACAATGTGTTGATGGTCATGAAATGTGATGTCTGTGATGATTTTGATAGCGGTGGTGCTTTTGTTGTGCATATGCTGCACTGGACTCACCTTGTGGCCCTAGCATCCCCTTCTCCTCTAATAACCTCATTTGTGTTTTGCAGCTCAGTCAGCAGCACGACCTAAGGCAAAACCACAGAGGCCAGAAGGTGGGGGCATGGTGCCGGACTTGGCGGACGATCCTACTTCTGCTGTTGAGGAGTTCCGATTCTTGCCCATCAATCCGCTGGGTCTGTTCTCTACGGATAAGAGCGCGGACTTTGAGGAATCTGCATCGCAAGGCTCCAGAAGGCATTCCATCCCAAGGCCATCTAGTGCTCCTCCAGCCATTCCCGCCTCCATTCTGGAGGTACCGGGACCAAGCACTTCGTCACAGGGCACCACATTAGTCCACAGGACGGCGCCAATCCCGCGGAGGTTTCGTGGACACGGCAGGTCTGTTCCACGAGCGCCACATAAGAGCGGATAGATGGTACAGTTCTCCAGGAGGACAATAGGTGACCAGATCCTCAATGCACTGTGGGGCATATCCCGACAGCTGGCTAGCATCTCCAGCATCATGATGGAGTACGTTCCGCGGATGGCGGAGGCCCTGGAGGCAATAGCCAGAAACACTGCTGCCACAGGCCTTCCAGTGATCCCTGAGCGCGGCACTCCACCCCTCGGTTCCGCACCCACAGTGCCAACGACAGATGAGAGGCAGGACCAAGATCCTGCTTCTGGATCCGAGAATGTTCGCACCTCGGCACCCCCCCGCTCCCGTACCCGTGCAACCACTGGCTCTGCCTTCATCCCCCCCCAATGAGGCATCACCTGAGAAACTCCTCGGCCAGGCGGCATGGAGCGAGGAGGAGAAGGGCTAGAGGTGGGGAAGGAAAGTGAGATGCATGTCCGCAGGTGATGGTTTTGTTATATCTCCATCTCTGTGTATGCAATTTGTTGTAATCTATGGGGGGAGGGGGCCACGCTCCTGCTTTGCATTTGTATTCTGTGTTGCTGGACATGTTGACCATTTGATTGATGTCAGTGGTCGAAAAAGTGCCCGTGATACTTATGATTTCAGACCAATGGTCATATTAAATGTTTTTTATTCAACATATCTTGTTGCGCATTGTCTCAGATAGTTGCACTGTTACACACTGGTGATTCCTTAACATGAAAGGGTATAATTAAACTTAACTTCAATCAACTTAAACTTTAACTGGCACCAAGGTGATGCCCACCATTGATGTCTGAGCTGCACACACAGCAGTGTGTCAGCTTTGTCAATTACAGCAATTTTCTTTCAGGCAAATCGCTCATTTATGAGCTCCTGACATAAGAGTCTTGCAGCTATGTAGCCACCACAGGCCCTTTCCTGTGGTCTGGAGGGAGGCGTGGGCATGGTTGCATTGTCAGCCTGATTGTCTGGCCCGAGGTCAGCGTCCAGCCCCTCATCTTCCTCTTCCTCCCTCTACTAGGGTGGACCATTTGTTCCTTCTGGCAATTATTGTCCCCTCCTGATAGCCAGGTTGAGCACACGACCACAAATTGAGCTACTTGCTCAGGATTGTATTGTAGCTCCCCTCCTAAGTGCACCAGGCATCTAAAGCACACTAATTGTTTTCTGGACCACATTGCATGTGGCTCTGTGGCTCTCGTTGTACTGCTTCTCGGCCTCGGTGTGGGTGTCACGCAGGGGGTCATCAGCCAGGTGACTAGGCCATATTGGTTGTCACCAAGCATCCAGCATTGTCCTTGTGGCTGACTATTAAACATGTCAGAGACAGCGCTCTCACGCAGGATGTGAGCTTCATCGAAGCTGCCCAGACATTTGGCTTTCACTGCCATTATTATCTGGTTGTGGCCGACAACTAGTTGGACCCTCAGGGAGTGAAATCCTTTTCTGTTGAGAAAAACCTCTAGATCCTGAGAAGGTGCCCGCATGGCGATGTGAGTACACTGTATTGCTCCCTGCACCTTAGGGAACTTAGCAATGTGGTACAGTGCTCCAGCCCTGTCAGCCTGAGCATCCGTGGTCATGGGAAGCTGATAAAGTTCATCCTACACGCGTACTGGGCCTCCGTGACCTGTCCAATGCAGCGATGTGTGGCATAGTGAGACAGAGGGGAAATGTCGGTCACAGAGGCCCGAAAGGAACCGGATGCGTAGAATGACAGTGCCGCGGTGACCTTGACCTCGACGGACAGTGATGTCCTGAAGGTGATAGCAGGCTGCAGAGCTGCCCTGGTGAACTGGCTTATTTCAGTGATCACCACTCCGAAGGCAGGTGTTCTCGGACACGTCGAGGTAAGACCGCTTCTCCCTGTAAGTTCAGTGTGTGTATGGTCTGGACTTTCTCCTCTGTCTGGCACATTCTAGATTGGGCACATAATGCTGTGCATTAGACATTGTGCCATTTGCAATTTGCAGCATCTGCGTATTAATCGATGCAGGCTGAGAAATGGCTGGCCCCATTCCAATAAAACTATAATGTTGATTGTTCAGAAGCAATAAATTTCCACACTAAAAGACACCTACAGTAAAACCCAATCATCCACAGTCTGAAAAGATGTCTGTTGAGATGGTCACTTCACCTGAGAAGAACTCCAGAGTCAATACAAACTCCCCCGAAGTTGAAGCAGCCTTTTCAATGAAGCGACCTGCGATTTGAAAAATGGCGTCCACACCGCTGTGATTAGTTCAGAACAGGTCCACTTTTTCAGAGCAGTGTTCGAGGTGGTGAAAGTGAAGCTGGGCAATATTCTGGGCGTTAGTCTCGGCAAATTTGATCTTGACGATAAAAAAAGTGGGCGGGTGGTATTATTGAATCCCGGCGATAATTATGTGCCGCAAGTAACGCTTGGCGATATTATGGGCATTGGTTTTGCCTATTCTGATGATTCCATCCCAAAAAAGTGGGCGGGCGGTATTATTTTTTCCCAGCGTTACGTACATGCTGAAAGTAGTGCTCAGCGATAAGTGTCCGAAAAATGGGTGCCAGTTTCCATTTTGTGGCTAATTGGGCGATATCTTGGCATTACACCTCATTTCAACATTAAAAAGGACGTTAAGTGGGCGTTATGCAAGCAAAAATAACGGAAAAACTAGCCTTACGTCCGTTATACACCCGGTCCATTATACACCCGGCCTGTTATACATCCAGTCCGTTATAAAGCACACCTGTAATACACCCGCTGTTATACACCCGCGCATTATACACCTGCCCATCATACATCTCGCCCATTATACACTTGCGCGTTATAAACCCTACCCATTATATACCCCAGCCATTATACCCCACACCCATTATACACCACACCCGTTATTATAGTGACTGTTACGTACCTCGCCATTAAACACGCACCCATTATACACCACAACCATGATACACCCATCCATTAAATACCCTGCCCGTTATACACGCAAGCCGCTACACACCTGGAACGTTATACACCTGTCCGTTATACACCCCACCTGTGATGTATTCTGCCCATTATACACCTGACCCGTTATACACCCAGCCCTTTATACACCCGGCCCATTATATACGCGGCCCATTATACATACCGCCCATTATACATACCGCCCGTTATATACCCGGTCCATTATACATACCGCCCATTATACACCCAGCCCGTAATACAGCCAGCCCTTTATACACACCACCCGTTATACACCCCGCCCATTACACACCTGTTACATAAAGGCCTGAGTGTCGTCAGTGGTGGCCACAGGAGCGGGAGTTCGGGAGGTGAGTGGCCTATTAAGGCCCGAGTGTTGTCGGAGGCGGCCACAGGAGCAGGAGTTCGGGAGGCAAGTGGTCTATAAAGGCCCGAGTGTCGTCAGAGGCCAGCCGGTGCAGCTGCAGCAGGAGCAGAAGGTAAACAAAGAAGTAGAAAGAAATCAAAAGGTGACGTCACAGCCAAGGGTGTAAGTGATTGGCTGGTGATTGGTGAGTTGTTTTTCTTTTTCTTTTCCCTATCAGTAGGTAGCCTTTATCATTGTTGTTGACAAATTAAGTTAATCCTAGGGTTAAGTCATGGCAGGAGAGCTCAGACACGTGTCATGCTCCTCCTGCGCTATGTGAGAAGTAAGAGACGCTTCCAATGTCCCTGACGACTACATGTGCGGGAAGTGTATCCTGCTGCAGAACCTGACAGACCGCATTGCGGCACTGGAGCTGTGGGTGGATTCACGCTGGAGCAATCACGATGCTGAGGATGGCATGAATAGCACGCTTAGTGAGTTGATCATAAAGCAGGTAAAGGTTACACAGACAGATAGGGAATGGATGATCAACAGGAAGAGCAGTGGAAGGAAGGTAGTGCAGAGGCCCCCTGCGGTCATCCCCCTCCAAAACAGATACCCCGCTTTGGGTACTGTTTGGGGGGATGTCTCATCAGGGCAGGGCAGCAGCAGCCAAGTCCATGGCACCAGGGGTGGCTCTGCTGCAAAGGAGAGCAGGAAAAAGAGTGGGAGAGCTATAGTGGTAGGGGATTCTATTGTTAGGGGAATAGATAGACATTTCTGCGGCCGCAATCGAGACTCCAGGATGGTATGTTGCCTCCCTGGTGCAAGGGTCAAGGATGTCTCGGAGCAGCTGCAGGACATTTTGAAGGGGGAGGGTGAACAGCCAGTTGGCGTGGTGCATATAGGTACCAACGATATAGGTAAAAAACGGGATGAGGTCCTACAAGCTGAATTTAGGGAGCTAGGAGCTAAATTAAAAAGTAGGACCCCAAAGGTAGTAATCTCAGGATTGCTACCAGTGCCACGTGCTAGTCAGAGTAGGAATCGCAGGATAGCTCAGATGAATATGTGGCTTGAGGGGTGGTGCAGAAGGGAGGGATTCAAATTCTTGGGACATTGGAACTGGTTCTGGGGGAGGTGGGACCAGTACAAACTGGACAGTCTGCACCTGAGCAGGACCGCAACCAATGTCCTTGGGGGAGTGTTTGCTAGTGCTGTTGGGGAGGGTTTAAACTAATATGGCAGGGGGATGGGAACCTATACAGGGAGACAGAGGGAAGTAGAATGGGGGCAGAAGCAAAAGATAGAAAGAAGAAGAGTAAAACTGGAGGACAGAGAGACCCAAGGCAAAAATCAAAAATTGCAGCGAAATTCTAAAAGGACAAAGTATGTTAAAAAGACAAGCCTGAAGGCTCTATGCCTCAATGCGAGGAGTATTCGTAATAAGGTGGACGAATTAACTGCACAGGCAGCAATTAATCAATATGATATAACTGGTGACATGGCGACATGGCTCCAGGGTGACCAAGGCTGGGTATTCAACATTCAGGAAGGATCGACAGAAAGGAAAATGAGATGGGGTAGCGTTGCTGGTTAAAGAGGAAATTAACGCAATAGTAAGGAAGAACATTATCTTGCATGATGTGGAATCTGTATGGGTGGAGCTCGAAATTGCAACGGGCAGAAAACACTAGTGGGAGTTGTGTACAGACCACCAAGCAATAGTAGTGAGGTTGGAGACAGCATCAAACAAGAAATTAGGGATGCATGCAATAAAGGTACTTTAATCTACATATAGATTGGGCTAACCATACTGGTAGCAATACGGTGGAGGAGGATTTCCTGGAGTGTATTAGGGATGGTTTTCTGGACCAATAGGTCGAGGAAGCAATTAGAGGGCTGGCCATCCTAGACTGGGTGATGTGTAATGAGAAAGGACTAATTAGCAATCTTGTTGTGCGAGGCCCCTTGGGGATGAGTGGCCATAATATGGTAGAATTCTTTATTAAGATGGAGAGTGACACAGTTAATTCAGAGACTAGGGTCCTGAACTTAAGCAAAAGTATCTTCAATGGTATGAGACGTGAATTGGCTAGAATAGACTGGCAAATAATACTTAAAGGGTTGACGGTGGATAGGCAATGACAAACATTTAAAGATCACATGGATGAACTTCAACAATTGTACATCCCTGTCTGGAGTAAAAATAAAACGGGGAAGGTGGCTCGAGCCGTGAAAGGGTTTAATTAGGAGGGGGAAATAGAGTATGAGAGGAAGCTTGACGGGAACATAAAAACTGACTACAAAAGCTTCGATAAATATGTGAAGAGAAAAAGATTAGTGAAGACGAACGTAGGTCCTTTGCAGTCAGATTCAGGTGAATTTATAATGGAGAACAAAGAAATGGCAGATCAGTTGAACAAATACTTTGGTTCTGTCTTCATGAAGGAAGACACAAATAACCTTCCGGAAGTACTCGGGGACCGAGGGTCTAGTGAGAAGTAGGAACTGAAGGATATCCTTATCAGGCGGGAAATTGTGTTAGGGAAATTGATGAGATTGAAGGCCGATAAATCCCTGATAGTCTGCATCCCAGAGTACTTAAGTATGTGGCCCTAGAAATAGTGGATGCATTGGTGATCATTTTCCAACAGTCTATCGACTCTGTATCAGTTCCTATGGACTGGAGGGTAGCTAATGTAACACCACTTTTTAAAAAAGGAGGGAGAGAGAAAACGGGTAATTATAGATCGGTTAGCCTGACATCAGTAGTGGGGAAAATGTTGGAATCAATTATTAAAGATGAAATAACAGCGCATTTGGAAAGCAGTGACAGGATCGGTCCAAGTCAGCATGGATTTATGAAAGGGGAAATCATGCTTGACGAATCTTCTCAAATTTTTTGAGACTGTAACGAGTAGAGTGGAGAAGGGAGAACCAGTGGATATGGTGTATTTGGACTTTCAAAAGGCTTTTGACAAGGTCCCACACAAGAGATTGGTGTGCAAAATTAAAGCACATGGCACTGGGGGTAATGTACTGACGTGAATAGAGAACTGATTGGCAGACAGGAAGCAGAGAGTCGGGATAAACGGGTCCTTTTCAGAATGGCAAGCAGTGACTAGTGGAGTGCCACAGGGCTCAGTGCTGGGACCCCAGCTATTTACAATATACATCAATGATTTGGATGAAGGAATCCAAGTTTGCAGATGACAGTAAACTGGGTAGCGGTGTGAGCTGTGAGGAGGATGCTAAGAGGCTGCAGGGTGACTTGGACAGGTTAGGTGAATGGGCAAATGCATGGCAGATGCAGTATAATGTGTATAAATGTGAGGTTATCCACTTTGGGGGCAAAAACACGAAGGTAGAATATTATCTGAATGGCGGCGGATTAGGAAAAGGGGAGGTACAACGAGACCTGGGTGTCATGGTACATCAGTCATTGAAAGTTGGCATGCAGGTACAGCAGGCAGTGAAGAAGGCAAGTGGCATGTTGGCCTTCATAGCTAGGGGATTTGAATATAGGAGCAGGGATGTCTTACTGCAGTTGTACAGGGCCTTGGTGAGGCCTCACCTGGAATATTGTGCTCAGTTTTGTTCTCCTAATCTGAGGAAGGACGTCCTTGCTATTAAGGGAGTGCAGCGAAGGTTCACCAGACTGATTGCCGGGATGGCTGGACTGACATATGAGCAGAGACTGGATCGACTGGGCCTTTATTCACTGGAGTTTAGAAGGATGAGAGGGGATCTCATAGAAACATATAAAATTCTGACGGGACTGGACAGGTTAGATGCGGGAAGAATGTTCCCAATGTTGGGAAGTCCAGAACCAGGGGACACAGTCTACGGATAAGGGGTAAGCCATTTAGGACCGAGATGAGGAGAAACTTCTTCACTCAGATAGTTGTTAACCTGTGGAATTCCCTACCGCAGAGTTGCACCCCACGCATTATAAACCCACCCGTTGTACATCCTGCCCATTATACACCCACCCGTTATACATCCCGCCCTTTATACATCCCAGCCGTTACACAGTTGCGCATTATACACCCGCACATTATACACATGGCCCATTATACACCTGCCCATTATACAACCCGCCGCTACGCACCTGCCCATTATACACCCGCCCATTATACATCCACTCATTGTATACCCGCACGTTATAAACCCCATCCGTTATACACCCCAGCCATTATACCCCACACCTGTTATTCACCCATCCATTAAACACTATATACATTATACACCACAACCATTATGCATCCATCCATTAAACACCACATCAGATATGCACCCAACTCGTTATACACCTCGCCCGTTAGACACCAGCCCGTTATATATCACACCCCTTATAAACCTCGCCTGTTATACACCTCGCCTTTAATACATCACATTCATTATACACCCGCCCATTATACACCTCACCCTTTATACACCCAACGCAGTATAAACCCACCCGTTATACACCCTTCCCATTATACACCCACCCATTATACATCTCACCTGTTATAAACCCACCCATTATACACCCTGCCTGTTATACACCCTCTTGTTATACATCCCGCCCATTATTCATCCACCAGTTATACATCCACCCGTTATACACCTCGTTCGTTATACACCCCACCCAGTATACAATTTGCCCGTTATAGGCCCGACCCATTATACAGCACATCTGTCATAGACACGGCCATTATAAACCCCACTCTTTATACACCCTGCTCGTTATACATCCCAGACCTTTTACACCCCGCCAGTTATACACCCTAGCCTTTATACACCCTCCCGTTACTCACCCCGTCCGTTATACACAACATCCGTTATACACACTCCCGTTATACACCCTGCACGTTATACACTCGTCCGTTATACACCCGCCCATTATAGACACCCTGCCCATTATACACCCGAGCATTATACACCCCGCCAACTATATACCCGCCCATTAGACAGCACACCTGTTAGATACAACGCCCATTGCACACGTATCCATTATACAACCCACCCAGTATACATCCACCCGTTATACCCAGCGTTCGTTATACTCTCTGTCCGTTATACACCCAACCCATTATACACCCCGCCCGTTATACACCCAGCCCGTTATACACACGGCCCGCTATACACCCGCCCGTTATACAGAGCGTCGTTATACCCTCCTCCATTATACATCACATCCATTATATACCCCGCCCGTTATACACCTGCCTGTTATATACCGGCCTGTTATACACAGCACCCATTATATACCCACCTGTTATACATGGCGACCATTATATACCCTACCCGTTATTAACCACACCTGCTTTCCACTCGCCTATTATGCTCCCCACCCAGTATATACCCCACTCGTTATACACCTCACTCTTCATACATGATACCCGTTATACACCCGCCCATTATATACCGGCCTGTTGTACACCTGGCCAGTTATACATCACATCTGTTATACCCTCGCCCATTATACTCACCACCTGTTATGCACCCAGCCCATTATACACCCCACCCATTTAACACCCAGCCTGTAATACACCTTGTTATACACTCCACCAGTTATGCACCACACCTATAAGAACATAAGAACATAAGAAATAGGAGCAGGAGTAGGCCATACGGCCCCTCGAGCCTGCTCCGCCATTTAATACAATCATGGCTGATCTGATCATGGACTCAGGTCCACTTCCTTGCCCGCTCCCCATAACCCTTTAATCCCCGTTATACACCCGGCCCGTTATACTCCCCGCCCATTATATATCCCGCTCGTTATACACCACACCCGTTATACACGCCTCCCACAATACACCCCATCCATTATACACCTCGCCCGTTATACACACGCCCGTTATACATAGCGCCTGTTATATACCATTAGCTGTTATGCACATCAGCTGTTACACACCTGGCCCGTTACACAGCTCACCCGTTAAACATCCCGCCCGTTATACATCTTGCCCATTGTACACCCAGCCCATTATACACTCTGCCCGTTATACACCCGGTTCATTATACACCTGGCCCATTATACACTCGCCCCATTATACACATGCCCATTATACACCTGGTTCATTATACAGTAAACTCTTTATTCACTCACCCGTTAGACTCCCTGCCCATTATAAACCCTGCTTGTTATATATCACACCCATTTTACACTCTGTCCCTTATACACCCCGTCAGTTATACAGCCTGTACGTTATACACCACACCTGTTATACACACAACCTGTTTAACACCCCTGTTATACATCACACCCGCCCGATATACACCCGCCTGTTTAACACCACCCCTGTGAAATACACCGCTCATTATACCACCCCGCTCATTATACACCCCTCCCATTATACACCCAGCCCGTAAAACAAGCACCCATTAAACACCACACACATTATACACCACACCCGTTATACACTCCACCTGTTATACTGTCCGCTCATTATACACCCCAGCCGTTATACACTCCGCCTGTTATAAACCCTGCCCGGAATACTCCCTGCTCATTAAACACCACATCCTTTATGCACCCCAGCCGTTGTCCACCCGCCCGTTATACACAGCACCCGTTATACCCTCCTCCGTTATAGATCACACCCATTATACACGCTGCCCATTTTACACCCTATCGTTATACACCCCATCTGTTATACACTCCACCCGTTATACACCAGCCTGTTATACACTTACCCGTTATGCACCCCACCTGTTATATACCCCGCTCGTTATGCACCTCACTCTTTATACATGACATCCATTATACACCCCACCCATTATACAACACTCCCGTTATACACCCGGCCAGTTGTACACCTCGCCTGATATACAGGCCGCCTGTTATACACCACACTTGTTATACACTCGCCCGGTACATATCCCACTCATTATACACCTCACTCATTATACATCACACCCGTTATAACCCCGCCCGGAATACACCACACAGGTTATACACCACAGCCGTTATACACCCAAGCATTATACACCCTGCCCATTATGCACCCGCCCATTAGATAGCACACCCGTTAAACACATGCGCCCAATATACATCCGCTCATTATACATCCGCCCATTATACATCCGCCCATTATACACCTGCGCCCAATATAGACCCCGGCCGTTATACACCCAACTCGTTATACACCCAGCCCGTTATATACCTGGCCCGTTATACACCTGCCCATTATAAATAGCGCCCGTTATACACAGCGCCCGTTATAGACCTGCCTGTTATACATGGCGACCATTATACACCACACCTATCATACACTCGCCTGTTATACTCCCCACCCGTTATTTGCCCCGCTCGTTATACACCTCAATCATTATACATCACACCCATTATACACTGCACCCGTAATACACCACACCATTTATATACCCCACCCGATATACATCCCACCCGTTATACATCACACCCGTTATACACACCGCCCGTAATACACCACACACGTTATATACCCCACCTGTTATACACACCGACTATAATACACCTCGCCCTTTATACACCTGCCCGTTATACACCTGCCCATTATACATCCATCCGTTATACACCCGCCCGTTATATACCCATTCGTTAGACACTCCATTCGTTATACACACGCCCTTTATACACACCACCCGTTATATGCTCCGTCCATTATACACCCGCCCGTTATAAAGCCCTAGCCGTTATGCACTTCACCCGTTAAACACCCAGCCCTTTACACACATGCCAATTATGCACCCCGCCCATTAATGCATTGCACCCATTAACCACTCGGTCATTATACACCCGCCCATTATGCAACCCGCCCGTTATATACGCGGTCCATTATACACCAAACCCGTTTAACAACCTACCCCCATTATAAACACCCGTCCTGTGCTACAGTCACACATTATACACCCGTCCATTAAACACCCCACCTGTTATACACTCACCTGTTATACTCCCCGCCCATTATACTCCCTGCCCATTATATACGCTGCTTGTTATACATCACATCCATTATACACCCCGCTGGATATACACCCCGCCTGTTATATACCCCATCAATTGATGCAAGTAGGTCAGTTAGAAGCTAATTGATTAAATTTCAGTGCCATTTACAGCAGGACAGAGGGGAGTAATGGACCAGCGGGGAGCCGGGGAGGCTTCGCAAACAAGTGCTGCCCACTGCAGGCTCAGAATAATAACCGGAGTATCGGCGGTTGCAGCTTCGGGGCTTTCTCCCGGTCACAAGCCCAGTCTAACGGTGGCCATCTTGGTGCAGGAAGGCAGGTTCAGCGCTCCGCCATGGTGATTCAGTGAGTAGCAAAGCGTATGCGCGGCCATCTTGGTGCAGGAACAAAGTGAGCAATATCAGGGTCTGTTTTCAACCTGGTCCTAGCGGCAGCCGGGGCAATAAAAGCAGCGGCGAGTGGCTTGGGAGCAGTGTGGAGGCCCCCACCTGTGTGAGAACACCAGCGGCAGAAAAGGCATGGCGTGGAGGCCTCGGGGAGCAGCATGGAGGCGTACTACTTCAGGGAGCAGCGCAAGCTGTGCAGGAGGGCGACGGCAGCGAAGAGTGACGTCATCAAGGTCCAGGTCGGTGATTGGAGCGTGCAGATACAGCAGGAGTGGCGAGGTCGGGGCGAAGGAGCGGCGAGAGACTTTGGAGGGACGTAATCAGGGCCCAGGGGAAGTGTGAGTTCAGGGCCAGGGGCCCAGGGGCAGCACGAGCCAGCCCACACTGCGATATGTGTGCGCACTAGGTCCGTGCAGCAGAGCTGGTCTCCAGTTGCCTTGGGTAATCCTTGCCACTGGACCAAGACCTAGCTCTGTCAAGCCCATGTGGTGGCTGATATGCAACGGCCACCACATGTTAAAAAAATCCATGCACAGGCATCTTCCATCCTTGAAGATGTAGTTCGTGTGCTTCATTGAAACACCTATGAACTCATTCTTTCTGGCATGGAAGCAAGTCATCCTCGTTTCGAGGGATCGCCTATGATGATGATATGCACCCCATCCGTTATACATCCTGACTGTTATACACCACACCTGTTACACACCCCTAACCTGTTATACACACCACCCGCTTAACACACTGCCCGTTATACACCCAGTCCGTTTTACATCCCACCCAATATATACCCGCCCGTTTAACACCGCACCTGTTAAATACACCCATTATACCGTCCGCTATACATCCCACCCGATATACATTCGCCCGTTTAAAACCGCACCTGTTAAACACAGCCCATTATACTGCCCCGCTCATTATATACCACACCCATTATACACCCCACCCATATACACCCCACCTGTTATACACCCCACCCGTTATACACACCACCTGTTATACACCCCACCCGTTATACAGCACATCCTTTATGCACCCCACCCATTATACACCCGTCCCATTATACAAGCACCCATTAAACACCACACACATTATACCACACCTGTTATATACTCCGCCTGTTATACTCTCCACTCATTATACACACCGGGCATTATACACCACACCTGTAATAAAGCCTGCCCGTTATACACAACACCTGTTATACACCCCACCCTTTATAAGCCCAGCCATTATATCCCACACCTGTTATACACAACACCCATTATGCACCCTATCCGTTATACACCCCAGCCATTAAACACCCCATCCATTATATACCTCAGCTGATATACAGCCCGACCGTTATACACCCCATATTTTATACACACTGCCCGTTTTACACCCAGACCGTTATACATCCCGACCATTACAGACCCCGTACGTTATACACCCTGCCGGTTATACACCCGCCTGTTATGTACCCAATCCATTATACAGCAGACCCATTATATACCCTCCCGTTATACACTCATCCATTATACTCCCCGCCCTTTAAACTCCTCACCAGTATATAACCCGCTTATGATACATCACACCCATTATACACCTCACCCGATATACACCCCACCCGTTATACACCCCATCCGTTATACACTCCGCCCGTTATATACCATACCCGTTTTATACCTCACCTAATATACAACCCGCCCGTTATACACCCCATCCGTTATACACCCCGCCCATTATACACACCGACGATTTAACACACTGTTCATTACACAGTCCCGCGCTAGTTATACACCCCGTCCACTATACACAACACCTGTTATACACCCCGACTATTACACACCACGTCCGATATACACCCTGCCCATTATACACCCCACTTGTTATACCCCACACCCATTATACACCACACCCGTTATACACCCGCCCGTTATATACCCTGCCCGTTATACACACCGACTGTTATACACCCCACCAGTTATACACACCGCCCATTATACATCACACCCGTTATACACCCCGCACGATATACCCGACCGATTAACACCACACCTGTTAAATATACTGCTCATTATACCTTCCTCGCTCATTATACACCCCACCCATTATACATCACACCCATTACACACCCCGCCCATTATACACCAGGCCCTTTATACAAGCACCTGTTAAGCACCACACACTATACACCACACC
Source organism: Pristiophorus japonicus (assembly GCF_044704955.1). Lineage (NCBI taxonomy): Eukaryota > Metazoa > Chordata > Chondrichthyes > Pristiophoridae > Pristiophorus > Pristiophorus japonicus. The sequence goes on along the minus strand of NC_091979.1, from coordinate 201,999,730 downwards.
TCTTATACACCACACCTGTTATACACTCTGCCCATTATAAACTCTGCCCATTATAAACCCCGCCCGTTATACAACTCGCCCGTTATACACCCTGTCGGTTATACACCCTGCCCGTTATACAACTCACCCGTTATATACTTAGCCCATTATACACACTGCTTGTTATACATCACATCCGTTATACACCAGCCCGTTATACACCTCGCACGTTATACACCCTGTACGTTATGTACCACACTCATTGTACATCCCCTTCATTATTCACTCCGCCCATTATACACCCTGCCTGTTATATACCCCACCCGTTATACACCACGCGCATTATACACCACACCCATTTTAGACGCCGACCGTTATACACACAGGCATTAAACACCACACCACTTATACACCCCACTCCTTATACATCCCGCCTGTTATACACCCAGACATTAAACACCACACCCGTTATTCATGCAGCCATTAAATACCACACCATTATACACCCCGTCCATTAGAGACCAGCCTATTTATATACCAAACATGACATAAAACCTACCTGTTATACACCATAGCCATTATACACCTGACCCGTTATAGACCCGGCCCATTATACATCCCGCCGTTATACACTCCGCCTATTATACTCCCCACTCGTTACACACCATACTCGTTATACACCGCGTCCATTCAACACCACACAATTATCCACACCGCCCGTTAGACACCAGCCCGATATATACGACACATGTTATAAACCCTATCTGTTATACACCCACCCATTATACACACCGACTGTTATACAACCCACCTGTTATAAACCCCGCCCATTATACACCCACCCATTATACACCCCGCCCACTATACACCCAGTCCGTTATACACCACACCCATTATACACCCCGCCCATTATACACCCCGTCTTTTATACACCTCGCTCATTAAACACCACACCCGTTATACACCCCACCTGCTATACAATACAGCCATTATACACCCACCCATTATAAACACCGCCTGTTATACAGCTCATCCACCATACACCCCGCCCATTATACACCACACCTGTTATACACCCGCCCGTTATACACCGCGCCCATTATAAACCCCACTCGTTATACACTCCACGTTATTCCCCACCCCCCCCCGCCTTTATACACAGCACCTGTTACGCTCTCCGTCAATTTAACACATGCCCGTTATATACCCCTAGCCGTTCTGCACTTCACCCGTTACACATCAGGCCTGGTATACAGCTCACCTGTTAAACACCCGGTCGGTTACACACACGCCAATTATACATCCCACCCATTATACACGGCGCCCATTATACACTCGGTCATTATACACCCATCCATTATGCAACCCGCCTGTTAAACACCCGATCCATTGTACAGCAAAACCGTTATACAACCCCCCATTATAGACACCCGTCCTATGCTACACCCACACATTATACACCCGCCATTAAACACCCCGCCCATTATATACTCACCCGTTACATCCCCCGCCCATTATATACCCCACTTGTTATATATCACACCCATTATACACTCCGTCCGTAATATATCCTGCCCGTTATACACCACATCTGTTGTACACCACATCTGTTGTACACACCGCCCGTTTAAAACACCGCTCGTTATACATCTCGTCTGTTATACACCATGCCCGTTATACATCCCACTCGTTATTACCCCACCCGTTATCCACACCACCCGTTATACACCCCACTTTTTATACAAGCACCCATTAAACACCATACACATTGTACATCACACCTGTTATACACTCCTTCTATTATATTCTCTGCTTGTTATACATACCAAGCATTATATACCCCACCCATTATAAACCCAGCTATTATACACCACACCCGTTATACACCCCATCTGTTATACACCCCAGCCATTATACACCCATCAGTTATACACTCCGTGCTTTATACACCCTGCCCGTTATACATCCGACCGGTTATACATCACACCTGTTATACAACCGCCCGTTACACACCCCGCCCATTAAACACCAGTCCATTATACAGCACACCCGTTATGCAACCCAGCCCATTTTGGACACCCGGCCTGTGCTACACCCGTGCATTATACACCCGCCCATTATACCCCACACCCATTATACAGCACACCCATTTTATTCCCTGCCCATTAAACACCCCACCGGTATGGTGTGTAATGAGCGGGGAGTATAATAGGCGGAGTGTATAATGGCAGGATGTATAATGGGCTGGGTCTATAACGGGTCGGGTGTATAATGGGTATGGTGTATAATGATCGGGGTGTATAACAGGCAGGTTTTATGTCATGTTTGGTATATAAATAGGCTGGTCTCTAATGGACGGGGTGTATAATGGTTGTTATACATCACAGCCATTATACACCTTGCCCGATATACACCCCACCCATTGAACACCATGCACATTTTACACCACACCTGTTACACTCCCTGCCCATTATACATCACACCCGTTATACACCCCGCCTGATATACACCCCACCATTTAACTCCACACCAGGCCCGTTATACAAGCACCCATTAAACACCACACACTATACACCACACTTCTTATACACCACACCTGTTATACACTCCGCCCGTTATAAACCCCACCCATTATACACCCTTCCCGTTATACAACTCTCCCGTTATATACTCCGCCCATTATACACACTGCTCGTTATACATCACACCTGTTATACACCAGCCCACTATACACCCCGGGGCATTATGTACCACACTCATTGTACACCCTCTTCGTTATACACTCCGCCGGTTATACACCCCGCCCATTATATATCCTGCCCATTATACACCACGTGCATTATAGACCCTGACTGTTATACACGCAGGCATTAAACACCACGTCACTTACACACCATACTCGTTATACATCCCGCCTGTTATACACCCACACATTAAGCACCACACCCGTTATTCATGCAGCCATTGAACACTACACCCAGTAAACACCACACCCATTATCCACCCACCTATTAAACACCACACCCATTATACACCCACCTATTATATACCACACCATTATACACCCCGTCCATTAGAGACCAGCCTATTTATATACCAAACATGACATAAAACCTGCCTGTTATACACCCCGTTCATTATACACCATACCCATTATACATCCGACCCGTTATAGACCCGGCCCATTATACTTCCTGCCATTATACACTCCGCCTATTATACTCCCCACTCATTACACACCATACCGGTTAGACACTAGCCTGTTATATACCACACATGTTATAAACCGCATCTTTTATACACCCACCTGTTATAAACCCCGCCCATTATACACCCACCCACTATTCACCCCGTCCACTATACACCCCGTCCATTATACACCACACCCATTATACACCCTGCCTGTTATACACCCCATCCATTATACACCACGCCTGTTATACACCTGCCTATTATACACCACGCTCATTATACACCACGCCCATTATACACCTTGCCTGTTATACACCCGTCCATTATACAACCCGCCCGTTATACACCTCGCCCATTATACATCCGCCCTTATACACCCGCCTGTTATACACGCCATTCGTTATACACACGCCCTTTATACACAGCATCCATTATACTTTCTGTCCATTATACACCCGCCCATTATAAAGCCCTAGCCGTTATGCACTTCACCCGTTATACACCAGTCCCGTTATACAGCTCACCCGTTAAACACCCGTCCCGTTACACACACGCCAATTATACAGCCCGCCCATTATACACACCACCCGTTATACACCCGGTCATTATACACCTGCCCATTATGCAACCAGCCCATTATGCGCCGGGTCCAATATACAGCAAACTCGTTATACAAACCCCCTCAATATAGACACCCATCCTATGCTACACCCATTAAACACTCCGCCCATTATATACTCACCCGTTATACCACCCGCCCATTATCAACCCCACTTGTTAAACATCATACCCATTATATACCCCGTCCGTTATACATCCCGCCCATTATAGACCACACCTGTTACACACACTGCCCGTTTAACACACCGCCCGTTATACATCTCGTCCGTTATACACCACACCCATTATACACCCCACCCGTTGTACAACCCACCCGCTATCCACACCATCTGTTATACACCCCACCTGTTGTACAAGCATTCATTAAACACCACACACATTATACACCACACCTGTTATACATTCCGTCTATTATACTCTCTGCTTGTTATATACCCCAGGCATTATACAGCCCACCCATTATACACAACACCTGTTATACACCCACCCATTATAAACCCAGCCATTAAACCCCACACCCATTATACACCCCATCCATTATACATCCCAGCCGTTATACACCCCATCCGTTATACACCCCAGCTGTTATACACCCCGGCCATTATACACCCCATGCTTTATACACCCTGCCCGTTATACACCCGGCCCGTTATACATCACACCTGTTATACACTCGCCTGTTACATACTCTGCCCATTATACGCACAGTCCATTATACAGCATACCAGTTATACAACCCAGCCCATTATAGACACCCAGCCTATGCTACACCTGTGCATTATACACCCGCCCATTATACCCTGATAGAGAATTCAAACAGGCTGCATTCAGACAGGATGTGAGAATTCACAGACCCCAAGTCCAAGCTGCTACGTGCAACTCAGCATGTTGCATTAAGTCATCAATCAACTTGACATTTTAGGACCTTGGTAGTGAGACAATTAAAGGTTAACAGTATATCAATTGAGCCAATAAGGTCAAAGAAGGCGCATTCTTTTCTGTAAACTGAGTCAGGTATAAGAACAGCCATTTTGGCCATGTGGTCTCAGAAGGACAAAGGCCTGGCTTAAAGCTAGATGCTTGTTGCTGCTGCCAGAATAAAGTTACATTAAAACTACAACCGGAATTCTCATTTCATTGAAAATTAAGAGATCTAACAATTTTGGCATCACGAACAGGATCGCTGAGGAAAGAAACTGAATTTTGAACATCGGACCTACATACTGAGGTAAGGACTCCTCTTTATAAAAGTCCTCGGTCAAAAGTCTAAACTCGCCTCTCCTTCTATGAAATTCCAAAAGCCTCCAGTTTGCGAACCCTCCGGTTGGTAGTCGGCCCGAGCTCCCATAGACGTCTAACTTCGGCGGTGTGTTAGTTAATTAATCACCGACCCACGGATCAGCTGGAAAGCCTATGACTCAAGACCCCAGTAAAGCAATCAGTATTATGGCAGCAGGAGATAAGAGCAAAGAATTGCCTACAACTGTTAAAGGCGGGCAGGCACCACCTGAGGTTTCGACTGATGAAATCCTCCAACAGTTGAAAGAATACATAGAGCAACAATTCGACTTATCTAAAACCTGTATTAAAATCGAACAAAAGTACAGAACCTCCAAAGGACAATGGTCCTTGGACGAGATTAAAAGGGTCTGGTGAAAAACGACCCGTATGAAAAATAAAGAGCGAATTGGATGTCCCTAACCGTTATGGGACAGATCCGACAGCAGAATGAAATTGTAACGTGTCCCCAACATTATAGGGACCTGACCAGTACAAAGGATCAATTGCAAGCTGTTTGTGAGCAGCTGTGACAGAAAAAACTTGAACTTGAAAAGTCGGAAGCGGAAGTTAAAGATCTTAAAGGTGAAATTAAAGAATGGAAAAATATCATTAGGCCAAGAGACAGTAATAGGAAAAGGAAAATGTATCGGTCAATTCCCAGGGTACCCATGTTTGGATAAATTAAAAGCGCAAACCCGAAGACACGACCGAGGAATAGATACAGATTCTGAATCCTCCGACGATACAGGGTCGGAGGATGAAGAATTAGGGGTGCGCTTTGACCCTTTTAAAAAAAGACGAGTTGTAGTCAAATCAGAAGAGACTGCAGATGAGGGCGGAACCAAAAAAATGAAGAACAGGGTGTATGCAAAATATTTAGTTCATGATCCGGCAGACCCAGAGAAAATTGATAAATGGTCCAAGGAATTGCCCAATCCAAAGAAAGGGGGAGTAAAAACGTGGGACCAATTGGACCGCTTAAGAAATATATATCAACTTCATCCCTGGGACGGAGTGCAAATTTTGACCATAATGGTGCCAAAAACACAAGGAAGAAAATTGCACGACAAGGTAGAAGAAGCTTTGGGACAGGATGAGCAAGAATTAAACGCAGGATGGGAGGCGATTAAACACTGGCTACAAGCCTTCAGTCCAGCTAAAACAGACTGGGGAAAAATTGCAGCCTGCCAACAGAAAGGAACAGAGGAGGTCCTGGAGTATGACGAGCGGTTTAGATGCACGTGGCTAGAACATTCGGGTATGAATAATACGGATGAGGAAATGGATGAACAAGTGTTTGGACCCCTGAAAGCAGCTTTCATGGCAGGTCTAAAGCCAGCAAAATGCTTAAGGTAGTATTACCTGTTGGAGCGGATTTTTGGACATATATTTGATTGTATACGGGACCAAACATTTGTTTTATTTTCCCCTTTAATGAATTTTGTAAGGGACAATTTAATGCATTATATAAAAAAAACAGTTAGACTTTAAGGTATGCTGGCCTTGAGTTAATGATGAAGATAGGAAAGTGAGATAATGAACACTGGAGAGTTAAGTGCTGTGTATGTTTGTTTATACCGGTGTCAAAAGTCTGCATTTGTTTATACTGCCCTGTCACAATGCAGGATGGGTTATATTAAAAGCTTAGCCTTCGATAGTAAAAGCTTTATAGTGCTAAAGCATATGTTGTAAAGTGACGTAATTTGTAAGATAAAAGAACTTCACTGCAGATACCAATTTGAGAAGATGGTTCAAAGACAGGGGTCTTTAACACTTCTCCCAAAGCTTTGTCTCCGATTTAATAAACCTCTCTTTATATATATTATACAGTCTCGGAAATATTTTTCCACAACAAAATGGTGTCACGACAGGATGCTGTCTGATCAGACGTGATCACTTAAGACAGTATCTGGAATCTGGTGTTAGAGACTGAAAAGAGAGGTGTACGGGCACGACGGGATAGTGTATAAGATACGAGTAAACAGATAGTTGGAAGAGACTGACTAACCAGTTTGAGTTGTCCCTTTAGTAAATAAGGTCGGTGCGGAAGGGAACTGATCAGTCCAACCTAGAGCCGAAAACTCCGGTGATAAGGAAACACGCTAGCTTTGTTGCGAAGACAAAGGGTCTCCACAGAGTAGTCGTGGCCGTGAGTATTACAGAAACAAAGGGAAACGTCCGAGACTGGCAAACATGAAAGGTAAGGAAGGGAATGTAAAACGCGGGCTGCCCGGGTCATTAATTAATTCCTATCATTAATTGTAACTTGCGTAATTACGTAATGCCATAAAAAAAGCTGATAGTGACTATCTTAAGTGAAATATGGATCCAGACATTTTGTTGTTGAATGAAGAGAGACTTTTGTGAGTGTCTATTTTGAATGAAGAGAGTACTCGAGTAATTTTGACTGTGGTATGAATGAAAGCCTGTTTTAAGAAGGTGTGGAGTTGCCTGCCTGTTTTAGCTCCACCCACTCTTTCCAAACAGAGTGAAATTTTTTTTTTAACCCTTCGTAGTGTTGTCCTGTATGTGGGAAGTTTAAGAAACTGTGAACCTTATGGTATTACATTTTAAGTTAGAAACAAAGGTGTGGATATGTTTGGATGATAAGTTACGGAGCTAGGAAATGCACAAAGGATAGGTTTGTTGAGTAAAAGATAAAAATACATTGTCCCGGTAGTAAAAAAAAAATAATTTGACACGCTCACTTACTTGTCGAAAGAAAACATGCAATTGGGTTGAAAGACATAAATTTAGTCCAGGAATGAGATAAAGAATGCCTTTTAAAACGCTCCCATTTTCCTTTGTGTAAAACCTTGACACAAAAGCTTCTAGCTCAGTAAAAAAAAAGAATTTTAAATTTAGAAATACCTTCAGGGATTAGGTCAAACTCATGGGCGAGTGGTGAGCTATCTATGAAGGTGTAAAAGGGACTTTTGAAAAAGGCTAAAACAGTAAGCTTTAGCAGTTTAGAAAAGAAAAAGATAAAGCAGGAAAAGGTCTCTGACACAGGAACAGGAGGAGGGCAGAAAAGGGGGACTTGCCACAATACCCTATAAGACCTGAAGCTAGAACAGCGGTTGTAGAAATAGTAAAAGGGCTAGTGGAAAAGGGTATCTTAAAAGAAACAGTTAGCATCACTAACTCCCCAAAAAGGCCCAGGTAGGGAAATCCCAGGTCCTGTATCTAGGGTACTGCCTCTCAAGGGGCTGAAAGAAATGCCCTCGGATAGGAAAAAGGCTGTCAAGGACATGCCTAGACCAGTAACGGTAAGGGGGTGAGGAAAGTACTGGGCCTCTTTAATTACAGCCGGAACTTTATCCCTGATAAAAGGAGACCATAGCCTATTACTCTCCCACCGAAAGCCCGGTGGTGACTGGGTTATCCAGATGTATAGCCGCGCTAGATTGCGCAGCTTGGGCAGTAAAATTAAGCGAGCCTGTGGTGATGACTGGAAACATCATTCTCCACACTAAACACACATTGGTAGAAATGTTAAACACAGGAAAACTGAGAACCGTATCTAATATGAGACGGGCAAAGTGGGAAGCAGTCCTCTTAACACCCAACAAAGCGGTAACCATAATTAGGGATGTAGGAAACAACCCCGCAGAAGATATGATGGGTGAAGGGGAACCCCACTTTTGCGAAGAAGTATGTGAGGATATGGAAGAGGATAGAATAAAAGACGCCCCCCTTCAAACCACAGAACAAACCTTGTTTGTGGACGGCTCACGAAAATACGTAGAGGGACTACCTCGTACCGGATGGGCTGTAGTTAACCAGGATCTAGAGACAGTTGAATCAGGGCGAATTAATGGGGGGTCATCAGATCAAGTGGCCGAACTGGTAGCCCTTACCCGTGCACTGGAATTATCGGAAAATATGATTGTTAATATCTATACGGACAGTAGATATGCATTCGGGATAGTACACAATTATATGACAGCATGGGGGAGAAGGGGTGTTTGCGATTGAAAAAAAAAAGAATTTGAAGAGGTAAAAAAAAACCACTCTCCATTGATAATGATTTTAAATTATTAAAATTAAGTCAGTGCCGCTGGGGCCCGAGACGAAGAGATAAGTATTGAGAAACTACACCAGGACACTTCTGAGGAGGAAATAGGTATGTGGACAAAGCAGGGCGCAACGCAAGGGAAGGATAACGTTTGGAGACGAAACGACAAGGTAATGGCGCCTGAATGCATACAGAATACCTTATTGGAGTTGCATCATGGCCTGTCTCATTCAGGATGAGAGGCCATGACCGGGAGTCTTGGGAGAGATTGGTGGTGGAAAGGGATGGGGAGAGATATAATCCAGGCAGGCCCTTTAAAATTAAAATGGGACACCAGCCCCGTCCACGGGGGGCCATGGGAACACGTACAAATTGATTTCACAGGTCCTTTGCCCCATCCCATGGAAAAAGATATTGCCTAGTGATTATCGATCAATTTACCCGGTGGGTGGAAGCTTTCCCCACACGTGATTGCACTGCCTCAACAGTGGCAAGGATATTCTGACCAAGGCACCCACTTCACGGAAAAAAAAAAATTGTAAAAACAATATGCCAGCTGATGGGCATAAAACAAAAATTCCACATCCCCTACCACCTGCAGAGTTCTGGGATGGTAGAGCACATGAACCATATTCTTAAGAACGCCCTGGCAAATGCCATGCAAACATCAGGAAAAACGTGGACAGAAGTATTACCCATTATATTGATAAGTTAAGAGCCACGACAAACCGGACAACCGGATTAACTCCTTATGAACTAATTACCAGAGAACATCATAACAGGTGGGGCCGATGTAGGCCCATTAAAAGACAAAATAAAACGGTATGTTTTGGAACTAAGTACTCAATTAAAAGGGATGCGTAAATTAGTTAGGAACAATCAGGAAGAAAGAGACGCGGAAGCAGAGCTTACAAAGCTCCCTGAAGTCCCGTTGGCGGGAAGTCACGTTATGGTAAGGGTCCTCCCGGGGAAAACCGGGGTTTGCCCCAAAAATGGATAGGACCGTATGAGGTTATAATCAGCAGGGACACTTGTGCCTGCATCAATGTTAAAGGGAACGGACAATGGAAGCATTGGACCCAGCTTAAGGTTTTTGAACCAGCCGTTTAGCACACGTATTAGTTGTTGTTGTTTGTCTATTTACAGATTGACAGCGAGAGATTCTTCAAGCAAGCCATACGGCCATTTTGCCTTTGACTATTTGTTAATTATAGAGTAATAAGATGAAACTATATATTGTGATCGGTGCGATTATCATAGTTCGTGTTAGGTCCGGCCTGCTAGCTGGACCGAAACGAGAGTTACATGTGAATACCTTTTTGTACATGTCTTATGTTTATGCGCAAAATGAGAACTTTTCTAGTTGCTGGGTATGTTCGCACATCCCCATACATAGCAAAGGAGGCATTCCCTTGAGGTCAATCTCCCTTAACATTTCGGAAGTAGCGGAGTGGGTAAGGCGACAAAACGGTACAGGGGAAGTAAATGATACTTGGAACCAGAGTGGGGATATTGAAACGTGGAGATCGGGGGGTTTACCTTTTGGATGCATTGACGGATGGTACCAGCCGGAATACAATAGGTCGGGACGACCCCGTTCCTGGTTTTGACCAACACCTCAGGAGTTGGAAGGCCCACCGCTGACATTTGTTTCACTAAAGACCTGACTGGTGAGGAAACAAGTTTTGTAGCAGGATATAGCAATTGTACGCAATACTTTAACCTCACCAGGTGGAACATAATAGCCAGTGAAACAACAAACCAGGTGTTCTTTGAAATAGAGGGTTTGAAGAATCAGACAAGTAGCCAGGACTGGGACCCTAAGATTAGGTGGTGACGGGGGCTGCGAGAGAGATTGGGATCGAATCTAACAGCATACAATGGCACTTATTTTGTGTGCGGGCATAAGGCCTACCCCTGGTTGCCTCAGAACTGGAGGGGATCCTGTTATTTGGGATATGTGGTCCCTTTTGTCAGACAGGTACGTACTTTAGCAGAAGTACAGACACCAGGTCGACTAAGACGAGATCTTACCCCGGTAGAGTTGCTATTTGGGGTCATGATGCTCTCATTCAGGATAGGACGCATCATGGATGAATTACGTAACCTAGAGAGGGTACTGGAACAGATAGTTAACAACACTGCTGAAGCAATAGAGGGCATAACGGCTGAAATGGTAGCCATACGCACAATGTGCCTTAATTGGAGCTGAATGTTGCACTTACATTCCCGATAATTCAGAAAACATAACCAACCTCGTTGATCACATAAGAAGGGAGGTAAAGAAGTTATCCACAACAGCAGGAGGACCTGGCTGGTTTGACTGGCTGTTAGGGGGATCCTGGGGGTCCTATCTTATGCATGGAGTAATTATTCTGGTTGTAATAATAATTACTTGCTGTCTGATTATCGGGTGTTTTAATATCTGCTATAAAGTTATGATGGCTCGACTGATGCCAGTAGCCAGTGTAATCACCGAAGAAGAAGCACACCTGATGGAAATACCTGAAGACACCAAGGATGAAGAAACAGATGACAATGACACCGACCACTATCTTTGAAGGGTAGCCTAGAGCTACAGGCAAGGTGGATATACGGAATATCAGGGAAGTAACATACCCCAAAGGACGAATATATGCTACTATCATTGTGGTCATCTGGATTTCGTAAACATCCTCCAGGACCAAAAGAGGGAATATTGTTCGAGCGGATTTTTGGACATATATTTGATTGTATACGGGACCAAATATTTGTTTTATTTTCCCCTTTAATGAATTTTGTAAGGGACAATTTAATGCATTATATAAAAAAAAACAGTTAGACTTTAAGGTATGCTGGCCTTGAGTTAATGATGAAGATAGGAAAGTGAGATAATGAACACTGGAGAGTTAAGTGCTGTGTATGTTTGTTTATACCGGTGTCAAAAGCCTGCATTTGTTTATACTGCCCTGTCACAATGCAGGATGGGTTATACCAAAAGCTTAGCCTTCGATAGTAAAAGCTTTATAGTGCTAAAGCATATGTTGTAAAGTGACGTAATTTGTAAGATAAAAGGACTTCACTGCAGATACCAATTTGAGAAGATGGTTCAAAGACAGGGGTCTTTAACACTTCTCCCAAAGCTTTGTCTCCGATTTAATAAACCTCTCTTTATATAAATTATACAGTCTCGGAAATATTTTTCCACAACATACCGAACTGGGAAGGTAGAGGAACTACCTTTGCAGCATTGGTAAATCGATGTAACCAATTAGATCGGGATATGGGAGCTAAAGTTTGAGCTGTACAGGCTATGGGATGGAAATCCCAGGATTCCGATAAACAATCATTAGGAAAATTACCCGGAAAATGTTATTATTGTGGGAAAGAAGGTCACTGGGCCAAGACGTGTAGGGCAAAACAGCAAGGTCACGGCTGGGGAAGAGGACGCAGCCAGGGTTACAATTCAGCCAACAAACCAGGCTTGTCACAAGATAATGACCTCACAGAAGCATTTAAGCGACTGACAATACAACAATAGAAGGAGTTACTTGGGATAGCAAAAAACCCACCCTGAGCCCACCCTGGCCCCCCTCCTCGCACTAATGCAACAGAGTGGAGATGGGCTATATATAACTGTGAGGGTGGGCGATAAGGATGTGGACTGTCTTTTAGACACAGTGGTGGAATTAACATGCTTACCCCTACAATATGGAGACTTTTTGCCGTTGGATGGTAGGGCACATACAGCCTATGGAGTTGGGGGCCATAAAATGGAAATGAAAAGGACAACACCGGTACTTATAGGGCTGGGTCCACATGAACTAACCACGCCGGTCTTGATAGACCCAGTAGATCAACCCCTTTTGGGAATGGACGTTCTAATCCAAGTAGATTCATCGTTGCATTTTGAGGATGGTCGGGTGACATGGTCAGTTAGAACTTTGAAGAAAGAAGAATTGAAGGAATAGCCGATATGGGCGAAAGATAAGAACGATTGTGGCCTACTCCAGATGGAGCCTGCATCATTTACCGGGACCAAGGCTCCATGCACTAAACAGTATCCCATCAGTCCAACTGCCAGCGCGGGAATCTTACAGGTTATTCAGCAATTGGAGAATCAAGGGGTGCTTATTAAAACGCATAGCTCCTCCTTCTGTGTGGCCGGTACAGAAATCTAATGAGACTTGGCGTTTGACTGTCGATTATAGGAAAGCTAACCAGTGTATTGATCAAAAAGCTCCGTTGGTCGCAGATCCCTTCACCATGTTTAATGCCCTCAAACCGGAACATAAATATTTCTCGGTTATAGATATGGCCAACGGATTTTGGTTGGTGCCTCTGGCACTGGAGGTTCAACAGTGGTTTGCTTTCACGGTCCAAGGACAAATGTATACTTGGACCCGGTTACCGCAGAGTTTCCACAACAGCCCTATGGTATTCCACATAGCTTTACAAAGCCATTTGCGAGAATTACCTCCCCTGTCATCCACAGTCATCCAATACATAGACGATATCCTGCGAGCTTCAAACACGGAAGAACAGCATGAACAAGATTTACGAGCTTTGCTGGACCACCTTTAGTCATAAAGCCAGCATCAACAAAGCACAAATATCCCAAGAAGAGGTTGTATACCTGGGACAAAAGATTTCACAAGGAAAGAGAGAACTTACCCAGGATAGAACTGCAGCCACTCGGGCTGCTAAAAAAACCACCACTATTCAGGAACTAAGGTCTTTTTTGGGATTGTGTAACTTTAACAGAAATTGGATTGACTCCTTCACACAGCTTGCTCAGCCATTCAATGATATTTTAAAGGGGAAACGTGCTTCTAAAGAAACCATCACCCTCACTAAGGAACAGCAAGAGGCCTTCCTGAGTTTGAAAAAGGCTTTGTGTTCGGCACCGGCTCTGGGAATCCCCGACAGTGGTAAGCCATTTACCCTGTTTGTCCATGAGAAAGAAGGATATATGACAGCTATACTGACACAAGAACATGGGGATCGGCAAAGACCTATTGGCTATTATTCGGCAAAACTGGATGCGGTAGCCCTCGGATGGGGAAGTTGCCTTAGGGCCATGGAAGTTACATATCGAGTGGTAATGACCACTGCAGGTCTAGTCCTCAACCAAAAGCTGATTGTCAAGTATCCCCACACCGTACACGCTTTGCTGTCTATGAATAGAATGTCTCAGGTGACGGCAGCAAGATGGACCCACTGGACAGCAGTTTTGGAAGCTCCTAATCTCCATATCGTCCGGGCCAGCCCGGTTAATCCCGCAACTATGCTCCCGATGTCAGAATCGAGGGAGCAAGAGGGGGGAGAATGTGAAGAGCATGACTGCGTGGAGATTTTAAAAGAAACAGAAGAAGCAGCCTTAGCAGCAGAGGAGCCTCTACACAACCCAGACCTCATCCTGTTTACAGATGGTTCCTCATTTGTTGACAATGGTACCAGAAAAGCAGGATGGGCAGTTACAACCTTATATGAGGTAGTGGCAAAAGGATGTTTACCCTCAGGAACGTCAGCACAACAGGCCGAGTTATGGGTCCTGTCAAAAGCATGTCGAATAGCAGAAGGGCAAACAGCTAATGTCTACACAGATTCGCGCTATGCTTTTGGAGTCGCTCACGACTTTGGTCTGTTATGGCGGAAAAGAGGATTCTTCACTGCTGCTGGTACACCTATCCGAAATGGAAAAGAAGTCCGAGACTTACTAGAGGCCATACAATTATCTCAGGAAGTGACCATCCTGAAGTGTAAGGCCCATAACAAGGAAAATACCACAGAAGCACAGGGAAATGCCCTAGCCGACCAGGCAGCTAAAGATGCTGCCTCACAGGGCGTTCCCCCAGAAGAACCAACACAGATGTGCAGATTGAAAGCACTCAGGACTCTGACACGAGACCTTCAAACAATGCAAGGCGAGTGCTCCCGTTGGAAAAATGGACATGGATTGGGGCAGGAATTAAGCTATGTGAAGATGGTGTCTGGAGACAAAGAGTTACCGACAAGCCAGTCGCGCCACAAGCGCTTATGCCTTTTTTAGCCCAACAGATCCACTCGTGGGGACACTTGGCCTCATAACAGATGATGGCATGGTTCCAGAAAAGCTGGTGGGGTCGGGGATTTAAAAAACACACCCAGCTGGTGGCAGCCCGCTGTGTGGTCTGTCAGAAAAATAATTCTGGACCCATCACGGTAATGCCCCAACTGAGGCCCCCTGCCCCTGTCGGACCATTCCAGCATCTGCAGGTTGATTATATATCTCGTCCTTCATGCCAAGGATACACTAACATTCTTTTCATGGTCGACAGATTCTCTAGATGGGTAGAAGCTGTCCTAACTAAAAGATCCACAGCCAATCACACTGCAAAGGTCTTGTGTAAGCATTACACTCCCCGATGGGGAGTCCCGAGTAGCATTGACTCAGATCAGGGAACACACTTCACAGGTGCTGTCTGCCAAGAAGTCTGTAGGTTACTGAACATTACGTGGGATTTACACTGTCCTTATCATCCACAATCATCAGGACAAGTAGAGCGAATGAAGCGAACTCTGAAACAACGGCTTGCCAAATATCACCAAGAAGGAACACCATGGCCCCAGGCACTACCAATAGTTCTATGTAGTATTAGGGCAACCCCGAACAGAACTACAGGTCTAAGCCCATTTGAAATTATAACAGGAAGATCCATGTCGCTGTCAGGAACTATTGATTTACGGAAAGCTGATGGTCACTTAATGAGTGACACTTTGTTATCATACTCTCAGAACCCAACCAATGCTATTAGTTCTGTTTCCCGACAAGTATCGGCAGCTTGGGGTAATCCACCCGAAGGAGGACACGACATCATCCCGGGAGACTGGGTGTAAGTGAAAAAGTTGCATAAAGAACCTTTGGGTGCCAAGTGGGAGGGACCTTATCAAGTGTTATTGAACACCCAGACAGCTGTTAAAGTCCAAGGAAAGAAAGCCTGGATCCACGCTTCACATGTTAAATGAGCGCCCGTAACTGAATCTGAAATCTAATAAGGACAATTACTTTTTGCCAAAATGTATAAATTTACTGTATTACTGACTGTAGGTATTCTAGGCATTTGCCTACTTCTTACTAGCCGACCCTCTGCACCAAAGGGAAATAGTAGGGTAGCAAGGGAATTACATGTAAATACCTTTTTATATATGTCGTCATACATTTATGCCAAACAAGGTAACATTTCTAGTTGTTGGGTGTGTGCGCATATTCCTATTCACTCAAAGGGAGGGATTCCCTTGAGGCCAGTTCCCTTGAATATCTCGGAAATGGCTGAGTGGATAATTAATCAAAACAAGACAGGCAATGCGTTTCAGGATACGGAAAACTGGGCACGAAAATGGAAGTCAGCAGGTTACAATCTGACTACCTTTGAAGGTGGATACCAACCATGCTACAATAATTCCAAACGGCCCCTATTTTTTGTTATCACTAATACAACGGGAATCGGACTGGGGGAATCAGTCTGTCTGATTCGAAACATCAAAGGAGGCCAAAATATGGGGTATAGTAACTGCTCCCGGAATTATAATGTGATCAAGCCACGGAACCGTCCAAACTGGGCCGATGTGGGAATTCTCAACGTAACAGGGATTCTGAATAAAACAGATGGAAAAGCCTGGACTGGCCCCGGAGTGTTGCTGACAAAGAAACAGTTAACCTTCATTGCCTATAATGGCACCTATTGGGTGTGTGGCCACAAGGCCTACCCTTGGCTGCCCCATAATTGGACGGGATCCTGCTATTGTGCCATATATGTATCATATAAAGTCACTGTCGGAACATTTACACCATCCTAAGAGAGCTATCACAGAAACAGAGAGGTTCTTTGCCATTCTGATCCCCAGGTATGGGACCGCCAGACTGGCAAGGGAATCCATTAACATGGCATCCGTTGTGGAACGGGTAGCTAATGATACCTCAGAGGCCCTAGTTAAAACCAATGGTAGCAATCCGCACAGTAGCCCGACAGAATAGACTGGCCCTTGACTACATCCTGGCTGAAAAGGAGGTACTTGCGCCCTACTCGGAACTGAGTGTTGCACATATATCCCAGATAGCTCCGAAGAAATTACCCATTTAGCGGAGCATATCCAAAAAGGAGGTAGAAAAACTTAAGCAACCCCCATCATTCACTTTGTGGAGCAGAGCCACTGAATGGCTAGGTTCAATAGGAACTTCATTGGTGGAAGGTTTAATTCTATTCGTTGTAATTATTTTACTTTTATATTGTTTGTTTATGTTGATTAAATGTTGTTGCAACCAGGCGGCTGTAGCTGCTGTCCCGCAGGTGAGACACCTTGCAGGTCCCAGCAGATCGTCTGTACGTGGTACAGGGGTATGTTATGCTTAAGGGAAGGTTGAATTAAGATATTGATTTGGATTAAATTGGAATAAGGTTAATTAACCTACTAAAACCAGACTTCCATTGTGGCCACGATGGAATTTGGGTTGGTGTAAATTTGTGTGGAAGCTACGAGTCCGGACATGTGGCGAAACACATCAACAAATTTTAGAAGGAAACTCTATTATCATGTATAAAATTATTTTGTAGAATGTTTAACCAGTGATAGCTGATGTTTTATGATTCAGTTTGTGAAAGAATCAAAGGAGGATTGATAGAGAATTCAAACAGGCTGCATTCAGACAGGATGTGAGAATTCACAGACCCCAAGTCAAAGCTGCTATGTGCAACTCAGCATGTTGCATTAAGTCATCAATCAACTTGACATTTTAGGACCTTTGGTCGCGAGCCAATTAAAGGTTAACAGTATATCAATTGAGCCAATAAGGTCAAAGAAGGCACGTTCTTTTCTGTAAACTGAGTCAGGTATAAGAACAGTCATTTTGGCCATGTGGTCTCAGAAGGACAAAGGCCTGGCTTAAAGCCAGAAGCTTGTTGCTGCTGCCAGAATAAAGTTACATTAAAGTTACGGAGTTCGCATTTCATTGAAAATTAAGAGATCTAACATAACCCCACCCGTTATACAGCACACCCATTATACTCCCTGCCCATTAAACTCCCCACCTGTTATATAACCCGCTTGTTATACATCACACCCATTATACACCTTGGCAAATATACACCCCGCCCGTTATACACCCCATCCATTATACACCCCGCACATTATACATCACACCTGTTGCACTCCCCGCCCGTTATCACACCCGTTATACACCCCGCCTGATCTGCACCCGACCGTTTAACTCCACACCTGTTAAACACACTGCTCATTATACCCCCTGCTCATTATGCACCCCACCCTATACATCAAACCCATGATACAACCTGCCCATTATACACCCGGCTCGTTATACAAGCACCCATTAAACACCACACACTTTATACACCACACCTGTTATACACTCCGATTGTTATACACTCCGCTCGTTATGGAAACATAGAAACATAGAAAATAGGTGCAGGAGTAGGCCATTCAGCCCTTCGAGCCTGCACCACCATTCAATATCATCATGACTGATCATGCAACTTCAGTACCCCATTCCTGCTTTCTCTCCATACCCCTTGATCCCTTTAGCCGTAAGGGCCACATCTAACTCCCTTTTGAATATATCTAACAAACTAGCCTCAAAAACTTTCTGTGGTAGAGAATTCCACAGGTTCACAATTCTCTGAGTGAAGAAGTTTCTCCTCATCTCGGTATTAAATGGCTTACCCCTTATCCTTAAACTGTGACCCCTGGTTCTGGCCTTCTCCAACATCGGGAACATTCTACCTGCATTTAACCTGTCCAATCCTGTCAGAATTTTATATGTTTTTATGAGATTCCCCTCTCATTCTTCTAAATTCCAGTGAATATCAGCCTAGTCGATCCAGTCTTTCTTCATATGTCAGTTCTGCCATCCCGGGAATCCGTCTGATGAACCTTCGCTGCACTTCCTCAATACCAAGAATGTCCTTCCTCAGATTAGACCAAAACTGCACACAATAATCAAGGTGTGGTCTCACCAAAGCCTTGTACAACTGCAGTAAGACCTCCCTGCTCCTATACTCAAATCTTCTCGCTATGAAGGCACACATGCCATTTGTCTTCTTTACCGCCTGCTGTACCTGCATGCCAACTTTCAATGACTGAAGTACCATGGCATCCAGGTCTCGTTGCACCTCCCCTTTTCATAATCTGTCACCATTCAGATAATATTCTGTCTTCCTGTTTTTGCCACCAAAGTGGATAACCTCACATTTATCTACATTATACTGCATCTGCCATTCATTTGCCCACTCACCTAACCTGTCCAAGTCACCGTGCAGCCTCTTAGCATCCTCCTCACAGCTCACACTGACATCCAGCTTAGTGTCATCTGCAAACTTGGAGATATTACATTCAATTCCTTCGTCTAAATCATTAATGTATAATGTAAATAGCTGGGGTCCCAGCACTGAACCTTGCGGTACCCCAGTAGTCACTGCCTGCCACTCTGAAAAGGACCCGTTTATTCCTACTCTTTGCTTCCTGTCTGCCAACCAGTTCTCTATCACGTCAATACATTACCCCCAATACCATGTGCTTTAATTTTGCACACTAATCTCTTGTGTGGGACCTTGTCAAACAAGGTTATACACCCCACCCGTTTTAAACACCGCCCATTATACACACTGCTCATTATACACCACAGCCATTACACAGCCCCATACTAGTCTTACACCCCGCCCACTATACACAACATCTGTTATACACCCCGACTGTTATACACCCCGTGCATTATACACCCCACTTGTTATACCCCACACCTGTTATACACCACACCTGTTATAAACCCCGCCCGTTATACATCCACCTATTATACACCACGTCCGTTATACACCCCGTCCACTAGACACGCCATCCGTTATACACTACACCCATTATACACCCCGCCTTTTATACACCCTGCTCATTAAACACCACACCCGTTATACACCCTACCGGTTATACAATACACCCATTACACACCCACCCATCCACCATGCACCCCGCCCATTATACACCACACCTGTTATACACCCCGACTGTTATACACCACACCTGTTATACACCCCGCCCGGTATACACCCTGCTCGTTATACACTACACCTGTTATGCACCTCGTCTGTTATACACCCCGCCCATTTTGCACCCTTCCCGTTATAAACCACACCCGCTATAGACCCCAACTGTTATACATCACATCCATTATACAACAACCAATTAAGCAGCACACTGTTATACAACCCACTTGTTATACACCCCACCTGTTATATACCCCACCAGATATCCACACCACCTGGTATACACCGCACCTGTTATATACCCCGCCCATTATACACCCCACCCATTATACACCCCGCCTGTTATACATCACACCTGTTAAACGTCACACCCGCTATACACCCCGCACGTTATACACACTGCCTGTTATACACCCCTGCCATTATACACCCCGCCAGTTATGAACTCTACCCGTTATACACCCCGCTTCGTTATACAAACTGCTCATTATACATCCGGTCCATTATAAACCACATCCATTTTACATACTGCCCGTTATACACCAGTCACGTTATATACCCCGCCTGTTATACACACCGTCCGTTATACACCCAGCCCATTACACACCAGGCACGTTATACACCCCATCCGTTATACACTCCACCCATTATAAATCACACCTGTCATACACCCCGCCCGTTATACACCACACCTGTCATACACTCCACCCGTTATACACCCGCCTGTTAAAAACCACACCTTATATACACCGCCTGTTATACACCTGTTCTGTTATACACAACACCCACTATATACCTCACCCATTATACACCTCAACCGTTAAACGCCTCACCTGTTATACAACACACCCATAATACACCAGCCCATCAAATACACCGCCCATTATACACCCTGCCCATTATATACCCAGCGTGTTATACACTCCACCCGTTATACACCCCACCCCTCATACATCTTGCTTGTTCTAAACCACACCTGTTATACACTCGCCCATTAAACTCCCCGCTCATTACACACCATACCCGTTATACACCACACACTTAAGAACATAAGAACTTAAGAAATAGGAGCAGACGTAAGCCATTTGGTCCCTCGAGCCTGCTCCACCATTTAATAGATCATAGAAACATAGAAACATAGTACTTTGGTTCGGTATTCATTAAGGAGGACACCAACAACCTTCCGGATATAAAAGGGGTCGGAGGGTCTAGTAAGGAGGAGGAACTGAGGGAAATCCTTATTAGTCGGGAAATTGTGTTGGGGAAATTGATGGGATTGAAGGCTGATAAATCCCCAGGGCCTGATGGACTGCATCCCAGAATACTTAAGGAGGTGGCCTTGGAAATAGTGGATGTATTGACAGTCATTTTCCAACATTCCATTGACTCTGGATCAGTTCCTATCGAGTGGAGGGTAGCCAATGTAACCCCACTTTTTAAAAAAAGAGGGAGAGAGAAAACAGGGAATTATAGACCGGTCAGCCTGACCTCAGTAGTGGGTAAAATGATGGAATCAATTATTAAGGATGTCATAGCAGTGCATTTGGAAAATGGTGACATGATAGGTCCAAGTCAGCATGGATTTGTGAAAGGGAAATCATGCTTGACAAACCTTCTGGA
This sequence comes from Pristiophorus japonicus, assembly GCF_044704955.1. Lineage (NCBI taxonomy): Eukaryota > Metazoa > Chordata > Chondrichthyes > Pristiophoridae > Pristiophorus > Pristiophorus japonicus. Next base: position 201,978,010 of record NC_091979.1, on the reverse strand, counting down.
ATTTTTTGAGGATGTTTCCAGTAAAGTGGACAAGGGAGAACCAGTTGATGTGGTATATTTGGACTTTCAGAAGGCTTTCGACAAGGTCACACACAAGAGATTAATGTGCAAAGTTAAAGCACATGGGATTGGGGGTAGTGTGCTGACGTGGATTGAGAACTGGTTGTCAGACAGGAAGCAAAGAGTAGGAGTAAATGGGTACTTTTCAGAATGGCAGGCAGTGACTAGTGGAGTACCGCAAGGTTCTGTGCTGGGGCCCCAGCTGTTTACATTGTACATTAATGATTTAGACGAGGGGATTAAATGTAGTATCTCCAAATTTGCGGATGACACTAAGTTGGGTGGCAGTGTGAGCTGCGAGGAGGATGCTATGAGGCTGCAGAGTGACTTGGATAGGTTAGGTGAGTGGGCAAATGCATGGCAGATGAAGTATAATGTGGATAAATGTGAGGTTATCCACTTTGGAGGTAAAAACAGAGAGACAGACTATTATCTGAATGGTGACAGATTAGGAAAATGGGAGGTGCAACGAGACCTGGGTGTCATGGTACATCAGTCATTGAAGGTTGGCATGCAAGTACAGCAGGCGGTTAAGAAAGCAAATGGCATGTTGGCCTTCATAGCAAGGGGATTTGAGTACAGGGGCAGGGAGGTGTTGCTACAGTTGTACAGGGCCTTGGTGAGGCCACACCTGGAGTATTGTGTATAGTTTTGGTCTCCTAACTTGAGGAAGGACATTCTTGCTATTGAGGGAGTGCAGCGAAGATTCACCAGACTGATTCCCGGGATGGTGGGACTGACCTATCAACAAAGACTGGATCAACTGGGCTTGTATTCACTGGAGTTCAGAAAAATGAGAGGGGACCTCATAGAAACGTTTAAAATTCTGACGGGTTTAGACAGGTTCGATGCAGGAAGAATGTTCCCAATGTTGGGGAAGTCCAGAACCAGAGGTCACAGTCTAAGGATAAGGGTTAAGCCATTTAGGACCGAGAGTGGTGAACCTGTGGAATTCTCTACCACAGAAAGTAGTTGAGGCCAATTCACTAAATATATTCAAAAGGGAGTTAGATGAAGTCCTTACTACTCGGGGGATCAAGGGGTATGGCGAGAAAGCAGGAACGAGGTACTGAAGTTGCATGTTCAGCCATGAACTCATTGAATGGCGGTGCAGGCTAGAAGGGCTGAATGGCCTACTCCTGCACCTATTTTCTATGTTTCTATGTTTCTATAGAAAATAGGTGCAGGAGTAGGCCATTCGGCCCTTCGAGCCTGCACCGCCATTCAATAAGAATATGGCTGATCATTCCCTCAGTACCCCTTTCCTGCTTTCTCTCCATACCCTTTGATTCCCTTAACAGTAAGGGCCATATCTAAGTCCCTCTTGAATATATCCAGTGAACTGGCATCAACAACTCTCTGTGGCAGGGAATTCCACAGTTTAACAACTCTCTGAGTGAAGAAGTGTCTCCGCATCTCAGTCCTAAATGGCCTACCCCTTATCTTAAGACTATGTCCCCTAGTTCTGGATTTCCCCAACATTGGGAACATTCTTCCCGCATCTATCCTGTCCAGTCCCATCAGAATCTTATACGTTTCTATGAGATCCACTCTCATCCTTCTAAACTCCAGTGAATAAAAGCCCTGTTGATCCAGTCTCTCTTCATATGACAGCCCAGCCATCCCTGGAATCAGTCTGGTGAACCTTCGCTGCACTCCCTCAATAGCAAGAATGTCCTTCCTCAGACTAGGAGACCAAAACTGAACACAATATTCCAGGTGAGGCCTCACAAAGGCCCTGTACAGCTGCATTAAGACCTCCCTGCTTCTATATTCAAATCCCCTAGCTATGAAGGCCAACATACCATTTGCCTTCTTTACCGCCTGCTGTACCTGCGTGCCCACTTTCAGTGACTGATGAACCATGGCACCCAGGTCTCGTTGCACATTCCCTTTTCCTAATCTGCCGCCATTCAGATAATATTCTGCCTTCGCGTTTTTGCCACCAAAATGGATAACCTCACATTTATCCACATTATACTGCATCTGCCATGTATTTGCCCACTCACCTAACCTGTCCAAGTCATGGCTGATCTGATCATGGACTCAGCTCCACTACCCTGCCCGCTCCCCATAACCCTTTATTCCCTTATCACTCAAAAATCTGTCTATCTTCACCTTAAATATATTCACTGTATATGGTCCAAGTCTACGAGCCATACAGGAGGGCAGGTATCACTGCAGCCCTGTAGACCATGAGCTTGGTGGCAGATTTGAGGGCCTGATCTTCGAACACTCTCTTCCTCAGGCAGCTGAAGGCTGCATGGGTGCACTGGAGGCGGTGTTGAACCTCGTCATCGATGTCTGCCCTTGCTGATAATAGGCTCCCGAGGTATAGAAAGTGGTCCACGTTGCCAGGGCCGCGCCATGAATCTTGATGACTGGGGGCAGTGCTGTGTGGTGGGGTCAGGTTGGTGGAGGACCTTTGTCTTACAGATGTTTAGTGTAAGGCCCATGCTTTTGTACGCTCGGTGAAGATGTTGACTATGACTTGGAGTTCAGTCTCTGAAAGTGCGCAGACCGCGTACTGTAGTTCGACGACAGAGGTTGGGACGGTCTTGGATCTTGCCTGGAGGCGACGAAGGTTGAATAGGTTCCCACTGGTTCTGTAGTTTAATTCCACTCCAGCGGGGAGCTTGTTGAGTGTGAGGAGCATTGCAGCGAGGAAGATCGAGAAATGCCACCAACGATGTCTCCGCAAGATCCTGCAGATCCCCTGGGAGGACAGATGCACCAACATTGGCGTGCTTGGTCAGGCAAACATCACCAGCATTGAGGCACTGACCACACTCGACCAGCTCCATTGGGCGGGCCGCATTGTTCGCATGCCTAACCCAAGACTCCCAAAGCAAGCGCTTTACTCAGAACTCCTACATGGCAAGTGAGCCCAGGTGGGCAGAGGAAATATTTCAAGGCCACCCTAAAAGCCTCCTTGAAAAAATGTAACATCCCCACCAACACCTGGGAGTCTCTGGCCAAAGACCGACCTAAGAGGAGGAAGAGCATCCGGGAAGGCGCTGAGCACCTCGAGTCTCTTCGCCGAGAGCATGCAGAAAACAGGCAGCGGAAGTAGCATGCGGCAAACCAGTTCCACCCACCCTTTCCTTCAATGACTGCCTGTCCCACCTGTGACAGAGACTGTAGTTCCCGTATTGGACTGTACAGTCACCTACAAATTCACTTTTAGAGTGGAAGCAAGTCTTCCTCGAGGAGCGGGTGCTGGCATGAGTGGGGAGCCATCCCCGGTCGACCAAGCAAGCAGCTGTAGAACCTGAAGTGATGCCACGTGAGTAAAGTATACACCATTGTGTGATGTAAAGTCAATAGATGTACACCCACTCATATCCGAACAATAATTTATGATAGATGATTGCTAAAATTGTCCGCTAAATAATGCTGGCCTCATGAGAATCATTGCAATACAGAATGTGTTGATGGTCATGAAATGTGATGTCTGTGATGATTTTGATAGCAGTGGTGCTTTTGTTGTGCATATGCTGTGTGTAGCGCTGGAATCACCTTGTGACCCTAGCACCCCCTTCTCCTCTAATAACCTCACTTGTGTTTTGCAGCTCAGCCAGCAGCGCAGCCCCAGGCAAGACCACCGAGCCCAGAAGGTGGGGGCGCGGGGCCGGACTCGCCGGACGATCCTACATCTGGTGCTGAGGAGCTCCGATTCTCGCTCGTCAATCGGCTGGGTCTGTTCCCTACAGATGACAGCTTCGACTTTGAGGAGCCTGCCTCGCCAGGCTCCAGAACGCATTCGATCCCAATGCAATCTAGTGCCTCTCTGGAGATACCGGGCCCAAGCACCTCGCCAGGGGGCACCCCAGTTATCCCCAGAATGGCGCTGATGCTGCGGAGGTTTCTTAGACGTAGCAGGTCTGATCCACGAGCGGCAGATTGTGGCAGCGACATGGCAGGCTTGTCCAGGAGGACTGTTGACATAGGTCAGCAGATCCTCCAGACATTGGGGGGCATAGCCCGACAGCTGGCCAGCATGTCCGGCACCATGACGGAGTACGTTCCGTGGATGGCAGAGGCCGTGGAGGCGATAGCAAGGAACACTGGTGGCAGAGGCCTCCCAGTGGTCGCGGAGCATGGCACTGCATTCCAAGGTGCCACACCCCCATTGCAAACGACACATGCGAGGCAGGAGCAACATCTTGCTTCTGGATTGGAGATTATTCCCACCCCGGGACCCCCAGCTCCCGTATCCATGCAACCGCCGGCTCTGCCTTCATCCCCTCCAATGATGCACCACCGGAGGAGCGCCTCGGCCAGGTGGTGTGGAGTCATACTTATACTTATGATTTCAGACAAATGGTCAGATTAAATGTTTTTTATTTAACATAACCTTGTTTCGCATTGTCTCAGATATCTGCACCGTTACACACTGGTGATTCCTTATGAAAGGGTATAATTAAACTTAACTTCAATCAACTTAAAATTTAACTGGCGCCAAGGTGATGCCCACCATTGATGTCTGAGCTGCACACACAGTAGTGTGTCAGCTTTGTCAATAACAGCAACGTTCTTTCAGGCAAATCGCTCATTTATGAGCTGCTGACGTAAGAGTCTTGCAGCTATGTAGCCATCATGGGCCCTTTCCTTTGGTCTGGAGCGAGGCATGGGCACAGTTGCATAGTCAGCCTAATTGTCTGGGCCAAGGTCAGCGTCCAACTCCTCATCCTCCTCTTCCTCTCTTTCTTGAAGTGGACCGTCAGTCCCTTCTGGCAATTCTTTCCCCCTCCTCAAAGCCAGGTTATGCAGCATGGAGCATATGATGACGAATTGGGCTACCTGATCAGGGTTGTATTGTAGCTCCCCTTCTGAGTGCTCCAGGCATCTAAAGCACTGCTTAAGCACACCAATGGTTTTCTGGACCATATTGCGTGTGGCTCTGTGGCTCTTGGTGTATTGCTTCTTGGCCTCGATGTAGGTGTTACGCAGGGGGGTCATCAGCCAGGTTTTGAGGCCATATCATTTGTCACCAAGCATCCAGCATTGACCTTGTGGCTGGCTGGTAAACATGTCAGATACAGCGCTCTCACGCAGGATGTGAGCCTCATCGATGCTGCCCGGAAATTGACAGTCACTGCCATAATTATCTGGTTGTGGTCGACAACAAGTTCGACCTTCAGGGAGTGAAATCCTTTTCGGTGGCGAAAAACCTCTGCGTCCTGAGAAGGTGCCTGCATGGCGATGTATGTACAGTTTATTGCTCCTTTCACCTTGGGGAAGTTAGCAATTCGGTAGAATCCTAAAGTCCTGTCAGTGTGAGCCTCCATGGTCATAGGGAAGCTGATAAAGTCCATCCTGCGTGTGTACAGGGCTTCAGTGACCTTTCTAATGCAGCAATGTGTGGCATGCCGAGATATAGCGCAAATGTCGACCGTGGAAGCCTGAAAGGAACCCGACGTGTAGAACGACGGTGACTTTGACCTTGACAGACAGTGCATTCCTGAAGGTGCTGGCAGGCTGCAGATCTGGCCTGATGAGCTGGCATATCTCACTGACAACCACTTTGTGGAAGCGCAGTCTCCGACGGCAGGTGTTCTCGGATAAGTCGAGGTAAGACCGCTTCTCCCTGTAAGTGCGGGGGGTGTATGGTCTGGTCCTCCTCATCAGTCTGGCACGTCTTAGATTGGACACATAATGCTGTGAATTAGACGTTGTGCCATTTGTACTCTGCAGCATCTGTGTTGTCATTAAGACAGGCTGAGAAATGGCTGACCCCAATCTAATAACTATAAGTATAATGCCGATTGTTCACAAGCAATAAATGTCCCCACTAAGACACCTAAAGTAAAATCCAATCATCCACAGTATGATAAGATGTCTGTTCAGATGGTTACATCACCTTAAAAGAACTCCAGAGTACATCCAAACTCCCCCGAAGTTGAAGCAACCATTTCAATGAAGCGATCTCTGATTTACAAAATGTCATCCACACCGCTGTTCAGATCAGTTCAACTTTTTCACAGCGTTTTTTTCAGCGAGTGAGATTGTGGGCGATATGTGTGCGAGGTGATGAAAGTCATGCTGGGCGATATATTGGGCATTAGTTTTGGCAAATGTGATGTTTACGACAAAAAAAAGGGGGCGGTCGGTATTATTGAATCTCGCCGTAAATTACTTGCCGAAAGTAACGTGGGGCAATATTCTGGGTGTTGGGTTCGCCCATTCTGATGTTTCTGCCCATAAAAGTGAGAGGGCGGTATTATTTTTTATCAGCGTTACATACATGTCGAAAGTAATGCTCGGCGATAAGTGACCGAGAAATGGGCGTCAGTTTCCATTTTGTGGTTAAATGGCCGATATACGGGCGTTAAAATGGACATTAAGTGGACGGTATGCATGCAAAAATAATGGAAAATCTAGCCCTATATTTTCCTGCTTTCTGTCTGCTTTCTTTTTAAAATAAGAGCGTTACATGTGTGGCTTTCCAATCCGCTGGGCCTCCCCAGAATCCAGGGAATTTTGGTAGATTACAACCAATGCATCCATTATCTCTGCAGCCACTTCCTTTAAGACGCTAGGATATAAGCCATCAGGCCCAAGGGACTTGTCCGCCTTTAGTCCCATTATTCTACCTAGTGATAGTGATTGTATTAAGTTTCTCCCTCCCTATAGCCCCTTGATTATCCACTATTGGGATATTTTTAGTGTCTTCTACCGTGAAGACCGATACTAAATATTTGTTCAAACTCTCTGCCATTTCCCTGCTCTCCATTATTAATTCCCCAGTCTCATCCTCTAAGGGACCAACATTTACTTGAGCCACTCTTTTCCATTTTATGTACCTGTGGAAACTCTTACTGTAGTGTATGAATAAAGAATTTGACCAGATACTGTGAGCTCAAAGTAAAGTGTGTCCTTAATCTTTTGTTGCAGGTCTCCAGAGTGCCTCTCGAGCCTGTGAGGCCTCCTTAAGGTGCTCCCAAGGGATTGTGTGATTCCTTGGGGCTCCAGGTGATGAGCCCTCTGGTGGTTAAACAAGGTATTTACAGGTTTACATTTATAACACTTACGATCTGTTTTTATATTTCGTGCGAGTTTACTTTCATAATCTATCTTCCCTCTCTTTATTATTTTTTTAGTCATTCTTTGCTGGCTTTCAAAAGTTTCCTAATCCTCTAGCCTCCCACTAGTCTTAGCCACTTTGTATGCCCTTGTTTTCAATTTGATACCATCCCTTATTTCCTTTGTTAGCCACGAATGGTTATCCTTCTCTTACCGTCTTTCCTTCTCATTGAAATATATTTCTGTTGAGAGTTATGAAATATCTCCTTAAATATCTGCCACTGCTCATCAACTGTCCCACACTTTAATCTATTTTCCCTGTTCACTTTAGCCAACTCTGCCTTCATACCTTTGTAGTCTCCTTTATTTGGTTTGAGATCCAACTTTTTCAACTTCCAACAGAATTTGAAATTCAACTCTGCTATGGTTGCTCATTCATAGAAATATAGAAACATCGAAAATAGGTGCAGGAATAAACCATTCAGCCCTTCGAGTGTGCACCACCATTCAATAAGATCATGGCTGATCATTCACCTCAGTACCCCTTTCCCGCTTTCTCTCCATACCCCTTGATCCCTTTAGCCAGGAGGGTCATATCTAACTCCCTCTTGAATATATCCAATGAACTGGCATCAACAACTCTCTGCGGCAGGGAATTCCATAGGTTATCAACTCTCTGAGCGAAGATGTTTCTCCTCATCTCAGTCCTAATTGGCCTACCCCTTATCCTTAGATTATGTCCCCTGGTTCTGGACTTCCCCAACATCGGGAACATTCTTCCTGCATCTAACCTGTCCAGTCCCGTCAGAATTTTATATGTTTCTATGAGATCCCCTCTCATCCTTCTAAACTCCAGTGAATACAGGCCCAGTCGATCCAGTCTCTCCTCATATGTTAGTCCTGCCAGTCTGGTGAACCTTCGCTGCACTCCCTCAATTGCAAGAATGTCCTTCCTCAGATTAGGAGACCAAAACTGAACACAATATTCCAGGTGAGGCCTCACCAAGGCCCTGTACAACTGCAGTAAGACCTCCCTGCTCCTATACTCAAATCCCCAACATACCATTTGCCTTCTTCACTGCCTTCTGTAACTGTATGCCAACTTTCAATGACTGGTGAACCATGACACCCAGGTCTCATTGCACCTCCTCTTTTCCTAATCTGCCGCCATTCAGATAATATTCTACCTTCGTGTTTTTGCCACCAAAGTGGATAACCTCACATTTATCCACATTATACTTCAACTGCCACATGTTTGCCCACTCACCTAACCTGTTAAAGTCAACCTGCAGCCTTTTAGCGTCCTCCTCACAGCTCACACCGCCACCCAGCTTAGTGTCATCTGCAAACTTGGAGATATTACACTCAATTCCCTCATCCAAATCATTAATGTATATTGTAAATAGCTGGGGTCCCAGCACTGAGCTCTGCAGCACCCCACTAGTCACTGCCTGCCATTCTGAAAAGGACCCGTTTATTCCGAATCTCTGCTTCCTGGTTACCAACAGTTCTCTATCCACGTCAGTACATTACCCCCAGTGCCATGTGCTTTAATTTTGCACACCAATCTCTTTTGTGGGACCTTGTCAAAAGCCTTTTGAAAGTCCAAATACACCACAGCCACTGGTCCTCCCTTGTCCACTCTATCAGTTACATCCTCAAAAAATTCTAGAAGATTTGTCAAGCAGCATTTCTCTTTCATAAATCCATGCTGACTTGGACCGATCCCGTCACTGCTTTCCAAATGTGCTGCTGTTTCATCTTTAATAGGGATAATAATTCCCTACTACCGATGTCAGGCTAACCGGTCTATAATTACCCGTTTTCTCTCTCTCTCCTTTCTTAAAAAGTGATGTTACATTAGCTGCCCCCCAGTCCATAGGAACTGATCCAGAGTCGATAAACTGTTGGAAAATGATCACCAACGCATCCACTATTTCCAGGGCTACTTCCTTAAGTTCTCTGGGCTGCAGACCATCAGGTCCTGGGGATTTATCGGCCTTCAATCCCATCAATTTCCCTAACACAATTTCCCGCCTAATAAGTATTTCCTTCAGTTCCTCCTTCTCACTAGACCCTTGGTCCCCTAGTATTTCCAGAAGGTTATTTGTATCTTCCTTCCTGAAGACAGAACCAAAGTATTTGTTTAACTGTTCCGCCATTTCTTTGTTCGCCATTCTAAATTCACCTGAATCTGACTGCAAGGGACCTACGTTTGTTTTCACTAATCTTTTTCTCTTCACATATCTATAGAAGCTTTTGCAGTCAGTTTTTATGTTCCCAGCAAGCTTCCTCTCATTCTCTATTTTCCCCCTCCTAATTAAATCCTTTGTCCTCCTCTGCTGTATTATAAAATTCTCCCAGTCCTCAGGTTTGCTGCTTTTTCTGGCCAATTTATATGCCTCTACCTTGGATTTAATACCATCCTTAATTTCCCTTGTTAGCCATGGTTGAGCCACCTTCCCCGTTTTATTTTTACTCCAGACAGGGATGTACATTTGTTGAAGTTCATCCATGTGATCTTTAAATGTTTGCCATTGCCTATCCACCGTCAACCCTTTAAGTATCACTCACCAGTCTATTCTAGCCAATTCACGTCTCATACGATTGAAGTTACCTTTCCTTAAGTTCAGGACCCTAGTCTCTGAATTAACTGTGTCACTCTCCATCTTAATAAAGAATTCTACCATATTATGGTCACTCTTCCCCAAGGGGCCTTGCACAACAAGATTGATAATTAGTCCTTTCTCATTACACATCACCCAGTCTAGGATGGCCAGCCCTCTCGTTGGTTCTTCGACATATTGGTCGAGAAAACCATCCCTAATACACTCTAGGAAATCCTCCTCCACCGCATTGCTACCAGTTTGGCTAGCCCAATCAATATGTAGATTAAAGTCGCCCATGATAACTGCTGTACCTTTGTTGCACGCATCCCTAATTTCTTGTTTCATGCTGTCCCCAACCTCACTACTACTATTTGGTGGTCTGTACACAACTCCCACTAGCGTTTTCTGCCCTTTGGTATTCCGTAGCTCCACCCATACTGATTCCACATCATCCAAGCTAATGTCCCTCCTTACTATTGCGTTAATTTCTTCTTTAACCAGCAATGTCACCCGACCTCCTTTTCCTTTCTGTCTATCCTTCCTAAATGTTGAATACCCCTGGATATTGAGTTCCTAGCCTTGGTCACCCTGGGGCCATGTCTCCGTGATGCCAATTATATCATACCCGTTAACTGCTATCTGCGCAGTTAATTCATCCACCTTATTCCGAATACTCCTCGCATTGAGGCACAGAGCCTTCAGGCTTGTCTTTGTAACACACTTTGCCCCTTTAGAATTTCCCTAGAGTATCCTTTACTAGGAGACCATTTATTAATCCTGTCTCATTACACAGTACCAGATCTAAGACAGCCTGCTCTCTGGTTGGTTCTGCAACGTACTGTTCAAGGAAACTATCCGGATACACTCTATAAACTCTTCCTCAAGGCTACCCTGGCCATTTGCTTTATCCAATCAACATGAAGGTTAAAATCGCCCATGATTATTGCCGTTCCTTTTTGACAAGCCTCCTTTATTTCTTGATTTATACTCCATCCAACAGTATAGCTGTTAGGTGGCCTACAGACCACGCCCATCAGTGACTTTTCCCCTTATTATTCCTCATCTCCACCCAAACTGATTCAACATCTTGATCTCCTGAGCCAATAGCTTTTCTCACTAATGCACGGATCTCCTCCTTTATTCCTAGTACTACCCCACCACCTTTTCCTTTCTGTCTATCCTTCCCAATTGTCAAATACCCCTGAATATTTAGTTTCCAGCCTTGGTCACCTTGCAAGCACGTCTCTGTAATGGCTATCAGACCATACACATTTTTATCTATTTATACCGTCAACTCATCTATTTTGTTATGAATGCTGTGTGCATTCAGATAAGGAGCTTTTAAATTTGTTTTTTTAACATTTTTTCCTGCTTTAACTCCGCTATCTGATACACTTTTGTGTTTATATATTCTGTCCCTTCCTGTCACGGTCTGGTTTTCATTTCCCCCACTGTCTATTTCCTTCTCCTTATTCTTTGACTTTTTAAATTTCTGCTCACCTGAACCTTCCCCCCTCCCCCCCGCACTAATTAGTTTAAAGCCCTCTCTATAGCCCTAGTTATTCAATTCCCTAGTCCCAGCACTAAGTGGAGCCCGTACCAACGGAACAGCTCCTTCTTACCTGAGTACTGGTGCCAGTGTCCCACGAACCAAACCCCATTTCTCGCACACCAGTCTCACATATTATACACACACACCAATTCAACACCACACCATTATACACATTGCCCATTATACAACCCACCCGTTATATCCCCAGCCATTATACACCCATCCGTTATACACCCGGCCCGTTATACACCCCGCCGTTATAAAGCCTGCCCGTTATACACCATAGCCGTTATACACCCTGCCCCTTATACACACCGCCGTTATAAACCCTGCCCGTTATACACCCCAGCCATTATACACCATGCCCATTAAACACCACGCCTGTTATATGCCCCACTTTTTATAAACAACACCCGTTTTACACCCCGCCTGTTATACACCACACCCATTATACACACCGCCCGTTAAACACCACATCCATAATACACCCGCCCGTTATACATCACACCCATTATACCCACCGCTCATTATACACCCCGCCCGTTATAGACCCCGCCTGTTATACACTAGCCCATTTTACCTCACACATGTTATAAACCAGCCCATTATACATTATACCCATTATACGCCTCACCTGTTATACTCCTGGGTCGTTGTGCGCCACACACATTATATTCCCCGCTCGTTATACACCACGCTCACTATACACCCTGCTCATTATACACTGCGCCTGTTATACACCCCGACTGTTATACACTCTGCCCGTTATACATCACACCCTTTATACACTCCGACTGTTAAAAGCCTCGCTCCTTATACACACCACTCATTATACACCACACCCGTTATACACAACATCTGTTATACACACCCCCCCAATATACACACCACCTGTTATGCACCCCGTCTGTTATACACCCCGCCTGTTATACACCTGACTGTTATACATCCCAGCCGCTTTATATACCCCGTCCAGTTATACACCTGCCTGTTTAACACCACATCCATTACACACCCGCCTGTTATACCCCACACCAGTTATACACCCACCCATTATACACCCCGCCCGTTACACCCTGCTCATTAGACACCCCACCCGTTATACACATCCCGTTATACACCCGCCCATTAAACACCCCACCCGTTACACTACCAACTTATTATACATCTGCCCATAATACATCCTGCCCGTTATACATCCTGCACATTATACAGAATACCCATTATACACCCTGCACATTATACACATCGTCCGTTATATACAACACCTGTTATATGCATTGCCATTATACATCTGCCCTTTATACACAACACCCATTGTACAAAACACCCGTTATACACCACATCATTTATAATACACACCTGTTATAGACCTCACCCATTATACATCCCGCTCGTTATACACCGCACCCATGATACACTTGCCCATTATACTCCCTGCTCTTTACACACCATACCCATTATACAGCCCACCCATTCAACACCACACCATCAAACACACCGCCCATTAGACACCAGTCCATTATATACTACACGTTATAAATCCCGACTGTAATACACAACACCCATTATACACCCTGCTCGTTACTCAGCCCGCCTGTTATACAGCCCGCCTGTTATACACCCCAGTTGTTATGCACCTAGCCAGTTAAACACCCCGCCCGTTATACACACCACCCGTTATACACCCCATCCGTTATCCACAACACCTATTATACACCCCACCCATTAAACGTCTCACCCGTTATACACCAGCCTGTTATACACACCGTCCGTTATACAACCCGCCTGTCATACTCCCCGCTCGTTATACGCCACACACATTATATTCCCCGCTCGTTATACACTCCAACTGTTAAACGCCTCGCTCATTATACATCCCACTCATTATACACCACACCCGTTATACACCACACCCATTATACTCCCCGCTCGTTATACACCCTGCCTGTTATATACCCCACCCATTATACACCTCGCCCATTATAAAACCCATCCGTTATAAACCCCACCCATTATACACCACATCCGTTATACACTAGCCCGTTATACACCCCAGCCGTTTTACACCACGTAGCCCGTTATACACCCCAGCCGTTTTACACCACGCCCGTTATTCACCCCGCCCGTTATAAAACCCGCCCGTTATATACCCCACCCATTATACACCTCACCATTATACACCCCACCTGTTATATGCCCCGCGTTTTATAAACAACACCCGTTTTACACCCCGCCTGTTATACACCACACCCATTATACACACCACCCGTTAAACATCACACCCATAATACACCTGCCCGTTATACATCACATCCATTATACTCCCCGCTCGTTGTACACCCTGCCCATTATACACCCCACCCATTATACACCCCGCCCATTAAACACCACACCCATTATGCACCTCGCCCGTTATGCACCTCACCCGCTATTCACGCCCCGTTATACACCCGACCCATTATACACACTGCCTGTTATAAACCCCAACCATTATACACCCCAGCCATTATACACCCCAGCCATTACACATCCCACCCGTTATTCATCACACCGGTTATATAAACTGCCCATTATATACCCCATACCCATTTTACACCCTGCCTGTTATACACCACATCCATTGTACACCCCGTCCGTTATATGCCCCAGTCTTTATACACCCCACCCATTATACACTCAGCCATTAGACACTCCACCTGTTATACAGCCACCTGTTAAAACACCACAGCCATTATACACCCCGCCCATGATGTACCCCACCCATTATACATCCCACCTATTATACACCCTGGCCTTTAAATACCCTACTCGTTATATACCCCACCCATTATACACCAGCCTGTTATACACCACACCCATTAAACGCCTCGCCCATTATACACTAGCTCGTTATACACCAGCCCATTATACACCCCGCCCATTAAACACCACACCCATTATACTCTGTGGAAAAGGGAAGTAGAAATCAACAGGGTTCCAGTCTCAATGGAGATCGACACAGGAGCGAGCCAGTCGTTGATGAATCAGACGGCCTTTGAGAAACTCTGGGACAATCCCACCAAACTACCCAAAAATGTCCCCAATCCAGGCAAAGGTGCTTACGTATACAAAAGGCACCATCCCAGTTGGTGGCAGTGAGGAAGTCCAGGTATCCCATGTGGATTGTTGCCGGTGAGGGTCCAACGCTGCTGGGAAGAAGATGGATGAAGCAAGTCCAAATCTGTCAGAGCGGCGAAGGCCTCTGGGCCCCGGCGATCGAATCCTACGTGGCCCCAAACTTGGATCTATCGCAACACCTGAAAATCCTACCGTCCGACTTGACTGTGTGGCGACGACACAGACTGCACAACTCTGTGGCGAGATGATCCAACCTGAACGACCAGACCTCATCTTCTGGGCTCCAGTGGCAGGACTCCGAGGAAAGAAGATCGGCGCAGAAGGTAGATTCCCGACGTCCATGGCAGAACCTGGTGAGATAAGGGTCACCTCCTCGTGGTGAGAGAGAAGATGGCACCCACACCAAGAGGCGAAGCACCTGGAATCAAGATGGCCACGGCCAGACCACGAGGGGCAGTGTTGAGGGAGCAACACGTGTCACCGAGCGTCGAATCGGATTGGGGTAAAGATTGCAAGGCCCTCTTAAAGGAGACCGGTAACCCAGAACAATTAAAGGGACAGTTCCACTCTTGGCACAGCGATGCCGGTGATATTAAAGATAAAAGTGTAATTAATGAATGCATGTACATAAATGTACTGTTGAATGGCGATGCCGACAATGCTAATGGGAGAAATGTAACGAATGCTTCAAAAAATGATGTAAGTGACAAGTTTGTAGTGTTGAACAGTGATGCCAGTGATGCTAACGTGACAAATGTAACCAACAAATGCAGGTATCCAAATGTAACTTTGCACAGAGATACTGATAGCACACAAGAAAGCATTGTAAGTGTAAAGAAGTATAACAATGTCGAAGTAGTTAGTTGTGATTGGAGCCAATGTATCATTTATGCTAATGATAGAATGAGAAATTATACCAGGTTCTATATGTATACTGACAATGCCAAAGGTAACTCCCCGTGGGAAATACCCAGGTCCAGTGAGCTACCTGATCATGTAGCCTGTGCTTCCGGGACCAATGTGATGCCCCAGGAAGGGCTCACACACACCCAGTGGGAGCATACCCACTGCAGGGACAGCGGCCAATGGGCAGCACAGCCACCACCACTGGCAACCTGCCCCAGATCGGCCCTACCCCCACCTGGCTAACACCGGGAGCAAGAGGCCAGTACACTCCAGCCCTCCCGACAGAACCTGTGATGACCAGGCTTCCACCACCAACGGAGGACAAGGAGGCCAAACCACCCTGTGGCCCTGCCCACCACTAAACGCCACCACTTACCCATTCTACAATGTATGTACATTACCCATAACAACATGTACTTGCTCCACCACTGCAGAATCCTCTAACAGTGACACCCACGTGGTCTATGTATGGGGTGGGGGGGGGGGAATGGATGTGTGCAGTGTGCAGCCACAAACACATGGATCATGCCCAGCACCCACAAAACCCTCACCACAACCTCCCACCGTCCACTACTGATCACCTCCCCATGTTGGAGCAATAAGGACTTTGGAAAGGCTTAGTGGGGAGTGTAGTTATGTATGCATGTTAATGTATGTACTGTAATACTAGACCACTGAATGTACCTTCACCCTGTATACACTATACCTGTACCACCAGAGGGTGCTTCTGCTGGAGACCTAAGGGTCACCTGTGCACTGCAGGTAACCAAGTATAAAAGGGAGCTCATCTCTTGCTTTCCTCACTCGAGGAGCTGCAATAAAGGACTAAGGTCACTATAGTTCAAGTACTATACCCTAACCTCATGGAGTCGTTATTAGAGTGCTTGCATATATTACAATAACCACTTTGTGGAAGCGCAGTCTCCGACGGCAGGTGTTCTCATATACGTCGAGGTAAGACCGCTTCTCACTGTAAGATCAGGGGATGTATGGTCTGGTCCTCCTCATCAGTCTGGCACGTCTTAGATTGGGCACATAATGCTGTGGATTAGACGTTGTGCCATTTGCACTCTGCAGCATCTGCGTTGTAATCGATGCAGGCTGAGAAATGGCTGGCCCCATTCCAATAAAAGTATAATGCCGATTGTTCACAAGCAATAAATGTCCCCACTAAGACACCTAAAGTAAAATCCAATCGTCTACACTATGATAAGGTGTCTGTTCAGATGGTCACATCACCTGAGAAGAATTCTAGAGTACATCCAAACTCCCCTGAAGTTGAAGCAGCCTTTTCAATTAAGTGACCTGCGATTTACAAAATGGCATCCTCACCACTGTGATTAGTTCAGATCAGTTCAACTTTTTCACAGCGGTTTTTTCGGCGAACGAGATTGTGGATGATATGTGTGCAAGGTGGTGAAAGTGACGATGGGCGATATACTGGCCGTTAGTTTCAACAAATGTGATCTTTATGACAACAAAAATCTCAGCATGAATTACGTGCCGAAAGTAACGCTGGACAATATTATTGGGCTCGCCCATTCTGATGACTCCACCCCAAAAAAGTGGGAGGCTGGTATTTTTCCTCGGCGTTACATATATGCCGAAAGTAACGTTCGGTGATAAGTGACCAAAAAATGTCCGTGAGTTTCCATTTTGTGTCTAAATGGGTGTTACACCTCATTTCAGCATTAAAATGGATGTTAAGTGGGCGGTATGCATGCAAAAATAATGGAAAATTTAGCCCATAGAAACATAGAAATATGGAAACATAGAAATCTCGCAAGAAAAGTATATTCCAGTGAGGAGGAAAGTGTGTAAAAGAAAAGATAGCCATCCGTGGCTAACTAAAGAAATAAGGGATGGTATCCAATTAAAAACAAGAGCATACAAAGTGGGCAAAACTAGTGGGAGGACAGAAGATTGGGAAGCTTTTAAAAACCAGCAAAGAACGACTAAAAGAAAATTATTAACAAATGGAAGATAGACTATGAAAGTAAACTAGCACAAAATATAGAAACAGATAGCAAAAGTTTCTACAGGTATATAAAAAGGAAAACAGTGGCTAAAGTAAATGTTGGCCCCTTAGTAGATGAGACTGCGGAATTAGTGATGGGGAACATGGAGATGGCAGAAACTCTGAACAAATATTTTGTATCAGTCTTTACGGTAGAGGGTACTAAAAATATCCCAACAGTGGATAGTCAATGGGCTATAGAGAGGAGGAACTTAACACAATCACTAAGGAGGTGGTACTCAGTAAGATAATGGGACTAAAGACGGATAAATCCCATGTACCTGATGGCTTGTATCCTAGGGTCTTAAGAGAAGTAACGGCAGGGATAGTGGATGCATTTGTTATAATTTACTAATATTCCCTGGATTCTGGGGAGGTCCCAGCAGATTGCAAAACTGTAAATGTAATGCCCCTATTTAAAAAAGGAGGCAGACAAAAATCAGGAAACAATAGACCAGTTAGCCTAACATCTGTGGCTGGGAAAATGTTGGAGTCCATTATTACATTGTGTACAGTTTTGGTCTCCGAACTTGAGGAAGGACATTCTTGCTATTGAGGGAGTGCAGCGAAGATTCACCAGACTGATTCCCGGGATGGCGGGACTGACCTATCAAGAAAGACTGGATCAACTGGGCTTGTATTCACTGGAGTTCAGAAGAATGAGAGGGGACCTCATGGAAACGTTTAAAATTCTGACGGGTTTAGACAGGTTAGATGCAGGAAGAATGTTCCCAATGTTGGGGAAGTCCAGAACCAGGGGTCACAGTCTGAGGATAAGGGGTAAGCCATTTAGGACCGAGATGAGGAGAAACTTCTTCACCCAGAGAGTGGTGAACCTGTGGAATTCTCTACCACAGAAAGTAGTTGAGGCCAATTCACTAAATATATTCAAAAGGGAGTTAGATGAAGTTCTTACTACTCGGGGGATCAAGGGTTATGGCGAGAAAGCAGGAAGGGGGTACTGAAGTTTCATGTTCAGCCATGAACTCATTGAATGGCGGTGCAGGCTAGAAGGGCTGAATGGCCTGCTCCTGCACCTATTTTCTATGTTTCTATGTTTCTATGTTTCTAAGAAGCAGTAGCAGGACATTCGGAAAAACATAATTCAGGCAGGCAGAGTCAGCATTAATTTATGAAGGTGAAGTTATGTTTGATAAATTTGCTGGAATTCTTTGAGGCTGTAACGAACAGGGTGGATAAAGGGGAACCAGTAGTGTACTTGGAATTCCAGAAGGCATTTGACAAGGTGCCACATAAAAGGTTACTGCACAAGACAAAATTTCACAGGGTTGGGGGTAATATATTAGCATGGATAGAGGATTGGCTAACTAACAGAAAACAGAGTTGGGATAAATGGTTCATTCTCGGGTTGACAATCAGTAACTATTGGGATGCTGCAGGGATCAGTGCTGGGACCCCAACTATTTACAATCTATATTAACGACTTGGATGAAGGGACCGAGTGTAACGTCACCAAGAATGCTGACGATACAAAGATGGGAGGAAAAGCAATGTGTGAGGAGGACACAAAAAATCTGCAAAAGGACATAGACAGGCTAAATGAGTGGGCAATAATGTTGGAAAGTGTGAGGTTATGGACTTTGGCAATAAAAAATTGAAGAGCAAGTCATTATTTAAATGGATAAAAATTGCAAAGTGCTGCAATACATTTGGACCTGGGGCTACTTGTGCATGAAACACAAAAGTTTAACATGCAAGTACTGCAAGTGATCAGGAAGGCCAATGGAATATTTGCCTTTATTGCAAGGGGATGGAGTATAAAAGCAGGGAAGTCTTGCTACAGTTATACAGGGTATTGGTGAGGCCACACCTGGAATACTGCGTGCAGTTTTGGTTTCCATATTTAAGAAAGGATTTACTTGTTTTGAAGGCTGTTCAGAGAAGGTTCACTAGGTTGATTCCGGAGATGAGGGGGTTGACTTATGAGGAAAGGTTGAGTAGGTTGAGCCTCTACTCATTGGAGTTCAGAAGAATGAGAGATGATCTTATTGAAATGTATAAACTTATGAGGGGGCTTGACAAAGTGGATGCAGAGAGGATGTTTCCACTGATAGGAGAAACTATCAGTAGGAGGCATAATCTTAGAATAAGGGGCCGCCCATCTAAAACTGAGATGAGGAGGAATTTCTTCTCTCAGAGGGTTGTAAATCTGTGTAATTCGCTGCATCAGAGAGCTGTGGAAGCTGGGACATTGAATAAATTTAAGACAGAAATAGACAGTTTCTTAACTGATAAGGGAATAAGGGGTTATGGGGAGTGGGCAGGGAAATGGACCTGAGTCCATGATCGGATCAGCAATGATCGTATTAAATGGAGGAGCAGGCTCAAGGGGCCGTATGGCCTACTCTTGCTCCTATTTCTTAAGTTCTTGTGTTTTTATGTTCTACAGCGCAGAAGGAGGCCATTTCGGCCCATCGTGTCCACGCCGGCCGACAAAGAGCCACAAGGCCCTCGGTCAGCAGCCCTGAAGGTTACAAATAAACCTGTGAACAATGAACAATGGTGGAAACTTAAAGAGTGTCCGGCCCAACCAGTCCACCCCAGACAACTGCGACACCCCTTGAACCGCAACATTCTACACTCCACCCCAACGGGAGCCATGCAATCTCCTGGGAGAGGCAAAAAAAAAAATCCAGGGCAATTGGGGGAAAAAAATCTGGGAAAATTCCTATCCGACCCATCCAGGCGATCGAAACTAGTGCAGGGGATCACCCTGGCCGTATTCGATTCCTTGCAATATTTAACATCGTTTATGAGTTAGCGAACAAGAGGTTATCCAGTCTAATCCCACTTAGCAGCTCTAGGTCCATAACCCTCAAGGGCCCATCTAAGCACCTTTTAAATGTGGTGAGGGTTTCTGCATCCACCACCCTTCCAGGCAGTGAGTTCCAGACCCTCACAACCCTCTGCCTGAAGAAGCTTCCCCTCAAATCCCCTCTGAACTTTCCAGCAACCACCTTAAAAATATGCCCTCTCGTAATTGACCCCTCCACCAAGGGAAATAGGCCCTTGCTATCCACTTTATCCAGGCCCCTCAGAATTTTATACACCTGAATGAAGTCTCCTCTCAGCCTCCTCTGTTCCAAGGAGAACAAACCCAGCCTATCTAATCTGTCCTCGTGGCTAAGATTCTCCATTCCAGGCAGCATCCTCGTAAATTTTCTCTGCACCCTCTCGAGTGCAATCACGCCCTTCCTATAATACAGCGACCAGAACTGCATGCAGTACTCCAGCTGTGACCAGAGTGTTATACAATTTAAGCATAATCTCCCTGCTCTTGTAGTCTATGCGTCGGCCAATAAAGGCAAGCATTCTATATGCCTTCTTAACCACCTTATAAGAACATAAGAACATAAAAAATAGGAACAGGCATAGGGCAGACGGCCCCTCGAGCCTGCTCTGCCATTCAATAAGATCATGGCTGATCTGATCATGGACTCAGCTCCACTTCCCTGCCCGCTCCCCATAACCCCTTATCCCCTTATCCCCTTATCATTCAAGAAACTGTCTATTTCTGTCTTAAATTTATTCTATGTCCCAGCTTCCACAGCTCTGAGGCAGCGAATTCCACAGATTTACAACCCTCTAAGAATAAATTTCTCCTCATCTCTGTTTTAACTGGGTGGCCCCTTATTCTAAGGTCATGCCCTCTAGTTCTAGTCTCTCCCATCAGTGGGAACATCCTCTCTGTATCCACCTTGCCAACCCCCCTCATAATCTTAAACGTTTTGATAAGATCACCTCTCATTCTTCTGAATTCCAATGAGTAAAGGCCCAACCTAATCAACGTTTCCTCATAAGTCAATCCCCTCATTCCCGGAATCAACCTAGTGAACCTTCTTTGAACTGCCTCTAATGCAAGTATATCCTTTCGTAAATATGGAAACCAAACCTGCACGCAGTATTCCAGGTGTGGCCTCACCAATACCTTGTGTAGTTGTAGCAAGACTTCCCTGCTTTTATACTCCATCCCCTTTGCAATAAAGGCCAAGATACCATTGGCCTTCCTGATCATCCGCTGTACCTGCACACTATCCCCCTGCTATCCACCTGGCCTGCTACTTTCAGGAATCTGTGGAGAAGCACTCCAATGCCCCTTTTTTTCATCTATACTTCTAAGTGGCTTACCGTTTAATGTGTATACCCTTTCCTTATCAGCCCTCCCCAAGTGCATTATCTCACACTTCTCTGAATTAAAATCCATTTGCCACTGTTCTGCCCACCTGATCAGTAGATTGATATCCTCCTGCAGTTCATGACTTTCCTCTTCATTATCAATTACACAGCTAATTTTAGTGTCATCTGCAAACTTCTTAATCATACTACCTATATTTAAATCTAGGTCACAAAAAGCAAGGGACCCAGTACTGAGCCCTGCGGAACTCCACTGGAAACATCCTTCCAGTCACAAAAACATCCATCAATCATTACCCTTTGCTTCCTACCTCTAACCCAATTTTGGATCCAACTTGCCACTTTGCCCTGGATCCCATGGGCTTTAACCTTCATGACCAGTCTACCATGTGGGACCTTATCAAAAGCCTTGCTAAAGTCTATATACACTACATCGTGTACACTACCCTCATCGATGCTCCTGGTTACCTCCTTGAAAAATTCAATCAGATTAGTCAAACACAATCTTTTCTTAACAAATCCGTTCTGACTGTCCCTAATTAATCCTTGCTTTCCAAATGTAGATTTATCCTGTCTTTCAGGATGTTTTCCAATAATTTTCCCACCACTGAGGTTAGGCTGACAGGCCTGTAATTACTCGGCCTAACCCTTTCTCCCTTCTTAAACAAGGGTACTACATTAGCAGTCCTTCTGCACCATGCCCAGATCCAAACAGGACTGGAAAATGATGGTCAAGGCCTCTGCTACTTCCTGTTTTACTTCGCTCAACAGCCTGGGATGCATTTTGTCTGGGCCTGGGGATTTATCTACTTTCAAAGCTGCTAAACCCCTTAATATCCCCTCTCTCACTATGTTTATTTCATCCAGAATTTCACACTCCTCGATAGAAATATCTGCATTGCCCCTTTCCTTTGTGAAAACAGATGCAAAGTATTCATTAAGAACCATACCAACATCTTCCACCTCCACACAAAGATTACTCTCATGGTCTCTAATAGGCCCTGCCCTTTCTTTAGTTACCCTCTTATCTTAATGTATTTATGGAACATCTTTGGGTTTTCCTTAATTTTACTGGCCAATAATTCTTTATGCTCTCTCTTAGCATTCCTAATATCCTTTTTGATATGTCCTTACTATGCAGTACAAATGCACATGAGGCCCATGCTTGAGAGAAGGTCACTCTGTGACCAGCAACTTTTATTCCAGCACTGAAGTGATGAAGGTGGGTGGAGCTTCCCCTTTTATACCTGAAAAACCAGGTGAGGAGTGTCTCCCACAAGTTCACCATCTAGTGGTCAATGTTCTCACAGTGTACAACTAGTCAGTTTATACATGGGTTACAATGACAGTTAAATACATGACACTTTTTAATTTTACCTCGGAACTTTCTATATTCTTCCAAAGATTCTATAGTAGTTAGCCATTGGTATATGACATAT
This sequence comes from Pristiophorus japonicus, assembly GCF_044704955.1. Classification (NCBI taxonomy): domain Eukaryota; kingdom Metazoa; phylum Chordata; class Chondrichthyes; family Pristiophoridae; genus Pristiophorus; species Pristiophorus japonicus. The sequence continues at coordinate 201,955,126 of NC_091979.1, read as the reverse complement.
GCTTCCCTTTTTTTCTTAATCTTCCCCTGTAAGTCTCTAGACATCAAGAGGGCTTTAGAATTATTTTTCCCACCCCTTTTTCTTTAGGGGCACATGTTTGGCCTGAGCCTTCCAGATCTCCTCCTTGAAAATCACCCACTGTTTCGATACTGATTTACCCACAAGTAGCTGTTTCCAGTCCACCATGGCCAAATCACTTCTCAACTTAGCAAAATTAGCTTTTCCCCAATTTGGGATTTTTATTCCTGGTCTATCCTTGTCCTTATCCATAACTACCTTGAATCTAACTGAACTATGGTCACTTGTACCCAACTGCTCTCCCACTAATACCCCTTCTACCTGCCCAGCTTTATTCCTCAAAACCAAATCCAAAACCACCCCCTCTCGTGTTGGGCTTGTTACATGCTGCCTAAAAAAGTTCTCTTGAATGCATTTAAGAATTCCGCATCCTCTATACCCTTCACACTATATTTGTCCCAATCAATATTGGGATAGTTAAAATCCCCTACTATTACTGCCCTATGGTTTTTGGACTTCACAAAAATTTGCCTATATATTTGCTCCTCTATCTCCCTTCCACTGTTTGGGGGTCTATAATACACGCCCAGCAGTGTGATTACCCTTTTTTTATTTTCAATTCAACCCATATGGCTTCATTTGATGATCCCTCTAACATATCATTCCTCCTCACACCTATAATAGTTTCTTTAATCAATACTGTGGAACCCCTTCCCCCTTTTTACCCCTCTCTCTGTCTTGTCTAAAGGTCCTGTGTCGTGTATCTTACATTATTATATATAACTGTATCCTAACATGCTATACATGACTGCAATAAGATATGACCTGTAACCACCAGCATACCTTACCACCAGGAGTGCACTTGCAAGAGACAGGTATATAAGGGCAGGTCTCAGGCAAGTGCAGCATTCCAGAGCTGTGAAATAAAGGTGCAGGTCCAGGGTGACCTTGACTTCACTACATGCCTCGTGTGAATCTGTACTGAGGGACAGGACTTTACAGTGGCGACGAGTTACGGGATTACAGAATCCACAGAATGGCGAACAACGGATCAGATGAAAAGTACAATGCGGGAGACAATTGGGAGGACTTTATAGAAAGGCTCCAGCAAAGCTTTGTAACCAAAGACTGGTTAGGCGACGATAAGGCAGACAAGAGAAGAGCCCATCTCTTGACCAGCTGTGGCTCGAAAACATACGCTTTAATGAAGGATCTGTTGGCACCCGAGAAACCAGCAAGCAAGTCGTTTGAAGAATTGAGCACACTGGTAAGAGACCACCTGAAGCCAGCGAGCAGCATACACATGGCCAGACACAGGTTCTACAACTACAGACGCTGTGTGGGCCAGAGCATACCCGACTTCATGGCGGAACTTCGGAGGTTGGCTAGTTTATGTGAGTTCTCCGATGAACTGAGGAGAGAAATGCTGAGAGACTTTTTCATTAAAGGAATAGACCATGCAGGCATATTCTGAAAGCTCATAGAGACCAAGAACCTGACCTTAGAGGCAGCAGCACTGGTTGCACAGACATTCTTGGTAGGGAAGAAGAAATGAGGTTGATTTACAATGCAGGTATGACAATTAACGAAATATTGGAACAAGAAGTTCACAGCACTAAACAAGCTGCTACCCCCACACACAGACAAAATCGGGAGAACAGGTTCTCGACAGCAGAAGCCACCAAAGACCACAGGAACGGCCGTTCACACCTCATCAACCCACAATGCGAGCAATCAACTGCAAACTGAGAGAAGCTCAAGAGAGATCAGCCAGATGCAGCTCATTCTTTGGAAACTCTTTGAACAATGGAACAGGTCTGTGCTGGAGGTGTGGGGGTGGGCACTCGGCAAGGGGATGTCGATTTCAGCAGGCTGTTTGCAGAAATTGTGAATATACAGGGCATCTGGCTCGCATGTGCAAAAAAACGGCAGCTCGGCTGGTATACAAATCGGATGGGTCGGAAAGCGGACCAGAAGATGGTGGGGACAGTACCCAGGACACTGGTGTACAGCGGGTCAACACGATCAATGGCCGCTGCTCCTACAACAGGACGCCTCCTATAATGATGAGGATCCTACTCAACGGGATATCTGTCAACATGGAGCTGGATACGGAGCGGGTCAATCTCTCATGGGCGCTCAAAAATTTGAACAACTGTGGCCGCATAAAAGAGACAGACCAAAACTCACAACTGTCGACACCACACTAAGGACCTAATCCAAAGAAATCGTACCAGTCCTCGGCAGCGCCATGCTCTCTGTCACACACAAAGGGACAGTGAACCGACTTCCCCTGTGGATTGTCCCTGGAGACCCCCCAGCACTGCTGGGGAGAAGCTGGCTGGCAAAACTAAACTGGAAATGGGATGATGCCCATGCCATGTCATTAGAGGAACGGACCTCCTGCTCAACAGTTATAAAGCAATTTGAACATCTCTTTCAGCCAGGTGTGGGTACTTTCAAAGGGGCCAAAGTCAAAATCTACATCACAGAGGATGCTAGACCGATCCATCACAAGGCCAGAGCTGTACCCTATGTGATGAGGGAAAAGATTGAACATGAACTAGACAGGCTTCTGCGGGAAGGCATTATATCACCTGTGGAATTTAGCGACTGGGCAAGTCCCATCGTCCCAGTCATGAAGCCTGATGGATCCGTACGAATCTGTGGGGACTACAAATCTACCATAAACAGAGTCTCCCTACAGGACCAGTACCCGCTGCCCAGAGCGGAGGACTTTTTTACCAAATTGGCTGGAGGTAAACTTTTCTCAAAACTAGACCTCACATCTGCGTATATGATGCAAGAATTGACCGAGGAATCCAAGCTACTCGCCACCATCAACACACATCGAGGCCTTTTCATGTACAATCGATGCCCATTCGGCATCAGGTCGGCAGCTGCCATATTCCAGCGCAACATGGAGAATCTACTCAAGTCCATCCCAGGGACGGTTGTATTTCAAGATGACATACTTATCACGGGCAGGGACACCGACTCCCATCTCCGTAATTTGGAGGAAGTACTAAAGCGGTTGGATCGGGTAGGCCTACGAGTCAAGAAGTCCAAGTACCTGTTTCTCGCACCCGAGTTGAATTTTTGGGCAGAAGGATTGCCGCTGATGGAATCCGCCCAACAGAGTCCAAAACAGAAGCAATTCGCCCTGCACCCAGGCCCCGGAATGTCTCAGAACTGCGCACCTTTCTCGGGCTACTCAATTACTTTGGGGACTTTATGCAGAACTTAAGCACGCTGCTGGAGCCTCTCCACGTGCTACTCAGAAAGGGGTGCGATTGGTTTTGGGGGGACGCCCAGGAACACGCCTTCAATAAGGCACGCAACCTTCTGTGTTCCAACAGTGTTTTGACTTTCTATGACCCAGGTAAAAAGCTAGTTCTCACATGCGATGTGTCAGCGTATGGGGTCAGGTACGTTTTGCAACATGTCAATAGTGCGGGCAAATTACAACCCATAGCTTATGCCTCCAGGTCACTTTCGCGGGCGGAGCGCGGGTACGGAATGGTAGAGAAGGAGGCGCTCGCGTGCATGTACGGTGTCAAAAAGATGCACCAATACCTTTTCGGGGCCAAGTTCGCATTAGAAACTGACCAGAAGCCCCTCACGTCCCTCCTATCCGAGAGCAAGGCAATAAACGGCAACGCCTCGGCGCGAATTCAACAGTGGGCACTCATGCTGGCATCCTACGACTGCACAATAAGGCACAGACCAGGCACAGACAACTGTGCCGACGTGCTCAGCAGGCTACCCCTGGCGACCACGGAAGGGTCTAATGAACAGGACTGTGAGATAGTCATGGCAATCAATGCCTTTGAGTCCACAGGTTCGTCCATGACGGCTCGCCAAATCAGAGCCTGGAAGGCCAGTGACCCCACGTTATCCTTAGTAAAAAGATGTGTCCTAACCAGTAACTAGGCAGAGGCTCGCGATGCCTGCCCCGAGGAATTAAAACCCTTTCACAGGCGCAAGCATGAGCTATCACTACAAGCAGACTGCCTGATGTGGGGCAGCCGCATAATCATGCCTCTGCGAGGCAGGGAGGCATTTGTCCAGGAGCTCCACCGCGAGCACCCGGGGATTGTTCTCATGAAGGCCATAGCCAGATCCCACGTATGGTGGCCTGGTATTGACGCGGACCTGGAGCTCTGCGTCCGAAGGTGCACCATTTGTGCCCAACTCAGCAATGCCCCCAGGGAGGCTCCACTGAGCCCTTGGCCCTGGCCTACCAAACCATGGTCGCAGGTGCACGTAGACTATGCAGGCCCATTCATGGGCAAAATGTTCCTCGTAGTTGTAGATGCATTTTCAAAGTGGATCAAATGCACCATTTTAAACTCGAGCACAACCTCCACCACTGTGGAGAGCCTCGCAACCATGTTTGCAATGCACGGAATCCCTGACATATTGGTCAGTGACAATGGTCCGTGCTTCACCAGCGCAGAATTCCAAGACTTTATAATTGACCACGGCATAAATCACGTCAAGACGGCACCGTTCAAGCCGGACTCCAACGGCCAGGCGGAGAGAGCAGTGCAAATCATTAAACAAAGCATGCTTAAAATCCAAGGTCCCACGCTGCAGGGTCGCCTGTCGCGACTGCTGCTGGCATACAGATCTCGCCTGCACTCATTGACTGGGATCCCCCCCGCGATGAAAAGGACTTTAAAAACAAGGCTCTCATTAATCCTACCAGACATGCACAACAACGTTGAGGCAAAGCGCCGTAAGCTGACTGAGTACCATGACAGATATTCGAGGGGGAGATGGAATGAGATAGGGGACAAAGTGTTTGTACTAAACTATGGCGGGGTCCCAAATGGCTTGCAGGGACAGTAACAGGCAAGAAAGGAAACAGGCTACTGGTAGTACAAATGGACAATGGCAAAACCTGCCGGAGGCATGTAGACCAAGTCAAAAGCAAATTTACCAACAACACTGCGGAACCAGAGGCAGACTACAATGTGGAACTCGCACCAGGTTGTTCCCTCTGGTGGACAGACAGAGGGAACAACCTGAGGAAAGGGCAATCCCAACAGACAGCCCAGGCGAGTCAACAACAATCACACCAATCGAAACAGACAGCCCAGGCGAGATACCAGCAACCACACCCAAAGAAAAACAGACACCAAGGCAAACAACTGAACCACAACTCAGACGCTCCACGCGAGAGCGTAGACCAGCTGAGAGACTGAACCTATAAAGACAATAAGACCTTGGGGGAGAGTGATGTCATGTATCTTACATTATTATATATAACTGTATCCTAACATGCTATACATGACTGTAATAAGATATGACCTGTAATCACCAGCATACTTACCACCAGGGGTGCACTTACAAGAGACAGGTATATAAGGGCAGGTCTCAGGCAAGTGCAGCATTCCAGAGCTGTGAAATAAAGGTGCAGGTCCAGAGTGACCTTGACTTCACGACATGCCTCGTGTGAATCTGTACTGAGGGGACAGGACTTTCCAGTCTCTAACATATCATCCCTCCTCACACCTATAATAGTTTCTTTAATCAATACTGTGGACCCTCCCCCTCCCCCATTTTTACCCCTTTCTCTGTCTTGTCTAAAAATCCTGTAACCAGGAATATTGAGCTGCCGAACCTGTCCCTCTTTCAGCCATGTCTCTGTAATGGCTATAATGTCATATTCCCAATTGTCTACCTGTGCTCTTAGCTCATCCACCTTATTCACTATATTCCTTGCATTAAAGTATATGCCATTTATCACAGGAAGACCTCCTTGATTACTACTTACTAACCCTTGTTTCCTCTGTCTTACAGATTCACTTTCTACATTCTTGCTATCCAATTTCAGCTTTTCTTCTTTTTCTATTGGGTAGAAAGAATTAGGTAGAAAGGACAAGTTTTTAAACCATGTCAGCTATGACAGGTCAGCTATGATTTGAAAACACTTTCACCTACTTTCTTTACAGTGCACAGGACAGAGAAGATTGGAGTCCAGGCCCCAGAAACATTTCTGTCCTTCATTAAAAATGGTACCGTGTTTTAGCTTGAGCAGATGAAAAAGATGCCACAATAAAGTCAGGCATGCTAGTTTGTTAAAAATACTAATTCTTGTTCATGTATTGTTGTGGATGTTCTTTGGAAAACTCGATAAAGAATTCAGATATGGCCACGTTAATGATTATCGCAACTTTTAGCAGAAAAGGCTCGTACAATTTCATGTTTTATATTCTCTCTTTACAGTCTAACAGAAGTCATCGTGTGATGCAGGAGCCCTGGCCTTGGCAAAGCTGCATACCTAAGGGCTGGAATTTACGTCACATGGGCCATTCTGCTTATTGGATTTAATGTAGCTTTATGTTACACTATTCAAAATGGCAGATCTTAAATTGAGGGGTTTTGATAAATAGGTCGAAACTGTTTCCAGTGGCAGGAGGGTCGGTAATCAGTTGGTACATATTTAAGATAATTGCCAAAAAATCCAGGGGGGAGATAAGGAGAAATTCCTTTACATTCTTATGATTTGGAATGCTCTACCTGAAAGAATGGTGGAAGCAGATTCAATCGTAACTTTCAAAAAGGAATCAGATATATACTTGAAAAGGAGGAATTTGCAGGGCTATCAGGAAATAGCAGGGTAAGTGGGACTAATTGGATAGCTCTTTCAAAGAGCCAGCACAGGCATAATGGGCGAATGCTCTCCTGAGTTGTATGATGCTTTGATTCTATGATCTTAAACACAGAACAGATTATACTGGCTGGTGCAACTAATATAGTTATTGAGAATTAGATAATAACATGAAGCACAAGAGTTTGCAAAAACTAAAAGCACAATATACAATGTACTATGATGTACAACACTTACAAATGATGAGTAAGTCTGTGATGGGTCAATTACCCTTTGTAAGAACATAGATAAAACATAAATAATCTCTGGTAAATGTTAAATAAAGTTTATTTTTGAATGGCAAATTAGAACTTCTGTCATTTTCTCCTGCATATTTTGTTGCTCATGTGCAAACAAGGCCTAATTTGGAGATCTGTTGCAAATCCAAACAACTGCTAATTTGCCATTAATTCCATGAACTTTACAATTCCTTAAAAGTCTCACATGTGGAACTTTACCGAATGCCTTCTGAAAAATCCAAATAAAGTATATCTGCTAGATACCTCTGGTACATTAGTTTTGTTATGGGAAAGAGTGGGTCAACTTTAACCTAACCCGCCCATCGGGTGCAATGGTTTTACACCCCGCCCGATTTTACTCTTCATTGATGTCAATAGAGAGCACTATTGGGCAGGATGTAAAACTGGAATTCCACCCAATTCCTTCAGTTTCCCAATGGGCAGGTTAGGTTCAAATTGCCTCTAATGTATCTGAATTCAATATAAAGCAAATCTGGACAAATTTGTGTATTTAGTTCAAATAGTTCAATTTCCTTGGAGTAAATTTGATTCACAGAGCTGGCAACATTGGTAGAGTGATATTTCCAATTAGCAGTAGTGACACACACTGCAAATCTAACCAAAAATAACACACTGTATTTCATTGTAAGAGTTACATATAATCAAATTAAGTCACATTTTCCAAGAAAAATTGAGTAACTGTTGCTCCTAATGAACAAAACTGGGCTGAATTCCATTCAGTTCTCAAACCTCACAGATTCAAGCACCTCATGAAATGTTCAGGACATTCCAAGCCATGATGTAAAGGCACAAAAGGCCTGCTATAGCTTGAAGCCAAGGAAAAAAGATTCCAAAAATATTGTCAAGAGCAAAAATATCTCAAAAGTTTGTGTTTTTCAAAACATTAATCTCTTTTGAACAAAGTATATTTTAGATGTACAGTGTTCTGAAGTGTCGGGAGCGGCAGCGGCCTATAAAAGGGCCCAGCAGTTCGGGGAGTTCGAGGAGGCGTCGGAGAAGGGGGAGTCGGAGCGGCAGCAGCCTATAAAAGGGCCCAGCAGTTCGGGGAGTTCGAGGAGACGTCGGAGAGGCGGGATTCGGAGCGGCAGCGGCCTATAAAAGGGCCCAGCAGTTCGGGGAGTTCGAGGAGGCGTCGGAGAAGGGGGAGTCGGAGCGGCAGCAGCCTATAAAAGGGCCCAGCAGTTCGGGGAGTTCGAGGAGACGTCGGAGAGGCGGGAGTCGGAGCGGCAGCGGCCTATAAAAGGGCCCAGCAGTTCAGGGAGTTCGAGGAGACGTCGGAGAGGCGGGAGTCGGAGCGGCAGCAGCCTATAAAAGGGCCCAGCAGTTCAGGGAGTTCGAGGAGACGTCGGAGAGGCGGGAGTCAGAGCGGCAGTGGCCTATAAAAGGGCCCAGCAGTTCGGGGAGTTCAAGGAGGCGTCGGAGAGGCGGGAGTCGGAGCGGCAGCAGCCTATAAAAGGGCCCAGCAGTTCGATTAGTTCGAGGAGACGTCGGAGAGGCGGGAGTCAGAGCGGCAGTGGCCTATAAAAGGGCCCAGCAGTTCAGGGAGTTCGAGGAGACGTCAGAGAGGCGGGAGTCGGAGCGGCAGCAGCCTATAAAAGGGCCCAGCAGTTCAGGGAGTTCGAGGAGACGTCGGAGAGGCGGGAGTCGGAGCGGCAGTGGCCTATAAAAGGGCCCAGCAGTTCAGGGAGTTCGAGGAGACGTCGGAAAGGCGGGAGTCGGAGCGGCAGCGGCCTATAAAAGGGCCCAGCAGTTCAGGGAGTTCGAGGAGACGTCGGAGAGGCGGGAGTCGGAGCGGTAGCAGCCTATAAAAGGGCCCAGCAGTTCGGGGAGTTCGAGGAGACATCGGAGAGGCGGGAGTCGGAGCGGCAGTGGCCTATAAAAGGGCCCAGCAGTTCGGGGAGTTCGAGGAGACGTCGGAGAGGCGGGAGTCGGAGCGGCAGTGGCCTATAAAAGGGCCCAGCAGTTCGGGGAGTTCGAGGAGACATCGGAGAGGCGGGAGTCGGAGCGGCAGTGGCCTATAAAAGGGCCCAGCAGTTCGGGGAGTTCGAGGAGACGTCGGAGAGGCCAGCTGGTGCAGCTGCAGGGAGAGAAGGCAAAAAGAAGTAGAAAGAAATCGAAATGTGATGTCACAGCCAAGGGGGTAAGTGATTGGCTGCTGATTGCTAAGTAGTTTTTTTTTTTCTTTTCTTTATCAGTAAGTAACCTTTTAGCATTGTTGTTGCCAAATTAAGTTAATCTAAGGGTTAAGACATGGCAGGACAGCTTGGACATGTGTTATGCTCCTCCTGTAATATGTGGGAAGTCTGGGACGCTTCCAGTGTCCCTGATGACTACATATGCGGGAAGTGCATCCGCCTGCAGCTCCTGATGGACCGCATTGCGGCACTGGAGCTGCGGGTGAATTCACTCTGGAGCATCCAAAATGTTGTGAATCATGTGAAAAGCACTTTTAGTGAGTTGGTCTTCCTGTAGATTAAAGGTACACATCCAGATAGGGGATGGGTGACCAACAGGAAGAGCAGTGCAAGGAAGGTAGTGCAGGGGTCCCCTGCGGTCATCCCCCTGCAAAACAGATATATCGCTTTGGGTACTGTTGAGGGGGATGACTCATCAGGGGAGAGCAGCAGCAGCCAAGTTCATGGCACCATGGCTGGCTCTGCTGCACAGGAGGGCAGGAAAAAGAGTGGGAGAGCGATAGTGACAGGGGATTCGATTGTAAGGGGAATAGATAGGTGTTTCTGCGGCCTCAACCGAGACTCCAGGATGGTATGTTGCCTCCCTGGTGCAAGGGTCAAGGATGTCTCAGAGTGGGTGCAGGACATTCTGAAAAGGGAGGGTGAACAGCCAGTTGTTGTGGTGCATATAGGTACCGATATAGGTAAAAAACGGGATGAGGTCCTACGAGACGAACTTAGGAAGCTAGGAGCTAAATTAAAAAGTAGGACCTCAAAAGTAGTAATCTCAGGATTGCTACCAGTGCCACATGCTAGTCAGAGTAGGAATCGCAGGATAGCTCAGATGAGTGGTGCAGAAGGGTGGGATTCAAATTCCTAGGACATTGGAACCGGGTCTGGGGGAGGTGGGACCAGTACAAACTGGACGGTCTGCACCTGGGCAGGACCAGAACCAATGTCGTAGGGGGAGTGTTTGCTAGTGCTGTTGGGGAGGAGTTAAACTAACATGACAGGGGGATGGGAACCTATGCAGGGAGACAGAGGGAAATAAAATGGAGACAGAAGCAAAAGATAGAAAGGAAAATAGTAAAAGTAGAGGGCAGAGAAACCCAAGGCAAAAAACAAAAAGGGCCACATTACAGCAAAATTCTAAAGGGGCAAAGTGTGTTAAAAAGGCAAGCCTGAAGGCTCTGTGCCTCAATGCGAGAAGTATTCGGAATAAGGTGGACGAATTAACTGCGCAGATAGCAGTTAACGGATATGATGTAATTGTCATCACGTAGACATGGCTCCAGGGTGACCAAGGCTGGGAACTCAACATCCAGGGGTTTTCAACATTCAGGAAGGATAGACAGAGAGGAAAAGGAGGCGGGGTGGCATTTCTGGTTAAAGAGGAAATTAATGCAATAGTAAGGAGGGACATTAACCTGGATGATGTGGAATCGGTATGGGTGGAGCTACGGAAAGGGCAGAAAACGCTAGTGGGAGTTGTGTACACCCCTCCAAACATTAGTAGTGAGGTTGGAGACAGCATCAAACAAGAAATAAGGGATGTGTGCAATAAAGGTACAGCAGTTATCATGGGCGACTTTAATCTACATATTGATTGGATTAACCAAACTGGTAGCAATGCGGTGGAGGAGGATTTCCTGGAGTGTATTAGGGATGGTTTTCTCGACCAATATGTCAAGGAACCAACTAGAGAGCTGGCCATCCTAGACTGGGTGATGTGTAATGAGAAGGGACTAATTAGCAATCTTGTTGTGCGAGGCCCCTTGGGGAAGAGTGATCATAATATGGTAGAATTCTTTATTAAGATGGAGAGTGAAACAGTTAATTCGGAAACTAGGGCCATGAACTTAAGGAAAGATAACTTCAACGATATGAGGCGTAAATTGGCAAGAATAGACTGCCGATTGATACTTAAGCAGTTGATGGTGGATATGCAATGGCAAACATTCAAAGATCACATGGATGAACTTCAGCAATTGTACATCCTTGTCTGGAGTAAAAATAAAACGGGGAAGGTGGCTCAACCATGGGAAATTAAGAATAGGGTTAAAACCAAGGAAGAGGCATATAAATTGGCTGGAAAAAGCAACAAACCTGAGGACTGGGAGAAATTTAGAATTTAACAGATGAGGACGAAGGTTTTAATTATTTGTATTTGTATTTCCAAATGGCATTCGATAAGGTGCCACACAAAAGGTTACTGCAGAAGATAAAGGTACGTGGAGTCAGAGGAAATGTATTAGCATGGATCGAGAATTGGCTGGCTAACAGAAAGCAGAGAGCCGGGATAAATGGTCCTTTTCGTGGTTGGAAATCGGTGGTTAGGTTGTAGAGGACACAGAGAGGCTGCAAAGAGATTTCGATAGGTTAAGCAAATGGGCTAAGGTTTGACAGATGGAATAAAATGTCGGAAAATGTGAGGTCATCCACCTTGGGGGAAAAAAACAGTAAAAGGGAACATTATTTGAATGGGGAGAAATTACAACATGCTGCGGTGCAGAGGGACCTGGGGGTCCTTGTGCATGAAACTCTTTTAGGTCCTTGTGCATGAATCCCAAAAAGTTAGTTTGCAGGTGCAGCAGGTAATCAGGAAGGCGAATGGAATGTTGGCCTTCATTGCGAGAGGGATGGAGCACAAAAGCAGGGAGGTGTTGCTGCAACTGTACAGGGTAATGGTGAGGCCGCACCTGGAGTACTGCGTGCAGTTTTGGTCACCTTACTTAAAGAAGGATATACTAGCTTTGGAGGGGGTACAGAGACGATTCACTAGGCTGATTCCGGAGATGAGGGGGTTACCTTATGATGATAGATTGAGTAGACTGGGTCTTTACTCATTGGAGTTCAGAAGGATGAGGGGTGATCTTATAGAAACATTTAAAATAATGAAAGGGATAGACAAGATAGAGGCAGAGAGGTTGTTTCCACTGGTCGGGGAGACTAGAACTAGGGGGCAAAGCCTCAAAATAGGTGGGAGCCAATTTAAAACCGAGTTGAGAAGGAATTTCTTCTCCCAGAGGGTTGTGAATCTGTGGAATTCTCCGCCCAGGGAAGCAGTTGAGGCTAGCTCATTGAATGTATTCAAATCACAGATAGATAGATTTTTAACCAATAAGGGAATTAAGGGTTATGGGATGCGGGCGGGTAAGTGGAGCTGAGTCCACGGCCAGATCTGCCATGATCTTGTTGAGTGGCGGAGTAGGCTCGAGGGGCTAGATGGCCTACTCCTGTTCCTAATTCTTATGTTCTTATGGAAATAGCGTACGAGAGGAAGCTTGTAGGGAACATAAAAACTGATTGCAAAATCTTCACTAATCTTTTTCTCTTCACATATTTATAGAAGACAAATGTAGGTCCCTTGCAATCGGATTCAGGTGAATTTATAATGGGGAACAAAGAAATGGCAGACCAATTGAACAAATATTTCAGTTCTGTCTTCACGAAGGAAGACACAAATAACCTTCCGAATGTACTAGGGGATAGTGGGTCTAGTGAGAAGGAGGAACTGAAGGATATCCTTATTAGGCAGGAAATTGTGTTCGGGAAATTGATGGGATTGAAGGCCGATAAATCCCCGGGGCCTGATAGTCTGCATGCCAGAGTACTTAAGGAAGTGGCCATGGAAATAGTGGATGCTTTGGTGATCATTTTCCAACAGTCTATCGACTCTCGATCAGTTCCTATGGACTGGAGAGTAGCTAATGTAACACCACTTTTCAAAAAAGGAGGGAGAGAGAAAACGGGTAAGTATAGACCGGTTAGCCTGACATCGGTAGTGGGGAAAATGTTGGAATCAATTATTAAGGATGAAATAGCAGCACATTTGGAAAGCAGTGACAGGATCGGTCCAGGTCAGCATGGATTTATGAAAGGGAAATCATGCTTGACGAATCTTTTGGAATTTTTTGAGGATGTAACTAGCAAAGTGGACAATGGAGAACCAGTGGATGCGGTGTATTTGGACTTTCAAAAGGCTTTTGACAAGGCCCCACACAAGAGATTTGGTGTGCAAAATCAAGGCACATGGTATTGGGGGTAATGTACTGACATAGATAGAGAAGTGGTTGGCAGACAGGAAGCAGAGAGTCAGGATAAATGGGTCCTTTTCAGAATGGCAGGCAGTGACTAGTGGAATGCCACAGGGCTCAGTGCTGGGACCCCAGCTCTTTACAATGTACATTAACGATTTAGATCAAGGAATTGCATGTAATATCTCAAAGTTTGCAAATTATACTAAACTGGGTGGCAGTGTGAGCTGTGAGGAGGATTCTAAGATGCTGCAGGGTGACTTGGACCGGTTAGGTGAGTGGGCAAATGCATGGCAGATGCAGTATAATGTGGATAAATGTGAGGTTATCCATTTTGGGGGTAAAAACACAAAGGCAGAATATTATCTGAATGGCGGCAGATTAGGAAAAAGGGAAACATAGAAACATAGAAACATAGAAAATAGGTGCAGGAGCAGGCCATTCAGCCCTTCTAGCCTGCACCGCCATTCAATGAGTTCATGGCTGAACATGAAACTTCAGTACCCCCTTCCTGCTTTCTCGCCATAACCCTTGATCCCCCGAGTAGTAAGGACTTCATCTAACTCCCTTTTGAATATATTTAGTGAATTGGCCTCAACTACTTTCTGTGGTAGAGAATTCCACAGGTTCACCACTCTCTGGGTGAAGAAGTTTCTCCTCATCTCGGTCCTAAATGGCTTACCCCTTATCCTCAGACTGTGACCCCTGGTTCTGGACTTCCCCAACATTGGGAACATTCTTTCTGCATCTAACCTGTCTAAACCCGTCAGAATTTTAAACGTTTCTATGAGGTCCCCTCTCATTCTTCTGAACTCCAGTGAATACAAGCCCAATTGATCCAATCTTTCTTGATAGGTCAGTCCCGCCATCCCGGGAATCAGTCTGGTGAACCTTCGCTGCACTCCCTCAATAGCAAGAATGTCCTTCCTCAAGTTAGGAGACCAAAACTGTACACAATACTCCAGGTGTGGCCTCACCAAGGCCCTGTACAACTGTAGCAACACCTCCCTGCCCCTGTATTCAAATCCCCTCGCTATGAAGGCCAACATGCCATTTGCTTTCTTAACCGCCTGCTGTACCTGCATGCCAACCTTCAATGACTGATGTACCATGACACCCAGGTCTCGTTGCACCTTCCCTTTTCCTAATCTGTCACCATTCAGATAATAGTCTGTCTCTCTGTTTTTACCACCAAAGTGGATAACCTCACATTTATCCACATTATATTCAAGAGGGAGGTGCAATGAGACCTGGGTGTCATGGTTCATCAGTCATTGAAAGTTGGTATGCAGGTTTAGCAGGCGGTGAAGAAGGCAAATGGTATGTTGGCCTTCATAGCTAGGGGATTTGAGTATAGGAGCAGGGAGGTCTTACTGCAGTTGTACAGAGCCTTGGTGAGGCCTCACCTGGAATATTGTGTTCAGTTTTGGTCTCCTAATCTGAGGAAGGACGTTCTTGCTATTGAGGGAGTGCAGCGAAGGTTCACCAGACTGATTCCAGGGATGGCTGGACTGACATATGAGGAGAGACTGGATCAACTGGGCCTTTATTCACTGGAGTTTAGAAGGATGAGAGGGGATCTCATAGAAACGTATAAGATTTTGACGGGACTGGACAGGTTAGAGGTGGGAAGAATATTCCCGATGTTGGGGAAGTCCAGAACCAGGGGATATAGTCTTAGGATAAGGGGTGGGCCATTTAGGACTGAGATGAGGAGAAATTTCTTCAGAGAGTTGCTAACCTGTGGAATTCCCTTCCCCAGAGAGTTGTTGATGCCAGTTCATTGGATATATTCAAGAGGGAGTTAGATATGGCCCTTATGGCTAGGGAGATCAAGGGGTATGGAGAGAAAGCAGGAAAGGGGTACTGAGGTGAATGATCAGCAAGATCTTATTGAATGGCAGTGCAGGCTTGAAGTGCCAAATGGCCCACTTCTGCACCTATTTTCTATGTTTCTATGTTTCTATGTAACCTTCCACTTTCTAATGTGCATTTTGGTTCATCAGTTTCTACATTACAGTACTGCCAATTCAAATAGAGGAACAGCTCTTGAAACCTCATTCTGAATATTTGCAATGGCATGTCAAGTTGGCTTTGATCTAAATGAGACAATAATCCTTTCCAGTACATTCAAAGCTTTCTCAATTCTTGTCTTTAGATTCTGTGCTCAATATCACTTGTTAATTCAATTCCCACTCTTTTCTAAATTAGCTGATCTCATTCATGGTGGCAGTAGCACACGACAATGCCCCTGGGCTACTGAGGGGGAAAATAAAGCTTCTGATCAATATCTAGTAGCCCAAGTCATTCAAGAGACAACTCATGAAAAATGTTTTTTTAATGAAAGCCTTTTTATCACCAATCAGATGTTTGACACACAGAAACCCTAGAGCTTTGCCTATTAGTTTCCAAACCAAAAGTTCAGGTCGAGTTTCTGTTTGACCAATAATGAGTATAAATTCCCTTTCTATAGATGACACAACCCACTTGACTAAGTCAACAGAATTAGGCACAGGTTGCAATTAACCAACTAAAATTGCAACTTTTTTCTCAGGATTTTCACGATCCTGGTAATGCTCATCCTTAAAATGGTTTTGAGGACAACTATGTCAAGCTTGAATTGTCTGTGGGATAACTCTCCCAACTTGATCACCAAAAATAGCGTTTTTCATGATCTCAGGACGTCCCAATGCACTTTACAGACAGTGAATTGTTCTTAAAGTGTAGTCACTGTTGTAACTTTAGAAAATACGGCAGCCATTTTACACACAACAATTTCCCACAAATAGCATTGAAATAAATGACAAGATCATTTTTTAGGTGTTGGTTGATGGATACATTTTGGCCAGGACACTGGGAGAACTCCCATACTCTTCTTCAAATAGTACTGTGGGCTGTTTTATGTCCACCTGAGAGAGCAGACAGAGCCTCAGTTTAACATCTCATCTGAAAGACAGCACCTCCGACAATGCAGCAATCCCTCAGTATTGCACTGGAGTGTCGGCCTAGATTTTGTGCTTAAGTCTCTGGAGTGGGACTTCAATCCACAACCTCCTAACTCAGAGGCAAGTGAGCTACCAACTGAGCCAAGGCCAACACCTCGGGCTAGACTTTCCACTTTGTTCACTAGGGCCCAAAAAATGGGCGATGTTCCAGCCTTCATAATTGCTGGGCCATTGGCCATTTTTTGGATCGACTCTTTCGACTCGGCGATAGCACAGCGATGTGAAGTGGGTGAAGCGAGAGCCCAGCGATGTGACATTGCCCAGTAATAGCTCAACGATGGTGAAGGCAAAAGTTTCTCTAGCAACAGCCTTCTGCGCATGTGTGAATTTTTTTTTGGGTGGCCATGTTTTCCCGCGTTTTGAGAGGTCAGGGGGAGAGAGATCGAGAGGAGAGAGAGATAGAGAGAGAGGAGGAAAGCAGAGACAGAGAGGTGAGAGAAAAGAAAGACAGAGAAATATGTCTGACTGCAATAAAAGTGGGAGAGATGTGGAGAGGGGAAGGAAGAGGGCCAAATCCTTCTCCGAGGAGGCCAATGAGGCCCTCGTGGCGGAGGTGCACTCCCGGTGGGCCCAATTGACCGGGGGGGGGGAGTGTGGTGTGAAACCAGCACCATGGGTGTACCACAGATTATGGGGCGAGATAGCCAATGTCGTCTCATCTGTGTCCCACGAGCCAAGGGGCTCCGACCAGTGCTGCAAATGCTGGAACAGCCTCGTTGCTTCAGCAAGAGTAAGTACAACTTTATATTTTAATGATGCACATTCTAAGTATAATAATCATTATTATGGTAATTCACCTGGATTGAATGTAAACTTGTTTTTCTAATTTAGATAACATATATCATCCCCGCTAAGAACTGCATAGGGCCATGAATCTGTGCCCATTTTAAGTCTCTCTGGCTGCTGTCACTTTCACAGGGACCCAGCATGGACTGGGGGAGAGCTACCTTTGCTCACTTTCTGGCATGGGACATTTTTGGACATTGGATACTGTCATTGCCGACTTCAATGTAGATTGTATTCGAGAGAGATGTATGTGGCAAGCAGTAGTCTCTAAACACACCGATCTTTGTTATAACCGTGCATCAATTGTGGACACAATCCCTATTAGCATATAATGTTTGAAACTGTTGTGTATAAATGACATAACCTAATCAAGTAGCTTATTCCATGCTCTATTCACGTTTACAGAGGAAGATATCTAATAATCGGGCACAGCAGAGGTACTCCGGGGAAGGCCCTGCTGTAAAACAGCCACTGAGCGACCTGAAGGAATGTGCTGCAGCACTAGTGGGGGCCCACAGTTGAGCGGTCACCACCCGTGGTGTTGCCGGACCCTCCCATGTGCCACGTGAGTAATGTGCAAGCAGTGTAAAAGCTATGTGACATCATTTCATTATCATATCACAGACGAATGATGTCATGTTATGCATGCAGCCTCTGTGCGACTCTCTGCCACGTTCAGGTTGACAACATAAGAACATAAGAACATAAGAGCAGGCCATCTAGCCATCTGTTCCCCTCTCTGTCCACACTCCATAAACCCTCGCTCCCTTATCATTCGGTCTATCTGCAACTGATCCAGCCTCTACAGCTCTCTGGTGCAGTGAATTCCACATAGATGTACATAGATACCACCATATGATGCATTAATATGTAACATTTCTCGGTCACATTTATAGGATGAGTGCTGCTCCTCCTGCGTATGCCAGCACAGCGCAGCAATGCTTTCTGCTCTAATAATCTCAATTGTGTTTTGCAGCTTTACCAGCTCCAGAGGCGCAATGGGAGGACAAATGCTCACGTGGACCTGACCCACTGCATGTGTCATTCACCACGGGTGGTGAAGAAGAGGAGACCACCGAGCCCGAGGAGGAGGGGGAATACCTGGAGACAGAGGAGGATGCCCCTTGTATCCGTCTGTCTGGGGAACCTGCGGCCCCAGTGGGGATCCCAACTGAGGAGGTACCGGCACCAAGTGGTATGCAGTTGGCGACGACAAGGCGCACATTGGTGCCGTCGCAGACCCCACGGAGGCCGGGTCAGCGGCTTGAGCAAAGGCCTACCCTGGACGACCGTGTGGAGAGGCTGGCATGACTATGCGAGGAGTCTGTCGCGATCAATCGTGAGCAGCTCCAGGTGTTTGTGGGGTTCACGCAGGAATTCTCCCGGGTGTCTGCTCGCCAAGTGGAGGCGACGCAGCAGATGATCCTGGAGTTGCGTGAAATCGTCGCCTCCTCCCATGCCATGCGGCATGCGTTCTTGGCGGTACACGGCGCTGCACCCCGAGCTCCCATGACCCCAAGCACCGGCACACAGCCAGGTCAGGGGGATGTACCACCTCCTGACTCGGAAGGCGATCCCCCTCTTTTGTCTTCCCCTCCAACAGCCCCCCAACAGGCTATCGTCCCAGCATGCCCCCCACCACGGCAGGAAGTCTTGCCATCGCCCACTGCACGCCGGCTTCGCAGCAATACTCGGGGAGCAAAGTGGGTGGGTGAGGTAACAACGCGGAGGGTCCAGGATCTGGAGGGAAACTTGGCTGCAGGTAGGGAGGGGGGTGCGCTCTTTTTAATATTGTTCCTATTGTTCACATTTATTGTTGGTGTTGTTGTTTCACTGTTGGGGTGTGGGTGGGGTGGGTGGGGCGGTTGGTGTGGTGGGTGGGGAGCTGGGAGGGTGTTTTTGTTTTTGTAATTGAAAAATAACGTTCAAAAGTTGTCATTTTATTAAAACCATTTTATTTCACTTTATAATTGTTGTGCATTGTTTTCTAATAACATAAGTTAAAATAGAACATTAGTGCAACTGTTGTTAAACAATGTCCAGGCCAGACCAAGTAAGTATGAAATGTCACTTATTTATATACATATAATAAAACATCTAATTGTGAGTGGATCTATCTTTAAAAGGTCCTTAAATAATTCACAAACTATCTAAGCTCCTGTTTAAGAGGACTCCTCTCTTCCTCCGACATTCAAAATAGCGTTCGTAGTGCCGAGGTCTGTGAGGAAGGTCAAGCAATAGCAACTATTCGCCAGCAATGTTCTCGGCGAACGATCAGCCCGGCGATGTGCCGAAAGTTGGGCTGGGCAATCAACTCAATGATAAGCTCGGCAATGTGTCCAACTTTCCATCTTTGGGCGATATCAGCCCTTTTTGGGTAATATATAGGCACTAGCCCAGCGATGTGAAGTGAAAAGTCTAGCCTCTAGACCTTAGTAAGGAGGACTTTTCAGGATCAACTGTGCTAGCATTGTTTGAGTCTTGTCCTGATTTCATACTTCCTTTATTATTCTGTTTCCAATATTATAACAGTGACTACAATTCCAAAGTACTTCATTAGCTGTAAAGCACTTTGGAGCATCCTGAGGTCATGGAAGGCATTATAGAAATGCAAATCTTTCTTTTCTTTTTTCATAACAGTTGTTTTACAACTGAGTGGCTTCAGATGCCATGAAGAATAAACCACATATTATGGAGTTAGAGTTGGTTATAGGGTAGAAGGTAGTAGCTTCCCTTTTCTGAACAATATATGTAAACCTGTTGGGTTTTTAACAACAATTCAGTATAGTGGTAGCCCATAAATCACCAATTTTGCAACTTGCCTTAAGACTACAGTACTTTTAAAACTGTCCTCCCACAAATAAGTTGCTAGAAACTTATTATGAACGTGGATTGTCATTATAGACGGTCCCTCAAAACGAGGATGACGTGCTTCCATGCCAAAAATGGATGAGTTCACAAGTGTTTCGAATGAAGGACCCGAACTACATCCTCAAAGGTGGAAGACGCCTGTGTGTGGATTTTTTTAAAGTGTGGTGGCCATTGCACCCCAGCCACTACACAAACTTGACAGAACTAGGTCTTGGTCCAGTGGCAAGGATTACCCAAGATGACTGGAGAGCAGCTCTGCGTGGATTGTATTGAGTGGCTGTAATCAGTTATGTGTTTGTTGGCTGGTAGTTTTATCATGGGACAATGAAAGTTCACACATATAATTGTGGTCCCATTGTGTCTGTCCAAGTGCAACAGTCAAGGATAAATAATGTAGAGCATGAGGTTAAATACTTGAATAGGGGATCCAGGCTTACTAACATTCTTCACAAGCAGACCTCTTGTCAAACTAATTGAGCATCCTTGTATTAGGATTTTGGGTTACGGTGTTAGCTAGAGGTGAAGGGGAAGAATCCTAGCCTTCAAAGATAAGTCAGTCCTCCCTACCCATTACTGAAACCGCCTGGGTGGGTAACCTTCAACGGTGCCCTTTAGTGCTGTAGTCCCACCTGGGTGAGGTGTCCGATTACAGAGCCTGCCACAGAGATGTGACTTAGTTCCAATCTTCATCGGCAAGGCACCCTAGGATATAATCATAGATCCTTTGTCTCGTATAAAAAGGACCTGTTTCCACAACCCAAAGATGTCTCTTAGATTTTGCTCTACCACAAGGCAAGAGTGCTACGACTTCTCAGAGCCAGGATTTCAAAGCTGCATGTGTGGATATCAGATGAGGTTTGAGTCAAGAATGGCCAATGGGGTGTGGTACAGGAGGATGCCCAGCGCCCATGCCACTGGACTCCAGTACAAGCTAATGCCTTCAGGAGAGAACGGGACAAGGAAAACGGCAAAAAATATCTGCTGAAGCATTGGTTTCCTTGAGAATTTAGGGGTCGAAATTCGGTTGCTAACTCCTGCTGATAACGCTGGTGTTAGGTGTTAACTGGGAGTTAGGCGGTTGGGAGTGGTGCTCGGTGCTGTTCACGCCTGACATGAAATACAGTGGTCATCTTTTAAGGGCATTAAAACGTCTGGCTAACGTCATGGAAATCATGACATCAGTATGCGTGCAATGCCTCCTTGGCACCCTTCTTGCCACATTCACTTTCGCCGCCTCATTTAACGGCTGGCGTCCATGCCGCCTGAAAAAATTGGACTGCACAAGGTGGAGAAACTAATCCGGGGCATTATTTAAACAGCGTTGCAGCCGGGGCTGAGAGGTCTGGGTCAGTGTTATGTTTGATGCTCGCACAGACAGCAGGGTCTTGGTGTCGTACTATAGTTGACTCATCAGATTGACTCCTAATATTTGGGACACATTGGCTTCCATATCAGATAAATTTGAAATCTCCATTTTGCTGTGACCTGTGCCAAGTGATTGGGGCAGTGATGTCACACCACGTCGTCCTGTGGCACCAACTTGAAAGGTGCCGGATGTAGAGACAGCTTCGGGCAAATGTGGATCCTCCCCAGAGGAGAGGCCTCAGATGGTGGGGCAGGAGGCCGCACACACGCAGGGTTTACCGCCCGCATCACACTTATCTTGAGATGTCCGAGGAGCAGTGCTTAAGAAGGCTGAGGTTCCGCAAGGAGGTGGTCACGGACCTTTGCAACCTTCTGCAGATATACCTGGCAACTGACATTGGCACTAGGACCTCACTGTCAGTGGCAGTGAAAGTGACAGCAGCTCTCAACTTCTGTGCTACCGGCACCTTCCAGTCGCCTGTAGGCGATATATACAACATCGCACAGTTTGCAGTACATTGCTGCATTGACGCTCTCTATGACAAATGAATGGACGACATCAAGTTCAGCATATCAAGGGAAGACCAGGATGAGCACACCCGTGGCTTTGTCAGGATAGCGGGCTTCACCAGGGTTCAAGGAGCCATTGATTGTACACATGTGGCATTGAGGGCCCCGCCCCACAATCGAGAGAACTTTCAGAATCGCAAGGGATTCCACTCCCTCAAGTACAGCTGGTCTGCGATCACGGCAGATGATCCTCGCTTTCAAGGGAGAGAAGGCAAAAAAGAAGTAGAAAGGAATCAAAAGGTGACGTCACAGCCAATGGGGTAAGTGATTGGCTGGTGATTGGTGAGTAGCTTTTCTTTTTCTTTTTTATATCAGTAAGTAAACTGTAACATTGTTGTTACCAATTTAAGGGTATCTAAGGGTTAAGGCATGGCAGGAGAGCTCAGTCACGTGTTATGCTCCTCCTGTACCATGTGGGAACTCAGGGACACTTCCGGTGTCCCTGACGACTACGTGTGTGAGAAGTGTATCCGCCTCCAGCTCCTGATGGACCGTGTTGCGGAATTGGAGCTGAGGATGGATTCACTCTGGAGCATCCACGATGCTGAGAATGACATAAGTGGCACGTGTAGTGAGTTGGTCTTACCGCATGAGAAGGATCCACAGCCAGCTAGGGAATGGAAGACCAGCAGGAAGAATAGTACAAAGAAGGTAGTGCAGGGGTCCTATCTGGTCATCCCCCTGCAAAACAGATACACTGCTTTGAGTGCTGTTGAGGGAGATAACTCATCAGGGGAGAGCAACAGCAGCCAAGTTCATGGCACCGTGGCTGGCTCTGTTGTACAGGAGGGCATTAAAAAGAGTGGGAGAGCGATAGTGATAGGGGATTCAATCATAAGGGGAATAGATAGGCATTTCTGCGGCCGCAACCGAGACTCCAGGATGGTATGTTGCCTCCCTGGTGCAAGGGTCAAGAATGTCTCCGAGCGAGTGCAGGACATTCTAAAAAGGGAGGGAGAACAGCCAGTTGTCATAGTGCACATTGGTACCAACGACATAGGTAAAAAAAGAGATGAGGTCCTACGAGACGAATTTAAGGAGCTAGGAGCTAAATTAAAAAGTAGGACCTCAAAAGTAGTAATCTCGGGATTGCTACCAGTACCACATGCTAGTCAGAGTAGGAATCACAGGATAGCACAGATGAATACGTGGCTTGAGCAGTGGTGCAACAGGGAGGGATTCAAATTCGTGGGGCATTGGAACAGGTTCTGGGGGAGGTGGGACCAGTACAAACCGGACGGTCTGCACTTGGGCAGGACCAGAACCAATGTCCTGGGGGAGTGTTTGCTAGTGCTGTTGGGGAGGAGTTAAACTAATATGGCAGGGGGATGGGAACCAATACAGGGAGACAGAGGGAAACAAAAAGGAGACAAAAACAAAAGACAGAAAAGAGATGAGTAAAAGTGGAGGGCAGAGAAACCAAAGGCAAGAAACAAAAAGGGCCACTGAATATAAAAGGGCTGCAGGAGGGGTCAAAACTAAAAATCATGGTTTAAAAACTAGGATGAAAACACTCTACCTAAATGCACGCAGCATTCGAAATAAAGTAAATGAGTTGACGGCACAAATCATTACAAATGGGTATGATTTGGTGGCCATTACAGAAACATGGTTGCAAGGTGGCCAAGTAAGGAATTAAACATACAGGGGTATCTGATGATTCAGAAAGATAGGAAAGAGGGAAAGGAGGTGTGGTAGCTCTGTTAATAAAAGATGATATCAGGGCAGTTGTGAGGGATGATATTGGCTCCAATGAACAAAATGTTGAATCCTTGTGGGTGGAGATTAGAGATAGTAAGGGAAAAAAGTCACTGGTCGGCATAGTTTATAGGCCCCCAATAATAACTTCACGGTGTGGCGGGCAATAATCAAGGAAATAATGGAGGCATGTGAAAAAGGAACGGCAGTAGTCATGGGGGATTTTAACCTACATATCGATTGGTCAAATCAAATTGCACGGGGTAGCCTGGAGGAGGAATTCATAGAATGCATACGGGATTGTTTCTTAGAACAGTATGTAACAGAACCTACAAGGGAGCAAGCCATCTTAGATTTGGTCCTGTGTAATGAGACAGGAATAATAAGCGATCTCCTAGTAAAAGATCCTCTTGGAATGAGTGATCACAATATGGTTGAATTTGTAATACAGATTGAGGATGAGGAAGTTGTGTCAGAAACGAGCGTACTATGCTTAAACAAAGGGGACTACAGTGGGATGAGGGCAGAATTGGCTAAAGTAGACTGGAAACAAGGACTAACCAGTGGCACAATTGAGGAACAGTGGAGGATTTTTAAGGAGCTCTTTCATAGTGTGCAACAAAAATATATTCCAGTGAAAAAGAATGGCGGCAAGAGAAGGGATAACCAGCCGTGGATAACCAAGGAAATAAAGGAAAGTATCAAATCAAAAACCTATGCGTATAAGGTGGCCAAGGTTAATGGGAAACTAGAGGATTGGGAAAATTTTAAGCAACAGCAAAGAATGACTAAAAAAGCAATAAAGAAAGGGAAGATGGATTAAGAAGGTAAACTTGCGCAAAACATAAAAACAGATAGTAAAAGCTTTTACAGATATATAAAACGGAAAAGAGTGACTAAAGTAAATGTTGGTCCCTTAGAAGATGAAAAGGGGGATTTAACAATGGGAAATGTGGACATGGCTGAGACCTTAAACAATTATTTTGCTTCCGTCTTCACAGTGGAAGACACAAAAACAATGCCAAAATTTGCAGGCCACAGGAATGTGGGAAGGGAGGACCTTGAGACAATCACTATCACTAGGGAGGTAGTGCTGGACAATGGGACTGAAGGTAGACAAGTCCCCTGGTCCTGATGAAATGCATCCCAGGGTATTAAAAGAGATGGCAGAAGTTATAGCAGATGCATTCGTTATAATCTACCAAAATTCTCTGGACTCTGGGGAGGTACCAGCGGATTGGAAAGCAGCAAATGTAACGCCTCTGTTTAAAAAAGGGGGCAGGCAAAAGGCAGGTAACTATAGGCCGGTTAGTTTAACATCTGTAGTGGGGAAAATGCTTGAAACTATCATTAAGGAAGAAATAGCGGGACATCTAGATAGGAATAGTGCAATCAAGCAGATGCAGCATGGATTCATGAAAGGGAAATCATGTTTAACTAACTTACTGGAATTCTTTGAAGATATAACGAGCATGGTGGATAGAGGTGTACTGATGGATGTGGTGTATTTAGATTTCCAAAAGGCATTCGATAAGGTGCCACACAAAAGGTTACTGCAGAAGATAAAGGTACGCGGAGTCAGAGGAAATGTATTAGCATCGATAGAGAATTGGCTGGCGAACAGAAAGCAGAGTCGGGAAAATGGGTCCTTTTCCGGTTGGAAATCAGTGGTTAGTGGTGTGCCACAGGGATCAGTGCTGGGACCACAACTGTTTATAATATACATAGATGACCTGGAAGAGGGGACAGAGTGTAGTGCAACAAAATTTGCAGATGACACTAAGATTAGTGGGAAAGCGGGTTGTGTAGAGGACTCAGAGAGGCTGCAAGGAGATTTGGATAGGTTAAGCGAATGGGCTAAGGTTTGGCAGATGGAATACAATGTCGGAAAGTGTGAGGTCATCCACCTTGGGAAAAAAACAGTAAAAGAGAATATTATTTAAATGGGGAGAAATTACAACATGCTGAGGTGCAGAGGGACCTGGGGGTCCTTGTGCATGAATCCCAAAAGGTTAGTTTGCAGGTGCAGCAGGTAATCAGGAAGGCGAATGGAATGTTGGCCTTCATTGCGAGAGGGATGGAGTACAAAAGCAGGGAGAACTTGCTGCAACTGTATAAGGTATTGGTAAGGCCGCACCTGGAGTACTGCGTGCAATTTTGGTCACCTTATTTAAGGAAGGATATACTAGCTTTGGAAGGGGTACAGAGACGATTCACTAGGCTGATTCCAGAAATGAGGGGGTTACCTTATGATCATAGATTGAGTAGACTGGGTCTTTACTCCTTGGAGTTCAGAAGGATGAGGGGTGATCTTCTAGAAACATTTAAAATCATGAAAGGAATAGACAAGATAGAGGCAGAGAGGTTGTTTCCACTGGTAGGGGAGTCTAGAACTAGGGGGCACAGCCTCAAAATACGGAGGAGCCAATTTAAAACCGAGTTGAGAAAGAATTTATTCTCCCAGACGGTTGTGAATCTGTGGAATTCTCTGCCCAAGGAAGCAGTTGAGGCTGGCTCATTGAATGTTTTCAAGTCAAAGATAGATAGATTTTTAACCAATAAGGGAATTAAGGGTTACGGGGAGAGGGCGGGTAAGTGCAGCTGAGTCCACGACCAGATCAGCCATGATCATATTGAATGGCAGAGCATGCTCGAGGGCCTAGATGGCCTACTCCTATTCCTAATTCTTATGTTCTTATGTTCAATACCCGATATCCTGGCAGCTGCCATGATGCCTTCATCCTGCGGGAGAGCACTGTGCCACGACTCTTCAAGCCATTGCATGAAGGCCGTGGTTGGCTCTTAGGTGACAAAGGATATGGTGTGGCCCCCTGACTGATGACACCCCTCTGCAATTCCATAACCCCTACCGAGCAGTGCTACAACACCAGCCATACCACAACCCGGGCCAGTATCGAGCACACTATCAGGGTTCTGAAGCAGCATTTCCGTTGCCTTGACTGTTAACATAAGAACATAAGAATTAGGAACAGGAGTAGGCCATCTAGCCCCTCGAGCCTGCTCCGCCATTCAATAAGATCACGGCTGATCTGGTCGTGGACTCAGCTCCACTTACCCGCCCTCTCCCCGTAACCCTTAATTCCCTTATTGCTTAAAAATCTATCTATCTTTGACTTGAAAACATTCAATGAGCTAGCCTCAACTGCTTCCTTGGGCAGAGAATTCCACAGATTCACAACCCTCTGGGAGAAGAAATTCTTTCTCAACTCGGTTTTAAATTGGCTCCTCTGTATTTTGAGGCTGTGCCCCCTAGTTCTAGTCTCCCCCACCAATGGAAACAACCTCTCTGCCTCTATCTTGTCTATCCCTTTCATGATTTTAAATGTTTCTCTAAGATCACCCCTCATCCTTCTGAACTCCAAGGAGTAAAGACCGAGTCTACTCAATCTATCATCATAAGGTAACCCCCTCATTTCTGGAATCAGCCTAGTGAATCGTCTCTGTACCCCTTCCAAAGCTAGTATATCCTTCCTTAAGTAAGGTGACCAAAACTGCACGCAGTACTCCAGGTGCGGCCTTACCAATACCTTATACAGTTGCAGCAAGACCTCCCTGCTTTTGTACTCCATCCCTTTCGCAATGAAGGCCAACATTCCATTCGCCTTCCTGATTACCTGCTGCACCTGGGCCAATTGTGGAGCAGTGGAGGCGTGGCCTAAACAGTTGGAGCTGTGAGCAGTGAGAGAAGGAGCTGCAGCTTTTGCTCCTGGCTGGGCCTGTGAATCAGCCCAGGAAGAGAAGGAAGGAAGGAAGGGGCTTCACCACCAACTTTCACCCAGAGGGAGAGGAGGAAAAAGCAGAAAACTTGAACAACTTCACCATTTCTACAAAGAGTTAGAGAGAGGGGGAAAGACCAACAACAACATCCAGTGTGGAAGGAGGGAGACTCTACCATTCTACAGGTGGGTGTATTGGTGCAGTCCCTAAAAGACTTTGCTGTATCGGTGGGGGGAGGAAAGAAGACCAGTCGGGGGCCGGAACATCGCGGGGGGTGTGTGTGTGTGGAAGTGTGTGTGGGGGCCTTGCTTACAACTAGGCCCCACACACCTTTGAAGCACCCCTCCCCCATTGCCTAGCCTGGGATAGCTGGAGCTACCAGGCTGAAGAAACAATTAATCCACCCTAATTAAACATCGTTGGGAGTGTGTGCCTGTGTGGCTCCAGCTGCACCAGGTGAAGACATCTTCTCCCCTCACCCGAAGACCACCCCAAAGACTTTCTTTTGTTTTTTTTTGTTTGCCATCTGGGGATTGCACCCACCCACAGCTGCGAGGGGAGACCTGCCCTCGCAGTTTCCCCCCTTCCCACCCCCCTCTCTCTTTCTCTGTTACTCTCTGTCTCTCCCCTCTCTCTCTGAGAGCCCTTTTCCTCCCAAATTGATTGGAAAAATATAAAACAATTAAGACAACTGAGCAGAGGGAGCAAGGCCCCTCCCCAATTGTCAACTAGGAGAGAGGTGTGCCTCGTTAAGAGCTCCTCTGCTCAGTCTATTAAACGAGGCCATTTAAAGACCATTAAGGCCTGTGACTTTGGGGTGGGTGTCGCCCTTAAAGGGACCCCGTGATGGCGACCCCATCTACGCCGGTGGCAGGGCCAGCTAGGACTTATGCACAGGCGGCATCCACATCCACGGCACCTCCTGCGCCACCTGCTGCCCTGCCACCATTCAAACTTATAACTACGAAACACGGGGTCAAGAGCTACACTCACCCCACAATGAGCATTGAGGAGTGCGTGCGGGCGATGGCTGGGGTAGTCGGCCCCTCGGCCATTGTCGCAGCCTCCAAGATGTCTGGGAAGGCCGTGTTCTTCCTGGGGTCGGAGCGGGCGGTGTCCCTGGCCATTGAAAAGGGGCTCACGGTGGGCGGGACGTTCCTGCCGGTGGACCCTCTCGAGTCCACCGCGCAGAGGGTCATTCTATCAAACGTCCTGCCCTTTGTTCCCGCTGAGCTCCTCCTCCCTCACCAACACCAACTGGGGGAGGTAAGGTCGGGGATCAACCCCATACCGCTTGGCCTCAGGGAGAACAGCCTGCGCCATGTGTTCTCCTTCCGCTGCCAGCTCTTTGTCCGGCTGGCGCGGGAAGAGACGACAGAGGGCAATTTTAATGTGGTGCACGAGGGGACTGCCTACCGCTTCCTTTGGACGTCGGACGGCGTGCGGTGCCATGCCTGCAGGGAGGTGGGGCACATTCGCAAGAACTGCCCCACCTCCAAAGCCGCCAAACCACCGAGGGCGGACAAGGCTGGCGCCGCCGCCACCCCTCCCCCTAGTAGCGTCCGCGTGCCGGGAGCTGTGGGTGCGCGGGCATCGTCGGGGGCCTTTGTTTTCACGGCCTCCGGCGGGGGGGAGGGAGAGCGTCCGGCCGGAAAGAAGGCGCAGAAGAAGACGAAACACCTAGAGGCGGGTCCCCTTAGTGCGCCAGACAAGCTGTTCACCGCGCTCGGCCCAACCCCGTCACCGGCGAGCGCGGGGTGCCCTGAGCCCGTGCCCGAGCCCTTGACCAATACCGCAGAGGGGTTCGGGCGTGGGCAAGATAAGAAAAAGGGGGGAGTGGAACGGGAGGCCTTGGCAGACACGGGTGTCTCCCTGTCTCCGTGCCCCCCCAGGAAAAAAAGGAGGCGCCGCTCCAATGAGGCAGGGGGGGAACAACATCCCTCCGCGGAGGAGTCGGTGCCCGCCGCGTGTCCCGCGTCCCCCACCGGCGCCCCCAAACTGCGCCGTAGGCACGAGGAATCTGTCCCCGGGGAGGGTGAGGCAGTCGAGGCTGCCCAGCCGCTGCCTCCCGGGGATGGCGTGAAATATCTGCCTGTCGTGGGGGGCGTGGGGCCAGCGGAAGAACGCGTAGCCGCCGGGTCGAGCGTCCCAGGGACTGAGGCGGGCGGGGCCGAAAAGGCCGAACCTGAGCCCGCCCAGCCAATCCAACTTCCCCTCAACTTTGCTCGACTCGGCAGAAATACAAAGTATTAACACTTTTAATGAATCTGTACACGCTGGGCCGGGGGGTGGCGGCGGGGAGGGGGAGGAACACCCACCCTCGCCCCCTACTTTGGAGCTGGAGCGCTTGGAGGGCCTGGGGATTTTCTATGGTCGGGTCTCTCCTTGTTCCCCGGTTCCTGGGGCGGAGGATGAACCCCTTCCGCTGTCGCTTCCCGACCCAGCACCAATTTTAAAAGAGCCCAGTGGGGACTCCTCTGCCGACGATCCTGGGGGTGGGATCGGGGCAGAGCCAGGGCCGGATGGAGCGGCCGGGCCGTTTGCCGTACCTCGTGCGGTCGACGGGCCGGCTGCTAGCGGTGACCTCCCGGAGGAGGACGGAGACTCGGTGGAGGACGTGGGTGAAGATCTCGAGTCCATCGCCAGTGAGGCGGTGGATCTCCTCGTGCCCGCCGCTGAGTCCCCCCTCATTCCCGTAGAGGATCTCCGGGACTTTTTGGTCGAGAGCCAGGGTCGCCGCAACTGAGCCCATCTAGCCTGGGAAAGATGGTCCGAGCCGGGGCTGCTCATCGCTTCCGTCCGCGTCGCCGCTAAAAACATGGCCGCGGGCGGGCCCTTATCAAGGGCGCAAGGCCTTGAGCTGCGCCGGCTCAAAAAGTTCCTCGCTGGGCTGCTGAAGGAGTGGAGGTCAACAAAAGACTCCGCACCTCCCCCGCAATAGGTTAAGGTAGAGGTTGCACTATGCTTTTGCCATGAAGATAACCATAGCCAGCCTCAACATCAACGGCGGCAGAGGGGCACGCCGTAGATTTAACAATTTTTCGCTCCTGCGGGAGGGGAAATATGCGGTGTGCTTCCTGCAAGAAACCCACACCATTCCAGGAGACGAAGCCACGTGGCTCCTGGAATGGCAAGGAGAGGTCCACATGAGCCACCTCACCGCCACTTCTAGTGGGGTGGCCATCTTGCTGGGCCCGCATTTTCAGCCGGAGATCTTGGGGGTCGAGGAGCCCATGCCAGGCCACTTGCTGCACGTAATGGTTCACCTGGGGGATGTGCCGCTCCATCTAGTGAATGTGTACGCCCCTCAGCCCGGCCCGCAGCAAGCGCGCTTCTTCGAAGAAGTGTCCGCTCTTTTTGGCTCCGTCGACGTCGGCGACTGCATTGTCCTCGGGGGGGATTTTAACTGCACCCTCGAGGCGAGGGACCGCTCCGGTGCCCCGCAGAGCATGACGGCGATGGAGAAGTTGAGGGACGTGGTCGGGTCCTTCGACTTGGCGGACGTCTGGCGAAATCTCCACCCCGACTCCAGCGCCTTTACTTGGGTGATGCCTGGAGTAGGATGGTCCAGAGTCGAGCGCCTTTACGTGTCTCAGGCGTACGTTTCCTGCGTCCCGGCGGCCTCCATGCGGCCTGTGCCGTGTTCGGACCACCACCTGGTGTGGGCGGAGCTCGCTTCGCTCCGCGCGAGTACGGGGTCCGCGTACTGGCATTTTAACAACCGGCTGCTGGAGGACGTGCGGTTCCAGGACTCGTTCCGTCGATTCTGGTCCAACTGGAGAAGGAAGCAGGGGGGCTTCCCCTCCTTGAGGCTATGGTGGGACGTGGGCAAGGCTCACGTCCGCGTCTTCTGTCAAGAGTACGCGAGGGGGTCGACCAAGAGGTGCTCGACCTGGAATCCCGTCTCGGTCAAGTCGTCGAGGACCCGGCCCTGCGGACAGTGTACGAAGCTAAGAAGGCCGCGCTGAAGGACCTGCAGCTCGTCGGGTCCCGAGGCGCGTTCGTGAGGTTGCGGATCCGGTTCCTGCGGGATCTGGACCGCGGCTCCCCCTTCTTCTACTCGCTGGAAAAAAGACAGAGTGTCCGTAAGCAGCTCTTGACGCTGCTGGCCGACGATGGCTCTCTCGTCTCGGATCCGGAGGGCGTCAACAACAGGGCCCGTGAATATTACGGGGCTCTGTTCTCTCCGGATCCGTCCAGCGAGGAAGCGCGTAGAGTTTTGTGGGAGGACCTGCCGAAAGTCAGCCCGGAGGGCGGTGAAAATTTGGAAGCTCCGTTAAGTCTGGCGGAGCTGACCGGTGCCCTCAACCGGCTCTCGAGGGGAAAATCCCCGTGGCTGGACGGGCTGACCGTGGAGTTCCACAGGGCGTTCTGGGACGTCCTGGGGAGCGATTACGCGTGGGTCCTGGGGGAAAGTCTGGCGACCGGGGAGATGCCCCTCTCTTGGCGCAGGGCAGTCATCGTCCTGCTGCCTAAGAAGGGCGATCTCCGCCTCGTTAAGAACTGGCGCCCGGTCTCCCTCCTCAGCACGGACTACAAAATCTTCGCCAGGGCGATGTCTGCTCGCCTTGGCACCATGCTGGACCACATGATCCACCCCGACCAGTCCTACACGGTCCCGGGCCGGACAATCCACGATAACATCCATCTGGTCCGGGACCTCATCCATCATTCCCAGGAGGCTGGTCTGTCGGTCGTCTTCCTATCTCTTGACCAAGAGAAGGCGTTCGACAGGGTGGATCACGATTATCTGCTCGGAACTCTGTGCGCTTTCGGGTTCGGGACGCATTTCATCGCCCGGATCCAACTTTTGTACGCCGCCGCGGAGTGTCTGATTAAGGTTAATGGGTCCTTGACGGCGCCCCTTCTCTTTAGGAGAGGGGTGCGCCAGGGATGCCCCATGTCCGGCCAGTTATATGCCATCTGCGTGGAGCCTTTCCTGCGCCTCCTGCGGACGAGGTTGACGGGACTGGCTCTGCAAGGGCCGGGTGTGGAGGTCGTCCTCTCGGCTTACGCCGATGATGTGCTCCTCGCGGTAGAGGATCCCGCTGACCTGCGGAGGATGCGTGAGTTCCAGGAGATTTACTCGGCCGCATCCTCCGCCAGGATCAACTGGGAAAAATGTTCCGGACTCCTGGTGGGTCAGTGGCGGGTGGACTCCCTGCCGGAGGAGCTCAGGCCTTTTGCCTGGAGCACGACCCATCTCCTCTATCTTGGAGTTGACCTTAGCCCCGACGAGGAAGCCTGGCCGGCGAACTGGCAGGAGCTGGAGGCCAAGGTCGCCGCTCGCCTAGGGCGCTGGACAGGACTGCTCCGAGTGCTGTCCTACAGGGGTCGAGCGCTAGTCATTAACCAGCTGGTGGCCGCAATGTTGTGGTACCGGCTGGTCACTTTGACCCCTCCCCCTGCGTTTGTCGCCAAGATACAGAAGAAGCTGGTGGACTTCTTCTGGAACAACAGGAAGCACTGGGTCTCTGCCGCGGTCTTGAGTCTCCCGCTTGAGGAAGGCGGTCAGTCGTTGGTGTGCGTCAGTGCCCAGCTCGCGACTTTCCGTCTTCAGACCCTGCAGAGATACCTTTACGTCGAGCCCCCTCCTAGTTGGTGTGCTCTGGCGACGTATTTCTTCCGCCAGCAGCGTGACCTCAATTGTGACACGCAGCTCCTGTTTGTGAACTTGGGGAGTGTCAGGACCGCCCTCCAGGAGCTGCCTGTCTTTTACAAGGAACTCATCAGGGTCTGGAACAAAGTCTCCACCAAGCGCAGCTCTCCGCCGGCTGGAGTGGCGGCTGTCCTGCAGGAGCCGCTGCTCGGGAATCCGTACCTCCACGACCGAGGTTTTATGTGGCGGTCGGAAGAGAGGGCTGTGGCTGGTGAGGTGACCAGGGTCAGGGACCTGCTCGATGGCGGAGGAGCGGGCTGGATGGCGCCAGGCATGCTGGCGCGGCGCCTAAATTCAGCCAACATCTGCCGCGCGGCCGAAGCCATCGAGTCGCTAAAATCAGCTTTGGGCCCTGACTCTGTTAGGTGCATTGAGGAGGCTCAAGCACGTGGGGAGATCCCGTCCGAACTGACCCCCGTCCGGACGGAATTCCTCATCGGCGCCAAACCCCGGAACCTCCCTCGGGAGCCGGCGCCTCACAACTTGAGCCGCCTCGAGGAAATCCCCTCCGTGCCTTTCAGTTCCGCGCGGAGGGGTTTCCTGTACGGGCTGCTCCTGCACACTCTCAACTTTGCCATCCTCGCCGGCCGTCCGGACATGCCATGGCGTACCATCTTGCCGTCCGGAGGAGGCGGGGGTCCCCGATGGAGGGCACTCTATGCGGGAGTCCTCCCATTATTCATCGGGGACTTGGCCTGGAGGGTGGTGCACGGAGCAGTGCCGTGCAACAAATTTTTAAGCCGGTTCACGGACTCCCAGGCCGCCTGCAATTTCAGCGGTCTGGAAGAGTCCGTGTTCCATGTTTTTATGGAATGCACGAGGTTGCAGTCCCTGTTTTATTATTTAAAGGGGCTGCTCCTGAAATTCTGGCTGCACTTCAGTCCCACTCTCCTGATCTTTGGGCACCCTGTGCGGAGGGGAGCGGGTAGGTCCGAGGGCCTCCTCGTAGGACTGCTCCTGGGCACGGCCAAGGGTGCCATCAGCCGGTCCAGGCAGCGGGCGGTCGAGGGGGTCG
Organism: Pristiophorus japonicus; assembly: GCF_044704955.1. Classification (NCBI taxonomy): domain Eukaryota; kingdom Metazoa; phylum Chordata; class Chondrichthyes; family Pristiophoridae; genus Pristiophorus; species Pristiophorus japonicus. The sequence continues at coordinate 201,921,272 of NC_091979.1, read as the reverse complement.
TTCAACCTGACTGCCTGCCTCTCTTCCGCGTGTACATCCGCGCCAGGGTGTCCTTGGAGATGGAGCACGCGGTGTCCACCGGTACGCTCACGGCCTTCCGCGAGAGGTGGGCACCGGAGGGACTGGAGTACATCGTCACGCCCGGCAACCAAATTTTAATTTGATTTTTTGTTTTAAAGTTTAATTTGTTTTAATTGCCGGTGCTTTTAGTGTCCCCCTCTCCTTTTATAGGGGGCACTGGAGGAAAAAATTTGATTTTAGTGCCCAAAAAAAAAACAAAAAAAAAAGAAAAACACAAAAATAAACCACAAAAAAGAAAAAAAAGGGCCTTGTAAATGTCTGGTGTGTCATCCAGGGCGAGTAGCACGGTTTAATGTTTATGTTTTTTCAGGTAAACTCCAAAAGAGTTTCATGCACAAGGACCCCCAGGTCCCTCTGCACCACAGCATGTTGTAATTTCTCCCCATTCAAATAATATTCCCTTTTACTGTTTTTTTTCCCAAGGTGGATGACCTCACATTTTCCGACATTGTATTCCATCTGCCAAACCTTAGCCCATTCGCTTAACCTATCCAAATCTCCTTGCAGCCTCTCTGAGTCCTCTACACAACCCGCTTTCCCACTAATCTTAGTGTCATCTGCAAATTTTGTTGCACTACACTCTGTCCCCTCCTCTAGGTCATATATGTATATTGTAAACAGTTGTGGTCCCAGCACTGATCCCTGTGGCACACCACTAACCACTGATTTCCAACCGGAAAAGGACCCATTTATCTCGACTCTCTGCTTTCTGCTCGCCAGCCAATTCTCTATCCATGCTAATACATTTACTCTGACTCCGCATACCTTTATCTTCTGCAGTAACCTTTTGTGTGGCACTTTATCGAATGCCTTTTGGAAATCTAAATACACCACATCCATCGGTACACCTCTATCCACCATGCTCGTTATATCCTCAAAGAATTCCAATAAGTTAGTTAAACATGATTTCCCTTTCATGAATCCATGCTGCGTCTGCTTGATTGCACTATTCCTATCTAGATGTCCCGCTATTTCTTCCTTAATGATAGTTTCAAGCATTTTCCCCACTACAGATGTTAAACTAACCGGCCTATAGTTACCTGCCTTTTGCCTGCCCCCTTTTTTAAACAGAGGCGTTACATTAGCTGCTCTTCAATCCGCTGGTACCTCCCCAGAGTCCAGAGAATTTTGGTAGATTATAACGAATGCATCTGCTATAACTTCCGCCATCTCTTTTAATACCCTGGGATGCATTTCATCAGGACCAGGGGACTTGTCTACCTTCAGTCCCATTAGTCTGTCCAGCACTACCTCCCTAGTGATAGTGATCATCTCAAGGTCCTCCCTTCCCACATTCCTATGACCAGCAATTTTTAGCATGGTTTTTGTGTCTTCCACTGTGAAGACGGAAGCAAAATAATTGTTTAAGGTCTCAGCCATTTCCACATTTCCCATTATTAAATCCCCCTTTTCATCTTCTAAGGGACCAACGTTCTGGAGGGGCATTGCAGCACTCACTTGATAAAGTCTTCATGATCACCATTGTCTGTTGCATGCCGCACAACCTGACCCTTATGAGGGGCCAGCCATTACAACCAGCGATGGATGATCCACCTCAGGAGGAGGACGACGATGAGGAGGAAGATGAGGAGCCGCACCGAAGTAGGAGGCAGCCTGACACTGCTGCGGTTGGAAGGGTTGCTCATCAGAGACTCATCACTCATCAATTCCAATGAATGAGTCTTGACGTGCCGAATGACCAGTGGTACACTCATAATAAAGGATGAAACTGAGTACTGTGTACAATGAGCAAGTGTGACCTTAGCTCCTTTAATAAGACTCCAGAGTGCAGGTACCTCGTGGGTGGCCTGCTTATATACCGTGCTCCCAAGCGATGCTGGGATCCTTTGGGACTCCAACAGGTGGGCCCTCTGGTGGTCAGGTGTCATGCAGGTTACAAAGGGTTACTTACATAACATCACTCCCCTGTGAAGTCAACAGTACACTTATTTACAAGGTGAGACGATCTGGGGTTTTTCACTCCCTTGTCTCGGTACAAATGCTGGTGTAGGTGGGCTGGTCAGTGTTCACTGGGCTATTGGGCAGCCGGCCTTGTTGGGCTGCTGGGGATGATGAGTTCGGCTTCGTGGTCAACCATGATGTCAGTTGCCACTTGTGTGTGTGTTGGAGGGTCAAAGTTGGTGGTGTTTTCTTCGTAGCTGTTGGCGAACCGCAATTTGATTTAGTCCAAATGTTTTCTGTATGTTTGTCCATTGGCCAATTTGACCTGAAACACCCTACTCCCCTCTTTGGCTGTGACCGTGCCAGCGAGCCATTTGGGACCATGTCCATAATTGAGCACAAATACAGGATCATTTCTCTCAATATCGCGTAACAAATTTGCGTAATCATGGTACACACTTTGTTGATATCGCTTGCCCTCCACGTGATCATGGAGATCAGGGTGGACAAGAGAGAGCCATGTTTTTAATGCCCTTTTCATGAGTAGCTCGGCCGGGGAAACCCCGGTGAGCGAGTGGGGTCTGGTGCGGTAGCTGAGCAGCACTTGGGATAGTCGGGTCTGCAGGTAGACTTCCGACACTCGTTTCAAGCTTTGCTTGATGGTCTGAACTGCCCGTTCTGCCTGGCCGTTGGATGCAGGCTTGAATGGGACAGATGTGACATGTTTGATCCCGTTGCGGATCATGAATTCCTTGAATTCAGCACTGGTGAAGCACGGCCCAGCGTCGCTGACTAGGACATCAGGCAGGCCGTGCGTGGCAAACATGGCTCATAGGATTTCAATAGTGGCCGTAGGCGTGCTTACAGATATTATTGCACATTCAATCCATTTTGAGTAAGTGTCCATGACAACCAAAACCATTTTGCCTCGAAATGGGACCGCATAGTCCATGTGGATCTTTGACCACGGTTTGGAGGGCCACGACCACAAACTCAGCGGTGCCTCTCTGGGTGCATTGCTCAGCTGAGAGCAAGTGTTGCACTGTCGCACGCATGACTCTAAATCTGAGTTGATGCCAGGCCACCACACATGGGATCTGGCTAGGGCTTTCATCATTATAATACCTGGATGGGTGCTGTGCAGTTCACATATGAATCTGTCTCTGCCTTTCTTGGGCAAGACCACATGATTACCCCACAATAGACATTCTGCCTGCAGGGACAACTCGTCGCTGCGTCTGTGGAACGGCTTAATCGCCTCCTGTATCTCCGCTGGGACACCGGACCAGCTCCCATGGAGGACACAGTTTTTTTACCAGGGACAGTAAAGGATCCTGGCTGGTCCAGATCCTGATCTGGCAGGCCGTAACGGGGGACTTCTCATTCTCAAATGCCTCCATGACCATGAGCAAGTCCGCTGACTGTGCCATTTTCACCCCGGTGGTGGGCAATGGCAGCCAACTGAGAGCATCTGCGCAGTTCTCTGTGACCAGTCTGTGGCGGATTACATAGTTGTATGCCAACAGCGTGAGCGCCCATCTTTGGATGCGGGCAGAGGCATTGGTATTAATAGTTAAGGAGTCCCAGAAACGACGCAGCTCCGTCACATTCTGTGGTCTCGGCACATTCTTGATGTCGATGGGTCTGATGCCGTCTGCTGTGATTCTTCTTTCCAAGAACTCGACCTCCTGTGCTAGGAAAACACACTTTGAGCATTTCAACCTGAGCCCCACATGATCCAACCAACTAAGAACTTCTTCTGATTCTTCAAGTGCTCAGTGGTGTCCCAACCTGTAACCAGTATGTCGTCCTGGAAAACCAAGGTGCAAGGACCCGACTTTAGCAGGCTCTCCATGTTCCGCTGGAAGATAGCCACGGCCAACCGAATCCCGAACGAGCACGGTTATAGATGAACAGACCTTTGTGCATGTTGATGCAAGTGAGGCCTTTTGAAGACTCTTCCAGCTCCTGCGTCATGTAGGCCGAGGTCAGGTCCAGCTTGGTGAATGTCTTCCCTCCAGCCCGGGTCACAAATTAATCGTCTGCCTTGGGTAGCGGATACTGGTCCTGCAGCGAAAAACGGTTAATCGTTACTTTATAGTCCCCACAAATTCTGACGGTGCCATCCTCTTTAAGTACCGGGACAATTGGACTAGCCCAGTTGTTGAATTTCACCGGCGCGATGATGCCTTCTCGCTGCAGCCTGTCCAGCTCAAGTTCCAATTTTTCATGCATCATGTAAGTTACCACCATAGCCTTGTGGTGGATGGGTCGCATACCGGGAACCAAATGGATCAGCACTTTCGCCCCTGAGAAGCTTCCAATGCCTGGCTTGAACAACGATGGGAACTTGCTCAGAACCTGGGCATATGAGGCATTGTCAACAGACAAAAGCGCTCGGATGTCGTCCTAGTTCCAGCGGATTTTTCCCAGCCAGCTTCTGCCAAACAGCGTGTGGCCATTCCCTGGCACAATCCACAGCGGGAGTTCATGTACTGCTCCGTCATAGGAGACTTTGACTTCTGCACTGCCAATTACTGAGATTAGTTCCTTGGTGCAAGTCCTTAGTTTGGTGTGAATGAGGCTGAGCTTGGGCCTGTGTGTCTTTTTGCCCCACAGCCTGTCAAAGGTCTATTATGGACTGAATTGCCCCCGTGTCCAGTTCCATAGATACTGGAATACCATTCAGTTCAACTTTCAACATTATTGGTGGGCATTTCGTAGTGAATGTGTGTACCCCGTACACTTCTGCCTCCTCGGTATGAGTCTCCAATTCAGCCTGATCCACAGTGGATTGATCTTCATCTGCAATGTGGTGGTTTGCAGCTCGCCTGCACATTCGCTGGAGGTGTCCCATTGTTCTGCAACTGTTGCACGCATAGTGCTTAAAGCGGCATTGATGGGGCCGATGGTCACCTCCACAACGCCAACAAGGTGTTAACTGTCTTGCATTAATGATTGATGACGGACTCTGGGTCATCTGAAGTCGTGCAGCAGCAGCCGGCGTGTACGTTCTGCCATGTACATTTCTGCTTGAAACCGACATTACTTTATGCACAGTACTGGCCGAAACTTCTTTGCTCTGTGAAATCTGCTTGGTGTTGTCGCTGGTGGACATAAATGCCTGGGCTATCGTTATGGCTTTACTTAGATTCGGAGTTTCTACAGTCAACAGTTTGCGAAGGATTGTCTCATGTCCGATGCCCAGTACAAAAAAGTTCTGAGCATTTGTTCTAGGAATCCCTCGAACTCACAATGTCCTGTGAGGCGCCTTAATTCAACAACATAGCTCGCCACTTCCTGGCCCTCTGATCGTTGACACATGCAGAACCGATATCTCGCCATCAAAACGCTTTCCTTAAGATTTCGGTGCTCCCGGACCAGCGTTCACAATTCTTCGTAGGATTTCTCTCTTAGTTTTGCCGGGGCCAGGAGATTCTTCATGAGGCCATAGGTTGTTGCCCCACAGACAGTAAGGAGGATCGCCCTTCATTTGGTAGCATTCTCGTCCCCTTCCAGCTCGTTGGCCACAAAGTATTGGCCGAGTCTCTCCACGAAGGCCTCCCAATCGTCCCCTTCTGAGAACTTCTCCAGGATGCTGACTGTTCTTTGCATTTTCGCGCGGTTGTTCGCTACCTCGTCGCCAATTGGTACACTCATAATAAAGGATGAAACTGAGTACTGTGTACAATGAGCTCCTTTAATAAGACTCCTCGTGGGTGACCTGCTTATATACCGTGCTCCCAAGGGATGCTGGGATCCCGTGGGACTCCAACAGGTGGGCCCTCTGGTGTTCAGGTGTCATACAGGTTACAAGGGGTTAAATACATAACAGCCAGCCTATACACGTGTGCATCAACTCAACACATCGCTACACACCCTGCAGCCCTCCGTGTTTAATAATCATAGCATAATCATGTGAACAATCAAAACTTGGTTTATTGCAAACATAAATCATGTGTGCTGAAAACAAGCACAGCAACTTCATGCCCAACACATCAACATACCCACAAAACCCCTTCAAACATTCTCAGACAAATGCACTTATTGACATCAGTTCATTTTGTAAGAAGGTAGCCATCTCTGGCGAGTACCAAACAATTGCTGCATCATTCATCCAAGTGCAACAAATAACATGAGTTCACATTGCAACAAGCTAGCCATCTCTGGTGACTATTAAGCAAGTATTTGGTGCGTCATACAAGTGCAACTAGTTTTAAAAGCTTATGGGCTAGACTTTCTACTTTTTTTGCTTCGATACCGCCTACTTAACGTCCATTTTAATGCTGAGATGAAGTACAACGCTCAGATATCGCCCACTTAGGCACAAAATGGAAAATAACGCCCACTTATCACTCACTTATCGCCCAGCATTATTTTCGGCATGTACTTAACGTCGAGAAATAATAATACTGCCCGCCCACTTTTTTGGGGGCATAAAGATCAGAATGGGTGAAACTAACGTCCAAAATATCACCGAGCGTTACTTTCGCCGTGTAATTACCGCCGAGAAATAATACCACCCGCCCACTTTTTTTTGCAGTAAAGATCAGAATTGCCGAAACAAACACCCAAAATATCGTCGAGCGTTATTTTTGGCACCTTGCACACCTATCGGCAAAAATATTTTTCGCCGAAAAAACCGCTGTGACAAAGTTGCCCTCACCTGAACTAATCACAGCGGTATGGACGCCATTTTGTAAATTGCAGGTCACTTCATTTAAAAGGCTGCTTCAACTTCTGGGGAGTTTTGATGTACTGTGGAGTTTTTTTTAAGGTGATTTGAACATCTGAACAAACATCTGCGGATGATAGGAATTTAGTTTAGGTGTCTTAGTGGGAAAATGTATTGTTTGTAAACAATAGGTATAATACTGATAGTTATTGTCATGGGGCTTGTCATTTCTCAGCCTGCCTTGATGACTGCGCACATGCTGTAGACTAGAGATGGCAGAAGGTATATTCAACAGCATTATGAGCCCAATCTAAGATGTGCCAGACTGCTGAGGAGGACGAGACCTTACACCCCACGCACTTACATGGAGAAGAGGTCTTGCCTCAACTTGTACGATAACACATGTCTTAAGAGACTGCGCTTCCACAAAGAGGTTATCAGTGAGATATGCTAGCTCATCAGAGCAGATGTGAAGCCTGCCAGCACCACCAATACCGCACTGTCAGTCGAGGTCAAGGTCACTGCGACACTTTCCTTCTACGCATCGGGTTCCTTTCAGGCCTCAGCTGGCAACATTTGCGCTATGTCTCAGCATGCCACACATTGCTGCATTCGACGGGTCATTGAAGCCCTTTACGCACGCAGGATGGACTTTATCAGCTTCCCTATGACCAGGGAAGTTCAGACTGAGAGGGCTTTAGGATTCTACTGAATTGCTAACTTCCCCAAGGTGCAGGGAGCAATAGACTGTACGCACTTCGCATTGCGGGCACCTTTCCAGGATGCAGAGGTTTTTTGGAACTGAAAGGTATTCCACTCCCTGAATGTGCAACTCGTTGACCACCAGCAAATTATTGTGGCAATAAATGCAAAATTTCCGGGCAGCATCAATGATGCTCACATCCTGCATGACAGCGCTGTATCTGATATGTTTACCAATCAGCCACAAGGTCAACGCTGGATGCTTGATGACAAAGGATATGGCCTCACCACCTGGCTGATGACCCGCCTCCTGTAACACCTAGACAGAAGCCGAGAAGCGATACAATGAGAGCCACAGAGCTACTCGCAATATTGTTGAGAAAACCATTGGAGTGCTTAAGCAGCGCTTTAGATGCCTGGACCACTCAGGAGGCGAGCTCCAATGCCACCCTGAGCAGGTAGCTCAATTCGTGGTGGTGTGCTCCATGTTACACAACCTGGCTATCAGGCGGGGACAAGAATTGCCAAAAGAGACTGATGATCCACCTCAGGAGAGAGAGGAAGAGGAGGACGAGGAGGTGGACACTGACCTCGGGCCAGACAATCAGGCTGATGATGAAACCATGACCCTTCCCTCCTCTAGACTGCAGAAAAGGGCCCATGGTGGCTACATAGCTGCAAGACTCTTACATCAGCAGCTAATAAATGAGCGCTTTGCTTGAAATAACGTTGGTGGTATTTACAAAGCTGCAATGCTGCTGTGTCTGCTGCTCATACATCCATGGTGTGCATCACCTTGGTGACAGTTAAAGTTTAAGTTGATTCAAGTTAAGTTTAATTATACCCTTTTATGTTAAGGAATCACCAGTGTGTAACGGTGCAGCTGAGACAATGAGCAACAAAGTTATGTTAAATAAAAAATATTTAATGAGAGCATTTGTATGAAATCATAATTATAACTGTAAAAAACACCCTACCCCACCCCCGCCCCCCACAACCCCCAACAAATTTATAACATTTAGATCAATCAAATGTTCAACATTTCCAATAACACAGAATGCAAATGCAAAATAACAAGGTAGCCCCTTCCTCCCCTTCCCCCAAACCTCCCAACAAAATGGCAACAACATAAAAATATGACCAAGACAACACCTGCGGCCATGCACCTCACTTTCCTCCCCCCAGGCTTCTCCTCCCCACCTCTACCCCTTCCCCTTCCCCTCCTAACTCCAAGCTGCCCGGCCGAGGAACTCCTGCGGCGCTGCTTCATTGCGGGGGCGCGATGACGGCAGAACTGATGGTTGGACGGATATGGGAGAGGACGGTCCCGAGGTGGGAACGTGCTCTGAGCTAGAAGTAAGATCTTCCTCCTGGCCCTCATGTGTCATTGGCAATGTGGGTGCGGCACATTAGGGTGCAGTGCCACGCTCCGGGACCACTGGGAGGCCTCTGCCACCAGTGATTCTGGCTATCACCTCCAGGGCCTCCGTCATCCGTGGCACATACTCCGTCATGGTGGCGGACATGCTGGCCAGCTGTTGGGATATGCCTCCCATTGTTTGTAAGGTCTGCTGACGTATGTCAACACTCCTCCTGGACAAGTCTACCATGTCCTCGCTCAGATCTGCTGCTCATGGAGCAGACCTGCCGCGTCGAACCAACCTCTGCGTGGTCGGCGCTGTCCTGGAGACACCTCAGGTGCCCTGTGGCGAGGTGCTTAGGCCCGGTACCTCCACGGTGGAGGTAGGAATGGCCGCAGGAGCACTAGATGTCTTTGGTGTGGACTGCATTATGGAGCTTGGCGATGCAAGTTCCTCAAAGTCGGCACTGTCATCCGTGGAGAAGGGACCCAGTAGATCCACGAGCGAGAATCGGGCTCCTCAGCACCAGATGGAGGATTGTCCGGCGAGTACAGCCCACGCCCCCACCTTCTGGGCTCGGTGGTCTTGCATGGGGCCGCGATGCTGGCTGAGCTGCAAAACATAAATGAGGTTATTAGAGGAGAAGGGGGTGCTAGGGTCACAAGGTGATTCCAGCGCTACACACAGTATATGCACAACAAAAGCACCACCGCGATCAAAATCATCACAGACATCACATTTCATGACCATCACCAAATTCTGCATTGCAATGATTCTCATGAGGCCATCATTATTTAGAGAACACTTTTATCATTCATCTATTATATATTATTGGTCGGATATGAGTGGGTGTGGCATCGAGTGACTTTACATCACGCAATGGTGTATACTTTACTCACGTGGCATCACTTCAGGTTCTGCAGCTGCTTGCATGGCCGACTGGGGGTCCCCACTAGTGCCAGCACCCATTCCTCAATGTTGGTGAGGTCGCAGATGACTGGTGGCCCGCCACCCGTTCGCCTCTGCTTGGCCCTATTCCTCAAAAGCTTCTTCTGTAACAGGTAACACCAGCACGACATGGCATCAGTTCATTGCTCGGTACTGTCACAGAGACTGATACAACATGATTATTATGAAAATGATCATTCTTTACCGAAAGACGTACACCGTGAATGCAGGCTTTGAGTAAAACATTCCCTGTATAAGTGTAAGACATCACATCTGATTTTCATCACTCATTACACTTATAATTCAAATTATATAAATATATAAGTACATGTAAATAAATGTAATACTTACTTTGGCGGATCCGACAAGGTCGTTCCAGTGCTTGCAGCACTGGTTGCCCTCACGCACCTCGTTGGTCGTCGACGAGACCATCTCAGCTATGTCGGCCCATATCCTCCAGTAGATCTTTGGGGTGGGTTTCCCACGCTCACCCTGGGTCAATTGACCATTGACCCCAGTGTGACTTGACCTCCTGCAGGAGGGAGGCATTTTCCTCATCCGAGAATCTCCTCGCTCTTTTTCGTCCTCCCAATTGTTCCTCTTTCACGTCATTGCTTTCGCCAGCATCAGTCTCCACAGCGTGCTGTGTCGCCTCCTCCATCCCTTCCATTGTAAAAAAAAAATGTCCACAAAAAACTCGGTGGGAACATTATTTGTGCTCTGAATTCTTTTTGCTACTAGAAAATCTACCTCCTACCTCCCAAACCAGCCAAACAAGTACACACCACACCCACACATGCTTTCAGTTCCTCTCTGCTGCCTCTCTCTCTCTCTCTCTCTCTCTCCCCTTTTCTGCGCATGTAATGATGACCCCTGACCTCCTGAAACACCGGAAACGACCATGTGTTAACGCTAACACCCATTTCAGATCACTCGCGGTAACGCCCATTTTATAAAATGGAAAGTTGGGGTTTTGAAAATGGGCGATAATCTGGCATTCTCAAAACCCATATTTACCGCCAACGCTGGAAATAACACCCATTTTTGGGCGATCTGCACAAAAGTGCAAAGTCTAGTCCCATATCTTCACAAGAGCAGCATATGTAGTCACCTTCCCACAGGTCTTTACTTTGTCTTAAAGAGGGCTTTACCACCCTTTCCCTTCTTCCCCCTCCCATGCCTACTGCTCCCCCTCAATAGGATCTCAGGGCCTTCAGCAAGGCTGGTAGTTGTTTGCTGACTTGGATCCGCAGCCACACATGATGGTCTAGCAGAATGTTCCTGACCAGCTCGGGCCTTGGAAAAGCCAGCTGTGGACTGCATAACCTCAGCATGGGCGGCAAGGTTATGACCCCATTCAACTAATGGGGCCCCAGACCGGATGGCAGCAGTCATTGCACCCATTGAATCTATTTGCCTCTGCATCAAGACTGCCTGCGATTGCAGTACACCAGAGAGCTGGCTCAGGACACCATGCACTGATGACATTTGAGTATGGAGGCCTACAATGGCATCAGCCTGGTGCTCAATGGCCACTGCAACGTACCACCATGTCTGGGACCCCATCGTCACTGTTTGCATCAAGCATTCATTGGTATCTACCAAGGGTGGGCTCAGTGGACTGCTGAGAGCAACAGTTGAGGCAGACTCCTCCATCCTCACAGCTAGTGCATCAAGACTCTGGGGCACCCTTGCTATTGCACCCAGCAGATCGCTGTGCAACTACAGAGATTGTTTTGCGACAACCTCTAGGTCGGGCTCATCATCAGAGTGCTGCTGTGCATCACTCAGGCGCACACTCACCCTCCGGGGACCTGGCCCCCGGGCTTACCCTCCCCCGTGGCATTGCTGGAGGCCAATGGGTTTTGGAGCATCAACCACCACCACCTCCCCTACCACCCCTTGGTCAGTAGCGCAGCTGGCTCTCCTCTCAGATGGCGCAGCCTCCTTTGCGTGAGGTCGAAGGTGCTGTCGTCCTGTTCCTCCTCATCTTCTTGGTCATCACCACCATCTACACCCGTGGAAAGCAACCGAGAAGGCCCCCGTGGCTGCTCATCTGAAATAACAAACACAAAACATGGGTTACCTGCAGAGGAGGGTACCAGGAGCGGGAAAGGCATTCGTGAATATCAGTCTCATGGAAATAGCTGCACGTTGATGGTGTGAGGCCAAGTGTCCTGCAGGTCGCTGCAAAGGACTTCAACATACCATCATTGTCCCGAGGGGAAGTCAGACGTACCCACCGCCATTGCATCAACTTGGATGCCCATCAGGGCAGCTATCCATTCCTCCAATGACTGAGCACTTGGGGTCTGCATTTGTTCCTGTCGGTTGTGTGTGAGCTTCAACTGTAACATTAAAGAGAAAGTCGGAGTTAGAGGCCTTCTATCAGTGTGGCCCAAGTGCCTTACATATGTTGCTACATTTTACTCTGTGACAGACTTCATAGCTCGATGTAACTACCATTCACTGTGTGAACTTGCTGTGGCAATGCTTGAATTAGGGGGCCAGGACCTAACAGTAACAGGGAAGCTACCGTCTTCGAAACACATATGAAGACTGAGCAGTCAACAACATGAGGGGTGGGTCTGCAGAACCGAGTAGCAAAGTTACCAGCGCATGCAGGCCCTTGCAGTGAGTGAGGCTGCAAATGGGAACCTTGACTATGGCCTCACCCACTTAGAGCATGGATTCGGAAACACTACATTGAGCAGAGAGTGCACATTGAGGTCAGAGCATAGCATGTTGAAGTTTGAAATTAAAGATACTCACCCTCACTATCCCCATCAGGCCGTTCCCCTTTTTTTCGGCATTACACAGCTGTCCTTGGCACCGTGTCACTCGCAGACACTCGCTCTGCTATTTCCCTCCATAGCCTTCGGTATGTTTGGGGTTGGGGCCTCCTCCCAGCCTCTGTCCCCAGCACCTGCCGATGTCTCTCCAGGGCATCAAGGAGTGGATCCATGGTGGCGTTCGAGAACCGATGGGCACACTGACGAGCTTCTGCTGCAAGGTCTGCCAAGCACACCGTCTGAGTGAGTGCGCAGGGAGTGAATATACCCACGAGGCATTGCGGCGCCCAATTAATACCTCAATTCAATCCAGGTGGCGCCACAATGTCTCTGGCACCGCTCCAAATGATGCCTAAGTTCCAGATGTTGAGCCCACGCTTAACGCCCACTTACCGCAACATAGCGCATCCAGGTAAGTGCACAACACCATGAGTTTACGCTGCTGTCAATTCTTTAGGTTTCAATACTGAATTTTGAGTTTGAGCATCACGCCTGAAGTGAGGCGTTAAAAATTTCTCTCATGCGGTGACATACCTCAAAAATGACGGTACCGAACTTCGACCCTTAATGCTTACATGCAAGAAATTCTTGCTGAAAAATTCTGACCATGCTAAGTCCTTGCTGTTTATGAATCAACTGATTTGAATTTGAAAAAGTAGTGAACAGATTGTGTGGTCACAATTATATTACAATAAAGTTTGCTTCAAATAGACATGGATGGGATGAATTTTTTTCCAAGGTTTCTCCCTTGATTTCCTGATGCCACCAACTCCTGTTGGATAACTGTCCTTGATGGCACTTCTCCAAAGTGCCCATTGTTCATGGAGTGCTGGTAGGCTATTTGACTATGGCTAGCCTCACCAGCTGTTTCTAACAGGGTTACTGGACAGAGATCAGTGGTGACTGGGTATACCCTTCCTCTTCCAAGGGCACTATTTGGCCATGAGAGCATTATAGGCTAGTCCATTCCTGTCCTCACCCAAGTTGTTTCCAGCTGGGTGACTGGACAGAAATCAGTAAAAATAGGATTTCCCTTTCATATTCCAAGGGTGCTGAGTTAAATTGCAGTGCTCCAGTTTGGCTGAAATCAGCTAACCCAGCACAAAGTATGGACTTTCCTGGTCTGTGAACACTGGATGATGCGTTGTCTAACAGCTATTCAGGCTTAAATCTACATTGGTGTCTCAAACAGTTGCCATTCCACGTTCCAGAATACAATCCTTTATATTAAGGTTTTTGGGTTGTGGAAATAACAAATACTGAAGTACAGATTCATACGTAAACATATGCGGTGTTGCCCTCCCCTGTCAAAGCTAATCAAGTCCCCATTTACCATGACTCAGTGGGTAGCACTCTCACCTCTGCGTTAGAGGATTTTGGTTCAAGTCCCACTCCAGAGACTTGAGCACTTAATTAAGGCAGACCACTCTAGTGCAGTACTGAGGGAGTGCTGTACTGTTGGAGCTGCTGTCATTCAGATGAGACGTTAAACCGAGGCCTTGTCTGCCTTCTTAGTGGAATTTAAGATCCCATGAAGAAGCAGGGGAGTTCTCCCCAGTGTACTGACCAATATATATCTCTCAACCAACATCACTAAGACAAATTATCTGGTCATTATCACATTACTGTTTGTGGGTCAATGCTATGCATAAACTAGCTGCCATGTTTCCTACATTACAAAGTTATTAGAAAGTATTAGAAAGTATTTACATCACAGAAACAGGCCATTCAGCTCAACAGGTCCATGCCTGGCTTCACACGAGCCTTCTCCCACCCTACTTCATCTCATCCCATTAACATATCCTTCTATTCCTTTCTCCCTCACGTGATTATCTATCTTCACCTTAAGTGCATCTATGCTATTTGCCTAAACTACTCCTTGTGGTAGTGAGTTCTACATTCTAACCACTCTCTGGGTAAAGAAGTTGCTCCTGAATTCCCTGTTGGATTTATTCGTGGCCATCTTATATTTATGGCCCCTAGTTCTGGTCTTGCCCACAAGTGGAAACATTTTCTCTGCGTCTATCTCTATCAGATCACCACACAATCTTCTCTTTTCAACAGAAAAGAGCCCCAGCATGTTCAATCTTTCCTGATAGGTATACCCTCTCAGTTCTGGTATCATTGTAGCAAATCTTTTTTGCACCTTCTTCAGTGCCAATATATCCTTTTTATAATATGAAGACCAGAACTCCTACTGTGGTCTAAAAAAGGTTCTATGCAAGTTTAACATAACTTCTCTGCTTTTCAGTTCAATCCCTCTAGAAATGAACCCCAGGTCTTTGTTTGCTGTTTTATGACCTTATTAACTTGCATCGCTACTGTTAGTGATTTGTGCATCTGTACCCCCAGATATCTCATCTCATTTAGTCACTTATTTTCCAAGGAGAATGTGGCCTCCTTATTCTTCCGATCAATATGTATCAATATTGAAGTTCATTTGCCAATTACATGCCCATTTTCAAGTGTATCCCTGTAGAAAATGAATCCCAGTACTTGGTTTGTACTTTTATGGCTTTATTAACCTGTATCACTACTTCTACAACAGCGCCTATACTTCAAAAATATTTCATTGGCTTTGGGAAGTCCTGAGGTCATGAAAGGTGCTGTACAAATGCAAGTCTCTCTTTCTATTTCCAATCTATTGGGATTTCCTTCATCTTGGCAGTGAGGTGATTTTTCTCCCTAATCATTGCATTAACTTTTAGGTTTTAGGTGTCTCTCCCAACGTTGGTTGAAAGGCCAAATCAGGCCGTCAGCATGCTTAGCCTGCATGAGTGGGTCAGAATATGACTGAACCTGATCCCTTCAACATCAAGGACATCTTCTGAAATTCCTCAACATTTGGTCTGGTTATGCGTTTCAGAATTATGATCAATTCTTGGGGGTAGGGAGCGATGAGGCAAGGAGCAGAATTTTTTTTAGCACCCTGGTAAGTATGTCACGATGATAAAGAAAGAACTTGGATTTCTATAGCATCCTTCACAACCTCAGAACGTCCCAAAGCACTTTACAATTAAAGTTCTTTATCTTTAAAGTGTAGTCAACTGTTGTAATGTAGGAAATGCAGCAAACAATTTGCACATGGCAAAATCCCACAAACAGCAATGTGATAATGACCAGATAACCTGTTTTTTAGTGATGTTGGTTGAGGGATAAATGTTGGTCAGGACACTTGGAAGAACTTTCCTGCCATAGGATCTTTTACATCCACCTGAGAGGGCAGACAAGGCCTCGGTTTAATGTCTCATCCAAAAAAGAACTTTTGAATAAATGGCTTTCAACAGTAACTGGATTAGTAAGTACTAAACTCCACTGTGGGGAAGATGGTGAGTTAAGGTTTGCTGGAGGTATACACTCTTGCATTGGAGCTGTGGTGCCTAAAATCTGAATTTCTGAATTTTTTAATTGGATTTAGTCAGATCTTCAACAAGACTTGAAGTGTCAGACAGCTCCTATGTTATTCAACAGATTTATGAATTTATTGCCAGTACACACTTAAAATAAGAAATGTAAAGGCCATACAGTTGACGAATGTTGGCGCACTACAAGAATCACTAAAGTCATGCAAGTTTATACAAGACTCAGTTGTAATTCATCTACAGCAGAGACACACAAAGGAATGTGTTTATGATTAGAGTTCCTAATAAGTGAAAGTGCATTACTCTAATAATGAAAATAAAGCCTCAAATTCAGTAAAACAAAATAACATGGCAGCAGATTTTAAAAAAACATGCTTTATAATTGACATATTTATGTCATGTAAATAGTCTTACAATAACAAGCACAAGCCTCAGCTGTTTTCTCAGCATGTGCAATCTCTAGAAGGGAGATCTGCTGTTTCCTTAAGGGGTGCCCCTCTTACTCGACAGGATGCTGTCATTAGCCTCAAGCCAACTGTATGCTTTTATCTTGGCTTATTTTAAGCAAGGAACGGCTTTGCTGGTCTCTATCTCTTGTGTTTTGTGATGTTGATTGAGAGCCTTGAAGGTTCCCAAGGGACTGCTGAACAACCTTATCCTGCTGCCTTTTCTGTACATGAGTGCTGACAAGCTGCTCCCGCCTGTTTTACTGCAAATTATGAGTTGTGTGCTCCAATGCTTTGAGAGAATTTTGGGGAAATCATTTATTTTTCCAACCCTCCGTATTTCTCCACTCCTTTCTTGTTTGGTCTGTGATAGTTTGACTGGCGCTGCCAATTCGACTGTACCTCATCAACATGGCCCATTCTTCGTGGGGAGGGTAGGGGAGGGGGACATCATAGTGCACTTTGACCACCGATTCAACTGTCAGTGGAATCACAACTGTTCTCACACATACACTTTACAGCAAGGGCCACTGGTCAGACTTTGACAGTTTTATTTATTAAAGACGCAGATCGGCCAGTAATATAATAACTGCACACGGTCCATCACTCATGAACACATCGCTCACGGACACATCACTCACGGACACATCACTCACGGTCCAACACTCACGGTCCATCACTCACAGTCCATCACTCACGGTCCATCACTCACAGTCCATCACTCACGGTCCAACACTCACGGTCCATCACTCACAGCCCATCACTCACAGTCCAACACTCATGGTCCATCACTCACAGTCCATCACTCATGGTCCATCACTCACGGTCCAACACACACGGACCATCACTCACAGTCCATCACTCACGGTCCATCACTCACGGTCCATCACTCACGGTCCATCACTCATGGTCCAACACTCAAGATCCAACACTCACGGTCCATCACTCACGGTCCATCACTCACAGACCATCACTCACGGTCCATCACTCACAGTCCATCACTCACGGACACAACACTCACGGTCCACCATTCACGGTCCATCACTCACGGTCCATCACTCACAGACACAACACTCACGGTCCATCACTCACGGTCCAAAACTCACAGTCCAACACTCACGTTCCATCACTCACGGTCCATCACTCACGGACACAACACTCACGGTCCATCACTCACGGTCCAACACTCACGGTCCATCAATCACAGACACATCACTCACAGAAACATCACTCACAGTCCATCACTCACGGTCCAATACTCACGGTCCATCAATCACGGACACATCACTCACAGACACAACATTCACGGTCCAGCGCTCACGGTCCAACACTCACGCACACAACACTCATGGTCCATCAATCACGGACACATCACTCACAGACACAACACTCACGGTCCAACACTAACGGTCCATTACACACGGACACAACACTCACGGTCCATCAATCACGGACACATCACTCACAGACACAACACTGACGGACACAACACTCATGGTCCATCACTCACGGTACATCAATCACGGATACATCACTCACAGACACAACACTCACGGTCCAACACTCACGGTCCATCACTCACGGTCCAACACTCATGGTCCATCACTCACGGACACAACACTCATGGTCCATCACTCACAGTACATCAATCACGGACACATCACTCACAGATAAAACACTCACGGTCCAACACTCACGGTCCATCACTCATGGTCCAACACTCACTGTCCATCACTCACGGTGCATCACTCACAGTCCATCACTCACGGTGCAACACTCACGGTCCATCACTCACGGTCCATCACTCACAGTCCATCAGTAACGGTCCATCACTCACGGTCCATCATTCACGGTCCAACGCTCACGGTCCATCACTCACAGTCCATCACTCACGGTCCATCACCCACAGTCCATCACTCACGGACACAATAATCACTGTCCATCACTCACGGTCCATCACTCACGGTCCATCACTCACGCTCCATTACTCACAGTCCATCACTCACGGTCCATCACTCATGGTCCATCACTCACAGTCCATCACTCACAGTCCATCACTCACGGACACATCAGTCACGGTTCAACACTCACGGTCCATCACTCACGGTCCATCACTCACGGTCCAACACTCACGGTCCAACACTCACGGACACATCACTCACAGACACAACACTCACGGTCCAACACTCACGGTCCATCACTCACGGTCCAACACACATGGTCCATCACTCACAGTACATCAATCACGAACACATCACTCACAGACACAACACTCACGGTCCAACACTCACGGTCCATCACTCACGGGGCATCACTCACGGTCCATCACTCACAGTCCATCACTCAGGATCCATCACTCACGGTCCATCACTCACAGTCCAACACTCACAGTCCATCACTCACGGACACATCATTCACGGTCCAACACTCACGGTCCATCACTCACGGTCCATCACTCACGGACACAACACTCACGGTCCATCACGCACGGTCCAACACTCAAGGTCGAACACTCACGTTCCATCACTCCCGGTCCATCACTCACGGACACAACACTTACGGTACATCACTCACGGTCCATCACTCACGGACATAACACTCACGGTCAATCACTCACGGGCCATCACTCACGGACACAACACTCACGGTCCACCATTCACGGTCCATCACTCACAGTCCATCACTCACGATCCAACACTCACGGTCCAACACTCACGGACACAACACTCACGGTCCATCACTCACGGTCCATCACTCACGGTTCAACACTCACGGTCCATCACTCACGGACACAACACTCACGGTCCATCACTCACGGTTCAACACTCACGGTCCAACACTCACGGTCCATCAATCAAGGACACATCACTCACAGACACAACAATCACAGTCCAGCACTCACGGTCCAACACTCACGGTCCATCAATCACGGACACATCACTCACAGACACAACACTCACGGTCCAGCACTCACGGTCCAACACTCACGCACACAACACTCATGGTCCATCAATCATGGACACATCACTCACAGACACAACACTCACGGTCCAACACTCAGGGTCCATTACACACGGACACAACACTCACGGTCCATCAATCACGGACACATCACTCACAGACACAACACTCACGGTTCAACACTCACGGTCCATCACTCACGGAAACAACACTCACGGTCCATCACTCACGGTCCAACATTCACGGTCCATCACTCACGGACACAACACTCACTGTCCATCACTCACGGTACATCAATCACGGACACATCACTCACAGACACAACACTCACGGTCCAACACTCACGGTCCATCACTCACGGTCCAACACTCATGGTCCATCACTCACGGACACAACACTCACGGTCCATCACTCATGGTCCATCAATCACGGACACATGACTCACAGACACAACACTCACAGCCCATCGCTCTCGGTCCATCACTCACGGTCCATCAATCATGGACACATCACTCACAGACACAACACTCATGGTCCAACACTCACGGTCCATCACTCACGGTCCATCACTCACGGTCCATCACTCACAGTCCATCACTCATGGACACATGACTCATGGTTCAACACTCACGGTCCAACACTCACGGTCCATCACTCATGGTCCATCACTCACGGACACAACAATCACGGTCGATCACTCACGGTCCAACACTCATGGTCCAAAACTCACGGACACAACACTCACGGTCCATTACTCACGGTCCATCACTCACGGTCCAACACTCACGGTCCATCACTCACGGACACAACACTCACGGCCCATCAATCACGGACACATCACTCACAGACACAACACTCACGGTCCATCACTCACGGTCCAATACTCACGGTCCATCAATCACGGACACATCACTCACAGACACAACACTCACGGTCCAGCACTCACGGTCCAACACTCACTCACACAACACTCATGGTCCATCAATTACGGACACATCACTCACAGACACAACACTCACGGTCCAACACTAACGGTCCATTACACACGGACACAACACTCACGGTCCATCAATCACGGACACATCACTCACAGACACAACACTCACGGTCCAACACTCATGGTCCATCACTCACGGAAACAACACTCACGGTCCATCACTCAGGGTCCAACACTCACGGTCCATCACTCACGGACACAACACTCATGGTCCATCACTCACGGTACATCAATCACGGACACATCACTCACAGACACAACACTCACGGTCCAACACTCACGGTCCATCACTCACGGTCCAACACTCATGGTCCATCACTCACGGACACAACACTCATGGTCCATCACTCACGGTCCATCAATCATGGACACATCACTCACAGACACAACACTCACGGTCCATAACTCACGGTCCAACACTCACTGTCCATCACTCACGGTCCAACACTCACGGTCCATCACTCACGGTGCATCACTCACAGTCCATCACTCAAGGTCCAATACTCATGGTCCATCACTCACGGTCCATCACTCACAGTCCATCACTAACGGTCCATCACGCACGGTCCAACACTCAAGGTCGAACACTCACGTTCCATCACTCCCGGTCCATCACTCACGGACACAACACTTACGGTACATCACTCACGGTCCATCACTCACGGACATAACACTCACGGTCAATCACTCACGGGCCATCACTCACGGACACAACACTCACGGTCCACCATTCACGGTCCATCACTCACAGTCCATCACTCACGATCCAACACTCACGGTCCAACACTCACGGACACAACACTCACGGTCCATCACTCACGGTCCATCACTCACGGTTCAGCACTCATGGTCCATCACTCACGGACACAACACTCACGGTCCATCACTCACGGTTCAACACTCACGGTCCAACACTCACGGTCCATCAATCAAGGACACATCACTCACAGACACAACACTCACAGTCCAGCACTCACGGTCCAACACTCACGGTCCATCAATCACGGACACATCACTCACAGACACAACACTCACGGTCCAGCACTCACGGTCCAACACTCACGCACACAACACTCACGGTCCATCAATCATGGACACATCACTCACAGACACAACACTCACGGTCCAACACTCACGGTCCATTACACACGGACACAACACTCACGGTCCATCAATCACGGACACATCACTCACAGACACAACACTCACGGTTCAACACTCACGGTCCATCACTCACGGACACAACACTCACGGTCCATCACTCACGGTCCAACACTCATGGTCCAAAACTCACGGACACAACACTCACGGTCCATTACTCACGGTCCATCACTCACGGTCCAACACTCACGGTCCATCACTCACGGACACAACACTCACGGCCCATCAATCACGGACACATCACTCACAGACACAACACTCACGGTCCATCACTCACGGTCCAATACTCACGGTCCATCAATCACGGACACATCACTCACAGACACAACACTCACGGTCCAGCACTCACGGTCCAACACTCACTCACACAACACTCATGATCCATCAATTACGGACACATCACTCACAGACACAACACTCATGGTCCAACACTAACGGTCCATTACACACGGACACAACACTCACGGTCCATCAATCACGGACACATCACTCACAGACACAACACTCACGGTCCAACACTCATGGTCCATCACTCACGGAAACAACACTCACGGTCCATCACTCAGGGTCCAACACTCACGGTCCATCACTCACGGACACAACACTCATGGTCCATCACTCACGGTACATCAATCACGGACACATCACTCACAGACACAACACTCACGGTCCAACACTCACGGTCCATCACTCACCGTCCAACACTCATGGTCCATCACTCACGGACACAACACTCATGGTCCATCACTCACGGTACATCAATCATGGAAACATCACTCACAGACACAACACTCACGGTCCATAACTCACGGTCCAACACTCACTGTCCAACACTCAAGGTCCATCACTCACAGTCCATCACTCACAGTCCAACAATCACGGTCCATCACTCACGGTGCATCACTCACAGTCCATCACTCAAGGTCCAATACTCACGGTCCATCACTCACGGTCCATCACTCACAGTCCATCACTAACGGTCCATCACTCACGGTCCATCACTCACGGTCCAACACTCAAGGTCGAACACTCACGTTCCATCACTCACGATCCATCACTCACAGACACAACACTCACAGTCCATCACTCACGGTCCAACACTCACGGTCGATCAATCACGGACACATCATTCACAGACATAACACTAAAAGTCCAGCACTCACGGTCCAACACTCACGGTCCATCAATCACGGACACATCACTCACAGACACAACACTCACGGTCCATCAATGAAGGACACATCACTCACAGACGCAACACTCACAGTCCATCACTCACGGTCCAACACTCACGGTCGTTCAATCACGGACACATCACTCACAGACACAACACTCACGGTCCAGCACTCACGGTCCAACACTCATGCACACAACACTCACGGTTCAACACTCACGGTCCATCACTCACGGAAACAACACTCACGGTCCATCACTCACGGTCCAACATTCACGGTCCATCACTCACGGACACAACACTCACTGTCCATTACTCACGGTACATCAATCACGGACACATCACTCACAGACACAACACTCACGGTCCAACACTCACGGTCCATCACTCACGGTCCAACACTCATGGTCCATCACTCACGGACACAACACTCACGGTCCATCACTCACGGTCCATCAATCACGGACACATGACTCACAGACACAACACTCACAGCCCATCGCTCTCGGTCCATCACTCACGGTCCATCAATCACGGACACATCACTCACAGACACAACACTCATGGTCCAACACTCACGGTCCATCACTCACGGTCCATCACTCACGGTCCATCACTCACAGTCCATCACTCATGGACACATGACTCATGGTTCAACACTCACGGTCCAACACTCACGGTCCATCACTCATGGTCCATCACTCACGGACACAACAATCACGGTCGATCACTCACGGTCCAACACTCATGGTCCAAAACTCACGGACACAACACTCACGGTCCATTACTCACGGTCCATCACTCACGGTCCAACACTCACGGTCCATCACTCATGGACACAACACTCACGGCCCATCAATCACGGACACATCACTCACAGACACAACACTCACGGCCCATCACTCACGGTCCAATACTCACGGTCCATCAATCACGGACACATCACTCACAGACACAACACTCACGGTCCAGCACTCACGGTCCAACACTCACTCACACAACACTCATGGTCCATCAATTACGGACACATCACTCACAGACACAACACTCACGGTCCAACACTAACGGTCCATTACACACGGACACAACACTCACGGTCCATCAATCACGGACACATCACTCACAGACACAACACTCACGGTCCAACACTCATGGTCCATCACTCACGGAAACAACACTCACGGTCCATCGCTCAGGGTCCAACACTCACGGTCCATCACTCACGGACACAACACTCATGGTCCATCACTCACGGTACATCAATCACGGACACATCACTCACAGATACAACACTCACGATCCATCGCTCTCGGTCCATCACTCACGGTCCATCAATCACGGACACATCACTCACAGACACAACACTCATGGTCCAACACTCACAGTCCATCACTCACGGTCCATCACTCACGGTCCATCACTCACAGTCCATCACTCATGGACACATGACTCATGGTTCAACACTCACGGTCCAACACTCACGGTCCATCACTCATGGTCCATCACTCACGGACACAACAATCACGGTCGATCACTCACGGTCCAACACTCATGGTCCAAAACTCACGGACACAACACTCACGGTCCATTACTCACGGTCCATCACTCACGGTCAAACACTCACGGTCCATCACTCACGGACACAACACTCACGGCCCATCAATCACGGACACATCACTCACAGACACAACACTCACGGTCCATCAATCACGGACACATCACTCACAGACACAACACTCACGGTCCAGCACTCACGGTCCATCACTCACAGTCCATCACTCACAGTCCAACAATCACGGTCCATCACTCACGGTGCATCACTCACAGTCCATCACTCAAGGTCCAATACTCACGGTCCATCACTCACGGTCCATCACTCACAGTCCATCACTAACGGTCCATCACTCACGGTCCATCACTCACGGTCCAACACTCAAGGTCGAACACTCACGTTCCATCACTCACGATCCATCACTCACAGACACAACACTCACAGTCCATCACTCACGGTCCAACACTCACGGTCGATCAATCACGGACACATCACTCACAGACACAACACTAAAAGTCCAGCACTCACGGTCCAACACTCACGGTCCATCAATCACGGACACATCACTCACAGACACAACACTCACGGTCCATCAATCAAGGACACATCACTCACAGACGCAACACTCACAGTCCATCACTCACGGTCCAACACTCACGGTCGTTCAATCACGGACACATCACTCACAGACACAACACTCATGGTCCAGCACTCACGGTCCAACACTCACGCACACAACACTCATGGTCCATCAATCATGGACACATCACTCACAGACACAACACTCACGGTCCAACACTCAGGGTCCATTACACACGGACACAACACTCACGGTCCATCAATCACGGACACATCACTCACAGACACAACACTCACGGTTCAACACTCACGGTCCATCACTCACGGAAACAACACTCACGGTCCATCACTCACGGTCCAACATTCACGGTCCATCACTCACGGACACAACACTCACTGTCCATCACTCACGGTACATCAATCACGGACACATCACTCACAGACACAACACTCACGGTCCAACACTCACGGTCCATCACTCACGGTCCAACACTCATGGTCCATCACTCACGGACACAACACTCACGGTCCATCACTCACGGTCCATCAATCATGGACACATGACTCACAGACACAACACTCACAGCCCATCGCTCTCGGTCCATCACTCACGGTCCATCAATCACGGACACATCACTCACAGACACAACACACATGGTCCAACACTCACGGTCCATCACTCACGGTCCATCACTCACGGTCCATCACTCACAGTCCATCACTCATGGACACATGACTCATGGTTCAACACTCACGGTCCAACACTCACGGTCCATCACTCATGGTCCATCACTCACGGACACAACAATCACGGTCGATCACTCACGGTCCAACACTCATGGTCCAAAACTCACGGACACAACACTCACGGTCCATTACTCACGGTCCATCACTCACGGTCCAACACTCACGGTCCATCACTCACGGACACAACACTCACGGCCCATCAATCACGGACACATCACTCACAGACACAACACTCACGGTCCATCACTCACGGTCCAATACTCACGGTCCATCAATCACGGACACATCACTCACAGACACAACACTCACGGTCCAGCACTCACGGTCCAACACTCACTCACACAACACTCATGATCCATCAATTACGGACACATCACTCACAGACACAACACTCACGGTCCAACACTAACGGTCCATTACACACGGACACAACACTCACGGTCCATCAATCACGGACACATCACTCACAGACACAACACTCACGGTCCAACACTCATGGTCCATCACTCACGGAAACAACACTCACGGTCCATCACTCAGGGTCCAACACTCACGGTCCATCACTCACGGACACAACACTCATGGTCCATCACTCACGGTACATCAATCACGGACACATCACTCACAGATACAACACTCACGGTCCAACACTCACGGTCCATCACTCACGGTCCAACACTCATGGTCCATCACTCACGGACACAACACTCATGGTCCATCACTCACGGTACATCAATCATGGACACATCACTCACAGACACAACACTCACGGTCCATAACTCACGGTCCAACACTCACTGTCCATCACTCACGGTCCAACACTCACGGTCCATCACTCACAGTCCATCACTCACAGTCCAACAATCACGGTCCATCACTCACGGTGCATCACTCACAGTCCATCACTCACGGTCCATCACTCACGGTCCATCACTCACAGTCCATCACTAACGGTCCATCACTCACGGTCCATCACTCACGGTCCAACACTCAAGGTCGAACACTCACGTTCCATCACTCACGATCCATCACTCACAGACACAACACTCACAGTCCATCACTCACGGTCCAACACTCACGGTCGATCAATCACGGACACATCATTCACAGACACAACACTAAAAGTCCAGCACTCACGGTCCAACACTCACGGTCCATCAATCACGGACACATCACTCACAGACACAACACTCACGGTCCATCAATCAAGGACACATCACTCACAGACGCAACACTCACAGTCCATCACTCACGGTCCAACACTCACGGTCGTTCAATCACGGACACATCACTCACAGACACAACACTCACGGTCCAGCACTCACGGTCCAACACTCATGCACACAACACTCACGGTTCAACACTCACGGTCCATCACTCACGGAAACAACACTCACGGTCCATCACTCACGGTCCAACATAGACGGTCCATCACTCACGGACACAACACTCACTGTCCATCACTCACGGTACATCAATCACGGACACATCACTCACAGACACAACACTCACGGTCCAACACTCACGGTCCATCACTCACGGTCCAACACTCATGGTCCATCACTCACGGACACAAAACTCACGGTCCATCACTCACGGTCCATCAATCACGGACACATGACTCACAGACACAACACTCACAGCCCATCGCTCTCGGTCCATCACTCACGGTCCATCAATCACGGACACATCAGTCACAGACACAACACTCATGGTCCAACACTCACGGTCCATCACTCACGGTCCATCACTCACGGTCCATCACTCACAGTCCATCACTCATGGACACATGACTCATGGTTCAACACTCACGGTCCAACACTCACGGTCCATCACTCATGGTCCATCACTCACGGACACAACAATCACGGTCGATCACTCACGGTCCAACACTCATGGTCCAAAACTCACGGACACAACACTCACGGTCCATTACTCACGGTCCATCACTCACGGTCCAACACTCACGGTCCATCACTCAAGGACACAACACTCACGGTCCATCAATCACGGACACATCACTCACAGACACAACACTCACGGTCCATCACTCACGGTCCAATACTCACGGTCCATCAATCACGGACACATCACTCACAGACACAACACTCACGGTCCAGCACTCACGGTCCAACACTCACTCACACAACACTCATGGTCCATCAATTACGGACACATCACTCACAGACACAACACTCACGGTCCATCAATCACAGACACATCACTCACAGACACAACACTCACGGTCCAACACTCATGGTCCATCACTCACGGAAACAACACTCACGGTCCATCACTCAGGGTCCAACACTCACGGTCCATCACTCACGGACACAACACTCATGGTCCATCACTCACGGTACATCAATCACGGACACATCACTCACAGATACAACACTCACGATCCATCGCTCTCGGTCCATCACTCACGGTCCATCAATCACGGACACATCACTCACAGACACAACACTCATGGTCCAACACTCACAGTCCATCACTCACGGTCCATCACTCACGGTCCATCACTCACAGTCCATCACTCATGGACACATGACTCATGGTTCAACACTCACGGTCCAACACTCACGGTCCATCACTCATGGTCCATCACTCACGGACACAACAATCACGGTCGATCACTCACGGTCCAACACTCATGGTCCAAAACTCACGGACACAACACTCACGGTCCATTACTCACGGTCCATCACTCACGGTCAAACACTCACGGTCCATCACTCACGGACACAACACTCACGGCCCATCAATCACGGACACATCACTCACAGACACAACACTCACGGTCCATCATTCACGGACACATCACTCACAGACACAACACTCACGGTCCAGCACTCACGGTCCATCACTCACAGTTCATCACTCACAGTCCAACAATCACGGTCCATCACTCACGGTGCATCACTCGCAGTCCATCACTCAAGGTCCAATACTCACGGTCCATCACTCACGGTCCATCACTCACAGTCCATCACTAACGGTCCATCACTCACGGTCCATCACTCACGGTCCAACACTCAAGGTCGAACACTCACGTTCCATCACTCACGATCCATCACTCACAGACACAACACTCACAGTCCATCACTCACGGTCCAACACTCACGGTCGATCAATCACGGACACATCACTCACAGACACAACACTAAAAGTCCAGCACTCACGGTCCAACACTCACGGTCCATCAATCACGGACACATCACTCACAGACACAACACTCACGGTCCATCAATCAAGGACACATCACTCACAGACGCAACACTCACAGTCCATCACTCACGGTCCAACACTCACGGTCGTTCAATCACGGACACATCACTCACAGACACAACACTCACGGTCCAGCACTCACGGTCCAACACTCACGCACACAACACTCATGGTCCATCAATCATGGACACATCACTCACAGACACAACACTCACGGTCCAACACTCACGGTCCATTACACACGGACACAACACTCACGGTCCATCAATCACGGACACATCACTCACAGAAACAACACTCACGGTTCAACACTCACGGTCCATCACTCACGGAAACAACACTCACGGTCCATCACTCACGGTCCAACATTCACGGTCCATCACTCACGGACACAACACTCACTGTCCATCACTCACGGTACATCAATCACGGACACATCACTCACAGACACAACACTCACGGTCCAACACTCACGGTCCATCACTCACGGTCCAACACTCATGGTCCATCACTCACGGACACAACACTCACGGTCCATCACTCACGGTCCATCAATCACTGACACATGACTCACAGACACAACACTCACAGCCCATCGCTCTCGGTCCATCACTCACGGTCCATCAATCACGGACACATCACTCACAGACACAACACTCATGGTCCAACACTCACGGTCCATCACTCACGGTCCATCACTCACGGTCCATCACTCACAGTCCATCACTCATGGACACATGACTCATGGTTCAACACTCACGGTCCAACACTCACGGTCCATCACTCATGGTCCATCACTCATGGACAGAACAATCACGGTCGATCACTCACGGTCCAACACTCATGGTCCAAAACTCACGGACACAACACTCACGGTCCATTACTCACGGTCCATCACTCACGGTCCAACACTCACGGTCCATCACTCACGGACACAACACTCACGGCCCATCAATCACGGACACATCACTCACAGACACAACACTCACGGTCCATCACTCACGGTCCAATACTCACGGTCCATCAATCACGGACACATCACTCACAGACACAACACTCACGGTCCAGCACTCACGGTCCAACACTCACTCACACAACACTCATGATCCATCAATTACGGACACATCACTCACAGACACAACACTCACGGTCCAACACTAACGGTCCATTACACACGGACACAACACTCACGGTCCATCAATCACGGACACATCACTCACAGACACAACACTCACGGTCCAACACTCATGGTCCATCACTCACGGAAACAACACTCACGGTCCATCACTCAGGGTCCAACACTCACGGTCCATCACTCACGGACACAACACTCATGGTCCATCACTCACGGTACATCAATCACGGACACATCACTCACACATACAACACTCACGGTCCAACACTCACGGTCCATCACTCACCGTCCAACACTCATGGTCCATCACTCACGGACACAACACTCATGGTCCATCACTCACGGTACATCAATCATGGACACATCACTCACAGACACAACACTCACGGTCCATAACTCACGGTCCAACACTCACTGTCCATCACTCACGGTCCAACACTCACGGTCCATCACTCACAGTCCATCACTCACAGTCCAACAATCACGGTCCATCACTCACGGTGCATCACTCACAGTCCATCACTCACGGTCCATCACTCACGGTCCATCACTCACAGTCCATCACTAACGGTCCATCACTCACGGTCCATCACTCACGGTCCAACACTCAAGGTCGAACACTCACGTTCCATCACTCACGATCCATCACTCACAGACACAACACTCACAGTCCATCACTCACGGTCCAACACTCACGGTCGATCAATCACGGACACATCACTCACAGACACAACACTCACGGTCCATCAATCAAGGACACATCACTCACAGACGCAACACTCACAGTCCATCACTCACGGTCCAACACTCACGGTCGTTCAATCACGGACACATCACTCACAGACACAACACTCACGGTCCAGCACTCACGGTCCAACACTCACGCACACAACACTCATGGTCCATCAATCATGGACACATCACTCACAGACACAACACTCACGGTCCAACACTCACGGTCCATTACACACGGACACAACACTCACGGTCCATCAATCACGGACACATCACTCACAGACACAACACTCACGGTCCAACACTCACGGTCCATCACTCACGGACACAACACTCACTGTCCATCACTCACGGTCCAACACTCACGGTCCATCAATCACAGACACATCACTCACAGAAACATCACTCACAGTCCATCACTCATGGTCCAATACTCACGGCCCATCAATCACGGACACATCACTCACAGACACAACATTCACGGTCCAGCGCTCACGGTCCAACACTCACGCACACAACACTCATGGTCCATCAATCACGGACACATCACTCACAGACACAACACTCACGGTCCAACACTAACGGTCCATTACACACGGACACAACACTCACGGTCCATCAATCACGGACACATCACTCACAGACACAACACTGACGGACACAACACTCATGGTCCATCACTCACGGTACATCAATCACAGATACATCACTCACAGACACAACACTCACGGTCCAACACTCACGCTCCATCACTTACGGTCCAACACTCATGGTCCATCACTCATGGACACAACACTCATGGTCCATCACTCACAGTGCATCAATCACGGACACATCACTCACAGATACAACACTCACGGTCCAACACTCACGGTCCATCACTCACGGTCCAACACTCACTGTCCATCACTCACAGTCCATCACTCACAGTCCAACAATCACGGTCCATCACTCACGGTGCATCACTCACAGTCCATCACTCACGGTCCAACACTCACGGTCCATCACTCACAGTCCATCAGTAACGGTCCATCACTCACGGTCCATCATTCACGGTCCAACGCTCACGGTCCATCACTCACAGTCCATCACTCACGGACACAATAGTCACTGTCCATCACTCACGGTCCATCATTCACGGTCCATCACTCACGGTCCATTACTCACAGTCCATCACTCACGGTCCATCACTCATGGTCCATCACTCACAGTCCATCACCCACAGTCCATCACTCACGGACACAATAATCACTGTCCATCACTCACGGTCCATCACTCACGGTCCATCACTCACGGTCCATTACTCACAGTCCAACACTCACGGTCCATCACTCACGGTCCAACACTCACGGTCCAACACTCACGGACACATCACTCACAGACACAACACTCACGGTCCAACACTCACGGTCCATCACTCACGGTCCAACACTCATGGTCCATCACTCACAGTACATCAATCACGGACACATCACTCACAGACACAACACTCACGGTCCAACACTCACGGTCCATCACTCACGGGGTATCACTCACGGTCCATCACTCACAGTCCATCACTCAGGGTCCATCACTCACGGTCCATCACTCACAGTCCAACACTCACAGTCCATCACTCACGGACACATCATTCACGGTCCAACACTCACGGTCCATCACTCACGGTCCATCACTCACGGACACAACACTCACGGTCCATCACGCACGGTCCAACACTCAAGGTCGAACACTCACGTTCCATCACTCCCGGTCCATCACTCACGGACACAACACTTACGGTACATCACTCACGGTCCATCACTCACGGACATAACACTCATGGTCAATCACTCACGGGCCATCACTCACGGACACAACACTCACGGTCCACCATTCACGGTCCATCACTCACAGTCCATCACTCACGATCCAACACTCACGGTCCAACACTCACGGACACAACACTCACGGTCCATCACTCACGGTCCATCACTCACAGTTCAACACTCATGGTCCATCACTCACGGACACAACACTCACGGTCCATCACTCACGGTTCAACACTCACGGTCCAACACTCACGGTCCATCAATCAAGGACACATCACTCACAGACACAACACTCACAGTCCAGCACTCACGGTCCAACACTCACGGTCCATCAATCACGGACACATCACTCACAGACACAACACTCACGGTCCAGCACTCACGGTCCAACACTCACGCACACAACACTCACGGTCCATCAATCATGGACACATCACTCACAGACACAACACTCACGGTCCAACACTCACGGTCCATTACACACGGACACAACACTCACGGTCCATCAATCACGGACACATCACTCACAGACACAACACTCACGGTTCAACACTCACGGTCCATCACTCACGGACACAACACTCACGGTCCATCACTCACGGTCCATCAATCACGGACACATGACTCACAGACACAACACTCACAGCCCATCGCTCTCGGTCCATCACTCACGGTCCATCAATCACGGACACATCACTCACAGACACAACACTCATGGTCCAACACTCACAGTCCATCACTCACGGTCCATCACTCACGGTCCATCACTCACAGTCCATCACTCACAGTCCATCACTAACGGTCCATCACTCACGGTCCATCACTCACGGTCCAACACTCAAGGTCGAACACTCACGTTCCATCACTCACGATCCATCACTCACAGACACAACACTCACAGTCCATCACTCACGGTCCAACACTCACGGTCGATCAATCACGGACACATCATTCACAGACACAACACTAAAAGTCCAGCACTCACGGTCCAACACTCACGGTCCATCAATCACGGACACATCACTCACAGACACAACACTCACGGTCCATCAATCAAGGACACATCACTCACAGACGCAACACTCACAGTCCATCACTCACGGTCCAACACTCACGGTCGTTCAATCACGGACACATCACTCACAGACACAACACTCACGGTCCAGCACTCACGGTCCAAAACTCATGCACACAACACTCACGGTTCAACACTCACGGTCCATCACTCACGGAAACAACACTCACGGTCCATCACTCACGGTCCAACATTCACGGTCCATCACTCACGGACACAACACTCACTGTCCATCACTCACGGTACATCAATCACGGACACATCACTCACAGACACAACACTCACGGTCCAACACTCACGGTCCATCACTCACGGTCCAACACTCATGGTCCATCACTCACGGACACAACACTCACGATCCATCACTCACGGTTCATCAATCATGGACACATCACTCACAGACACAACACTCACGGTCCATAACTCACGGTCCAACACTCACTGTCCATCACTCACGGTCCAACACTCACGGTCCATCACTCACAGTCCATCACTCACAGTCCAACAATCACGGTCCATCACTCACGGTGCATCACTCACAGTCCATCACTCAAGGTCCAATACTCACGGTCCATCACTCACGGTCCATCACTCACGGTCCAACATTCACGGTCCATCACTCACGGACACAACACTCACTGTCCATCACTCACGGTACATCAATCACGGACACATCACTCACAGACACAACACTCACGGTCCAACACTCACGGTCCATCACTCACGGTCCAACACTCATGGTCCATCACCCACGGACACAACACTCACGGTCCATCACTCACGGTCCATCAATCACGGACACATGACTCACAGACACAACACTCACAGCCCATCGCTCTCGGTCCATCACTCACGGTCCATCAATCACGGACACATCACTCACAGACACAACACTCATGGTCCAACACTCACGGTCCATCACTCACGGTCCATCACTCACGGTCCATCACTCACAGTCCATCACTCATGGACACATGACTCATGGTTCAACACTCACGGTCCAACACTCACGGTCCATCACTCATGGGCCATCACTCATGGACACAACAATCACGGTCGATCACTCACGGTCCAACACTCATGGTCCAAAACTCACGGACACAACACTCACGGTCCATTACTCACGGTCCATCACTCACGGTCCAACACTCACGGTCCATCACTCACGGACACAACACTCACGGCCCATCAATCACGGACACATCACTCACAGACACAACACTCACGGTCCATCAATCACTGACACATCACTCACAGACACAACACTCACGGTCCAACACTCACCGTCCATCAATCACGGACACATCACTCACAGACACAACACTCACGGTCCAACACCCACGGTCCATCACTTATGGACACAACACTCACGGTCCATCACTCACGGACCATCACTCACAGTCCATTACTCTCGGTCCATCACTCACGGTCCATCAATCATGCACACATCACTCACAGACACAAAACTCATGATCTAACACTCACGGTCCATCACGCACGGACACAACACTCACGGTCCATCACTCACATTCGATCACTCACGGTCCACCACTCACAGTCCATCACTCACGGACCATCACTCACGGTCCATCACTCACAGTCCATCACTCACAGTCCATCACTCATGGACACATCACTCATGGTTCAACACTCACGGTCCAACACTCACGGTCCATCACTCACGGTCCAACACTCACGGTCCAACACTCACGGTCCATCACTCACAGTTCATCACTCACAGTCCATCACTCACGGACACATCACTCACACTTCCACACTCACGTTCCAACACTCACGGTCCAACACTCACGGACACATCACTCACAGACACAACACTCACGGTCCAACACTCACGGTCCATCAATCACGGTCCATCACTCACGGTCCATCACTCACGGTCCATCACTCACAGTCCATCACTCACGGTCCATCACTCACAATCCAACACTCACAGTCCAACACTCACGGTCCATCACTCACGGGGCACCACTCACGGTCCATCACTCACGGGGCATCACTCACGGTCCATCACTCACAGTCCATCACTCGCGGTCCATCACTCACGGTCCATCACTCACAGTCCAACATTCACAGTCCATCACTCACGGACACATCATTCACGTCCAACACTCACGGTCCATCACTCACGGACACAACACTCACGGTCCATCACGCACGGTCCAACACTCAAGGTCGAACACTCACGTTCCATCACTCACGGTCCATCACTCATGGACACATCACTCATGGTTCAACACTCACGGTACAACACTCACGGTCCAACACTCACGGACACAACACTCACGGTCCATTACTCATGGTCCAACACTCACGGTCCATCAATCACGGACACATCACTCACAGACACATCAATCACAGTCCATCACTCACGGTCCATTACACACGGACACAACACTCACGGTCCAACACTCACGGTCGATCACTCACGGAAACAACACTCAAGGTCCATCACTCACGGACACAACACTCACGGTCCATCAATCACGGACACATCACTCACAGACACAACACTCACGGTCCAACACTCAGGGTCAATCACTCACGGAAACAACACCCACGGTCCATCACTCACGGTCCAACACGCCTGGTCCATCACTCACGGTCCATCATTCACGGTGCAACACTCACGGTCCATCACTCACAGTCCATCACTCATGGTCCGTCACTCACAGTCCATCACTCACGGACACAACAATCACGGTCCATCAATCACGGTCCATCACTCACGGTCCATCACTCACAGTCCATCACTCACGGACACATCACTCACGGTTCAACACTCACGTTCCAACACTCACGGTCCATCACTCATGGTCCAACACTCACGGTCCATCACTCACAGTCCAACATTCACAGTCCATTACTTACGGACACATCATTCAAGGTCCAACACTCATGGTCCAACACTCACGGTCCATCACTCACGGTCCAACACTCACGGTCCAACAATCACGGACACATCACTCACGCTCCATCACTCACGGACACAACACTCACGGTCCAAGACTCACGTTCCATCACTCACGGTCCAACAGTCACGGTCCATCACTCACGGTCCAACACTCACGGTCCATCACTCATTGTACAACATTGACGGTCCAACACTCATGGTCCATCACTCACGGTCCATCACTCACGGACACAACACTCACGGTCCATCACTCTCGGTCCAACACTCACGGTCCAACACTCACTGTCCATCACTCACGGTCCAACACTCACGGTCCATCACTCACAGTCCATCACTCACAGTCCAACAATCACGGTCCATCACTCACGGTCCATCACTCACAGTCCATCACTCACGGACACATCACTCACGCTCCATCACTCACGGACACAACACTCTCGGTCCAAGACTCACGGTCCATCACTCACGGTCCAACAGTCACGGTCCATCACTCACGGTCCAACACTCACGGTCCATCACTCATGGTACAACATTGACGGTCCAACACTCATGGTCCATCACTCGCGGTCCATCACTCACGGACATAACACTCACGGTCCATCACTCACGGTCCAACACTCACGGTCCAACACTCACTGTCCATCACTCACGGTCCAACACTCACGGTCCATCACTCACAGTCCATCACTCACAGTCCAACAATCACGGTCCATCACTCACGGTCCATCACTCACAGTCCATCACTCACAGACACATCACTCACGGTTCAACACTCACGTTCCAACACTCACGGTCCATCACTCACGGTCCATCACTCACAGTCCATCACTCACGGACACATCACTCACAGTCCATCACTCACAGTCCAACAATCACGGTCCATCACTCACGGTCCATCACTCACGGTCCAACAGTCACGGTCCATCACTCATGGTCCAACACTCACGGTCCATCACTCATGGTACAACATTGACGGTCCAACACTCATGGTCCATCACTCACGGTCCATCACTCACGGTCCAACACTCATGGTCCAACACTCACTGTCCATCACTCACGGTCCAACACTCACGGTCCATCACTCACAGTCCATCACTCACAGTCCAACAATCACGGTCCATCACTCAAGGTCCATCACTCACGGTCCATCAATCACGGACACATCACTCACAGACACATCAATCACAGTCCATCACTCACGGTCCATTACACACGGACACAACACTCACGGTCCAACACTCACGGTCGATCACTCACGGAAACAACACTCAAGGTCCATCACTCACGGACACAACACTCACGGTCCATCAATCACGGACACATCACTCACAGACACAACACTCACGGTCCAACACTCAGGGTCGATCACTCACGGAAACAACACTCACGGTCCATCACTCACGGTCCAACACGCCTGGTCCATCACTCACGGTCCATCATTCACGGTGCAACACTCACGGTCCATCACTCACAGTCCATCACTCACGGTCCGTCACTCACAGTCCATCACTCACGGACACAACAATCACGGTCCATCAATCACGGTCCATCATTCACGGTCCATCAATCACGGTCCATCACTCACGGTCCATCACTCACAGTCCATCACTCACGGACACATCACTCACGGTTCAACACTCACGTTCCAACACTCACGGTCCATCACTCATGGTCCAACACTCACGGTCCATCACTCACAGTCCAACATTCACAGTCCATTACTTACGGACACATCATTCAAGGTCCAACACTCATGGTCCAACACTCACGGTCCATCACTCACGGTCCAACACTCACGGTCCAACAATCACGGACACAACACTCACGGTCCAAGACTCACGTTCCATCACTCACGGTCCAACAGTCACGGTCCATCACTCACGGTCCAACACTCACGGTCCATCACTCATTGTACAACATTGACGGTCCAACACTCATGGTCCATCACTCACGGTCCATCACTCACGGACACAACACTCACGGTCCATCACTCACGGTCCAACACTCACGGTCCAACACTCACTGTCCATCACTCACGGTCCAACACTCACGGTCCATCACTCACAGTCCATCACTCACAGTCCAACAATCACGGTCCATCACTCACGGTCCAACACTCACGGTCGATCACTCACGGAAACAACACTCAAGGTCCATCACTCACGGACACAACACTCACGGTCCATCAATCACGGACACATCACTCACAGACACAACACTCACGGTCCAACACTCAGGGTCGATCACTCACGGAAACAACACTCACGGTCCATCACTCACGGTCCAACACGCCTGGTCCATCACTCACGGTCCATCATTCACGGTGCAACACTCACGGTCCATCACTCACAGTCCATCACTCACGGTCCGTCACTCACAGTCCATCACTCACGGACACAACAATCACGGTCCATCAATCACGGTCCATCACTCACGGTCCATCACTCACAGTCCATCACTCACGGACACATCACTCACGGTTCAACACTCACGTTCCAACACTCACGGTCCATCACTCATGGTCCAACACTCACGGTCCATCACTCACAGTCCAACATTCACAGTCCATTACTTACGGACACATCATTCAAGGTCCAACACTCATGGTCCAACACTCACGGTCCATCACTCACGGTCCAACACTCACGGTCCAACAATCACGGACACATCACTCACGCTCCATCACTCACGGACACAACACTCACGGTCCAAGACTCACGTTCCATCACTCACGGTCCAACAGTCACGGTCCATCACTCACGGTCCAACACTCACGGTCCATCACTCATTGTACAACATTGACGGTCCAACACTCATGGTCCATCACTCACGGTCCATCACTCACGGACACAACACTCACGGTCCATCACTCACGGTCCAACACTCACGGTCCAACACTCACTGTCCATCACTCACGGTCCAACACTCACGGTCCATCACTCACAGTCCATCACTCACAGTCCAACAATCACGGTCCATCACTCACGGACACATCACTCACGGTTCAACACTCACGTTCCAACACTCACGGTCCATCACTCATGGTCCATCACTCACAGTCCAACACACACAGTCCATCACTCATGGACACATCATTCACGGTCCAACAATCACGGACACATCACTCACGCTCCATCACTCACGGACACAACACTCACGGTCCAAGACTCACGGTCCAACACTCACGGTCCATCAATCACGGACACATCACTCACAGACGCAACACTCACGGTCCAGCACTCACGGTCCAACACTCACGCACACAACACTCATGGTCCATCAGTCACGGACACATCACTCACAGACACAACACTCATGGTCCAACACTCACGGTCCATTACACACGGACACAACACTCACGGTCCATCAAACACTGAGACATCACTCACAGACACAACACTCACAGTCCATCAATCACGGACACATCACTCACAGACACAACACTCACAGTCCATCACTCACGGTCCAACACTCACGGTCCATCAATCACGGACACATCACTCACAGACACAACACTCACGGTCCATCACTCACGGTCCAACACTCACGGTCCATCACTCACGGACACAACACTCACGGTCCATCACTCACGGTACATCAATCACGGACACATCACTCACGGACACAACATTCACGGTCCAACACTCACGGACACATCACTCACGGTCCATCACTCACGGTCCATCACTCACAGTCCATCACTCACGGTCCATCACTCACGGTCTATCAATCACGGTCCATCAATCACGGTCCCTCACTCACGGTCCATCACTCACAGTCCATCACTCACAGTCCATCACTCACGGTCCATCACTCACGGTCCATCAATCACGGTCCATCAATCACGGACACATCAGTCACAGACACAACACTCACAGTCCATCACTCACGGACACAACACTCACGGTCCATCACTCGCGGAAACAACACTCACGGTCCATCACTTACGGACACAACACTCACGGTCCATCACTCATGGTACATCAATCACGGACACATCACTCACAGACACAACACTCACGGTCCAACACTCACGGTCCATCACTCACGGTCCAACACTCATGGTCCATCACTCACAGACACAACACTCACGGTCCATCACTCACGGTCCATCAATCACGGACACATGACTCACAGACACAACACTCACAGTCCATCACTCTCAGTCCATCACTCACGGTCCATCAATCACGGACACATCTCTCACAGACACAACACTCACGGTCCAACACTCACGGTCCATCACTCACGGACACAGCACTCACGGTCCATCACTCACGGTCCAACACTCACGGTCCATCACTCATGGTCCAACACTCACTGTCCAACACTCACGGTCCAACACTCACGGTCCATCACTCACGGACACAACAGCCACGGTCCAACACTCATGGTCCAACACTCACGGACACATCACTCACGGTCCATCACTCACGGTCCATCACTCACGGACACAACACTCACGGTTCCTCACTCACGGTCCCTCATTCACGGACACAAAACTCACTGTCCATCACTCACGGTCCAACACTCACGGTCCATCACTCACGGTCCATCACTCACGGTCCATCACTCACGGACACAACACTCACGGTTCCTCACTCACGGTCCCTCATTCACGGACACAACACTCACTGTCCATCACTCACGGTCCAACACTCACGGTCCATCATTCACGGTCCATCACTCACGGACACAGCACTCATGGTCCATCACTCACGGTCCATCATTCACTGACACAACACTCACGGTCCATCATTCGCAGACACAGCACTCACAGACACAACAGTCACGGTCCAACACTCACGGTCCATCACTCACGGTCCAACACTCACTTTCCATCACTCACGTTCCATCACTCACGGTCCATCACTCACGGTCCAACACTCACGGACACAACACTCACGGTCCATCACTCACGGTCCAACACTCACGGTCCAACACTCATGGACACAACACTCACGGTCCAACACTCACAGACACAACACTCACGGTCCATCACTCACGGACACAACACTCACGGTCCATCACTCACGGTCCATCACTCATGGTCCAACACTTACGGTCCATCACTCACGGTCCAATACTCACGGTCCAACACTCACAGTCCAACACTCACAGTCCATCACTCACGGTCCATCACTCACGGACACAACACTCACGGTCTATCACTCACGGACACAACACTCACGGTCCAACACTCACAGACACAACACTCACGGTCCATCACTCACGGACACAACACTCACGGTCCATCACTCATGGTCCAACACTTACGGTCCATCACTCACGGTCCAACACTCACAGTCCAACACTCACGGTCCATCACTCACGGTCCATCACTCACGGTCCATCACTCACGGACACAACACTCACGGTTCCTCACTCACGGTCCCTCATTCACGGTCCATCATTCACGGTCCATCACTCATGGACACAGCACTCATGGTCCATCACTCACGGTCCATCATTCACTGACACAACACTCACGGTCCATCATTCGCAGACACAGCACTCACGGACACAACAGTCACGGTCCAACACTCACGGTCCATCACTCACGGTCCAACACTCACTTTCCATCACTCACGTTCCATCACTCACGGTCCATCACTCACGGTCCAACACTCACGGACACAACACTCACGGTCCATCACTCATGGTCCAACACTTACGGTCCATCACTCACGGTCCAACACTCACAGTCCAACACTCACAGTCCATCACTCACGGTCCATCACTCACGGACACAACACTCACGGTCCATCACTCGTGGTCCAATACTCACGGTCCAACACTCACGGTCCATCACTCACGGACACAACACTCACGGTCCAATATTCACGGTCCATCACTCAAGGACACAACACTCACGGTCCATCACTCACGGTCCAACACTCACGGTCCATCACTCACAGACACAACACTCACAGTCCATCACTCACGGTCCAACACTCACGGTCCGTCACTCACGGACACAACACTCATGGTCCAACACTCACGGTCCGACACTCTCGGTCCAACACTCACGGTTCCTCACTCACGGTCCCTCATTCACGGACACAACACTCACTGTCCATCACTCACGGTCCAACACTCACGGTCCAAAACTCTCAGTCCAACACTCACGGTCCAACACTCACGTTCCATCACTCACTGTCCAACACTCACGGACGCAACACTCACGGAGTAACACTCACGGTCCATCACTCACAGTCCAACACTCACAGTCCAACACTCACGGACTAACACACACGGTCCAACACTCACG
Organism: Pristiophorus japonicus; assembly: GCF_044704955.1. NCBI lineage: Eukaryota > Metazoa > Chordata > Chondrichthyes > Pristiophoridae > Pristiophorus > Pristiophorus japonicus. Next base: position 201,878,645 of record NC_091979.1, on the reverse strand, counting down.
GTCCAACACTCACGGACACATCACTCACGGACCAACACTCACGGACACAACACTCACGGTCCAACACTCATGGTCCAACACTCACGGTCCGACACTCTCGGTCCAACACTCACGGTTCCTCACTCACGGTCCCTCATTCACGGACACAACACTCACTGTCCATCACTCACGGTCCAACACTCACGGTCCAAAACTCTCAGTCCAACACTCACGGTCCAACACTCACGTTCCATCACTCACTGTCCAACACTCACGGACGCAACACTCACGGAGTAACACTCACGGTCCATCACTCACAGTCCAACACTCACAGTCCAACACTCACGGTCCAACACTCACGGACTAACACACACGGTCCAACACTCACGGTCCAACACTCACGGACACATCACTCACGGACCAACACTCACAGACACAACACTCACGGTCCAACACTCATGGTCCAACACTCACGGTCCGTTACTCACGGTCCATCACTCACAGACACAACACTCACGGACTAACACTCACGGTCCAACACTCACGGACACATCACTCACGGACACAACACGCACGGTCCAACACTCACGGTCCAACACTCACGGTCCAACACTCACGGTCCGTTACTCACGGTCCATCACTCACAGACACAACACTCACGGTCCATCACTCACGGACACAACACTCATGGTCCATCGCTCACGGTCCAACACTCACAGTCCATCACTCACATTCCACCACTCACAGTCCATCACTCACGGAACATCACTCACGGTCCATCACTCACAGTCCATCACTCACGGACACAACACTCACGGTCCATCAATCACGCATACATCACTCACAGACACAACACTCACGGTCCATCACTCACAGTCCATCACTCACGGAACATCACTCACGGTCCATCACTCACAGTCCATCACTCACAGACACAACACTCACGGTCCATCACTCACGGTCCAACACTCACGCTCCAACACTCACGGTCCATCAATCACAGACACATCACTCACAGACACAACACTCACAGTCCATCACTCACGGTCCAACACTCACGGTCCATCAATCACGGACACATCACTCACAGACACAACACTCACGGTCCAGCACTCACGGTCCAACACTCACACACACAACACTCATGTTCCATCAATCACGGACACATCACTCACAGACACAACACTCACGGTCCAACACTCACGGTCCATTACACACAGACACAACACTCACGGTCCATCACTCACGGACACAACACTCACGGTCCATCACTCACGGTACATCAATCACGGATATATCACTCACAGACACAACACTCACGGTCCAACACTCACGGTCCATCACTCACATTCGATCACTCACGGTCCATCACTCACGGTCCATCACTCACGGTCCAACACTCACAGTCCATCACTCACAGTCCATCACTCACGGACCATCACTCACGGTCCATCACTCACGGTCCATCACTCATGGACACATCATTCATGGTTCAACACTCACGGTACAACACTCACGGTCCAACACTCACGGAAACAACACTCACGGTCCATCACTCACGGACACAACACTCACGGTCCATCACTCATGGTACATCAATCACGGACACATCACTCACAGACACAACACTCACGGTCCAACACTCACGGTCCAACACTCATTGTCCATCACTCATGGACACAACACTCACGGTCCATCACTCACGGTCCATCAATCACGGACACGTGACTCACAGACACAACACTTACAGTCCATCACTCTCGGTCCATCACTCACGGTCCATCACTCACGGACACAACACTCACGGTCCATCACTCACGGTCCAACACTCACGGTCCAACACTCACTGTCCATCACTCACGGTCCAACACTCACGGTCCATCACTCACAGTCCATCACTCACAGTCCAACAATCACGGTCCATCACTCACGGTCCATCACTCACAGTCCATCACTCACAGACATATCACTCACGGTTCAACACTCACGTTCCAACACTCACGGTCCATCACTCACGGTCCATCACTCACAGTCCATCACTCACGGACACATCACTCACAGTCCATCACTCACAGTCCAACAATCACGGTCCATCACTCACGGTCCATCACTCACGGTCCAACAGTCACGGTCCATCACTCACGGTCCAACACTCACGGTCCATCACTCATGGTACAACATTGACGGTCCAACACTCATGGTCCATCACTCACGGTCCATCACTCACGGTCCAACACTCATGGTCCAACACTCACAGTCCATCACTCACGGTCCAACACTCACGGTCCATCACTCACAGTCCATCACTCACAGTCCAACAATCACGGTCCATCACTCAAGGTCCATCACTCACAGTCCATCACTCACGGACACATCACTCACGGTTCAACACTCACGTTCCAACACTCACGGTCCATCACTCATGGTCCATCACTCACAGTCCAACACACACAGTCCATCACTCATGGACACATCATTCACGGTCCAACAATCACGGACACATCACTCACGCTCCATCACTCACGGACACAACACTCACGGTCCAAGACTCACGGTCCAACACTCACGGTCCATCAATCACGGACACATCACTCACAGACGCAACACTCACGGTCCAGCACTCACGGTCCAACACTCACGCACACAACACTCATGGTCCATCAGTCACGGACACATCACTCACAGACACAACACTCATGGTCCAACACTCACGGTCCATTACACACGGACACAACACTCACGGTCCATCAAACACTGAGACATCACTCACAGACACAACACTCACAGTCCATCAATCACGGACACATCACTCACAGACACAACACTCACAGTCCATCACTCACGGTCCAACACTCACGGTCCATCAATCACGGACACATCACTCACAGACACAACACTCACGGTCCATCACTCACGGTCCAACACTCACGGTCCATCACTCACGGACACAACACTCACGGTCCATCACTCACGGTACATCAATCACGGACACATCACTCACGGACACAACATTCACGGTCCAACACTCACGGACACATCACTCACGGTCCATCACTCACGGTCCATCACTCACAGTCCATCACTCACGGTCCATCACTCACGGTCTATCAATCACGGTCCATCAATCACGGTCCCTCACTCACGGTCCATCACTCACAGTCCATCACTCACAGTCCATCACTCACGGTCCATCACTCACGGTCCATCAATCACGGTCCATCAATCACGGACACATCAGTCACAGACACAACACTCACAGTCCATCACTCACGGACACAACACTCACGGTCCATCACTCGCGGAAACAACACTCACGGTCCATCACTTACGGACACAACACTCACGGTCCATCACTCATGGTACATCAATCACGGACACATCACTCACAGACACAACACTCACGGTCCAACACTCACGGTCCATCACTCACGGTCCAACACTCATGGTCCATCACTCACAGACACAACACTCACGGTCCATCACTCACGGTCCATCAATCACGGACACATGACTCACAGACACAACACTCACAGTCCATCACTCTCAGTCCATCACTCACGGTCCATCAATCACGGACACATCTCTCACAGACACAACACTCACGGTCCAACACTCACGGTCCATCACTCACGGACACAGCACTCACGGTCCATCACTCACGGTCCAACACTCACGGTCCATCACTCATGGTCCAACACTCACTGTCCAACACTCACGGTCCAACACTCACGGTCCATCACTCACGGACACAACAGCCACGGTCCAACACTCATGGTCCAACACTCACGGACACATCACTCACGGTCCATCACTCACGGTCCATCACTCACGGACACAACACTCACGGTTCCTCACTCACGGTCCCTCATTCACGGACACAAAACTCACTGTCCATCACTCACGGTCCAACACTCACGGTCCATCACTCACGGTCCATCACTCACGGTCCATCACTCACGGACACAACACTCACGGTTCCTCACTCACGGTCCCTCATTCACGGACACAACACTCACTGTCCATCACTCACGGTCCAACACTCACGGTCCATCATTCACGGTCCATCACTCACGGACACAGCACTCATGGTCCATCACTCACGGTCCATCATTCACTGACACAACACTCACGGTCCATCATTCGCAGACACAGCACTCACGGACACAACAGTCACGGTCCAACACTCACGGTCCATCACTCACGGTCCAACACTCACTTTCCATCACTCACGTTCCATCACTCACGGTCCATCACTCACGGTCCAACACTCACGGACACAACACTCACGGTCCATCACTCACGGTCCAACACTCACGGTCCAACACTCATGGACACAACACTCACGGTCCAACACTCACAGACACAACACTCACGGTCCATCACTCACGGACACAACACTCACGGTCCATCACTCATGGTCCAACACTTACGGTCCATCACTCACGGTCCAATACTCACGGTCCAACACTCACAGTCCAACACTCACAGTCCATCACTCACGGTCCATCACTCACGGACACAACACTCACGGTCTATCACTCACGGACACAACACTCACGGTCCAACACTCACAGACACAACACTCACGGTCCATCACTCACGGACACAACACTCACGGTCCATCACTCATGGTCCAACACTTACGGTCCATCACTCACGGTCCAACACTCACAGTCCAACACTCACGGTCCATCACTCACGGTCCATCACTCACGGTCCATCACTCACGGACACAACACTCACGGTTCCTCACTCACGGTCCCTCATTCACGGTCCATCATTCACGGTCCATCACTCATGGACACAGCACTCATGGTCCATCACTCACGGTCCATCATTCACTGACACAACACTCACGGTCCATCATTCGCAGACACAGCACTCACGGACACAACAGTCACGGTCCAACACTCACGGTCCATCACTCACGGTCCAACACTCACTTTCCATCACTCACGTTCCATCACTCACGGTCCATCACTCACGGTCCAACACTCACGGACACAACACTCACGGTCCATCACTCATGGTCCAACACTTACGGTCCATCACTCACGGTCCAACACTCACAGTCCAACACTCACAGTCCATCACTCACGGTCCATCACTCACGGACACAACACTCACGGTCCATCACTCGTGGTCCAATACTCACGGTCCAACACTCACAGTCCAACACTCATGGTCCATCACTCACGGTCCATCACTCACGGACACAACACTCACGGTCCAATATTCACGGTCCATCACTCAAGGACACAACACTCACGGTCCATCACTCACGGTCCAACACTCACGGTCCATCACTCACAGACACAACACTCACGGTCCATCACTCACGGTCCAACACTCACGGTCCGTCACTCACGGACACAACACTCATGGTCCAACACTCACGGTCCGACACTCTCGGTCCAACACTCACGGTTCCTCACTCACGGTCCCTCATTCACGGACACAACACTCACTGTCCATCACTCACGGTCCAACACTCACGGTCCAAAACTCTCAGTCCAACACTCACGGTCCAACACTCACGTTCCATCACTCACTGTCCAACACTCACGGACGCAACACTCACGGAGTAACACTCACGGTCCATCACTCACAGTCCAACACTCACAGTCCAACACTCACGGACTAACACACACGGTCCAACACTCACGGTCCAACACTCACGGACACATCACTCACGGACCAACACTCACGGACACAACACTCACGGTCCAACACTCATGGTCCAACACTCACGGTCCGACACTCTCGGTCCAACACTCACGGTTCCTCACTCACGGTCCCTCATTCACGGACACAACACTCACTGTCCATCACTCACGGTCCAACACTCACGGTCCAAAACTCTCAGTCCAACACTCACGGTCCAACACTCACGTTCCATCACTCACTGTCCAACACTCACGGACGCAACACTCACGGAGTAACACTCACGGTCCATCACTCACAGTCCAACACTCACAGTCCAACACTCACGGTCCAACACTCACGGACTAACACACACGGTCCAACACTCACGGTCCAACACTCACGGACACATCACTCACGGACCAACACTCACAGACACAACACTCACGGTCCAACACTCATGGTCCAACACTCACGGTCCGTTACTCACGGTCCATCACTCACAGACACAACACTCACGGACTAACACTCACGGTCCAACACTCACGGACACATCACTCACGGACACAACACGCACGGTCCAACACTCACGGTCCAACACTCACGGTCCAACACTCACGGTCCGTTACTCACGGTCCATCACTCACAGACACAACACTCACGGTCCATCACTCACGGACACAACACTCATGGTCCATCGCTCACGGTCCAACACTCACAGTCCATCACTCACATTCCACCACTCACAGTCCATCACTCACGGAACATCACTCACGGTCCATCACTCACAGTCCATCACTCACGGACACAACACTCACGGTCCATCAATCACGCATACATCACTCACAGACACAACACTCACGGTCCATCACTCACAGTCCATCACTCACGGAACATCACTCACGGTCCATCACTCACAGTCCATCACTCACAGACACAACACTCACGGTCCATCACTCACGGTCCAACACTCACGCTCCAACACTCACGGTCCATCAATCACAGACACATCACTCACAGACACAACACTCACAGTCCATCACTCACGGTCCAACACTCACGGTCCATCAATCACGGACACATCACTCACAGACACAACACTCACGGTCCAGCACTCACGGTCCAACACTCACACACACAACACTCATGTTCCATCAATCACGGACACATCACTCACAGACACAACACTCACGGTCCAACACTCACGGTCCATTACACACAGACACAACACTCACGGTCCATCACTCACGGACACAACACTCACGGTCCATCACTCACGGTACATCAATCACGGATATATCACTCACAGACACAACACTCACGGTCCAACACTCACGGTCCATCACTCACATTCGATCACTCACGGTCCATCACTCACGGTCCATCACTCACGGTCCAACACTCACAGTCCATCACTCACAGTCCATCACTCACGGACCATCACTCACGGTCCATCACTCACGGTCCATCACTCATGGACACATCATTCATGGTTCAACACTCACGGTACAACACTCACAGTCCAACACTCACGGAAACAACACTCACGGTCCATCACTCACGGACACAACACTCACGGTCCATCACTCATGGTACATCAATCACGGACACATCACTCACAGACACAACACTCACGGTCCAACACTCACGGTCCAACACTCATTGTCCATCACTCATGGACACAACACTCACGGTCCATCACTCACGGTCCATCAATCACGGACACGTGACTCACAGACACAACACTTACAGTCCATCACTCTCGGTCCATCACTCACGGTCCATCAATCACTGACACATCACTCACAGACACAACACTCACGGTCCAACACTCACCGTCCATCAATCACGGACACATCACTCACAGACACAACACTCACGGTCCAACACCCACGGTCCATCACTTATGGACACAACACTCACGGTCCATCACTCACGGACCATCACTCACAGTCCATTACTCTCGGTCCATCACTCACGGTCCATCAATCATGGACACATCACTCACAGACACAAAACTCATGATCTAACACTCACGGTCCATCACGCACGGACACAACACTCACGGTCCATCACTCACATTCGATCACTCACGGTCCATCACTCACGGTCCATCACTCACGGTCCAACACTCACAGTCCATCACTCACAGTCCATCACTCACGGACCATCACTCACGGATCATCATTCACAGTCCATCACTCATGGACACATCACTCATGGTTCAACACTCACGGTACAACACTCACGGTCCAACACTCACGGACACAGCACTCACGGTCCATCACTCACGGTCCAACACTCACGGTCCAACACTCACGGTCAATCAATCACGGACACATCACTTACAGACACAACACTCACAGTTCATCACTCACGGTCCAACACTCACGGTCCATCACTCACGGACACAACACTCACAGACACAACACTCACGGTCCATCACTCACATTCGATCACTCACGGTCCACCACTCACAGTCCATCACTCACGGACCATCACTCACGGTCCATCACTCACAGTCCATCACTCACAGTCCATCACTCATGGACACATCACTCATGGTTCAACACTCACGGTCCAACACTCACGGTCCATCACTCACGGTCCAACACTCACGGTCCAACACTCACGGTCCATCACTCACAGTTCATCACTCACAGTCCATCACTCACGGACACATCACTCACACTTCCACACTCACGTTCCAACACTCACGGTCCAACACTCACGGTCCAACACTCACGGACACATCACTCACAGACACAACACTCACGGTCCAACACTCACGGTCCATCAATCACGGTCCATCACTCACGGTCCATCACTCACGGTCCATCACTCACAGTCCATCACTCACGGTCCATCACTCACAATCCAACACTCACAGTCCAACACTCACGGTCCATCACTCACGGGGCACCACTCACGGTCCATCACTCACGGGGCATCACTCACGGTCCATCACTCACAGTCCATCACTCACGGTCCATCACTCACAGTCCAACATTCACAGTCCATCACTCACGGACACATCATTCACGTCCAACACTCACGGTCCATCACTCACGGACACAACACTCACGGTCCATCACGCACGGTCCAACACTCAAGGTCGAACACTCACGTTCCATCACTCACGGTCCATCACTCATGGACACATCACTCATGGTTCAACACTCACGGTACAACACTCACGGTGCAACACTCACGGACACAACAGTCACGGTCCATTACTCATGGTCCAACACTCACGGTCCATCAATCACGGACACATCACTCACAGACACATCAATCACAGTCCATCACTCACGGTACATTACACACGGACACAACACTCACGGTCCAACACTCACGGTCGATCACTCACGGAAACAACACTCAAGGTCCATCACTCACGGACACAACACTCACGGTCCATCAATCACGGACACATCACTCACAGACACAACACTCACGGTCCAACACTCAGGGTCGATCACTCACGGAAACAACACTCACGGTCCATCACTCACGGTCCAACACGCCTGGTCCATCACTCACGGTCCATCATTCACGGTGCAACACTCACGGTCCATCACTCACAGTCCATCACTCACGGTCCGTCACTCACAGTCCATCACTCACGGACACAACAATCACGGTCCATCAATCACGGTCCATCACTCACGGTCCATCACTCACAGTCCATCACTCACGGACACATCACTCACGGTTCAACACTCACGTTCCAACACTCACGGTCCATCACTCATGGTCCAACACTCACGGTCCATCACTCACAGTCCAACATTCACAGTCCATCACTCACGGACACATCATTCAAGGTCCAGCACTCATGGTCCAACACTCATGGTCCATCACTCACGGTTCAACACTCACGGTCCAACAATCACGGACACATCACTCACGCTCCATCACTCACGGACACAACACTCACGGTCCAAGACTCACGTTCCATCACTCACGGTCCAACAGTCACGGTCCATCACTCACGGTCCAACACTCACGGTCCATCACTCATTGTACAACATTGACGGTCCAACACTCATGGTCCATCACTCACGGTCCATCACTCACGGACACAACACTCACGGTCCATCACTCACGGTCCAACACTCACGGTCCAACACTCACTGTCCATCACTCACGGTCCAACACTCACGGTCCATCACTCACAGTCCATCACTCACAGTCCAACAATCACGGTCCATCACTCACGGTCCATCACTCACAGTCCATCACTCACGGACACATCACTCACGCTCCATCACTCACGGACACAACACTCACGGTCCAAGACTCACGGTCCATCACTCACGGTCCAACAGTCACGGTCCATCACTCACGGTCCAACACTCACGGTCCATCACTCATGGTACAACATTGACGGTCCAACACTCATGGTTCATCACTCACGGTCCATCACTCACGGACACAACACTCACGGTCCATCACTCACGGTCCAACACTCACGGTCCAACACTCACTGTCCATCACTCACGGTCCAACACTCATGGTCCATCACTCACAGTCCATCACTCACAGTCCAACAATCACGGTCCATCACTCACGGTCCATCACTCACAGTCCATCACTCACAGACACATCACTCACGGTTCAACACTCACGTTCCAACACTCACGGTCCATCACTCACGGTCCATCACTCACAGTCCATCACTCACGGACACATCACTCACAGTCCATCACTCACAGTCCAACAATCACAGTCCATCACTCACGGTCCATCACTCACGGTCCAACAGTCACGGTCCATCACTCACGGTCCATCACTCACAATCCAACACTCACAGTCCAACACTCACGGTCCATCACTCACGGGGCACCACTCACGGTCCATCACTCACGGGGCATCACTCACGGTCCATCACTCACAGTCCATCACTCACGGTCCATCACTCACAGTCCAACATTCACAGTCCATCACTCACGGACACATCATTCACGTCCAACACTCACGGTCCATCACTCACGGACACAACACTCACGGTCCATCACGCACGGTCCAACACTCAAGGTCGAACACTCACGTTCCATCACTCACGGTCCATCACTCATGGACACATCACTCATGGTTCAACACTCACGGTACAACACTCACGGTGCAACACTCACGGACACAACACTCACGGTCCATTACTCATGGTCCAACACTCACGGTCCATCAATCACGGACACATCACTCACAGACACATCAATCACAGTCCATCACTCACGGTACATTACACACGGACACAACACTCACGGTCCAACACTCACGGTCGATCACTCACGGAAACAACACTCAAGGTCCATCACTCACGGACACAACACTCACGGTCCATCAATCACGGACACATCACTCACAGACACAACACTCACGGTCCAACACTCAGGGTCGATCACTCACGGAAACAACACTCACGGTCCATCACTCACGGTCCAACACGCCTGGTCCATCACTCACGGTCCATCATTCACGGTGCAACACTCACGGTCCATCACTCACAGTCCATCACTCACGGTCCGTCACTCACAGTCCATCACTCACGGACACAACAATCACGGTCCATCAATCACGGTCCATCACTCACGGTCCATCACTCACAGTCCATCACTCACGGACACATCACTCACGGTTCAACACTCACGTTCCAACACTCACGGTCCATCACTCATGGTCCAACACTCACGGTCCATCACTCACAGTCCAACATTCACAGTCCATCACTCACGGACACATCATTCAAGGTCCAGCACTCATGGTCCAACACTCATGGTCCATCACTCACGGTTCAACACTCACGGTCCAACAATCACGGACACATCACTCACGCTCCATGACTCACGGACACAACACTCACGGTCCAAGACTCACGTTCCATCACTCACGGTCCAACAGTCACGGTCCATCACTCACGGTCCAACACTCACGGTCCATCACTCATTGTACAACATTGACGGTCCAACACTCATGGTCCATCACTCACGGTCCATCACTCACGGACACAACACTCACGGTCCATCACTCACGGTCCAACACTCACGGTCCAACACTCACTGTCCATCACTCACGGTCCAACACTCACGGTCCATCACTCACAGTCCATCACTCACAGTCCAACAATCACGGTCCATCACTCACGGTCCATCACTCACAGTCCATCACTCACGGACACATCACTCACGCTCCATCACTCACGGACACAACACTCACGGTCCAAGACTCACGGTCCATCACTCACGGTCCAACAGTCACGGTCCATCACTCACGGTCCAACACTCACGGTCCATCACTCATGGTACAACATTGACGGTCCAACACTCATGGTTCATCACTCACGGTCCATCACTCACGGACACAACACTCACGGTCCATCACTCACGGTCCAACACTCACGGTCCAACACTCACTGTCCATCACTCACGGTCCAACACTCATGGTCCATCACTCACAGTCCATCACTCACAGTCCAACAATCACGGTCCATCACTCACGGTCCATCACTCACAGTCCATCACTCACAGACACATCACTCACGGTTCAACACTCACGTTCCAACACTCACGGTCCATCACTCACGGTCCATCACTCACAGTCCATCACTCACGGACACATCACTCACAGTCCATCACTCACAGTCCAACAATCACAGTCCATCACTCACGGTCCATCACTCACGGTCCAACAGTCACGGTCCATCACTCACGGTCCAACACTCACGGTCCATCACTCATGGTACAACATTGACGGTCCAGCACTCATGGTCCATCACTCTCGGTCCATCACTCACGGACACAACACTCACGGTCCATCACTCACGGTCCAACACTCACGGTCCAACACTCACTGTCCATCACTCACGGTCCAACACTCACGGTCCATCACTCACAGTCCATCACTCACAGTCCAACAATCACGGTCCATCACTCAAGGTCCATCACTCACAGTCCATCATTCACGGTCCAACAATCACGGACACATCACTCACGCTCCATCACTCACGGACACAACACTCACGGTCCAAGACTCACGGTCCAACACTCACGGTCCATCAATCACGGACACATCACTCACAGACGCAACACTCACGGTCCAGCACTCACGGTCCAACACTCACGCACACAACACTCATGGTCCATCAGTCACGGACACATCACTCACAGACACAACACTCACGGTCCAACACTCATTGTCCATCACTCATGGACACAACACTCACGGTCCATCACTCACGGTCCATCAATCACGGACACGTGACTCACAGACACAACACTTACAGTCCATCACTCTCGGTCCATCACTCACGGTCCATCAATCACTGACACATCACTCACAGACACAACACTCACGGTCCAACACTCACCGTCCATCAATCACGGACACATCACTCACAGACACAACACTCACGGTCCAACACCCACGGTCCATCACTTATGGACACAACACTCACGGTCCATCACTCACGGACCATCACTCACAGTCCATTACTCTCGGTCCATCACTCACGGTCCATCAATCATGGACACATCACTCACAGACACAAAACTCATGATCTAACACTCACGGTCCATCACGCACGGACACAACACTCACGGTCCATCACTCACATTCGATCACTCACGGTCCATCACTCACGGTCCATCACTCACGGTCCAACACTCACAGTCCATCACTCACAGTCCATCACTCACGGACCATCACTCACGGATCATCATTCACAGTCCATCACTCATGGACACATCACTCATGGTTCAACACTCACGGTACAACACTCACGGTCCAACACTCACGGACACAGCACTCACGGTCCATCACTCACGGTCCAACACTCACGGTCCAACACTCACGGTCAATCAATCACGGACACATCACTTACAGACACAACACTCACAGTTCATCACTCACGGTCCAACACTCACGGTCCATCACTCACGGACACAACACTCACAGACACAACACTCACGGTCCATCACTCACATTCGATCACTCACGGTCCACCACTCACAGTCCATCACTCACGGACCATCACTCACGGTCCATCACTCACAGTCCATCACTCACAGTCCATCACTCATGGACACATCACTCATGGTTCAACACTCACGGTCCAACACTCACGGTCCATCACTCACGGTCCAACACTCACGGTCCAACACTCACGGTCCATCACTCACAGTTCATCACTCACAGTCCATCACTCACGGACACATCACTCACACTTCCACACTCACGTTCCAACACTCACGGTCCAACACTCACGGTCCAACACTCACGGACACATCACTCACAGACACAACACTCACGGTCCAACACTCACGGTCCATCAATCACGGTCCATCACTCACGGTCCATCACTCACGGTCCATCACTCACAGTCCATCACTCACGGTCCATCACTCACAATCCAACACTCACAGTCCAACACTCACGGTCCATCACTCACGGGGCACCACTCACGGTCCATCACTCACGGGGCATCACTCACGGTCCATCACTCACAGTCCATCACTCACGGTCCATCACTCACAGTCCAACATTCACAGTCCATCACTCACGGACACATCATTCACGTCCAACACTCACGGTCCATCACTCACGGACACAACACTCACGGTCCATCACGCACGGTCCAACACTCAAGGTCGAACACTCACGTTCCATCACTCACGGTCCATCACTCATGGACACATCACTCATGGTTCAACACTCACGGTACAACACTCACGGTGCAACACTCACGGACACAACACTCACGGTCCATTACTCATGGTCCAACACTCACGGTCCATCAATCACGGACACATCACTCACAGACACATCAATCACAGTCCATCACTCACGGTACATTACACACGGACACAACACTCACGGTCCAACACTCACGGTCGATCACTCACGGAAACAACACTCAAGGTCCATCACTCACGGACACAACACTCACGGTCCATCAATCACGGACACATCACTCACAGACACAACACTCACGGTCCAACACTCAGGGTCGATCACTCACGGAAACAACACTCACGGTCCATCACTCACGGTCCAACACGCCTGGTCCATCACTCACGGTCCATCATTCACGGTGCAACACTCACGGTCCATCACTCACAGTCCATCACTCACGGTCCGTCACTCACAGTCCATCACTCACGGACACAACAATCACGGTCCATCAATCACGGTCCATCACTCACGGTCCATCACTCACAGTCCATCACTCACGGACACATCACTCACGGTTCAACACTCACGTTCCAACACTCACGGTCCATCACTCATGGTCCAACACTCACGGTCCATCACTCACAGTCCAACATTCACAGTCCATCACTCACGGACACATCATTCAAGGTCCAGCACTCATGGTCCAACACTCATGGTCCATCACTCACGGTTCAACACTCACGGTCCAACAATCACGGACACATCACTCACGCTCCATCACTCACGGACACAACACTCACGGTCCAAGACTCACGTTCCATCACTCACGGTCCAACAGTCACGGTCCATCACTCACGGTCCAACACTCACGGTCCATCACTCATTGTACAACATTGACGGTCCAACACTCATGGTCCATCACTCACGGTCCATCACTCACGGACACAACACTCACGGTCCATCACTCACGGTCCAACACTCACGGTCCAACACTCACTGTCCATCACTCACGGTCCAACACTCACGGTCCATCACTCACAGTCCATCACTCACAGTCCAACAATCACGGTCCATCACTCACGGTCCATCACTCACAGTCCATCACTCACGGACACATCACTCACGCTCCATCACTCACGGATACAACACTCACGGTCCAAGACTCACGGTCCATCACTCACGGTCCAACAGTCACGGTCCATCACTCACGGTCCAACACTCACGGTCCATCACTCATGGTACAACATTGACGGTCCAACACTCATGGTTCATCACTCACGGTCCATCACTCACGGACACAACACTCACGGTCCATCACTCACGGTCCAACACTCACGGTCCAACACTCACTGTCCATCACTCACGGTCCAACACTCATGGTCCATCACTCACAGTCCATCACTCACAGTCCAACAATCACGGTCCATCACTCACGGTCCATCACTCACAGTCCATCACTCACAGACACATCACTCACGGTTCAACACTCACGTTCCAACACTCACGGTCCATCACTCACGGTCCATCACTCACAGTCCATCACTCACGGACACATCACTCACAGTCCATCACTCACAGTCCAACAATCACAGTCCATCACTCACGGTCCATCACTCACGGTCCAACAGTCACGGTCCATCACTCACGGTCCAACACTCACGGTCCATCACTCATGGTACAACATTGACGGTCCAGCACTCATGGTCCATCACTCTCGGTCCATCACTCACGGACACAACACTCACGGTCCATCACTCACGGTCCAACACTCACGGTCCAACACTCACTGTCCATCACTCACGGTCCAACACTCACGGTCCATCACTCACAGTCCATCACTCACAGTCCAACAATCACGGTCCATCACTCAAGGTCCATCACTCACAGTCCATCACTCACGGACACATCACTCACGGTTCAACACTCACGTTCCAACACTCACGGTCCATCACTCATGGTCCATCACTCACAGTCCAACACTCACAGTCCATCACTCATGGACACATCATTCACGGTCCAACAATCACGGACACATCACTCACGCTCCATCACTCACGGACACAACACTCACGGTCCAAGACTCACGGTCCAACACTCACGGTCCATCAATCACGGACACATCACTCACAGACGCAACACTCACGGTCCAGCACTCACGGTCCAACACTCACGCACACAACACTCATGGTCCATCAGTCACGGACACATCACTCACAGACACAACACTCATGGTCCAACACTCACGGTCCATTACACACGGACACAACACTCACGGTCCATCAATCACTGAGACATCACTCACAGACACAACACTCACAGTCCATCAATCACGGACACATCACTCACATACACAACACTCACAGTCCATCACTCACGGTCCAACACTCACGGTCCATCAATCACGGACACATCACTCACAGACACAACACTCACGGTCCATCACTCACGGTCCAACACTCACGGTACATCAATCATGGACACATCACTCACGGACACAACATTCACGGTCCAACACTCACGGACACATCACTCACGGTCCATCACTCACAGTCCAACACTCACGGTCCATCACTCATGGTACAACATTGACGGTCCAACACTCATGGTCCATCACTCACGGTCCATCACTCACGGACACAACACTCACGGTCCATCACTCACGGTCCAACACTCACGGTCCAACACTCACGGTCCATCACTCACAGTCCATCACTCACGGTCCATCACTCACGGTCTATCAATCACGGTCCATCAATCACGGTCCCTCACTCACGGTCCATCACTCACAGTCCATCACTCACAGTCCATCACTCACGGTCCATCACTCACGGTCCATCAATCACGGTCCATCAATCACGGACACATCACTCACAGACACAACACTCACAGTCCATCACTCACGGACACAACACTCACGGTCCATCACTCGCGGAAACAACACTCACGGTCCATCACTCACGGACACAACACTCACGGTCCATCACTCATGGTACATCAATCACGGACACATCACTCACAGACACAACACTCACGGTCCAACACTCACGGTCCATCACTCACGGTCCAACACTCATGGTCCATCACTCACAGACACAACACTCACGGTCCATCACTCACGGTCCATCAATCACGGACACATGACTCACAGACACAACACTCACAGTCCATCACTCTCAGTCCATCACTCACGGTCCATCAATCACGGACACATCTCTCACAGACACAACACTCACGGTCCAACACTCACGGTCCATCACTCACGGACACAGCACTCACCGTCCATCACTCACGGTCCAACACTCACGGTCCATCACTCATGGTCCAACACTCACTGTCCAACACTCACGGTCCAACACTCACGGTCCATCACTCACGGACACAACAGCCACGGTCCAACACTCATGGTCCAACACTCACGGACACATCACTCACGGTCCATCACTCACGGTCCATCACTCACGGACACAACACTCACGGTTCCTCACTCACGGTCCCTCATTCACGGACACAACACTCACTGTCCATCACTCACGGTCCAACACTCACGGTCCATCACTCACGGTCCATCACTCACGGTCCATCACTCACGGACACAACACTCACAGTTCCTCACTCACGGTCCCTCATTCACGGACACAACACTCACTGTCCATCACTCACGGTCCAACACTCACGGTCCATCATTCACGGTCCATCACTCACGGACACAGCACTCATGGTCCATCACTCACGGTCCATCATTCACTGACACAACACTCACGGTCCATCATTCGCAGACACAGCAGTCACGGACACAACAGTCACGGTCCAACACTCACGGTCCATCACTCACGGTCCAACACTCACTTTCCATCACTCACGTTCCATCACTCACGGTCCATCACTCACGGTCCAACACTCACGGACACAACACTCACGGTCCATCACTCACGGACCAACACTCACGGTCCAACACTCATGGACACAACACTCACGGTCCAACACTCACAGACACAACACTCACGGTCCATCACTCACGGACACAACACTCACGGTCCATCACTCATGGTCCAACACTTACGGTCCATCACTCACGGTCCAATACTCACGGTCCAACACTCACAGTCCAACACTCACAGTCCATCACTCACGGTCCATCACTCACGGACACAACACTCACGGTCTATCACTCACGGACACAATACTCACGGTCCAACACTCACAGACACAACACTCACGGTCCATCACTCACGGACACAACACTCACGGTCCATCACTCATGGTCCAACACTTACGGTCCATCACTCACGGTCCAACACTCACAGTCCAACACTCACGGTCCATCACTCACGGTCCATCACTCACGGTCCATCACTCACGGACACAACACTCACGGTTCCTCACTCACGGTCCCTCATTCACGGTCCATCATTCACGGTCCATCACTCATGGACACAGCACTCATGGTCCATCACTCACGGTCCATCATTCACTGACACAACACTCACGGTCCATCATTCGCAGACACAGCACTCACGGACACAACAGTCACGGTCCAACACTCACGGTCCATCACTCACGGTCCAACACTCACTTTCCATCACTCACGTTCCATCACTCACGGTCCATCACTCACGGTCCAACACTCACGGACACAACACTCACGGTCCATCACTCATGGTCCAACACTTACGGTCCATCACTCACGGTCCAACACTCACAGTCCAACACTCACAGTCCATCACTCACGGTCCATCACTCACGGACACAACACTCACGGTCCATCACTCGTGGTCCAATACTCACGGTCCAACACTCACAGTCCAACACTCACGGTCCATCACTCACGGTCCATCACGCACGGATACAACACTCACGGTCCAATATTCACGGTCCATCACTCAAGGACACAACACTCACGGTCCATCACTCACGGTCCAACACTCACGGTCCATCACTCACAGACACAACACTCACGGTCCATCACTCACGGTCCAACACTCACGGTCCGTCACTCACGGACACAACACTCATGGTCCGACACTCACGGTCCGACACTCTCGGTCCAACACTCACGGTTCCTCACTCACGGTCCCTCATTCACGGACACAACACTCACTGTCCATCACTCACGGTCCAACACTCACGGTCCAAAACTCTCAGTCCAACACTCACGGTCCAACACTCACGTTCCATCACTCACTGTCCAACACTCACGGACGCAACACTCACGGAGTAACACTCACGGTCCATCACTCACAGTCCAACACTCACGGACTAACACACACGGTCCAACACTCACGGTCCAACACTCACGGACACATCACTCACGGACCAACACTCACGGACACAACACTCACGGTCCAACACTCATGGTCCAACACTCACGGTCCGACACTCTCGGTCCAACACTCACGGTTCCTCACTCACGGTCCCTCATTCACGGACACAACACTCACTGTCCATCACTCACGGTCCAACACTCACGGTCCAAAACTCTCAGTCCAACACTCACGGTCCAACACTCACGTTCCATCACTCACTATCCAACACTCACGGACGCAACACTCACGGAGTAACACTCACGGTCCATCACTCACAGTCCAACACTCACAGTCCAACACTCAGGTCCAACACTCACGGACTAACACACACGGTCCAACACTCACGGACACATCACTCACGGACCAACACTCACGGACCAACACTCACGGTCCAACACTCATGGTCCAACACTCACGGTCCGTTACTCACGGTCCATTACTCACAGACACAACACTCACGGACTAACACTCACGGTCCAACACTCACGGACACATCACTCACGGACACAACACGCACGGTCCAACACTCACGGTCCAACACTCACGGTCCAACACTCACGGTCCGTTACTCACGGTCCATCACTCACGGACACAACACGCACGGTCCAACACTCACGGTCCAACACTCACGGTCCAACACTCACGGTCCGTTACTCACGGTCCATCACTCACAGACACAACACTCACGGTCCATCAATCATGGACACAACACTCATGGTCCATCGCTCACGGTCCAACACTCACAGTCCATCACTCACATTCCACCACTCACAGTCCATCACTCACGGAACATCACTCACGGTCCATCACTCACAGTCCATCACTCACGGACACAACACTCACGGTCCATCAATCACGCATACATCACTCACAGACACAACACTCACGGTCCATCACTCACAGTCCATCACTCACGGAACATCACTCACGGTCCATCACTCACAGTCCATCACTCACAGACACAACACTCACGGTCCATCACTCACAGTCCAACACTCATGGTCCATCACTCACGGCCTCATCAATCACAGACACAACACTCACGGACTAACACTCACGGTCCAACACTCACGGACACATCACTCACGGACACAACACGCACGGTCCAACACTCACGGTCCAACACTCACGGTCCATCACTCACGGTCCAACACTCACTTTCCATCACTCACGTTCCATCACTAACGGTCCATCACTCACGGTCCAACACTCATGGACACAACACTCACGGTCCAACACTCATGGTCCAACACTCACGGTCCGTTACTCACGGTCCATTACTCACAGACACAACACTCACGGACTAACACTCACGGTCCAACACTCACGGACACATCACTCACGGACACAACACGCACGGTCCAACACTCACGGTCCAACACTCATGGTCCGTTACTCACGGTCCATCACTCACGGACACAACACGCACGGTCCAACACTCACGGTCCAACACTCACGGTCCGTTACTCACGGTCCATCACTCACAGACACAACACTCACGGTCCATCAATCATGGACACAACACTCATGGTCCATCGCTCACGGTCCAACACTCACAGTCCATCACTCACATTCCACCACTCACAGTCCATCACTCACGGACACAACACTCACGGTCCATCAATCACGCATACATCACTCACAGACACAACACTCACGGTCCATCACTCACAGTCCATCACTCACGGAACATCACTCACGGTCCATCACTCACAGTCCATCACTCACAGACACAACACTCACGGTCCATCACTCACAGTCCAACACTCATGGTCCATCACTCACGGCCACATCAATCACAGACACAACACTCACGGACTAACACTCACGGTCCAACACTCACGGACACATCACTCACGGACACAACACGCACGGTCCAACACTCACGGTCCAACACTCACGGTCCATCACTCACGGTCCAACACTCACTTTCCATCACTCACGTTCCATCACTAACGGTCCATCACTCACGGTCCAACACTCATGGACACAACACTCACGGTCCAACACTCACAGACACAACACTCACGGTCCATCACTCACGGACACAACACTCACGGTCCATCACTCATGGTCCAAAACTTACGGTCCATCACTCACGGTCCAATACTCACGATCCAACACTCACAGTCCAACACTCACAGTCCATCACTCACGGTCCATCACTCACGGACACAACACTCACGGTCTATCACTCACGGACACAACACTCACGGTCCAACACTCACAGACACAACACTCACGGTCCATCACTCACGGACACAACACTCACGGTCCATCACTCATGGTCCAACACTTACGGTCCATCACTCACGGTCCAACACTCACAGTCCAACACTCACAGTCCATCACTCACGGTCCATCACTCACGGACACAACACTCACGGTCCATCACTCGTGGTCCAATACTCACGGTCCAACACTCACAGTCCAACACTCACGGTCCATCACTCACGGTCCATCACTCACGGACACAACACTCACGGTCCAATATTCACGGTCCATCACTCAAGGACACAACACTCACGGTCCATCACTCACGGTCCAACACTCACGGTCCATCACTCACAGACACAACACTCACGGTCCATCACTCACGGTCCAACACTCACGGTCCGTCACTCACGGACACAACACTCATGGTCCAACACTCACGGTCCGACACTCTCGGTCCAACACTCACGGTTCCTCACTCACGGTCCCTCATTCACGGACACAACACTCACTGTCCATCACTCACGGTCCAACACTCACGGTCCAACACTCACGGTCCAAAACTCTCAGTCCAACACTCACGGTCCAACACTCACGTTCCATCACTCACTGTCCAACACTCACGGACGCAACACTCACGGAGTAACACTCACGGTCCATCACTCACAGTCCAACACTCACAGTCCAACACTCACGGTCCAACACTCACGGACTAACACTCACGGTCCAACACTCACGGTCCAACACTCACGGTGCATCACTCACGGACCAACACTCACGGACACAACACTCACGGTCCAACACTCATGGTCCAACACTCACGGTCCGTTACTCACGGTCCATCACTCACAGACACAACACTCACGGACTAACACTCACGGTCCAACACTCACGGACACATCACTCACGGACACAACACGCACGGTCCAACACTCACGGACACAACACTCACGGTCCAACACTCATGGTCCAACACTCACGGTCCGTTACTCACGGTCCATCACTCACAGACACAACACTCACGGTCCATCACTCACGGACACAACACTCACGGTCCATCGCACATGGTCCAACACTCACAGTCCATCACTCACATTCCACCACTTACAGTCCATCACTCACGGAACATCACTCACGGTCCATCACTCACAGTCCATCACTCACGGACACAACACTCACGGTCCATCAATCACGCATACATCACTCACAGACACAACACTCACGGTCCATCACTCACAGTCCATCACTCACGGAACATCACTCACGGTCCATCACTCACAGTCCATCACTCACAGACACAACACTCACGGTCCATCACTCACAGTCCAACACTCATGGTCCATCACTCACGGCCACATCAATCACGGACACATCACTCACGGACACAACACGCACGGTCCAACACTCACGGTCCAACACTCACGGTCCATCACTCACGGTCCAACACTCACTTTCCATCACTCACGTTCCATCACTAACGGTCCATCACTCACGGTCCAACACTCATGGACACAACACTCACGGTCCAACACTCACAGACACAACACTCACGGTCCATCACTCACGGACACTACACTCACGGTCCATCACTCATGGTCCAAAACTTACGGTCCATCACTCACGGTCCAATACTCACGATCCAACACTCACAGTCCAACACTCACAGTCCATCACTCACGGTCCATCACTCACGGACACAACACTCACGGTCTATCACTCACAGTCCAACACTCACGGTCCAACACTCACAGACACAACACTCACGGTCCATCACTCACGGACACAACACTCACGGTCCATCACTCATGGTCCAACACTTACGGTCCATCACTCACGGTCCAACACTCACAGTCCAACACTCACAGTCCATCACTCACGGTCCATCACTCACGGACACAACACTCACGGTCCATCACTCGTGGTCCAATACTCACGGTCCAACACTCACAGTCCAACACTCACGGTCCATCACTCACGGTCCATCACTCACGGACACAACACTCACGGTCCAATATTCACGGTCCATCACTCAAGGACACAACACTCACGGTCCATCACTCACGGTCCAACACTCACGGTCCATCACTCACAGACACAACACTCACGGTCCATCACTCATGGTCCAACACTCACGGTCCGACACTCTCGGTCCAACACTCACGGTTCCTCACTCACGGTCCCTCATTCACGGACACAACACTCACTGTCCATCACTCACGGTCCAACACTCACGGTCCAAAACTCTCAGTCCAACACTCACGGTCCAACACTCACGTTCCATCACTCACTGTCCAACACTCATGGACGCAACACTCACGGAGTAACACTCACGGTCCATCACTCACAGTCCAACACTCACAGTCCAACACTCACGGTCCAACACTCACGGACTAACACTCACGGTCCAACACTCACGGTCCAACACTCACGGTGCATCACTCACGGACCAACACTCACGGACACAACACTCACGGTCCAACACTCATGGTCCAACACTCACGGTCCGTTACTCACGTCCATCACTCACAGACACAACACTCACGGACTAACACTCACGGTCCAACACTCACGGACACATCACTCACGGACACAACACTCACGGTCCAACACTCATGGTCCAACACTCACGGTCCGTTACTCACGGTCCATCACTCACAGACACAACACTCACGGTCCATCACTCACGGACACAACACTCACGGTCCATCGCACATGGTCCAACACTCACAGTCCATCACTCACATTCCACCACTCACAGTCCATCACTCACGGACACATCACTCACAGAAACAACACTCACGGTCCCATCACTCATGGACACATCACTCACGGTCCAACACTCACGGACACAACACTCACGGACACAACACTCACGGTCCAACACTCACGGTCCATCAATCACGGACACATCACTCACAGACACAACACTCACGGTCCAACACTCACGGTCCATTACACACGGACACAACACTCACGGTCCATCAATCACGCATACATCACTCACAGACACAACACTCACGGTCCATCACTCACGGACACAACACTCACGGTCCATCACTCACGGTACATCAATCACGGACACATCACTCACAGACACAACACTCACGGTCCATCACTCACAGTCCAACACTCATGGTCCATCACTCACGGCCACAACACTCACGGTCCATCACTCACGGTCCATCAATCACGGACACATGACTCACATACACAACACTCACAGTGCATCACGCTCGGTCCATCACTCATGGTCCATCAATCACGGACACATCAATCACAGACACAACACTCACTGTCCAACACTCACGGTCCATCACTCATGGACACAACACTCAAGGTCCATCACTCACGGTCCATCACTCACAATCCATCATTCTCGGTCCATTACTCACGGTCCAACACTCACGGTCCATCACTCACAGACACAACACTCACGGTCCATCACTCACGGTCCAACACTCACGGTCCGTCACTCACGGACACAACACTCATGGTCCAACACTCACGGTCCGACACTCTCGGTCCAACACTCACGGTTCCTCACTCACGGTCCCTCATTCACGGACACAACACTCACTGTCCATCACTCACGGTCCAACACTCACGGTCCAAAACTCTCAGTCCAACACTCACGGTCCAACACTCACGTTCCATCACTCACTGTCCAACACTCACGGACGCAACACTCACGGAGTAACACTCACGGTCCATCACTCACAGTCCAACACTCACAGTCCAACACTCACGGACTAACACACACGGTCCAACACTCACGGTCCAACACTCACGGACACATCACTCACGGACCAACACTCACGGACACAACACTCACGGTCCAACACTCATGGTCCAAAACTCACGGTCCGACACTCTCGGTCCAACACTCACGGTTCCTCACTCACGGTCCCTCATTCACGGACACAACACTCACTGTCCATCACTCACGGTCCAACACTCACGGTCCAAAACTCTCAGTCCAACACTCACGGTCCAACACTCACGTTCCATCACTCACTGTCCAACACTCACGGACGCAACACTCACGGAGTAACACTCACGGTCCATCACTCACAGTCCAACACTCACAGTCCAACACTCACGGTCCAACACTCACGGACTAACACACACGGTCCAACACTCATGGTCCAACACTCACGGACACATCACTCACGGACCAACACTCACAGACACAACACACACGGTCCAACACTCATGGTCCAACACTCACGGTCCGTTACTCACGGTCCATCACTCACAGACACAACACTCACGGACTAACACTCACGGTCCAACACTCACGGACACATCACTCACGGACACAACACGCACGGTCCAACACTCACGGACACAACACTCATGGTCCAACACTCATGGTCCAACATTCACGGTCCGTTACTCACGGTCCATCACTCACAGACACAACACTCACGGTCCATCACTCACGGACACAACACTCATGGTCCATCGCTCACGGTCCAACACTCACAGTCCATCACTCACATTCCACCACTCACAGTCCATCACTCACAGAACATCACTCACGGTCCATCACTCACAGTCCATCACTCACGGACACAACACTCACGGTCCATCAATCACGCATACATCACTCACAGACACAACACTCACGGTCCATCACTCACAGTCCATCACTCACGGAACATCACTCACGGTCCATCACTCACAGTCCATCACTCACAGACACAACACTCACGGTCCATCACTCACAGTCCAACACTCATGTTCCATCACTCACGGCCACATCAATCACAGACACAACACTCACGGACTAACACTCGCGGTCCAACACTCACGGACACATCACTCACGGACACAACACGCACGGTCCAACACTCACGGTCCAACACTCACGGTCCATCACTCACGGTCCAACACTCACTTTCCATCACTCACGTTCCATCACTAACGGTCCATCACTCACGGTCCAACACTCATGGACACAACACTCACGGTCCAACACTCACAGACACAACACTCACGGTCCATCACTCACGGACACAACACTCACGGTCCATCACTCATGGTCCAACACTTACGGTCCATCACTCACGGTCCAATACTCACGATCCAACACTCACAGTCCATCACTCACAGACACAACACTCACGGTCCATCACTCACGGACACAACACTCATGGTCCATCGCTCACGGTCCAACACTCACAGTCCATCACTCACATTCCACCACTCACAGTCCATCACTCACAGAACATCACTCACGGTCCATCACTCACAGTCCATCACTCACGGACACAACACTCACGGTCCATCAATCACGCATACATCACTCACAGACACAACACTCACGGTCCATCACTCACAGTCCATCACTCACGGAACATCACTCACGGTCCATCACTCACAGTCCATCACTCACAGACACAACACTCACGGTCCATCACTCACAGTCCAACACTCATGTTCCATCACTCACGGCCACATCAATCACAGATACAACACTCACGGACTAACACTCGCGGTCCAACACTCACGGACACATCACTCACGGACACAACACGCACGGTCCAACACTCACGGTCCAACACTCACGGTCCATCACTCACGGTCCAACACTCACTTTCCATCACTCACGTTCCATCACTAACGGTCCATCACTCACGGTCCAACACTCATGGACACAACACTCACGGTCCAACACTCACAGACACAACACTCACGGTCCATCACTCACGGACACAACACTCACGGTCCATCACTCATGGTCCAACACTTACGGTCCATCACTCACGGTCCAATACTCACGATCCAACACTCACAGTCCAACACTCACAGTCCATCACTCACGGTCCATCACTCACGGACACAACACTCACGGTCTATCACTCACGGACACAACACTTACGGTCCAACACTCACAGACACAACACTCACGGTCCATCACTCACGGACACAACACTCACGGTCCATCACTCATGGTCCAACACTTACGGTCCATCACTCACGGTCCAACACTCACAGTCCAACACTCACAGTCCATCACTCACGGTCCATCACTCACGGACACAACACTCACGGTCCATCACTCGTGGTCCAATACTCACGGTCCAACACTCACGGTCCAACACTCACAGTCCAACACTCACAGTCCATCACTCACGGTCCATCACTCACGGACACAACACTCACGGTCCAATATTCACGGTCCATCACTCAAGGACACAACACTCACGGTCCATCACTCACGGAGTAACACTCACGGTCCATCACTCACAGTCCAACACTCACAGTCCAACACTCACGGACTAACACACACGGTCCAACACTCACGGTCCAACACTCACGGACACATCACTCACGGACCAACACTCACGGACACAACACTCACGGTCCAACACTCATGGTCCAAAACTCACGGTCCGACACTCTCGGTCCAACACTCACGGTTCCTCACTCACGGTCCCTCATTCACGGACACAACACTCACTGTCCATCACTCACGGTCCAACACTCACGGTCCAAAACTCTCAGTCCAACACTCACGGTCCAACACTCACGTTCCATCACTCACTGTCCAACACTCACGGACGCAACACTCACGGAGTAACACTCACGGTCCATCACTCACAGTCCAACACTCACAGTCCAACACTCACGGTCCAACACTCACGGACTAACACACACGGTCCAACACTCACGGTCCAACACTCACGGACACATCACTCACGGACCAACACTCACAGACACAACACTCACGGTCCAACACTCATGGTCCAACACTCACGGTCCGTTACTCACGGTCCATCACTCACAGACACAACACTCACGGACTAACACTCACGGTCCAACACTCACGGACACATCACTCACGGACACAACACGCACGGTCCAACACTCACGGACACAACACTCACGGTCCAACACTCATGGTCCAACATTCACGGTCCGTTACTCACGGTCCATCACTCACAGACACAACACTCACGGTCCATCACTCACGGACACAACACTCATGGTCCATCGCTCACGGTCCAACACTCACAGTCCATCACTCACATTCCACCACTCACAGTCCATCACTCACAGAACATCACTCACGGTCCATCACTCACAGTCCATCACTCACGGACACAACACTCACGGTCCATCAATCACGCATACATCACTCACAGACACAACACTCACGGTCCATCACTCACAGTCCATCACTCACGGAACATCACTCACGGTCCATCACTCACAGTCCATTACTCACAGACACAACACTCACGGTCCATCACTCACAGTCCAACACTCATGTTCCATCACTCACGGCCACATCAATCACAGACACAACACTCACGGACTAACACTCACGGTCCAACACTCACGGACACATCACTCACGGACACAACACGCACGGTCCAACACTCACGGTCCAACACTCACGGTCCATCACTCACGGTCCAACACTCACTTTCCATCACTCACGTTCCATCACTAACGGTCCATCACTCACGGTCCAACACTCATGGACACAACACTCACGGTCCAACACTCACAGACACAACACTCACGGTCCATCACTCACGGACACAACACTCACGGTCCATCACTCATGGTCCAACACTTACGGTCCATCACTCACGGTCCAATACTCACGATCCAACACTCACAGTCCAACACTCACAGTCCATCACTCACGGTCCATCACTCACGGACACAACACTCACGGTCTATCACTCACGGACACAACACTTACGGTCCAACACTCACAGACACAACACTCACGGTCCATCACTCACGGACACAACACTCACGGTCCATCACTCATGGTCCAACACTTACGGTCCATCACTCACGGTCCAACACTCACAGTCCAACACTCACAGTCCATCACTCATGGTCCATCACTCACGGACACAACACTCACGGTCCATCACTCGTGGTCCAATACTCACGGTCCAACACTCACGGTCCAACACTCACAGTCCAACACTCACAGTCCATCACTCACGGTCCATCACTCACGGACACAACACTCACGGTCCAATATTCACGGTCCATCACTCAAGGACACAACACTCACGGTCCATCACTCACGGTCCAACACTCACGGTCCATCACTCACAGACACAACACTCACGGTCCATCACTCACGGTCCAACACTCACGGTCCGTCACTCACGGACACAACACTCATGGTCCAACACTCACGGTCCGACACTCTCGGTCCAACACTCACGGTTCCTCACTCACGGTCCCTCATTCACGGACACAACACTCACTGTCCATCACTCACGGTCTAACACTCACGGTCCAACACTCACGGTCCAAAACTCTCAGTCCAACACTCACGGTCCAACACTCACATTCCATCACTCACTGTCCAACACTCACGGACGCAACACTCACGGAGTAACACTCACGGTCCATCACTCACAGTCCAACACTCACAGTCCAACACTCACGGTCCAACACTCACGAACTAACACTCACGGTCCAACACTCACGGTCCAACACTCACGGACACATCACTCACGGACCAACACTCACGGACACAACACTCACGGTCCAACACTCAAGGTCCAACACTCACGGTCCGTTACTCACGGTCCATCACTCACAGACACAACACTCACGGACTAACACTCACGGTCCAACACTCACGGACACATCACTCACGGACACAACACGCACGGTCCAACACTCACGGACACAACACTCACGGTCCAACACTCATGGTCCAACACTCACGGTCCGTTACTCACATTCCACCACTCACAGTCCATCACTCACGGACACATCACTCACAGAAACAACACTCACGGTCCCATCACTCATGGACACATCACTCACGGTCCAACACTCACGGACACAACACTCACGGACACAACACTCACGGTCCAACACTCACGGTCCATCACTCACGGACACAACACTCAAGGTCCATCACTCACGGTCCATCAATCACGGACACATCACTCACAGACACAACACTCACGGTCCAACACTCACGGTCCATCAATCACGCATACATCACTCACAGACACAACACTCACGGACACAACACTCACGGTCCATCACTCACGGTACATCAATCACGGACACATCACTCACAGACACAACACTCACGGTCCATCACTCACAGTCCAACACTCATGGTCCATCACTCACGGCCACAACACTCACGGTCCATCACTCACGGTCCATCAATCACGGACACATGACTCACAGACACAACACTCACAGTGCATCACGCTCGGTCCATCACTCATGGTCCATCAATCACGGACACATCAATCACAGACACAACACTCACTGTCCAACACTCACGGTCCATCACTCACGGACACAACACTCAAGGTCCATCACTCACGGTCCATCACTCACAATCCATCACTCTCGGTCCATTACTCACGGTCCATCAATCACGGACACATCACTCACAGACACAACACTCATGGTCCAACACTCACGGTCCATCACTCACGGACACAACACTCACGGTCCATCACTCACAGACCATCACTCACGGTCCATCTCTCAAAGGCCATCACTCACGGTCCATCACTCATGTATACATCACTCATGGTTCAACACTCACGGTCAATCACTCACGGTCTAACACTCACGGTCCAACACTCACGGACACATCACTCACGGTCCATCACTCACGGTCCATCACTCACGGACACATCACTCACAGACACAACACTCACAGTCCATCACTTACGGTCCAACACGCACGGTCCATCAATCACGGACACATCACTCACAGACACAACACTCACGGACACATCACTCACGGTCCATCACTCACGGTCCATCACTCACGGACACATCACTCACAGACACAACACTCACAGTCCATCACTTACGGTCCAACACGCACGGTCCATCAATCACGGACACATCACTCACAGACACAACACTCACAGTCCATCACTCACGGTCCAACACTCACGGTCCATCACTCACAGACACAACACGCACGGTCCAACATTCATGATCCATCACTCACGGACACAACAGTCACGGTCCATCACTCACGGTCCATCATTCACGGTCCAACACTCACGGTCCAACACACACGGTCCAACACTCAAGGACACAACACTCTCGGTCCACCATTCACGGCCCATCACTCACGGTCCATCACTCACGGTCCAACACACACGGTCCAACACTCACGGACACAACACTCACGGTCCATTACTCATGGTCCAACACTCACGGACACAACACTCACGGTCCATCACTCACGGTCCAACACTCACGGACACAACACTCACGGTCCATCACTCACGGTCCTACACTCACGGTCCAACACTCACGGTCCATCACTCATGGTCCAACACTCACGGTCCATCACTCACAGTCCATCAGTCACGGTCCAACACTCATGGTCCATCACTCACGGTCCATCACTCACAGTCCATCACTCACGGACACAACACTCATGTTCCAACACTCACGGTTCATCACTCACGGTCCATCAGTCACGGTCCAACACTCACGGTCCATCACTCACGGTCCATCAGTCACGGTCCAACACTCATGGTCCATCACTCACGGTCCATCACTCACAGTCCATCACTCACGGACACAACACTCATGGTCCAACACTCACGGTTCATCACTCACGGTCCATCAGTCACGGTCCAACACTCACGGTCCATCACTCACGGTCCATCACTCACAGTCCCATCACTCACGGTCCATCACTCACAGTCCATCACTCACGGACACAAAACTCACGGTCCAACACTCACGGTCCATCAGTCACGGTCCATCACTCACGGTCCATCACTCACAGTCCATCACTCACGGACACAACACTCACGGTCCAACACTCACGGTCCAACACTCACAGTCCATCCCTCACTGACACAGCACTCATGATACATCACTCACGGTCCATCACTCATTGTCCATCACTCACGGACACAACACTCACGGTCCATCACTCACGGACACAGCACTCACGGTCCATCACTCACGGTCCAACACTCACGGTCCATCACTCATGGTCCAACACTCACTGTCCAATATTCACGGTCCAACACTCACGGTCCATCACTCACGGACACAACAGCCACGGTCCAACACTCATGGTCCAACACTCACGGACACATCACTCATGGTCCATCACTCACGGACACAACACTCACGTTCCAACACTCATGGTCCAACACTCACGGACACATCACTCACGGTCCATCAGTCACGGTCCATCACTCACAGACACAACACTTACGGTCCAACACTCATGGTCCAACATTCACAGACACAACACTCACGGTACATCACTCACGGTCCAACATTCACGGTCCATCATTCACGGTCCATCACTCATGGACACAGCACTCATGGTCCATCACTCACGGTCCATCATTCACGGACACAACACTCACGGTCCATCATTCGCAGACACAGCACTCACGGACACAACAGTCACGGTCCAACACTCACGGTCCATCACTCACGGTCCAACACTCACTTTCCATCACTCACGTTCCATCACTCACGGTACATCACTCACGGTCCAACACTCACGGACACAACACTCACGGTCCATCACTCATGGTCCAACACTTACGGTCCATCACTCACGGTCAAACACTCACAGTCCAACACTCACAGTCCATCACTCACGGTCCATCACTCACGGACACAACACTCACAGTCCATCACTCGTGGTCCAATACTCACGGTCCAACACTCACAGTCCAACACTCACGGTCCATCACTCACGGTCCATCACTCACGGACACAACACTCACGGTCCAATATTCACGGTCCATCACTCACGGTCCAACACTCACGGTCCATCACTCACAGACACAACACTCACGGTCCATCACTCACGGTCCAACACTCACGGTCCGTCACTCACGGACACAACACTCATGGTCCAACACTCACGGTCCGACACTCTCGGTCCAACACTCACGGTTCCTCACTCACGGTCCCTCATTCACGGACACAACACTCACTGTCCATCACTCACGGTCCAACACTCACGGTCCAAAACTCTCAGTCCAACACTCACGGTCCAACACTCACGTTCCATCACTCACTGTCCAACACTCACGGACGCAACACTCACGGAGTAACACTCACGGTCCATCACTCACAGTCCAACACTCACAGTCCAACACTCACGGACTAACACACACGGTCCAACACTCACGGTCCAACACTCACGGACACATCACTCATGGACCAACACTCACGGAGTAACACTCACGGTCCATCACTCACAGTCCAACACTCACAGTCCAACACTCACGGTCCAACACTCACGGACTAACACTCACGGTCCAACACTCACGGTCCAACACTCACGGTGCATCACTCACGGACCAACACTCACGGACACAACACTCACGGTCCAACACTCATGGTCCAACACTCACGGTCCGTTACTCACGTCCATCACTCACAGACACAACACTCACGGACTAACACTCACGGTCCAACACTCACGGACACATCACTCACGGACACAACACTCACGGTCCAACACTCATGGTCCAACACTCACGGTCCGTTACTCACGGTCCATCACTCACAGACACAACACTCACGGTCCATCACTCACGGACACAACACTCACGGTCCATCGCACATGGTCCAACACTCACAGTCCATCACTCACATTCCACCACTCACAGTCCATCACTCACGGACACATCACTCACAGAAACAACACTCACGGTCCCATCACTCATGGACACATCACTCACGGTCCAACACTCACGGACACAACACTCACGGACACAACACTCACGGTCCAACACTCACGGTCCATCAATCACGGACACATCACTCACAGACACAACACTCACGGTCCAACACTCAAGGTCCATTACACACGGACACAACACTCACGGTCCATCAATCACGCATACATCACTCACAGACACAACACTCACGGTCCATCACTCATGGACACAACACTCACGGTCCATCACTCACGGTACATCAATCACGGACACATCACTCACAGACACAACACTCACGGTCCATCACTCACAGTCCAACACTCATGGTCCATCACTCACGGCCACAACACTCACGGTCCATCACTCACGGTCCATCAATCACGGACACATGACTCACATACACAACACTCACAGTGCATCACGCTCGGTCCATCACTCATGGTCCATCAATCACGGACACATCAATCACAGACACAACACTCACTGTCCAACACTCACGGTCCATCACTCACGGACACAACACTCAAGGTCCATCACTCACGGTCCATCACTCACAATCCATCATTCTCGGTCCATTACTCACGGTCCAACACTCACGGTCCATCACTCACAGACACAACACTCACGGTCCATCACTCACGGTCCAACACTCACGGTCCGTCACTCACGGACACAACACTCATGGTCCAACACTCACGGTCCGACACTCTCGGTCCAACACTCACGGTTCCTCACTCACGGTCCCTCATTCACAGACACAACACTCACTGTCCATCACTCACGGTCCAACACTCACGGTCCAAAACTCTCAGTCCAACACTCACGGTCCAACACTCACGTTCCATCACTCACTGTCCAACACTCACGGACGCAACACTCACGGAGTAACACTCACGGTCCATCACTCACAGTCCAACACTCACAGTCCAACACTCACGGACTAACACACACGGTCCAACACTCACGGTCCAACACTCACGGACACATCACTCACGGACCAACACTCACGGACACAACACTCACGGTCCAACACTCATGGTCCAACACTCACGGTCCGACACTCTCGGTCCAACACTCACGGTCCGACACTCTCGGTCCAACACTCACGGTTCCTCACTCACGGTCCCTCATTCACGGACACAACACTCACTGTCCATCACTCACGGTCCAACACTCACGGTCCAAAACTCTCAGTCCAACACTCACGGTCCAACACTCACGTTCCATCACTCACTGTCCAACACTCACGGACGCAACACTCACGGAGTAACACTCACGGTCCATCACTCACAGTCCAACACTCACAGTCCAACACTCACGGACTAACACACACGGTCCAACACTCACGGTCCAACACTCACGGACACATCACTCATGGACCAACACTCACGGAGTAACACTCACGGTCCATCACTCACAGTCCAACACTCACAGTCCAACACTCACGGTCCAACACTCACGGACTAACACTCACGGTCCAACACTCACGGTCCAACACTCACGGTGCATCACTCACGGACCAACACTCACGGACACAACACTCACGGTCCAACACTCATGGTCCAACACTCACGGTCCGTTACTCACGTCCATCACTCACAGACACAACACTCACGGACTAACACTCACGGTCCAACACTCACGGACACATCACTCACGGACACAACACTCACGGTCCAACACTCATGGTCCAACACTCACGGTCCGTTACTCACGGTCCATCACTCACAGACACAACACTCACGGTCCATCACTCACGGACACAACACTCACGGTCCATCGCACATGGTCCAACACTCACAGTCCATCACTCACATTCCACCACTCACAGTCCATCACTCACGGACACATCACTCACAGAAACAACACTCACGGTCCCATCACTCATGGACACATCACTCACGGTCCAACACTCACGGACACAACACTCACGGTCCAACACTCACGGTCCATCAATCACGGACACATCACTCACAGACACAACACTCACGGTCCAACACTCACGGTCCATTACACACGGACACAACACTCACGGTCCATCAATCACGCATACATCACTCACAGACACAACACTCACGGTCCATCACTCACGGACACAACACTCACGGTCCATCACTCACGGTACATCAATCACGGACACATCACTCACAGACACAACACTCACGGTCCATCACTCACAGTCCAACACTCATGGTCCATCACTCACGGCCACAACACTCACGGTCCATCACTCACGGTCCATCAATCACGGACACATGACTCACATACACAACACTCACAGTGCATCACGCTCGGTCCATCACTCATGGTCCATCAATCACGGACACATCAATCACAGACACAACACTCACTGTCCAACACTCACGGTCCATCACTCACGGACACAACACTCAAGGTCCATCACTCACGGTCCATCACTCACAATCCATCATTCTCGGTCCATTACTCACGGTCCAACACTCACGGTCCATCACTCACAGACACAACACTCACGGTCCATCACTCACGGTCCAACACTCACGGTCCGTCACTCACGGACACAACACTCATGGTCCAACACTCACGGTCCGACACTCTCGGTCCAACACTCACGGTTCCTCACTCACGGTCCCTCATTCACGGACACAACACTCACTGTCCATCACTCACGGTCCAACACTCACGGTCCAAAACTCTCAGTCCAACACTCACGGTCCAACACTCACGTTCCATCACTCACTGTCCAACACTCACGGACGCAACACTCACGGAGTAACACTCACGGTCCATCACTCACAGTCCAACACTCACAGTCCAACACTCACGGACTAACACACACGGTCCAACACTCACGGTCCAACACTCACGGACACATCACTCACGGACCAACACTCACGGACACAACACTCACGGTCCAACACTCATGGTCCAACACTCACGGTCCGACACTCTCGGTCCAACACTCACGGTTCCTCACTCACGGTCCCTCATTCACGGACACAACACTCACTGTCCATCACTCACGGTCCAACACTCACGGTCCAAAACTCTCAGTCCAACACTCACGGTCCAACACTCACGTTCCATCACTCACTGTCCAACACTCACGGACGCAACACTCACGGAGTAACACTCACGGTCCATCACTCACAGTCCAACACTCACAGTCCAACACTCACGGTCCAACACTCACGGACTAACACACACGGTCCAACACTCACGGTCCAACACTCACGGACACATCACTCACGGACCAACACTCACAGACACAACACTCACGGTCCAACACTCATGGTCCAACACTCACGGTCCGTTACTCACGGTCCATCACTCACAGACACAACACTCACGGACTAACACTCACGGTCCAACACTCACGGACACATCACTCACGGACACAACACGCACGGTCCAACACTCACGGACACAACACTCACGGTCCAACACTCATGGTCCAACATTCACGGTCCGTTACTCACGGTCCATCACTCACAGACACAACACTCACGGTCCATCACTCACGGACACAACACTCATGGTCCATCGCTCACGGTCCAACACTCACAGTCCATCACTCACATTCCACCACTCACAATCCATCACTCACAGAACATCACTCACGGTCCATCACTCACAGTCCATCACTCACGGACACAACACTCACGGTCCATCAATCACGCATACATCACTCACAGACACAACACTCACGGTCCATCACTCACAGTCCATCACTCACGGAACATCACTCACGGTCCATCACTCACAGTCCATCACTCACAGACACAACACTCACGGTCCATCACTCACAGTCCAACACTCATGGTCCATCACTCACGGCCACATCAATCACAGACACAACACTCACGGACTAACACTCACGGTCCAACACTCACGGACACATCACTCACGGACACAACACGCACGGTCCAACACTCACGGTCCAACACTCACGGTCCATCACTCACGGTCCAACACTCACTTTCCATCACTCACGTTCCATCACTAACGGTCCATCACTCACGGTCCAACACTCATGGACACAACACTCACGGTCCAACACTCACAGACACAACACTCACGGTCCATCACTCACGGACACAACACTCACGGTCCATCACTCATGGTCCAACACTTACGGTCCATCACTCACGGTCCAATACTCACGATCCAACACTCACAGTCCAACACTCACAGTCCATCACTCACGGTCCATCACTCACGGACACAACACTCACGGTCTATCACTCACGGACACAACACTTACGGTCCAACACTCACAGACACAACACTCACGGTCCATCACTCACGGACACAACACTCACGGTCCATCACTCATGGTCCAACACTTACGGTCCATCACTCACGGTCCAACACTCACAGTCCAACACTCACAGTCCATCACTCACGGTCCATCACTCACGGACACAACACTCACGGTCCATCACTCGTGGTCCAATACTCACGGTCCAACACTCACGGTCCAACACTCACAGTCCAACACTCACAGTCCATCACTCACGGTCCATCACTCACGGACACAACACTCACGGTCCAATATTCACGGTCCATCACTCAAGGACACAACACTCACGGTCCATCACTCACGGTCCAACACTCACGGTCCATCACTCACAGACACAACACTCACGGTCCATCACTCACGGTCCAACACTCACGGTCCGTCACTCACGGACACAACACTCATGGTCCAACACTCACGGTCCGACACTCTCGGTCCAACACTCACGGTTCCTCACTCACGGTCCCTCATTCACGGACACAACACTCACTGTCCATCACTCACGGTCTAACACTCACGGTCCAAAACTCTCAGTCCAACACTCACGGTCCAACACTCACGTTCCATCACTCACTGTCCAACACTCACGGACGCAACACTCACGGAGTAACACTCACGGTCCATCACTCACAGTCCAACACTCACAGTCCAACACTCACGGTCCAACACTCACGAACTAACACTCACGGTCCAACACTCACGGTCCAACACTCACGGACACATCACTCACGGACCAACACTCACGGACACAACACTCACGGTCCAACACTCATGGTCCAACACTCACGGTCCGTTACTCACGGTCCATCACTCACAGACACAACACTCACGGACTAACACTCACGGTCCAACACTCACGGACACATCACTCACGGACACAACACGCACGGTCCAACACTCACGGACACAACACTCACGGTCCAACACTCATGGTCCAACACTCACGGTCCGTTACTCACATTCCACCACTCACAGTCCATCACTCACGGACACATCACTCACAGAAACAACACTCACGGTCCCATCACTCATGGACACATCACTCACGGTCCAACACTCACGGACACAACACTCACGGACACAACACTCACGGTCCAACATTCACGGTCCATCAATCACGGACACATCACTCACAGACACAACACTCACGGTCCATCACTCACAGTCCAACACTCATGGTCCATCACTCACGGCCACAACACTCACGGTCCATCACTCACGGTCCATCAATCACGGACACATGACTCACAGACACAACACTCACAGTGCATCACGCTCGGTCCATCACTCATGGTCCATCAATCACGGACACATCAATCACAGACACAACACTCACTGTCCAACACTCACGGTCCATCACTCACGGACACAACACTCAAGGTCCATCACTCACGGTCCATCACTCACAATCCATCATTCTCGGTCCATTACTCACGGTCCATCAATCACGGACACATCACTCACAGACACAACACTCATGGTCCAACACTCACGGTCCATCACTCACGGACACAACACTCACGGTCCATCACTCACAGACCATCACTCACGGTCCATCTCTCAAAGGCCATCACTCACGGTCCATCACTCATGTATACATCACTCATGGTTCAACACTCACGGTCAATCACTCACGGTCTAACACTCACGGTCCAACACTCACGGACACATCACTCACGGTCCATCACTCACGGACACATCACTCACAGACACAACACTCACAGTCCATCACTTACGGTCCAACACGCACGGTCCATCAATCACGGACACATCACTCACAGACACAACACTCACGGACACATCACTCACGGTCCATCACTCACGGTCCATCACTCACGGACACATCACTCACAGACACAACACTCACAGTCCATCACTTACGGTCCAACACGCACGGTCCATCAATCACGGACACATCACTCACAGACACAACACTCACAGTCCATCACTCACGGTCCAACACTCACGGTCCATCACTCACAGACACAACACGCACGGTCCAACATTCATGATCCATCACTCACGGACACAACAGTCACGGTCCATCACTCACGGTCCATCATTCACGGTCCAACACTCACGGTCCAACACACACGGTCCAACACTCAAGGACACAACACTCTCGGTCCACCATTCACGGCCCATCACTCACGGTCCATCACTCACGGTCCAACACACACGGTCCAACACTCACGGACACAACACTCACGGTCCATTACTCATGGTCCAACACTCACGGACACAACACTCACGGTCCATCACTCACG
Source organism: Pristiophorus japonicus (assembly GCF_044704955.1). Taxonomy (NCBI): domain Eukaryota; kingdom Metazoa; phylum Chordata; class Chondrichthyes; family Pristiophoridae; genus Pristiophorus; species Pristiophorus japonicus. Next base: position 201,837,598 of record NC_091979.1, on the reverse strand, counting down.
GTCCAACACTCACGGACACAACACTCACGGTCCATCACTCACGGTCCTACACTCACGGTCCAACACTCACGGTCCATCACTCATGGTCCAACACTCACGGTCCATCACTCACAGTCCATCAGTCACGGTCCAACACTCATGGTCCATCACTCACGGTCCATCACTCACAGTCCATCACTCACGGACACAACACTCATGTTCCAACACTCACGGTTCATCACTCACGGTCCATCAGTCACGGTCCAACAGTCACGGTCCATCACTCACGGTCCATCAGTCACGGTCCAACACTCATGGTCCATCACTCACGGTCCATCACTCACAGTCCATCACTCACGGACACAACACTCATGGTCCAACACTCACGGTTCATCACTCACGGTCCATCAGTCACGGTCCAACACTCACGGTCCATCACTCACGGTCCATCACTCACAGTCCCATCACTCACGGTCCATCACTCACAGTCCATCACTCACGGACACAAAACTCACGGTCCAACACTCACGGTCCATCAGTCACGGTCCATCACTCACGGTCCATCACTCACAGTCCATCACTCACGGACACAACACTCACGGTCCAACACTCACGGTCCAACACTCACAGTCCATCCCTCACTGACACAGCACTCATGATACATCACTCACGGTCCATCACTCATTGTCCATCACTCACGGACACAACACTCACGGTCCATCACTCACGGACACAGCACTCACGGTCCATCACTCACGGTCCAACACTCATGGTCCATCACTCATGGTCCAACACTCACTGTCCAATATTCACGGTCCAACACTCACGGTCCATCACTCACGGACACAACAGCCACGGTCCAACACTCATGGTCCAACACTCACGGACACATCACTCATGGTCCATCACTCACGGACACAACACTCACGTTCCAACACTCATGGTCCAACACTCACGGACACATCACTCACGGTCCATCAGTCACGGTCCATCACTCACAGACACAACACTTACGGTCCAACACTCATGGTCCAACACTCACAGACACAACACTCACGGTACATCACTCACGGTCCAACATTCACGGTCCATCATTCACGGTCCATCACTCATGGACACAGCACTCATGGTCCATCACTCACGGTCCATCATTCACGGACACAACACTCACGGTCCATCATTCGCAGACACAGCACTCACGGACACAACAGTCACGGTCCAACACTCACGGTCCATCACTCACGGTCCAACACACACTTTCCATCACTCACGTTCCATCACTCACAGTACATCACTCACGGTCCAACACTCACGGACACAACACTCACGGTCCATCACTCATGGTCCAACACTTACGGTCCATCACTCACGGTCAAACACTCACAGTCCAACACTCACAGTCCATCACTCACGGTCCATCACTCACGGACACAACACTCACAGTCCATCACTCGTGGTCCAATACTCACGGTCCAACACTCACAGTCCAACACTCACGGTCCATCACTCACGGTCCATCACTCACGGACACAACACTCACGGTCCAATATTCACGGTCCATCACTCAAGGACACAACACTCACGGTCCATCACTCACGGTCCAACACTCACGGTCCATCACTCACAGACACAACACTCACGGTCCATCACTCACGGTCCAACACTCACGGTCCGTCACTCACGGACACAACACTCATGGTCCGACACTCACGGTCCGACACTCTCGGTCCAACACTCACGGTTCCTCACTCACGGTCCCTCATTCACGGACACAACACTCACTGTCCATCACTCACGGTCCAACACTCACGGTCCAAAACTCTCAGTCCAACACTCACGGTCCAACACTCACGTTCCATCACTCACTGTCCAACACTCACGGACGCAACACTCACGGAGTAACACTCACGGTCCATCACTCACAGTCCAACACTCACAGTCCAACACTCACGGACTAACACACACGGTCCAACACTCACGGTCCAACACTCACGGACACATCACTCATGGACCAACACTCACGGACACAACACTCACGGTCCAACACTCATGGTCCAACACTCACGGTCCGACACTCTCGGTCCAACACTCACGGTTCCTCACTCACGGTCCCTCATTCACGGACACAACACTCACTGTCCATCACTCACGGTCCAACACTCACGGTCCAAAACTCTCAGTCCAACACTCACGGTCCAACACTCACGTTCCATCACTCACTGTCCAACACTCACGGACGCAACACTCACGGAGTAACACTCACGGTCCATCACTCACAGTCCAACACTCACAGTCCAACACTCACGGACTAACACACACGGTCCAACACTCACGGTCCAACACTCACGGACACATCACTCACGGACCAACACTCACAGACACAACACTCACGGTCCAACACTCATGGTCCAACACTCACGGTCCGTTACTCACGGTCCATCACTCACAGACACAACACTCACGGACTAACACTCACGGTCCAACACTCACGGACACATCACTCATGGACACAACACGCACGGTCCAACACTCACGGTCCAACACTCACGGTCCGTTACTCACGGTCCATCACTCACAGACACAACACACACGGTCCATCACTCACGGACACAACACTCATGGTCCATCGCTCACGGTCCAACACTCACAGTCCATCACTCACATTCCACCACTCACAGTCCATCACTCACGGAACATCACTCACGGTCCATCACTCACAGTCCATCACTCACGGACACAACACTCACGGTCCATCAATCACGCATACATCACTCACAGACACAACACTCACGGTCCATCACTCACAGTCCATCACTCACGGAACATCACTCACGGTCCATCACTCACAGTCCATCACTCACAGACACAACACTCACGGTCCATCACTCACAGACACAACACTCACGGTCCATCACTCACAGTCCATCACTCACAGACACAACACTCACGGTCCATCACTCACAGTCCAACACTCATGGTCCATCACTCATGGCCACATCAATCACAGAGACAACACTCACGGTCCAACACTCACAGACACAACACTCACGGTCCATCACTCACGGACACAACACTCACGGTCCATCACTCATGGTCCAACACTTACGGTCCATCACTCACGGTCCGATACTCACGATCCAACACTCACAGTCCAACACTCACAGTCCATCACTCACGGTCCATCACTCACGGATACAACACTCACGGTCTATCACTCACGGACACAACACTCACGGTCCAACACTCACAGACACAACACTCACGGTCCATCACTCACGGACACAACACTCACGGTCCATCACTCATGGTCCAACACTTACGGTCCATCACTCACGGTCCAACACTCACAGTCCAACACTCACAGTCCATCACTCACGGTCCATCACTCACGGACACAACACTCACGGTCCATCACTCGTGGTCCAATACTCACGCTCCAACACTCACAGTCCAACACTCACGGTCCATCACTCACGGTCCATCACTCACGGACACAACACTCACGGTCCAATATTCACGGTCCATCACTCAAGGACACAACACTCACGGCCCATCACTCACGGTCCAACACTCACGGTCCATCACTCACAGACACAACACTCACGGTCCATCACTCATGGTCCAACACTCACGGTCCGTCACTCACGGACACAACACTCATGGTCCAACACTCACGGTCCGACACTCTCGGTCCAACACTCACGGTTCCTCACTCACGGTCCCTCATTCACGGACACAACACTCACTGTCCATCACTCACGGTCCAACACTCACGGTCCAACACTCACGGTCCAAAACTCTCAGTCCAACACTCACGGTCCAACACTCACGTTCCATCACTCACTGTCCAACACTCACCGACGCAACACTCACGGAGTAACACTCACGGTCCATCACTCACAGTCCAACACTGACAGTCCAACACTCACGGTCCAACACTCACGGACTAACACTCACGGTCCAACACTCACGGTCCAACACTCACGGACACATCACTCACGGACCAACACTCACGGACACAACACTCACGGTCCAACACTCATGGTCCAACACTCACGGTCCGTTACTCACGGTCCATCACTCACAGACACAACACTCACGGTCCATCATTCACTGTCCAACACTCACGGACGCAACACTCACGGAGTAACACGCACGGTCCATCACTCACGGTCCATCACTCACAGACACAACACTCACGGACTAACACTCATGGTCCAACACTCACGGACACATCACTCACGGACACAACACGCACGGTCCAACACTCACGGACACAACACTCACGGTCCAACACTCATGGTCCAACACTCACGGTCCGTTACTCACGGTCCATCACTCACAGACACAACACTCACGGTCCATCACTCACGGACACAACACTCACGGTCCATCGCACATGGTCCAACACTTACAGTCCATCACTCACATTCCACCACTCACAGTCCATCACTCACGGACACATCACTCACAGAAACAATACTCACGGTCCCATCACTCATGGACACATCACTCACGGTACAACACTCATGGACACAACACTCACGGACACAACACTCACGGTCCAACACTCACGGTCCATCAATCACGGACACATCACTCACAGACACAACACTCACGGTCCAACACTCACGGTCCATTACACACGGACACAACACTCACGGTCCATCAATCACGCATACATCACTCACAGACACAACACTCACGGTCTATCACTCACGGACACAACACTCACGGTCCATCACTCACGGTACATCAATCACGGACACATCACTCACAGACACAACACTCACGGTCCATCACTCACAGTCCAACACTCATGGTCCATCACTCACGGCCACAACACTCACGGTCCATCACTCACGGTCCATCAATCACGGACACATGACTCACAGACACAGCACTCACAGTGCATCACGCTCGGTCCATCACTCATGGTCCATCAATCACGGACACATCAATCACAGACACAACACTCACTGTCCAACACTCACGGTCCATCACTCACGGACACAACACTCAAGGTCCATCACGCACGGTCCATCACTCACAATCCATCATTCTCGGTCCATTACTCACGGTCCAACACTCACGGTCCATCACTCACAGACACAACACTCACGGTCCATCACTCACGGTCCAACACTCACGGTCCGTCACTCACGGACACAACACTCATGGTCCAACACTCACGGTCCGACACTCTCGGTCCAACACTCACGGTTCCTCACTCACGGTCCCTCATTCACGGACACAACACTCACTGTCCATCACTCACGGTCCAACACTCACGGTCCAAAACTCTCAGTCCAACACTCACGGTCCAACACTCACGTTCCATCACTCACTGTCCAACACTCACGGACTAACACACACGGTCCAACACTCACGGTCCAACACTCACGGACACATCACTCACGGACCAACACTCACGGACACAACACTCACGGTCCAACACTCACGGACACAACACTCACGGTCCATCAATCACGCATACATCACTCATAGACACAACACTCACGGTCCATCACTCACAGTCCATCACTCACGGAACATCACTCACGGTCCATCACTCACAGTCCATCACTCACAGACACAACACTCACGGTCCATCACTCACGGTCCATCAATCACGGACACATGACTCACAGACACAACACTCACAGTGCATCACGCTCGGTCCATCACTCATGGTCCATCAATCACAGACACAACACTCACTGTCCAACACTCACGGTCCATCACTCACGGACACAACACTCAAGGTCCATCACTCACGGTCCATCACTCACAATCCATCATTCTCGGTCCATTACTCACGGTCCATCAATCACGGACACATCACTCACAGACACAACACTCATGGTCCAACACTCACGGTCCATCACTCACGGACACAACACTCACGGTCCATCACTCACAGACCATCACTCACGGTCCATCTCTCAAAGGCCATCACTCACGGTCCATCACTCATGTATACATCACTCATGGTTCAACACTCACGGTCAATCACTCACGGTCTAACACTCACGGTCCAACACTCACGGACACATCACTCACGGTCCATCACTCACGGTCCATCACTCACGGACACATCACTCACAGACACAACACTCACAGTCCAACACTTACGGTCCAACACGCACGGTCCATCAATCACGGACACATCACTCACAGACACAACACTCACGGACACATCACTCACGGTCCATCACTCACGGTCCATCACTCACGGACACATCACTCACAGACACAACACTCACAGTCCATCACTTACGGTCCAACACGCACGGTCCATCAATCACGGACACATCACTCACAGACACAACACTCACGGTCCAACACTCACGGTCCATCAATCACGGACCCATCACTCACAGACACAACACTCACGGTCCATCACTCACGGTCCAACACTCACGGTCCGTCACTCACGGACACAACACTCATGGTCCAACACTCACGGTCCGACACTCTCGGTCCAACACTCACGGTTCCTCACTCACGGTCCCTCATTCACGGACACAACACTCACTGTCCATCACTCACGGTCCAACACTCACGGTCCAACACTCACGGTCCAAAACTCTCAGTCCAACACTCACGGTCCAACACTCACGTTCCATCACTCACTGTCCAACACTCACGGACGCAACACTCACGGAGTAACACGCACGGTCCATCACTCACAGTCCAACACTCACAGTCCAACACTCACGGTCCAACACTCACGGACTAACACTCACGGTCCAACACTCACGGTCCAACACTCACGGACACATCACTCACGGACCAACACTCACGGACACAACACTCACGGTCCAACACTCATGGTCCAACACTCACGGTCCGTTACTCACGGTCCATCACTCACAGACACAACACTCACGGACTAACACTCACGGTCCAACACTCACGGACACATCACTCACGGACACAACACGCACGGTCCAACACTCACGGACACAACACTCACGGTCCAACACTCATGGTCCAACACTCACGGTCCGTTACTCACGGTCCATCACTCACAGACACAACACTCACGGTCCATCACTCACGGACACAACACTCACGGTCCATCGCACATGGTCCAACACTCACAGTCCATCACTCACATTCCACCACTCACAGTCCATCACTCACGGACACATCACTCACAGAAACAACACTCACGGTCCAACACTCACGGTCCATCAATCACGGACACATCACTCACAGACACAACACTCACGGTCCAACACTCACGGTCCATTACACACGGACACAACACTCACGGTCCATCAATCACGCATACATCACTCACAGACACAACACTCACGGTCCATCACTCACGGACACAACACTCACGGTCCATCACTCACGGTACATCAATCACGGACACAACACTCACGGTCCATCACTCACAGACACAACACTCACGGTCCATCACTCACAGTCCAACACTCATGGTCCATCACTCACGGCCACAACACTCACAGTCCATCACTCACGGTCCATCAATCACGGACACATGACTCACAGACACAACACTCACAGTGCATCACGCTCGGTCCATCACTCATGGTCCATCAATCACGGACACATCAATCACAGACACAACACTCACTGTCCAACACTCACGGTCCATCACTCACGGTCCATCAATCACGGACACATGACTCACAGACACAACACTCACAGTGCATCACGCTCGGTCCATCACTCATGGTCCATCAATCACGGACACATCAATCACAGACACAACACTCACTGTCCAACACTCACGGTCCATCACTCACGGACACAACACTCAAGGTCCATCACTCACGGTCCATCACTCACAATCCATCATTCTCGGTCCATTACTCACGGTCCATCAATCACGGACACATCACTCACGGTCCATCACTCACAGACCATCACTCACGGTCCATCTCTCAAAGGCCATCACTCACGGTCCATCACTCATGTATACATCACTCATGGTTCAACACTCACGGTCAATCACTCACGGTCTAACACTCACGGTCCAACACTCACGGACACATCACTCACGGTCCATCACTCACGGTCCATCACTCACGGACACATCACTCACAGACACAACACTCACAGTCCATCACTTACGGTCCAACACGCACGGTCCATCAATCACGGACACATCACTCACAGACACAACACTCGCAGTCCATCACTCACGGTCCAACACTCACGGTCCATCACTCACAGACACAACACTCACGGTCCAACATTCATGATCCATCACTCACGGACACAACAGTCACGGTCCATCACTCACGGTCCATCATTCACGGTCCAACACTCACGGTCCAACACACACGGTCCAACACTCACGGACACAACACTCTCGGTCCACCATTCACGGCCCATCACTCACGGTCCATCACTCACGGTCCAACACACACGGTCCAACACTCACGGACACAACACTCACGGTCCATTACTCACGGTCCAACACTCACGGACACAACACTCACGGTCCATCACTCACGGTCCAACACTCACGGACACAACACTCACGGTCCATCACTCACGGACACATCACTCACAGACACAACACTCACAGTCCATCACTTACGGTCCAACACGCACGGTCCATCAATCACGGACACATCACTCACAGACACAACACTCACAGTCCATCACTCACGGTCCAACACTCACGGTCCATCACTCACAGACACAACACTCACGGTCCAACATTCATGATCCATCACTCACGGACACAACAGTCACAGTCCATCACTCACGGTCCATCATTCACGGTCCAACACTCACGGTCCAACACACACGGTCCAACACTCACGGACACAACACTCTCGGTCCACCATTCACGGCCCATCACTCACGGTCCATCACTCACGGTCCAACACACACGGTCCAACACTCACGGACACAACACTCACGGTCCATTACTCACGGACACAACACTCACGGTCCATCACTCACGGTCCAACACTCACGGACACAACACTCATGGTCCAACACTCACTGTCCAATATTCACGGTCCAACACTCACGGTCCATCACTCACAGTCCATCAGTCACGGTCCAACACTCATGGTCCATCACTCACGGTCCATCACTCACAGTCCATCACTCACGGACACAACACTCATGGTCCAACACTCACGGTTCATCACTCACGGTCCATCAGTCACGGTCCAACACTCACGGTCCATCACTCACGGTCCATCACTCACAGTCCATCACTCACGGACACAACACTCATGGTCCAACACTCACGGTTCATCACTCACGGTCCATCAGTCACGGTCCAACACTCACGGTCCATCACTCACGGTCCATCACTCACAGTCCCATCACTCACAGTCCATCACTCACAGTCCATCACTCACGGACACAAAACTCGCGGTCCAACACTCACGGTCCATCACTCACGGTCCATCAGTCACGGTCCATCACTCACGGTCCATCACTCACAGTCCATCACTCACGGACACAACACTCATGGTCCAACACTCACGGTCCAACACTCACTGACACAGCACTCATGATACATCACTCACGGTCCATCACTCATTGTCCATCACTCACGGACACAACACTCACGGTCCATCACTCACGGACACAGCACTCACGGTCCATCACTCACGGTCCAACACTCACGGTCCATCACTCATGGTCCAACACTCACTGTCCAATATTCACGGTCCAACACTCACGGTCCATCACTCACGGACACAACAGCCACGGTCCAACACTCATGGTCCAACACTCACGGACACATCACTCATGGTCCATCACTCACGGACACAACACTCACGTTCCAACACTCATGGTCCAACACTCACGGACACATCACTCACGGTCCATCAGTCACGGTCCATCACTCACGGACACATCACTCACAGACACAACACTCACGGTCCCATCACTCATGGACACATCACTCACGGTCCAACACTCACGGACACAACACTCACGGACACAACACTCACGGTCCAACACTCACGGTCCATCAATCACGGACACATCACTCACAGACACAACACTCACGGTCCAACACTCACGGTCCATTACACACGGACACAACACTCACGGTCCATCAATCACGCATACATCACTCACAGACACAACACTCACGGTCCATCACTCACGGACACAACACTCACGGTCCATCACTCACGGTACATCAATCACGGACACATCACTCACAGACACAACACTCACGGTCCATCACTCACAGTCCAACACTCATGGTCCATCACTCACGGCCACAACACTCACGGTCCATCACTCACGGTCCATCAATCACGGACACATGACTCACAGACACAACACTCACAGTGCATCACGCTCGGTCCATCACTCATGGTCCATCACTCACGGACACAACACTCAAGGTCCATCACTCACGGTCCATCACTCACAATCCATCATTCTCGGTCCATTACTCACGGTCCATCAATCACGGACACATCACTCACGGTCCATCACTCACAGACCATCACTCACGGTCCATCTCTCAAAGGCCATCACTCACGGTCCATCACTCATGTATACATCACTCATGGTTCAACACTCACGGTCAATCACTCACGGTCTAACACTCACGGTCCAACACTCACGGACACATCACTCACGGTCCATCACTCACGGTCCATCACTCACGGACACATCACTCACAGACACAACACTCACAGTCCATCACTTACGGTCCAACACGCACGGTCCATCAATCACGGACACATCACTCACAGACACAACACTCACGGACACATCACTCACGGTCCATCACTCACGGTCCATCACTCACGGACACATCACTCACAGACACAACACTCACAGTCCATCACTTACGGTCCAACACGCACGGTCCATCAATCACGGACACATCACTCACAGACACAACACTCGCAGTCCATCACTCACGGTCCAACACTCACGGTCCATCACTCACAGACACAACACTCACGGTCCAACATTCATGATCCATCACTCACGGACACAACAGTCACGGTCCATCACTCACGGTCCATCATTCACGGTCCAACACTCACGGTCCAACACACACGGTCCAACACTCACGGACACAACACTCTCGGTCCACCATTCACGGCCCATCACTCACGGTCCATCACTCACGGTCCAACACACACGGTCCAACACTCACGGACACAACACTCACGGTCCATTACTCACGGTCCAACACTCACGGACACAACACTCACGGTCCATCACTCACGGTCCAACACTAACGGACACAACACTCACGGTCCATCACTCACGGTCCTACACTCACGGTCCAACACTCACGGTCCATCACTCATGGTCCAACACTCACGGTCCATCACTCACGGTCCATCACTCACGGACACATCACTCACAGACACAACACTCACAGTCCATCACTTACGGTCCAACACGCACGGTCCATCAATCACGGACACATCACTCACAGACACAACACTCACAGTCCATCACTCACGGTCCAACACTCACGGTCCATCACTCACAGACACAACACTCACGGTCCAACATTCATGATCCATCACTCACGGACACAACAGTCACGGTCCATCACTCACAGTCCATCATTCACGGTCCAACACTCACGGTCCAACACACACGGTCCAACACTCACGGACACAACACTCTCGGTCCACCATTCACGGCCCATCACTCACGGTCCATCACTCACGGTCCAACACACACGGTCCAACACTCACGGACACAACACTCACGGTCCATTACTCACGGACACAACACTCACGGTCCATCACTCACGGACACAACACTCACGGTCCATCACTCACGGTCCTACACTCACGGTCCAACACTCACGGTCCATCACTCATGGTCCAACACTCACGGTCCATCACTCACAGTCCATCAGTCACGGTCCAACACTCATGGTCCATCACTCACGGTCCATCACTCACAGTCCATCACTCACGGACACAACACTCATGGTCCAACACTCACGGTTCATCACTCACGGTCCATCAGTCACGGTCCAACACTCACGGTCCATCACTCACGGTCCATCACTCACAGTCCATCACTCACGGACACAACACTCATGGTCCAACACTCACGGTTCATCACTCACGGTCCATCAGTCACGGTCCAACACTCACGGTCCATCACTCACGGTCCATCACTCACAGTCCCATCACTCACGGTCCATCACTCACAGTCCATCACTCACGGACACAAAACTCGCGGTCCAACACTCACGGTCCATCACTCACGGTCCATCACTCACAGTCCATCACTCACGGACACAACACTCATGGTCCAACACTCACGGTCCAACACTCACTGACACAGCACTCATGATACATCACTCACGGTCCATCACTCATTGTCCATCACTCACGGACACAACACTCACGGTCCATCACTCACGGACACAGCACTCACGGTCCATCACTCACGGTCCAACACTCACGGTCCATCACTCATGGTCCAACACTCACTGTCCAATATTCACGGTCCAACACTCACGGTCCATCACTCACGGACACAACAGCCACGGTCCAACACTCATGGTCCAACACTCACGGACACATCACTCATGGTCCATCACTCACGGACACAACACTCACGTTCCAACACTCATGGTCCAACACTCACGGACACATCACTCACGGTCCATCAGTCACGGTCCATCACTCACAGACACAACACTTACGGTCCAACACTCATGGTCCAACACTCACAGACACAACACTCACGGTACATCACTCACGGTCCATCACTCATAGACACAACACTCACGGTCCATCACTCACAGACACAACACTTATGGTCCATCACTCACGGTCCATCATTCACGGACACAACACTCACGGTCCATCATTCGCAGACACGGCACTCACGGACACAACACTCACGGTCCATCACTCACGGTCCAACACTGATGGTCCAACACTCTCGGACACAAAACTCACGGTACATCACTCACAGTCCATCACTCACAGTCCAACACTGATGGTCCAACACTCACGGTCCATCATGCGCAGACACAACACTCACGGACACAACACTCACGATCCATCATGCGCAGACACAACACTCACGGACACAACACTCACGGTCCAACACTCATGGACACAACAGTCACGGTACATCACTCACGGTCCAACATTCACAGTCCATCACTCACGGTCCATCATTCACGGTCCAACACTGATGGTCCAACACTCACGGTCTAACACTCATGGTCCATCACTCACGGTCCAGCAATCATGGTCCAACACTCACGGATACATCACTCACGGTCCAACACTCACGGTCCATCACTCATGGTCCAACACTCACGGTCCATCAATCACAGTCCATCAGTCACGGTCCATCACTCACGGACACAACACTCACGGTCCCAACACTCACGGTCCATCACTCACTGACTCAGCACTCATGGTACATCACTCACAGTCCATCACTCATTGTCCATCACTCACGGACACAACACTCACGGTCCATCACTCACGGACACAGCACTCACGGTCCATCACTCACGGTCCATCACTCACTGTCCAATACTCACGGTCCAACACTCACGGACACAACACTCACGTTCCAACACTCATGGTCCATCATGCGCAGACACAACACTCACGGACACAACACTCACGGTCTAACACTCATGGACACAACAGTCACGGTACATCACTCACGGTCCAACACTCACAGTCCATCACTCACGGTCCAACACTGATGGTCCAACACTCATGGTCCATCACTCACGGTCCAGAAATCATGGTCCAACACTCACGGATACATCACTCACGGTCCATCACGCACAGACACAACAGTCACGGTCCAACAATCATGGTCCAACACTCACGGTCCATCACTCATGGACACAACACTCACGGTCCAACACTCACAGTCCGTTACTCACGGTCCATCACTCACGGAAACAGCACTCACGGTCCATCACTCACGGACACAGCACTCACGGTCCAACACTCACGGTCCAATACTCACGGACACAACAGCCACGGTCCAACACTCATGGACACAACACTTACGGTCCAACACTCATGGTCCAACACTCACGGACACATCACTCACTGTCCATCACTCATGGTCCAACACTCACGGACACATCACTCACTGTCCAACATTCATGGTCCAACACTCACGGACACATCACTCACGGTCCAACACTCACGTTCCGACACTCTCGGTCCAACACTCACGGTCCATCACTCACGGACACAACACTCACGGTCCATCACTCATGGTCCAACACTCACAGTCCATCACTCACGGACACAGCTCTCACGGTACATCACTCACGGTCCATCACTCATTGTCCATCACTCACGGACACAACACTCACGGTCCATCACTCATGGTCCAACACTCACAGTCCAACATTCACGGTCCATCACTCACGGACACAGCTCTCACGGTCCATCACTCACGGTCCATCACTCACGGACACAGCACTCACGGTCCATCACTCATGGTCCAACACTCACAGTCCAACATTCACGGTCCATCACTCACGGACACAGCTCTCACGGTCCATCACTCACGGTCCATCACTCACGGACACAACAGCCACGGTCCAACACTCACGGACACATCACTCACGGTCCATCACTCACGTACACAACACTCACGGTTCCTCACTCACGGTCCCTCATTCACGGACACAACACTCACTGTCCATCACTCACGGTCCAACACTGACGGTCCATCATTCACGGTCCATCACTCACGGACACAACACTCATGGTCCATCACTCACGGTCCATCATTCGCAGACACAGCACTCACGGACACAACATTCACGGTCCGACACTCTCGGTCCAACAGTCACGGTTCCTCACTCACGGTCCCTCATTCACGGACACAACACTCACGGACACTCACGGTCCATCACTCACAGACACATCACTCACAGTCCATCAATCATGGACACAACACTCATGGACACATCACTCACGGACCAACACTCATGGACACAACACTCACAGTAGGATCAGTTATGGTCTGTCACTTTTGATCCGTCACTCATGGTGTGCCCGGAGAGACATTTGCTGGATTGCTCGGTGACAGTAGCCATCAAACGTCTGATACCTTCCTCTTATTGCACTGGGCAATTTTTGCCCTGGTCTAGGGGAGGGGGTGCTGCAGAGGCGAGGGTAACTGCAGGTGTTGGGAATTTTTTTCCCTGTCGCCTCTCCTTCCATGCCCATTCCAAATGCTCAAGTGCTCCCGTTACATTGTTAAATTGTTAAAACATCAGTAGTATTTTGTGCGACTAAGGTCGTGAAAAGTGCTATAGAATAAATGACGGCAAACACGATCATCCCAAAATTTTCAACAGCCTGGTCTATGTAACAGTGCTGTTCCTAGGGGGTTGGGTAACAAATCGACCAATGCTGTTGGTATTGGACCAGATGCCCCATTAACTGCAGTGTTGGGCCCCAAGAACAACTCTGCCTTGGAACAGAACTGTTCACTCCAGGTCAGCACTGTGAGCAGGAATCCATTTATCAAGTGGTTTCAGATATTCATTTACTATCTCCTTACTGTAACTGAGTAATTCAGCCAGCAATGGTGGTGAAGGGGGGTTATGATAAATATTTTCTGAAGTGAAGCTCGGCAATCCCCAGACATTTGTGAAATTACTCCTCTGTGTGGTTTCAATTCAATGATCCTGCAATAAATTAAAACAGATAGTCAGCAGTGCAGAAGTGTAACCAATTTGTTGCAAATGCATCTTTCAAAAATACTGGGGGAGAAATTGGTTCCAGCTGGTTCCCCATGTGATGGTACGTCTGGAGATGGAGGCTCCAGGTCTACTCTCAGGCCGCATCTTTTAAAAGAGGAAGAACTTTCATCAGATCATAAGAAATAGGAGCAGGAGTCGGCCATTTGGCCCTTCAAGCCTGCTCCGCCTTTCAATAAGATCATGGCTGATCGAATTAAAGTAATTTCTCCTCATCTCAGTCTTAAATGGTTGACCTCTTATTCTGGGTCTGTGATCCCTGGGTCTAAACTCCCCAGCCAGCACCTTTCACAACTTCAGGATGTCGCAAAGCACTTTACAGCCAATTAAATGCTTTTTGAAGTGAAGTCGCTGTTGTAATGTAGGAAGCGTGGCAACCAATTTGCGCAAAGCAAGCTCCGACAAACAGCAATGTGATAATGACCAGATAATCTGTTTTTAGTGATGTTGGTTGAGGGATAAACATCGGCCAGGACACCGGGGAGAACTCCCCTGCTCTTCTTCAAAATAATGGCTCTTCTTCAAAATAGTGCCCTGGGAATCTTTTTCGTCCATCTGAGAGGGCAGACAGGGCTTTGGTTTACCGTTTCATTTGAGAGACAGCTCCTCTGACAGTGCAGCACTCCCTTGGTACTGCATTAGAATGTCATACTAGATTATATGCTCAAGTCTCTGGAGTGGGGCTTGAACCCACGGTGTTCTGAATCAGAGGTGTGAGCGCAACCGCTGAGCCATGGATTTCCATACTACCCATGAGCTTGGGACTCCTATTGGGCATCCCATGTCAGTCATCAGGACAGTATGTAGGTAAGTCCTGGTGACGGGGAAAGTGAACAGGAGGGGAGGGGATGGGTGCAGACCAGCAGACTGCAGTATTTTTGTGGAGCCAGAAGGAGCACTCCTGCTTCACCTGGCTCCATATTAAGGTAAGCCAATAAAGCAAAAACTTACCTGTCTTGGGGAGGACATCAGTGGTCCCTTTAAGCACCACTGCTTAGGCCACATTAGACCAGGAAAAACAGGGCAGTGCATGCCTCGCCCAGCTGTTGCGGGTTTTGGCATCAGATTCTTGAAACAGCCATCAGGCCCCTGATTAGCGTCTTCAAGGGGCCTATCACTTGTTTTAGACGCATGTCCAGGCCTCTCATAAGTCACCGGTGATGCACTTCCGGGCGTTTATCAGGCACGGGAGATCCCGCCTGGAAATTAGCCGACCCTACGTGAATTTTGCGCCCATAAAATTGGCGTATCAGGGTCCAAATTCTTTTCCACTAACTTTTTTACTCCAATTCTCTTCTCTCCTGTGGATACTGACTCTTGCTGAGATATGGTTCTGCAGGTACTGTCTGCTTCTGCTACCTCAGCCAGGTGGCCGTTTGCCCACAGGAGGGCCATCATCACAGCCAACCTGAATCCTGGACTCACCTAATGTCCTCACATTCCCTCTCATAGTAAGGTTCACAGGATGGCGATCAGGAGCAGGAACCTTGGCTGATTTCCTCCCACCCCTCCCAACAACTCTTCATAACCTAGGGGCGCTCAGTGCTGCCATCCTGGTTCAGATTATCTAACGCAGCACGGACCAAGGGGTCAAAACTGTCCCTTTTACAGAGGCTCGGGAGGCAATAATGAAGCGCAACACTTTTCACCCAGGGAGTGGATGTGGGTGCTCCCAGCTCTCAGGAAATTGTCTGGGAGTTTGCGGAGGTGCTGCTAGAGCAGTGCCACGCCCCGTGGATAGCGCCCCAGTCATTGTGCAACCGCCGCTGACCCCTGACCGCCCTACGGGTCGCGAAGCTGGCTGACATCCGCTCGTGCGATGGCAGTTAAAGGGGAGGTCGCCAACGCCCCGCGTCGCCATCTTAGATTTTTTGTCGGCTCACTAACCTGTTATTTTCCGTGGTCCGGGCCATCATCGTGCAGCCTGGCTCTCCGTTGCCTTGGTGGTCCAGTGGAGGCATCAGCGGCCCTCCCTTTCCGAGGGGCGGGGCATTGAAGTGCATCGGCATAGTGCTGCACTACTCGCCCCAGCATCGGCCCAGGATCCGCCCCTCAAGGAAGAGGAGTGAGCAAGATTGCACTCCACTTCTTTTGAGGGGCAGTAAGCCCAATTAATTGGCCGGGGCAGGACTTCTGAGCCGGGCGCAGGAAGACCCGGCTCCAGCAGGTTACCCCCCAAATCAGGGCAATTTCGGCCCCAGGAATCGAACTTGGGACCTTCTACTCTGTGCGGCTCATAGGAACAGGAGGAGGCCATTCAGTCTCACAAGCCTGTAACCCCATTTCATTATATCATGGCTGATTTGTATCTTCATTTACCTGCCTTGGTTCCATATCCCTTAATACCTTTCCCTAACAAAAAATCTATTAATCTTGGTTTAGAACTTTTCAATTGAGCCCCTCAGCCTCAACAGCTTTTTGGGTGAGAGAGTTCCAGATTTCCACTAACTTTTATGAAGAAGTGCTTCCTGACATCACCCACATTCTGCCTTTACCAACTGAACTATCAGAGTGCTCATTGATTTCTCTGAAAAAGCTTTTGGGGCTGAAATCCCTCAGCTGTTCGGGCAGACTCTGCCGATAGACTTCAGTCGGTTTCCCGTGTGCTTTAGTTTGGGGGCAAAATACTGAGTGAGAAGAAGTACAAGGGGCCTCCTGAAGGGCATGCGTTGACTCTACCAGGAGGCAGTGGGTACCCAGACCAGGATCGTGGTTGGTGTTATGTATGAATAAAGAGTCTGACCAGATACTCTGAGCTTAAAATAAAGTGTGACCTTAGTCTTTTATTGCAGGTCTCCAGAGTGCCTCTCCAGCCTGTGAGGCCTCCTTAAGTACAGGTGCTTCCAAGGGATTGTGGTACACAGGTATTTACAGCTCTACATATATAACAACACTCCCCCCCGCCCCCACCGCCCCAAAAGTCAACAGTGTAACTATTTACAAGGTGAGTTGATCTGGGGCCTTTCTTTCCCTGGTTGATCGTCTCGGTGAAAATGCTGGTTTTGGTGAATTGTTTGTTGGGCCCTCGCTGGGCTGCTGTGCAGCTGGCCTTGCTGGGCTGCCTGTTGTGGTGAGTCCTGCTGGGCTGCTGCAGGTGATGGGTTCTGCTTCGTGGTCAACCGCTGTGTCGGTTGCCACTGGTGTGTATGTTGGAGGTTCAAAGAAGGTACGGTCTAATGTGGGTTGCTCTGGATAGTCCGTAAATCTGAGTTTGGTTTGGTCCAAGTGTTTCCTGTAGATGAATCAATTTGAAAGTTTGACCCGAAACACCCTACTCCCCTCTTTGGCCACAACAGTGCCGGGAAGCCACTTGGGACCTTGTCCATAGTTCAACACAAATACAGGATCATTAATTTCAATTTTGCGTGACACATTTGGGCTATCATGAAATGTACTTTGTTGAAGCCGTCTGTTCTCTACCTGTTCATGTACATCAGGGTGAACTAACGAGAGCCTTGTCTTAAGTGCCCCTTTCATGAGCAGTTCAGCGGGTGAAATTCCAATGAGTGAATGGGGTCTCGTGCGGTAACTAAGCAGGACTCGGGATAGTCGAGTCTGCAGTGAGCCTTCAGTTACCCTCTTCAAGCTCTGCTTGATAGTTTGCACTGCTCTCTCTGCCTGATCATTGGATGCTGGTTTGAACGGGGCAGATGTAACATGTTTGATCCCATTACGGGTCATGAACTCAGCACTGGTGAAACACGGCTCGTTGTCGCTCACAAGGACATCAGGCAGGCCATGCTTTCAGTGGTGGCAGTGGATGTGCTTGCCGACATTATCTCACATTCAATCCATTTGGAGTATGCATCTACAACCACTAGGAACATTTTACCCAAGAACGGGCCTGCATAGTCGACATGGACCCTGGACCACGGTTTGGAGGGCCAAGATCATAAACTTAATGGCACCTCCCTGGGTGCATTGCTTAACTGTGAGCATGTGTTACATTTGTGCACGCAGGACTCCAAGTCCGCATCAATACCGGGCCACCACACGTAGGATCTGGCTATCGCTTTCATCACTACAATGCCTGGGTGGGTACTGTGGAGATCACTGATGAAAGTGTCCCTGCCCTTTTTGTGTACCACTACCCCATTACCCCTCAGAAGGCAGTCTGCCTGTATAGCCATTTTGTCTTTGCACTGCTGATATGGCTTTATCTCTTCCTGCATTTCTAATGGGACATTGGACCAGCTCCCACGAAGCACACAATTTTTTACTAAGGACAGTAAAGGGTCCTGGCTCATCCAGGCTCTAATCTATCGGGCTGTAACGGGTGATTGCTCACTCTCGAATGCTTCCATTACCATGATTAAATCTGCGGGCTGTGCCATCTCCACCCCTGTGCTGGGCAATGGCAGCCTACTGAGAGCATCGGCACAGTTTTCTGTACCTGGCCTGTGGCGGATGGCGTAGTTGTATGCGGACAACGTAAGTGCCCATCTCTGGATGCGGGCCGATGCATTCGTGTTTATCCTCTTACTTTCAGAAAAGAGGGATATCAGTGGCTTATGTTCAGCTTCCAATTCAAATTTGAGCCCAAACAGATATTGATGCATTTTCTTTACCCCATAAACACACGCTAACGCTTCTTTTTCAATCATGCTGTAGGCCCTCTCAGCCTTAGACAGACTTCTGGATGCATAAGCAACTGGTTGTAATTTCCCAGATTCATTAGCTTGTTGCAATACATACCCGACACCGTATGACGATGCATCACATGCTAGTACCAAACGTTTACATGGATCATACAATACAAGCAATTTGTTTGAGCATAACAGTTTTCTAGCTTTCTCAAAGGCATTTTCTTGCTTTTGCCCCATACCCATTCATCTCCTTTGCGCAGTAAGGCATGCAATGGTTCTAACAGGGTGCTGAGACCCGGTAAGAAGTTCAAAATAGTTCAGGAGACCTAGAAACGACCGCAGCTCTGTCACGTTCTGTGGTCTCGGTGCATTCTTGATTGCCTCCGTCTTCGAATCGGTGGGCCTGATGCCGTCTGCCGCGATTCTTCTTCCCAGGAACTCCACTTCAGGCACCAGGAAAACGCACTTTGAGCATTTTAACCTGAGCCTCACGCGGTTGAGCCGACTAAGAACCTCCTCCAGGTTCTGCAGATACTCGACTGTGTCCCGACCTGTAACCAAGATGTCGTCCTGGAAGACCGCGGGATGGACTTTAGTAAGCTTTCCATGTTTCTCTGGAATATCGCCGTGGCTGATCGAATCCCAAACAGGCATCTGTTGTAAATGAAGAGACCTTTGTGCGTGTGGATGCAGGTGAGGCCCTTCGATGATTCCTCTAGCTCCTTCGTCATGTAGGCCGAGGTCAAGTCCAGCTTCGTGAACGTCTTTCCACCCGCCAGCATCGCAAAAAGGTCATCTGCCTTTGGTAGTGGGTATTGATCCTGCAGAGAGAAATGATTGATAGTTACTTTGTAATCACCACAGATTCTGACGGTGCCGTCTTCCTTGAGGACAGGAACAATCAGACTGGCCCACTCGTTGAATTCGATCGGCGAAATGATGCCCTCTCGTTGCAGCCAGTCCAGCTCAATTTCCACCCTCTCTTTCATCATGTACGGTACTGCTCTCGCCTTGTGATGGATGGGTCGCGCCCCCGGAATTAGGTGGATCTGCACTTTTGCTCCATGGAACTTCCCGGTGCCTGTTTCGAACAGCGAGGGGAACTTGTTTAAGACCTGGGCACACGAAGTGTCGTCAACAGATGAGAGCGCTCACATCGTCCCATTCCAGCGTATCTTTCCCAGCCAGCTCCTGCCAAGCAGCATCGGACCATTGCCCAGTACCATCCAGAGTGGTAGCTTGTGCACCGCTCCATCATAGGAGACCTTTACAGTAGCACTGTCGATTACGGGAATCAGTTCCTTTCTTTAAATTCTCAGTTTAGTGCGAATGGGAGTCAGGACTGGCCTTGAGGCCTTACTGCACCACAATTTATTGAAAGTCTTTTTGCTCATAATTTTTTTTTTTTTTTTAATTTTTCGTTGCCAATCTTTCCAATTCTTTGTCAAATCACAAACGCCAGAGGTCACCTTGCACACATCAAGGATCACTCTGCGCCAATGCTCTTAGCCAAAAGGCCTAGAGCCACTGCACCGTTCCTGGAAGTACTGCAATACCAGGTTCGTGCCATGGAGGTGGATGGGTCAGGCCCCCCACACACCTCCGTGGAGGTGGATGGGTCAATCCACCCCACCCATCTCCTATTTCCAAAAAGCATAGGAGAACCACCTTCCTGATCCAGGGAGAACCACTTTGGGGTCATGGTTACTCCCCTGTCAGGTTAGTTACGCATGATCTTAGCCAAAAGGCCGAGAACTGGCTCGTGCCCAAGTCCAGCTCCATTGACACCGGGAGTCCATTTAATTCAATCTTCAGCATTATCGGGGGACACTTTGTGGTAAATGTGTGCACCCCATATACCTCTGCCTCCTCGGTTTGAGGCTCTGGTTCGTCATGATCCACTGTGGATCTGTCCTCCTCTGCAACATGGTGGTTTGCAGGATTAGCAGCGTTTGCAACTCACCTGCACATACGTTGGAGGTGTCCCATTATTCCACAGCCCTTGCAAATGTATCCTTTGCATGAATGGAAATGATGATCAAAATGATGATCACCCCCGCAACGCCAACAAGTTGTTAATGGCCTTGCATTCATCACTCTTGATGGTGTAGTCTGAGACATCTGCGGACGTGCAGCTGCAGGCATGTGAGCCCTGCCCTGTACGTTACGATTCGAAACAACATCACTTTGTTCACAGTACTTGTAGCAGCACTCGTGTGCTGAGAGATTTGTTTGGTATTGTCACTGGTGGCAATGAATGCCTGGGCTATCGCTATGTCTTTACTCAGGTTTGCCAAGTGTCACTTCATGGCCAATGCCAAGTACAAAGAAGTCCCTGAGCATGTGCTCCAAATGTCCTTCAAATTCGCAATGTCCTGCAAGGCATCTTAGCTTGGCGACATAGCTCGCCACTTCCTGGCCTTCAGACTGTTTGTACGTGTCGAACCGGAACCTCGCCATCAGAACGCTTCAGATGCTCCCGGATCAGTGTTCACAAATCATCGTACGATTTCTCTGTGGGTTTAGCTGGAGCAAGCAGATTTTTCATGAGGCCATACCTTGGTGCCCCACAAACGGTGAGGAGAATCGCTCTTTGTTTGGCAGCTTTCAATTCTCCTTCCAGCTCGTTGGCCACAAAGGTTTCCCAATCATCTCCCTCCGAAAATTTCTCCAGGATGCCCACTGTTCTCTGCATCATTGGGTTCGTCATCTGTATCTCATTGCCAGTTGTTTTGTATGAATAAAGAGTCTGACCAGGTACTGTTAGCTCAAAGTAAAGGGTGAACTTAGTCTTTTATTGCAGGTCTCCAGAGTGACTCTCCAGCCTATGAGACCTCCTTAAGTACAGGTGCTCCCAAAGGATTGTGGGATCCCTTGGGACTCCCCAGGGGATGAGCCCTCTGGTGGTTACACAAGGTATTTACAGGTCTACATATATAACAGTTGGACCCCATGAAGATTTATCAAACTTACCGTTTGGAGCTGATTTTCGCTATTTCTGTGAGGGGCCACGCTGCTCAAGCACTTCACTTCCTTCCTGGAGCGTAACAGGACGCAGGCGGAGCAGTAGTTGTGCAACACTGCTGCATTCCGAGGCGCCTTCCCTCCATATAAAAGGAAGGGCTATCGGTGCAGGCTCTGCATTGGGACCAGTGAGCTGGTCCCCGACGGCAGCCGGGATCCGGCCTGATCAGCCCGATGCACTGCAGCAGTGTGCCGGGCTGATGGATCGTGGCCTAAGAGGAATTCAAAAAATTGGAAAATGACCATTGCAGAAATTTCTGTACTTACCTCGGCCACCTCCCCTTTAACTTTTGCCTCCGAAACGCCCGGCCTTCCAATCGACGCCTCCTGATGCTGCTGGCGTTTTCGCTCACCGATGATGCAGGGGCGCAACCGAAG
This sequence comes from Pristiophorus japonicus, assembly GCF_044704955.1. Lineage (NCBI taxonomy): Eukaryota > Metazoa > Chordata > Chondrichthyes > Pristiophoridae > Pristiophorus > Pristiophorus japonicus. The sequence goes on along the minus strand of NC_091979.1, from coordinate 201,813,904 downwards.
TTCGGGTCCATGGCGCTATTGAGGTGATGCGCACGACAATTACGTCGTGATCTGCGGGCAAAGGAGACTGGAGCGCAGCGTCTTACCACCGGCAAAAACTCCCGCCAAATTTAGCGGGAGTCGTTCATCTCCCCAATAGGTAAGTGCTCGACCCCCGGAGGGCTAGAAATTCATCTTGGGCGGTGATGCAAAACGGGCAATATTGGATCAGCTGCCCATTATATGCAGCTCCTGATAGTCAGCTCCACTATAGTCACTGGCGACCGATCCAATTCCGCCCGTTTTACACCACTGCCCGAGACAAAATTCTACCCCTAAGTGTTGTGTATGAAAAGTGCTTGTGCAAGGAAATAAGTAACAGTAATGGCATCAGCCATGAGTGATTAAGGTATGACTTTAGTGGCTAGGGAAGTAAATATAAGTAGAGGATCCATTATCTATACTGCGGAAAGATAATGGTAATAAAGCCTGTTCTTAAAAGAGGTTAAGAACAGTCTGGAGCTCCCTGCCTAAACCTCTTCGCCTCTCTACCTCTCATTCCTCCTTCAAGATGGTCCTTAAAACCTACTTCGCCGAGGAAGAGGCGACAGTCCGGGGTCGGAGGCCTATAAAAAGGCCGCGAGTTCAGGAGTTCAGGCAGCTTCGAGGAGGAGGCGTGCTTGTGCAGCTACAGGGAGAAGGCAAAAAAGTAAAAAGAAATAGAAAGGTGACATCACAGCCAAGGGGGTAAGTGATAAGCTGGTGATTGGTGAGTAGTTTTTCTTTTTTCTCTTCTATAACAGTGAGTAAACTTCAGCATTGTTGTTGCCAATTTAAGTGTATCTAAGGGTTAAGTCATGGCAGGAGAGCTCGGTCACGTGATATGCTCCTCCTGTACCATGTGGGAACTCAGGGACACTTCCGGTGTCCCTGACGACTACGTGTGCGGAAAATGTATCCGCCTCCAGCTCCTGACGGTCCACGTTGTGGAATTGGAGCTGAGGGTGGATTTACTCTGGTGCATCCACGATGCTGAGAATGACGTGAGTAGCACGTGTAGCGAGTTGGTCTTACCGCAGGTGAAGGGTCCACAGCCAGATAGGGAATGGAAGACCAGCAGGATGAGCAGTGCAAGGAAGGTAGTGCAGGGATTCCCTGCGGTCATCCCAATGCAAAACAGATACACCGCTTTGAGTACTGTTGAGTGGGATGACTCATCAGGGGAGGGCAGCAGCAGCCAAGTTCATGGCACCGTGGCTGGCTCTGCTGCACAGGAGGGCAGGAAAAATATTGGGAGAGCGATAGTGATAGGGGATTCAATTGTAAAGGGAATAGACAGGCATTTCTGCGGCCGCAACCGAGACTCCAGGATGGTATGTTGCCTCCCTGGTGCAAGGGTCAAGGATGTCTTGGAGCGGGTGCAGGACATTCTGAAAAGGGAGGGTGAACAGCCAGTTGTCGTGGTGCACATTGGTACCAACGATATAGGTAAAAAAAGGGATGAGGTCCTACAAGACGAATTTAAGGAGCTCAGAGCTAAATTCAAATGTAGGACCTCAAAAGTAATAATCTCAGGAGTGCTACCAGTGCCACGGGCTAGTCAGAGTAGGAATCGCAGGATAGCTCAGATGAATACGTGGCTTGAGCAGTGGTGCAGCAGGGAGGGATTCAAATTCCTGGGGCATTGGAACCGGTTCTGGGGGAGGTGGGACCAGTACAAACCGGACGGTCTGCACCTGGGCAGGACCGGAACCAATGTCCTAGGGGAAGTGTTTGCTGGTGCTGTTGGGGAGGAGTTAAACTAATATAGCAGAGGGATGGGAACCAATGCAGGGAGACAGAGGGAAACAAAATGGAGACAGAAGCAAAAGACAGAAAGGAGATGAGTAAAAGTGAAGGGCAGAGAAATCCAAGGCAAAAAACAAAAAGGGCCACTGTACAGCAAAATTCTAAAGGGTCAAAGTGTAATAAAAAGGCAAGCATGAAAGCTCGGTGCCTCAATGCAAGGAGTATTCGAAACCCAGGAGAGGGCTCTGAGCTAGTTAGAGTGGGTGAGAGCTCAGATGAACAGGACCCCAAGAAAGAATGCAAAAGGCAGGAGGTAACAGAGCAGAGTAGCACTGGGGTAAGTATAAACCACAAGGTGATAGGAAGGGACAATATGTATGAATACAAAGGGGCTGCAGGAGAGGTCAAAACTAAAAATCATGTTTTAAAAACTAGTATTAAAACACTCTACCTAAACGCACGCAGCATTCGAAATAAAGTAAATGAGTTGGCGGCACAAATCATTACAAATGGGTATGATTTGGTGGCCATTACAGAAACGTGGTTGCAGGGTGGTCAAGACTGGAAATTAAACATACAGGGGTATCTGACAATTCAGAAAGATAGACAAGAAGGGAAAGGAGGTGGGGTAGGTCTATTAATAAAGGATGATATCAGGGCAGTTGTGAGAGATGATATTGGCTCTAATGAATCATTGTGGGTGGAGATTAGAGATAGTAAGGGGAAAAAGTCACTTGTGGGCATAGTTTATAGACCCCCAAATAATAACTTCACGGTGGGGCGGGCAATATTCAAGGGAAGAATGGAGGCATGTGAAAAAGGAACAGCAGTAATCATGGGGGATTTTAACCTACATATCGATTGGTCAAATCAAATCGCACGGGGTAGCCTTGAGGAGGAATTCATAGAATGCATACGGGATTGTTTCTTACAACAGTATGTTACAGAACCTACAAGGGAGCAAGCTATCTTAGATCTGGTCCTGTGTAATGAGACAGGAATAATAAACAATCTCCTAGTAAAAGATGCTCTCGGAATGAGTGATCACAGTATGGTTGAATTTGTAAGACAGATTTAGGATGAGGAAGTAGTGTCTCAAATGAGCGTACTATGCTTAAAGAAAGGGGACTACAGTGGGATGAGGGCAGAGTTGGCTGAAGTAGACTGGAAACACAGACTAAACGGTGGCACAATTGAGGAACAGTGGAGGACTTTTAAGGAGCTCTTTCATAGTGCTCAACAAAAATATATTCCAGTGAAAAAGAAAGGTAGTAAGAGAAGGGATAACCAGCCATGGATAACCAAGGAAATAAAGGAGAGTATCAAATTAAAAACCAATGCGTATAAGGTGGCCAAGGTTAGTGGGAAACTAGAAGATTGGGAAAATTTTAAACAACAGCAGAGAATGACTAAGAAAGCAATAAAGAAAGGAAAGATAGATTACGAACGTAAACTTGCGCTAAATATAAAAACAGATAGTAAAAGCTTTTACCGATATATAAGACGGAAAAGAGTGACTAAAGTAAATGTTGGTCCCTTAGAATTTGAGAAGGGGGATTTAATAATGGGAAATGTGGAAATGGCTGAGACCTTAAACAATTATTTTGCTTCAGTCTTCACAGTGGAAGACACAAAAACCATGCCAAAAATTGCAGGTCACGGGAATATGGGAAGGGAGGACATTGAGATAATCACTATCACTAGGGGGGTAGTGCTGGACAGGCTAATGGGACTCAAGGTAGACAAGTCCCCTGGTCCTGATGAAATGCATCCCAGGGTATTAAAAGAGATGGCGGAAGTTATAGCAGATGCATTCGTTATAATCTACCAAAATTCTCTGGACTCTGGGAGATATCAGCGGATTGCAAAGCAGCTAATATAACGCCTCTGTTTAAAAAAGGGGGCAGACAAAAGGCAGGTAACTATAGGCCGGTTAGTTTAACATCTGTAGTGGGGAAAATGCTTGAAGCTATCATTAAGGAAGAAATAACGGGGCATCTAGATAGGAATAGTGCAATCAAGCAGACGCAGCATGGATTCATGAAGGGGAAATCATGTTTAACTAATTTACTGGAATTCTTTGAGGATATAACGAGCATGGTGGATAGAGGTGTACTAATGGATGTGGTGTATTTAGATTTTGAAAAGGCATTCGATAAGGTGCCACACAAAAGGTTACTGCAGAAGATAAAGGTACGTGGAGTCAGAGAAAATGTATTAGCATGGATAGAGAATTGGCTGGCGAACAGAAAGCAGAGAGTCGGGATAAATGGGTCCTTTTTGGGTTGGAAATCGGTGGTTAGTGGTGTGCCACAGGGATCGGTGCTGGGACCACAACTGTTTACAATATACATAGATGACCTGGAAGAGGGGACAGAGTGTAGTGTAACAAAATTTGCAGATGACACAAAGATTAGTGGGAAAACGGATTGTGTAGAGGACACAGAGAGGCTGCAAAGAGATTTAGAGAGGTTAAGCGAATGGGCTAAGGTTTGGCAGATGGAATACAATGTTGAAAAATGTGAGGTCATCCACCTTGGAAAAAAAACAGTAAAAGGGAATATTACTTGAATGGGGAGAAATTACAATATGCTGCGGTGCAGAGGGACCTGGGGGTCCTTGTGCATGAATCCCAAAAAGTTAGTTTGCAGGTGCAGCAGGTAATCAGGAAGGCGAATGGAATGTTGGCCTTCATTGCAAGAGGGATGGAATACAAAAGCAGGGAGGTCCTGCTGCAACTGTACAGGGTATTGGTGAGGCTGCACCTGGAGTACTGCGTGCAGTTTTGGTCACCTTACTTAAGGAAGGATATACTAGCTTTGGAGCGGGGTACAGAGACGATTCACTAGGCTGATTCCGGAGATGAGGGGGTTACCTTATGATGATAGATTGAGTATACTGGGTCTTTACTCATTGGAGTTCAGAAGGATGAGGGGTGATCTTATAGAAACATTTAAAATAATGAAAGGGATAGACAAGATAGAGGCAGAGAGGTTGTTTCCACTGGTCGGGGAGACTACAACTAGGGAGCACAGCCTCAAAATATGGGTGAGCCAATTTAAAACCGAGTTGAGAAGGAATTTCTTCTCCCAGAGGGTTGTGAATCTGTGGAATTCTCTGCCCAAGGAAGCAGTTGAGGCTAGCTCATTAAATGTATTCAAATCACAGAGAGATAGATTTTTAACCAATAAGGGAATTAAGGGTTACGGGGAGCGGGCGGGTAAGTGGAGCTGAGTCCACGGCCAGATCAGCCATGATCTTGTTGAATGGCGGAGGGGCTAGATGGCCTACTCCTGTTCCTAATTCTTATGTTCTTATGTTCTTATGTTGACCAAGCTTTTGGTCACCTGTCCTAATTTCTCCTTATGCGACTCTGTGTCAACTTTTTTGTCTCATAATACTCCTGTGAAGCACCTTAGGACGTTTCACTATGTTAAAGGCGCTATAAAAATACAAGTTATTGTTGTTGTTGAGGGAAGTAGCTTTGGAGTAAACAACTACAACCATTTGCATGAATAGATTGTCTTCAAAGGCTTTGGGAATATTTACATAATGAGGTCTTATCTGTGACATGTACTTTTGATATCAACAAAATATGGTATATAAAGGAGCAGGGTTTTCAATAGTTCTTCAAATAGCTTGAATGAAACCAAAAAGCTGCTCTCTGTATACAGTTAGGCTGATCACTGCTGTATCTCAATAAAGTTTGTCCCATATACGACGCTACAAAGTGTCTCGTGTTTGCTTGAAACGTGTTGTCGTGAACCATAGAAGGAGGTTGAATGCTAATAGAGTAACAGAGACCTTATTCTCTAGCCCTCGGAGCTAACGGCCAATCGCACCACCCCGAATGCTACTCCAATTGAGGTCAGCTAACTTAGCGCAGACTGGGGGATGAATCTGTGATCATCTGGATGATAGCTCAACGCTATACTGGCCTGCTGATGCCTTTACCCACTGACTGGACCATCGGGAGAGCCAAAAATGACTACTGTTGGACAAGTTACATAACACATTAGTGGCTTAATTATTACGGTCATGTGACCGTTATCTACACTTGGCCCAATCTTATACTCAGCCTGTTGCCACTGAATGTCCAGTTTCAGTCCCTAGAGACAAGCAAATTGTCCAATTTTGTTTGGTTATCGGCCTCAGAATCCTTTTTAAAACCCCTTCCTGTTTGGAATTATCAAAGACTTAAAAACTGTACGAATGAAATAAAGGCGAAACAGCATTCTTTCCTGAAAAACAAACAAGAAAAGCCGAACAGAAATCAAAATTCGATTTTTTTTATTGCCTTAGATATGCTCTCCTTTTCTTGGTTAAATATTTAGACAACGCAGCTGCCACACTCAAAGGGCAGAGATTTATATTAGCAATGCATTAACCACAGATTAAGAGGGATCACAAAACAGGTCTGTTGCCACCCACATTGCCCACAAGGGTGCTCCTCAACCCTTACTCTCCGAGCAAGAGTTCCCCACCGCAGAAGGCCCACACAGTCATCTCCCAAACAAAGCAGGTTTGTTCCTAGCACTTCCTGAGATTCGATGGTGCAGAGTTCACAGAGGCATTTTAAAACTCGAAGTTCGGTTGGAGATTCCCCTGTGATCTCGTGAGTAAAGTCACTTTCGCTCGGATACTCACCAGCAGCTCCCAGATCAAATGCCTGCTCTCTGCTGAGCTAGCTGATCCCAAGATTAGGAAACAAGTAAAAAAAAACAATTAGGAAAGCAAATAAAAACTTCAAAATTAAATTATTAAGGAATATAAAAGCAAGTAGTAAAGTATTCTACAGACACATCAACAGCAAAAGAAAAATCAGGATAGGATAGGGCCACTAAGGGATACACATGATAAAATACATGGAAAATAAGTATCTAAATGGGGTGAGCTGATATTACATCATGAAATAATTTGATAGGGTAGAGGTAGAGAAGATGTTTCCATTTGCAGGTGAGACTAGAATTCAGGAGAAACTTTTTTATCCAGAGAATGGTTAGAATGTGGAACTCACTACGACGTAGATTAGTTGAAAATAGCATAGAGGCGTTTATAGGGAAGCTAGTTAAGCACATGAATTAGAAAGGAATAGAAGGATATGTTGATGGGGTGAGATGATGAAGGGTGGTAAGAGGCTCGTGGTAAGAGGCAGTATAGCATAAACACCGGGATGGACCTGTTGGCTCAAATTACCTGTTTCTGTGGCATAAAGACTTTGTAAAACTTTGTCTACTTTGTAAAACCATGGCAACAATTCATAGAATCCTACAAATCAGAAGGAGGCCATTTGACCATTGTGCCTGTGCTGGCTCTTTGAAAGGGCTATCCAATTAGTCCCAAACACCCTGCTCTTTCCCAATTATCCTGCATTTTTTTTTTCCTTTTCAAGTATATATCCAATTCACTTTTGAATATTACTACTGAATCTGCTTCCACCACCCTTTCAGGCAGTGAATTACAGAATATAACAACTTGCCGTGTAAAAAAAAACTCCTCTCATCAACCTTCTGGTTCTTTTTCTAATTACCTTAAATCTGTGTCCTTTGGTTACAAACCAGTGGTAAACAGTGGGAACAGTTTATCCCTATTGTAATGTATGCACCTGTGAGTATGTTCACATGTTTGTAGAGCTGTTGTGTCCCTGGAGATGGAGCACGTGGTATCCACCGGTACGCTTGCGGCCTTCCGCGAGAGGTGGGCGCCGGAGGGGCTGGAGTGCATCGTTACCCCCGGCAACCAAATTTTAATTTGAATTTATATGTTTTAAAGTTTAATTTGTTTTAATTGCCGGGATTTAGTGTCCCCCTCCCCTTTTATAGGGGGCACTTGTCAAATGTATGATTTTAGTGCCCAAAAAACCCCACAAAAAAAAAAGAAAAGAAAGGGCCTTGTAAAATGTTTGGAGTGTCCCCCAGATTGGGGGCACTTGATTGAACTGTTTTATTTTATCCAACCAAAAGAGCTGTAGAGCTGTTGTGTCCTTGGAGATGGAGCATGCAGTGTCCACCGGTACGCTCGCGGCCTTCCGTGAGAGGTGGGCGCCGGAGGGACTGGAGTGCATCATCACCCCCAGCAACCAAATTTTAATTTGATTTTATATGTTTTAAAGCTTCATTTGTTTTATTTATGGGTTTTAGTGTCACCCCCAGTCAGGGGGCACTTGTATAATTTGCCTCTCAGTGCCTTAAAAAAAAAGAATAAAAACACACAAAAAAACAAAAAAGGGCACTTGAAAAATGTTTGGAGTGTCCCCCCCTTTAATCAGGGAGCATTTGATTCAATTGGTTAATTTGGTTACAACCAAAAGAGTTATAGAGCTGCTGTGTCCCTGGAGATGGTGCACGTGGTGTCCACCGGTACGCTCGCGGCCTTCCGTGAGAGGTGGGCGCCGGAGGGACTGGAGTACATCATCACCCCTGGCAACCAAATTTGAATTTGATGTTTTGTCTAAAGTTTAATTTGTTTATTGTGCCAGTTTTAGTGGCCCACTCCTTTCCCCCCCCCCCCAACCACCATTTTAGCCAGGGGGCACTTGTATAATTTGTGTTTCAAAGCCCTCATAAAAAAACAAGGGGGCACTTGTTTGAAAGTGTTAGATGTGTTCCCCCCCACCCCTTTAATCAGGGGGCACTTGATTTAATTGCTTCCTACAAAATAGTTGTAGAGCTGTTGTATTTCTGTGGTCTAGAGGAGTCCGTGTTCCATGTTTTTGTGGAGTGTGCGAGGTTAAAGCTCCTATTTTATTATTTGAAGGGACTGCTCCTCAAATTCTGGTTGCACTTCAGTCCCACACTCCTGATCTTTGGGCACCCTGTGCGGAGGGAAGTGGGCAGGTCAGAAGGCCTCCTTGTAGGACTGCTCCTGGGCACGGCCAAGGGGGCCATCAGCCGGTCCAGGCAGCTGGCGGTCGAGGGGATCATTCAGCCCGACTGCCTGCCTCTCTTCCGCGGTTACATCTGAGCCAGGGTGTCCCTGGAGATGGAGCACGTGGTATCCACCAGTACGTTTGTGGCTTTCCGCGAGAGGTGGACGCCAGGGGGACTGGAGTGCATCATCACCCCCGGCAACCAAATTTTAATTTGATGTTTTGTCAAAAGTTTAATTTGTTTATTGTGCCGGTTTTAGTGCCCGCCCCCTTCCCCCTTTAAGCCAGGGGGCACTTGTAAAATTTGTGCTTTAGTGCCCTCAAAAAAAGGGTGGGGGTGGGGTGTGGGTGGGGTGGTGGGGGTGGTGGGTGGGGTGGTGGGTGGGGGTGTATAAGAGTGTGGGGTTCTTGTGAATAACTCGGCCCCACACACCACTAAAACATCCCTCCCCCGTTGCCTGGCCCGGGACAGCAAGAGTTGCATGGGTGAAGTCTCATTTTCCCATCAATTAACATCGTTAACCCCTGATGGAGGACTGTGCCTGGGTGGTTCCAGCCATCCTGGGTGAAGACATCTTCTCCCCCTGCCAGAAGAACATCTATAAAGACCTTGTTTGTTTGCCATCGGGAGAGTGCACCCCTGCGAGCACCCACCCAAAACCGTGAGGGGCGACCCTTCCCTCACAGCCTCCCTCTTTTCCAGCCTTCCCCCCTCTCTCTCTGTCTCCCCTCTCTCTTTCTAAGGGGCCTCTTTTCTCCTCCTCTCAATTGCAATTAAAATTATTAATCAAAACAACCGAGCAGAGGGAAAGAGGCCCTTCCGCAATTGTTAAACAAGCAGGGGAGAGGTGTGTCTAATTAAGAACTCCCTCTGTTCAATTAAGGAGACCATTAAGACCTTAGGGCCTGTGATATTGTGGTGGGTGTAGCCCTTAAAGGGACCCTGAAATGGCAAGTCCATCATCGCCGGTGGCGGGGCCAGCAAAAACATATGCGCATGTGACAGCAACGGCCACGCGCCTCCTGCTGCTCCTGCCACCTTTTACATTACTAACAATAAAGAATGGAGTCACCCACCCCAACATGATGATTGAGGAGTGCGTGAGGGCAATGGCTGAGGTAGTCGGCCCCTCGGCCATTGTCTCTGCCTCTAAAATGTACAGGAAGGCCGTGTTCTTCCTGGGGTTGGAGTGGGCGGTATCCCTGGCCCTTAGTAAGGGGCTCACGGTGGGTGGGACCTTCCTGCCGTTGGATCCCCTTCAGGCCACCGCACAGAGACTCGTTATTTTCAACGTCCCGACCTTTGTTCCCAGTGAGCTCCTCCTCCCCTACCTACGTTTGCTGGGGGCGGTGAGGTCGGGGATAATGCCGATACCGCTCGGCTTCAGGGAGCCCAGCCTCCGTCATGTGTTTTCCTTCCGGCACCAGCTTTTTGTTCAGTTGGCCCGGGAGGAGGTAACAGAATGTGCATTCAATGTGGTCCACGAGGGATAGCCTACCTCATCTTCTGGACGGCATGCGGTGCCATGCTTGTAAAGAGGTGGGGCATGTCCGCAAGAACTGCCCCGCCTCAAAAGCCGCCAAAACACCTAAAGCAGCTGAGGCTAGTACCGTCACCACTCCTCCCCCGTCACCGTCTGCGTGTCGGGAGCTGTAGATGCGCGGGCGTCATCGGGGGCAAACGCTATCTCGGCTTCCGGCAGGGGTGAATGAGAGTGTCCGCGTGGAAGAAAGCCAATCACCTTCAGGCGGATCCCCTCAGTGGACCAGAGAGCCCCATCACTGCACTCGGCCCCCACTTACCACCGGTGAGCACGGGGAATTCCATGCCTGAGCCCTTGACCATACCCGCATCTGTGGAGAGTTTGCCACCTGCGGTCGGGCTCGGGCACAGGCAAGAAACCCGGAAGGATGGAGCGGAGGCAGAGGCCTCGGCAGACATGGAGGTCTCCCTGCCTCCGCGTCCCTCCAGACAAAAAAGGAGGCACCACTCCACGGAAACGGAGAAGGACCAAGATCCCTCCATGGAGGAGTTGCTGCCTGGCGAGGGTCGCGCGCCCACCACCAGCGTTCCCAACTCCCGCTGAAGGCGGGGAGTCTGTCCCTCGGTAAGTCGAGACAGCCAAGGCTGTCCAGCCTGAGCCTCCCGGGGATGGGAAAGAAGACCTGCCTGTTGTGGGGGCCGCGGTACCGCAAAAAGAAAGTATCGCCGCTAGGTCGAGCGTCCTGGGGACTGAGGTGGGCAAGGCCAAAGAGGCCGAGTCCGAGCCCGCCCAGTCAAACCTCAACCTCCCTCAGGATCTGCTCAACCAAGCAGGAGACGTATCACATGAACTCCCGCCCGCTGGGTTGGAGTGTGGTGGCGGGACAGGTGAGGAACCCCAATTTCTGTCCCTGCCGTTGATCCCAGGTGTGTTGGAGGAACTGGAGGTGTTTTTCGGCCCGGTTTTTCCGTGCACCCTGGTGCCTGGGGCGGAGGGGGTCCCTCGTCCATTGCCACTTCCCGACCCAGCATCCCAGGAGGAGGCCGGGGGGAGTCCTCTTCCAACAATCCTCGGGGTGGGATCGTGACAGAGGTAGGGCCGGATGGTGCAGCCGGGCCGTTCGCTGTACCCTGTGCGGTCGATGAACTGGCCACTGGTGCCGACCTCCCGGAGGAGGACGAGGACCCGGTAGTAAGCGCGGGAGAGGATTTAGAGTCCATCGCCAGTGAGGCGATGGATCTCCTCGTGCCCGCCGCTGAGTCCCCCGTCATTGCTGCCAAGGAACTCCGGGATTTTTTGGCGGAATGCCAGGGTCACTGCAATAGAGCCCAGCTGGCCCTGGACAAATGGTCCGAGCCGGTGCTACTTATCAGCGCCATCAAAAGCATGGGTGCGGACAGGACCTTACCAAAAGAAGACAATCTTAAGGCTCAAAACGTTCCTCATTGGATTGCTGAGGGACTCCGCTGAGGGTCATCACATGACTCCGCTCACTCCTCACAGTAGAATAAGTTGGGGTTTGCTCTATCCTCTTGTCATGAAGATAACCATAGCCAGCATCAATATCAACGGCGGCAGAGAGGCACGCCGTAGATTTAATAATTTTTCGCTCCTACGGGAGGGAATATGGGGTGTGCTTCCTGCAAGAAACCCACACCATTCCGGGAGACGAGGCCACGTGGCTCTTGGAATGGCAAGGAGAGGTCCACATGAGCCACCCACTGCCACTTCTTGTGGGGTGGCTATCTTGCAGGCCCCACATTTTCAGCCGGAGATCTTGGGGGTCAAGGAGCCTGTGCCAGGCCACTTGCTCCATGTCACGGTTTGCCTGGGGGACGTGCCGCTCCATTTAGTGATTGTGTACGCCCCCCCAGCCCGGCCTGCTGCAAGTGCGCTTCTTCAAAGAAGTGTTCACTCTTCTAAGCTCCATCGATATCTGTAAGCGAAACTTGGCATTAGGGGTATAAGCGAAATAAGATTTAAATTGCTGGCTTCTACATTGGCTCAGCAAAATGGGCAGAAGGTCTGTGGCTGACCTCACATTATAACATATTCCAGCACCAAGGACCCAGATGTCATGTATCTTACATTATTATATATAACTGTATCCTAACATGCTATACATGACTGTAATAAGATATGACCTGTAACCACCAGCATTCCTTACCACCAGGGGTGCACTTGCAAGAGACAGGTATATAAGGACAGGTCTCAGGCAAGTGCAGCATTCCAGAACTGTGAAATAAAGGTGCAGGTCCAGAGTGACCTTGACTTCACTACATGCCTCGTGTAAATCTGTACTGAGGGGACAGGACTTTGCAGTGGCGACGAGTTACGGGATTACAGAATCCACAGAAAGGCGAACAAAGGATCAGATGAAAAGTACAATGCGGGAGACAATTGGGAGAACTTTATAGAAAGGCTCCAGCAAAGCTTTGTAACCAAAGACTGGTTAGGCGATGGTAAGGCAGACAAGAGAAGAGCCCATCTTTTGACCAGCTGTGGCTCGAAAACATACGCTTTAATGAAGGATCTATTGGCACACGAGAAACCAGCAAGCAAGTCGTTTAAAAATTGAGCACACTGGTAAGAGACCACCTAAAGCCAGCGAGCAGCCTACACATGGCCAGACACAGGTTCTACAACTATAGACGCTGTGTGGGCCAGAGCATACCCGACTTCGTGGCGGAGCTTCGGAGGTTGGCTAGTTTATGTGAGTTCTCCGATGAACTGAGGAGAGAAATGCTGAGAGACTTTTTCATTGAAAGAATAGGCCACGCAAGCATATTCTGAAAGCTCATAAAGACCAAGAACCTGACCTTAGAGGCAGCAGCACTGGTTGCACAGACATTCTTGATAGGGGAAGAAGAAACAATGCAGGTACAACTAACGATATATTGGAACAAGAAGTTCACAGCACTAAACAAGCTGCTACCCCCACACACAGACAAAACTAGGAGAACAGGCTCTCGACTGCAGGCAGAAGCCATCAAGGGCCACAGGAACGGCCGTTCACACCTCATCAACCTACAATGAGAGCAATCAACTACAAACTGAGAGAAGTTCAAGAGAGATCAGCCAGACGCAGCTCATTCTTTGAGAACACTTTGAACAATGAACCGGTCTGTGCTGGAAGTGTGGGGGTGGGCACTCGGCAAGGGGATGTCGATTTCAGCAGGCTGTTGGCAGAAATTGTGAACATACAGGGCATTTGGCCCGCATGTGCAAAAAAATGGCAGCTCGGCTGGTATACGAATCGGATGGGTCGGAAAGCGGACCAGAAGATGGTGGGGACAGTACCCGGGACACCGATGTACAGCGGGTCAACACGATCAATGGCCGCTGCTCCTACAACAGGACGCCTCCTATAATGATGAGGGTCCTATTCAACGGGATACCTGTCAACATGGAGCTGGATATGGGAGCGAGTCAATCTCTCATGGGCGCTCAACAATTTGAACAACTGTGGCCGCATAAAAGAGACAGACCAAAACTCACAAGGGTCGACACCAAACTAAGGACCTATACCAAAGAAATCGTACCAGTCCTCGGCAGCGCCATGCTCTCTGTCACACACAATGGGACAGTGAACCGACTTCCCCTGTGGATTGTCCCCGGACTGCTGGGGAGAAGCTGGCTGGCAAAACTAAACTGGAAATGGGATGATGTCCATGCCATGTCATTAGAGGAACGGATCTCCTGCTCAACAGTTATAAAGCGATTTGAACATCTCTTTCAGCCAGGTGTGGGCACTTTCAAAGGGGCCAAAGTCAAAATCTACCGGTCTAGCATCACACAGGATGCTAGACCGGTCCATCACAAGGCCAGAGCTGTACCCTATGTGATGAGGGAAAAGATTGAACATGAACTAGACAGGCTTCTGCGGGAAGGCATTATATCACCTGTGGAATTTAGCGACTGGGCAAGTCCCATCGTCCCAGTCATGAAGCCTGATGGATCCGTACGAATCTGTGGGAACTACAAATCTACCATAAACAGAGTCTCCCTACAGGACCAGTACCCGCTGCCCAGAGCGGAGGACTTATTTGCCACATTGGCTGGAGGTAAACATTTCTCAAAATTAGACTTCACATCTGCGTATATGACGCAAGAATTGACCGAGGAATCCAAGCTATACACCACCATCAACACACATCGAGGCCTTTTCATGTACAATCGATGCCCATTCGGCATCAGGTCAGCAGCTGCCACATTGCAGCGCAACATGGAGAGTCTGCTCAAGTCCATCCCGGGGACAGTTGTATTTCAAAATGACATACTTATCACGGGCAGGGACACCGACTCCCATCTCCGTAATTTGGAGGAAGTACTAAAGCGGTTGGATCGGGTAGGCCTATGAGTCAAGAAATCCAAGTGCCTGTTTCTCGCACCCGAGGTTGAATTTTTGGGCAGAAGGATTGTCACTGATGGAATCTGCCCAACAGAGTCCAAAACAGAAGCAATTCGCCTGGCACCCAGGCCCCAGAATGTCTCAGAATTGCGCGCCTTTCTCGGGCTACTCAATTACTTTGGGAACTTTATGCAGAACTGAAGCACGCTGCTGGAGCCTCTCCACGTGCTACTCAGGAAGGGTTCCGATTGGTTTTGGGGGGACGCCCAGGAACGCGCCTTCAATAAGCCACGCAACCTTCTGTGTTCCAACAGAGTTTTGACTTTCTTTGACACAGGTAAAAAGCTAGTTCTCACAAGCGATGCATCAGCGTATGGGGTCGGGTGTGTTTTGCAACATGTCCAATAGTGCAGGCAAATTACAACCCATAGCTTATGCCCCCAGGTCACTTTCGCGGGCGGAGCACGGGTACGGAATGGTAGAGAAGGAGGCGCTCACGTGCGTGTACGGTGTCAAAAAGATGCACCAATACCTTTTCGGGGCCAAGTTCTCTTTAGAAACCGACCACAAGCCCCTCACGTCCCTCGTATCCAAGTGCAAAGCAATAAACGCCAACGCCTCGGCGCGAATTCAATGGTGGGCACTCATGCTGGCGTCCTACGACTATACCATAAGGCACAGACCAGGCACAGACAACTGTGTCGACGCACTCAGCAGGCTACCCCTGGCGACCACGGAAGGGTCTGATGAACAGGACTGTGAGATAGTCATGGCAATCAATGCCTTTGAGTCCACAGGTTCGCCCATGATGGCTTGCCAAATCAGAGCCTGGACGGCCAGCGACCCCACGTTATCCTTAGTAAAAAGATGTGTCCTAACCGGTGACTGGGCAGAGGCTCGTGATGCATGCCCCGAGAAATTAAAACCCTTTCACAGGCGCATGTATGAGCTATCACTACAAGCAGACTGCCTGATGTGGGGCAGCCGAGTAGTCATGCCTCTGCGAGGCAGAGAGGCATTTGTCCGGGAGCTCCAGGGATCGTTCTCATGAAGGCCATAGCCAGATCCCACGTCTGGTGGCCTGTTATTGACGCGGACTTGGAGCTCTGCGTCCGAAGGTGCACCATTTGTGCCCAACTCAGCAATGCCCCCAGGGAGGCTCCACTGAGCCCCTGGCCCTGGCCTACCAAACCGTGGTCGTGGGTGCATGTAGACTATGCGGGCCCATTCATGGGCAAAATGTTCCTCATAGTTGTAGATGCATTTTCAAAGTAGATCAAATGCACCATTTTAAACTTGAGCACAACCTCCACCACTGTGGAGAGCCTCACAACCATGTTTGCAACGCACGGAATCCCTGACATATTGGTCAGTGACAATGGTCCGTGCTTCACCAGCGCAGAATTCCAAGACTTTATAATTGACCACAGCATAAATCACGTCAAGACGGCACCGTTCAAGCCGGCCTCCAACGGCCAGGCGGAGAGAGCAGCGCAAATCATTAAACAAGGCATGCTTAAAATCCAAGATCCCACGCTGCAGGGTCGCCTGTCGCGACTGCTGCTGGCATACAGGTCTCGTCCGCACTCACTGACTGGGATCCCCCCGCGCAACTGTTAATGAAAAGGACTTTAAAAACAAGGCTCTCATTAATCCTCCCAGACATGCACGAAATCGTTGAGGCAAAGCACCGTAAGCTGACTGAGTACTATGACAGAAATTCGAAGGGGAGATGGAATGAGATTGGGGACAAATTGTTTGTACTAAACTATGGCATGGGTCCCAAATGGCTTGCAGGGACAGTAACGAGCAAGGAAGGAAACAGGCTACTGGTAGTACAAATGGACAATTTGCAAAACCTGCCAGAGGCATGTAGACCAAGTCAAAAGCAGATTTACCAACAACACTGCGGAACCAGAGGCAGACGACAATGTGGAGCTCGCACCACACCTGGTGGACAGACAGAGGAAACAACCTGAGGAAAGGGCAATCCCAACAGACAGCCCAGGCGAGTCAACAACAATCACACCAATCGAAACAGACAGCCCAGGTGAGATACCAGCAACCACACCCAAAGAAAAACAGACACCAAGGCAAACAACTGAACCACAACTCAGACGCTCCACGTGAGAGCGTAGACCACCTGAGAGACTGAACTTATAAAGACAATAAGACCTTGGGAGGGGGGCGGGTGATGTCATGTATCTTACATTATTATATTTAACTGTATCCTAACATGCTATACATGACTGTAATAAGATATGACCTGTAATCACCAGCATACCTTACCACCAGGGGTGCACTTGCAAGGGACAGGTATATAAGGACAGGTCTCAGGCAAGTGCAGCATTCCAGAGCTGTGAAATAAAAGTGCAGGTCCAGAGTGACCTTGACTTCACTACATGCCTCATGTAAATCTGTACTGAGGAGACAGGACTTTACACCAGAGGCCTCTGATTCAATATTGATGTACAAAACACCAGATAACATTAAGGTACGTCCAGTCCGACAAGATAAGACTCTGTGAAAAGACTCTAATCAGACTTTTAGGCGCTACGTACGATCAGCAAATTCTAACCCAATGAGGTCATCCCAGTTAAGGCCTTGAGATCTTGATCTGTCAATCCAAAATATTACTAATAAGGTAACCCAATTAGAGATCGAGGGAAGTCATGCCGGGGGGGGCGAAGGGATCTATGAAATGTATAAATGATGTGCAATTTTGCTATTCAGGGAACATCTCCACTCACAGGCGGCTGTGATGAGAAGTGTTCCCAGATGTCCGTAATTAAAGATCGTTATACCTTGCCATCCGTCTCCGTTTAATACTTCGAGGGCTGCTACGCGGGTTGGGATGAGCGGCGACCCTTTATATCAAAGGGCCCGCTCGTGGGAAGAGAAGCCTTCTTATTTTCCCCTTGAACATCGGCAACTGCATTGTCCTCAGGGGGGGATTTTAACTGCACACTCCAGTGCAATGCATGCCATTACAGTGATGGCGAAGTTGAGAGACCTAGTCAGGTCCTTCGTCTTGGTGGACATCTGGCGAAATCTCCATCCCGACTCCAGCGCCTTCACTTGGGTGAGGCCTGGACGAGGATGGTCCAGAATCGACCAATTGTATGTATCCCGGGCGTACCTCTCCTGCGTACCGGCGGCTTCCATGCAGCTGGCGCCGTGCTCGGACCACCACCTGATGTAGGTGGAGCTTGCTTCGCTCCTTGCGTGGGTGGGGTCTGTGAACTGGCATTTTAACAACCTGCTGCTGGAGGACGAGCAATTCCAGGATTCGTTCCGTTGGTTCTGGTCCGACTGGAGAAGGAAGCAGGGGGTTCCTCTCTCATCTTTCTAAACTCCAGTGAATACAGGCCCTGTCGATCCAGTCTCTCCTCATATGTCAATCCTGCCATCCCAGGAATCAGTCTGGTGAAGCTTCGCTGCACTCCCTCAATAGCAAGAACATCCTTCCTCAGATTAGGAGACCAAAACTGAACACAATATTCTAGGTGAGGCCTCACCAAGTCCCTGTACAACTACAGTAAGACATCCCTGCTCCTATACTCAAATCAAGAGCTATAGTGGTATGGGATTCTATTTTAAGGGGAATAGATAGTCATTTCTGTGGCCGCAATCGAGACTCCAGGATGGCATTTTGCCTCCCTGGTGCAAGGATCAAGGATGTCTCGGAGCAGCTGCAGGATATTTTGGAGGGGGAGGGTGAACAGTCAGTTGTCGTAGTGAATATAGGTACCAACAATATAGGTAAAAAATGGGATGAGGTCCTACAAGCTGAATTTAGGGAGCTAGGAGTTAAATTAAAAAGTAGGACCTCAAAGGTAGTAATCTCAGGATTGCTACCAGTGGCACGTGCTAGTCAGAGTAGGAATTGCAGGATAGCTAAGATGACTATGTGGCTCGAGGAATGGTGCAAGAGGGAGGGATTCAAATTCCTGGGACATTGGAACCGGTTTTGTGGGAGGTGGGACCAGTACAAACCGGCGGTCTGCACCTGGGCAGAACAGCAACCAATGTCCTAGGGGGAGTGTTTGCTAGTGCTGTTGGGGAGGGGTTAAACTAATATGGGAGGGGGATGGGAACCTATGCAGGGAGATAGAGGAAGTAGAATGGGGCAGAAGCAAAAGATAGAAAGAAGAAAAGTAAAAGTGGAGGGAAGAGAAAGCCAAGGCAACAATCAAAAATGGCCACATTACAGCAAAATTCTAAAGGCGCAAAGTGTGCTAAAAAGACAAGCCTGAAGGCTCTGTGCCTCAATGCGGAGTATTCGTAATAAGGTGACAAATTAACCGCGCAGGCAGCTATTAACGAATATGATATAATTGTAGGGGATCTCATAGAAACGTTTAAAATTCTGACGGGTTCAGACAGTTTAGATGCAGGAAGAATGTTTCCAATGTTGGGGAAGTCCAGAACCAGGTGTCACAGTCTAAGGATAAAGGGTAAGCCATTTAGGACCGAGATGAGGAAAAACTTCTTCACCCAGAGAGTGGTGAACCTGTGAAATTCTCTACCACAGGAAGTTGTTGAGGCCAATTCACTAAATATATTCAAAAAGGAGTTAGATGTAGTTCTTACTACTAGTGGGATCAAGGAGTATGGCGAGAAAGCAGGAATGGGGTACTGAAGTTGCATGTTCAGCCATGAACTCATTGAATGGCGGTGCAGGCTCGAAGGGCCGAATGGCCTACTGCTGCACCTATTTTCTATGTTTCTATGTTTCTATGAAGTACGGAGACATGGCTCCAAGGTGACCAAGGCTGGGAATTCAACATCCAGGGGTATTCAACATTCAGGAAGGATAGACAGAACAGAAAAGGAGGTGGGGTAGCGTTGCTGGTTAAAGAGGAATTAACGCAATAGTAAGGAAGGACATTAGCTTGGATGATGTGGAATCTATATGGGTAGAGCTGTGGAATACCAAAGGGCAGAAAATGCTATTGGGAGTTGCGTACTGACCACCAAACAGTAGTAGTGAGGTTGGGGACAGCATCAAACAAGAAATTAGGGATGCATGCAATAAGGGCACAGCAGTTATCATGGGCGACTATAATCTACATACAGATTGGGCTAACCAAACTGGTAGCAATATGGTGGAGGAGGATTTCCTGGAGTGTGTTAGGGATGGTTTTCTAGACCAATATGTCGAGGAACCAACTAGAGGGCTGGCCATCCTCGACTGGGTGATGTGTAATGAGAAAGGACTAATTAGCAATTTTGTTGTGCGAGGCCCCTTGGAGAAGAGTGACCATAATATGGTATGATTCTTTATTAAGATGGAGAGTGACACAGTTAATTCAAAGACTAGGGTCCTGAACTTAGGGATGGTATAAGATGTGAATTGGCTAGAATAGACTGGCGAACGATATTTAAAGGGTTGACGGTGGATAGGCAATGGCAAATATTTAAAGATCACATGGATGAATTTCAAAAATTGTACATCCCGGTCTGGAGTAAAAATAAAATGGGGAAGGTGGCTCAACTGTGGCTAACAAGGGAAATTAAGGATAGTGTTAAATTCAAGGAAGAGGCATATAAATTGGCCAAAAAAAGCAGCAAACCTGAGGACTGGGAGAAATTTAGAATTCAGCAGAGAAGGACAAATGATTTAATTTGGAAGGGAAAATAGAGTATGAGAGGAAGCTTGCTGGGAACATAAAAACTGACTGCAAAAGCTTCTATAGATATGTGAAGAGAAAAAAATTAGTGAAGACAAACGTAGGATCCATTCATTCAGAATCAGGTGAATTTATAATGGGGAACAAAGAAATAGCAGACCAATTGAACAAATACTTTGGTTCTGACTGAAGAAAGACACAAATAACCTTCCGGAAATACTAGGGGACCAAGGGTCTAGTGAGAAGGAGGAACTGAAGGAAATCCTTATTAGCCAGGAAATTGTGTGAGGGAAATTGATGGGATTGAAAGCCGATAAATCCCCAGAGCCTGATAGTCTGCATCCCAGAGTACTTCAGGAAGTGGCCCTAGAAATAGTGGATGCCTTGGTGATCATTTTCCAGCAGTCTATTGACTCTGGATCAGTTCCGATAGACTGGAGGGTAGCTAATGTAACACCACTTTTTAAGAAAGGAGGGAAAGAGAAAACAGGGAATTATAGACCGGTTAGCCTGACATCAGTAGTGGGGAAAATGTTGGAATCAATTAATTATTAAAGATGTAATAATTGATTAAAGATGCATTTGGAAAGCAGTGACAGGATCGGTCCAAGTCAGCATGGATTTATGAAAGGGAAATCATGCTTGACACATCTTCTAGAATTTTTTGAGGATGTAACGAGTAGAGTGGACAGGGGAGAAACAGTGGATGTGGTGTAATTGGACAAGGTCCCACACAAGAGATTGGTGTGCAAAATTAAAGCACATGGTATTGGGGGTAATATATTGACGTGGATAGAGAACTGGTTGGCAGACAGGAAGCAGAGATAAACGGGTCCTTTTCAGAATGTCAGGCAGTGACTAGTGGGGTGCCGCAGGGCTCAGTGCTGGGACCCCAGCTATTTAGAAAATACATTAATGATTTAAAATAAGGAATTGAGTGTAATATCTCCAAGTTTGGATATAACACTAAGCTGGGTAGAGGTATGAGCTGTGAGGAGGATGCTAAGAGGCTGCAGGGTGACTTGAACAGGTTAGGTGAGTGGGCAAATGCAAGGCAGATGCAATATAATGTGGATAAATGTGAGGTTATCCACTTTGGTGGCAAAAACACGAAGGCAGAATATTACCTGAATGGCGGCAGATTTTGAAAAGGTGAGCTGCAATGAGACCTGGGTGTCATTGTACATCAGTCATTGAAAGTTGGCATGCAGGCACAGCAGGCGGTGAAGAGGGCAAATGGCATGTTGGCCTTCATAGCTAGGGGGTATGAGAAAGCCATCGGGACGCAAGAAAAACCGATACTCGAACTGAATGAGGAACAAACGCGACTGAATGGGACACAATGAAAGAGAATATTCAAAGCAACATAGAGAAGACCCAAGGTGGAGGAAAGATAGAAGAAACAGAGGATACCCCAGGCAGGGCCGAATTCGAGATGTTGTGTATGAAATAACTATTAGACTGAGTACTGTTTGTCCAGGTCTTAATTTGTTGAGCCGTGACAGGGGTTCCTTCACTCACAAAAGCATCCATAACTAACAATAGGTCCGCCGGTTGTGGCGTTTCCACCTCCGGTATTATGCTCATAATAAAGGATGAAACAGAGTACAGTATGCAATGAGTAAGTGTGACCTTAGCTCCTTTAATTAGACTCCAGAGTGCAGGTACAGCATGGGAGGGCCGCTTATATACAGTGCTCCAAAGGGAGGATGGGATCCCTTGGAACTCCAACAGGTAGGCCCTCTGGTGGTGGTGTGATACAGGTTGCCAAGGGTTAAATACATAAAATTACTCCCTCGTAAAGTCAATAGTACACTTATTTACAGGGTGAGACGATCTGGGGCTTTTCATTCCCTTGTCGATCGTCTTGGTACAAATGCAGGTCTGGGTGAGTTGGTTGGTTCTTCACTGGGCTGCTGTGCAGCTGGGCTAGCCGGGCTGCTGGGGTTGGTGAGTTTGGCTTCGTGGTCAACCGTGATGTCGGTTGCCACTTGTGTGTGTGTGTGTTGGAGGGTCGAAGTTGGTGGTATCCTCTTCGGGTTGCTCGTAGCCGTTAGTGAACCGCAATTTGGTTTGGTCCAAATGCTTTCTGCACGTTAGTCCATTGGCCAATTTGACCTGAAACACCCTACTCCCTTCTTTGGCTATGACCGTGCCAGCGAGCAATTTGGGACCATGTCCATAATTGAGAACAAACTCAGAGTCATTGACCTCAATATCGCGTGACAAGTTTGTGCGATCATGGTACATGCTTTGTTGATGCCGCCTGCCCTTGACGTGATCATGGAGGTCAGGGTGGACAAGGGAGAGCCTTATTTTGAGCACACTTTTCATGAGCAGCTCAGCTGAGGGAACCCCGGTGAGCGAGTGGGATCTGGTGCGGTAGCTGAGCAGAAGTCGGGACAGTCTGGTCTGCAGCGAGCCGTCTGACACACGTTTCAAGCTTTGCTTAATGTTTGAACTGCTCGTTCTGCCTGGCCGTTGGATGCAGGCTTGAACGAGGCAGATGTGACGTGCTTGACCCCATTGAGGGTCATGAATTCGTGGAATTCAGCACTGGTGAAATACAGCCCATCGTCGCTGACTAGGACAACAGGCAGGCCGTGTGTGGCAAACATGGCTCATAGACTTTCGATGGTGGCGGCGGACGTGCTTACAGACATTATTACATATTCAATCCATTTTTAATAGGCATCCACAACAAGCAAGAACATTTCTCCTAGCCAGCTTCTGCCGAACAGTGTGGGGCCATCCCCTGGCATGATCCAAAGTGGGAGTTCGTGCACTGCTCCATCATAGGAGACTTTGACTTCTGCGCTGCCAATTACAGGGATCAGTTCTTTGGTGTAAGTCCTTAACTTGGTGTGAATGGAGCTGAGCTTGGGCCTGTGTGCTTTGTTGCCTTTTTGCTCATTATGGACTGACTTGCACCCGTGTCCAGTTCCATGAATACTGGAATTCCATTCAGTTCAACTTTTAACATTATCGGTGGACATTTCGTAGTGAAGGTGTGTACCCCATACACTCTGCCTCCTCGGTTTGAGTCTCTAATTCAGCCTGATCCACCATGGATCGATCTTCCTCTGCAACGCAGTGGTTTGCAGTGTCTGCAGCTCGCCTGCACACTCGCTGGAGGTGTCACATTGTTCTTCAGCCGTTGCACGCATAGTGCTTGAAGCGGCATTGATGGGCCCGATGATCACCACCACAACGCCAACAAGGTCTTAACTGCCTTGTATTAACGATTGATGGTGGACTCTGGGTCATCTGAGGTCGTGCAGCAGCTGGCATGTATATTCCTGCTCAAAAACGACGTTACTTTGTGCACAGTACTAGCCAAAACCTCTTTATGCTGCAAAATGTGTTTGGTGTTATTGCTGGTGGACATAAATGCCTGGGCTATCATTATGGCTTTGCTCAGATTCGGTGTTTCAACAGTCAATAGTTTGCGAAGGATTACCTCATGGTCAATGCCAAGCACAAAAAAGTCTCTTCGAATTTATTGAAGGAATCCATCAAATTCGCAATGTCCTGCAAGACGCCTTAGTTCGGCCACTCCCTGGCCGTCCGACCATTAACACGTGTAGAACTGATACCTCGCCATCAAAACACTTCCCTTCGGATTTAGGTGCTCCTGGACCAGCGTACACAATTCTTCATAGGATTTGGTTGTTGGTTTTACCGGAGCTAGAAGATTTTTCATGAGACCATAGATTGTTGCCCCACAAATGGTGAGGAGGATCGCCCTTCGTTTGGCAGCGTTCTCATCCCCTTCCAGCTTGTTGGCCACGAAATATTGGTCGAGTCTCTCCATGAAAGCCTCCCAATCATCCCGTTCTGAGAACTTCTCCAGGATACCAACAGTTCTTTGCATTTTCGCGGTTGTTCGTTACCTCGTCGCCAATTATTATGCTCATAATAAAGGATGAAATTGAGTACTGTATGCAATGAGTACATGTGACCTTAGCTCCTTTAATTAGACTCCAGAGTGCAGGTACAGTGTAGGAGGCCTGCTTTAAGTACAGTGCTCCCAATGAATGCTGTGATCCTGTGGGACTCCAACAGGTAGGCTCTCTGGTGGTGACGTGATACAGATTGCCAAGGGTTAAATGCATAACATCCGGTGTGGGCAATGGCTCAAAGCATTGGCACAATTCTCAGTGCCAGGTCTATGGCAAATGACATAATCATAAGCGGATAATGTCAGCGCCCATCTCTGGATGTGGGATGAAGCATTTATATTGATACCATTGTTTTCAGAGAGCAGTGAAATAAGCGGCTTGTGGTCTGTCTCCAGTTCAAACCGAATACCAAACAGGTACTGATGCAACTTTTTAACCCATACACACAGGCTAGTGCTTCTTTCTCTCCTATGCTGTAGGCTCTTTCCGCTTTAGACAAACTTTTTGAAGCATACTCGACTGGTTGAAGTTTACCCGACTCATTAGCTTATTGGAGTACGCAACCAATTCCATATGACGAAGCATCACAGACCAATATTAAACGTTTACATGGGTCATAATGTACCAGCAGCTTGTTAGAGCAAAGCAGATTAGTGCCTTTCTCAAAAGCTCTGTCTTGAGATGCACCTCACACCCAGTTGTCGCCTTTTCTCAGCAGCATCTGCAGTGGTTCTAATAAGCTGCTCAATTTAGGTAGGAAGTTACCGAAGTAGTTGAGTAGACCCAGGAACGAACACAGCTCCGTCACATTCTGTGGCTTGGTTGCATTCTTGATGGCCTTGGTTTTCGCGTCCGTGGGCCTGATGCTGTCAGCAGCAATTTTCCTCCCCAGGAAGTTGACCTCTGGTGCCATGAAGACGTACTTCGAGCATTTCAGTATGAGTCCCACTTTGTCCAGAAGATATAGAACCTCTTCCAGGTTGTTCAGATGTTCCTCGGAGTCACAACCTGTGATCAGGATGTCATCTTGGAACACGACGGTTCTGGGAACGGACTTCAGTAAACTCTCCATGTTCCTCTGAATTATTGCTGCAGCTGATCGAATTCCAAAAGGGCACCTGTGATAAGTAAACAGTCCTTTATGCATGTTAATGTACGTAAGTCTCTTCGACGTCTCGACCAGCTCCTGTGTCATGTAGGTCGACGTCAAGTACAGTTTGGTGAACGACTTTCAACCCGCTAGCGTTGGTAACGGGTACTGATCCTGTTTCGAAATCCTGTTGATCGTAGCCTTGTAGTCTCCACAGATTCTGAGTGTGCCATCACTTTTCAGCAAAGGAACAATGGGGCTGGCCCATTCATTAAATTCAACCAATGATAGCATCCCTTCACGCTGGAGTCTGTCCAATTCGATTTCGACCTTTTCCCTCATCATTTACGAAGCAAAAGACAGAAAGGAGATGAGTAAAAGTGGAGGGCAGAGAAACCCAAGGCAAAAAACAAAAAGGGCCACTGAATATAAAGGGGTTGCAGGAGGGGCCAAAACTAAAAATCATGGTTGAAAAACTAGTATTAAAACACTCTACCTAAACGCACGCCGCATTCGAAATAAAGTAAATGAGTTGACGGCACAAATCATTACAAATGGGTATGATTTGGTGGCCATTACAGAAACATGGTTGCAGGGTGGCCAAGACTGGGAATTAAACATACAGGGGTATCTGACGATTCAGAAAGATAGACAAGAAGGGAAAGGAGGTGGGGTAGCTCTGTTAATAAAGGATGATATGAGGGCAGTTGTGAGAGATGATATTGGCTCTAATGAACAAAATGTGGAATCATTGTGGATGGAGATTAGAGATAGTAAGGGGAAAAAGTCACTGGTGGGTGTAGTTTATAGGCCCCCAAATAATAACTTCATGGTAGGGCGGGCAATAGTTAAGGGAATAATGGAGGCATGTGAAAAAGGAACGGCAGTAATCATGGGGGATTTTGACCAACATATTGATTGGTCAAATCAAATCACACGGGGTAGCCTTGAGGAGGAATTAATAGAATGCATACGGGATTGTTTCTTAGAACAGTATGTTACAGAACCTACAAGGGAGCAAGCTATCTTAGATCTGTTCCTGTGTAATGAGGCAGGAATAATAAACGATCTCCTAGTAAAAGATGCTCTCGGAATGAGTGATCACAGTATGGTTGAAGTTGTAATACAGATTGAGGGTGAGGAAGTTGTGTCTCAAACGAGCGTACTATGCTTAAACAAAGGGGACTACAATGAGATGAGGGCAGAATTGGCTAAAGTAGACTGAAAACACAGACTAAACGGTGGCACAATTGAGGAACAGTGGAGGACTTTTAAGGAGCTCTTTCATCGTGCTCAACAAAAATATATTCCAGTGAAAAAGAAGGGCGGTAAGAGAAGGGATAACCAGCCATGGATAGCCAAGGAAATAAAGGAGAGTATCAAATTAAAAACCAATGCGTATAAGGTGGCCAAGGTTAGTGGGAAAATAGAAGATTGGGAAAATTTTAAACGACAGCAAAGAATGACTAAGAAAGCAATAAAGAAAGGAAAGATAGATTACGAAGGTAAACTTGCGCAAAATATCAAAACGGATAGTAAAAGCTTTTACAGATATATAAACCGGAAAAGAGTGACTAAAGTAAATGTTGGTCCCTTAGAAGATGAGAAGGGGGATTTTAAAAAATGGGAAATGTGGAAATAGCTGAGACCTTAAACAATTATTTTGCTTCGGTCTTCACAGTGGAAGACACAAAAACCATCCAAAAATTGCTGGTCACAGGAATGTGGGAAGGGAAGACCTTGAGACAATCACTATCACTAGGGGGGTAGTGCTGGACAGGCTAATGGGACTCAAGGTAGACAAGTCCCCTGGTCCTGATGAAATGCATCCCAGGGTATTAAAAGAGATGGCGGAAGTTATAGCAGATGCATTCATTATAATCTACCAAAATTCTCTGGAACCTGGGGAGGTACCAGTGGATTGGAAAGCAGCTAATGTAACACCTCTGTTTAAAAAAGGGGGCAGACAAATGGCAGGTAACTATAGGCCAGTTAGTTTAACATCTGTAGTGGAGAAAATGCTTGAAACTATCATTAAGGAAGAAATAGCGGGACATCTAGATAGGAATAGTGCAGATGCAGCATGGATTCATGAAGGGGAAATCATGTTTAACTAATTTACTGGAATTCTTTGAGGATATAACGAGCATGGTGGATAGAGGTGTACCGATGGATGTGGTGTATTTAGATTTTCAAAAGGCATTCGATAAGGTGCCACACAAAAGGTTACTGCAGAAGATAAAGGTACGCGGAGTCAGAGGAAATGTATTAGCATGGATAGAGAATTGGCTGGCGAACAGAAAGCAGAGAGTCGGGATAAATGGGTCCTTTTCGGGTTGGAAATCGGTGGTTAGTGGTATGCCACAGGGATCGGTGCTGGGACCACAACTGTTTACAATATACATAGATGACCTGGAAGAGGGGACAGAGTGTAGTGTAACAAAATTTGCAGATGACACAAAGATTAGTGGGAAAGCGGGTTGTGTAGAGGACACATAGAGGCTGCAAAGAGATTTAGATAGGTTAAGCGAATGGGCTAAGGTTTGGCAGATGGAATACAATGTCGGAAAGTGTGAGGTCATTCAACTTGGGGAAAAAAACAGTAAAAGGGAATATTATTTGAATGGGGAGAAATTACAACATTCTGCGGTGCAGATGGATCTGGGGGTCCTTGTGCATGAATCCCAAAAAGGTCGTTTGCAGGTGCAGCAGGTAATCAGGAAGGCGAATGGAATATTGGCCTTCATTGCGAGAGGGATGGAGTACAAAAGCAGGGAGGTCCTTCTGCAACTTTATAGGGTATTGGTGAGGCCGCACCTGGAGTACTGCATGCAGTTCTAGTCACCTTACTTAAGGAAGGATATACTAGCTTTGGAGGGGGTACAGAGACGATTCACTAGGCTGATTCCGGAGATGAGGGGGTTACCTTATGATGATAGATTGAGTAGACTGGGTCTTTACTCATTGGAGTTCAGAAGGATGAGGGGTGATCTTATAGAAACATTTAAAATAATGAAAGGGATAGACAAGATAGAGGCAGAGAGGTTGTTTCCACTGGTCGGGGAGACTAGAACTAGGGGGCACAGCCTCAAAATATGGGGGAGCCAATTTAAAACCGAGTTGAGAAGGAATTTCTTCTCCCAGAGGGATGTGAATCTGTGGAATTCTCTGCCCAAGGAAGCAGTTGAGGCTAGCTCATTGAATGTATTCAAGTCACAGATAGATAGATTTTTAACCAATAAGGGAATTAAGGGTTATGGGGAGCGGGCGGGTAAGTGGTGCTGAGTCCATGGCCAGATCAGCCATGATCTTGTTGAATGACGGAGCAGGCTCGAGGGGCTAGATAGCCTACTCCTGTTCCTAATTCTTATGTTCTTATGTTCTTATGTAGCCTTTGCCACACCCTGGGAGGCCATTTCCATGGCTGTAATGGTACTGGTGGTGGTTGCTTGCTTCCAATTGACATGTCGTACACTGACTCACGATGTACTCTATATCTTTATCTCGACCTGGCCATCATAAGTAACTGCATGCAAAACTCCTTGTCAAGCCCAGGTGCTAACAATTTGGACCTGAATTTATTTGGTATAACCACTCTTGCACACCATCTGTAGAGCGAAAACCTTAATCAGGGGAAAAATAATTTAGTAAAATTAAAACATAAATCAAGAAAGGCTGAGAGAAAGGTTTAATGCATTCATGGTAGAATAGCTGAGATCCACATTCCAGCAATTAAGCTGAAACACAGAACAACGAATCTCACAGGGGCTAGGACAAGGTCAGAGAAATTCTCTGAGGAGATAACACTCCTATGAGCACCCACAAGATTTATGCAGCTAGCTCACAGAAATAATGAGCTTGAGGCCACCATGTTCCAGTCACACGAGATAACAAAAACAAGGCCTCTTTGAATTAGAATAAGCCAGATGGATCTGTCAAGGACAGTCTGAGAGCTAGCCTGGGAACACGTTCACAGAAATAGGGGGCTTTCCCTCGCAACTGTGGCCATAATTGAATGTACCAATTAAATCATTAGAAAATACTGTTACCAATGAAATTAATGTAACTGTAGTAACCAATGATATTGTTATAATTGTATGAACCAATGTATTAGTAGCAGGTGGGCGGAGACTGGTGGCAAATAACCAATGGAACACTTCCCCACGTAGTTTCACCATTTTGACTGTATTTCGACTGTATAAAGTGTAACTGCGCAGCCTGTCCCACGAGACCAGCGACTAGAGCACTCAGTAGGGGTACTGATGCAACCGGTTCTCCCTTCATTAATCAGTTTTTAATAAACAATTCTTTTCTCTGTATACGTACTTTTGTGTAGAGTGTTATATTTATAATACTCCACAACACCATCGGACTTAGATACAAGAACAATGGGTGTCGCCCAATTACATAGATCTATCTTAGAAATAATGTTCTCAGTCTCTAGTCTTTTGAGTTCTTGCTCAACTCTCTCCTTGAGTGCATATGGTATGGGATGTGACTTGCAGTAAACTGATCTAGCGTCCTTCTGTACCCTGACACTCGCCTTGAAGCCTTGGATCGGACTGCCTGTTTCGCAGAATACCTTCGGATAATTCTTGATGACATCATCCTTTGATGCAAATCTCATTTCAACCCAAAAAATCTCACTCCAATCCAGCTTCAGTGATTCCAACCAATTTCTTCCTAGTAAGGCAGGCTTGTCTCCTGCCACTACTAATAGAGGCAAGCTCTGAAATTGATCCTTGTATTTCACCGGTACGGTGATACGACCTACCACAGGAATATTCACTCCCGAGTAGCCTCGCAGCTCTATCTTGGATTTCTCCAGTGGGAAATCAAGCAATTTATCGAGGTATAGCGACTCCGGTACTGCACTCACGGATGCACCAGTGTCGATTTCCATGGGTATCTTGGTTCCTGCAACATCTATGTGGATTATGATACTTTTCGAATCGCTGTTCGTTAATCTCGTGCTCCTGATGATGTTTAGCTCTAAAACCTCCTCGTTCTGTTGTTTTTATTCCATGCTATGTAGTCTCTGGGAATTTCTACTTATAGCTCTGTTGTTTGGCTGGAATCATCCACCAACAAAAATGTCAGCAAGGGAATCTGATTATTCTATCCTCATCACCAATATGATATATTCTTATGACCTCACAAACACACAGACTCCAAAATGGCTGTTAACTCCAGGAACTTGTCAGGTGACCTGCCCCTGATCTTTATTGTGAAAACAGCAATGGCTGCATTACCACAGTAGTCCAATAGGTGGAGCTATATATATATATTACACCCAATACATGAGTGCAAAAGGCAAAGCTGAAGTGTTTGCAACCATTTTCAGCCAGAAGTGTTGAGTGGATGATCCATATCGACCTCCTCCTGAGGTCCCCACCATCACAGAAGCCAGTCTTCAGCTAATTTTATTCACTCTATGTGATATCAAGAAACGGCTGAGCGCACTGGATACAGCAAAGGCTATAGGCCCCGACAACATGCCGGCTGAAGACTTGAGCTCCAGAACCAGCTGCACCTCTAGCCATGCTGTTCCAGTACAGTTACAATACTGGCCTGTACCCGACAAAATGGAAAATTGCCCAGGTATGTACTGTCCACAAAAAGCAGAACAAATCCAATCTGGCCAATTACCACCCAATCAGCCTACTGCCAATCATCAGCAAAGTGAGGGTCAGGGGTCATCGACAGTGCTATCAAGCAGCATTTACTCACCAATAACCTGCTCACCAATGCTCAGTTTAAGTTCCGCCAGGACTACTTGGCTCCAGACCTCATGACAGCCTTAGTCCAAACATGGACATAAGAGCAGAATTCCAGTGGTGAGGTGAGATTGACTGCACTTGACATCAAGGCAGCATTTGACCGAGTGTGAATGATCCATCAAGGAGCCCTACTAAAATTGAAGTCCATGGAAATCAGGGGGAAACCCTGCTTCATCAATGACCTTCCCTCTATCATAAGGTCAGAGGTGGGGATGTTCGTTGATGATTGCTTAGTGAT
The DNA here is from genome assembly GCF_044704955.1 of Pristiophorus japonicus. Taxonomy (NCBI): domain Eukaryota; kingdom Metazoa; phylum Chordata; class Chondrichthyes; family Pristiophoridae; genus Pristiophorus; species Pristiophorus japonicus. Next base: position 201,782,791 of record NC_091979.1, on the reverse strand, counting down.
CAGTTCCATTCGCAATTCCTCAGATAATGAAGCAGTCTGTGCCCACATGCAGCAAGACCTGGTCAACATTCAGGCTTGGGCCAGGCAATGACTATCTCCAACAAGTAAGAGTCTAACCACTTCTCCTTGACATTCAGCATTACCATTGTTGAATCCCCCACCATCAACATCCTAGGGGTCACCATTGACCAGAAACTTAACTGGATCAGCCACATAAATAATGTGGCTACAAGAGCAGGTCAGAAGCTGAGTATTCTGTAGCGAGTGACTCATCTCCTGACTCCCCAAGCCTTCCCACCATCCATAAGGCGCAAGTCAGGAATGTGATGGAATACTCTCCACTTACCTCTAACAACACTCAAGAAGCTCGACACCATCCTGGACAAAGCAGCCCACTTGATTAGCATCCTATTTACCACGTTAAACATTCACTCCCACCGGTGCACTGCGGCTGCAGTGTGTACCACCTGCAAGATACGCTGCAGCAACTCTCCAAGGTTTCTTCAACAGCACCTTCCAAACCTGCGATCTTTACCATCTAGAAAGACAAGGGTAGTAAGCGCATGGGAACAACGCCATCTCCAAGTTCCCCTCCAAGTCACACACTGTTCTGACTTGGAAATATATTACTGTTCCTTCATCATCACTGAAGCAAAATCCTGGCATTCCTTACCTAACAGTACCTTCACCACATGGACTGCAGTGGTTCAAGAAGTCGGCTCACCGGCAGCTTCTCAAGGGCAATCAGGGCGAGCAATAAATGGTGGACTTAACAAAAAAAAAGCTCAACAGAGATTAGGGATAGAACTTCACCCTTTGGTCTCTATGGATGGAATTTTCTGTACCTAGGCAGATTGGGTACGGGCGGTCGCCGTGGCGTGTCGCGACCCCTTTCCTCATTCCATCCTGCTCCTGAGATCTATTAAGGCAGCCCTGCGCATTACCCGTCCATATTAAATAGTGCGGGTCTGATGACATAATTGATGATGCATTTTCAGCCGGGATATTTAAAGGACCCATTAGACCGAGTCTCAAAATAATGTTTTTCCGTAGTACCCTCTGTGGAAGTACTTCATATTTACACTAATATTAGTTAAGGGGCCACTTATCACAAAAATAAATGTTCCCATCTTCAAAAGTGAGCATTTTGCTGAAATTTTCATTAGAAAAGAGGCAGAAATCTTGTCAAAACCGAGAATGATGACGGAATGTGAGTTACTTAAATGACCAATCACAACTGCTATATTTGTCAGTACCCCGAAATCAGCCAATCACGATCTCTGTACTAGATCGATTAGTCAGTGACTGCATGCACAGCTGATGTGCCTTCTGAATGGTCTTGGGCACTGCTCTTCATATTCTCAGGTACTAGAACATGACACAGCACTGGCTGAGCGTCAGATTCAATGAGGTGAGCAGTATATCCCACCCAATATCAAGCCCAACCTACACACACTGATTTGGGAGAGGAGACATTGTCAGGGAAAGGCACAACTCACAATACAAATTGCATACTAATTCAAAGGGATGAGTCAACTGCAATGAAACAACCAGAACTACCTGCCTTGAAGAAAAGGAAAACAAGATCCCCACAACCACCCCCCACGAATATTGACTTGTATAGCAGAGGTCAAAGGAAAGGCCCACAGCCGATCGCTGAGGGAGTACGATTGGCGCTTGAAATTCACATGCATATCCAAGAAGATACTCACGGCTTGGATAGTGCGTACATCCTCAGCAAGTTGCCAAAGATGAACAATGATGTCTTGCCAGGATGGACTGGTTTCAATACCCTGCTACAGAAAACTTCAATCCCACCCAAGTCAAACATTGGTTACCTTCCACTCATTGATGCCAGCCTTACTGAGCTTCGTACAGTGTACACAATCTTGCAAAGAAGTGTTGATATTGCAGGAAAGCTTGGACGGATAAGATTGTCATGGGAATGGAACAGGCAATTTACGCAAAAGCCCAGGAGATTCGTTGGACGAATGCATTCTTCATGCAAAGATTTAAGCTTCGCATGGGGGAATTTCACTCTGTAATGGCATTCATAGCCTGCATCGGGAAAATATTTGCAGATGCCAGTCTTCAAGACATTGTCATCAAATCTGAACTAGTTGCGGCAGGTTCTGTCAATGGTGTTGTAGGCGGCCATCATTACAACAGGAATGTGAGAACTCACAAGATAGTGTGTGAAGCTCTACAGAGACTGAGTTGGCAGGCTTACACGGACACTCCACCAAAAGAGGAGCAAGACCTTGCTTACAATCTTGCAGTTCATCTTCAGACTGCCTTCCCAAATTATGATTTTGATGATATCATCAACTCTGAGAGATTCCAGACACTCATCAGTAGCTACAAGAATTTTGTTAATAGCAACAACGACAACCTAACATTTCAGTTCTGGACCAGTTCCATCAGTATGGTTGAAAAATTGCTGCTATTTATCAGAGCAACCAGAGTAGCCAGTTGGGATCTTCATCTGTCAAGTGGTCGCTCCATGATGCCATGGTTCTTCTCGTATAACCGGGTCAACTATTCCAGGTATCTTTCAACATACTGGCTCAAGATGTGCAGCTTGAAAGAGAGTCATTCCGATATCGATGCAGATCTACAAGCATGATAGTTTGTTGCCCAGAGACAGCAGAAATATGCCTTCTCTCAGACTGCATGTGATCAAGTTATAGAACAGACGGCAACCCCGACTCCAAGACAAAGGGAGGTTTGACAGGATTTACTCTCAACAAGGGAGCTGTACAAAGATGGACCTGGTCACAGCATGAGAGCGCTGCTATAAGCAGAGAATGTCAAGAGATGGCTGGTCACAGAACGTCAACAAGATCTCACGTTGACTTGGACAAGACAAGAAGGGATCATGATGAAAAGGATGTGAGGAATGTCATGGACACCATTCAGAATATGGTTAATCCTTTTGACCCTTCCATGGAGACAAATTAGTTGTATCACATTACATCAGACCAAGTTGCATCAGCACCTGTAGTCAGAAGCCGAGGAAAAGAGAGAGCAAGTATTCATGACTTTTTGTCAGAAGCGACTACAAAATCAAGATGTCAGCTTTCATGACTTTGTCAAGAAGATGATACTGAAGAGTTTCAAGGACTCAGGAAAATCTACCATAACGAAAGTAAAGGGTAGAGAGATTGCTCTGGAATCAGATCAGAACTTATTTGCCAGACTAATGGTTGTTGGAACAGTGGACATCGCCGAGATCTACATAAGGCCCAACAGGCAGCGGGAGCCAGCGGGAGTTCGTGAGGTGGAGCGGCAGCGTGGAGAGGCCTACATAAGGCCCAACAGGCGGCGGGATCCAGCGGGAGTACGAGGAGGTGGAGCGGCAGCGTGGAGAGGCCTACATAAGGCCCAACAGGCAGCGGGAGCCAGCGGGAGTACGAGGAGGTGGAGCGGCAGTGTGGGGAGGCCTACATAAGGCCCAACAGGCGGCGGGAGCCAGCAGGAGTATGAGGAGGTGGAGCAGCAGTGTGGGGAGGCCTACATAAGGCCCAACAGGCAGCGGGAGCCAGCAGGAGTATGAGGAGGTGGAGTGGCAGTGTGGGGAGGCCTACATAAGGCCAGCTGGTGCAGCTGCAGGGAGAGAAAGCAAAAAAAAAGTAGAAAGAAATCGAAGGGTGACGTCACAGCCAAGGGGGTAAGTGATTGGCTGGTGATTGGTGAGTAGTTTTTCTTTTTCTTTATCAGTAGGTAACCTTTAGCATTGTTATTGTTGTTACCAAATTAAGTTAATCTAAGGGGTAAGTCATGGCAGGAGAGCTCGGACACGTGTCATGCTCCTCCTGCGCTATGTGGGAAGTCAGGGACGCTTCCAGTGTCCCTGACGACTACATGTGCGGGAAGTGTATCTGGTTGCAGCTCCTGACAAACCACATTGTGGCACTGGAGCTGTGTATGGATTCACTCTGGAGCATCCGTGATGCTGAGGATGTTGTGAATAGCATGTTTAGTGAGTTGGCCACACTGTAGGAAAAGGGTACGCAGCCAGATAGGGGATAGGTGACCAACAGGAAGAGCAGTGGAAGAAAGGTAGTGCAGGGGTCCCTTGCAGTCATCCTCCTGCAAAACAGATACGCCGCTTTGGGTATTGTTGAGGGGGATGACTCATCAGGGGAGAGCAGCAGCAGCCAAATTCATGGCACCATGGGTGGCTCTGCTACACAGGAGGGCAGGAAAAAGAGTGGGAGTGCTATAGTGGTAGGGGATTCTATTGTAAGGGTAATAGATAGACGTTTCTACGGCCGCAATCGAGACTCCAGGATGGTATGTTGCCTCCCTGGTGCAAGGGTCAAGGATGTCTTGGAGCGGCTGCAGAACATTTTGAAGGGGGAGGGTGAACAGTCAGTTGTTGTGATGCATAAAGGTAACAAAGATATAGGAAAAAACGGAATGAGGTCCTATAAGACAAATTTAGGGAGCGAGGAGCTAAATTAAAAAGTAGGACCTCAAAAGTAGTTATCTCAGGATTGCTACCAGTGCCACGTTCTAGTCAGAGTAGGAATCACAGGATAGCTCAGCTGAATACATGGCTTGAGGAGTGCTGTAGAAGGGAGGGATTCAAATTCCTGGGATATTGGAACCGGTTCTGGGGGAGGTGGGACCAGTACAAACCGGACGGTCTGCATCTGGGCAGGACCGGAACCAATGTCTTACGGGGAGTGTTTGCTAGTGCTGTTGGGGAGGGGTAAACTAATATGGCAGGGGGACGCGAATCTATGCAGGGATAGACAGAGGAGTAGAATGGGGGCTGAAGCAAAAGATAGAAAGAAGAAAAGTAAAAGTGGAGGGCAGAGAAACCCAAGACAAAAAGCAAAAAAGGCCACATTACAGCAAAATTCTAAAGGGGCAAAGTGTGTTAAAAAGACAAGCCTGAAGGCTCTGTGCCTCAATGCGAGGAGTATTTGTAATAAGGTGGACGAATTAATTGCGCAGATAGCTATTAACGGATATGATGTAATTGGCATCACAGAGACATGGCTCCAGGGTGACCAAGGCTGGGAACTCAACATCCAGGAATATTCAACATTCAGGAAGTATGGACAGAAAGGAAAAGGAGGTAGGGTGGCGTTGCTGGTTAAAGAGGAAATTAATGCAACAGTAAGGAAGGACATTAGCTTGGATGATGTGGAGCTACGGAATACCAAAGGACAGAAAACGCTAGTGGGAGTTGTGTAAAGACCACCAAACAGTAGTAGTGAGGTTGGGGACAGCATCAAACAAGAAATAAGGGATGCGTGCAATAAAGGTACAGCAGTTAACATGGGCGACTTTAATCCATATATTGATTGGGCTAACCGAACTGGTAGCAATGCAGTGGAGGAGGATTGCCTGGAGTGTATTAGGGATGGCTTTCTCGACCAATATGTCGAGGAACCAACTAGACGACTGGCCATCCTAGACTGGGTGATGTATAATGAGAAAGGACTAATTGGCAATCTTGTTGTGCGAGGCCTGTTGGGGAAGAGTGACCATAATATGGTAGAATTCTTTACTAAGATGGAGAGTGACACAGTTACTTCAGCAACTAGGGTCCTGAACTTAAGGAAAGGTAACTTCAATGGTATGAGACGTGAATTGGCTAGAATAGACTGGCGAATGATACTTAAAGGGTTGACGGTGGATAGGCAATGGCAAACATTTAAAGATCACATGGATGAACTTCAACAATTGTACATCCCTGTCTGGGGTAAAAATAAAATGGGGAAGGTGGCTCAACTGTGGCTAACAAGGGAAATTAAGGATAGTGTTAAATCCAAGGAAGAGGCATATAAATTGGCCAGAAAAAGCAGCAAACCTGATGACTGGGAGAATTTTATAACTCAGCAGAGGAGGACAAAGGGTTTAATTAGGAGGGGGAAAATAGAGCATGAGAGGAAGCTTGCTGGGAACATAAAAACTGACTGCAAAAGCTTCTATAGATATGTGAAGAGAAAAAGATTAGTGAAGACAAATGTAGGTCCCTTGCAGTCAGATTCAGGTGAATTTATAATAGGGAACAAAGAAATGGCGGACTAGTTAAACAAATACTTTGGTTCTGTCTTCACGAAGACACAAATAACCTTCCGGAAATACTAGGGGACCAAGGGTCTAGTGAGAAGGAGGAACTGAAGGATATCCTTATTAGACGGGAAATTGTGTTTGGGAAATTGATGGGATTGAAGGCTGATAAATCCCCGGGGCCTGATAGTCTGCATCCCAGAGTACTTAAGGAAGTGGCCCTATAAATAGTGGATGCATTGGCAACAGTCTATCGACTCTGGATCAGTTCCTATGGACTGGAGGGTAGGTAATGTAACACCACTTTTTAAGAAAGGAGGGAGAGAGAAAACGGGTAATTATAGAGTGGTTAGCCTGACATCAGTAGTGGGGAAAATGTTGGAATCAATTATTAAAGATGAAATAGCAGCGCATTTGGAAAGCAGTGACAGGATCGTTCCAAGTCAGCATGGATTTATGAAAGGGAAATCATGCTTGACAAATCTTCTAGAATTTTTTGAGGATGTAACTAGTACAGTGGACAAGGGAGAATCAGTGGATGTGGTATATTTGGACTTTCAAAAGACTTTTGACAAGGTCCCACACAAGAGATTGGTGTGCAAAATTAAAGCACATGGTATTGGGGGCAATGTACTGACATGGATAGAGAACTGGTTGGCAGACAGGAAGCAGAGAGTCGGGATAAACGGGTCTTTTTCAGAATGGCAGGCAGTGACTAGTGGGGTGCCGCAGGGCTCAGTGCTGGGAGCACAGCTTTTTACAATATACATTAATGACTCAGATGAAAGAATTGAGTGTAATATCTCCAAGTCTGCAGATGACACTAAGCTGGGCAGTGGTGTGAGCTATGAACTGTGAGGAGGATGCTAAGAGGCTGCAGGGTGACTTGGACAGGTTAGGTGAGTGGGCAAACGCATGGCAGATGCAGTATAATGTGGATAAATGTGAGGTTATCCACTTTGGTGGCAAAAACACGAAGGCAGAATATTATCTGAATGGCGGCAGATTAGGAAAAGGGGAGGTGCAACGAGACCTGGGTGTCATGGTACATCAGCCATTGAAAGTTGGCATGCAGGTACAGCAGGCGGTGAAGAAGGCAAATGGCATGTTGGCCTTCATAGCTAGGGGATTTGAGTGTAGGAGCAGTGAGATCTTACTGCAGTTGTACAGGGCCTTGGTGAGGCCTCACCTGGAATATTGTGTTCAGTTTTGGTCTCCTAATCTGAGGAAGGATGCTCTTGCTGTTGAGGGAGTGCAGCGAAGGTTCACCAGACTGATTCCCGGGATGGCAGGATTGACATATGAGGAGAGACTGGATCGACTGGGCCTGTATTCACTGGAGTTTAGAAGGATGAGATGGGATCTCATCGAAACATATAAAATTCTGATGGGACTGGACAGGTTCGATGCGGGAAGCATGTTCCCAATGTTGAGCAAGTCCAGAACCAGGGGTCACAGTCTAAGGATAAAGGGTGAGCCATTTAGAACTGAGATGAGGAGAAACTTTTTCACTCAAATAGTTATTAACCTGTGGAATTCTCTACCGCAGAGAGTCGTTGATGCCAGTTCATTGGATATATTCAAGAGCGAGTTAGATATGGCCCTTACGGTAAAGGGATCAAAGGGTATGGAGAGAAAGCAGGAAAGGGGTACTAAGATGAATAATCAGCCATGATCTTATTGAATGGTGGTGCAGGCTCGAAGGGCTGAATGGCCTACTCCTGCACCTAGTTTCTATGTTTCTATGCTGGTTCTTGTGTTAGGACCATTGCCCTTGCCTCTAGCTAATCATAATGGATCCGTCATCAAGACAAACAAAGCCAAGCTCTTACACTTTCTTGAGGGGTCAGTCAACCCACTCCCTATCGTTGATGGGATCCCAAGTGGTTCAACATGGGTGTGGGATGCTATGGCATTGATTCAAGTCATGAACCCACAATCAACATTTGGACAGTTTGCTGACCAAGTACTGAAAGTTCTTTTGAGGCAAACAAAGATGGTAAGTCCAGAGTGATCCACCTTGTTCCAGACAGATACAAGATCAACAGCATCAAAAGTGGTGAAAGGGGACAGAGGTCAGTTGGAAGAATGCAAATCACCAAACTCTTCTTTCCTGAGCAGAAAATTCCAAAGCAGTGGACGAAATTTCTGTCTTGCGATGACAACAAGAAAATCTTCTCCAGTTCTTCTGTGAAAGATGGTGCAAGTCTGCAAAGGAGATTATTGATGATGTAACACTTTATTGGATACGGAAGTGAGTGTCATGCTATACGTCAGAATGACAGCAGATCTGGAGGTGGTCCCAATCCAAGCATTGTTCTCCAACCAGGAAGAAGCCGACACATGACTACTGCTTCACAGTGCATTTGCTGCCAGTTCCAGAGAGCATGTCATCATAAACAGTCCTGACATTGATGCCTTTGTACTGTGCTTGGTGTTCTACAAGGACATTGATGATAAGCTCTACTTTTGCACGGGAAGAGGAACCAACATGCGTGCAATAGATGTTCATCGTACCTTTGATCACTTTGGGAAAGATGTATTTGCTGTTTTCATAGAGTTTCACTGCTTCAGTGAGTGCTCTGTTTTTGAATGGGAAAGGTGAAATCTGCAAAAGTCCTGATCGCCAGCAAAGAGCACTGTTTGACATATAAAAGTTAGGGACCTCATTTTCTGCTTCACAATCCCTTTGTGAAGAACTAGAGGCATACATTTGTGAATTCTATGGGCAGAGTAAATGCAGAGATGTGTACCAGGCCAGAGGACAAATATTCAAGACCAGAAGTTATGCAGAGAAGTGCTTGCCACCAAATAAAGATTCACTGTACAAGCATTTACAGCGTGCCAATTACCAGTCTATAATTCACAAGCGATGTCTTGAAAACGTGCCTGAAATCCCATCTCCAAAGGTCCATGGGTGGAAACTTGAAGATAATGTCACAGACTGGATGACACTTCCTCCAGCACCAGCTAGTATAATGGAGCTTACACATTGTTCATGCAAAAAGACCCAGTGTGCACAAGGAAACAAGCTACTTTGCACCGACATCTGCTCGTGTGTAGGTTGTGAGAATGTTGCATCTTTGCCCGAGACTTCTAGGGCAGAGGAAACAGATACTCTTGATTCTGATGATGATTCATAGAAAGGCTTTCCTTTTCAGATCTATTTTGTTTTTTCAGTACTTCTATCTTTTATTATTATAATTATTATAATTATATGGTTGACAAATGAGTGTAGGTGTCCATCTGAAATGTCAATAAGCGTGTATGAAATAAATGGTAGATTTCTTTCTTAGCAACGGATATGAAAACAAAACATAGATTTATGTATAACTGCACAATATGATGCATCCAGACCTCAGATGGCCTCAGTGATACTTCCAATTTTCACACTATCCATGCTTAAAATTTAGCAGCAGTACTGATATATCACTGTTGCTCGGGAACAGAAAGTCCATAGCAATCATTTTTATGTTTTTCTTTGTTTTTGGCCATTTCTCGGTAACACCCAATTTTCAGACTTGGGAACATTTGTTTTTTGGTTCAGATACATATGTTTAACATATTGAGCATGGTTCTAGGTACTTCCCACATGGAGACTACTAGATTTTCCATCTTTTTTGCATGCATAACGTCCACTTAATGTCCATTTAAACGCTGAAATGATGTATAACGCCCATATATCGCCCATTTAGCCACAAAATGGAAACTGATGCCCATTTTTCAGACACTTATTGCCAAGCGTTACTTTCCCCATGTGTGTAACGCCGGGAAAAAATAATACCGCCCGCCCACTTTTTTGGGGCGGAATCATCAAAATGGGTGAAACCAATGGCCATAATATCGCCCAGCGTTACTTTCCACACATAATTAACGACGAGATTCAATAATACCGACCGCCCACTTTATTTTGTCGTAAAGATCACATTTGCTGAAACTAACGCCCAGGAGATCGCCCAGCGTCACATTCACCACCTTGCACACATCTCGCCCAAAATATCGTAATATCGCTTGCCCAAAAAATCGCCAGGAAAAACTGGAACTAACCGGAACTACTCACAGCGGTATGGACACCATGTTCTAAATCACATGTCGCATCATTTAAAAGGCTGCTCAGCTTCAACCTCGGGGGAGTTCGGATGTACTCTGGAAGTCTTTGGGGATGATGTGAACATCTGAACAAACATCTTTATCATACTATGAACGATTGGAATTTAATAGGTGTCTTTGTCGGGACATTCATTCTTTGTGACCAATCGGTGTAAAACAGACAGCTATTGGAATGGGGCCTGTCTTTTCTCACCCTCTCTTGATGATCAATTACATGCTGCAGACTCGAGATGGCAGAATGTATGCTCCACAGCATTATGTGCCCAATGTCAGACGTGCCAGACTGATGAGGTGGACCAGACGTTACACCCACTTCAAGTACAGGGAGAAGCATTCTTACCTCAACTTACCCGACACCACCTGCCTTCGGAGACTGCGCTTCCACAAAGAAGTTATTACTGAGCCAGCTCAAAAGGGGAGATCTACAGCCTGACAGCACCATCAGTTCTGCACTGTCCGTCGAGGTCAAAGTCACCGTGGCACTGTTGTTCTACGGGTCGGGTTCTTTGCGATCTGTCTCAGCATGCCACACATTGCTGCATTAGACAGGTCACTGAAGCCCTGTATGTACACAGGATGGACTTTATCAGCTTCCCTATGACCAGGGGGGCTCAGACTGAGAGGGCTTTCGGATTCTACCAAATTGCTAACTTCCCCAAGATGCAGGGAGCAATATGCACATCACGATGCAGGGACCTTTTCAGGATGCAGAGGTGTTCAGGAACCGGAAGGAATTCCAATCCTTGAATGTGCAACTCATTGTCGACCACCAGCAAATTATGATGGCAGTGAATGCTAAATTTCCGGGCAGCATCTATGATGCTCACATCCTGCATGAGAGCACTGTATCTGACATGTTTAACAATCAACCACAACGTCAATGCTGGATGCTTGGTGACAAAGGATATGACCTCGCCACCTGGTTGATGACCCCCCCTGCGTGACACCCACACCTAAGCCGAGAAGCAATACTGTAAAGTCCTTACTCTACAGCATAAACCACACGAGGCACATTCTGGGAACAAGGTCACTCTGTGACCTTAACTCTATTCACAGGACTCCAAAGATGATGACCCTGCATGGGACCTCCCTTTTTATACCTGTGTGATCAGGTAAGGAGAGTCTCCCACAAGTTCACCCCATGTGGTCAAGGTGTGCATGTAGGTTGAGTGTATACAGTAATACAGTGGTGTTACATTGTGGTTACATACATAACTTTACCTCCCCCCGCCCCCCCCCCCCCCACCCCCACCAAGTCTTATTGGGATCATAGGTTTAGTCTTTCAGGTGGTCTATGCTCCCTCGTGGAGCGTCGTAGTTGGGGCTCTGGTTGTTGGACACTGACCTGAGTGTCTGTCACTTGTGGTGATTCCGGCCTGTCCAGGCTGACCGCAGGGACTGTGCATTCTTCTGATTGCTCTTGTTGCGCGTTTACTGGCGGTGTTGTGAGCTCCATCTCATGGTCTTCTTCAGGTTCCTCCGTGTCGATGCTGAACCTTTTTTTTACTTGGTCCAGATGCTTACGGCATATCTGACCATTGTTGATTTTTAACATGATGACCCTATTCCTCTCTTTGTCAATTACAGTGCCCTCAAGCCATTTGGGCCCCATGGCGTGATTGAGGATGAATACAGGATAATTTATTTCTATACATCGCCCCCTCGAATTACGGTCATGGTACTCGTTTTGTGACTTGCGCTTGCCCTCAACTATGTTGGTCAGGACTGGGTGAATGAGGGACAACCGAGTTTTGAGTGTCCGTTTCATTAGTAGCTCTGCAGGCGGGACCCCCATGAACGAGTGCGGTCGGGATCAATAGACCAGCAGGAGATGCAATAGGCAGCATTGTAGGGAGGGTCCTTGAATCCTGAGCATACCTTGCATAATGATTTGGACTGCACGTTCCGCCTGGCCATTGGAGGCCGGCTTGAACGGTGCAGTCCTGACGTGGTTGATGCCATTACCCGACATAAACTCTCGGAATTTGTAGCTTGTGAAACAAGGGCCATTATCACAAACCAGGATGTCCACAAGCCATGGGTTGCAAAGATCGCACGTAGGCTTTCCACGGTGGTGGATGACGTGCATGAATTTAGAATGATGCATTCGATCCATTTTGAGTACGCATCTACCACAATAAGGAACATCTTACCCATGAACGGGCCCACGTAGTCAACATGAATGCGTGACCATGGCCTGGTGGGCCAGGGCCACGGGCTGAGCAGGGCCACCTGGGGGCATTACACAGCTGGGCACATGTCGTGCACCTGTGAACACAGTGTTCCAGGTCTGAATCAATTCCAGGCTACCAAACGTGTGACCGGGCAATGGCCTTCATCAGCACAATGCCTGGGTGCTCGCTGTGGAGTTCCCTGATGAATGCCTCCCTGCCCTCTGGGGCATAACTACCCAGCTGCCCCATAGTAGGCAGTCGGCTTGGATGGAGAGCTCATCCATCCGTCTGTGGAACGGTCTGACCTCCTCAGGGCATGCTCCGTGTGCGGGCACCCAATCCCCAGTCAGGACACATTTCTTAATCAGGGATAGGAGGGGATCTCTGTTTGTCCAGCTTTTAATCTGGCGGGCTGTGATGGGGGAGCCTGCGCTGTCAAAGGCATCGACAGCCATGACCATCTCGGTGCTTTGCTCCGCTGCCCCCTCAGTGGTGGCCAGTGGAAGCCTGCTGAGCACATCAGCGCAATTTTTAGTGCCGGGCCGGTGCCGGATGGAGTAGTCATAAGCAGCCAGCGTGAGAGCCCATCGCTGTATGCGAGCTGATGCGTTGGCATTGATAGCCTTGCTGTCTGACAACAGGGATGTTAATGGCTTGTGGTCCGTCTCTAATTCAAACTTCCTACCAAAGAGGTACTGATGCATTTTTTTATCACCATAGACACATGCAAGCGCTTCCTTCTCGACCATCCCATATCCCCGTTCTGCTTGAGAGCGCGACCTGGAGGCATAAGCCACAGGTTGTAGTTGACCCTCAGCATTGCCCTGCTGCAACACGCACCCAACCCCAAAGGACAATGCATCACATGTCAGGACCAATTTTTTACAGGGGTCATACAGGGTCAACAACTTGTTTGAACAAAGTAGGTTTCGTGCCCAATCAAAAGCCCATTCCTGACAGTCCCCCCAAAACCAATCGCAACCCTTACGCAGGAGCATGTGTAATGGCTCCAACAACGTCGGAGAAAGTTCCCGAAATAGTTCAACAGTCCCAGGAATGAACGCAACTCCGATGTGTTGCAGGGCCTGGATGCTCGTTGAATCGCCTCTGTTTTGGATTCGGTGGGCCGAATCCCATCTGCAGCAACCCTCCTGCCCAGAAACTCAACCTCAGGAGCTAAGAATACACATTTAGACTTCTTGAGTCGCAGGCCTACCCGGTCCAGTCGGCGTAGCACCCCCTCCAGGTTGTGGAGGTGTTCCTCGGTGTACTGACCCGTGATGAGGATGTCGTCCTGGAATACGATCGTTCCAGGAATGGATTTAAGCAGGCTTTCCTTGTTTTGTTGAAAAATCGCGGCCATTGATCGAATGCCAAACAGGCACCTGTTATAAATGAACAGTCCCTTGTGCGTGGTGATGGTAGTCAGTAGTTTAGATTCGTCGACCAGTTCCTGGGTCATATAGGCTGAAGTGAGGTCCAACTTGGTGAATAGCTTGCCGCCTGCCAGCGTGGCGAAGAGGTCCTCCACTCTCGGGAGCGGGTATTGATCTTGTAGGGAAACCCGATTGATGGTGGCCTTGTAGTCGCCATAGATCCTGACAGAGCCATCCGCTTTTAGGACGGGAACGATGGGGCTCGCCCAGTCGCTGAATTCAACAGGCGAGATAATGCCCTCTCTCAACAGCCGGTCCAATTCGCTCTCGATCTTTTCCCGCATCACATACGGCACCGCTCTGGCTTTGTGGTGCACTGGCCTGGCGTCCGGGGTGATGTGTATCACTACTTTAGTGCCTTTGAAAGTCCTGACGCCAGGTTGGAATAGTGAATCGAATTGTTGTAGGACTTGTGAGCACAAACTTCGCTCCACAGATGACATTGCGTGAACATCCTCCCATTTCCAGTTCAAGTCGGCTAACCACCTCCTCCCCAACAGTGCGGGACCATTGCCCGGGACAATACAGAGCAGCAGCCGATTCACTAACCCATTGTGTGTGACAGCCAACATTGCACTGCCTAGCACCGGAATGATTTCTTTAGTGTAAGTCCGTAATTGTGTCTCAATATGTGCTAATTTGGGTCTACTGGCTTTAAGTGGCCATAGCTTCTCAAATTGCTGAACGCCCATGAGTGACTGGCTGGCCCCAGTATCCAGCTCCATGTGTACAGGGATACCATTTAATAAAACCCTCATCATCATTGGTGGCGTTCTGGTGTATGAACTGTGAATATTCGCCACATGGACCCGCTGAACCTTGGCATCCATCAATTTGCCCCAAAAGTCATCCTGCCTCAAAGAACCTTCTTCTGGTCCATCCGCTTCATATATTAGTCTGGTTGCAGACTTCATGCACATTCGAGCTAAGTGGCCATTGAGATTGCAGTTCCTGCAGACAAACTGTTGAAATCTGTAAGATCTAGTTGAGTGTTTCCCCCACACCTCCAGCATGAGTTAAAGTTTCCATTGTTGGGAACAAAGGGACTATGGCCAGGCATTCCGCGCTGACTGTCCCTTTGACTGCTCTTAAGTACCCTATTAGTGGGTGTCAATGGCCCCATCCCGGGCCGCATTGTCCACTGTGATGGCGTGAATGTCCGTTCAGCCTGCCATTGTCTCTGTTGAAGTCCTATTCTGGGGCCTATTGCTGCCTGGGGAGTGTCGGACTGCCCCTGCCTGCCTGCAGGGCTCTGAGTCGCATTGATGATGTTGACTGCCTGATCCATCGCCGCGTTAGAGGCAGAATTGCCTGCGTATATTATTTTCGTCTCTTCCTCCCCCGCCATGAAAGTTTGAGCCATCAACGCCGCCGCTTCCAAGGTCAAATCCTTGGTCTCAACTAATTTGCGGAAAATTCCCACATGACCGATGCCCTCGATAAAAAAGGTCTTTTAGCATCTCCCCCCTGCAGGCATCTGTGAACTTACAGAGGCTGGTCAAACGCCGGAGGTCCGCTACGAAGTCGGTATGCTCTGTCCTTCACGACGTCAGTGGGCGTAGAATCTATGTCGGGCCATATGTATGCTACTCGCCGATGGAAGTGCTCCCCGATCAATTTGCTGAGTTCTTCAAAGATTTTGACGGCCAGCTTTTCGGGTGCTAGTAAGTCCTTCATGAGCGCATAAGTCTTTGGTCCGCAACTGGTCAAAAGGTGAGCCCTTTGCTTGTCGGCCGCTGCATCCCCCAGCCATTCCTTCATAACGAAGCTTTGCTGAAGCCCCTCGACAAAATCGTCCTAGTCTTCCCCAACACAGTACCATTCCTTTGTGCTACCAGTGGCCATTCTCATGGGCCGTGAATTCCCGTTTCTCGTCGCCAATGTAAAGTCCTTACTCTACAGCATAAAACCACACGAGGCACATTCTGGGGACAAGGTCACTCTGTGACCTTAACTCTTTATTCACAGGATTCCAAAGACGATGACCCTGTGTGGGACCTCCCTTTTTATACCTGTGTGATCAGGTAAGGAGAGTCTCCCACAAGTTCACCCCTTGTGGTCAAGGTGTGCATGTAGGTTGAGTGTATACAGTAATACAGTGGTGTTACATTGTGGTTACATACATGACAAATACAACGAGAGCCACAGATCCACTCGCAATATCATGGAGAAAACCATTGGAGTGCTTAAGCAGCAATTTAGATACCTGGACCACTCAGGAGGCCAGCTCCAATACCACCCTGAGCAGTTCGCTCAATTTGTAGTCGTGTGCTCCATGCTGCATAACTTGGCTATCAGGAGGGGACAAGAATTGCCAGAAGAGTCTGACAGTCCACCTCAGCAGAACGAGGAAGAAGAGGACGAGAAGGTAGACGCTGACATCGGCCCAGACAATTAGGCTGATGCTGAAGCCATGACCCTGCCCCCCTGAAGACTGCATGAAAAGGCCCGTGGTGGCATGATAGCTGCGACTCTTACTTCAGGAGCTCATAAATGAGCGGTTTGCCTGAAAGAACATTGGTGGTATTTACAAGGTTGACACACTGCTGGGTGTGCAGGTCATACATCAATGGTGGGCATCACCTTGGTGACAGTTAAAGTTTAAGTTGATTGAAGTTAAGTGTAATTATACCCTTTAATGTTAAGGAATCACCAGTGTGTAACGATGCAGCTATCTGAGCCAATGTGCAACAAGGTTTTGTTAAATAAAAAACATTTAAACTGAACATTTGTCTGAAATCATAAATATTTCTGTAAAAACCAACCCTTCCCCCCCACCCCCGCGCTTCTCCTTGGGGGTACAATGCCGCACTCTGGGACCACTGGGAGCCCTCTGCCACCAGTGTTCCTGGCTACCAGCTCCAGGACCTCCTCCATCCCTTCCATGCTATACATTATTTGTTGGACAAAAACTCGGTGCCAACTATGTTCTTGGTGCTTAGTACGCTTCTTGCTGCTGGTGTATCACCCTCGTGCCTCTCACAACAGCCAAACAAGCACACACCACACCCATACACGCTTTCAGTCCCTCTCTGCTCCCTCTCTCTCTGTCTTTTCTTCTCCACATGTAATGATGACCCTGACCTCCTGAATCGCAGGAAACAAGCGTTGCCATGCCGTTGCGAAGGACAGCGACACTTTATGGCAAAAGGTCGGAAAGATTTAACGCTACCGCCCATTTCATATCGCTCGTGGCAATGCCCAATTTCAAAAATGGAGACTAGGGGCTTGAGAATGGGCAACAAGCCGGCGATCTGAAAACTCATTTTTACCGCCCTTGCCGGAAATAGCGCCCATTTTTGGGCAATCTGCACAAAAGTGTAAAATCTAGCCCTACGGAACTAAAAATCTAGGCAAGAAAACAGGCTTCGGCCCACGGTCTACATGGCCTCATTGCATTTGAAGGTTCATCTAGTATAGTGCATGCACTTCACTGCACCATTGGAGTGTTACAAAGAGGGCAAACATGACTGCACAGAAGCAGAGGGCTGCACCCAGATTCTCAGATGAATACCTCCATATGCTTGTGGAGGAAGTCAGAACACGCAGGGAGGTCCTCATCACTTCCGATGGGTAGAAGAAACCTCTCCAGCAGGCCAAAGGAGCCTGGCTCCAAATAGCAGAGGAGGTCAACAGCAGGGATGTTATCAGGGGGACCTGGGTCCAGTGTCGCAAACATTTTAATGATCTCATTAGATCAGGAAAGGTGAGTAGAAAGCCATACTCAACTTCATCCTGCTGTGCCTCTCATCACATCCCCATCACTCTGCCTTCCCAACCCTACTCCTGCACATCATTACTCACACCAACATATCTTGCATGTTCACTCATCCCTCTCTCTCTATCTCTACATCACCATCTGACTAACCACCCTCACACTCACCCTCATCCTAAAGCAATCATACAAACTAACAACACATAAGGAGGCCACTTGGCATTGCCACCCAACTCCATCATTGTCACCCTCTAAAGATTTAACCATCCATTCCTTACATTCTCACTCTCACTCAATCTTTTCTTCTTTCCCGCCTTGCAGGAAAAGAGAGCCCACAATAAGAGGGAGAGAACCGGAGATGGCCCTCCACCATTCGCCACCTTAACAGCAGCAAAGGAGGTTGTCTTGGAAGTGTCAGGAGTTGCAGAGCAGCTGGAGGTGGGAGACGGAGAGAGGGGGACATCTCAACAACCTGGTGACAGAGTTACATCTCATACAGCCACATGGCATACAGCAGTCACTCACATGGGGACTGATGTCAGCAGCCAGTGAATGGTCATCATGTGCATAATGATATCTGTACCATTCTTGACATGATATATCTAACTCATCACTTTACTCTCCCACAGGTCCATCAAGAGCCCTCCGCACTGTCCAGGAGGAAGAGGAAGATGGTTCCTCAGAGGAGCATCCACCCACTGAGGGTGCACCATCAGCATACATAAGCCAAGCCAGCAGCAGTGAAGATGTGCACACCTTGGTGGGTGCCATTCCAGATAAAGTAGTGTTATCACCTGGCGTCTCACAACTCACAAGTGAGCAACGCAGATGGTGGAGACAGGGACCGCAGTGGACATTCCTCACTGGAGGGCACAGGACGCTCTCAGCTCTGCTCAGCTGCATGCAGACATTGAGCTTCGGAGGCCATCCAGAAAGAGGGCAATCCTGGAGGTGTAGCAAGATGTGCAGTAGGCTTTGACAGGTTTTGCGACCGCGATGTCTGCAAATGTGCAGAGAATGGAGGAGTCCATCTCCCCGCCTCAGTCAGAGCCCCAGATGGCTCCTTGGATCGCGATGGCTGAGTCTGCCCCTGCACAGTCGCAGGAGGAACAGACTTTGGTGGGGCCCTCACAGGCTCTAAAACCCAGAGGATGTCCGCCAAAACATTTGCCACATGTGTCTCACAACTCACAAGTGAGCAAGAGCACATGGTGGAGACAGAGACAGCAGTGGAGACTCCTTACCAGAGGGCGCAGTGGCAGCAGGGGAGTGAGGAGGCTTCTTTTGAAGCCACAGGTGTAGCACCTCAGAAGCACGCATAAGACAAGGATGAAACACAAGTAGATGCACAAGGGTAACCATTGGGGTGTTTTCATAAATGTTTGTGTAAAGTTTCCATGACTGTGACATCACAGATAAAAATACTTATTTTCACCACTT
Source organism: Pristiophorus japonicus (assembly GCF_044704955.1). Taxonomy (NCBI): domain Eukaryota; kingdom Metazoa; phylum Chordata; class Chondrichthyes; family Pristiophoridae; genus Pristiophorus; species Pristiophorus japonicus. Next base: position 201,763,886 of record NC_091979.1, on the reverse strand, counting down.
TGGCTAAATTTGTGTGCAACTTTGCAAGTGGCTTAGTGAATTGGAGTGAATGGTGAGACATAACATTACCTCCAGCAATGAGGGTGAGATGCTTTGTGGTGTTGCTGTGGGGTGGTGGAAACCTGGTGCAGCATGTGGCAGCCATATGGGTGTAATGCCTGAAGTTAAGCAAATCTGACCATGATGAGGCCATCCCCGGCCACCCGGGCAGCGATGTGCTTAGATGCTGGTGGGATCCGGACCACAGGTTCCTCCCCTCGTCTTCCAGCTGATGCTCCTCCTCCTTCTCCTCTGAAGAGGCTGTGTGCTCAGAGTCTTGCTCCTCATGCAGCGCTAATCCTTACTGCTGCACTATGTGGTGCAGGGCGCAGCAGACCATGACGATTCTGGAGACCCTGGCTGGTGCGTACTGAAGGGCTCCTCCAGATCTGTCAAGCCATCTGAAGCGCATGTTCAGCATGCCTATTGTCTGCTCTATGACACATCTGGTAGAAATGTGCCTTTTATTATATCTCTCCTCGGCCTTAGTGCTTGGCCTCCTCAAGGGTGTCATCAGCCACGTCTTCAGTGGATAGCCCTTGTCTCCAAGCAGCCAGTCGGGAGTCTGCTTGGAAGTGTGAAGAGCTGAGGGAGGGCGGACTGGTGCAGGACTAAAGAGTCATGGCAGCTGCCAGGGAATTTGGCGCACACGTGCATGATGATCTTACTATGGTTGCAGAGGAGCTGCACATTGAGGGAATAGAAGCTCTTGTGGCTGACGAAGATTCCTGGGTGATGATCGTGTATTCTGATGGCCACATGTGTGCAGTCGATAATGCTCTGCACCTGTGGGAAGCCAGCCAGAGCTGCAAAGCCGAGCACCCACTGAGTAACACTGGCTTCATCAGTGGCAAAGTTGATATAATTGGCTGACTTGTCAAAGAGGGCATCAGTGACCTGTGTGATGCATTTGTGGGTGGCCGACTGTGAGATCCTGAAAATGTCAGTTGCAGATCTCTGGAAGGAGCCTGAGGTGAAGAAGTTGATGGAGCTGGTGACTTTGACAGCCACTGATAAGACGTATCCACCCGCTCCTCTGGGCTGCAGATCTTCCTCCAGCAATCTGCAAATATCTGCGATGACCTGGCTTGATAGCCTGAGCCTCCTTTGGCACTGTTGCTCAATCATGAGGAAGCTCATCCTCTGCCTGTATACACTGTGTTGGGGGTATCGTCTCCAGCATGGTGCAACCCTGCGCTGATGCCCTCTGTCCTGCGCAGCATCAGGTAATTGAAGAGAAGGTTGGTGGTGTTGTTGGTGCTGCTGGGGTGCCTGGTGCTGCTGGTGTTGGGTCTCATCATGGTCTGAATCTGAGGACCAAGGTTAGACAGCATAAATGGCACTCATGCTGATGGAATAGATAGCAGGTCAAGTAGAGATGACAGAGGCAATCTGTTAGTGGTGTGAGTGGTGGTACCAATGAGGTGGCAGTGGATCATAACTTTCCTGAAAAGACTTGCAACCCCTATAAAGCTAAATCTGTGCTGCAATGCACTCAGCAACAGCACCTGTCTTAGGGAAGTGAGCAGGTATCAGGTGGAGTTTTTATTGTACTTTTCATGCTGTGCACTAATGAGCTGGATCAATGGCCACTCAACTTCCGCCTCAGGTTGACAGACGTGATTCCCGAGCTGCGTGATTCCCGTAGCCATCCAGAGAAATTTGAAAGGTAGGGTTAAAAAGAGGTTTATGGCTCTGCTTGCATCTGAGTCAGAAGGTTGTGGGTTCAAGTCCCATTCCAGAGGCTTGAGCACATAATATAGGTTGGCACTTCAGCGCAGTACTGAAGTGAGGAGCCTCCTGATAGTGCGGCATCAATCTGATTTGCGTAAAGCAACTGAAACTAGAAGTTGTCAGGCTTCCTGAGTGATCTGGTGTATAATGCTCACCATTGTACAAAGTCATATGCCGGAATTTTTTGGGGTCCGTGTTGGTCCGATTGGAGACAGGTCGGGTGGGAAATTTGAAATACCTTGGAGTGGGTCAGGAACCCCCCCCATCATCCTGCCCCCACGCGCCTTTCCCTCAGGCGCAGTTTTCAGCACAGTAGCGACCTAAATCATTATGAGGTACTTGTCGTGCTACTAACTGACAATTTTTCGACAGTGTTGGATGTTGTGCCATGGTATGCGTGGCTGGGAACTGGGAACTGAGAGAACTCCACTACTTGTCATAGTTGTCAGGGCTATTAACAATCATGATCACAGGTCGGCTACAAAAGAGCTGGAGCGGTGGGCCCTGGAAAATCGTGCACCCCCCCCCACCGACCTGTGAAAGAACAGCTTCACAGGTCGGTTACAAAAGAGGTCGAGTGGCATGCCATGACAACTTCCAGTGCGAGCTGCTCCAAATATGCGACGGCTTCCAGGTTGGCAATTGGATGACTTCATCAGGACCCAGGTCGCTGTTTGGAGCATGGGCAGGAGTATTGGCGGGGTCCTGGTAAAGCAGAGGAACAGGATGATCATGGCAGAAGTGCGGTGAGTGATTGAGACAGCAGAGCGTTGAGGGATCATGGCTGAGATTTTGTGCATGATCGTGGCGGAGGTTCGGCAAATGTTTAGTGCGGAGGTACAGTGGGAGATCGTGGTGGAGGTGCGGCGAGTATTTGTGGCGGAGGAGCAGTGAGAGATCATGGCAGAGGGGCAGCAAATGAGGGTACAGGGCCCAGAAGAGCCGAGGGCCCAGGTGCAGCACGGGCCAGCCCACACTGCGACATGTGTGCGCACTAGGTCCGTGCAGCAGAGCAGGTCTCCAGTCGTCCTGGTTAACCCTTGCCACTGGATAAAGGCCTAGCTCTGTCAAGCCCGTGTAGTGGCTGATGTACAAAGGTCACCACACATTATAAAAATCCACGCACAGACATCTTCCACCCTTTCAACTGGGGTTCAGGATTGGAATATCGGATCCTTCATTGAAACAACTGTGAACTCATGTGGAAGTAAGTCATCCTCGTTCGAGGGACCGGCTATGATGATGACAACAATCATGAGGCCACCTCTCATCCCCATCATCAGACCATCCGGGCTCACAGCACTATACCAGGAAACACACTCCTGCCCCTCCCGTTCAACCAATAGCAGATAAATACGTTTTTTTTTCATTACCATAGCTCCATTCCTAGACATCGCTACATTCATTCCCCTGCATTACTGCGTATAAACAATGTGTGCAGGTAGACATTCTTTGCCTCCCAATGAATGCTTTTTATTTCTAAAGGAAAAGGGAACTTGAACCTCAAAATTAATCAAATTGTGCAAAATTCTGGTATTGCTGGAGAAGTATTAAAATTGGCCAGTTATAATCTATAATTTAGATATCTGCTTAATTTTAGTTTGAATCCTACCATGTATCTTGTTACATTCATGGAATTCAAATGCGTCAGATTTTGTGCTATGGTATGCGTGGTTGGGAACTGTGAATTATCAGACCTCCACTACTTGAGGTCCTTGCCAAGGCTGTTAGTAGCTTTTTCTGCAACTCCACTTTATTCTACTAATGGGTACCCCAGGGCACTGATAGAGTGAGGAATGTTAATGACAGCAGAGCTATACTTGCCCAGACAAGTGCCATTCCAAATCTTAGAGTGCCAATGCAAATGCAAAGGTACTTTGCACCCATGTCCAGCCACAGAGGTAAATAATTACAGTGTTCAATTTGTATGACCCAAACTGCCTTGCCACTAGCACTGTTATCTACTTAGTGGTACAGGCAGAGCATCCGAAATCCGGAAACCTCGGGAGCGAAGCAGTTCCGGATTTCAGGTATTTCCGGATTTCGGAATGTCTTTCCGATGTCCCGAATCTGGAAGTGTGTCAGCCGAGGTGAGAGAGGGGGAGGAGGGCTGAGATAAGCGGGGGTGAAGGGGGCTGGTAGCCGACCGGGAGGAGGTCAGTCAGGTGGCCGAGCGGGAGGAGGTCAGTCGGGTGTCCGAGTGGGAGGAGGTCAGTTGGGTGGCCGAGCGGGAGGAGGTCAGTTGGGTGTCCGAGTGGGAGGAGGTCAGTCGGACCCACTGAGCGGGAGGAGGTCAGTTGGGTGGCCGAGCGGGAGGAGGTCAGTCGGACCCACTGAGTGGGAGGAGGTCAGTCAGGTGCCGAGCGGGAGGAGGTCAGTCGGGTGTCCGAGTGGGAGGAGGTCAGTCGGGTGTCCGAGCGGGAGGAGGTCAGTCGGGTGTCCGAGCGGGAGGAGGTCAGTCAGGTGTCCGAGCGGGAGGAGGTCAGTAGGGTGTCCGAGCGGGAGGAGGTCAGTCAGGTGTCCGAGCGGGAGGAGGTCAGTCGAGTGTCCGAGCGGGAGGAGATCAGTCAGGTGTCCGAGCGGGAGGAGGTCAGTCGAGTGTCCGAGCGGGAGGAGATCAGTCGGGTGGCCGAGCGGGAGGAGGTCAGTCGGACCCACTGAGCGGGAGGAGGTCAGTCAGGTGGCCGAGCGGGAGGAGATCAGTCGGGTGGCCGAGCGGGAGGAGGTCAGTCGGGTGTCTGAGTGGGAGGAGTCAGTCGGGTGGCCGAGTGGGAGGAGGTCAGTCGAGTGTCCGAGCGGGAGGAGATCAGTCGGGTGGCCGAGCGGGAGGAGGTCAGTCGAGTGTCCGAGCGGGAGGAGATCAGTCGGGTGGCCGAGCGGGAGGAGGTCAGTCGGACCCACTGAGCGGGAGGAGGTCAGTCAGGTGGCCGAGCGGGAGGAGGTCAGTCGGGTGTCCGAGCGGGAGGAGTCAGTCGGACCCACTGAGCGGGAGGAGTCAGTCGGGTGTCCGAGCGGGAGGAGTCAGTCGGACCCACTGAGCGGGAGGAGGTCAGTCGGGTGGCCGAGCGGGAGGAGTCAGTCGGGTGTCCGAGCGGGAGGAGTCAGTCGGACCCACTGAGCGGGAGGAGTCAGTCGGGTGTCCGAGCGGGAGGAGTCAGTCGGACCCACTGAGCGGGAGGAGGTCAGTCGGGTGGCCGAGTGGGAGGAGGTCAGTCGGACCCACTGAGCGGGAGGAGGCCAGTCGGGTGGCCGAGTGGGAGGAGGTCAGTCGGACCCACTGAGCGGGAGGAGGCCAGTCGGGTGGCCGAGCGGGAGGAGGTCAGTCGGGTGTCCGAGCGGGAGGAGGTCAGTCGGGTGGCCGAACAGGAGGAGGTCAGTCGGAACCACTGAGCGGGAGGAGGTCAGTCGGGTGGCCGAGCGGGAGGAGGTCTGTCGGGTGGCCGAGCGGGAGGAGGTCAGTCGGGTGTCGGAGCGGGAGGAGGTCAGTCGGGTGGCCGAGCGGGAGGAGGTCAGTCGGGTGTCCGAGCGGGAGGAGGTCAGTCGGGTGTCCGAGCGGGAGGAGTCAGTTGGGTGGCCGAGCGGGAGGAGGTCAGTCGGGTGTCCGAGCGGGAGGAGGTCAGTCGGGTGGCCGAGCGGGAGGAGGTCAGTCGGGTGTCCGAGCGGGAGGAGTCAGTTGGGTGGCCGAGTGGGAGGAGGTCAGTCGGACCCACTGAGCGGGAGGAGGTCAGTCGGGTGTCCGAGCGGGAGGAGATCAGTCGGGTGTCCGAGTGGGAGGAGGTCAGTCGAGTGGCCGAGCGGGAGGAGGTCAGTCGGGTGTCCGAGAGGGAGGAGGTCAGTCGGGTGTCAGAGCGGGAGGAGGTCAGTCGGGTGGCCGAGCGGGAGGAGGTCAGTCGGGTGGCCGAACGGGAGGAGGTCAGTCGGACCCACTGAGCGGGAGGAGGTCAGTCGGGTGGCCGAACGGGAGGAGTCAGTCGGGTGTCCGAGCGGGAGGAGGTCAGTCGGGTGGCCGAACGGGAGGAGGTCAGTCGGACCCACTGAGCGGGAGGAGGTCAGTCAGGTGGCCGAACTGGAGGAGGTCAGTCGGATGTCTGAGCGGGAGGAGGTTAGTCGGGTGTCCGAGAGGGAGGAGGTCAGTCGGGTGTCCGAGCGGGAGGAGGTCAGTCGGGTGTCCGAGCGGGAGGAGGTCAGTCGGGTGTCCGAGCGGGAGGAGGTCAGTCAGGTGTCCGAGCGGGAGGAGGTCAGTAGGGTGTCCGAGCGGGAGGAGGTCAGTCAGGTGTCCGAGCGGGAGGAGGTCAGTCGAGTGTCCGAGCGGGAGGAGATCAGTCAGGTGTCCGAGCGGGAGGAGGTCAGTCGAGTGTCCGAGCGGGAGGAGATCAGTCGGGTGGCCGAGCGGGAGGAGGTCAGTCGGACCCACTGAGCGGGAGGAGGTCAGTCAGGTGGCCGAGCGGGAGGAGGTCAGTCGGACCCACTGAGCGGGAGGAGATCAGTCGGGTGGCCGAGCGGGTGGAGGTCAGTCGGGTGTCTGAGCGGGAGGAGTCAGTCGGGTGGCCGAGTGGGAGGAGGTCAGTCGAGTGTCCGAGCGGGAGGAGATCAGTCGGGTGGCCGAGCGGGAGGAGGTCAGTCGGACCCACTGAGCGGGAGGAGTCAGTCGGGTGTCCGAGCGGGAGGAGTCAGTCGGACCCACTGAGCGGGAGGAGTCAGTCGGGTGTCCGAGCGGGAGGAGTCAGTCGGACCCACTGAGCGGGAGGAGGTCAGTCGGGTGGCCGAGCGGGAGGAGTCAGTCGGGTGTCCGAGCGGGAGGAGTCAGTCGGACCCACTGAGAGGGAGGAGGTCAGTCGGGTGGCCGAGTGGGAGGAGGTCAGTCGGACCCACTGAGCGGGAGGAGGCCAGTCGGGTGGCCGAGCGGGAGGAGGTCAGTCGGGTGTCCGAGCGGGAGGAGGTCAGTCGGGTGGCCGAACAGGAGGAGGTCAGTCGGAACCACTGAGCGGGAGGAGGTCAGTCGTGTGTCCGAGCGGGAGGAGGTCAGTCGGGTGTCCGAGCGGGAGGAGGTCAGTCGGGTGGCCGAGCGGGAGGAGGTCTGTCGGGTGGCCGAGCGGGAGGAGGTCAGTCGGGTGTCCGAGCGGGAGGAGGTCAGTCGGGTGGCCGAGCGGGAGGAGGTCAGTCGGGTGTCCGAGCGGGAGGAGGTCAGTCGGGTGTCCGAGCGGGAGGAGTCAGTTGGGTGGCCGAGCGGGAGGAGGTCAGTCGGGTGTCCGAGCGGGAGGAGGTCAGTCGGGTGGCCGAGCGGGAGGAGGTCAGTCGGGTGTCCGAGCGGGAGGAGTCAGTTGGGTGGCCGAGTGGGAGGAGGTCAGTCGGACCCACTGAGCGGGAGGAGGTCAGTCGGGTGTCCGAGCGGGAGGAGATCAGTCGGGTGTCCGAGTGGGAGGAGGTCAGTCGAGTGGCCGAGCGGGAGGAGGTCAGTCGGGTGTCCGAGCGGGAGGAGGTCAGTCGGGTGGCCGAACGGGAGGAGGTCAGTCGGACCCACTGAGCGGGAGGAGGTCAGTCGGGTGTCAGAGCGGGAGGAGGTCAGTCGGGTGGCCGAGCGGGAGGAGGTCAGTCGGGTGGCCGAACGGGAGGAGGTCAGTCGGACCCACTGAGCGGGAGGAGGTCAGTCGGGTGGCCGAACGGGAGGAGTCAGTCGGGTGTCCGAGCGGGAGGAGGTCAGTCGGGTGGCCGAACGGGAGGAGGTCAGTCGGACCCACTGAGCGGGAGGAGGTCAGTCAGGTGGCCGAACTGGAGGAGGTCAGTCGGATGTCCGAGCGGGAGGAGGTCAGTCGGGTGTCCGAGAGGGAGGAGGTCAGTCGGGTGTCCGAGCGGAAGGAGGTCAGTCGGGTGTCCGAGCGGGAGGAGGTCAGTCGGGTGGCCGAACGGGAGGAGGTCAGTCGGACCCACTGAGCGGGAGGAGGTCAGTCGGGTGTCCGAGCGGAAGGAGGTCAGTCGGGTGTCCGAGCGGGAGGAGGTCAGTCGGGTGGCCGAACGGGAGGAGGTCAGTCGGACCCACTGAGCGGAAGGAGGTCAGTCGGGTGTCCGAGCGGGAGGAGGTCAGTCGGGTGGCCGAACGGGAGGAGGTCAGTCGGACCCACTGAGCGGGAGGAGGTCAGTCGGGTGGCCGAGCGGGAGGAGGTCAGTCGGGGAGTCCGAGCGGGAGGAGGTCAGTCGGGTGTCCGAGAGGGAGGAGGTCAGTCGGGTGTCCGAGCGGGAGGAGGTCAGTCGGGTGTCCGAGCGGGAGGAGGTCAGTCGGACCCACTGAGCGGAAGGAGGTCAGTCGGGTGGCCGAGCGGGAGGAGGTCAGTCGGGTGTCCGAGCGGGAGGAGGTCAGTCGGGTGTCCGAGCGGGAGGAGGTCAGTCGGGTGGCCGAGCGGGAGGAGGTCAGTCGGACCCACTGAACGGAAGGAGGTCAGTCGGGTGGCCGAGCGGGAAGAGGTCAGTCGGGTGTCCGAGCGGGAGGTCAGTCGGGTGTCCGAGAGGGAGGAGGTCAGTCGGGTATCCGAGCGGAAGGAGGTCAGTCGGGTGTCCGAGCGGGAGGAGGTCAGTCGGGTATCCGAGCGGGAGGAGGTCAGTCGGGTGTCCGAGCGGGAGGAGGTCAGTCGTGTGGCCGAGCGGGAGGAGGTCAGTCGGGTGTCCGAGCGGGAGGAGGTCAGTCGGGTGTCCGAGCGGGAGGAGTTCAGTCGGGTGGCCGAGCGGGAGGAGGTCTGGTGCCGGGGGTGGGGGGCAGCGGCGGGTCCGGATTTCGGAACAGGTTTGATTACTGTCTTGTACCAAAAATATGGGTCAGAATGCTCCCATTGCCTTTCCATGGAACAGCACATCGTCACCAGCGCCTGCGAGATGGTGGTGCTCATGTTGGAGATGGACTCCTCCATTCTCTGTGCAATCATGCACATCGTGGCTACAAAATCTGCCAGAGCCTCGTGCATTTGTTGCTGCCCCTCCAAGGTCACCCTCTTACTCGATGGCCCCCGAGGTTCAGCATCTGCATGCAGCTCAGCAAGCTTGCAGCGTCCAACGCCCTCCGGTGATGATTCTTCACTGCTATCCCTGTCTCCACCATCTGCTCTTGCTTACTTGTGATGTGTGAGACAGCAGGTGACAACACTACTCTATCTCTCACAGGACCCACCGAGGTGCACTTACCTGCGCTGGTGCTGGATGTGCATGGATCTGGTGACAGTGCACCTCAGAGATTGAAGCTTCCCATGAGGAGTTGTCTTCCTCCTCTGACTGGACAGTGGAGGCACTTGTTGGACCTGTAGGAGAGTAAAGAAATGAATTAGAAGTCTTATGACAAGAATGTGTAACTATACCATTATGCACATGATGACATTTCACTGGCTGCTGACATCAGTCACTATGAGTGACTGTTGTCTGCCGTGTGGGTGTATGTGATTTAACTATGTCACCAGGTTGCTGAAAGGTCCCCCTCACTTCATCTTCCACCATCAGCAGCTCTGCAATTTGAGATTTCTAGGGTCTCCTTCTCTGCTGGAGTCAAATTTGTGAACATTGGAGGGCCACCTCTTGTCTGTTGCCCCTCCCCTCCCTGTTGTTCTGGGCTCTTTTCTCCTGCAAGGAGGGAAAGAAGAGAACTTTGAGTGAGAGTGATAGAATGAGTGTAAGGAATGGATGGGCTACATCTGTAGAGGGTGAGTATGAGGGAGTAGCGTGAATTGTCAAATGGCCTCCTGTGGCGTTATTTCCTATGATTGCATTAGGCTGAGGGTGAGTGTCAATGGTGATTAGTCCGATGGGGATGTCAGTAAGTGCATAGAGAGTGAGAGAAGCGTGCGCCAGTGTGAGGGTTGACATGCAGGAGTAGGCTTGGAAAGACAGAGTGATGGGGTTGGGGTGACACGCACATCAGAATGTATTTGAATGTGGCATTGCACTCATCTTTCCTGACCTCATGAGATAATTGGAACTTTTGCAGCGCTGGATCCGCGACCGACTCACCACATCCTTGTTGCTGACCTCCTCTGCGATCTCTAGCCATGCCCTCTTAGTGTCTCTGGCTGCTCTGACTCCCTGGACCAGAATTACCAGGGAGGCATCTGGGAATCTTGGCACAGTCTTCTGTCGCTGTGACTCCATGACCCACACAAATCTCAATATTATGCAGCAATTTGTAGTTCTTCAAAACACCTTCAAATGAGATGCGTGCAAGGCTGTTTAAAATATCCACACTGAAAATGAGTCATTGGTGACATCATCAGACCCACTCCATTTAATTGGGCCGCATGACTCGCAATTGATGCAATTGAGTTAAACAGGGAATGCAGAATGCACTGTTGAAAAGTTCAGGATGGTCACTCGCTTTGCAGCCTGCGCGCACCCGATGCTCAGGTAAACATTTCCGGCCATGTAGTCTTAGATAACAAGGAAACGATAGTTCATGGTTTATTTACTTGTTGTGTCTTACTACTTCTGTGTATTAACTTGTAAATAAAGCTAACCAAATAGATTTAGCCTTTATGTATTGTTCTGGTGGCGTGGTACTTTATGACATTTTGAAAGAAATGGAAATGTGGTGGGAATCACAGCCATTCTCTGATGAGCAGTACAGTGCAATCAGAGGTCGATTGTTAAATCTGGGCACACTGATTCATATATGCAATGCACAACAGCACAGGTTTTCGTTCATAGGCAACAACGCTATCTTGTCAATGAATCATAGAACTATACAGCACAGAGCGAGGCCATATGGCCCATCGAGCCTGCGCCAGCTCTTTGAAAGAGATAGCCAATTAGTCCCATACACCCTGCTCTTTCCCCATAGCCATGTAGTTTTTTTTCTTTTTCAAGTACTTATCCAATTCTCTTTTGAAAGTTACTATTGAATCAGCTTTGACCACATTTCAGGCAGTGCAGTCCAGATCATAATCAATCGCTGCATAAAGAAATGTCCCCTCATCGCTGCTCTGGTTCTTTTGCCAATGTTAAATATGTGACCTCTGGTTACCGACCCTTCTGCCAATGGAAACAGTTTAGTCATGTATACTCTATCAAAACACTTCATAATTTTGAATGCCTCTATTAAATCGCCCCTTAACCTTCTCTGCTCTAGGGAGAACAATCCCAGCTTAGAATCATAGAATCATAGAAATTTACAGCACAGAAGGAGGCCATTTAGCCTATTGTGTCTGTGCCGGTGGCAAAATAGCTATCCAGCCTACTCCCACTTTCCAGCTCTTGGTCCATAGCCTTGTAGGTTACAGTACTTCAAGCGTGCGATATATTCTTATGACATCACTAACACAACATACATACAAGATGGCTCTTAACCAGAAATTGTCATTATGTGACCTTGCCACATGATCCTTTATTATTTACCAGTAGTTGCAGTACCTCGGTAGTCCACTAGATGGAGCTGTTGTCCATTAGGGAAACTCTATTACACTTCTCCCTCCTCGTTGAAGAAGTAATCACAACAAAATAATCATCATACATAACTTGCATGGTATACACAACAAAATGGACTTATTTCTCCATATTTACAAATCAAACTTAATCATTGACTTTCTGTTTCGAAGAGGATACATAATTGGGTCACGTTTGGTTGCTCTATCTATCTCTTCAGCTGTGACTGGCAGTTTGTCAATGTATAGAACACTTCTTCTATCTTAGAAATAATGTTCCCAGTTTGTAGTCGTTTGAGTTCTTGCTTAACTTTCCCCTTGATTGCGTATCGTACGGGACATGGCTTGCAGTAAACTGGTCTTTCTGCATTCTGACATTCTCCTTGAAGTCTTGGATCAGAATGCCTGTTTCATGGAACAGCTTTGGATACTGCTTGATGATGTCATCTTTCGATGCAAATTTTGTTTCCACATGAAAAATCTCATTCCAATCCAGCTTCTGTGATCCCCACCAATTTCTACCTATCAAGGCAGGCTTGTATATTGCCATTACTATGAGAGGCAAGCTCTGAAACTGATCCTTGTATTTCACCAGTACGGTCACACATCGTACAACAGGGATTTGTTGTCCTGAGTAGCCTTGCAGCTCTATTTTCGATTTCTCCAGTAAAATCACTCAACTTATCGAGATATAGTGATTCCGGTACTATGTTCACAGATGCACCAATGTCGATTTCCATGGGTATCCTGGTTTCTGCAACGTGTACTTGGATGACGATATTTCGTGAATCATTGTAAGATACCTTTGTGCTCCGATAATGTATATCTCCAGAACCTCCTTGTCCTGTTTCTTCTCTTCCGTTCTGTGTAGTCTCTGGTGATTTCTACTTCTAGCATTGAACATCGGTTTATTTTTCAGTCAGCATACCTTTGCAAGATGACCAGTTTTCTGACAGAAGAAACACTCTGTCTTCACACTATGGACAGCTTTGAACAATATGTTGTCCCAGATACCGATAGCACAACTTCTCTGCGCTGTCTATTGGCTAGTTACTGAGCCCTTGGGGCCCAACTGTCATTTACTTTTAACCTGCAGGTGATTCACCTCGGTTGTCTGATGACTGGAAATGGCACGAAATTCTAGGGAATATTGGTCAGCCATACCCATCGACATAGCTGTCTGACAAGCTAAATCAAAAGTCAAGTTAGGGGTTGTCAACTATTTTCTTCTGATTGCTTCATTTTTCATCCCACAAACAAAGTGGTCACACAAGGCTCAGTCCTGAAAGTTTACAAAATGACAGTGAATGGACTACAATGTACTCACTGATATCCTCATCATTCAATTGATCTTGTGTTCCAAAATGATAACTTTCAGCAATTTCCAGGGGCTCAGGATTATAGTGCTGTTCTAACTTGGTTAGAATCTCAGTCAGTGGTGTGCTGTGGCTTGATGAAAACAATCATATTGTTCAGGATTGCATACACCTCAGGACCTGCTTCAGTCAAGAAAATAGCTTGTTTTCTTTCTAAAACTACCCGGTTATGGTTTTCATCATCGTGGACTTCGATGATACTATTTGCGGTGAAAACATTTCTAGCCACTCCACGTATGCTCCAAAAATCTCTCGGTCATGATGGAACTCACCCAAACACCCTATTATTCTCATGAGTGCGGCCATCAGGACTCTGGCAATGTCGACAGTTCAGCCAAGTGCGCTTGAAATTTACCTTGGATTTTTAGTTGTTCTGCAAAATTAAGACTCTCAAAGTCTCTACTTTATTGGCAGGAATATCCACCAACAAAAATTTCAACTAGGGAATCCAGAAATCCTATCCTGATCGCCAATGTGATATATTCTTACAACATCACCTAAGACAGCACACACACAAGATGGCTCTTTACTAGAAACTGTCATCATGTGACCTTGCCACATGATCCTTTACTACTTACATCAGTAGTTGCAGTACATCAGAAGTCTACTAGGTGGAGCTGTAGTCCATCAGACAGAGCTCTATTACAAAGTGCATATTCACGTACATTTTAAATGTGATGAGAGTTTCTGCCTCTACCACTCTTTCAGGCAGTGAGCTTCAGATCCCCACCACCCTCCATGATTCCCCTCTAATCCTTCTCCCAATTACTTTAAATTTATACCCCCTGCTTAATGACCTCTCTGCTTAGGGAAATAGGTCCTTCCTATCCACTCTATCTAGGCCACTCATCATTTTATATCCCTCAATTATGTCTCCCTTCAGCCTACTCTATTCCAAAGAAAGCACCCCCAGACTATCCACTCTTTCCTCATAACTAAAATTCTCCAGTCCTGGCAACATCCTCATAAATCTCCTCTGTACCATCTCTAGTACAATCACATCTTTCATGTAATGTGTGGTATAATGTGGAGAGATAGTGCAGGTGGGAGGGCTTTAGATTCCTGAGGCATTGGGACCATTTCTGGGGGAGGAGGGACCTATACAAGCCAGATGGATAGCACCTCAACAGAGCCGGGACCAGCATCCTCACGGGAGGGTTTGCTAGTGCTGTTGGGGAGGGTTTAAACTAGCTTGGCAGGGGGATGAAAACCAGAGAGTAGATTCAGGGGGGAGAGAAACAAAGCTGGAATTGGGCAGCAGAAAATAGAAAATGAATTTGGAAGACAGAGGAAACAAGGGCTAGAAAATAAACAACAAGGGAGTTTGGCACGACTAAATGGTATATACTTCAATGCAAGGAGTACAGAGAATAAGGCAGATGAGCTGAGAGCACAGATTGGCATTATGATATTGGCATTATGATATAGCCATACTGAGACATGGCTGAGAGATGGATAGGTATGGCAGCTCAACATTCCTGGTTAAAGGGTTTTCAGACTGGGGAGGTGGGTAAAAAAGTACAGGAGGGTCGCAGTATTAATTAAAGAAACAATTACAGTTGTGAGAAAGGATGATGTGTTAGAGGAGTCATAAATCGAGGCCATGTGAGTTGAATTGAAGAACAAAAAAGGAGCGCCCACACTGCTGGTTGTGTACTATAGACCCCCAAACAGTCAGAGGGAGATAGAAGAACAAATATGTGGGCAAATTGTGAAGTGCAAAAAGTATAGAGCTGTAATAGTGGGGGATTTCAACTACCCTAATATTAACTGGGTAAAAAGTGTGAATGGTACAGAGGGTGCGGAATTCCTAAAATGCATTCTGGAGAACTTCTTTCAAGCCCAACAAGGGAGGGGGCAGTTCTGGACTTGGTTTTGCAAAATGAAGAGGGGCAGATGGAAGGGGTAGCAGTGGGAGAGAATGCTGGTGCTAGTTATCATAATTCAGTAAGATTTAGGATAGTTATGGAAAAGGACAAAGATGGACAAGGAAAAAAGTTCTCAATTGAGGTAAAGCCAATTTTGCTGAGCTGAGATGCGATTTAGCCAAAGTGGACTGGAAACGGCTACTTGATGGTAAATCAGTGTCAGAGCAGTGGGAGACATTCAAGGAGGAGATCCTGAGGGTACAGAGCAAGTATGTTACCTTAAAAAAAATGGTGGGGCTAACAAATCTACAGCCCCTGGATGTCAGAGTAAGATAAAGAAAAAAAGGAAGCTTATGATAGATTCTGAGACCTCAATATTGTAGACTCGAGAGGAGAATAAGAAGTGCAGGGCGGCAATTAAAAAAGATATCAGGAAAGCAAAGATAGAGCATGAAAGAATGTTGGCAAGTAAAATCAGGGAAACCCCAAAGATGTTTTATAAATATATTAAGAGCAAGAGGATAACTGGAGAAAGAGTGAGGCTCATTAGAGACCACAAAATAAATCTGTGTGTGGAGGCAGAAGATGTGGGTATGATTCTTAATGACTACTTTGCATCTGTTTTCACAAGAGAGGGGCGATGCAGACTTTGCAATGAGGGAGGAGGAGTGTGAAATATTAGACGAGATAAACATAGTCTTATGTCTCGAATAAAGCAATGAGTACTGTAGATGTGAGTAAGTGTGACCTTAGTCTCTTTATTCTGACTCCAGAGTGCTGGTACAGCATGGGAGGCCTGCTTATATACAGTGCTCCCAAGGGATGCTGGGATCCCTTGGGATTCCAACAGATGCGCCCTCTGGTGGCGGTAGAATGCTGGTTACATGGTATTGCATATATAACATCACTCCCCCGCAATGTCAATAGTACACTTATTTACAGGGTGAGACGATCTGGGGCTTTCTGCTCCCTAATCGATCGTCTGCGTACAAACACAGGTGCAGGGGAGTTGGTTGGGCCTTCGCTGGGCTGCTGCGCAGCTGGCCTTGCTGGGCTGCTGGGAATGATGAGTTCAGTTTCGTGGTCAACCGTGATGTCGGTTGCTACTGGTGTGTGTATCGGAGGGTTGAAGTTGGTGGTGTTCTCTTCAGGTTGCTCGTGGTTTGGTCCAAATGCTTTCCGCAAGTTAGTCCATTTGCAAGTTTGACCTGAAACACCCTACTCCCTTCATTGGCTACGACAGTGCCAGTAAGCCATTTGGGACCATGTCCATAGTTGAGGGTCATTGACTTCAATATCGTGTGACAAATTTGCGCGATTATGATACATGCTTTGTTGATGCCACCAGCCCTCGACGTGATCATGGAGATCAGGGTGGATGAGAGAGAGCCTTGTTTTGAGTGCCCTTTTCATGAGCAGTTTGGCAGGAGGAACTCCGGTGAGCGAGTGTGGTCTAGTGCGATAGCTGAGCAGGAATCGGGACAGGCGGGTCTGCAGGGAGCCTTCCGACACACGTTTCAAGCTTTGCTTGATGGTTTGGACTGCCTGTTGTGCCTGGCCGTTAGATGCGGGCTTGAACGGGGCAGATGTGACGTGCTTGATCCCATTGCAGGTCATGAATTCCTTGGATTCAGCACTGGTGAAGCATGGCCATGTTGCAGAGTTAGACCAATCCATGGCGGATCAAATTGAACTTGAGACTCAAACCGAGGAGACAGAAGTGTACGGGGTACATACCTTCACCATAAAATGTCCACCAATCATGTTAAAAGTTGAACTGAACAGAATTCCAGTATCCATGGAATTGGACATGGGTGTGAGTCAGTCCATCATGAGCAACAAGGTCTTCGACAGGCTGTGGTGCAACAAGGCATACAGGCCCAAGCTGAGCCCCATTCACACCAAGCTGAGAATTTACACTAAAGAGCTGATCCCTGTAATTGGCAGCGCAGCAGTAAAAGTCTCCTATGATGGAGCAGTGCATAAACTACCACGATGGATAGTATCAGGAGATGGCCCCACACTGTTTGGCAGAAGCTGGCTGGTAAAAATCCACTGGAATTGGGACGACATCCAAGTGCTTCCATCCATCGACGACACCTCATGTGCCCAGGTCTGAGCAAGTTTCCGTCGTTGTTTGAGCCAGGCATCAGAAGTTTCTTGGGGGCGAAGGTGCAGATCCACTTGATTCCCAGTACATGACCCATCCACCATGGAACGGGTGGTGCCATATATGATGCGAGAGAAAGTGGAGATTGAGCTAGACAGGATGCAATGAGAGGGCATCATCGCGCCGGTGGAGTTCAATGAGTGGGCCAGTCCGATTGTTCCGGTTCTCAAGGGCGATGGCACGGTCAGAATTTGCGGGGACTATAAAGTAACGATTAACTGTTTTGCGCTGCAGGACCAGTACCCGCTACCCTATTTGCGACGCTAGCAGGATGAAAGATTTTCACCAAGTTGGACCTGACCTCGGCCTACATGATGCAGGAGCTGGCGGAATCTTCGAAAGGCCTCACCTGCATCAACATGGATAAAGGTCTGTTCATCTACAGTAGATGCCCATTTTGGATTCGATTGGCCACGGCTATTTTTCAAAGGAACATGGAGCGTCTGCTAAAGTCAGTTTGGCGCACAGTGGTTTTCCAGGACGACGTACTGGTCACAGGTTGGGACACCACCGAACACTTGCAGAACCTGGAAGAGGTTCTAAGTCGGCTAGATTGTGTGGGACTCAGGTTGAAACGCTCGAAGAGTGTTTTCCTGGCACCAGAGGTCGCGTTCTTAGGGAGAAGAATCGCAGCAGATGGCATCAGACGCACCGACACCATGATGGAGGCCATCAAGAATGCGCCGAGACCATAGAACGTGACAGAGCTGCGGTCGGTCTTGGGACTCCTCAATTATTTCAATCATTTCCTACTCGGGTTAAGCACCTTGCTAGAACAGCTACACGTGTTACTACGCAAGGCAGATGACTGGGTATGAGGGAAACCACAAGAGACAGCTTTTGAGAAAGCTCGAAATCTGTTATGTTCCAACAAACTGCTTGTCCTGTATGATCCTTGTAAGCATTTAGTGCTAGCTTGCGATGCATCTTTGTATGGGGTCGGGTGTGTGTTACAACAAGCAAACGAATCAGAAATATTGCATCTGGTCGCTTATGTGTCCAGGAGCTTGTCCAAGGCCGAAAGGGTCTACAGCATGATTGAAAAAGCTCTGGCATGCGTTTACCGGGTTAAAAAAAATGCATCAGTATCTGTTTGGGCTTAAGTTTGAGTTAGAAACTGACCATAAGCCGCTCATATCGCTATTCTCAGAGAGCAAAGATATTAATATCAATGCCTCTGCTCGCATCCAAAGATGGGCGCTCACGCTGTCTGCATCTAACTATGTAATTCGCCACCAGCCAGGCACAGAACTGCGCTGACACCGTCAGTCGGCTCCCATTATCCACCACCAGGGTGAACTTGCTCTTGGTGATGGATGCATTTGAAAACTAAAAGTCACCCGTTATAGCCCGCCAGATCAGCCAGGATCCTTTACTGTCCCTTGTAAAAATATGTGTCCTCCATGGAAGTTGGTCCAGCGTCCCAGCGAAGATGCATGAAGAGATCAAGCCGTTCCAATGGCGTAAAGACGAAATGTCCATACAGGTGCACTGTCTTTTGTGGGGTAATAGCGTGGTTTTGCCCAAGAAAGGCAGGGAAACATTCATACGCGACCTACACAGTACCCACCCAGGCATAGTAATGATGAAAGCTATAGCCAGATCCCATGTGTGGTGGCCCGGCATCGACTTAGATTTGGAGTCTTGCGTGCATCACTGAGCAATGCACCCAAGGAGGCACCGCTAAGTTTGTGGTCATGGCCCTCCAAATAGTGGTCGAGGATCCACGTTGACTTCGCTGGCCCATTTTTAGGCAAAATGTTCTTGGTTGTTGTGGATGCTTATTCTAAGTGGATTGAGTGTGTAATAATGTCTGTAAGCACGTCCACTGCCACCATCAAAAACCTACGAGCCATGTTTGTCACGCACGGCCTGCCTGATGTTCTTGTCAGCGACAATGGGCCGTGCTTCACCAGCGCTGAATTCAAGGAATTCATGACCTGCAATGGGATCAAGCACGTCACATCTGTCCCATTCAAGCCTGCATCCAATGGCCAGGCAGAACGGGCAGTACAAACCATCAAGCAAAGCTTGAAACGTGTGTCGGAAGGCTCCCTGCAGACCCGCCTATCCCGAGTCCTGTTCAGCTATCGCACCAGACCTCACTCCCTCACCGGGGTTTCCCCAGCCGAGCTGCTCATGAAAAGGGCCCTCAAAATAAAGCTCTCTCTCATCCACCCTGATCTCCATGATCACGTCGAGGGCAGGTGGCGTCATCAAAGCATGTACCGTGATCACGCAAATTTGTCACACGATATTGAAGTCAAAGACCCTGTATTTGTACTCAACTATGGACATGGTCCCAAATGGCTTGCTGGCATTGTCATAGCCAAAGAAGGGAGTAGGATGTTTCAGGTCAAACTCACAAATGGACTAACTTGCAGAAAGCATTTGGACCAAACCAAACTACGATTCACAGACAGCCATGCACAACCTGAAGAGGACACCACCAACTTCAACCCTCCGACACACACACAAATGGCAACCGACATCACGGTTGACCACGAAGCTGAACTCATCATCCCCAGCAGCCCAGCAAGACCAGCTGTGCAGCAGCCGAGCGAAGAACCAAGCAACTCATCTGCACCTGTGTTTGTACCGAGACGATCGACTAGGGAGCGGAAAGCCCCAGATCGTCTCACCCTGTAAATAAGTGTACCATTGACTTTGGGAGAGAGTGATGTTATGTATGCAACACCATGTAACCAGCACTCTACCGCCACCAGAGGGCGCATCTGTTGGAGTCCCAAGGAATCCCAGCATCCTTTGGGAGCACTGTATATAAGCATGCTGTACCAACACTCTCGAGTTAGAATAAAGAGACTAAGGTCACACTTACTCAAGTCTACAGTACTCAATCACATTACTTTATTCTGGACATAACATCAACGATGTAACATTTGTATTGTACTTGTTTTGACAGACATGTGTCACATTTGTCAACGCCTCCCCCCCCCCCCCCCAGCCATGCCACATCTGTTAAACTCTGCCCCCCGCGCCCCCCCCCCGGCCCCAAATCATTCTCTCCACGTGGTGCCAAGAAGCAGGACCTGAAGCCCGAGACTGTCGACCTGATCTCTCTCCGCCCACCCCCACCCTCAAGCTCTCTCTCCCCACCCCCCTCAAGCTAATTCTCTCCCCTTCCGCCGCGCGCTCTCTCTGTCGGCCCGCTCTCCCCGCCTCTCATTTTCCCACTGGGCCCTCTCCCCGCTTCTCGCTCTCCCCACAAGGCCACACTACCCGCTTCTCTCTCTCCCCGCCGGGCCACTCTCCATGCCGCCCGCCCTCTTCATTCAACAAACTGGTTCTGGTTGATGTATTGGAGGCAGTGGAGGCAATGTGTAGAGCCAGTTCCAACCAGTGATATTTGTCCGAGGGAGAGAGAGAGGCTGCGGGGGAGAGAGAGAGGTTGTGGGGGGAAGAGAGAGAGGCTGTGGGGGGTGGAGAGAGAGAGGCTGGGGGAGAGAAAAAGAGGCTTGGGGGGAGGGAGGAGAGAGAGGCTGGGGGGGAAGAGAGAGGGACTGCGAGAGAGGCTGAGGGAGAGAGCGACTGGGAGAGAGAGAGAGAGAGAGAGAGCATGGGGGGGGGGGGCGGGAGGGATACACGGGTGAGGGGATGGATCGGAGGGAGAGAGGTTACTCAGGGAAGACAGATCATGTTCCTCCAAAGTCCTACAAGGGATATCGTTGGAGTGGATGATATCCAGGCGTCATGATACTGTCACTATTCACTTCATGCTAAATAAACCTGTTAACAATCCGTACACAATGCCCCATCTATGGTGGAATGGGTGGGGGGAGGGGGAAGGATGCACTTTTGCTGGGGTAAGGCACTTTGGCTGGGAGAGGGATGCACTTGCGCTGGGCTAAGGCACTTTGGCTGGGGGAGGCTTGCATTTCCACTGGAGTAAGGCACTTCAGCTGGGGGAACGATGTACTTGTGCTGGGATAAGGCACTTCGGCTGGGGGAGGCATGCACTTGGACCGCGGTAAGGTACTTTGGCAAGGGGAGGGATGTACTTAGACTGGGGTAAGACACTTTGGCTGGCCCATGCTGTCTTCTGGGGAGCTCTGTCCTCCTTCACTTCAGGAAGTCAAAGTGGATCAAGTTACAATTTGCAAAGTCAGTGAGACCTTGGGATGGGCGGTTCCAGTTACACATTCCAGTGAAACTTCAGGGTGTGGCTTATCCTCCAAGGGGACCAATCATAGACAAAGGGTGGAGCATGGTGGCCATTTTTGCTGTACAAATAAGCGCGTCCATATATCAATGACTTGGACTTGAATGTTGGGGGTATGATTAAGAAGTTTGCAAATGATATTAAAATAAGCTGTGTGGTTGATAATGAAGAAGAAAGCTGCGGATTGCAGGAAGATATCAATGTACTGGTCAGGTGGGCGGAACAGTGGCAAATGGAATTCAATCTGGATAAGTGTGAGTTAATGCAATTGGGGAGGTCTAACAAGGCAAGACAGTACCCATTAAACACAACTGTTTACAATATACATAGATGACCTGGAAGAGGGGACAGAGTGTAGTGTAACAAAATTTGCAGATGACACAAAGATTAGTGGGAAAGCGGGTTGTGTAGAGGACACAGAGAGGCTGCAAAGAGATTTGGATAGGTTAAGTGAATGGGCTAAGGTTTGGCAGATGGAATACAATGTCGGAAAATGTGAGGTCATCCACCTTGGAAAAAAAAACAGTAAAAGGGAATATTATTTGAATGGGGAGCAATTACAACATGCTACGGTGCAGAGGGACCTGGGGGTCCTTGTGCATGAATCCCAAAAAGTTAGTTTGCAGATGCAGCAGGTAATCAGGAAGGCGAATGGAATGTTGGCCTTCATTGCGAGAGGGATGGAGTACAAAAGCAGGGAGGTCCTGCTGCAACTGTACAGGGTATTGGTGAGGCCGCACCTGGAGTACTCTGTGCAGTTTTGGTCAACTTACTTAAGGAAGGATATACTAGCTTTGGAGGGGGTACAGAGACGATTCACTGGGCTGATACCGGAGATGAGGGGGTTACCTTATGATGATAGATTGAGTAGACTGGGTCTTTATTCGTTGGAGTTCAGAAGGATGAGGGGTGATCTTATAGAAACATTTAAAATAATGAAAGGGATAGACAAGATAGAGGCAGAGAGGTTGTTTCCACTGGTCGTGGAGACTAGAACTAGGGGGCACAGCCTCAAAATACGGGGGAGCCAATTTAAAACCGAGTTGAGAAGGAATTTCTTCTCCCAGAGGGTTGTGAATCTGTGGAATTCTCTGCCCAAGGAAGCAGTTGAGGCTAGCTCATTGACTGTATTCAAATCACAGATAGATAGATAGATTTTAAACCAATAAGGGAATTAAGGGTTATGGGGAGCGGGCGGGTAAGTGGAGCTGAGTCCACGGCCAGATCAGCCATGATCTTGTTGAATGGCGGAGCAGGCTCGAGGGGCTAGATGGCCTACTCCTGTTCCTAATTCTTATGTTCTTATGTTCTTATGTATGACACTGAAAAATGTAGCGGAACAAAGGGACCTTGGAGTGCAGATCCACAGATCCCTGAAGATAGCAGGCCACGTAGATAAGGTAGTTAAGAAGGTACATGGAATACTTGCCTTTATTAGTCGAGGCATGGAATACAAGATCAAGGAGGCTATGCTTGAACTGTATAAAACACTGGTTAGGCCGCAGCTGGAGTACTGTGTGCAATTCTGGTCACCACATTACAGGAAAGTTGTGATTACATTGGAAAGGGTGCAGAGGAGATTTACAAGAATGTTGCCTGGACTGGAGAATTTTAGCTATGAGGAAAGATTGGAGATGTTGGGTCTGTTTTCTTTGGAACAGAGGAGGCTGAGGGGAGACCTGATTGAGGTGTATAAAATAATGAGGGGCCTGGATAGAGTGGATAGGAAGGAACTGTTTCCCTTGGCAGATTGGTCAACAACCAGGGGAGATAGATTTAAAGTAATTGGGGGAGGTTAAGAGGAGATATGAGGGAAAGTATCTTCGCCCAGAGGGTAGTGGGGGTCTGGAACTCACTGCCTGAAAGGGTGGTAGAGGCAGAAACCCTCACCACATTTAAAAAATACTTGGATGTGCACTTAAAGTGCAGTAACCTTCAGGGCTGCGGACCAAGAGCTGAAAAGTGGGATTAGGCTGGATAGCTTTTGGTCGGCCAGCATGGACACGATGGGCCAAAATGGCCTCCTTCCGTGCTGTAAATTTTTATGATTCTACTTCTATGACCAGAACTGTGTGTAGTACTCTAGCTGTGGCATAACTAGTGTTTTATACAATTCTAGCATAACCTCCCTGCTCTTATATTCTATGCCTTGGCTAATGCAGGAAAGTATCCCATAAGTCTTCTTAACCACCTTATTTACCTGTCCTGCTACCTTCACAGATCTCTGGACATGCACTCCAAGATTTATCTGTTCCTATACACTTCTCAGTATCCTACCATTAATTGTATATTCCCTTGTCTTGTTAGCCCTCCCTAAATGACCTCACAATTCTCCAGACTGAATTCCATTTGACACTTTTCTACCCACCTGACCAGTCCATTGATATCTTCCTGCAGTCTACAGCTTTCTTTCTCACGATCAACCACACAGCCAATTTTTGCATCATCTGAAAGCTTCTTAATCATATCCCCTACATTGAAGTCTAAATCATCAGACTTCTGTAGTCTCTCCACGTAACTGAAGTCCCACTCTCCTATTACCATTCTAGTAAATCACCTCTGCACCCTCTCCAAGTCCTTGACACCATGCCTAATGTATGGTGCCCACAATACTCTAGTTGAGACCTAACCAATGATTTATAAAGGTATACCATAACATCTTTGCTTTTGTACTCAATAAAGGTACAATGGATTTGTTATGAAGTTTGACAATCATCTCTGTTCACACTTTGGTTGAACACTAATGAGATCAGCATGGGCTAGAAGCCAGGACTGTGGTTGGAATCAACAGCTGAGTTGCAAATATTTTGACAGGAGATGAACAGGATGGTTTCAATATTATCAATATTGAGCACTGAAACATTCTGCTTCATGTTAAAACTTGATTTGGGACAGAATCTGGCAGGAAGAGACAGAGGTACACAAGCAAGCATTCGCAATTCTGAATGCAACGGAATCCTTGAGCTCCTCGCACTTGATGTTTTGTTTATTATTCATTCCTGGAATGTGAGCATCGTTGGCAAGACCAGCATTGATAGCCCATTCCTAGTTGCCCTTGAGAAGGTGGTAGTGAGCTGCCTTCTTGAACTGCTGCAATCCATGTGATGAAGGTGCTCCCATGGTGCTGGTAGGTAGAGGATTTTGATGTAAGAAGTGAGAAATTATTGGATGGGGAAGACTTTTGTGGTTGAAGAGTTTGGGGTTACAGGAAGACTTGATGACCATTATGGTGAGGAGATATTATTTGAACAGTGGAGGGCAATGACCAGGCTAGTTGCACACATGTCCCTTTAAGCTTTCAGCCCTCAGATTTGATGCACAAAAACATGTAGGGGGAGAAATTCGGTTATGCCTCTATTACGGCGTTGTCCAGGTGCAGCAGTAAATTTTGCACCAGTAGATGGTTTGCGTCTACCACTGCAAAATTCATCAGCTGGGCCCGGAGTTTGGAGCGGAGCGCTAAGGGAGGCATTGCACACCTCTTTTAGGGTGCTAGGCCAGCTGCGCTAGCGAAAATCTCGAGCTAAACAGCTGGCCTCGGAGGCATGGGGTGAAAAAAAGAAACCTGGAGAAAAAGCACCAACACATTCCCAATGCATAACTCACGCCACCACATCATAAATCACAAAAAAAAAACAGAATACAATCACACTTACCTGAGGTCGACATTACTTACCTCACTGCAGCCACTACAGCTTGGAACGCAAGCTTCCACAGGCATTCCCAGCAGGGCGCTCTATGGAGTGCTACGAGTTGGGCAGCAGCCAAAAATCTTCCGGACGGTAATGCTCCACGCCCCCTCGAAACCGGCACTGACTGTCCCGCCGGGGCACTGGAAACTGGCTGCCTGACCGGAAGTGCTTATCGCCGGCATTGCCACCCCTCTGGCGGGCTAACAGGGGCAGCACAAGACCGAATATCCAGTCTGTATAATTTAAAACCTTAAAAACACTTGTCTATCTATTCTACGGCCTTTAAATGAAATCCTGCCTCCTCTATCAGTTCTTAACAATACAGAATGCAAAATCTGCTCAACGCTGATGTCCTGCATGGGGAACTGCATGCAAGACAGCCATGCCCTCTTCTGAATACATTAATGCGACTCCTACCTGTTTTGGTTGGGAACTTTGGATGCTTGGCCTTCGAAGAGAATTGACGAAAGTGAAGAATCGGCAGAAAGCAGAATGAATTTCAACCAAATAACACACTCCATTATACCCTGGAAATGGGCATAGACTGGGGAAAATACAGATTATATTGCCACCATTAATCCACTCATTGTTTGCTTGAGTATAGAAGATTAAAGGGCGATCTAATTGAGGTGTTTATGATGATTAGAGGATTTGATAGTGAAGATAGAAAGAAACTATTTATTCTGGTAAGGAGTCCAGATCAAGGAGGCATAACCTTAAAATTAGAACTAGGCCGTTCAGAGGTGATGTCAAGAACCACTTCTTCAAAGGGTAGTAGAAATCTGGAGCTCTCTCCCCAAAAAGCTGTTGAGGCTAGCGGTCAATTGAAAATTTAAAAACTGAAATTCATAGATTTTTGATTGGCAAGAGTATTAACAATAGGAAACCAAGGCAGGCAAATGGAGTTAAGATACAGATCAGCCATGATCTAATTAAATGGCGAAGCAGACTCAAGGTACTGAATGGCCTACTCCTGTTCCTTCGTTCCTTGCTATGTTCCACTCAGATAAAAGGAGTGACCCCTTCGGCAAGGAACTGAAGAACTGCTACCATCCAATTACCTAAGCCCCAAGAGTTAGTACCCTCGGGAAGGGAAGGAAAGAAGAAAAGAAACTTGCACTTATATAACGCCTTTCACGACCCCCCAGACATCTCAAAACGCTTTACAGCCAATTAAGTACTTTTTTGAAGAGTAGTCACTGTTCTAATGTAGGAAATGTGGCAACCAATGTGATAACAACAGATAATCTGTTTTTAGTGATGTTCATTGAGGAGTAAATATCGGGTAGGACACCGAGGAGAACGCCCCCGTTTTTCAAAATAGTGCCATGGGATCTTTTACTTCCACCTGAGAGAGAAGACAGGGTTTCAGTTTAACGTCTCATCTGAAAGAGAGCACCTCCGACAGTGCAGCACTTCCTCAGTACTGCACTTGAATGCCAGTCTAGATTTTTTTGCGCTCAAGTCTCTGGAGTAGGGCTTGAACCCACAACCTTATGACTCAAAGGCGAGAGTGCTACCAACTGAGCCACGGCTGACACAAATTAGGGAACGCTAACAAACATCTCTGGAGGTCTTATATATTTAGATCAATAATAGGGAAAAAAAAATTCAGTCCTTTTTTTTCCTGATACAAGTCCAGTAATGGCTTGCTGCAAACTACTGGACACTAAAAACATCCCAATAGTGGATAAATAAGGGTCTATAGGTAGGGAGGAACTTAATACAATCACTAATGAAGTAGTGCTAGGTAAAATAATGGGACTAAAGGAAGACAAGTTCCCTGGACCTGATGTCTTACATCCTAGGGTCTTAAGAGAAGTGGCTGCAGAGATAGTGGATGCTTTGGTTGTAATCTATCAAAATTCCCTGGATTCTGGAGTGGTCCCAGCAGATTAGAAAACCGCAAATGTAATGCCCCTATTTAAAAAAGGAGGCAGACAAAAAGCTGGAAACTATAGACCAGTTAGCCTAACATCTGTTGTTAGGAAAATGCTGGAGTCCATTGTTAAGGAAGCAGTAGCCGGACATTTGGAAAAGCATGATTCAATCAAGCAGAGGCAGCATGGTTTTATGAAAGGGAAATCATGCTTGACAAATTTGCTGGAGTTCTTTGAGGATGTAACGAGCAGGGTGGATAAGGGGGAACCAGTGGATGTGGTGCATTTGGATTTCCAGAAGGCATTCCATAAGGTGCCACATAAAAGGTTACTGCACAAGATAAAAGCTCACGGGGTTGGAGTAATATATTAGCATGGATAGAGGATTGGCTAACTAACAGAAAACAGAGAGTCAGCATAAATGGGTCATTTTCCGGTTGGCAAATAGTGACTAGTGGTGTGCCGCAGGGATCGGTGCTGGGTCCTGAACTATTTACAATCTATATTAATTACTTGGATGAAGGGACTGAATGTAATGTAGCCAAGTTTGCTGATGATATAAAAATGGGTGGTAAAGCAAATTGTGAGGCGGACACACAAAATCTGCAAAGGGATATAGACAGGCTAAGTGAGTGGGCAAAAATTTGGCAGATGCCGTATAATGTGGGAAAATGTGAGGTTATCCACTTTGGCAGACAAAATAGAAAAGCAAATTACAATTCAAATGAAGAAAAATTGCAAAGTGCTGCAGTAGAGAGACCTGGGGGTCCTTGTGCATGAAACAGAAAAAGTTAGTATGCAGGTACAGCAACTAATCAGGAAGGCAAATGTAATATTGGCCTTTATTGCAAGGAGGTTGGGGTATAAAAGCAGAGAAGCCTTCCTACAACTGTACAGGGTATTGGTGAGGCCACACCTAGAGTACTGCATACAGTTTTGGTCTTCGTATTTAAGGAAGGATATAATTGCATTGGAGGCTGTTCAGAGAAGGTTCACTAGGTCGATTCCGGAGATGAGGGGGTTGACTTATGAGGATAGGTTGAGTAGGATGGGCCTATTCACATTGGAGTTCAGAAGAATGAGAGGTGATCTTATTGAAACTTAAAAGCTAATGAGGGGGCTCGACAAGGTGGATGCAGATGGATGCCACTCATAGGGAAAAGTAAAACTAGGGGACATAGTCTTAGAATAAGGGGCCACCCATTTAAAACTGAGATGTGGAGAAATTTCTTCTCTCAGAGGGTTGTAAATTTATGGAATTCTCTGCCCCAGAGAGCTGTGGAGGCTGGGTCATTGAATATATTTAAGGCAGAGATAGACAGAATTTTGAGCAATAAGGGAGAAAAGGGTTATGGGGAGCGGGCAGGGAAGTAGAGCTGAGTCCATAATCAGATCAGCTGTGATCTTGTTGAGTGGTGGAGCAGGCTCGAGGGGCTGGATGGCCTACTCCTGTTCCTATTTCGTATGTTCTTATGTAAACAGTTGTGTCTGATTGCCATTTTCAGAGTAATGTTTCAGGACCAACTGCAGACAAACCAATCTTGTACAGCCGCCTAACTTCAATCCTGATTTACTGCAAGGAATAAGCAAGCAGCATGAAAGAACGTGAGAGCCATCGTGTGGGTGATGCCCTGTACTGCTATCAAATAATGCAAGGCTGCTTTGTACTAGGAAAGGGAGATGATGGAAGAGGACACTGAAAGAAATCTGTACCTTGTCATTAAAAAATGAACCTGGGCCAAAAAGAGAGATTAATTTTAAATTAGAAATTAGCACACACTGATGAATCAGTCTCACAATACAAGAAGTAGCAGGATGGTTTTATATTGCAGCTTCACCTTGTTGTGCAATCAGCAATGTTTTCTTCATTGCTTCTTCTTCAGCCGCGAGGAGACATTCTTAATCCTGGCACCACAGGCAACACAGTATTCGGGACTCCCGGTCGCGGCTGCAGAGAACAGTATCTATCCCCATGATTATTCTATACCCTACCACTACCACATTCCTTTATGCTCTCTCCCCCCCCCCCCCCCCCACCACCACTTGAATGGCCTCCTGTACCACAGTGCTGTGAGCATTTGCCCACCATTCCTGCAGTCCATGTTCTTATTCATACTGGCAGCAAGTACCTCATAGCTGTTGGACAATGGCAAAGGATGAGGTTCCTTCACCAGTGTGATGTGACACTATATTGGGATAGGGTAGATAAAGAGAAATTATTTCCTCTGACGGAGGAGTCAGGAACAAGGGGACAAAACATGAAGTACATTTAGCAGTGCAGTCACAATAAGTTGAGGAAACTAGTCTTGTCATCTGAATTGGGACTCATGACAGGTGAAATAATTAGGGATCAGTTTGCACAAAAGAGGTGTTTATCTTGTATTCACCAGGCTCAATGTGCTCTTCCGGAATCATTACTGATTGCACAACAAGGTGAAGCTGCAATATAAAACCATCCTGCTACTTCTTGTATTGTGAGACTGATTTGTCAATGCACCAGGAGAAGAGCTGTGCCATGAATGCTGGAGAATTGCACAATCAGGTGACCAGGTCCTAGGAATATCGGAACAGGAGGAGGCCATTCATCCACTCGAGCCTGTTCCACCATTCAATTAGATCATGGCTGACCTGTATCTCTATTTCATTTACCATAATACCATAACCTAACAAAAATCTATCAATCTCAGTTTTGAAACTTTCAATTGATCCCCAGTCTCAATGACATTTTGAGGGAAATAATTCCAGATTTTCACTACCCTTTGTGTGAAAAAAATGATTCCTGACATCATGCCTGAATGGCCTAGGTCTAACTTTAAGGTTTTGTCCCCTTGTTCCGGACTCCTCCGTCAGAGGAAATAATTTCTCTTTATCTACCCTATCCCAATATAGTGTCACATCACACTGGTGAAGGAACCTCATCCTTTGCCATTGTCCAACAGCTATGAGGTACTTGCTGTCAGTATGGATGAGAACATGGACTGCAGGGATGGTGGGCAAATTGCTCACAGCATTGTGGTACAGGAGGCCGTTCAAGTGATGGTGGGGGGGGTGGGGGGGAGAGAGCATAAAGGAATGTGGTAGTGGTAGGGTATAGAATAATCAGGGGGATAGATACTGTTCTCTGCAGCCGCGACCGAGAGTCCCGAATACTGTGTTGCCTGTGGTGCCAGGGTTAAGAATATCTCTTCACGGCTGGAGAAGAATTTGGAATGAGAGGGGGAGGATACCATTGGTGTGGTTCTCATAGGAACCAATGACATAGATAAAACTAGAAGTGAGGTTATACTGAGGGAGTTTGAGGAACCAGGGTGTAAAATTAAAAAGCAGAACCTCAAAGGTAATAAACTACCTGAAACACGTGCAAATTGGTATAGGGACAAACGGATTAGAGGTTTAAATGCATGGCTCAAAGAGTGGCAGAAAGGGGCTTCAGTCTATGGGCCACTGGCACCAGTACTGGGGAAAGAGGGAGCTGTTCTGTTGGGAGGGTCGTCACTTAAACCAGGCTGGGACCAGTGTCCTGGTGAATCGAATAACTAGGGCAGTAGATACGGCTTTAAACTAGTACGCGGAAGGGAGGGTTTAGGTAAGGGTAAATCTATAAATCTGAAGAGAAAAGTCAAGTCTGTAGAGCAGAGCAGCGATTTGGATAAAATCAAACAAATTGTGTCAGGAAGGGACAGATGGCTAAAAATTCAGGTGTTTTACTCCATGATTACTAGCAGCATTTTGCCAAAAATGGCAGCCGCTGCTCTTTTGCCAACTGATGGCTGGTTCCGCAGCTTCTGCCATTGTCTGAGGGCCGGCATTGCCGGTAAAAGCGCTAATTGTGGAAATTTAAATTAGGGAGAAGGTGACGTCACGCTACCTTAATGTCACCTCAGTGACCTTAGCGCTGAGTTCTGCGTGGGTCCTAAACTCGCCGTGAAAACCCTGCGTTCAGCAAACTGGCAGAGAAGCTGTCAGTACCTCTTAAAGGGACACACACATCTTTCAGGTAATTTTGCAGTTAAGGTTTTGGACTGGATTTTTAAAAATGTTATTGGAGTCGTGGCTTGCTGCAATACATGTTAGTGTTATACACAAGTGTTTCAAGTGTGCAGGGAGTGCAGTTTCAAGTGTGCAGTTTGCAAAGCATTGGATGGTAAAAGAAGGCCTCTGAGAAAACAGAAAATGCTGCAAATACTCATTAGGTCAAGCAACATTCATCGAGAGAGAAACAGAGCTCACGTCTCATGTCGAGATGCTGCCTGACCTGCTGAGCATTACCAGCATTTTCTGCTTTTATTTCAGATGTACAGCATCCGCTTGCAGAGGGAAAAGGAAGACACAGAAGAGGAGGAAGCAGAAGAATGCAATCCAGACAGTCCTTTTCTAGCCGGGCTGGCTGCGATATCCGGGA
Organism: Pristiophorus japonicus; assembly: GCF_044704955.1. NCBI lineage: Eukaryota > Metazoa > Chordata > Chondrichthyes > Pristiophoridae > Pristiophorus > Pristiophorus japonicus. The sequence continues at coordinate 201,733,156 of NC_091979.1, read as the reverse complement.
TGGAATCACCTGCCTGTGGTACCAGTGACCACAATGCCAATTCCCCTTTCAATATTTGTCCCACACCTTACATTCTCTCTGTTACTGACCATTACAGCATCCTCTTGGCCACAATGCTGAAATAAAAGCCACCATAAAGCAAACTTTCCGATCTAACTTTATACATCTACCCATCCTGTTATGTATTGTCCATGTACATTAAATGTATAGTTACAATTGTGCGCCACAAGGGGCACTGTGGTGGGAGACCCGAAAGTACCTGCTAAACAGAGTATAAAAGGCTGCCCACCACACCTGAAGGGCACTCTGGAGTTACACAACAAAAGGAACAAGGTCACAGCAGTTACTACAACACCAAACTGTGTGGAGTCAGTGATTTGAGTGCTGCATACATCACAAATTGGCGACAAGGACATGGACGAGCTCTTCACGCAACCATGGCAACTTTGGGCACGCTAAAGGATTTCTCAGAGGGTAATGACTGGGATACCTTTACGGAAAGGCTCGAGCACTATTTTATAGCAAACGACCTCACAGGGAACACGAACGCACTGATAGAGAAGCGTAAGGCGATATTGCTGTCCAGTTGTGGCGATGAGATTTACGGTCTCCTCAGGGATTTGCTGGCACCCGCGAGCGCCAAGGACAAGTCATATGAGGAGCTGATTGAACTCATTCGTAACCAACTGAAATTGAAGGAGAGCATCCTCACGGCCAGGCACAAATTCTACCACCACTGCAGACCTGAGGGCCAGGATGTCACAAAATATGCTGCGGACATCAGGAGACTTGCAGCGCCTTGCGATTTTGACACATACCTTAATGAGGCATTGCGAGACGTCTTTGTTATGGGGATTGGCCATGAGGGTCTCCTTCACAAGCTGCTATCTACTGAACCTACTTCAGCCTGTAGCAAGCCATCAACATCAGACGGGCATTTATGACCTCAACTTGCAGCACCAAGCAGATGATTCACCCAATCTTGAACCATCAGGTACTATTCACAGGATAACGCACGTCACGGACAAAACTGCAGAACGTGGCTCTGCCCAGGGCAAAGAGCACGGACCTCAGGGTCCTGGAACTCAGAGTCCACCGAGGGGGGCTAATCGAGTAGCACCATGCTGGCACTGCGGAGGAGGCCATGGGGCTCACCGGTGCAGGTTTGCGGAGTATACGTGCAATACCTGCCACACGAAAGACCACCTTCAGCGAATGTGCAAAAGAAACACGACTCACCGTGTGGCTGAGGAGATGGTAGATGTGCTGTCCAGCGAGGAGCATTGCGGTTTGGCTCAACGGGCATCCCAGCCCCAGGTAGAAGAAGATGATGCGTTTGGACCGTATACGTGTACCGACGATTTGGCCCCAGTGATTATGGAAGTCAAGATTAACGGAGTCCCAGTGAGTATGGAAGTGGACACGCGGTCGGGTCAGTCGCTGATGAGTCAGGAAACTTTTGATAAATTGTGAATCAATCCAGCTGCATGACCTAAACTGGTCCCGGTCACAGCGAAGCTGTGCATCTACACCAGGGAACTGATACCTGTTCTTGGCAGAGCGGATGTGCAGGTATCTCACGGTGGTGAGACACATGGTTTACCTTTGTGGATCTTTGCAGGCGATGGGTAGACGCTACTTGGCCGGAGATGGATGGGGAAGGTCCGTGGGAGCTGGGAAGACTTCATTCCTCCACAGACGTTGTCCCCTATGTTCATAGGCAGAGCAGGCCTCCAACTTCGGATCGGATGGCAGCGAAGGAAGCGTGTGTGGGGTTGGGCAGAGCAGCGGCGGCCGTCGACTCTCCCCTGCAAAGTCTGAGAGTGAGAAAGAGGCGCTGGAACCAGCGGGCTGCTCCAGCAGGCACTGTCGGCCCGCAGGCAGAGGCGGCCGTCCGTGGGGCTTGCAGCGGGAGGATTGGCTGCGGCAGTGAGGAGGTCGGCTCGGGAGGACGTATGTGTGTGTGTGTGGCGACTCCCGGGCAAAAAGGTTAGCTGCGTGGGGTGCTCCGGAGGATGCTGCGGTGCGGGGGCCGGTGCGTTGCGGCTCCCGGGTGCGTTCAGAGTGTGGCGGCTCTCTCTCTCTCTCTCTCTAGAGAGAGAGAGAGAGAGCAGGCAGCAGCACAGTACAGCAGCACAGAGAGAGGCAGGCAGGCACCAGCAGAGCACCTAAAATGGCAGCGCCCAGTAGAAACCTCTTGGGAAAAACAAAATGGCATCTTAACATAGAAACATAGAAAATAGGTGCAGGAGTAGGCCATTTGGCCCTTCGAGCCTGCACCGCCATTCAATATGATCATGGCTGATCATTCCCTCAGTACCCCTTTCCTGCTTTCTCTCCATACCCCTTGATCCCCTTAGCCGTAAGGGCCATATCTAACTCCCTCTTGAATATATCCAATGAACTGGCCTCAACAACTCTCTGCGGCGGGGAATTGTACCCGGAAGTCTTAAAGGGGCCTTACACGGTTGGCGGTCCCCACAAAGAGACTTTTGTAAGGGCAAGAGTGAGTTAAAATGATTACTGCGATTTGTATGATGACGTGATTTATGACAAGAGTTAAAATTTTGATGCTAAAATGATTACTGTGATTAAAATGATTGAGATGATGGGTGAAAAGAGTTAATATCACAATGCACAGTTAAAAGGGTTAATGGATCTGTGATTAATGGATTCATGCGATTTCTGATTTTATGTGATTTATGCAATTGTTCAGCGGCTGCAGACAAGCCGCAAAGGCAACTATTTTCTGAGAACAGAGGCAACGCATCAGTTGCCATACCCTGTCTCAGTGCAGCCCATTACCTCGGGGGGAAAAAAAGGGGCAGTATGCTGCCACCACACCTCACCCAGGTGCTGAGATTTAATCACTGTTCAGTGTACCTGCAACCTTTTGATATAACTCTTCAACGCATACAAATGTACTGTCTATGTGTACCTGCTTTCTACTGGAGATTATGTTTGTGTACTTGTATCACCCATGTAAGGACTGCAAATACCACATGCTTGCACCAGATCACAAGCATAATCTCTACATGGAGGGGGAAGAGGAAAGTGGATGGTCATGGACTCACACTCACAAATCAACCAGGACAAACAAGGCTGAGGTTACTGGCAATTTGCTTTTCGAACTGCGGGGGGGGGAGTGAGATGTTATGTATTGTCCATATACATTAAATGTATAGTTACAATGGTGCGCCACAAGGGGCACTGTGGTGGGAGACCTGAAAGTACCTGCGAGACAGAGTATAAAAGGCTGCCTACCACACCTGAAGGGCACTCTGGAATTACACAATGAAGGAACAAGGTCACAGCAGTTACTACAACACCAGACTGTGTGGAGTCAGTGATTTGAGTGCTACATAAATCACACATCCAATATGACATCAAAAAATCAACTAATCACCCTTATGCATTCCCTTAGTGAGTGTCTTGTGTTTGTCTTTGCCTATCCTACTGATGTCAAGCAGTACTACCCCAGTGGCTGCAGCATGGCTGGTAGAAGGCTGCTGAATTTTAGTGGCGGACACTACAAATGGCCTTGCTGGTTGACCTTGAGGAGCTGGTGGCTGGGAGTGTCAAATCAAGTGATGGTGTTTCTTCTTCTTCATTCTCCTTCCCCTCTTCTTGGTCAACCACTGGCTGGGCATGCTGCATTACTTGGGTCTGTGAAATGAGGAAGACACAAGGGTGCAGTTCTGATGAGGGGAGGGCGGGAAATCAAGAGGTGCATGCCAGAAGGAGAATAACGTATGAGAATACCACCATCTTATATTATTTTAGCCCCGCCGATGGCCAAGGGGTCAGCCATGGCCCTGCCAAAAATGGCCAGCACCGTTTCCTCCAAAGGGGAGAGGTGAAGCTCGGAATGGGAGGTGTGCCTCATCATTGGTACAGGTTGTTGATAGGTGCGTGATTAGGGTGAGGGAAGACAAACATTGAAAAGTGGATGAGGCTAGTGATGCAGTTGGTAGGAGACGCATTCCAGTGTTCTGAGGTCTTGGTGCTTCTTTGAGCATGGAAGCCAGGTGGTGCTGGCAGTGACAGCCTCGGTGATGTACTCCCACATCGTTCTTTCTCAAGGGACTCCTGGCCCCTTTGGGTATAGGGCCTCTCGTAGTGTTGACATAGAAACATAGAACATAGAAAATAGGTGCAGGAGTAGGCCATTCAGCCCTTCGAGGCTGCACCGCCATTCAATGAGTTCATGGCTGAACATGCAACTTCAGTACCCCATTCCTGCTTTCTCGCCATACCCCTTGATCCCCCTAGTAGTAAGGACTACATCTAACTCCTTTTTGAATATATTTAGTGAATTGGCCTCAACAACTTTCTGTGGTAGAGAATTCCACAGGTTCACCACTCTCTGGGTGAAGAAGTTTCTCCTCATCTCGGTCCTAAATGGCTTACCCCTTATCCTTAGACTGTGACCCCTGGTTCTGGACTTCCCCAACATTGGGAACATTCTTCCTGCATCTAACCTGTCTAAACCCATCAGAATTTTAAACATTTCCATGAGATCCCCTCTCATTCTTCTGAACTCCAGGGAATACAAGCCAAGTTGATCCAGTCTTTCTTGATATGTCAGTCCCGCCATCCCGGGAATCAGTCTGGTGAACCTTCGCTGGACTCCCTCTATAGCAAGAATGTCCTTCCTCAAGTTAGGAGACCAAAACTGTACACAATACTCCAGGTGTGGCCTCACCAAGGCCCTGTACAACTGTAGTAACACCTCCCTGCCCCTGTACTCAAATCCTCTCGCTATGAAGGCTTTGCTTTCTTAACCGCCTGCTGTACCTGAATGCCAACCTTCAATGACTGATGTACCATGACACCCAGGTCTCGTTGCACCTCCCCTTTTCCTAATCTGTCACCATTCAGATAATAATCTGTCTCTCTGTTATTACCACCAAAGTGGATAACCTCACATTTATCCACATTATACTTCATCTGCCATGCATTTGCACACTCACCTAATCTATCTAAGTCACTCTGCAGCCTCATAGCATCCTCCTCGCAGCTCACACTGCCACCCAACTTAGTGTCATCCGCAAATTTGGAGATACTACATTTAATCCCCTCGTCTAAATCATTAATGTACAATGTAAACAGCTGGGACCCCAGCACAGAACCTTGCGGTACCCCACTAGTCACTGCCTGCCATTCTGAAAAGTACCCATTTACTCCTACTCTTTGCTTCCTGTCTGACAACCAGTTCTCAATCCACGTCAGCACACTACCCCCAATCCCATGTGCTTTAACTTTGCACATTAATCTCTTGTGTGGGACTTTGTCGAAAGCCTTCTGAAAGTCCAAATACACCACATCAACTGGTTCTCCCTTGTCCACTCTGCTGGAAACATCCTCAAAAAATTCCAGAAGATTTGTCAAGCATGATTTCCCTTTCACAAATCCATGCTGACTTGGACCTATCATATCACCTCTTTCCAAATGCGCTGCTATGACATCCTTAATAATTGATTCCATCATTTTACCCACTACTGATGGCAGGCTGACTGGTCTATAATTCCCTGTTTTCTCTCTCCCTCCTTTTTTAAAAAATGGGGTTACATTAGCTACCCTCCACTCCATAGGGACTGATCCAGAGTCAATGGAATGTTGGAAAATGACTGTCAATGCATCCACTATTTCCAAGGCCACCTCCTTAAGTACTCTGGGATGCAGTCCATCAGGCCCTGGGGATTTATCGGCCTTCAATCCCATCAATTTCCCCAACACAATTTCACGACTAATAAGGATTTCCCTCAGTTCCTCCTTCTTACTAGACCTTCTGATCCCTTTTATATCCGGAAGGTTGTTTGTGTCCTCCTTAGTGAATACCGAACCAAAGTACTTGTTCAATTGGTCTGCCATTTCTTTGCTCCCCGTTATGACTTCCCCTGATTCTGACTGCAGGGGACCTATGTTTGTCTTTACTAACCTTTTTCTCTTTACATATCTATAGAAACTTTTGCAGTCCGTCTTAATGTTCCCTGCAAGCTTCCTCTCGTACTCTATTTTCCCTGCCCTAATCAAACCCTTTGTCCTCCTCTGCTGAGTTCTAAATTTCTCCCAGTCTCTGTGTTCACTGCTATTTCTGGCCAATTTGTATGCCACTTCCTTTAGGCTTTAATACTATTCCTGATTTCCCTTGATAGCCACGGTTGAGCCACCTTCCCTTTTTTATTTTTACGTCAGACAAGGATGTACAATTGTTGTGGTTCATCCATGCGGTCTCTAAATGTCTGCCATTGCCCATCCACAGTCAACCCCTTAAGTATCATTCGCCAATCTATCCGAGCCAATTCACGCCTCATACCTTCAAAGTTACCCTTCTTTAAGTTCTGGACCATGGTCTCTGAATTAACTGTTTCATTCTCCATCCTAATGTAGAATTCCACCATATTATGGTCACTCTTACCCAAGGGGCCTCGCACAACGAGATTGCTAATTAATCTTCTCTCATTACACAACACCCAGTCTAAGATGGCCTCTCCCCTAGTTGGTTCCTCAACATATTGGTCTAAAAAACCATCCCTTATGCACTCCAGGAAATCCTCCTCCACCGTATTGCTTCCAGCTTGGTTAGCCCAATCTATATGCATATTAAAGTCACCCATGATAACTGCTGCACCTTTATTGCATGCACCCCTAATTTCCTGTTTGATGCCCTCCCCAACATCACTACTACTGTTTGGAGGTCTGTACACAACTCCCACTAATGTTTTTTGCCCTTTGGTTTTCTGCAGCTCTACCCATATAGATTCCACATCATCCAAGCTAATGTCCTTCCTAACTATTGCATTAATCTCCTCTTTAACCAGCAATGCTACCCCGCCTCCTTTTCCTTTTATTCTATCCTTCCTGAATGTTGAATACCCTTGGATGTTGAGTTCCCAGCCCTGATCATCCTGGAACCACATCTCTGTAATCCCAATCACATCATATCTGTTAACATCTATTTGCACAGTTAATTCATCCACCTTATTATGGATACTCCTTGCATTAAGACACAAAGCCTTCAGGCTTGTTTTTTTAACACCCTTTGTCCTTTTAGAATTATGATGTAGTGTGGCCCTTTTTGTTTCTTGCCTTTGTTTACTCGGCATTCCACTATTGCTTTTTACCTTGCTACCATCTGTTTCTGATTCCAAATTACTTCGCCCTATCTCATTGCATAGGTTCCCATCCCCCTGCCATATTAGTTTAAACACTCCTGAACTGCATTTGCAAATGTTATCCCTAGGACATCAGTTCCAGTCCTGCCCAAGTGCAGACCGTCCCTTTTGTACAGGTCCCACTTCCCCCAGAACTGGTTCCAATGTCCCAGGAATTTGAATCATTCCCTCTTGCACCACTGCTCAAGCCACGTATTTATTCTAACTATCCTGCTCCCTCTACTCTAATTAGCACGTGGCACTGGTAGCAATCCAGTGAGATTACTACCTTTGAGGTCCTACTTTTTAATTTAACTCCTAGCTCCCTAAATTCAGCTTGTAGGACCTCTTTCCGCTTCTTAGCTATACCGTTGGTACCTACATGTACCACGACAACTGGCTGTTCACCCTCCCTCTCCAGAATGCTCTGCAGCCGCTCCGAGACATCCTTGACCCTTGCACCAGGGAGGCAACATACCATCCTGGAGTCTCGGTTGCGGCCGCAGAAACTTCTATCTATTCCCCTTACAATAGAATCCCCTATCACTTTTGCTCTCCCACTCTTTTTCCCACCCTTCTGTGCAGCAGAGCCACCCACGGTGCCATGAACCTGGCTGCTGGTTACTTCCCCTGGTAAGTCATCTCCCCCAAAAGTATCCAAAGCGGTATATCTGTTTTGGAGGGAGATTACTGCAGGGGACTCCTGCACTACCTTCCTGCTCTTGCCTTGTCTCTTGGTCACCCATTCACGGTCTGTCCTAACCCTTATCTGCAGTGTGACCAACTCACTAAATGTGCTATCCACAACATTCTCAGCATCGCGCATGCTCCAGAGTGAGTCCATCCGCAGCTCCAGTGCCATCATGCGGAATGTCAGGAGCTGCAGATGGACACACTTCCCGCACACATAGTAGTCAGGGACACTGGAAGCGTCCCTGACTTCCCGCATAGCACAGGAGGAGCATGACACGGGTCCGAGCTCTCCTGCCATGACTTAACCCTTAAATTAATTTACTTATTAAAATTTACTTGAACACCAAACAGCTACTTATTGGTTGGCTGCCAATTAAACCAATCTAAAAGTCAGTCTAAAAGAGAGTTATACTTACCAGTCGAACAGCCAACCACTTACCAGCTTGGCTGTGATGTCACCTCTTGATTTCGCACCCCTCTATCTTTGTCTGCAACTGGTTGGGCTGGTCTCTGGGCCTCCGTCTCCTACTCTTGCACTCCTTATCAGCTGCTCTAGTGTCAGCACTGGTAGGAAAAATAAAACAAAACATCACCTGCCACCCCCGCTTGCCTGAACTCACCCACTTACCAAACTCACAAACTGACCCCTGGCACAAAGCTGGAGTGCTCCTCACAAGACCCTGTATGCCCTTTCCTTGGCTTGCTGAACCATTTGTGTAAGAGCTAAAGCACTTTCCCCATTTTTGAGTTGCGGAAGGGAATTCAACTTTTAGAGCTTAAGATTCCCATTTTTTTCAAATGTTTTTACAAGGTAGTAGAGCTGTAAGGACTTAAAACTGCATTTTTAAGTTCATTTATAATTTTATCTGTTCAGAAGGCACCGCCCTTTTAAGCAAACAACAATGCATTAAGAACATAATAAATAGGAGCAGGAGTAGGCCACTTGGTCCCTCAAGCCTGCTCCGCCATTCAATAAGATCATAGCTGACCTGATCTTGGGCTCAACTCCACTTCCCTGCCCTCTCCCCAGAGAATTCCAAAGATTCTCGACCTTCTGAGAAAAGAAATTCCTCCCCATCTCTGTTTTAAATGGGCAACCCCTTATTCTGAAACTATGCCCCCTAGTTCTAGTTTCCCCCATGAGGGGAAACATCCTCTACCCTGACAAGCTCCCGCAGAATCTTATACATTTCAGTAAGATCACATCTCATTCTTCTAAACTCCAATGAGTATAGGCCCAACCTGTTCAACCTTTCTTCATAAATTAACCCCTTCATCTCAGGAATCAACCTCGTGAACCTTCTCTGAACTGCCTCCAATGCAAATATATCCCTCATTAAATAAGGAGACCAAAACTCTACACAGTACTCCAGGTGTGGTCTCACCAATACCCTGTACAGATGTGGCAAGACTTCTCTGCTTTTATACTCCATCCCCCTTGCAATAAAGGCCAACATTCCATTTGCCTTCCTAATTACTCGCTGTACCTGCTTGCTAATTTTTTATGTTTCATATACAAGGACCCCCAGATCCCTCTGTACCGCAGCATTTTGTAGTTTCTCTCCATTTAAATAATAATTTGCTTTTTTATTCATCCTACCAAAGTGGATAACCTCACATTTTCCCACATTATACTCCATCTGCCAAATTTTTTCACACTAACTTAACCTATCTATATCCCTTTGCAGATTCTTTTGTGTCCTCTTCACAACTTGCTTTCCCAACTATCTTTGAATCGTCAGCAAATTTGGTTACATTACACTCAGACCCTTCATCCAAGTCATTAATATAGAACAACAAGGCTACGGGAGTGGATGGAATCCCTGCTGAGGCACTGAAGTATGGCGAAGAGGGACTACTGGCACGAATTCATGACCTCATCTCTCTCATCTGGAGGGAGGAGAGCATGCCAGGATATCTTAGAGATGCAGTGATCATGACCATCTTTAAAAAAGGGGACAAGTCTGACTGTGGCAACTACAGAGGAATCTCCCTGTTATCAGTCATTGGGAAATTCGTCGCTAGAGTCCTCCTCAACCGTCTTCTCCCTGTAGCTGAGGAGCTCCTCCCGGGATCACAATGCAGATTTCGTCCCCTACAGGGCATAACGGACATGATTTTTGCAGCACGACAGCTGCAGGAAAAATGCAGGGAACAGCACCAGCCCTTATGCATAGCCTTCTTCAATCTTAAAAAGGTCTTTGACACTGTCAACTGCAAGGGTCTATGGAGTGTCCTCCTCCGTTTCGGATCCCCCCAAAAGTTCGTCACCATCCTTCGCCTGTTCCACGATGACTTGCAGGCTGTGATCCTTACCAGCAGATCCATTACAGACCCAATCCACGTTCAGACCGGGGTCAAACAGGGCTGCATCATCACCCAACCCTCTTCTCAATCTTCCTCGCTGCCATGCTCCACCTCACAGTCAACAAGCTCCCCGCTGGAGTGGAACTAAACTACAGAACCAGTGGAAACCTGTTCAACCTTTGTCATCTCCAGGCCAGGTCCAAAACCACCCCAACCTCTGTCGTCGAGCTACAGTATGTGGACGACGCTTACGTCTGCGCACATACAGAGGCTGAACTCTCGGACATAGTTAATGTTTTACTGAGGCGTATGAAAGCATGGGCCTTATGCTAAACATCTGTAAGACAAAGGTCCTCCACCAGCCTGTCCTCGCCGCATAGCACTGCCCCCCAGTCATCAAGATCCACGGCACAGCCCTGGACAACGTGGACCATTTCCCATATCTCGGGAGCCTCTTATCAACAAGAGCAAACTTTGACGACGAGATTCAATACCGCCTCCAGTGCGCCAGTGCAGCCTTCGGCTGCCTGAGGAAAAGAGTGTTTGAAGACCAGGCCCTCAAAACTGCCACCAAACTCATGGTCTACAGTAATACCCGCCCTCCTATATAGCTCAGAGACATGGACCATGTACAGTAGACACCTCAAGTCGCTGGAGAAATACCACCAACGATGCCTCCGCAAGATCCTACAAATTCCCTGGGAGGACAGACGCACTAACATTAGCGTCCTCGACAAGGCCAACATCCCCAGCATTGAAGCACTGATCACACTTGATCAGCTCCGCTGGGCAGGCCACATCATTCGCATGCCAGACACAAGACTCCCAAAGCAAGCATTCTACTCAGAACTCCTTCATGGCAAACGAGCCAAAAGTGGGTAGAGGAAACATTACAGGGACACCATGAAAGCCTCCCTGAAAAAGTGCAACATCCCCACCAACATTTGGGAGTCCCTGGCCAAAGACCGCCCTAAGTGGAGGAAGTGCATCTGGGAGGGCGACAAGCATCTTGAGTCTCATAGCCGAGAGCACGCAGAAATCAAGCGCAGGCAGCGGAAAGAGCGTGCGGCAAACCTGTCCCACCCACCCTTTCCCTCAACGACTATCTGTCCCACCTGTGACAGGGACTGTGGTTCTCATATTGAACTGTTCAGCCACCTAAGAACTAATGTTTCAGAGTGGAAGCAAGTCTTCCTCGATTCCGAGGGACTGCCTATGATGATGATGATAGATTGTAAGTAGTGACCCAAACACTGATCCCTGCAGCACCCCACTAGTAACAGTTTACAAACCTGAAAATTACCCATTTATCCCGACTCTGTTTTCTGTTAGCCAATCCTCTATCCATGCTAATAGAAACATAGAAAATAGGTGCAGGAGTAGGCCATTCGGCCCTTCGATGCTGCACCACCATTCAATATGATCATGGCTGATCATGCAACTTCAGTACCGTATTCCTGCTTTCTCTCCATACCCCTTGATCCATTTAGCCGTAAGGGCCACATCTAACTCCCTTTTGAATATATCTAATGAACTGGCCTCAACAACTTTCTGTGGTAGAGAATTCCACAGGTTCACAATTCTCTGAGTGAAGAAATTTCTCCTCATCTCAGTCCTAAATGTCTTACCCCTTATCCTTAGACTGTGTCCCCTGTTCTGGACTTCCCCAACATCGGGAACATTCTTCCTGCATCTAACCTATCCAATTCCGTCAGAATTTTATAGGTTTCTATGAGATCCCCTCTCATTCTTCTAAATTCCAGTGAATATAAGCCTATCGATCCAGTCTTTCTTCATATGTCAGTCCTGCCATCCTGGGAATCAGTCTGGTGAACCTTTTCTGCACTCCCTCAATAGCAAGAATGTCCTTCCTCAGATTAGGAGACCAAAACTGTACACGATATTCAAGGTGTGGCCTCACCAAGGCCCTGTACAACTGCAGTAAGACCTCCCTGCTCCTATACTCAAATCCTCTTGCTATGAAGGCCAACATGCCACTTGCCTTCTTCACCACCTGCTGTACCTGCATGCCAACATTCAATGACTGATGTACCATGACACCCAGGTTTCATTGCACCTCCCCTTTTCTTTCCTGTTTTTGCCACCAAAGTGGATAACCTCACATTTTTCTACATTATACTGCATCTGCCGTGCATTTGCCCACTTACCTCACCTGTCCAATGCAGCCTCTTAGCATCTATATTACCCCCAGCCCTGTGAGCTCTTAAGTTGTGCAATAAACTTTTATGTGGCACCTGATCAAATGCCTTCTGGAAATCCAAGTACACTACAGCTACTGGTTCCCCTGTATCCACTCTGTGCGTTACAACCTCAAAGAACTCTAGCAAATTTGTCAAGCATGATTTCCCTTTCATAAAACCCTGCTGACTCTGCTTGATTGTATTATGATTTTCTAAATGCCCTGCTTAATAATGCACTCCAGCATTTTCCCAATGACAGATGTTAGGCTAACTCGTCTATAGTTTTCTGTTTTCTGTCTCCCTCCTTTCTTGAATAGAGGAGTTACATTTGTGGTTTTCCAATCTGCTGGGACCTCTCCAGAATCCAGGGAATTTTGATAGATTATAACCAATGCATTCACTCATAGAAACGTTTAAAATTCTGACGGGTTTAGACAGGTTAGATGCAGAAAGAATGTTCCCAATGTTGGGGAAGTCCAGAACCAGGGGTCACAGTCTGAGGATAAGGGGTAAGCCATTTAGGACCGAGATGAGGAGAAACTTCTTCACCCAGAGAGTGGTGAACCTGTGGAATTCTCTACCACAGAAAGTAGTTGAGGCCAATTCACTAAATATATTCAAAAGGGAGTTAGATGAAGTCCTTACTACTCGGGGGATCAAGGGTTATGGCGAGAAAGCAGGAAGGGGGTACTGAAGTTTCATGTTCAGCCATGAACTCATTGAATGGCGGTGCAGGCTAGAAGGGCTGAATGGCCTGCTCCTGCACCTATTTTCTATGTTTCTATGTTTCTATCTCTGCAGCCACTTCTTTTAAGACCCTTGGATGCAGGCCATCAGGTCCAGGGAACTTGTCCACCTTTAGTCCTATTTATTTGCCTAGTACTTTTTCTCGAGTGATAGCGATTATTTTAAGTTCCCCTCTCCCAATAGCCCCTTGATTATCAATTATTGGGATGCTTTTAGTATCTTCTACCGTGAAGACAGATACAAAATATTTGTTCAAAGTCTCTGCCATTTCCGTATTTCCCATTATTAATTACCCAGTCTCATCCTCTAAGGGACCAATGTTTACTTTAGCTACTCTCTTCCTTTTTAATAGCTGTAGAAGCTCTTTTTGTCTGTTATTATACTTCCTGCTAGTTTACTCTCATAATCTATCTTCTCTTTATTATTTTTTTGTCATCCTCAGCTGGTTTCTACAAATGTCCCAATCCTCTGGCCTATCTCTAATCTTCGCAACACTGTATGCCTTTGTTTTCAATTTGATACCATCCTTACCTTCCTTAGTTAGCCACAGATGGTTCATTCTTCTCTTTCTCACTGCAATATATCTTTGCTGAGAGCTATGAAATATCTCCTTAAATGTCTGGCATTGTTTTTCTACCGTCTTACCCTTTTATCTATTTTCCCATCCACTTTAGCCAACTCTGCTTTCATACCTTTGTAATTGCCTTTATTTAAGTTCAGGACACTAGTTTGAGACCCAAGTTTCTCACCCTTAAACTGGATTTGAAATTCTAACATGCTATGATCACTCTTCCCTATGGGATCCTTTACTATGAAATCATTAATTAATCCTAGCTTATTACACATTACCAGATCTAAAATAGCCTGCTCCCTGGTTGGTTCCACAATGTAGTGTTCTAAGAAACCAATACTATGAACTCTTCCTCAAGGCTACCTTTGCCAATTTGATTTGTCCACCTATGTGAAGATTAAAATCGCCCATGATTATTGCAGTACCTTTCTTACAAGCCTCCATTATTTCTTGATTTATACTCTGTCCTATAGTGTAGCCACTGTTAGGGGGCCTATAGAGTATTCCCATCAGTGACTTCTTTCCTTTATTATTTTTTATCTCCACCCAAACTGATTCTACATCTTGATCTTCTGAGCCAATATCATTTCTAAGTACTGCACTGATCTCATCCTTTAATAAGAGCAACCCCACCTCCTTTTCCTTTCTGCCTATCCTTCAGTAATGACAAATACCCCTGAATATTCAGTTCCCAGCCTTGGTCACCTTGCTACTATTACTCTGTAATTGTTCTTTTAATATCCCACAATGCCTACTGAACTCATAGCTTCTCTTCCACAGGCTGTTGGAAGATGAAACGCTGCTTCAGGACGTCACATTTGGGACTAATGCCGGAAATAACGACACCAGGAGGGCATTATACTGTGAGATTAGTGCTGAGCTACTAAGCAGTAGTCCTCAGTGCCAATTTTCCACTACTACCACTATCTGCATTTTCAGCGGCCGTTAACCTGCAGTCGCAGTGGCATTGGCAGCTTTCGTGTCACACTTGAATTTCGAGGGCAGAGTTTAACAATGGTAATAGGACATTAGCAGCTAAAGCCACATCAGGGAAAAATAGTCAAAAGTTAAAATTAAAGATGGTGCATATGAATGCACAAAACATTCGTAACAAGATAGATGAATTAATGGCATGAATGGAGATAAATAATAAATGGGTTCGATTTAGTAGCCAGTACTGAGATATGGTTGCCGGGTGACCAAAGTTAGGAACTAAATAGTCCAGGGTACTTAACTTTTAGAAAAATAGGCAAATGGAAAAGGAAATGGGGTAGCCCTGATAATAAAGGATGAGATAAAGGCAGTAGTGAGAAAGGATCTTCGCCAGAAAATCAGGATGTAGAATCAGTATGGGTGGAGCTGCGAAATAAAAATAGGCAGAAAACACTGTAGTTTATAGGCCCCCTAACAGTAATCATAGTGTTGTATCTAAGGAAGGATATACTTGCCTTAGAGGGGGGTGCAATGAATGCTCACTAGATTGATTCCTGGGATGAGGGCTGTCCTATGAGGAGAGTCTGAATAGAATGGGCCTATTTTCTCTGGAGTTTAGAGGAATAAGAGGTGATCTCATTGAAACAAATAGCATTCTTAAAGAGAGCTTGACAGGGTAGATGCTGAGCAGCTGTTTCACCTGGCTGGAGTTGAGTACCAGGGTCACAGTCTCAGGATAAGGGATCGGCCATTTAGGACCGAGATGAGGAGAAATTTCTTCACTCAGAGGATGCTCAGTGGTTGAGTATATTCAAGACTGAGACTGATAATTTTTTTTAGGAATAAGGGAATCAAGGGAAATGGGGATACGGCGGGAAAATGGAGTTAGTGGAAAAGTTCAGCCATGATCTTATTGAATCTCAGAGCAGTTTCAAGGGGCTGTATAATCTACTTCTGCTCTTATTATTTATGTTCTTATCACAGGAGGTTGAGAATCTTCCTGATGCTACTCCGCTGCTCAGGAACACGAGAAACATAGAAAATAGGTGCAAGAGTAGGCCATTCGAGCCTACACCACCATTTAATATGATCATGGCTGATCATGCAACTTCAGTACCCCATTCCTGCTTTTTCTCCATACCTCTTGATCCCATTAGCCGTAAGGGTCACATCTAACTCCCTTTTGAATATATCTAATGAACTGGCTTCAACAACTTTCTGTGGTAGAGAATTCCACAGCTTCACAATTCTCTAAGTGAAGAAGTTTCTCCTTATCTCGGTCCTAAATGTCTTACCCCTTATCCTTAGACTGTGTCCCCTGGTTCTAGACTTCCCCAACAATGGGAACATTCTTCCTGCATCTAACCTGTCCAATCCCGTCAGAATTTTACATGTTTCTATGAGAACCACTCTCATTCTTCTAAATTCCAGTGAATATATGCCTATTCGATCCAGTCTTTCTTCATATGTCAGTCCTGCCATCCCGGGAATCAATCTGGTGAACCTTCGCTGCACTCTCTCAATAGCAAGAATGCCCTTCCTCAGATTAGGAGACCAAAACTGAACACAATATTCAAGGTGTGGCCTCACCAAGGCTCTGTACAACTGCAGTAAGACTTCCCTGCTCCTATACGTAAATCCTCTCGCTATGAAGGCAACATGCCATTTGCCTTCTTCACCATCTGCTGTACCTGCATGCCAACATTCAATGACTGATGTACCATGACACCCTGGTCTCGTTGCACTGCCCCGTTTCCTAATCTGTCACCATTCAAATAATATTCTGCCTTCCTGTTTTTACCACCAAAGTGGATAACCTCACATTTATCTACATTATACTGCATCTGCCATGCATTTGCCCACTCACCTAACCTGTCCAAGTCACCTTGCAGCCTCTCAGCATCCTCCTCACAGCTCACACTGCCACCCAGCTTAGTGTCATCTGCAAACTTGGAGATATTACATTCAATTCCTTTGTCTAAATCATTAATGTATATTGTAAATAGCTGGGGTCCTAGCACTGAACCTTGCAGTACCCCACTAGTCACTGCCTGCCATTCTGAAAAGGACCAGTTTATTCCTACTCTTTGTTTCCTGTCTGCCAACCAATTCTCTATCCACATCAATACATTACCCCCAATACCATGTGCTTTAATTTTGCACACTAATCTCTTGTGTGGGACCTTGTCAAAAGCCTTTTTTAAAGTTCAAATACACCACATCCACTGGTTCTCCCTTGTCCACTCTACTAGTTACATCCTCAAAAAATTCTAGAGTCAAGCATGATTCCCCTTTCATAAATCCATGCTGACTTGGACCGATCCTGTCACTGCTTTCACGTCTTTAATAATTGATTCCAACATTTTCCCCACTACCGATGTCAGGCTAACTGGTCTACAATTCCGTTTTCTCTTTCCCTCCTTTTTTAAAAAGTGAGGTTACATTAGCTACCCTCCAATCCATTGGAACTGATCCAAAGTCGGTAGAATGTTGGAAAATGACCACCAATGCATCCACTATTTCTAGAGCCACATCCTTAAGTACTCTGGGATGCAGGCTATCAGGACCAGGGGATTTATCAGCCTTCAATCCCATTAATTTCCCTAGGTACAGTACCATTCTGCACCAGGCTGTGTTTCTTTTCTCTAAACTAAGAGGTGACCTAACAGAGGTCTTTAAAATGTTGAAGGGGCTTGATAGGATAGACGTAGAGATGCTTCCACTTGTGGGGGAGACCAAAACTAGGGGCTATAAATATAAGATAGTCACTAATAAAGAATTTAGAAGATCCTTATCCAGAGAGTGGTTAGAATGTAAAACCCGCTACCACATGGAGTGGTTGGGGCAAATAGCATAAATGCCTTTAGTGAGAAGCTAGATATGTGCATGAGGGAGAAAGGAATAGGATATGCTGATAGGGTGAGATGAAGTACGGTGAGAGGAGACTCGTGTGGAGCATAAACATTGACATCGACCATTTGGCTCGACTGGCCTGTTGCTGTGCTGTAAATTCTATATAACCTGCCAGGTCACAGATGCTCTGTTCACTAGAACAGCACACTTCATAAATTTCAACATGATCCACAGCCCCAGCAGGAGAAAACAGTGGACTTTTTTGGTATGCCACACTTCACCAAGGTACAAGGGGTGTGCAGTTGGGGGACCCACTTCTCCATATGAGCCATATCCAAAGACCCCTTGAATTACCTCAACAGGAAGCAATTCCAGTCCATTATTGTTCAACTGGTATGTGATTCGCAGCAAAGAATAATGCACACGAATGCTTTGATTGCTGGCAGCTGTCAGGATACATTCATATTGTGGCACTGCAGTGTAGCACTTACTGTTGCCATGGAGATGCAGGTGTCCTTCTCGGCAACAAGGCACATCCTTTGCTGTCATGGCTAATTACATCTCTTCAATTGCTCACCTCAGAAGACTGCAAGTGGCAATAGAAAGGGCGACTGAGGTGTGAAAGCATAATTTCAGGTGCTCCAATCTTTGGGTCGGGTGGTCAGAGCACTACAGTATGTTCCAAGTAGGGTATTACATACTGTAGTGGCTTGCTGTGCGCTCCACGACTTTGCCCTCAAACAAGGCCTGATCAGATCAGTCTGAGGAGGAATATTATTCGTGAAGACCATAAATGTGAATTTATCCACTTTGGGAGGAAAAACATAAGGACAAAGTATTATTTAAATGGTGATGGCTTGGGAAGTGTCGATGTACAGAAGAACTTGGGTGTCCTTGTACACCAGTCATTGAAAGCAAACATGCAGGTGCAGCAAGCAGTCAGGAAGGCAAATGGAATGTTGGCCTTCATTGCAAGAGGATTTGAGTACAGGAGCAAGAATGTCTTACTACAGTTATACAGGGCCTTGGTGAGACCGCACCTGGAGTAGTGTTTGCAATGTTGGTCTCCTTACCTAAGAAAGGATATACTTGCCATAGAGGGAGTGCAGCGAAGGTTCACCAGAATGATTCCCGGGATGGCAGGACTGTCGTATGAGGAGAGATTGGGTCGACTAGGCCTGTATTCACTATAGTTTAGAAGAATAAGAGGGGATCTCATTGAAATGTATAAAATTCTGACTGGGTTGGATAGATTGAATGCAGGGAGGATGTTTCCCCTGGCTGGGAAATCTAGAACAAGGTGTCAGTTTCAGGATATGGGGTAGGAAATTTAGGACCGTGATGACCTGTGGAATTCTCTACCACAGAAGGCTGTGGAGGCCAAGTCACTGAATATATTTAAGAGGGAGATAGATAGATTTCTAGAAACAAAGGGCATCAAGGGGTATGGGGAAAAAGCGGGAATATGGTGTTGAGATAGAGGATCAGCCATGATCATATTGAATGGTGGTGCAGACTCGAAGGGCCTATTTTCTATGTTAAGACCACCAGCACAAAAAGGAATCCAAAGAACCTGAAGTCTCGGTGGCAACCAATATTCATAGATAAGACAATAAGAGCCTTCTACAGGCAATAATGTCAGTCTACTGCCAACCATTCCCACTGTACCATTCCGTTTATTATCTAGAAACTGTCCCAACCATCAAAGCTCAGGGAGCAACTTGTGATAACAAGTCTGTCCTCCTAAATCAGAGAAGTCACTTCATAGAAACATAGAAACATAGAAAATAGGTGCAGGAGTAGGCCATTCGGCCCTTCTAGCCTGCACCGCCATTCAATGAGTTCATGGCTGAACATGCAACTTCAGTACCCCATTCCTGCTTTCTCACCATACCCCTTGATTCCCCTAGTAGTAAGGACTTCATCTAACTCCTTTTTGAATATATTTAATGAATTGGCCTCAACAACTTTCTGTGGTAGAGAATTCCACAGGTTCACCACTCTCTGGGTGAAGAAATTCCTCCTCATCTCGGTCCTAAATGGCTTCCCGCTTATCCTTAGACTGTGTCCCCTGGTTCTGGACTTCCCCAACATTGGGAACATTCTTCCTGCATCTAACCTGTCTAACCCCGTCAGAATTTTAAACGTTTCTATGAGGTCGCCTCTCATTCTTCTGAACTCCAGTGAATACAAGCCCAGTTGATCCAGTCTTTCTTGATAGGTCAGTCCCGCCATCCCGGGAATCAGTCTGGTGAACCTTCGCTGCACTCCCTCAATAGCAAGAATGTCCTTCCTCAGGTTAGGAGACCAAAACTGTACACAATACTCCAGATGTGGCCTCACCAAGGCCCTGTACAATTGTAGCAACACCTCCCTGCCCTTGTACTCAAATCCCCTCGCTATGAAGGCCAACATGCCATTTGCTTTCTTAACCGCCTGCTGTACCTGCATGCCAACCTTCAATGACTGATGTACCATGACACCCAGGTCTTTTTGCACCTGCCCTTTTCCTAATCTGTCACCATTCAGATAATAGTCTGTCTCTCTGTTTTTACCACCAAAGTGGATAACCTCACATTTATCCACATTATACTTCATCTGCCATGCATTTGCCCACTCACCTAACCTATCCAAATCGCTCTGCAGCCTCATAGAATCCTCCTTGCAGCTCACACAGCCACCCAACTTAGTGTCATCCGCAAATTTGGAGATACTACATTTAATCCCCTCGTCTAATTCATTAATGTACAGTGTAAACAGCTGGGGCCCCAGCACAGAACCCTGCGGCACCCCACTAGTCACTGCCCGCCATTCTGAAAAGTCCCCATTTACTCCTACTCTTTGCTTCCTGTCTGACAACCAGTTCTCAATCCATGTCAGCACACTACCCCCAATCCCATGTGCTTTAACTTTGCACATTAATCTCTTGTGTGGGACTTTGTCGAAAGCCTTCTGAAAGTCCAAATATACCACATCAACTGGTTCTCCCTTGTCCACTCTACTGGAAACATCCTCAAAAAATTCCAGAAGATTTGTCAAGCATGATTTCCCTTTCACAAATCCATGCTGACTTGGACCTATCATATTACCTCTTTCCAAATGCACTGCGATGACATCCTTAATAATTGATTCCATCATTTTACCCACTACCGATGTCAGGCTGACCGGTCTGTAATTCCCTGTTTTCTCTCTCCCTCCTTTTTTAAAAAGTGGGGTTACATTGGCTACCCTCCACTCCATAGGAACTGATCCACAGTCAATGGAATGTTGGAAAATGACTGTCAATGCATCCACTATTTCCAAGGCCACCTCCTTAAGTACTCTGGGATGCAGTCCATCAGGCCCTGGGGATTTATCGGTCTTCAATCCCATCAATTTCCCCAACACAATTTCCCGACTAATAAGGATTTCCCTCAGTTCCTCCTCCTTACTAGACCCTCCGACCCCTTTTATATCCGGAAGGTTGTTTGTGTCCTCCTCAGTGAATACCGAACCAAAGTACTTGTTCAATTGGTCCGCCATTTCTTTGTTCCCCGTTATGACTTCCCCTGATTCTGACTGCAGGGGACCCACGTTTGTCTTTACTAACCTTTTTCTCTTTACATATCTATAGAAACTTTTGCAATCCGTCTTAATGTTCCCTGCAAGCTTCTTCTCGTACTCCATTTTCCCTGCCCTAATCAAACCCTTTGTCCTCCTCTGCTGAGTTCTAAATTTCTCCCAGTCCCCGGGTTCTCTGCTATTTCTGGCCAATTTGTATGCCACTTCCTTGGCTTTAATGCTATCCCTGATTTCCCTTGATAGCCACGGTTGAGCCACCTTCCCTTTTTTATTTTTACGACAGACAGGAATGTACAATTGTTGTAGTTCATCCATGCGGTCTCTAAATGTCTGCCATTGCCCATCCACAGTCAACCCCTTCAGTATCATTCGCCAATCTATCCTAGCCAATTCACGCCTCATACCTTCAAAGTTACCCTTCTTTAAGTTCTGGACCATGGTCTCTGAATTAACTGTTTCATTCTCCATCCTAATGCAGAATTCCACCATATTATGGTCACTATTCCCCAAGGGGCCTCGCACAACGAGATTGCTAATTAATCCTCTCTCATTACACAACACCCAGTCTAAGATGGCCTCCCCCCTAGTTGGTTCCTCGACATATTGGTCTAAAAAACCATCCCTTATGCACTCCAGGAAATCCTCCTCTACCATATTGCTTCCAGTTTGGTTAACCCAATCTATGTGCATATTAAAGTCACCCATTATAACTGCTGCACCTTTATTGCACGCACCCCTAATTTCATGTTTGATGCCCTCCCCAACATCACTACTACTGTTTGGAGGTCTGTACACAACTCCCACTAACGTTTTTTGTCCTTTGGTATTCTGCAGCTCTACCCATATAGATTCCACATCATCCAAGCTAATGTCCTTCCGAACTATTGCCTTAATTTGCTCCTTAACCAGCAATGCTACCCCACCTCCTTTTCCTTTTATTCTATCTTTCCTGAATGTTGAATATCCCTGGATGTTGAGTTCCCAGCCCTGATCATCCTGGAGCCACGTCTCCGTAATCCCAATCACATCATATTTGTTAACATCTATTTGCACAGTTAATTCATCCACTTTATTGCGGATACTCCTTGCATTAAGACACAAAGCCTTCAGGCTTGTTCTTTTAACACCCTTTGTCCTTTTAGAATTTTGCTGTACAGTGGCCCTTTTTGTTCTTTGCCTTGGGTTTCTCTGCCCTCCACTTTTCCTCATCTCCTTTCTGTCTTTTGCTTTTGCCTCCTTTTTGTTTCCCTCTGTCTCCCTGCATTGGTTCCCATCCCCCTGCCATATCAGTTTAAATCCTCCCCAACAACACTAGCAAACACTCCCCCTAGGACATTGGTTCCGGTCCTGCCCAGGTGCAGACCGTCCGGTTTGTACTGGTCCCACCTCCCCCAGAACCGGTTCCAATGCCCCAGGAATTTGAATCCCTCCCTGTTGCACCACTGCTCAAGCCACGTATTCATCTGCGCTATCCTGCGATTCCTACTCTGACTATCACGTGGCACTGGTAGCAATCCCGAGATTACTACTTTTGAGGTCCTACTTTTTAATTTAGCTCCTAGCTCCTTAAATTCGTTTCGTAGGACCTCATCCCTCTTTTTACCTATGTCGTTGGTACCAATGTGCACCACAACAACTGGCTGTTCTCCCTTCCTTTTTAGAATGTCCTGCACCCGCTCCGAGACATCCTTGACCCTTGCACCAGGGAGGCAACATACCATCCTGGAGTCTCGGTTGCGGCCACAGAAACGCCTATCTATTCCCCTCACCATTGAATCCCCAATCACTATTGCTCTCCCACTCTTTTTCCTGCCCTCCTGTGCAGCAGAGCCAGCCACGGTGCCATGAACTTGGCTGCTGCTGCCCTCCCCTGATGAGTCATCCCCCTCAACAGTACCCAAAGCAGTGTATCTGTTTTGCAGGGGGATGACCACAGGGGACTCCTGCACTACCTTCCTTGCACTGCTCTTCCTGTTGGTCTTCCATTCCCTATCTGGCTGTGGACCCTTTCCCTGTGGTACGACCAACTCGCTACACGTGATACTCACGTCATTCTCAGCATCGTGGATGCTCCAGAGTGAATCCACCCTCAGCTCCAACTCCGCAACGCGGACCGTCAGGAGCTGGAGGCGGATACACTTCCCGCACACGTAATCGTCAGGGACACCGGAAGTGTCCCTGAGTTCCCACATGGTACAGGAGGAGCATAACACCCGACCGAGCTCTCCTGCCATGACTTAACCCTTATATACACTTAAATTGGCAACAACAATGTTAAAAGTTACTGACTGATATAGAAGAGAAAAAAGAAAAACTACTCACCAATCACCAGCCAATCACTTACCCTCTTGGCTGTGATGTCACCTTTTGATTTCTTTCTACTTCTTTTTTGCCTTCTCCCTGTAGCTGCACAAGTCACACCTTTTATAGGCCTCTCCACGCACCTCCTCGACGCTGCTCCCAACTGCCACCGACGCTGGGCCCCGGACTCCCTGCTGTGCCTTTTATAGGCCTCTCCACGCACCTCCTCGACGCTGCTCCCGACTGCCACCGACGCTGGGCCCCGGACTCCCTGCTGTGCCTTTTATAGGCCTCTCCACGCACCTCCTCGACGCTGCTCCCGACTGCCGCCGACGCTGGGCCCCGGACTCCCTGCTGTGCCTTTTATAGGCCTCTCCACGCACCTCCTCGACGCTGCTCCCGACTGCCGCCGACGCTAGCCCCGGACTCCCTGCTGTGCCTTTTATAGGCCGCTCCACGCACCTCCTCGACGCTGCTCCCGACTGCCGCCGACTCTGGGCCCCGGACTCCCTGCTGTGCCTTTTATAGGCCGCTCCACGCACCTCCTACCTTCATCCTACCTTCATCCCATAACTCAAGGACAAAGGCCTTCTTCACAAACCAGATATGTTTTCATGTAATATTCCATGATGACACTTGTCAGACATTTTCTGTGTCTACCATTTGCAAAAGCCAAACTTCCTCGGGGCATTCATACATGACTCTCGATTGCCTAATCTGGTGCTCCTTCTAAGGCCAGAGTCAGAAGAGGTGGCTGACTGTGAATGTGGTCTATTGGGACTGAAGTGGCCATCAACTTATAACAGCTGTGTCCTTCGATGGGCCTGCTGCAAAGTGCATTTTAGTTTGGATCAACTAATTCAGTTCAAACCAACCATAGATCCTCAAATCTTCCTGATCTATATGACTCAGTTCTTCACCAGACAGAAAACTTACCAACCAAAGCAATGTGGGAAGTTATCCCCAAAAAATATTTAGGCCGCAAAATTGCGTACCGCCCCATTTGGAGGCAGTAACAGCCGCGAGGCGGGAGTTCCAGTGCAGGTGCGCAAGTTCCTATATTTGGCTTACCGCCCCAGAGAGGAGGTGGAGCATAAAATATCGCGCTTCACTTGCTCAGTGGGGTGGGAGCGGGGTGCAAAGCCTCCACGATGTTCACAGCGCTGCTGTGAATATAGGGCCCTCCCCTTCATTACAGGAGAGGGCCAAGCTGCCGATTCTGCAGGCAGGAAACGGGGCCATCCCTGGATCACCAGGGATTGGGGTGCCATGGCAGCAGTCCAGCACACAGGTGAAGTGCTGGGCTGCAAGGTGTCACGGCACAGACCCCGTGATTGATGACTAAGGCCGTGACCAGTAAGTTTCCCATTTTTGTTTTTTAATTCGCAACCTCCCCTTTAATTATCGACCCATGAACGGATTACAGCGGCAATGCCCGCGGCAGCTTCGGGGTCGATACTGAAATTTCGCTCTGGGCTGAAAATGGGTCGTTGCCGTTGTCATTGCCAGTGCAGCGAAGTGGGCCACTACCGATAGGAGCGGGGTGCTACTGGTTACTGCCGCCGCTAAAGTCCCGCAGAATTTCGCAGGAGTCGGTAGCGGCGCCGCATCCAGGCGAAAAGTTGTTTGTGCCCGGTTAGCACCTCAAATTTCTCTCCCTTACATTCTTCAGCAAGGAAACTGGGACTGAGTTTGCTCCAATATGGCATTTGGAAGATTCGTACTAAATCAATCCTCTGTGGCAGAGTCAGTACCTGAACCAGGCTGGCCTGCATGTATTCCAGGAGAGTTGGGGATTAACCAGCCAGAGTGTAGGACTAGATGGGGTGAATTCATTTTGGGCGGTAGTGCAAAGCAGACAACAGCCAATTACCAGCTCATTTTACACTCTGCCCGATAATTTTTTCCATTGATGTCAGTTCGCTACGAGATGCCAATGGGTGGTGGGATTCTTTCCAATCTGATCTGAATAATTTGATCACCGATAGTTTGGATTTAATAGTTTTGATGCATAATAGTTTTGATGCATCATTACTACTAGTATGTCCATAGATGCTTCTGGCTATAGACTTTGATGCTGTAATTCGAGTCAGAAGTTTGGATCTGAACATACAGTTGCTTTTGATTCCTGTGTATTAATGTAAAAAAATATAATTGGAAGGCTTAAGCGAAGACTAAGGACCCGAAAGCAGAACACCGTCAAGATTGAAAGAAATAAAAGATGAGGTAAATCAGGAAGTTGTGATCAGATGACACCAAGCTTGAATTTTAAAAACCTTCAGACAGTCAGAAGAAGGAAAACCTGAAGGAATTACTAAGTTCCTCGGATATTGAGTTGTGAAGACGTACGAGTTAAAATAGGAGACTGTATGATGAGGTTTAAATTCAACAGAGTGAGGATGAGATGGATATATGGGATAGTACATTTACAGCTTAGGAGAACTGCTACGGAAAGGAAATATTCCATGTATGAATTATAAAACTGTGGGTGCAGCAATTAGGCAAAGAAATCACCTTAAATTCTGGTCATTAAAAGCCTTGACACAGTGGTCAAATATCGTGGAATTTTCAATATCGAGCATAGAAGAAACAGGAGCAGGCGATTCAGCCCCTCTAGTCTGCTCCACCATTCAGTTAGATCATGGCTGATTTGTATCTGAACTTCATCTACCCTCCTTGGTTCCATATCCATTAATACTTTACAAAATCTATCAATTTCAGTTTTTCGGGAGAGTTCCAGATTTGTTCTACTCTTTGTGTGAAAAAGTGCTTCCTGACATCACCCCTGAGTGGCCTAGCTTTAATTTTAAGGTTACACCCTCTTGTTCTAGATTCCCCAAAGGAAATAGTTTCCATCTCCCCTATTAACTAATTTAATTATCTTAAACACCTCAATTAGATCACTCATTACTCAATGGAATACAAGCCTAGTCTATGCAACCTATCCTCATAATCTAACCCTTTCAATTCTGGTGAATCTGTGCTACATGCCGTCCAAGGCCTATATATCCTTCCTGAGGTATAGTGCTCAGAATTGTATGCAGTACTCTAAGTCGGGTCTAACTAGAGCTTTATATAACTGTAACATAACCTCTAACTCTTTGTATTCCAATCCCCTTGAGAGAAAGGCTAATATTCCATTATTCTGTTTCATTAGTTATTGTACCTGTCCACTAGCTTTTAGTGCTTTCTGTATTTACACCACTAAATTTATTTGCTCCTCCAGTTCCTAGCTTCTCATCCTTTAGAATGTTGATTCTGAATGTCTATCCAAATTGCCTCTTCCACGTCACGATTGTAAACAAAAGGATGATGTAGAGGTAGCTGATGTGATCACTCGTAGCTTAAGAGGAGGAATTTTGAGTTGTGAGTTCTGTGTTTCCTGTCCTGTAGTTCTAAAGTTACATCAAGAAATACTGAAATGGATCATGATCTAAATGACCTACTTGTCTTGGGCAGAAGCATGGATCATAGAAAGTCTTTTAGATGGTTTAAAGACTGCGTGATACAATTATGGTGACTTGAGTTCTAAGATAGCTACAAGTATTATTCATACCGATCACAAACTATCATACAGAATGCTTTTCAGATGTCGAATAATAACTTACTAGCGTCAGTTTAATTGCTCGTGTTCCAGCAGTTAGCCATTTTGGACAGCAGTGTGGAGGACCACAGGTCTGTGATTGACCCTGTATTTCCAGAGGACTTCATCCAGTGCCTGATGGGCTTAGAAACCAGAGGGCAAGCTCCCTACAGCATGCAGGCTAGAAAAGCTTTTGTTGTTAAGAGTTGTAGCACAGTGGGGCACCTATCTAACACTTCCCAATGCTCAGCTGCTGAACCAACACCACACTGCCTGGTGCTCATTCTTAGAGGTCAGGTAGCAGAGTCTTAGGAGGAGAAAGTCATCCCAAACTAATGGGACACGATCCCCTTGTTCTCAAGCAAAATCAAAACAACAAATTGTTTAAACTGTTTAAATCTTCTGCCCTTCCCAACCCGAGCTCAAGCACAACCAAGAAACCTCAATGCATCAATGTACTCCTTCTGCAAGCGTCACATAGACAAACAGTACAATGATTCACAATATAAATATCTGAATGGAAACTCTTGAAAATAATGTGCAATAAACTCTGCTGCAACACCAGTTAAACCACAAGGTGGTGCACTAGTCAGCCTTATGCAGAGTTTTTATGTATTTGCACATATTAGCAGGATAAATTGTTAGTAGTTCCGTTGAAGTCTGCTTTCTTCCTCATCTTTTCTCCTTCTGTAAAAGCATGGGCTCTTGTTGGGATATGGCTACACCAGCAGTCTTCCAGTACCATTCTTGAGCTGTGAGCCTGGAGAATGAATATTAAAGAATATGAAAATAAATAGTTTTCTATCTTCTTCTTAGGCGGTCCCTCGTATCGACACCTTGCTTCCACACCGAAAAGGGATGTGTTCACAGGTGTTTCAATGTTTTCTATAGGTAAGTAACAAAAGGAGAATTGAGACAGGGGTGAACAAGATAAACTCACAGGAGATGATACTGAAATGTCAGGGATATTAATAGATATTTGCCTCAGTTTTCATAGAATTGTATAGCAGAAAGAGGGCATTCGGCCCAACATGCCTGTTCCAGCTCTTTGAACAAGCTTTCAAATTAGTCCCACTCTCCTGCTCTTTCCCCATAAGCCCTACAACTTTTTCCTTTTTAAGTAGATACCCAATTCGCTTTTGAAAGTTACTATTGAAGCTGCTTCCACCATCCTTTAAGGCAGTGCATTCCAGATCATAACAAATCGTTGCGTAAAAAACAATCTCATCTCCCCTCTGGTTCTTTTGACAATTATTTTAAATCTGTATCCTCTGGTTACCTACCCTTATGCCAATGGAAACAGTTTTACTGAGGAACAAAAGAACTTGCATTTCTATAGCGTCTTTCAGCCAACAAAGTACTTTTTGAAGTGTCGTCACTGTTGTAATGTAGAAAAACGCAGCAGTTGATTTGCGCACAGCAAGCTCCTACAAAGAGCGATGAGACACAGGACCAGGTAATCTGTCTTAGTGATGCTGGTTGAGGGATAAATATTGTCCAGGGCACCAGGAGAACTCTTCTGCTCTTCTTCAAAATAGTGCTGTGGGATCTTTTATATGTACCTGAGAGGGCAGACGGGGCCTTGATTCAATGTCTCACCCGAAAGACAGAATCTCTGATAGTACTGCATAGAATCACAGAATGGTTGCAGCGTGGAAACAGGCCAGTCGGCCCAACAGGTCTGTGCAGGTGTTTATACTCCATACGAGCCTCCTAGCACCCTACTTCATTTAACCTATCAGTATATCCTTCTATTCCTTTCTCCCTCATGTATTTATCTCGCTTCCCTTTAAATGCCTCTATGCTATTCACTCCAACTGTTCCCCGTGGTAGCAGGTTCCACATTCTAACCACTCACTGGGTAAAGACGTTTCTCCTGAATTCCCTATGGTATTTAATAATGACTTTCTTGTATTATTTTTAATTGGATGCATTTTTTGGTGCTAACTGAATAGTAGCTGTTTCACTGATTGGTCCCCTTGGATGATAAGCCACATCCTGAAGTTTCTCTGGAATGTTTTGGTCTCCCCCACAAGTGGAAACATCTTCTCTACGTCTACTCTATCAAACCCCTTCATAATTTTAAAGACCCCTATCAGGCCACCCCTTAGCTTCTCTTTTCTAGAGAAAAGAGACCGTTCCTGATAGTTATAACCTCCTTGTAAATCTTTTATTGACCCTTCTCTAGTGCCTCTATATCCTTTTAAAACATGGAGATCAGAACTGTGCAAAGATGGAGCATATAATAAAAACATTTCTTGGACTGGCAGAAAGTTAGAAGTGGAGTCCAGCAGGGATTTGTGCTAGGACCACGAATATATATATAAATAATTTGGACTCATAAATTGGAGCTATGGTGTCGAAATATGCAGACGAGACCAAATTAGGGGAGGACTGATAATGGGGAGGACTGCACCAAAATACAAGGTGACATAAACAGGCTTGCAGAATAGGCCGTACTTCAAAAATAATTTAAAAGCTGCAAAGCACTTTAGAGCATCTCAAGGGCCAGCGATCTACTATATAAATTCAAGTTCCTTCTTTCTTAAAACACAACAAATAACAAAAGAGAGGGAGGAACTAATGGACAGGTAGAGAAACTGGTGATGGGAGAGTGAGTGTTGCAATGATCAAACATCAGAGCATAAGAAATAGGAGCAGGAGTAGACCATTTGGCTCTTCGAGCCTGCTCCGCCATTCAATAAGGTCCTGGCCTCAACCCCACTTCCCCGTCAGCTCCCGATAACCCTTGACTCTCTTATCTTTCAAAAATCTGTCTATCCCCACCTTAAATACATTCAATGGCCCAGCCTCCACAGCTCCCTCACGTAGAGAATTCCAAAGATTCACGATCCTCAGAGAAGAAATTCCTCCTCATCTCCGTTTTAAATGGGCGACCACTTATTCTGAAACTATGTCCCCTAGTTCTAGATTCCCCCACGAGGGGTAACATCCTCTCTGCATCTACCCTATCAACCCCCCTCATAATCTTATACATTTCAATAAGATCACCTCTCATTCTTCTACACTCCAATGAGTATAGTCCCAACCTGCTCAACCTTTCTTCATCTCAGGAATCAACCTAGTGAACTTTCTCTGAACTGCCTTCAATTCAAGTATATCCCTCCTTAAATAAGGAGACCAAAACTGTACGCAATACTCCAGGTGCGGACTTACCAAACGGCCTACGGTTGGAGCAGGACTTCCCTACTTTTATACTCCATTTCCCTTGCAATAAAGGCCAACATTCTATTTGCCTTCCTAATTACTTGCTGTACCTGCATGCTAACTTTTTGTGTTTCATGTACAAGGACCCCAGTTTCCTCTGTACCACAGCATTTTGTAATCTCTCTCCATTTAAATAATAATTTACTTTTTTTATTTTTCCTACCAAAGTGGATAATCTCACATTATCCCACATTATACCCCATCTGCCAAATTTTCGTCCACTTACTTAGCCTATCTATATCCCTTTGCAGATTCTTTGCGTCCTCCTCACAATTTGCTTTCCCACCTATCTTTGTATCATCAGCAAATGTGGCTACATTACACCCTGTCCCTTCATTCAAGTCATTAATATAGAGGGGCCGATGTTGATCAAGGCCTCCACCTGCCCAAGTGCCGCCCAAAGTGCAGTCGATGGCCGCCGAGGTACCAGGCGGTACTTTGGGTGGGATATTTATCGCCGAGGTCCCTCGAAGGTCAGCGGGCAGCAAATCGACGACGTACACCGCCAATCTGTGCGGCAGCAGGCGGGAGGTCTCATTCTCGGCGGCAGAGTCGCTTGCCGCTCAAGCGTCACCGAGGATGGAGGCAGGCCCACGGAAGGTTGAACAGCTGAAAAAAAAATGATCAGTAAAAAATACAAAAACTATCAGAAATCAGGGGATTCCATCCAGGTAAATCGCTGTGGAAAAAAAGATAAAATGTTCACTAACCTTTTTTTCAGGTTCTTCATACTTACCATCAGGGATAGTCCAGCCTCCTTGCAGCAGTCCACCTCCGTTCTGGTGCCGACTCCCGCCCGCATCAATATGGGAGCTCGGCGGACGGGAGATCAGTTGCGCCACTCGGCCATCTGCTGACATCAGTGGCCAGTTCCTGGTGGCTCTCCCCTCCCGCCCGCTCCAGGCCACCTCGAAAGTGGCACTGGGTGGATCTTCCAAAGGAATGTCAGCGGCAGTGGGCGGCAAGTTGATGAATTTCGACCCCAGATTGTACATAGTTGAGGCCCTAGCACTGATCCCTGTGGCACCCCACCAGTTTGCTAACCTGAAAATGACCCATTTATCCTAACTCTGTTTTCTGTTAGTTAGCCAATCCTTTATCCATGCTAATATATTACCCCCAACCCGTGAGCTCTTATCTTGTGCAGTAATCTTTTATGTGGCACCTTATCGAATGCCTTCTGGAAATCCAAATACACCACATCCACTGGTTCCCCTTTATCCATCCTGCTCATTACATCCTCAAAGAACTCTAGCAAATTTGTCAAACATGATTTCCCTTTCATAAAACCATGCTGACTCTGTTTGACTGTATTATGATTTTCTAAAAGTCCTGATACTATTTCCTTATTAATGGACTCCAGCATTTTCCCAATGACAGATGTTAGGTTAACTGGTCTATAGTTTCTTGCTTTCTGTCTGCCTCCTTTCTTAAATAGGGGCGTTACATTTATGGTTTTCCAATGCACGGGGACCTCTCCAGAATCTAGGAAATGTTGGTAGATTACAACCAATGCATCCACTATCTCTACAGCCACTTCTTTTAAGGCCCTAGGATGCAGGCCATCAGGTCCCATTAGTTTTCCTAGTATTTTTTCTCTAGTGATAGTGATAGTTTTATCTTCCCCCTCCCTATAGCTCCTTGATTATCTATTATTGGGATGCTTTTAGTATCTTCTACCGTGAAGACCGATACAAAATATTTGTTCAAAGTCTCTGCCATCTCCGTATTTCCCATTATTAATTCCCCAATCTCATCCTCTGAAGGACCAAATGTTTACTTTTGCTACTCTCTTCCTTTTTATATACCTGTAGAAGCTCTTACTGTCTCTTTTTATATTTCTTGCTAGTTTAGTCTCTTAAACTATCTTCTCTCTCGTTATTATTTTATAATCTTCCTTTGCTGGTTTCTAAAAAATTCCCATGCCTCTGGCCTACCACTAATGTATGTACCATTGTATGCCTTTGTTTTCAATTTGATACCATCCTTTACTTCCTTAGTTAGCCACGGATGGTTCATCCTTCTCTTAAGAGTCTTTCTTTCTCACTGCAATATATCTTTGCTGAGAGTTACGAAATATCTCCTTAAATGTCTGCCACTGCTTATCTAGCGTCTTACCCTTTAATCTATTTTGCCAGTCCACTTTAGCCAACTCTGCCTTCATACCTTTGTAATTGCCTTTATTTAAGTCCAGGACATGAGTTTGAGACCCAACTTTCTCACCCTCAAACTGAATTTGAAATTCTACCATGCTATAATCACTCTTCCTTAGAGGATCCTTTATTATGAGATAAATTAATCCTGTCTCATTACACATTACCAGATCTAAAAGAGCCTGCTCCTTGGTTGTTCCACAATGTATTGCTATAAGAAACCATCCCGAATTTACTGTTTGAACTCTTCCCTGAGGCTGCCTTTGCCAATTTGATTTGTCCAATCAATATGAAGATTAAAAGCGCCCATGATTATTGCTGTGCCATCCTTCAAGCCTCCATTATTTCTTGATTTATACTCTGTCCTACAGTGCAGCTATTGTTATGGGGCCTATAGACTAAGCCCACCGGTGACTTATTTCCCTTATTATTTCTTATCTCCACCCAAACTGATTCTACATCTTGAACCAATAACATTTCTCACTACTGCACTGATCTCATCCTTTAATAACAGTGCTACCCCACCTCCTTTTCCTTTCTGCCTATCCTTCCGAAATCTCAAATACCCCTGAATATTCAATTCTCAGCCTTGGTCACCCTTTGAACCATGTCTCCATAATGGCTATCATAGAAACATAGAAAATAGGTGCAGGTGTAGGCCATTCGGCCCTTCGAGCCTGCACCGCCATTCAATGAGTTCATGGCTGAACATGCAACTTCAGTATCCCATTCCTGCTTTCTTGCCATACCCCTTGATCCCCCAAGTAGTAAGGACTTCATCTAACTCCTTTTTGAATATAATTAGTGAATTGGCCTCAACAACTTTCTGTGGTAGAGAATTCCACAGGTTCTCCACTCTCTGGGTGAAGAAGTTTCTCCTCATCTCGGTCCTAAATGGCTTATCCCTTATCCTTAGACTCAGAATTTTAACCGTTTCTATGAGATCCCCTCTCATTCTTCTGAACTCCAGTGAATACAAGCCCAGTTGATCCAGTCTTTCTTGATATGTCAGTCCTGCCATCCCGGGAATCAGTCTGGTGAACCTTCGCTGCACTCCCTCAATAGCAAGAATGTCCTTCCATAAGTTAGGAGACTAAAACTGTACACAATACTCCAGGTGTGGCCTCACCAAGGCCCTGTACAACTGTAGTAACACCTCCCTGCCCCTGTACTCAAATCCCCTCGCTATGAAGGCCTACATCCCATTTGTTTTCTTAACGGCCTGCTGCACCTGCATGCCAACCTTCAATGACTGATGTACCATGACACCCGGGTCTCGTTGCACCTCCCCTTATCCTAATCTGTCACCATTCAGATAATAGTCTGTCTCTCTGTTTTTACCATCAAAGTGGATAACCTCACATTTATCCACATTATACTTCATCTGCCATGCATTTGCACACTCACCTAATCTATCCAAGTCACTCTGCAGCCTCATAGCATCCTCCTCGCAGTTCACACTGCCACCCAACTTAGTGTCATTCGCAAATTTGGAGATACTACATTTAATCCCCTTGTCTAAATCATTAATGTACAGTGTAAACAGCTGGGGCCCCAGCACAGAACCTTGCGGTACCCCACTCGTCACTGCCTGCCATTCTGAAAAGTACCCATTTACTCCTACACTTTGCTTCCTGTCTGCCAACCAGTTTTCAATCCATGCCAGCACACTACCCCCAATCCCATGTGCTTTAACTTTGCACACTAATCTCTTGTGTGGGACTTTGTCAAAAGCCTTCTGAAAATCCAAATACACCACATCAACTGGTTCTCCCTTGTCCACTCTACTGGAAACATCCTCAAAAAATTCCAGATTTGTCAAGCATGATTTCTCTTTCACAAATCTGACTTGCTGACTTGGACCTATCATGTCACCTCTTTCCAAATGCGCTGCTATGACATCCTTAATAATTGATTCCATCAATTTACCCACTACTGACGTCAGGCTGACCGGTCTATAATTCCCTGTTTTCTCTCTCTCTCCTTTTTTAAAAAGTGGGGTTACATTGGCTACCCTCCACTCCATAGGAACTGATCCAGAGTCTATGGAATGTTGGAAAATGACTGTCAATGCATCCGCTATTTCCAAGGCCACCTCCTTAAGTACTCTGGGATGCAGACCATCAGGCCCTGGGGATTTATCGGCCTTCAGTCCCATCAATTTCCCCAACACAATTTCCCGACTAATCAGGATTTCCCTCAGTTCCTCTTTCTTACTAGACCCTCTGACCCCTTTTATATCCGGAAAGTTGTTTGTGTCCTCCTTAGTGAATACCGAACCAAAGTACTTGTTCAATTGGTCTGCCATTTCTTTGTTCCCAGTTATGACTTCCCCTGATTCTGACTGCAGGGGACCTACGTTTGTCTTTACTAACCTTTTTCTCTTTACATATCTATAGAAACTTTTGCAATCCGTCTTAATGTTCCCTGCAAGCTTCTTCTCGTACTCCATTTTCCCTGCCCTAATCAAACCCTTTGTCCTCCTCTGCTGAGTTCTAAATTTCTCCCAGTCCCCGGGTTTGCTGCTATTTCTGGCCAATTTGTATGCCACTTCCTTGGCTTTAATACTATCCCTGATTTCCCTTGATAGCCACGGTTGAGCCACCTTCCCTTTTTTATTTTTACGCCAGACAGGAATGTACAATTGTTGTAGTTCATCCATGCGGTCTCTAAATGTCTGCCATTGCCCGTCCACAGTCAACCCCTTAAGTATCATTCGCCAATCTATCCTAGCCAATTCACGCCTCATACCTTCAAAGTTACCCTTCTTTAAGTTCTGGACCGTGGTCTCTGAATTAACTGTTTCATTCTCCATCCTAATGTAGAATTCCACCATATTATGGTCACTCTTCCCCAAGGGACCTCGCACAACGAGATTGCTAATTAATCCTCTCTCATTACACAACACCCAGTCTAAGATGGTCTCCCCCCTATTTGGTTCCTTGACATATTGGTCTAGAAAACCATCCCTTATGCACTCCAGGAAATCCTCCTCCACCGTATTGTTTCCAGTTTGGTTAGCTCAATCTATATGCATATTAAAGTCACCTATGATAACTGCTGCACCTTTATTGCTTGCAACCCTAATTTCGTGTTTGATGCCCTCCCCAACATCACCACTACTGTTTGGAGGTCTGTACACAACTCCCACTAGCGTTTTCTGCCCCTTGGTATTCCGTAGCTCCACCCATACCGATTCCACATCATCCAAGCTAATGTCTTTCCTTACAATTGCATTAATTTCCTCTTTATCCAGCAACACCACCCCGCCTCCTTTTCCTTTCTGTCTATCCTTCCTAAATGTTGAATACCCTTAGATGTTGAGTTCCCAGCCTTGGTCACCCTGGAGTCATGTCTCCGTGATGCCAACCACATCGTATCCATTAACTGATATCTGCACAGTTAATTCGTCCACCTTATTCCGAATACTCCTTGCATTGAGGCACAGAGCCTTCAGGCTTGCCTTTTTAACACACTTAGACCCTTTAGAATTTTGCTGCAAATTGGCCCGTTTTGTTTTTTGCCTTGGGTTTCTCTGCCCTCCATTTTTACTCATCTCCTTTCTGACTTTTGCTTCTGTCTCCATTTTGTTTCCCTCTGTCTCCCTGCATTTGTTCCCATCCCCCTGCCATATTATTTTAACTCCTCTCCAACAGCACTAGCAAACACTCCTCCTAAGACATTGGTTCCAGTCCTGCCGAGGTGCAGACCGTCCGGTTTGTACTGGTCCCACCTCCCCCAGAACCGGTTCCAATGCCCCAGGAATTTGAATCCCTCCCTGCTGCACCACTGCTCAAGCCACGTATTCATCTGAGCTATCCTGCGATTCCTACTCTGACTAGCACGTGGCACTGGTAGCAATCCCGAGATTACTACTTTTAAGGTCCTACTTTTTAATTTAGCTCCTAGCTCCTTAAATTCGTCTCGTAGGACCTCATCCCGTTTTTTACCTATATCGTTACTACCAATGTGCACCACGACAACTGGCTGTTCACCCTCCCTCTTCAGAATGTCCTGCACCCGCTCCGAGACATCCTTGATCCTTGCACCAGGGAGGCAACATACCATCCTGGAGTCTCGGTTGCGGCAGCAGAAACGCCTATCTATCAGATCATACCCATTGACTATGCCGTCAACTCATCTATCTTGTTATGAATCCTGTGTGCATTCAGATAAAGAGTTTTTAATTTTCTCTTTTTACCATTTTTTCCTACTCTGACCCTATTTTCTGATGCACTCTTATGTTTATACGCTCTGTCCCTTCCTGTCACACTCTGGTTATCATTACCTCTATTACCACTATTGCCTTCTCCTTTCCCTTTGACTTTTAAAATTTCCATTCACCTGAACCCTCCCCCCCACTATTTATTTTAAAGCCCTATCTACAGCCCTAGTTATTCGATTCACAAGGACATTTGTCCCAGCCTGGTTCAAGTGAAGCCCATCCCAATGGAATAGCTCGCTCTTAAGCTAATACTGGTGCCAGTGCCTCATAAATTGAAACCCATTTCTCCCACACCAATCTTTGAGCTACACGTTCACCTCTCTGATCTTATTTATCCTCTTCAAATTTGCGTGGCTCAAGTAGCAATCCAGAGATTATTACCTTTGTGGTTCTGCTTTTTAATTTAGCCCCCACCTGCTCATACTCCCTCAGCAGAGCTTCTTTATTTACATGAAAAACATAGAAAATAGGTGCAGGAGTAGGCCATTCGGCCCTTCAAGCCTGCACCACCATTCAATAAGATCATGGCTGATCATTCATCTCAGTACCCCTTTCCTGCTTTCTCTCCATACCCCTTGATCCCTTTACCCGTAAGGGCCATATCTCACTCCCTCTTGAATATATCCAATGAGCTGGCATCAACAACTCTCTGCGGTAGAGGATTCCACAGCTTAACAACTCTCTGAGTGAAGAAGTTTCTCCTCATCTCAGTCCTAAATGGCTTACCCCTTATCCTTAGACTGTGTCCCTTGGTTCTGGACTTCCCCAACATTGGGAACATTCTTCCTGCATCTAACCTGTCCAGTCCTGTCAGAATTTTATCTGTTTCTATGAGATCCCCTCTCATCCTTCTAAACTCCAGTGAATACAGGTCCAGTCGATCCAGTCTCTCCTCATATGTCTGTCCTGCCATCCCGGGAATCAGTCTGGTGAACCTTCGCTGCACTCCCTCAATAGCAAGAACATCCTTCCTCAGATTAGGAGACCAAAATTGAACACAATATTCCAGGTGAGGCCTCACCAAGGCCCTATACAACTGCAGTAAGACCTCCTTGCTCCTATACTCAAATCCCCTAGCTTTGAAGGCCAACATACCATTTGCCTTCTTCACCGCCTGCTGTATCTGCATGCCAACTTTCAATGACTGATGTACCATGACACCCAGGTCTTGTTGCACCTCCCCTTTTCCTAATCTGCCGCCATTCAGATAATATTTTGCCTAC
This sequence comes from Pristiophorus japonicus, assembly GCF_044704955.1. Lineage (NCBI taxonomy): Eukaryota > Metazoa > Chordata > Chondrichthyes > Pristiophoridae > Pristiophorus > Pristiophorus japonicus. The sequence goes on along the minus strand of NC_091979.1, from coordinate 201,695,420 downwards.
CTATGTCATTGGTACCCACGTGGACCACGACAACTGGATCGTTCCCCTCCCAATTCAAGTTCCTCTCCAGCCCAGAGGAGATGTCCTTAACCCTAGCACTGGGCAGGTAACACAGCCTTCAGGACTCACATTCTCGGCTGCAGAGAACAGTATCTATCCCCCAAACTATAATGTCCCCTACCACTACTAAATTTTTTTTTAACTCCCCCAACTTGAATGGCCCCCTGTACCATGGTGCTGTGGTCAGTTTGCTCATCCTCCCTGCAGTCCCTGCTATCATCCACACAGAGAGCAAGAACCTCGTACCTGTTGGACAATTGCAAGGGCTGAGGCTCCTCCAATGCTACCTTCTGGATCTCCATGCTTGCCTCACTCGTAGTCACACCCCCGTCTCTGACCCTGGACCAAATTTGACTTATTTAACCGAATCAAGGTGAAACTTATTTGTAGTAGTGATCATAATTAAGCTAGTTTTAACATAATTATGGATAAGGACAAAGCAAAAAACAGGAGTAAGGATTCCAAATTGGGGGAAGGTCAATTTTACTAGGCTGAAAAGTAATTTAGCAAAAGTGGACTGGAAATAGTTACTTGAAGGTAAATCAGTGGGAGGCAGTCAATAGTACATGGAGTTCAGGATAAACATGTTCCCACAAAGAAAAAGGGTAGTACTGCCAAATTTAGAGCTCCCTGAATGACAAGGTGCATACAGGGTAAGATAAGGCAAAAAAGGAAGCCTTTATCAGATATCGTGAGCTCAATACTCCAGAAAGCCTGGAAGAGTATAGAAAGTGCAGGTGTAAAATTAAGAAGGAAATTAGGAAAGCAAAAAGAGGGCAAAGAAAACCCAATGGAATGGATTTTCGGGACCTTTGCGCTGCGGGTCTCGCCCCGGAGCAGTGTGAAACAGGGCGGTGAAGTCTCCTGAGCCCCGTTGGGAGCTTCGGGTCGGGTTTTGTGGCGGAGCTTAGCAGCACCTCCAGGAAGAGCCACGTTGGGTGTGCAACGCCTCGTTGCGACACCAGGTGAGAGTTTTGACTCGCACCCGACCCATACATCCCGAAGATAAACCAGAGCGGTCCAGTCATGTCAGCGGCAGTGAGGTAGGTAAAGTGCAGAAAAGGTACGTGCGAGTGTTTATTCTTTTTTTTTAGCGATTTAGCGTGGGCAATGTTTCAGGAAAGTTTTTGTGGGTTTTTTTAGTTTTTTTTCCTCCCCCCAAGGCCTCTCTTGGATCGCTCCTGGCCCTGCAATTTAGTTGGCGAGGTTCCCATTTTTGCGCTGCTAAAGTTGTACAACGCCTCCCTTTGCGCTGGTGCAGGGCCCAGATGGTGAAAATTTCTCACGAGAGCGCTATCTATTCCCAGCCTGTAATTTTCCCGCTCCGCCTTAGTTTTTGCCCCGAAAACGGCAAAACCGAAAATCCAGCTCAAAGATGTTTTACAATTACATAAAGAGCAAGAGGATAACTAAGGAAAGAGTAGGGCCTATTAGGGACCAAAATGGTGATCTATGTGCGGAGGCGGAGGATGTGGGTAAGGTACTAAATGAATACTATGCAGCTGTCTTCACAAAAGAGGGGATGATGCCGACGTTGAAGTTCAGGAGGAAGAGAGTGAAATATTGGATGGGATAAACATAGTAAGAGAGGAAGTATTAAGCGGTTTAGCATCCTTGAAAGTAGATACATCGCCAGAACCGGGTGAAATGTATCCAAGGCTATTAAAAGAAGGGAGGAAATTGCGGAGACTCTGACCATCATTTTCCAATCCTCCCTGGTTACAGGAGTGGTGCCAGAGGATTGGAGAACTGCTAACGTTGTACCATTGTTTAAAAAGGGAGGAATGGATAAACCGAGTTAGTTTAACTTCAGTGGTGGGCAAATTGCTAGAATCAATTCTGAGGGACAGTATAAACCTTCATTTAGAAAGACACAGATTAATCAAGGACAGTCAGCATTGATTTGATACAGGAAGGTTGTGTCTGACTAACTTGATTGAGTTCTTTGAGGAGGTAACAAGGAGGGTCGATGAGGGTAGTGCCTTTGATCTAGTTTACATGGATTTTAGCAAGGCTTTTGACAAGGTCCCACATGGCAGGCTAATCAAAAAAGTAAAATCCCATGGGATCCAAGGGAGAGAGGCAAATTGGATCCAAAATTGGCTCAGTGGCAGGAAATAAAGGGTAATGGTTGGGAGGAGTTTTTGCGACTGGAAGGCTGTTTCTAGTGGGGCTCTATAGGGTTCAGTATTTTTTGTAGTATATACAGTATTAATGATTTAGACTTAAATGTAAGGGGCATGATAAAGAAATTTGCAGATGGTACAAAAATTGGCCGTGTGGTTGACAATGAGGAGGAAAGCTCTAGACTGCAGAAAGATATCGATGAGCTGGTTAGTTGGGTAGAAAAGTGGCAAATGGAATTCAATCCGGAAGTGTGAGGTAATGCATTTGGAGAGCGGCAACAAGGCAAGGGAATACACAATAAATGAGAGGATACCGAGAGCTGTAGAGGAACAGAGGGATATGTCCGCAGATGCTTAAAGGTAGCAGGGCAGGTCGATAAGGTAGTTAAAAAGTCATACGGAATGCTTTCCTTTATCAGCCGAGGCATAGAATACAAGAGCAGGGAAGTTATGCTGGAACTATATACAACACTAGTTAAGCCACAGCTTGAGTACTGCGTGCAGCTCTGGTCACCACATTACCGGCATCAAGCTTATGATCTTCAGGGCAGTAGTGATACCCGCCCTCGGATATGGCTCAGACACCTATATATAGCAGACACCTCTGTTGAGTCCTTAACTCTTAAACATAATCACACGAGGCACATACTGCAGACACAGTCACTCTGTGACCTTCACCTTTATTGCCTGGACCAAGAAGTGCTAGCCCTGCAAGGGACCTCACCTTATATACCTGAATCTCCAGGTATGGAGTGTCTCCCACAAGTACACCCCCTGTGGTCAAGTTGTGCATTTCTATTAAGTATGTACAGTATGTAGTGGTTACATGAGGGTTACAATTGTATAAGGGTTACAGTAGTATGCTGGTTACATACATGACATCACCTCCCCCCTCACGTCATTTTAACTCAAAGATTAACTCAATCAGGTGGTCGACGCTCTCTCGCGGAGCACCGCAGTTGAGGCTCTGGTGGCTGAGCCTTGGCATACGTTTCTGTCACCTGAGGTGATTCTGGCCTATCCGGGCTGGCCGCAGGGACTGTGCATGCTGGTGATTGTCCTTGTTGCTCGTCCACTGGCAGTGGTGTGGTTGACATCTCATGCTCTTCTTCATGTTCATTGGTGTCTATGCTGAACCTTTTCTTTACTTGGTCCAAGTGTTTGCGGCATATCTGCCCATTATTGAGTCTGACCACTATGACCCTGTTTCCCTCTTTACCAATTACGGTGCCCTCTAGCCACTTGGATCCCAATGCATGGTTAAGTACAAATACCGGATCATCCATTTCTATACACCTCTCCCTTGAGTTACGATCGTGGCACTCGGTTTGGGACTGGCGCTTGCCCTCAACAATGTCTGCCAGGGTTGGGTAGATGAGGGACAGCCGCGTTTTGAGCATACGTTTCATGAGGAGTTCCGGAACTCCCGTGAGCGAGTGCGGCTGGGAACAGGAGGCGCAATAGGCGGTACTGCAGAGACGGTCCTTGGATGCGAAGCATGCCTTGTTTTATGACTTGGACCGCACGTTCCGCCTGGCTATTGGAAGCCGGCTTGAACGGCGCCGTCCGGACATGTTTGATGCCATTACCCAACATAAACTCCTGGAATTCATGGCTGGTGAAACACGGGCCATTGTCGCTGACCAGAATGTCCGGTAAGCCGTGGGTCACGAAAACCGTGCGCAGGCTCTCCATGGTGATGGATGTCGTGCACGAGTTTAATATGATGCACTCGATCCATTTCGAGTATGCATCGACAATTATCAAGAACATTTTTCTCATGAACGGGCCCGCATAGTCCACGTGAATGCATGACCAAGGCTTGGTGGGCCAGGGCCACGGGCTGAGCGGGGCCTCCCTGGGGGCATTGCCCAGCTGGGCACACGTCGTGCACCTGCGAACCCAGTATTCCAGATCTGAGTCAAACCCCGGCCACCATACATATGACCGGGCAATTGCCTTCATTAGCACAATTCCACGGTGCTCGCTGTGGAGTTCCCTGATGAATGCTTCCCTCCGCTTCTGGGGCATGACTACTCGGCTGCCCCATAGCAGGCAGTCGGCTTGGATGGAGAGCTCATCCATCCGTCTCTGAAACGGTCTGACCTCCTCGGGGCACGCCCCGTGCGTGGGCACCCAATCCCCCGTCAGGACACATTTCTTTATCATGGATAGGAGGGGGTCCCTGTTGGTCCAGAGTTTGATCTGGCGGGCTGTGATGGGGGAGCCTGTAGTGTCAAAAGCCTCAACGGCCATGACCATCTCAGCGCTTTGCTCCGCCGCCCCCTCGGTGCTGGCCAGGGGAAGCCTGCTGAGTGCGTCAGCGCAGTTTTCGGTGCCTGGCCGGTGCCGTATGGTGTAGTCATATGCAGCCAGCGTGAGGGCCCATCGCTGTATGCGAGCTGACGCATTTGCATTGACCGCCTTGCTGTCGGACAACAGAGAAGTTAACGACTTGTGGTCCGTTTCTAACTCGAATGGTCTGCCGAAAAGGTATTGGGGCATTTTTTTCACACCATAAACACAAGCGAGTGCTTCCTTTTCGACCATGCCGTACCCATGCTCTGCCTGGGAGAGCGACCTGGAGGCATAAGCCACCGGTTGGAGTTGTCCGTCTCCATTACCCTGCTGCAACACACACCCAACTCCGTATGATGATGCATCGCATGTTAAAACTAGTTTTATACAGGGGTCATACAACGTTAACAGTTTGTTAGAACAAAGCAGGTTCCGCGCCCTGTTGATAGCGCGTTCTTGACAGTCCCCCCAAAACCATTCGCAACCCTTACGCAGGAGCACGTGTAACGGCTCCAACAATGTGCTTAAGTTCGGCAGGAAGTTCCCGAAATAATTCAAAAGTCCCAGGAACGATCGCAACTCCGATGTGTTGCCGGGCCGGGGCGCACGACGGATCGCCTCCATTTTGGATTCGGTAGGCCGGATCCCGTCTGCGGCAACCCTCCTGCCCAAAAACTTGACCTCTGGGGCCAAAAACACACACTTGGCCTTCTTCAGCCACAGGCCTACCCGGTCCAGTCGGCGTAGCACCTCCTCCAGGTTGTGGAAGTGTTCCTCGGTGTCTCGACCCATTATCAGGATGTCGTCCTGGAATACGATTGTGCCGGGAATGGATTTTAGCAAGCTTTCCATGTTTCTCTAAAAGATGGCGGCCGCCGAACGGATGCCAAAAGGACACCTGTTGTAGATGAATAAACCTTTGTGCATTGTGATGGTGGTCAGAAACTTGGATTCTTCAGCCAGTTCCTGAGTCATGTAGGCCGAAGTGAGGTCCAATTTAGTGAACAGCTTGCCACCTGCCAACGTGGCAAAAAGGTCCTCCACCCTTGGGAGCGGGTATTGGTCCTGCAGGGACACCCGGTTGATGGTGGCTTTGTAGTCACCGCAGATCCTAACCGAGCTGTCCGCTTTAAGGACAGGAACAATGGGACTTGCCCAGTCACTGAATTCAACGGGCAAAATTATGCCCTCTCTGAGCAGCCTGTCCAGTTCACTCTCAATGTTCTCATGCATCATGTACGGCACCGCTCTGGCTTTGTGGTGCACTGGTCTGGTGTCCGGGGTGATGCGTATAACTACTTTTGTGCCCTTGAACGTTTCGACACTGGGTTGAAACAGTGACCCGAATTTTTGTAGTACCTGTGAGCATGAGCTTCGCTCCACAGTTGAAATGGCATGCACATCCCTCCATTTCCAGTTCATCTCGGCTAGCCAGCTCCTTCCCAAAAGCACGGGGCTATTTCCTGGAACAATCCAGAGTGGCAGCCGGTTCTGTGACCCATTGTGTGTTACCATCACGTTTGCACTGCCTAGCACTGGAATGATCTCTTGGGTGTACATCTGTAGCTGCGTATTAATTCGTTCCAGTTTGGGCCTGCTAGCTGTGTGTGGCCATAGTTTCTCAAATTGTTGTGCACTCATGAGGGACTGGCTAGCTCCCGTGTCCAGCTCCATGTGCACCGGGATGCCATACAATAAAACTTTCATCATCATGGGTGGAGCTGTGGACGTCAGCCACATGAACCCGCTGAACTTCAGCATCCATGGCTTTACCTCAGGCATTGTCCTGCACTGCAAGCCCCTCGCCTGATTCCTCTGTCTCATAGATTAGCCTCGCTACCGGCTGTTTGCAAACCCTAGCCAAATGTCCTCTGGCATTACAATTTCTACAGACGAACTGCTGAAATTTGCAGCGTTTCGCATAATGTCTGCCCCCGTATCTCCAGCATTGGCTGAGATTGTTGTTCACAAAAGGACTGTTAGTAGGCATTCCTCTCTGATTGTTCCCTTGGTTGTTTCTAAACACTCTGATGGTGGGTGTTAATGGTTCCCTTGATGGCGTGAATTGCCGCTCCCCTCTCCATTGTCCCTGTCGGGGGCCCACCTTAGAGTCGGTTTCAGATTGGGCAGTTACAAAATGCCTTTGTCTGAATGCTGCAGTTTCAAAATGCCTTTGCCTGACTGCGAGATCTTGAGCCGCGTTTATCACGTTAATTCCTTGGTCCGTCGCCACATTGGACCCAGGACTACTCGCATAAATTAGCTTGGTCTCTTCTTCCCCGGCTATGAAAGTTTGAGCCATCAATGCTGCCCCTTCTAGAGTTAACTCCTTGGTCTCCATGAGCTTCCTGAAGATCCCGGCATGGCTAATGCCCTCAATGAAAAAATCCCTTAACAACTCCCCCCTGCAGGCGTCTGAGAACTTACAGAGGCTGGCCAAGCGCCGCAAGTCTGCCACGAAGTCCGAGATGTTTTACCCTTCCCGACATCGGTGTGTGTAGAACCGGTGCCGGGCCATGTGTATGCCACTCGTCGGTTTTAAGTGTTCGCTGATCAGCTGGCTGAGCTCTTCAAAAGACTTGTCAGCCGGTTTGTGGGGTGCGAGCAGGTCCTTCATCAGCGCATATGTTTTTGTCCCGCAGCTTGTTAGTAGATGCGCCCTCCGCTTGTCAGCCGCATCCTCTCCCAGCCAGTCCTTTGTGACAAAGGTCTGTTGGAGTCGCTCCACAAAATCATCCCAGTCTTCACCCACACAGTAACGTTCCTCTGAACTACCGGTGGCCATCCTCTGGTTTCAGTGATTCCCATTTCCCATCGCCAGGTGTTGAGTCCTTAACTCTTAAACATAATCATACGAGGCACAGTCACTCTATTACCTTCACCTTTATTGCCTGGACCAAGGAGTGCTGGCCCTGCGAGGGACCTCCCCTTCTATACCTGAATCTCCAGGTAAGGAGTGTCTCCCACAAGTATACCCCCTGTGGTCAAGGTGTGCATTTCTAGTAAGTATGTACAGTATGTAGTGGTTACATGAGGGTTACAATTGTATAAGGGTTACAGTAGTATGCTGGTTACATACATGACAACCTCAAACCTCTGAAGTACCACCAGCGCTGCCTCCGCAAGATCCTGCAAATCCATTGGCAGTGCAGACGCACCAATGTCAGTGTTCTCGCTCAGGCCAACATCCCCAGCATCGAAGCATTGATCTTGCTCGATCAGCTTCATTGGGCGGGCCACATCGTCTGCAGGCCTGACACGAGACTCTCAAAGCAAGCACTCTACGCGGAGCTTCGACACAGCAAGCGAGCCCCAGGTGGTCAGAGAAAACACTTCAAGAACATCCTCAAAGCCTCCTTGACAAAGTGCAACATCCCCACCCACTCCTGGGAATCCCTGGCCCAAGACCGCCCAAAGTGGAGGAAGAGCATCCGGTAGGGCGCTGAGCACCTCGAGTCCCATCACCGAGAACAAGCAGAAAACAAGCGTAAACAGCGGAAGGAGCATGCGTCAACCCAGCCACCCGTTCCTTCAACCGCTGTCTGCCCCACCTGTGGCAGAGACCATAGGTCCCGCATTGGACTCCTCAGTCACCTGAGAACTCACTTTTAGAGTGGAACCAAGTAGGAGCCTATGATGATGATGATGATTACAGGAAGGATGTGATTGCACTAGAGAGGGTGCAGAGGAGATTTTACAAGGATGTTGCCAGGACTAGAAAACTTCAGCTATGAGGAAAGATTGGATAGGCTGGGGCTGTTTTCCTTGGAGCAGAGGAGGCTGAGGAGAGATTTAATTAAGGTGTATAAAATTATGAGGAGCCTAGATAAAGTGGATAGGAAGGACCTATTTCCCTTAGCAGAGGGGTGAATAACCAGGAAGCATAGATTTAAAGTTGTTGGTAGAAGGATTAGAGGGGAGATGAGTGGTGGTGGGGATCTGCAACTCACTGCCTGAAAGGGTGGTAGGGGAGTCCGAGCAGCGGGAGTCCAGGGGAGGCTTATCAAAGGCCCAACGTCGTCGAGGAGCCAGCTGGTGCAGCTGCAGCAGGGAGAGAAGGCAAAAAAGAAGTAAAAAGAAATCAAAGGGTGACGTCACAGCCAAGGGGATAAGTGATTGGTGAGTAGTTTTTCTTCTTTTTCTTTTCTTTTATCAGTAAGAAACTTTTGACATTGTTGCCAAATTTAATTAATTCAGGCTCCTCCTGTGCTATGTGGGAAGCCAGGGACACTTCTAGTGTCCCTGACAACTACATGGGTGGTAAGAGAAGGGATAACCAGCCATGGATAACCAAGGAAATAAAGGAGAGTATCAAATTAAAAACCAATGCGTATAAGGTGGCCAAGGTTAGTGGGAAACTAGAAGATTGGGAAAATTTTAAACAACAGCAAAGAATGACTAAGAAAACAATAAAGAAAGGAAAGATAGATTACGAAAGTAAACTTGCGCAAAACATAAAAACAGATGGTAAAAGCTTTTACCGATATATAAAACGGAAAAGAGTAACTAAAGTAAATGTTGGTCCCTTAGAAGATGAGAAGGGGGATTTAATAATGGGAAATGTGGAAATGGCTGAGACCTTAAACAATTATTTTGCTTCGGTCTTCACAGTGGAAGACACAAAAACCATGCCAAAAATTGCTGGTCACAGGAATGTGGGAAGGGAGGACCTTCAGACAATCGCTATCACTAGAGGGGTAGTGCTGGACAGGCTAATGGATCTCAAGGTAGACAAGTCCCCTGGTCCTGATGAAATGCATCCCAGGGTATTAAAAGAGATGGCTGAAGTTATAGCAGATGCATCCGTTATAATCTACCAAAATTCTCTGGACTCTGGGGAGGTACCATCGGATTGGAAAGCAGCTAATGTAACGCCTCTGTTTAAAAAAGAAGTCAGACAAAAGGCAGGTAACTACAGGCCGGTTAGTTTAACATCTGTAGTGGGGAAAATGCTTGAAGCTATCATTAAGGAAGAAATAGCGGGACATCTAGATAGGAATAGTGCAATCAAGCAGACGCAACATGGATTCATGAAGGGGAAATCATGTTTAACTAATTTAGTGGAATTCTTTGAGGATATAACGAGCATGGTGGATAGAGGTGTACTGATGGATATGGTGTATTTAGATTTCCAAAAGGCATTCGATAAGGTGCCACACAAAAGGTTACTGCAGAAGATAAAGGTACGCGGAGTCAGAGGAAATGTATTAGCATGGATAGAGAATTGGCTGGCAGAGAGTCGGGATAAATGGGTCCTTTTCGGGTTGGAAATCGGTGGTTAGTGGTGTACCACAGGGATCGGTGCTGGGACCACAACTGTTTACAATATACATAGATGACCTGGAAGAGAGGACAGAGTGTAGTGTAACAAAATTTGCAGATGACACAAAGATTAGTGGGAAAGTGGGTTGTGTAGAGGACACAGAGAGGCTGCAAAGAGATTTAGATAGGTTAAGCGAATGGGCAGATGGAATACAATGTTGGAAAATGTGAGGTCATCCACATTGGAAAAAAACCCAGTAAAAGTGAATATTATTTGAATGGGGAGAAATTACAACATGCTGCGGTGCAGAGGGACCTGGGGGTCCTTGTGCATGAATCCCCAAAAGTTAGTTTGCAGGTGCAGCAGGTAATCAGGAAGGCGAATGGAATGTTGGCCTTCATTGCGAGAGGGATGGAGTACAAAAGCAGGGAGGTCCTGCTGCAACCGTACAGGTTATTGGTGAGGCCGCATCTGGAGTACTGCGTGCAGTTTTGGTCACCTTACTTAAGGAAGGATATACTAGCTTTGGAGGGGGTACAGAGACGATTCACTAGGCTGATTCCGGAGATGAGGGGGTTACCTTATGATGATAGATTGAATCGACTGGGTCTTTACTCGTTAGAGTTCAGAAGGATGAGGGGTGATCTTATAGAAACATTTAAAATAATGAAAGGGATAGACAAGATAGAGGCAGAGAGGTTGTTTCCACTGGTCGGGGAACTAGGGGGCACAGCCTCAAAATATGGGTGAGCCAATTTAAAACCGAGTTGAGAAGGAATTTCTTCTCCCAGAGGGTTGTGAATCTGTGGAAGCAGTTGAGGCTAGCTCATTGAATGTATTCAAATCACAGATAGATAGATTTTTAACCAATAAGGGAATTAAGAGTTATGGGGAGCGGGTGGGTAAGTGGAGCTGAGTCCACGGCCAGATCAGCCATGATCATGTTGAGTGGCGGAGCAGGCTCGAGGGGTTAAATGGCCTACTCCAGTTCCTAATTCTTATGTGCTTGTGCAGGAAGTGTATCCAGCTGCAGCTCCTGACAGACCGCATGGATTCACTCTGAAACATCTGCGATTCTGAGGATGTCGTGAATAGCACATTTCATGAGTTTATCACACCGCAGGTAAAGGTTACTCAGGTAGATAAGGAATGGGTGACCATCAGGAAGAGCAGTGGAAGGAAGGTAGTGCAGGGGTCCCCTGCATTCATCCCCCTCCAAAACAAGATACACCATCTTGGCTACTGTTGGTGGGATGACTCACCAGGGGAGGGCAGCAGCAGCCAAGTTCATAGCATCGTGGGTGGCTCTGATGCACAGGAGGGCAGGAAAAAGAATGGGAGAGCTATAGTGGTTAGGGATTCTATTGTAAGAGGAATAGATAGACATTTCTGCGACCGCAATCGAGACTCCAGGATGGTATGTTGCCTCCCTGGTGCAAGAGTCAAGGATGTCTCGGAGTGGATGCAGGACATTTTGGAGGGGGAGGGTGAACAGCCAGTTGTTGTGGTGCATATAGGCAACAACGATCTAGGTAAAAAACGGGATGAGGTCCGACAAGCTGAATTTAGGGAGCTAGGAATTAAATTAAAAGGTAGAACCTCAAAGGTAATAATCTCAAGATTGCTGCCATGTGCCAGTCAGAGTAGGAATTGCAGGATAGCTAAGATGAATACGTGGCTTGAAGAGTGAGGGAGGGATTCAAATTCTTGGGACATTGGAACCGGTTCTGAGGGAGGTGGGACCAGTACAAACTGGACGATCTGCACCTGGGCAGGACCGGAACCAATGTCCTAGGGGAGTGTTTGCTAGTGCTGTTAGGGAGGGGTTAAACTAATATGGCAGGGGGATGGGAACCTATGCAGGGAGACAGAGGGAAGTAGAATGGGGGCAGAAGCAAAAGATAGAAAGATGAAATGTAAAACTGGAGAGCAGAAAAACCCAAGGCAAAAAGCAAAAAGGGCCACATTACAGCAAAGTTCCAAAGGGACAAAGTGTATTAAAAAGACAAACTTGAAGGCTCTGTGCCTCAATGCGAGGAGTATTCGTAAGGTGGACAAATTAATTGCGCAGGCAGCTATTAATGAATATGATATAATTGGCATTGCGGAGACATGGCTCCAGGGTGACCAAGGCTAGGAACTCAACATCCAGGGGTTTTCAACATTCAGGAAGGATAGACAGAAAGGAAAAGAAGGTGGGGTAGCGTTGCTGGTTAAAGAGGAAATTAATGCAATAGTAAGGAAGGACATCAGCTTGGATGATGTGGAATCTGCATGGGTGGAGCTACGGAATACCAAAGGGCAGAAAACACAAGTGGGAGTTGTGTACAGACCACCAAACAGTAATAGTGAGGTTGGGGACAGCATCAAACAAGAAATTAGGGATGCATGCAATAAAGGTACAGCAGTTATCATGCAACATTTTAATCTACATATAGATTGGGCTATGGAATTCTAGTTGCTGTGTAATACTGTAGCGTATTGCTTTGATATTTATTCATAGATAACAGAAATGCATGACAAAATATTGGAAGGATTACAATCGGGATTCAATACTGATGCAGCACAGTAATAAGAAAATAAAGAACTATATATAATAACACTAATAACAGTGTAATAACAGTGATTAAATAAAAAAAAGAAAAGCAAATTACCACAGACACTGTAAACACTCAAGCAGGTCAGTCAGCGTCTGCGGAAAGAACAGACAAGTTAACATATCAGGTGTGGACTCTCCGGCTCCGAGAGTCGGCTGGAACATTTCAGGCCCTCTCCAACCGGCGAGCGACCTCGGAGCGGCGTTTTAGAGCTGGAGTAGGGTTGCCAACTCTGGTTGAACAGATTTCTGGAGGTTTCATCATATGACCTCGTGCTCCAACTGCCTTTGGTCACCCAACACGTCCATCCTTGTGGCGCCCCCTCCTTCCCACGACCAATTGGCAAGTGAACAGACTCAATATTTTAAAATTAATAAATTAATAAGTGCTCAAAGAAAATGTTTTAAAAACACCGTTTTGTTTAATGACCCTATGACTATTCTTCCAGGGTGCTTGTGGCAGTGGCCAAGAGATCAATCCTCAGTTCATGGAGAGTCCAGCGTGATTCTGAAGGATTGGCAACCCTAAGCTGGCTGCATGCAAATGAGGCCCGGGCCTCAAAATTGCTGAGACTTTACAACAGATACAAAAATGATCAATATAGCACAAGAATTAAATAATCAGTACTTAGAGACAATTAAAAATGTAAGGGATTATTCCTTGTGCTTGTGCCACAGACGCATATGTTTCCACTTTTTTTCTCCTCATTGATATAGCCATGTATTTACTTACAAGCCATATTAGTAATAGTATGATTATCTCCTGATCATTCTCATCAAACCAGTCCTGGTGTTTCCTGTTTGAGTGACTGAGCATCTCTTTACAGGCACTGGTTATGGAGACCTGGAGGGCAGACCAAGCGCTGTGGGCATTCTGCGTCTCATAGAAACATAGAAAATAGGTGCAGGAGGAGGCCATTCGGCCCTTCGAGCCTGCACACCATTCAATAAGATTAAGGCTGATCATTCACCTCAGTACCCCTTTCCTGCTTTCTCTCCATACCCCTTGACCCATTTAGCCGCAAGGGCCATATCTAACTCCCTCTTGGATATATCCAACGAACTGGCATCAACATCTCTCTACGGCAGGGAATTCCACAGGTCAACTCTCTGAGTGAAAAAGTTTCTCCTCATCTCAGTCCTAAATGGCCTACCCCTTATCCTAAGACTATGACCCTGGTTCTAGACTTCCCTAACATCGAGAACATTCTTCCCGCATCTAACCTGTCCAGTCCCGTCAGAATCTTATATGTTTTTATGAGATCCCCTCTCATCCTTCTAAACGCCAGTGAATAAAGGCCCAGTTGATCCAGTCTCTCCTCATATGACAGCCCAGCCATCCCTGGAATCAGTCTGGTGAACCTTCGCTGCACTCCCTCAATAGCAAGAACGTCCTTCCTCAGATTAGGAGACCAAAACTGAACACAATATTCCAGGTGAGGCCTCACTAAGGCGCTGTACAACTGCAGTAAGACCTCCCTGCTCCTATATTCAAATCCCCTAGCTATGAAGGCCAACATACTATTTGCCACCTTCACCACTGCTGTACCTGCGTGCCCACTTTCAGTGACTGCTGAACCATGACACCCAGATCTCATTGCACCTCCCCTTTTTCTAGTCTGCCGCCATTCAGATAATATTCTGCCTTCGTGTTTTTGCCCCCAAAATGGATAACCTCACATTTATCCACATTATACTGCATCTGCCATGTATTTGCCCACTCACCTAATCTGTCCAAGTCACCCTGCAGCCTCTTAGCGTCCTCCTCACAGCTCACACCGCCACCCAGTTTAGTGTCATCCGCAAACTTGGAGATATTATACTCTATTTCTTCATCCAAATCGTTAATGTATATTGTAAAGAGCTGGGGTCCCAGCACTGAGCCCAGCGGCACCCCACTAGTAACTGCCTGCCATTCTGAAAAGGACCCGTTTATCCCGACTCTCTGTTTCCTGTCTGCCAACCAGTTCTCCATCCATGTCAGTACATTATCACTAATACCATGCGCTTTGATTTTGTACATCAATCTCTTGTGCGGGGCCTTGTCAAAAGCCTTTTGAAAGTCCAAATACACCACATCCACTGGTGCTCCCTTGTCCACTCTACTAGTTACATCCTCAAAAAATTCCAGAGGATTCGTCAAGCATGATTTCCCTTTAATAAATCCTTGCTGACTTGGACCGATCCTGTCACTGCTTTCCAAATGGGCTGCTATTTCATCCTTAATGATTGATTCCAACATTTTCCCCACTACTGATGTCAGGCTAACTGGTCTATAATTACCCGCTTTCTCTCTCCCTCCTTTTTTAAAAAGTGGCGTTACATTAGCTACCCTGTAGTCCATAGGATCTGATCCAGAGTCGATAGATTGTTGGAAAATGGTCACCAATTCATCCACTATTTCTAGGGCCACTTCCTTAAGTACTCTAGGATGCAGACTATCAGGACCCGGGGATTTATTGGCCTTTAATCCCATCAATTTCCCTAACACAATTTCCCGCCTAAAAAGGATATCTTTCAGTTCCTCATTCTCACTCGACCCACTGTCCCCTAGTACATTCGGAAGGTTATTTGTATCTTCCTTTGTGAAGACAGAACCGAAGTATTCGTTCAATTGGTCTGCCATTTCTTTGTTTCCCATTATAAATACACCTGAATCCGACTGCAAGGGACCTACGTTTGTCTTTACTAATCTTTTTCTCTTCACATAGTTATAGAAGCTTTTGCAGTCAGTTTTTATGTTCCCTGCAAGCTTCCTCTCGTACTCTATTTTCCCCTTCTTAATTAAACCCTCAGTCCTCTGTTGAATTCTAAATTTCTCCCAGTCCTCAGGTTTGTTGCTTTCTCTAGCCAATTTATCCTCTGCCAGTCTATTCTAGCCAATTCACATCTCATACCGTCAAAGTTACCTTTCCTTAAGTTCAGGACCCTAGTTTCCGAATTAACTTTGTCACTCTCCATCTTAATAAGGAATTCTACCATATTATGGTCACTTTTCTCCAAAGGGCCTCACACAATAAGATTGCTAATTGGTCCCTTCTCATTACACATCACCCAGTCTTGGATGGCCAGCTCCCTGGTTGGTTCCTCGACATATTGGTCTAGAAAACCATCCCTAATACACTCCAGGAAATTCTCCTCCACCACATTGCTACCATAGCCCAATCTATATGTAGATTAAAGTCGTCCATGATTACTGTTTTACCTTTATTGCACACATTCCTTATTTCTTGTTTGATGCTGTCCCCAGCCTCACTACTACTATTTGGTGGTCTATACACAACTCCCACTAGCGTTTTCTGCCCTTTGGAATTCTGCAGCTCCACCCATACCGATTCCACGTCATCCAGGCTAATGTCCTTCCTTACAATTGCATTGATTTCCTCTTTAACCAGCAACGCCACCCCGCCTCCTTTTCCTTTCTGTCTATCCTTCCTAAATGTTGAAATCCCTTGGATGTTGAGTTCCCAGCCTTGGTCACCCTGGCGCCATGTCTCCGTGATGCCAATCACATTGTGTCCGTTAACTGCTATCTGCGCAGTTAATTCATCCACCTTATTCCGAATACTCCTCGCATTGAGGCACAGAGCCTTCAGGCTTGACTTTTAAACACACTTTGCCCCTTTTGAATCTTGCTATAATGTGGCCCTTTTTGCTTTTTGCCTTGGGTTTCTCTGCCCTCCACTTTTGCTATACTCCTACAGCACCTCATCTTTCAATTAGGCACATTACAGCTTTCTGGAGTTTTCACTGATTTCAATAATTTCGGATCGTAACCTCTGCCTCTATTTTTTCATGTGGCAGCTGTTGATGATTCTGCTATTCCCATTTACACCTCTTCTCGACCTCTTTTGTTTCTTTACTTGTCCCATTACCATCTTCTTTTGCCTTGCACCATCATCCCTTTTGTCTTTTAATCTCTCCTACCTTTCACCCTATCACAAACCTTCCCTGGCTGCAAGTCCTCCCTGAGCATCTAGCACAGACTGGGTGGCAGGAGAGGAGGAAAGGTAATCAACTTGCACACTGCATCCATCAGTAAGAAACACTTATGTCAATATCTTTTGATGATATTCTGCAACATCTAATCAGACTGACTGGACATTGTAACAAAAGGATTGGAAAAAAAGCAAAAACTGCTTGTACCGCAGGCTTTTTTTCTTTCAGGTTTTTTTATTTTACAAATGTAATAGTTTAAAAAAATGTTTAAATGTTATTTAATTGTTATTAATTATTTGTTCATATTTTAAAAAGTACATAGGAAGATTGAGGAGGGGGCTCTTAGGAAATGAGCAATGTAGCTGGACAACTGTAGACTCTAACATATTGGAAACACCATCAAATAAGATCCTGCTGCTAACAAACCTAATCGGGGTCCTCTACCTTTAACACACTCTGCAGCTTTAATATCCTTTATGGGATATTAAATGGTGCACTCAAAACTGCACTCAGTAGGCTATTGTAGCATAACTAGTGTTTTGTACAAATTTATCATTTCTGTACCGTTGTACTGCAAGTCCCTATCTATAAAACCCAAAATATTATTGAGCATTTATTGGGATTAATCTCCCTGTACTTTTAAGTAATTGTGTATTTGAACTTCAAGGACCCTCTGTTCATCCACATGTTTTTTTATCCCTTGGTTATTTTTCTCCTAAACTATATTGGCCCGATTTTACAAGTTCCCATTACTATCAATGAGAATAACCCCCTCAAACACCCAAAGACAACATAATAAAATAAAAACACACATATTTAAAATTAATTGAAATAAAAGTTAATTAAATGTTTTAGAAAAAATATATATTTGGGGGATTTTTTTAATGTGTTTTAATAGGGTTTAAAATAAACTTACCTTAGCGGACAGGGTTTTTACTATAAAAATGTGTATTTAAATTTTATTTTTATATGTCTTAAAACTTTTATGCTGGTAAAAGTAGGCTATGCGCCTGCTTTTACCAGGCGTAAAAGTTTCAAGGACATTCGCTGGGCAAGAGATGAGCAAATAGCCCAATCGCACCCGCACGAATGTCCTTGCTGCGGGGATGCGGATATCTCGACAGATCAGAAAAGCTGGTTTTCGCCGCATGTGCGTTGCGTACCAAAAAACGGCTTTTGCGAGGCCTCGCCGGGTCCGTACGTATTCCAGAATTTCAGGGTCATTATCTAATAAAAAAAAAGAAAGGCTTGCTTTTCTATAGCGCCTTTTACCACCTCAGGATGTTCCAAAGTGCTTTACAGCCAATGAAGTACTTTTGAAGTGTAGTTACTGTTATAATGTAGGAATCGAGGCAAACAATTTGCGCACACAAGGTCCCACAAACAGCAATGTGACAATCACCAGATAATCTGTTTTAGTGATGTTTGTTGAGGGATAAATATTCACCAGGACACAGGGGAGAACTTCCCTGCTCTACTTCAAAATAGTGCCATGAGATCTTTTACATCTACTTGAGAAGGCAGACGGGATTTCCAATCATGGCAATGAGTTCTGATCGACCCGAACCCTTTGGAGGTTTATTTTAGTAGGTTCCCCACCTGGAAGCCATCCTGATTGACAGGTTTGGCTCACAGTTGGGCGAGGAAAGCTGCAGCAGAGCGTGCAGCCCAGGAGTAGGTAAGGTTCCTGCTCTTTAGAAATCGTGGGGGAGATGGGTGGGTACACAGTGGTTTGGGAGTGGGAGGGAATTGCACAGATCGGAGATAGATCGGGGGCAGAGGGAGAGGAGTTCAATGATCGTGGGAGTGGTCATCAGCAAGAGGTTTCCTTGCCCATGCTTGACCTGAAGCCAGCATTGACTTGGGGCAGGTCCAAACATGTTTAACTTGAATACACATCAGCTGGGCGGGAATGTGAATGGCTGAAAGCATGAACATCATGGTTGATGGGCATCTTTTGTCATGGAATCGGAACCCATCAGTGAGACATTAAGTAAAGTGGCCGGGGTTTCAGGCCATTGAAAGGGAAGCTATTTGACTACGGACTCATCGGAGCCACACATTGAGGTACAGCCCAGTTGACAAAGGAACAGGCACAGACTTGAGTTTGCTTTTCAGTTGGACAGCCTCAGGGGAAGTGCAGCTGGACTTTTGGCGTGAGAAAGAAGCATTTTTTCAAGTATAAGAGCGCAGTTTTAGCTGCCATCTCGCTCACTCTCCCCTCTTCTACACCTGTTTGCAACGCACAAGGACTGAGCACTCCGTCTGGGACGGAGAGAAGAAACACCAGAGAGCCTTGCTACTTCGACTGGACTGGGAGACCCAGAAGATACGCCTCATCGGGAGAAGCAGCGAGTAAGCCAGAGGGGTAATTAGTGAGCACTTATCCCAGCCCACGCATCTTTAAGACCACCGCATAGTGTGAAAGGATGTCGAGTTTCCCAACCAAGCTTTAGGGGTTTTAGTGGGGAGGTTTTTGCAAGGATCATAAGCGTATGCACATTCTGTGGGACAGATCCAGTGGTGCAATTTTGAATTCGAGCAGAGGTGTTTTAGATGTGGGTACTTCACGTTAGGGGTCTGTTTAGACAGGCCAGACTGTGTGTTGTGCTGTGTTTGTTTGTATTATCAGGGTGTGTTTTTACGAGGTGCAGGTGCGTTTTA
This sequence comes from Pristiophorus japonicus, assembly GCF_044704955.1. NCBI lineage: Eukaryota > Metazoa > Chordata > Chondrichthyes > Pristiophoridae > Pristiophorus > Pristiophorus japonicus. The sequence continues at coordinate 201,676,474 of NC_091979.1, read as the reverse complement.
GCTTGAATAAATGCATTGTGTTGGTGGAGACCGAAAAGATCTGTCTATGACTGTATATTGCTGTTCACGGCTACAATTCCGGTGTCTAGAACTATTGTAAGAAGGGTGATTCGAAACTACCAGGGGCAAAACCACTTACAGAATTTGGTGACCGCGGTATGAGTGAACAGACAATCATAGAAGATCTCAAGGTGAAGAGATTGGCAATGGGGGATAGGATTTCCTCGTATGAATTCAGAAAAGTTAATGTAACACAGCAGTGGGTGTTCGACCTGTTGCGAGCCGAGAGTCCAGAGGACAAAGCTGCAGAGTGGACAGGGAGTAAGGAACACAAAAAGGCAAAAGGAAAGGCCATTTGGCTCCTGTGTTTGCAGCAGCAAGTCCAGCTGCTCAGGGAGCAGGTTGGTAAGCTTAAGGCAGAGCTCCAAGAGTCAGAGCAGCAGTCAGCTGCAAGAGCCACAGTGGGGAACAGATTAGTGGATGAGAGGCAGGAAAGGTGTACTCAGGAGGAAACCTCCTGTAACACAGGAGAGTACTTGTAATGCCAGGTCACCGAGGCCAAGCTCAATGAGCAGGCTATACGGGAGGAGAATGCCCGCTTAATGGTAAAGTTGACGGGCTGGAGGGGCAACTGAGCGATATTAAGACAGCTTACAGGGTAGCTAGCAGGAAGGGGTTTGAGAGTGGGAATCACGGGCCCTGCCAAGGAAAAATCCAAAGCTTGACTCAAGCTCTTGCCAAAGCCAAAGGCATGGTTTGCTTGATGGCCCCGGGGCAAGCTCGGGTGGACTGGGAAGAGGAAGGAGAAGATAGCGAGGATTGAGGGCAGGGTAGGGATGTCCGACCACCGCTTGAAGTGCCAAAGGGACCGATGTGGCCCATACGGCAGCAGGAGTTCGGCCCGCCCTTTGACGGCACAGGTCAGGGCATGCTGCAAAGCGATTTTGTGGTTCCGTTTATCACCGCGCAGCTGCAGAATATGATCTCGGGGGTGCCCAAGTTAAAGAAAGAAGGGGACCCCTCAGTTCACTTCACCAAGGTGGACCAGGTTGGGGGGATTAACAGGTGTAGTGAGGCCGAAGCTTACAAGCTGTTGCTGTTTTCCCTGGATGGGAAACTGTATCAGGCCCTGTCCACCGAGACCAAATGGGGACAGGGGACCAAGGCCGGCTTAAAGGAGGAAATCCTGAGAGACATGGGTCACACCCAGGGTAGTCCATTCTCTTGGGTAGAGAGGATACTGCAACTGGCAGGAGAAGCACCTCAGGCATTCGCGGACGATAAGGCCAAGGGTGGGGTGCTCGATCGAACACAGTTGCGGGGAGGGGGCCGAGAAACCATTGGCTCAGGACCCTCATGGCAAACAGTTTTCCACAAATAAGGGTAAAAGCAAAGGCCTGGTTTGACCCCGAGGACCTCACGAATACGGAGGCAGGAATGCTCCGTCACATGAGCCTGGCCTTTAAAACCGGCTCAGAGGAGGAGGTCAAATCAAGTAAGGGCAAGGTACATGAAATAAAGGCCAATAAGGCTAGTAAAAAGGAATGGCATCAGTAAGAGGTTAGCGCAGGGAAGGCTAGGATGTGTTTCGGGTGTGGGAAAGTGGGACGCTGGAGGAAAGACTGCCTGGTCCCGAGGAGGGGGCAAGGCTAAGGGGATCCTCCAGTGCCTAAGATGAAACCTGTCGAGGTGACGGGACCGACAGCGGAACAATTTGATGTTCTGGTGGCCGCCCTTCGGACAGTTTTTGTGCCAGAGCAGGGAAGGGTAGGCGCTGCGGTGAGCAGAGAAATGCCGATCGCTCCGGTAATCCCACCACCCTGACTAGCACACATCCAGCCTGAGTACCTGTGTTCACTCATGTACGATGAGTGGAGTAGGCCATACGTGATGATGGGAGTGGAGAGGGTAGAGGAGAAGTACTTGGTAGATACCGGGGCTTTGAGCACGGTGATCCATGCGATTCGCCCTGGTCCAGCAAGGTTCCATTCAGTCTCATGGGGTTCACCGGGAACGAGCGGGGGGGGGGGGGCGATGTCCAGGCCATTAGCCATAGATTTAGGATCCCTCCACAACAGGTGGGAATGCATCCTAATAAAGTAGGAACAGCCAGAGTCAGGAGTCCTAGGGGCCGACTTTATGTTAGCCCACAGGATTGTAATGGATTTGAGGAATCACCGCCTTTGGGGAGCAGTGGGTTCCGATAAGGAGAAAGAAGTTGTAGTGATCCCAAGGAAAGGTGAAGGAAAAGGCAACATGTGTACCATGAAGCCGAAGGGAAGCTACAACCTAGAGCAATTGGTCAATACTACCCCGGCCGAATACCAGTCATACGTGCGGGACAACCTCGCATTGTTCGCCACACACAAGCACAACGGTGGTAGGGTGAAAGGGGTGGAAGTCCAAGTACAGGGGGACCCCATGTCATGGCCACAGAAGCAGTACAATTTCTCCAGAGAGGCAAAGGCCAATTTGGAGATGGCACTAGGATCCCTGGTAGCACAGGAAGTGTTGAGGCCCACAGCCACACATGTGAACTCGCCACTTTGGCCAGTTGGGAAACCGGACCAGTCGTGGAGAGCCACGGTGGACTATTGGGTACTCAACAAAAACATTCCAACCTGCATGCCCACAGTCGTGGCTGTAGCTGATCTGATAGGGAGTATTCCAGCAACCGCAACCACATTTACGGTTCTGGACATTTCAAACGGGTTTTGGTCGATTCCCCTGAAACGGGAAGACCAGTACAAGTTTACCTTCACGTTAAAGGACAGCAGTACACATGAACATGCCTTCCCCAGGGATTTCATAACATCCCCTCCATATTCCATCAGTGTATGGCAGACGCCTTAAAAGGATTCAGCAGACCCCAGCAGTTGGTGCAGTATGTGGACGATTTACTTTTGTTCTCCGATGAGGGGGAGGAGCATGGTCCGCTGCTGGCGGAGCTGCTGAGAGAGATAGGGTTCAAGGTCAATCCTAAGAAAGCTCAGATAGGTCAGAGGGAAGTAAAATTCCTCGGGCTGACCATGAGGGCTGGGGAAAGGGTTGTAGACAAGGCCAAACGGAAGGCGGAACTGACTTACCAGCCCCAACGACTGTGACGAGGGTGAGATTCTTCCTGGGGCTCACAGGGTACTGCAGGGATTTTATTGAGGATTACGCCGTCATGGCAGCCCCTCTGCTTCGGCTCCTCCACAAGGGAGTCAGATGGGAGTGGGATGAGAAGCGTTTAATCACCTCAAAGGAGACCTGCAGATGGCACCCGCATTAGGGGCGATTATTGGCGGGGAGGACTTCTTTTTGGAAGTAGCAGCCAGCATGTACAGTTTGAGCACAGTGCTGCTCCAGGAGTGGCATGGCAAACTAAGACCCGTGGTGTACTCGTCAAGATTCCTCACGGATGTAGAACGGGGATATTCCAATTGCGAGAGGCGTCTCCTAGCCACACATTGGGCCGTAAAGTGCTCACAGCTCTTTATGGGATCATCCCTGATCATTCTACTAACCCACCATACCCCACTGAGGTGTTATTAGATGGGAGAATAAAGGATGGCACGGTGAGAAGTGCTCGCATTGCCCACTGGACTTTATTGCTCTCACAAATGCATCTGAGAGTGCAAGGCCTGAGTGAGCCCAAGTTGGCCGCCAACATGATCTACCCAGGGATGGACCACAAGTGTATGGTGGAAGGGGTATGGGACGTGGACGTAGGATTCCGGGCCGGGTTACACCCAACGTCGACGGGTCTAGTTCAGTAGTGAACGGGGAGCGTTTCACCGGGTGCGGGATTTATGATCCTACGCTGGGATAGCAAGGGCCATTAAACTCCCGAGCACCCAGCACGCCAACTGTCGGCAATGATGTACGTCGTTACCCACGCCGATGAGTTCCCGGCCCCATAGACCATCCGCTCGGATTCCATGTTTACGTGCAATTCGTGTACCAAATACTTGGCCATCTGGGCTAGTCGCGGTTTCACAGCCGCAGTCGGGAAGCCCTTAGCAAAAGCACCGTTGCTGAGAAAAGTCTTAGAGGCCACGGGGATGTCATTATATCCACAAAGTAAAGGCTCAGTCTAAGACAGAGCACAGAGGGGAAGGCAACCAAAGGGCAACCGAGTTAGCAAAGGAGGGAGCCAGGGAAGGAGTTTTTTAGGATCCATACGTGTCCAGCCCAGTAGCAGCAATCTGGGACAAAGAGAGGACACCAGGGAGTGCAGGGGTAGCATTGGCCCCGGACTTAAGGCAAGTCCAGGCAAAGGATCCCATCCTCAAGGTCGTCCTGGAGCAGCTGGCTAAGGACGAGAAGGTAAAAGGTCTGTTCGGGGTAGCAGGCATCACCGTAAAGGAGGAGATGCTCTTTAAGAGGGATCAGTGGATAGTTCCCGAGGTGCACCAGAGGGAATTCCTCCAGTTGGCCCATGGGGACCCAGGGGCAGGACACCCAGGGCCGGAGACAACCGGCAAAGGGTAGAACAGGCCGGGTGGTGGCCACAACTGAGGGAGAACGTCCGCAATTTTTACGCAGACTGTCTGGTGTACACAACGAACAACCCCGATCCGCAACGTAGGAAAGTTCCCTTGGGGCACATGAGAAGGTCAGAGGGATCACGGCAGTCGGTACAGGTCGATTACATCGGGTTATTGCCCACCACAAAGGAGGGTTACAAGTACTGTTTGGTCCTAGTAGACGTGTTCTCCAAGTGGGTGGAAGCCTTCCCTTGCCGATCAGCCATAGCGTTGGCGACAGCAAGGATTTTGGTAAGGGAAGTGTTCTCCAGGTGGAGACTGCCACAGAGTCTGACTAAGGGAGCCACTTCACGGGATAAGTCATGCAGGCCACCTTGAAGGTTCTGGGGATAGAGGGTAAATGGCATGTGACTCACAACCCACAGTCATCGGGGGTTGTGGAGCGACTTAATCGGACTATCAAAGAAAGGCTGCAGAAGGAAACAGGGCCATCCCCCAAAAAGATGGGATGAGATCCTGCTGTTAGTTTTGATGGGGGTCTGAGCCAGCCTCCCCAGAAGCACAGGTTATTCCCCGCATGAGCTCATGACCAGTAGGGTCATGTGCACACCCACCCATGTTCTGGTGCCAGTTCTCACCGAAGGTTAAGTGAGAGAAGTAAACCGGGATAAGTTTGTCAAGAATCTGTATGAGAGGTTGAAACAGATTCATTGGCAGGCAGCCAGTAACATGGGGAAGCAGCACCAGAGTAATCCCAGAGAATCCACGAGTGGAAGGTAGGAAACCAGGTAATGGTCCAAAACTATGCTCATGTAGGGACGTTTGAGCCACTGTATAGGAATCTTACAGTATAGTGGATAAGGCAAGCTCCATGGTTTACGCAGTTAAATTTCCAAGGCACACAAAGTGGTTCCACATGAACCAGTGTAAGTTGTATAACCCGGAGGAAAGGGAAAGGAAAGGAAAGAAACACCAAGGCGCTGTAAACAGCATGGTGGACACGGGTCTTCCTCCCATAGTTTGGGACAGCGAGGATCCCGTAGTGGGGGTTGTAAGAAGGAGCAGTAGGATCCCACGACCAAGGGCGCCGTGGACTCCTCCTTACACGCCGACCAGGAACCATAAAACGCCCAGGCAAGAGGCGCCATAGCGGGGCCACCTGGCGGCATGGGTGGTATTGTACATAGTTTTCTTTTCAAGTGTTTTGGTTAGTTGTAGTGAAGCAGACCTGTGGAGGGAGGTAGACCCTCTCACAGCAAGGTGCTTGTTAGTTTTGTTTTGCAGGAAGCCGAGGGCGGAATGGAACAGCCCTGAGACTGAGCCTGATTTGGATGCTGGCCGGAACGGGGCACAGCAGCAGAGGAGACACTGAGCTGTCCTTCCTCTACGGATGTACTGGGGGGAATGGACCCACTATGACATGGGGGGTAGGACAGGGGACACAGACAGGATGATAGCCTACTTCCACGAGGGAAGGTGGCCAGGGTGGCTGGGGTCGAATTCGACGAAATACTCCAGCCACGCCGGGTTCATATACGGGGAGACTTCCATACCGTGTCCCAGACTGAAGGTCACAGCCACAAGTGTTGGGGTAACCGAGGGCAAGCACGTAAGCTTGAAGTGCAAGGGACACATTCCCCTGGGATGCTGGTGGTGGCTCAGGAAATTGAGTCATGACACGGGGAATCAGACAGTGGACTGGGAGAGACTAGGGAACGATACATACTGACAGATTACGGGGACACTGGGGGCGGGGGGGGGGGGGGTGGAAGTGTGCTGGGACAAATGGTGGAAGGAGGAACAGGGAATTTATGTATGTGGGGGTCGGAATGGATCTGCCCAGCGGGTGTGTCGATTGCCTTTTCGTGGCAATGGCAGGACGCCGGGGCTGGGATCAGATGGGATTGGAGTTATAGACTCCTGCATGATCCCAGACCCTCCCAACACAATAAATTCCATGGAGCTGTTGCACACGAGAGGAAGCCCCGGCCCACAGACCCACCGGTACAGATGGCAGAAGTCAGGTGTCCCGCCACCACACCAGGCCCAGGGAATGGTTTTGTTTTAGTCCCGACTGGGAAGGTTTTATTCCAGGGGGTGCATTACGCAGTCATGTTGGGTACATCTGCCCGAGTGGTGTCCAAAAGAAACTGAGCAGCTGTATGAGGCGCTCATTAAAGAAATGTTCCGCCAGTTCTTTCAACTCAGTTACGGGAATGTGAGTCGGGAAAAGTTGTACGACATGGGAGTGTACATGGGAGTCCGGGGAAGCAGAGGCGAGGGGTGCTCAATGATGTCGCTACGGCGTTTAGCGCGGGTACATCCCTCGTCAATAGTATGGACGACATGCAGCTGCAGATGCAGGTTACTGACCAGCTGCGGAAGATCCTGGGGGAAGGGAACGAAGTGGTAGGGTGAAGCTAAAGGAGGACCAGGCAATGACTATTCACTTAAACATAGAAACATAGCAATTTACAGTGCAGAAGGAGGCCATTTCGGCCCATCGTGGCCACGCTGGCCAACAAAGAGCCGTAAGGCCCTTGGTCATCAGCCCTAAAGGTTACATATAAACAGATGAACAATGACGGAAAGGCAAAGAGCACCCAGCCCAACTAGTCCGCCTCACACAACTGCGACACCCCTTATATTGAAACATTCTACACTCCACCCCAACCGGAGCCATGTGATCTCTTGGGAGAGGCAAAAACCAGATAAAAACCCAGTCAAATTTTGGGAGAAAAAAATCTGGGAAAATTCCTCTCCGACCCATCCAGGCGATCAAAACTAGTCCAGGAGATCCCCCTGGCTGTATTCTATTCCCTGCAGTACTTACCATTATATCTGCGCTGTCCAACAAAAGGTCATCTAGTCTAATCCCAATTACCAGCTCTGGATCTGTAACCCTGCAGGTTGCGGCACTTTAAGTGCCCATCCAACCATCTGTTAAAAGTGGTGAGGGTTTCTGCATCTACCACTCTTCCAGGCAGCAAGTTCCAGATCCCCACAACCTTCTGCGTAAAGAAGCCCCCCCCCCCCCTCAAATCCCCTCTAAACCTTCCACCAACCACCTTAAAACTATGCCCCCTCGTAATAGACCCTTCCACCAATGGAAATAGGCCCTTACTATCCACTATGTCCAGGCCCCTCAATATTTTGTATACCTCAATGAGGTCTCCTCTCCCTCCTCTGTTCCAATGAGAACAAACCCAGCCTATCCAATCTGTCCTCATAACTAAGATTCTCCATTTCAGTCAGCATCCTAGTAAATCTCCTCTGCACCCTCTCTAGTGCAATCACATCCTTCCTATAATACAGCGACCAGAACTGCATGCAGTACTCCAGCTGTGGCCTAACCAAAGTATTATACAATTTAAAGATAACCTCCCTGCTCTTATATTCTATGCCTCGGTCAATAAAGGCAAGCATTCCGAATGTCTTCTTAACCACCTTATCCACCTGGCTGCTACTTTCAGGGATCTGTGGACAAGCACTCCAAGGTCCCTTTGTTCATCTACACTATTAAGTGGCCTACCGCTTAATGTGTATACCCTTTCCTTATTAGCCCTCCCAAAGTGCATCACCTCACACTTCTCTGAATTAAATTCCATTTGCCACTGCTCTGCCCACCTGACCAGTAGATTGATATCCTCCTGCAGCCCATGACTTTCCTCTTCATTATCAACCACACAGCCAATTTTAGTGTTGTCTGCAAACTTCAGTACTGAGTACTGAGCCTTGCAGAACCCCACTGGAAACATCCTTCCAGTCACAAAAACATCCATCAATCATTACCCTTTGCTTCCTACCTCTAAGCCAATTTTGGATCCAATGCCACTTTGCCCTGAATCCCATGGGCTTTAACCTTCATGACCAGTCTACCATGTGGGACCTTATCAATAGCCTTGCTAAAGTCCAGATACACTACATCGTATGCACTACTCTCATTGAATTTTTTGAAGAGGCAAACATGATCCTCCCTTAACAAATCCATGCTGACTGTCTCTAATTAATCCTTGCCTTTCCAAATGTAGATTTATCCTGTCTTTCAGGATTTTTTCCATCATTTTCCCACCACTGAGGTTACGTTGACAGGCCTGTAATTACTCAGCCTATCCCTTTCTGTTTTCTTAAACAAGGGTACTACATTAACAGCCCTCCAATCCTCCGACATCATGCCCAGATCCAAAGAGGACTGGAAAATGACGGTCAAGACCTCTGCTATTTCCTCTTTTACTTCACTCCACAGCCTGGGATGCATTTCATCTGGGCCTGGGGACTTATCTACTTTCAAAGCTGCTAAGCCCCTTAATACTTCCTCTTTCACTATATTTATTTCATCCAGAATATCACACTCCTCCTCGACAGCAGTATCTGCATTGCCCCTTTCCTTTGTTAAAACAGATGCAAAGTCTTCGTTAAGAATCTTACCAACATCTTCCGCCTCCACACAAAGATTACCCTCATGGTCTCTAATAGGCCCTACGCTTTCTTTAGTTACCCTCTTACTCTTAATATATTTATAGAACATCTTAGGGTTTTCCTTAATTTTACTGGCCAATAATTTCTTGTGCTCTCTATTAGCATTCCTAATATCCTTTTTAATTTTGCCTCTTAACTTTCTATATTCCTCGAAAAATTCTATAGCATTTAGCCGTTGGTATATGACATAAGTGTCTCTTTTTTTCTTAATCCTCCCCTGTAAGTCCCTAGACATCCAGAGGCCCTTGGAATTATTTTTCCCAGCCTTTTTCTTTAAGGGCACATGTTTCACCTGAGCCTTCCAGATCTCCTCCTTAAATGCCTCCCACTGTTCCGACACTGATTTACCCAGAAGTAGTTGTTTCCAGTCCACTATGGCCCAATAACTCCTTAACTTAGCAAAATTAGCTTTTCCCTAATTCGGAACTTTTATTCCAGGCCTATCCTTGGCCTTATCCATAACCAACTTGAATCTGACTGAATTATGGTCACTGGCATCCAAGTGCCCTCCCACTAATACCCCTTCAACCTGCCCAGCTTCATTCCCCAAAATTAAATCAAAGACTGCCCCCTCTCGTGTTGGGCTTGCTACATACTGACTAAAAAAGTTCTCTTGAATGCATTTCAAGAATTCCGCACACTCTATACCCTTCACACTAAATTTGGCCCAATCAATATTTGGATAGTTAAAATCCCCTACTATTACTACCCTGTGGTTTTTGGACTTCACAGCAATTTGCCTACATATTTGCTCCTCTATCTCCCTCCCATTGTTTAGGGGTCTATAATACACACTCAGCAGTGTGATCACCCCTTTTTTATTTTTCAATTCGACCCATATGGCCTCATTTGATGATCCCTCTCACATATCATCCCTGTAATAGTTTATTTTATCAATACTGCGTTTCCCCCCCACCCCCCCGTCCTTTTTACCCCCCTCTCTATCTTGTCTAAAAATCCTGCAGCCAGGAATATTGATCTGCCAAACCTACCCCTCTTTCAGCCATGTTTCTGTAATGGCTATGTCATACACCCAAGTGTCTACCTGTGCTCTTGCCTCAACCGCCTTATTTGCTATACTCCTTGTATTAAAATATCTACCATTCAGCACAGGAGTTGTTAAAGGAGTTCATCGCGGAGCTGGAGACACATGCTAAAACGGTTAATGAATTGATACGGGAGGATAGGAATGCCTCGGCACAGGCAGCCATAAATGAAGTGTGCGTGTTATACGGTGCCTGGTTACTAGGCGAGGGACGCAATAATTTGGAGGACCTCCGGCATGGTCGCATCCCATCGTGGGTCAGCATCCGGCACCTCGCTGCACTCAGCCCGTATCACAATTCGATGAGTCCGTGTCAACTCCGTTTAGCTGCCGAAGCCTACTCAGTCCCAGTGGATTGCGGTCGGTCCAACCACTCGGTGATAGGTATTGTGTTGCGTATGCCGGTGATGGGCGGGACACCACAGCCAGCGGCGGTATACCGAGTGGAAAACATTGGCGTCTTACGGGAGGGGGTGCACGTGCGGTACCATGGGGCCCCACTGTTTGCGATAAAGTGGGAGCATGCCATGACCGGCACTGATCTCAAGGGATGCCAGAGCAGGGGCACACACGTCATATTGTGTCCCCAGCGCTTGAACGCGTTCGATTAGCCAGAGTGCGGGTTTAAATCATAGAGTGCAGAGCCTATTAATTGCACCATGGAGGTGGTGGCCCAGAGTCACGTTCCACCTCAGGCAGCATATGCGGACAACGGGATGTACTGCGTCACGACGAGCGCGGACCAGTACCGGTACACCGTGACACTTGGTGTCTGGTCACCGACACGACTTTCTGCTTCAAACCCCACACTGAAGTTCAAGTGGCCCAAGAGCGCATCCTTCCAATCCCAGAGCCATCCATGGTACACATCATGGTGAACAACACAATCCATAATCTGCAGCAGTAAATCACACAGTTCGGGTATCAGGTTCCTTTTCTGCCCGAACACCTCACAACGTTAATAAAAGCCGTTGTGCTCTCGCAGAAACACTGGGCTCAAGTTTCGGCCTGAGTTGCTCCTATTTTTTTGGAGCAACTAGTTTTGCATGGAGCATCTTAGAAATTGCAATTCTCGACATTTAGTTTGCTCCATTTCTAGTGAGTTAAAATAGTTTCATTTTAGAACAGCTTTTTTTTTCAAAAGGGGGCGTGTTCAGCCACTTACGCCGGTTTTGCAAGTTTAGGCAGCGAAAACTTACTCCAAACTAACTTAGAATGGAGTAAATGTAGATTTTTGTACGCTCAGAAAAACCTTGCTACACTTTATAAATTAGACATAGGGAACGAGAGATAGCGGGGGGGTGGGGGGAGTTTACAAGCATTAAACACTTCACTTTTACAAAGAAAGAGCCATCAAGAATAATAAATAAATTAATAAATCAACCAATAAACCAATAAATAAAATAAAAAAATAAAAAATAAAAACAATAAAAAAATTAAGTTTCTACTCACCTACTGCAGCACCGAGAGCCCTCCAACAGCGTGCTGGGACGGGGCCCCCCAGGAGATGCCGGTCAGGCGAGCCCCACCGCCGCTCAGGACTTCGGGCTGGCCCCGTCGCCGACGCCACTTCGGGGGGGGGCGGGGCCCGCACCCAGCAGATGATCGGCGCCGCCAAGGACTTCGGGCGGGGCCCACCCAGAAGAAGTCGGGCCGCCGCCGAGGAGTTCGGGTGGGACCCCGCTCTCAGCGACATGCTGGGCGGGCGGGCCCAGCCGCTAGCGAGGTAAGGGCTGTCAGGCCACTCGGCCCGGGATAGGGCGATGTTCCTTCGGCCAGGGATAGGGTCATCGCCCGGAGACAGGACGCGCTGGGAGGGCCAGGAGCTACTGCGCATGCGCGCAGCCTCCACTGCACACACGCGCAGCTGCAGGTACTGTTTTTGGCGCAGGGCTGTACCTCCGCCCCCAGCAGCTCCTGCTGTGCCGCGCCGAGCTGGAAACGGGCCTACAGCTCTCAGAGAATCGCGAGGTAAGTATTCGACGCAATTTCTATTCTATGAATTAGGCGGGCCTCTTTGATGTACGCCGTTCTAGCAGGGGTCCGAAACTTGAGGCCATTATTTTACATTGGAACAGACAAACCGGAACACAGGGGAGGAAATTAAAGGGATAAATTCCCCGCCCCGGTGGGACATTGGTTTGAATGTAGAAGTCCCTCCTTAGGTCCGATTTGCTCGCACACTCTTGTAATTGTTCAGTTTCTCATTGTCATTTATTTGTTGCGGCTGTCTTGCAAATAGCGAAGCAAGGCGCTGCGAAGTCAGTGGGAGGCCTCGGTTAAAGGTTGAACCTGAAAGGTACAAAATATTTACAGAGAAAAACAATGTGTTTCGTGTTTTATTTTAAAGGATGTATTCGGGGTGTCAAAAGTAAAGTGTAGAGGGTTGGTTGGACCACAACGTGTTTTCACCAGCTGACGTTTGATATTCCAGAAGGATTCTTGAAATATCATACAGGCTGTAAGATTCGGCAAAAACTCAATTCCGGTTGGAGACCTTCTTTCCACATGCTTCGCAGCACATCCTCGTCTTCTAGATATGGACGGAGAAGCTGGAGTCATGTGGGCCTGGACCACCAATCACTCTGCAGTATTCTCATTGATAGCAATGGGAACTCTGATTTTACGAGTTCCCATTACTATTAATGAGAATAACCCCCTCAAACCCCCCACAACATAATAAATTTTTAAAAACGCATTAAAAATTAATTGAAATTAAAGTTAATTAAATATTTTAGAAAAAATATATATTTGGGGGATTTTTTAAATGTGTTTTAATAGGGTTTAAAATAAACTTACCTTGGCGGACAGGGTTTTTACAATAAAAATGTGTATTTAAATTTTATTTTTATATGTTTTAAAACTTTTACGCTGGTAAAGGTAGGCTATGCGCCTGCTTTTACCAGGCCTAAAAGTTTCAAGGACATTCGCTGGGCATGAGATGAGCAAATAGCCCAATCTCACCCGCACGAATGTCCTTGCTGCGGGGATGCGGATATCTCGACAGATCAGAAAAGCTGGTTTTCGCCGCATGTGCATTGCGTACAAAAAACGGCTTATGCGAGGCCTCGCCGGGTCCGTACGTATTCCAGAATTTCAGGGTCATTATCTAATAAAAAAAAAGGCTTGCTTTTCTATAGTGCCTTTTACCACCTCAGGATGTTCCAAAGTGCTTTACAGCCAATGAAGTACTTTTGAAGTGTAGTTACTGTTATAATGTAGGAATCGCGGCAAATAATTTGCGCACAGCAAGGTCCCACAAACAGCAATGTGACAATCACCAGATAATCTGTTTTAGTGATGTTTGTTGAGGGATAAATATTCACCAGGACACAGGGGAGAACTTCCCTGCTCTACTTCAAAATAGTGCCATGAGATCTTTTACATCTACTTGAGAAGGCAGACGGGATTTCCAATCATGGCAATGAGTTCTGATCGACCCGAACCCTTTGGAGGTTTATTTTAGTAGGTTCCCCACCTGGAAGCCAGCCTGATTGACAGGCTTGGTTCACAGTCGGGCGAGGAAAGCTGCAGCAGAGGGCGCAGCCCAGGAGCAGGTAAGTTTCCTGCTCTTTAGAAATCGTGGGGGAGATGGGTGGGTACACAGTGGTTTGGGAGTGGGGGGAAATTGCACAGATCGGAGATAGATCAGGGGCAGAGCGGGAGGAGTTCAATGATCGTGGGAGTGGTCATCAGCAAGAGGTTTCCTTGCCCATGCTTGACCTGAAGCCAGCACTAACCTGGGGCAGGTCCAAACATGTATAACTTGAATACACATCAGCTGGGCGGGAATGAGAATGGCTGAAAGCATGAACATCATGGTTGATGGGCATCTTTTGTCATGGAATGGGAACCCATCAGTGAGACATTAAGTAAAGTGGCCGGGGTTTCAGGCCATTGAAAGACAAAGGGAAGCTATTTGACCACGGACTCATCGGTGCCACACATCGAGGTACAGCCCAGTTGACAAAGGAACAGGCACAGACTTGAGTTTGCTTTTCAGTTGGACAGCCTCAGGGGAAGTACAGCTGGACTTTTGGCGCGAGAAAGAAGCATTTTTGCAAGTATAAGAGCGGCAGTTTTAGTTGCCATCTCACTCTCTCTCCCCTCTTCTACACCTGTTTGCAACGCACAAGGACTGAGCACTCCGTCTGGGATGGAGAGAAGAAACACCAGAGAGCCTTGCTACTTCGACTGGGAAGCTGACCTTGAGACTGGACTGGAAGAAGCAGCGAGTAAGCCAGAGGAATAATTGGTGAGCATTTATCCCAGCTCACGCACCTTTAAGACCACTGCATAGTGTGAAAGGGTGTCATGTGTCCCGACCAAGCCTTAGGGGGATTTAGTGTGGAGGTTTTTGCAAGGATCATAAGCGTATGCACATTCTGTGGGACAGATCCAGTGGTGCAATTTTAAATCCGAGCAGGGGTGTTTTAGACGTGGGTACTTCACGTTAGGGAGCCAGACTGTGTGTTGTTCTATGTTTGTTTGTATTACACTACCAAGGTGTCATGTATCTCACACTACTGTAACTAACTGTATCTTACCATGCTATACATGACTGTAACTAGATATGACCTGTAACCACAAGCATACTTTACCACCAGGGGTGCACTTGCAGGAGACACTGCATATCTGTTCCACACAGGTATATAAAGGCAGGTCTCAGGCAAGTGCAGCACTCGAGAGCTGTGAAATAAAGGTGTAGGTCCAGAGTGACCTTGACTTCAGCATGTGCCTCGTGTAAGTCTGTACTGCAGGGTCAGGACTTTACAGTGGTGACGAGTTACGGGATCGCAGAATCCACAGAATGGCTACCAACGGCTCAGATGAGAAATACAATGCTGGAGACAATTGGGAGGACTTTATAGAAAGGCTCCAGCAAAGCTTTGTAACCAAAGACTGGTTAGGTGACGATAAGGCAGACAAGAGAAGAGCCCATCTCTTGACCGGCTGTGGCTCGAAAACATACGCCTTAATGAAGGATCTGCTGGCACCAGAGAAACCATCAAGCAAGTCGTTTAAGGAGTTGAGCACACTGGTGAGAGACCACATGAAACCAGCGAGCAGCCTACACATGGCCAGACACAGGTTCTACAACTACAGACGCTGTGTGGGCCAGAGCATAACCGACTTCGTGGCGGAACTTTGGAGGCTGGCTAGTTTATGTGAGTTCTCCGATGAACTAAGGAGAGAAGTACTGAGAGACTTTTTTATTGAAGGAATAGGCCATGCAGGCATATTCCGAAAGCTTATAGAGACCAAGAACTTGACCCGAGAGGCAGCAGCACTGGTCGCACAGATATTCTTGGCAGGAGAAGAAGAAACGAGGTTGATCTATACTGCGGGTTTGACAACTAACGAAACATCGGAACAAGGGGCTCACAGCGTGATACAAGCCGCTACCCCTGCACACAGACAAAGGCAGGAGAGCAGGCCTTCAACAGCAGGCAATGGCACCAGAAACCATCAAGGGCCACATGAACGGCCGTTCACATCTCATCAACCCACAATGCGAGCAATCAACTACAGACTGAGAGAAGCTCAAGAGAGATCAGCCAGACGCAGGTCATCTTTCGGAAACAATGGAAGCGGTCTGTGCTGGAGATGTGGGGGAAGGCACTCAACAAGGGGGTGTCGATTTCAGCATGCTGTTTGCAGAAACTGCAACTATACAGGGCATCTGGCTCGCATGTGCAGAAAAACAGCAGCTTGGCTGGTATACGAATCGGAAGGGTTGGAAAGCGGACCAGAAGACAGTGGGGACAGTGCCCGGGACGCCAAGGTACAGCAGGTCAACACGATCAATGTCCACTGTCCTTACAACAAGACGCCTCCAATAATGATGAGGGTCCTACTCAACGGGATACCCGTCAACATGGAACAGGACATGGGAGCTAGTCAATCTCTCATGAGCGTCCAACAATTTGAACAGTTGTGGCTGCACAAAAGCAACAGACCAAAACTCACAAGGATCAACACCAAACGAAGGACCTATACCAAAGAAATCGTCCCAGTCCTTGGCAGCGCCATGCTCTCAGTCACTCACAAAGGGACGATGAACCGACTTCCCCTGTGGATTGTCCCCGGAGATCTTCCAGCACTGTTGGGGAGAAGCTGGCTGGCAAAACTAAATTAGAAATGGGATGATGTTCACGCCATGTCGTCAGAGGAACGGACCTCCTGCTCAACAGTTCTAAGTCGTTTTGAACATCTCTTTCAGCCAGGTGTGGGCACCTTCAAAGGGGCCAAAATTAAAATCTACATCACACAGGATGCCAGGCCGGTCCATCACAAGGCTAGAACTGTGCCTTATGTGATGAGGGAAAAAATTGAACACGAACTGGAACGGCTTCTGCGGGAAGGCATTATCTCACCAGTGGAATTTAGCGACTGGGCAAGTCCCATCGTCCCCGTCATGGAAGTCTGATGGATCCGTACGAATCTGTGGGGATTACAAGTCTACCATAAACAGAGTCTCCCTACAGGACCAATACCCGCTGCCCAGAGCGGAGGACCTATTTGCCACATTGGCTGGAGGAAAACTTTTCTCGAAACTAGATCTCACATCTGCGTTTATGACGCAAGAACTGACCGAAGAGTCTAAGCTACTCACCACCATCAACACACATCGAGGCTTTTTTATGTACAATCGATGCCCATTTGGCATCAGGTTGGCAGCTGCTATATTCCAGCGCAACATGGAGAGTCTACTCAAGTCCATCCCGGGGACGGTTGTGTTTCAAGATGATATACTCATCACGTGCAGAGAAACCGACTCTCATCTTCGCAATTTGGAGGAAGTACTAAGTCGATTGGATCGGGTAGGCCTAAGAGTTAAGAAATCCAAGTGTCTGTTTCTCGTGCCCAAGGTTGAATTTTTGGGCAGAAGGATTGCCACTGATGGAATCCGCCCAACAGAATCCAAAACTGAAGCAATTCGTCTGGCAACCAGGCCCCAGAATGTCTCGGAACTGCGCGCCTTTCTTGGGCTACTCAATTACTTTGGGAACTTTATGCAGAACTTGAGCACGCTGCTGGAGCCTCTCCACGTGCTACTCAGAAAGGGGTGCGATTGGTTTTGGGGGGACGCCCAAGAACGCGCCTTCAATGCGGCACGCAACCTTCTATGTTCCAACAGTGGTTTAGCCTTTTTTGACCCAGGTAAAAAGCTAGTTCTTACATGTGATGCGTCAGCGTACGGGGTCGGGTGCGTTTTACAGCATGTCAATGATGCGGGTAAATTACAACCCATTGCTTATGCCTCCAGGTCACTTTCGCGGGCGGCGCGCG
The DNA here is from genome assembly GCF_044704955.1 of Pristiophorus japonicus. NCBI lineage: Eukaryota > Metazoa > Chordata > Chondrichthyes > Pristiophoridae > Pristiophorus > Pristiophorus japonicus. Next base: position 201,659,185 of record NC_091979.1, on the reverse strand, counting down.
GGTACGGCATGGTTGAGAAGGAGGCGCTCGCGTGCGTGTACGGTGTCAAAAAGATGCACCAATACCTTTTCGGAGCCAAGTTTGCGTTAGAAACTGACCACAAACCCCTCACGTCTCTGCTATCCGAGTGCAAGGCAATAAACGCCAACGCCTCAGCGCGCATTCAGCGGTGGGCACTCATGCTGGCGTCTTACGACTACACAATAAGGCACAGACAACTGTGCCGATGCGCTTAGCAGGCTACCCCTGGCGACCACGGAAGGGTCCGACGAACAGGACTGTGAGATGGTCATGGCAATCAATGCCTTTGAATCCACAGGTTCGCCCATGACAGCTCGCCAAATCAGAGCCTGGACGACCAGTGACCCCACGTTATCCTTAGTCAAAAGATGTGTTTTAACAGGTGACTGGGCAGAGGCTCGCGATGCCTGCCCCGAGGAGATCAAACCTTTCCATAGGCGCATGCATGAACTATCACTACAGGCAGACTGCCTGATGTGGGGCAACCGAATAGTTATGCCCTTGCGAGGCAGAGAGGCATTTGTCCGGGAGCTCCACCGCGAGCACCCAGGGATCGTCCTTATGAAGGCCATAGCCAGATCCCACGTCTGGCGGCGTGGCATTGACACGGACTTGGAGCCCTGCGTCCGGCGGTGCACCATTTGTGTCCAACTCAGTAATGCCCCCAGGGAGGCCCCCCTAAGCCCCTGGCCCTGGCCCACCAAACCGTGGTCGCGGGTGCATGTAGACTATGCGGGCCCATTCATGGGCAAGATGTTCCTCGTAGTCGTCGATGCATTTTCAAAATGGATCGAGTGCACCATTTTAAACTCGAGCACCACCTCTACCACTGTGGAGAGCCTTAGAACCATGTTTGCAACACACGGAATTCCTGACATATTGGTCAGTGATAATGGTCCGTGCTTCACCAGCGCAGAATTTCAAGGTTTTATAGTTGACCACGGCATAAATCACGTTAAGACGGCACCGTTCAAGCCGGCCTCCAATGGCCAGGCGGAGAGAGCAGTGCAAATCGTTAAACAAGCCATGCTAAAGATCCAAGATCCTATGCTTCAGAGCCGCCTGTCGCGACTGCTGCTGGCATACAGATCTCGTCCGCATTCGTTGATTGGGGTTCCCCCCGCGCAACTATTGATGAAACGGACCTTAAAGACTAGGCTCTTGTTAATCCTGCCAGACATGCATGAAATTGTTGAGGCAAAGCGCCGGAAGCTAACTGAGTACCATGACCGAAATTCGAGGGGGAGGTGGAATGAGATAGGGGGCAAAGTGTTTGTGCTAAACTATGGTAGGGGTCCCAAATGGCTTGCAGGGACAGTAACAGGCAAGGAAGGAAACAGGCTACTACTGGTTGTAGAAATGGACAATGGCCAAACCTGCCGGAGGCATGTAGACCAAGTAAAAAGTAGATTCACCAACAACACTGCAGAACCAGAGGCAGACTACAATGTGGAACTCACACAACACCTGGTGGACAGACAGAGGGAACAACCTGAGGAAAGGGCAGTCTCAACAGACAGCCCAGGCGAGATCCCAGCAATCATACTGAACGAAACAGACAGCCCAGGTGAGATACCAGCAATCACACCGAAAGAGGAACTGAGGGAAATCCTTATTAGTCGGGAAATTGTGTTGGGGAAATTGATGGGATTGAAGGCTGATAAATCACCAGGGCCTGATGGACTGCATCCCAGAGTACTTAAGGAGGTGGCCTTGGAAATAGTGGATGCATTGACAGTCATTTTCCAACATTCCATTGACTCTGGATCAGTTCCTATGGAGTGGAGGGTAGCCAATGTAACCCCACTTTTTAAAAAAGGAGGGAGAGAGAAAACAGGGAATTATAGACCGGTCAGCCTGACATCGGTAGTGGGTAAAATGATGGAATCAATTATTAAGGATGTCATAGCAGCGCATTTGGAAAGAGGTGATATGATAGGTCCAAGTCAGCATGGATTTGTGAAAGGGAAATCATGCTTGACAAATCTTCTGGAATTTTTTGAGGATGTTTCCAGTAGAGTGGACAAGGGAGAACCAGTTGATGTGGTATATTTGGACTTTCAGAAGGCTTTCGACAAGGTCCCACACAAGAGATTAATGTGCAAAGTTAAAGCACATGGGATTGGGGGTAGTGTGCTGACATGGATTGAGAACTGGTTGTCAGACAGGAAGCAAAGAGTAGGAGTAAATGGGGACTTTTCAGAATGGCAGGCAGTGACTAGTGGGGTACCGCAAGGTTCTGTGCTGGGGCCCCAGCTGTTTACACTGTACATTAATGATTTAGACGAGGGGATTAAATGTAGTATCTCCAAATTTGTGGATGACACTAAGTTGGGTGGCAGTGTGAGCTGCAAGGAGGATGCTATGAGGCTGCAGAGCGACTTGGATAGGTTAGGTGAGTGGGCAAATGCATGGCAGATGAAGTATAATGTGGATAAATGTGAGGTTATCCACTTTGGTGGTAAAAACAGAGAGACAGACTATTATCTGAATGGTGACAGATTAGGAAAAGGGGAGGTGCAAAGAGACCTGGGTGTCATGGTACATCAGTCATTGAAGGTTGGCATGCAGGTACAGCAGGCGGTTAAGAAAGCAAATGGCATGTTGGCCTTCATAGCGAGGGGATTTGAGTACAGAGGCAGGGAGGTGTTGCTACAATTGTACAGGGCCTTGGTGAGGCCACACCTGGAGTATTGTGTACAGTTTTGGTCTCCTAACCTGAGGAAGGACATTCTTGCTATTGAGGGAGTGCAGCGAAGGTTCACCAGACTGATTCCCGGGATGGCGGGACTGACCTATCAAGAAAGACTGGATCAACTGGGCTTGTATTCACTGGAGTTCAGAAGAATGAGAGGGGACCTCATAGAAACGTTTAAAATTCTGACGGGGTTAGACAGGTTAGATGCAGGAAGAATGTTCCCAATGTGGGAAGTCCAGAACCAGGGGACACAGTCTAAGGATAAGGGGGAAGCCATTTAGGACCGAGATGAGGAGGAATTTCTTCACCCAGAGAGTGGTGAACCTGTGGAATTCTCTACCACAGAAAGTTGTTGAGGCCAATTCACTAAATATATTCAAAAAGGAGTTAGATGAAGTCCTTACTACTAGGGGAATCAAGGGGTATGGTGAGAAAGCAGGAATGGGGTACTGAAGTTGCATGTTCAGCCATGAACTCATTGAATGGCGGTGCAGGCTAGAAGGGCCGAATGGCCTACTCCTGCACCTATTTTCTATGTTTCTATGTTTCTAAAAACAGACACCAAGGCAAACAACTGAACCACAACTAAGACGCTCCACGCGAGTGCGTAGACCACCTGAGAGACTGAATCTATAAAGACAATAAGACCTTGGGGGAGGGTGATGTCATGTATCTCACACTACTGTATATAACTGTATCTTACCATGCTATACATGACTGTAACTAGATATGACCTGTAACCACAAGCATACTTTACCACCAGGGGTGCACTTGCAGGAGGCACTGCATACCTGTTCCACACAGGTATATAAAGGCAGGTCTCAGGCAAGTGCGGCACTCGAGAGCTGTGAAATAAAGGTGTAGATCCAGAGTGACCTTGACTTCAGCATGTGCCTCGTGTAAGTCTGTACTGGAGGGTCAGGATTTTACACAGGGCATGTTTTTATTGGGTGCAGGTGTGTTTTAACTTGAGTAAAAGTATTGCAGCGGTGGAGACCGAAAAGATCTGTCTATGACTGTATATTACTGTTCACAACTATAATTCCGGGGTCTAGAACTATTGTAAGAGGGGTGATTTGAAACCACCAGGGGCAAAACACTCCCCACTTTCTTAGATCTGGCACGGTCTCATTGATACAAAAAATAAGATGTAACCTATTTGTTTCACAATTTTAAAAAAAACTTCTATTACTTTCTATGTTTTTTTTGCATTTTGCTTCATTGTTTCTCTCACAAAATGTCACTACTGGCAACAATCTAACTTGGGCTAGTTTGACTACAAATAAGATATCTATGTTTTGTTTTGACTGTACATCCACTTTGAGCATCGTCCTGTCTACCCACTGCCCACCACCCCACCCCACCCCCAAACCTAACTAGTACCGAGATGCACTCATTGCCCAGGATTACACAAAGAATGACCACTGGAGCACAGCTGACAATCATGAAACAGCCCAGCAAGACTCAAAGCCTTCAGGAGATGAATGATGAGAAATAGGCAAAAATTGTTTCCGACAATCTATCCCGCTCATAATTTCCAAGTAAGCACAAGATTTCGTAAATAAAAAGCTGGAAATCTGAAACAGGAACAGAAAAATCTGGAACACATTGCAAGTCAGTCACGATCTGTGGAGCAGAGGGAGTTGGTGTTTCTGATGCATTCCCTTCCTCAGCATTGAATAATAAGAGATGGATAAAATATCTTAATAGTATCCGAAAAAGGGGACAGGAGGGAAAAATAGCAAGCAGACAAACAAACACAGGGAAGAAGTATCAGTGGATGGATTGCTGGGTGAAGTAACAGATCATCTCAGTCACGTAATAGAAAGATGTACTGAAGAAATAAAACAAAAATACATTGAAGAAACAAAGGCTTCGTGGAATAGGAAAATGCCACAAAAATGGAAAACATAAAAAACTTGTATGCAGTGTCGCATTCCAAATCAGATACCAGACTACACTGCAAATAAGCAAATAATTTGCCAACAAGGAGGAATCCAGTATTTGGTGAGGTTGTACATTATCAGTTAGTATCGCTGAGTTAATATTCTAAGATTCTGCACCATTATCCAACAACAAAAAAAGTGAAATTACAACATATTGTGAAAAAAATTATTCCTCAACAAGTGGATGTCGGATAAAAGCAGTATATATAAAAGGTATTAGTAATGACTTACTTAGTATGTATTAGAAACAGAGTGGCCACAAAGTTCTAATGGCATTGTGCCTATAAGTAGCCCTGTAAAAGTCACTCATTATGTGACTCATTAACTTAAGTGAGGCTCCTCCTACGATGTAATGGACTGCTGTGCCCTTCCTGCCCCCTCCAAGCAATCAAAAAAGTGGCATGAATTCTATATAATTTGAATGAAAACCCAAAAGTCCGATTGGGAAAAGTGGAAATGCCAAGATTTTTCAACGGCTGCCTTGTGTTTAAATGGCCCGGATGGCCACCACATGTATATAAATTCACCCCCCCACCTCTTCTACCCCACTGCTCCTCTCTTTCCCTCCTTACTTCCTCTCCCCTCATCTCCCCTCTCATTCCCCTACCCTTCCTCCTCACTTCCCCCCTCCTTAGTATATTTTTTTCCTGAGAGCCATACTGAAGGGTGGATTAAATAATTAACCTCGACACAGTCTGTTAGGAATCAAACCCATTTAAGTTTATTTTACCTGCAAGGGAGAAAGCAGGCCGCAAGTCAGTCCCTACTGAACTCTCCGTACCCGTTTCTCTCCGAACAAAGAACACACAGGGTTTTTATACAGTTACTCGGCCTATAATGGCCGGACATTCAATACATGAGACAGACATTGATTTGACTGAACACAGCCCCTTGTCATTCAGGTGAAGCTGGTTCGTATCCCGCCTACCCCTGGGACCTTTCCCCCCAATGCATTTCTGGGTTGTGTATGCAGCTTTGGAATGTTATTTATCTCTCCTGTGCCTGGCTCCAATTCTCATGTTATTTGACCTCTGTTCATTTTGGGTACCGCTCTTGCTGAAGTGTCGGTCTGAGACATAGCATTCTCGTGTTATCTCTTGTTAGGACATGAGGGAGCTGATGAGACCTTGCGACATAGCGCAGATTTTACATTCTCGTTTCTTACTTGCATCTAATTCAAAGGATGCTTCTGCTTTCTGCACATACACACTTTAACCCTTTATTCCATGTCTGTTTTGTCTAGAGTGACTTATTGGCCCACTTCACATACCATTTGCTTCTCTTATGTTCCCTCAACCAAAATTCCTTACTCAACCAACACCACCAAAAAAGATTAACTGGCCATTCATCTCAGTGCTGTTTGTGAGATTGTGCTGTGTGCAAAACGGCTGTTCACCCACATAACAGCATTTATTATGCTTCAAAGTAATTTATTTGTAATGTTGGCACTATATAAATACAATTTGTTTCTTAATATATATTAAGCGGTGAATTGTCATTTATTTGAAAATTTAGCATAATCCTTAATTCTTATCCCTGAAATAAAATCAGAGCATTATGGACTCAATCTGTCAAGGGCAAATATAGAACCGGTCATGCCAATCCTAAACTGAAGGCAGGGTTATGCATTACAAAATTTATGCTGTTTTTCAGATTCTTACACTTCGAATCAGTGTTTAGCATCAGAATAGTTTCTAGTTTTGCAAGGAGGGGGGCAAAAGTACTACACCAAAAGAAAGAAATCGACTTTAAAATAAATCTGCATTTTCACCAAGGAAATACAAATTGTGACATAATTCTTGCTTAAAGCTGCATAATGTGTACCTTTCGTAAAAGGCATGTCTAAAAAAAGACATGAGGGCGGAGATATGAAACACACATTTGATGTGGGCATGCCTTAGCTAGAGTCATTTGCAATCAGTTGTAGGAAGGGGCTTTGTTCGTGTAGACAGACACGAGTGATCTGACCTTTGGGCCAGGGAACCCGACCTAAAACAGAAAGCTTGCAAGGAAGGAGAGGAGTAGACATCATGGCTCAAGTAGACATGGAGCAGCTGAGGAGCAGAGGTGCTGGGAAATCCATAGCGGTGCTGACCAGCGGGGGAGATGCACAAGGTAACATTTTCCAATTCCCTTTCCACCATTCAAATAACAATTTAAGAAAAAAACACAGCGAGAAAGATCACCAGAGCTGCCATCTCCGGACATAAAAAGCAATATTTGCAGCATTTCAACCTCTTTCCCCACCCCATTAATAAACGAGACAGAAACATGAGCGGATTCAACTCCTTGATAAAAAAGCACCTGGATTACGACTCCAGGAGAGATTAACCGGGTGGAAAATGTTTAAATAATCGAAATAGAGGGTGAGGAAAATAAGGTGGCCATCTCTAAAGCGTTGAATCCTTTCAGTGAAAGTTAGTTTTTCCACAGGCAGGCGTGGTTTTATTGTTCTGTGCGGAATATTTGATCGAAATATTTATTAAAGAATGGCACATGGAGCTTTTCCCTCAGACACGTCTTTCCTTTCCCTTGGTGCCCTTTTTCTCTTTGCATGCGAATGTTATTTAATGTTAATCTCCTATTTAAAGACTGTGAATAATGTGTCATGTCGGACTGACCTGGACTCTGGGTTCTTTCTCTAACGGACATTTCTCGAGCCCAACCACCAAATCCCACTGTCACTCGTCGCCATCATTGATATGGGCATAACGTGTGTGTGGCAGTGGGGGTTACATCTTTTTTAAGAATCATAACCTAAAAAGCGGCTTATTTTTGAGGGGAAAAAAACATACATAAACAATACAGTTAGTGTTTTTAATGGATCCTGTAGTCTTGAAAATGTCGTTTATAGATTTCCGTTGTGCCAGTCTGAATGATGGCGGCGGTCAGGTGGTGCGGACGTGCTGCCTGGCAGGTTGTCCCCGAGTCCAGAGGAATGGGCGGCAGTCTCTCAGACATTCTCATTCTCACTGCTCGGGATCGGGGGAGACAGACAGAAATCAATAATCCCCCCCCAAACTACTGCACTCTCTTAAAGATTTTATGCAAGGTTGCTACCATGTTTAAAAATTTTTTTTTACTTGTTATAGCATATTAAAGATGCAGCAGTTATAATGGGTGACTTTAATATGCACATAGATTGGGCTAACCAATCTGGAAGCAATACGGTGGAGGAGGATTTCCTGGAGTGCATAAGGGATGGTTTTCTAGACCACTGTCGAGGAACCAACTAGGGGGGAGGCCATCTTAGACTGGGTGTTGTGTAATGAGAGAGGATTAATTAGCAATCTCGTTGTGCGAGGCCCCTTGGGGAAGAGTGACCATAATATGGTGGAATTCTACATTAGAATGGAGAATGAAACAGTTAATTCAGAGACCATGTCCAGAACTTAAAGAAGGGTAACTTTGAAGGTATGAGGCGTGAATTGGCTCGGATAGATTGGCGAATGATACTTAAGGGGTTGACTGTGGATGGGCAATGGCAGACATTTAGAGACCGCATGGATGAACTACAACAATTGTACATTCCTGTCTGGCGTAAAAATAAAAAAGGGAAGGTGGCTCAACCGAGGCTATCAAGGGAAATAAGGGATAGTATTAAAGCCAAGGAAGTGGCATACAAGTTGGCCAGAAATAGCAGCGAACCCGGGGACTGGGAGAAATTTAGAACTCAGCAGAGGAGGACAAAGGGTTTGATTAGGGCAGGGAAAATGGAGTACGAGAAGAAGCTTGCAGGAAACATTAAGACGGATTGCAAAAGTTTCTATAGATATGTAAAGAGAAAAAGGTTAGTAAAGACAAACATAGGTCCCCTGCAGTCAGAATCAGGGGAAGTCATAACGGGGAACAAAGAAATGGCAGACCAATTGAACAAGTACTTTGGTTCGGTATTCACTAAGGAGGACACAAACAACCTTCCGGATATAAAAGGGGTCTGAGGGTCTAGTAAGGAGGAGGAACTGAGTGAAATCCTTATTAGTCAGGAAATTGTGTTGGGGAAATTGATGGGATTGAAGGCTGATAAATCCCCAGGGCCTGATGGACTGCATCCTAGAGTACTTAAGGAGGTGGCCTTGGAAATAGCGGATACATTGACAGTCATTTTCCAACATTCCATTGAATCTGGATCAGTTCCTATCGAGTGGAGGATAGCCAATGTAACCCCACTTTTTAAAAAAGGAGGGAGAGAGAAATCAGGGAATTATAGACCGGTCAGCCTGACCTCAGTAGTGGGTAAAATGATGGAATCAATTATTAAGGATGTCATAGCAGCGCATTTGGAAAGAGGTGACATGATCGGTCCAAGTCAGCATGGATTTGTGAAAGGGAAATCATGCTTGACAAATCTTCTGGAATTTTTTGAGGATGTTTCCAGTAGAGTGGACAAGGGGGAACCAGTTTATGTGGTATATTTGGACTTTCAGAAGGCTTGCGACAAGGTCCTACACAAGAGATTAATGTGCAAAGTTAAAGCACATGGGATTGGGGGTAGCGTGCTGACATGGATTGAGAACTGGTTGTCAGACAGGAAGCAAATGGGTACTTTTCAGAATGGCAGGCAGTGACTAGTGGGGTACCGCAAGGTTCTGTGCTGGGGCCCCAGCTGTTTACACTGTACATTAATGATTTAGATGAGGGGATTAAATGGAGTATCTCCAAATTTGCGGATGACACTAAGTTGGGTGGCAGTGTGAGCTGCGAGGAGGATGCTATGAGGCTGCAGAGTGACTTGGATAGGTTAGGTGAGTGTGCAAATGCATGGCAGATGAAGTATAATGTGGATAAATGTGAAGTTATCCAATTTGGTGGTAAAAACAGAGAGACAGACTATTATCTGAATGGTGACAGATTAGGAAAAGGGGAGGTGCAACGAGACCTGGGCGTCATGGTACATCAGTCATTGAAGGTTGGCATGCAGGTACAGCAGGCGGTTAAGAAAGCAAATGGCATGTTGGCCTTCATAGCGAGGGGATTTGAGTACAGGGGCAGGGAGGTGTTGCTACAGTTGTACAGGGCCTTGGTGAGGCCACACCTGGAGTATTGTGTACAATTTTGGTCTCCTAACTTGAGGAAGGACATTCTTGCTATTGAGGGAGTGCAGCAAAGGTTCACCAGACTGATTCCCGGGATGGCGGGACTGACCTATCAAGAAAGACTGGATCAACTGGGCTTGTATTCACTGGAGTTCAGAAGAATGAGAGGGGACCTCATAGAAACGTTTAACATTCTGATGGGTTCAGACAGGTTAGATGCAGGAAGAATGTTCCCAATGTTGGGGAAGTCCAGAACCAGGGGTCACAGTCTAAGGATAAGGGGTAAGCCATTTCGGACCGAGATGAGGAGAAACTTCTTCACCCAGAGAGTGGTGAACCTGTGGAATTCTCTACCACAGAAAGTTGTTGAGGCCAATTCACTAAATATATTCAAGAAGGAGTTAAATGAAGTCCTTGCTACTCGGGGGATCAAGGGGTATGGTGAGAAAGCAGGAATGGGGTACTGAAGTTGCATGTTCAGCCATGAACTCATTGAATGGCGGTGCAGGCTAGAAGGGCTGAATGGCCTACTCCTGCACCTATTTTCTATGTTTCTATTTCAGTCTCAAGTTTGATCTGTTTAAATGCGATTCCAATTTGCATTGTTATGTGTTTCATTTCCTGTCATTCCCCGACTGTGGACAGCTGTCTCTGTTTTTTGAGTGGTGTGTCTGAAAATTTCTAAAATGGTGTACTCGATATCAAAAAGTGTATTGAAAAAAGAAATACAAACTCATATTTTCATACAACCATGTGCCAGCATAAAGCACAGACGCAGCTCATTTAGAGGTCCACCTCATTCCTAACATTTCTTTTAGGTTGACCACTCTAATGGCAAACCAGAGGCAACACTAACAGTAATTCCTCACGCCCACTGAGCTCCATTCAATCTGTTGCATTTCCAACATATCTTTTTGACTTTCCCCAACACATCTCACTGCTGTTGAATGAGTTAACTTTGGCAAGTGATGAATACTGTGGTATAAATTCCAAGCTTAACCTTGGGTCCCACCTGTCCAGCTATCCAGAAACTTTGAAAATACAAAGCGAACGTTCTGTTGCATCAGGCATTGATTGGCCACAGTAATTGGCCACAGTAATTCTTTCAATGTTTTACACTTACTGTGGGTAAAAATGATAGAACTTGTACTTCTGTAATGCCTTTCATGACCTCAGGATGTCCCAAAGCACTTTACAGCCAATTAAGTACTTGTTGAAGTGTAGTCACTGTTATAATGTAGGAAATGCTGGAGCCAATTTGCATACAGCAAGCTCCCACAAACAGCAACGTGATAATGACAAGATAATCTGTTTTAATAGAAACATAGAAAATAGGTGCAGGAGTAGGCCATTCGGCCCATCGAGCCTGCACCGCCATTCAATAAGATCATGGCTGATCATTCACTCAGTATGCCTTTCCTGCTTTCTCTCCATACCCCTTGATCCCCTGAGCCGTAAGGGCTATAGCTAACTCCCTCTTGAATATATCCAATGAACTGGCATCAACAACTCTCTGCGGCAGGGAATTTCACAGGTTAACAACTCTCTGAGTGAAGAAGTTTCTCCTCATCTAAGTCCTAAAGGGCCTACCCCTTATCCTAAGTCTATGTCCCCGGATCTGGACTTCCCCAACATCGGGAACATTCTTTCCGCATCTAACCTGTCCAGTTCCGTCAAAATATTATACGTTTCTATGAGAACCCCTCTCATCCTTCTAAACTCCAGTGAATAAAGGCCCAGTTGATCCAGTCTCTCCTCATATGTCAGCCCAGCCATCCCTGGAATCAGTCTGGTGAACCTTCGCTGCACTCCCTCAATAGCAAGAACGTCTTTCCTCAGATTAGGAGACCAAAACTGAACACAATATTCCAGGTGAGGCCTCACTAAGACTCTGTACAACTGCAGTAAGACCTCCCTGCTCCTATACTCAAATTCCCAAGCTATGAAGGCCAACATACCATTTGCCTTCTTCACCGCCTGCTGTACCTGCATGCCAACCTTCAATGACTGATGAACCATGACACCCAGGCCTCATTGCACCTCCCCTTTTCCTAACCTGCCGCCATTCAGATAATATTCTGCCTTCATGTTTTTGCCCCCAAAATGGATAATCTCACATTTATCCACATTATACTGCATCTGCCATGCATTTTCCCACTCACCTAACCTGTCCAAGTCACCCTGCAGCCTCTTAGCGTCCCCCTCACAGCTCACACCTCCACCCAATTTAGTATCATCTGCAAACTTGGAGATATTACACTCAATTCCTTCATCTAAATCGTTAATGTATATTGTAAAGAGCTGGGGTCCCAGCACTGAGCCCTGCAGCACTCCACTAGTCATTGCGTGCCATTCTGAAAGGACCTGTTTATCCCGACTCTCTGCTTCCTGTCTGCCAACCAGTTCTCTATCCACGTCAGCACATTACCCCCAATACTATGCGCTTTGATTTTGCACACCAATCTCTTGTGCGGGACCTTGTCAAAAGCCTTTTGAAAGTCCAAATACACCACATCCACTGGTTCTCACTTGTCCAATCTGCTAGTTACATCCTCAAAAAATTCCAGAAGATTCGTCAAACATGATTTCCCTTTCATAAATCCATGCTGACTTGGACCGATCCTGTCACTGCTTTCCAAATGCGCTGCTATTTCATCCTTAATGATTGAGTCCAACATTTTCCCCACTACTGATGTCAGGCTAACCGGTCTATAATTACCCGTTTTCTCTCCCCCTTTTTTAAAAAGTGGTGTTACATTAGCTACCCTCCAGTTCATAGGAACTGATCCAGAGTCGATAAGACTGTTGGAAAATGATCACGAATACATCCACTATTTCGAGGGCCATTTCTTTAAGTAATCTAGGATGCAGACTATCAGGCCCCGCGGATTTATCGGCCTTCAATCCCATCAATTTCCCGAACACAATTTCCCGCCTAATAAGGATATCCTTCAGTTCCTCCTTCTCATTGGACCCACTGTCCCCTAGTACATTCGGAAGGTTATTTGTGTCTTCCTTCATGAAGACAGAACCGAAGTATTTGTTCAACTGGTCTGCCATTTGTTTGTTCTCCATTATAAATTCACCTGAATCCGACTGCAACGGACCTACATTTGTCTTCACTAATCTTTTTCTCTTCACATATCTATAGAAGCTTTTGCAGTCAGTTTTTAGGTTCACTGCAAGCTTCCTCTCGTACTCTATTTTCCCCCTCTTAATTAAACCCTTAGTCCTCCTCTGTTGAATTCTAAATTTCTCCCAGTCCTCAGGTTTGTTACTTTTTCTAGCCAATTTATATGCTTCTTCCTTGGTTTTAACACTATCCTTAATTTCCCTTGTTAGCCACGGTTGAGCCACCTTCCCCGTTTTATTTTTATTCCAAACAGGATGTACAATTGCTGAAGTTCATCCATGTGATCTTTAAATATTTGCCATTGCTTATCCATCGTCAACCCTTTAAGTATCCTTTGCCAGTCCATTCTAGCCAATTCACGCCTCATACTGTCGAAGTTACCTTTCCTTAAGTTCAGGACCCGAGTTTCCGAATTAACTGTGTCACTCTCCATCTTAATAAACAATTTTGCCATATTATGGTCACTCTTCCCCAAGGCGCCTCGCACAACAAGATCGCTAATTAGTCCCTTCTCATTACACGTCACCCAGTCTAGGATGGCCAGCTCTCTAGTTGGTTCCTCGACATATTGGTCAAGAAAACCATCCCCAATACACTCCAGGAAATCCTCCTCCACCGCATTGCTACCAGTTTGGTTAGCCCAATCAATATGTAGATTAAAGTCACCCATGATAACTGCTGTACCTTTATTGCACACATCCCTCGTTTCTTGTTTGATGCTGTCCCCAACCTCACTACTACTGTTTGGACTGTGCACAACTCCCACTAGCGTTTTCTGTCCTTTGTATTCTGCAGCTCCACCCATACCGATTCCACATCATCCAGGTTAATGTCCCTCCTTACTACTGCATTAATTTCCTCCTTAACCAGCAATGCCACCCCGCCTCCTTTTCCTCTCTGCTTGTCCTTCCTAAATGTTGAATATCCCTGGATGTTGAGTTCTCAGCCTTGGTCACCCTGGAGCCATGTCTCCATGATGCCAATTACATCATATCCGTTAACTGCTATCTGCGCAGTTAATTCGTCCACCTTATTACGAATACGCCTCTCACTGAGGCACAGAGCCTTTAGGCTTGTCTTTTTATCACACTTTGCCCCTTTAGAATTTTGCTGTAATGTGGCCCTTTTTGTTTTTTGCCTTGGGTTTCTCTGCCCTCCACTTTTACTATTCTCCTTTCTATATTTTGCTTCTGCCTCCATTTTATTTCCCTCTGTCTCTCTGCATAGGTTCCCATCCCCCTGCCATGTTAGTTTAACTCCTCCCCAACAGCACTAGCAAACACTCCCCCGAGGACATTGGTTCCGGTCCTGCCCAGGTGCAGACTGTCCGGTTTGTACTGGTCCCACCTCCCCCAGAACCGGTTCCAATGTCCCAGGAATTTGAATCCCTCCCTTTTGCGCCACTTCTCAAGCTACGTATTCATCTGAGCTATCCTGCGATTCCTACTCTGACTAGTACATGGCACTGGTAGCAATCCTGAGGTTACTACTTTTGAGGTCCTACTTTTTAATTTAGCTCCTAGCTCCCTAAATTCGTCTCGTAGGACCTCATCCCGTGTTTTACCTATATCGTTGGAACCTATGTGCACAATGACAACTGGCTGTTCACCCTCCCTTTTCAGAATGTCCTGCACCCGCTCCGAGACATCCTTGACCCTTGCACCAGGGAGGCAACATAACAAAAAGGTCATCATGCATGTTTGCGCCAGATTTCCTGGCAGCTATCATCACTCTTTCGTGCTGCACCAATCCACCCTCCCTCAGCTCTTCGCACCTCGAAACAGACTTTCCGGCTGGATGCTTGGAGACAAGGGCTATCCACTGAGGACGTGGCTGATGACACCCTTGAGGTGGCCGAAGTGTGTTATGACAGCCACATGTCCACCAGATGTGTCATAGAGCAAGCAATAGGCAAGCTGAAGATGCGCTTCAGATGCTTGAGATTAACTAATGTCTCACTATTCACTCTAAGTGACGAGTCCACTTCTCAGCTGGCAGACAAAAATGGAGAAGACCAGAAAGTGTTGCAAAGAACTACATTTACATGTGTCATAAATATAACTGAAACTTACCACTATCATTTTGTCATACACCCATGTGCATCTTTTCCGCGTGCTTCTACGAGGTGCAACCCCTGTGGCTTCACCAGGGCTAGAGGCAGGCTGCTCACTTCACTGTTGCGACTGCTTTGACACTTTTGGCACATGTCCGCTGGGTTTTGGCATCTGTGAGAGCCCCACCAAAGACTGGTCCTCCTGCAACAGTGCAGGGGCAGACTCAGCCATTGGGATCAAAGGCAGCATGTGGGGGGCTCTGACTGAGGGGGAGGCAACGGGGGAGAAGTGGAAGTGCTTTGAGAAGAGCTCCCACTTCCATGTACCCTCTCAACATCATCCCTCTCAAGGACCACCCGCATTTCCCTGCTGGCAAGGAGCTGGAGAGCACCTTGCTGCACATCAGTCTATATTTATATCCCTCCTCGAGATGAGGTCCATGACCGTCTGGCATTTGTTTTCCATAGCAAGTCATGTATGTAACCTTCATGTTACTGTAACCTTCATAACAACACTGCATACTGTATACATCTAAGAAATGTACACCTTGACCATAGGGGGTGAACTTGTGGTAGACACTCCTCACCTGGTCATCCAGGCATATAAAGGGAGGTCCAACGCATGGTAATCACTTCTTGGTCCTGTGAATAAAGGTTCAGGTCACAGAGTGACCTTGTCTGCAGAATGTGCCTCGTGTGAATTTACTGTAGTGTGTAAGGACACTACATTTGGCGACGAGAAACGGGAATCAACGACTCACGAGTGGCCACCGGTAGCACAGAGGAACGGTACTGTGTTGGTGAGATCTGGGACGATTTCTTTGAGAGGCTCCAGAAGAGCTTTGTCACGAAGGACGCATCTACTCACCAGCTGTGGACCTAAGACGTACGCGCTGATGAAAGACCTGCTCGCATCCGAGAAGGAAACCAAGATAATATATGCGCGCAACTCTGCTTGCAACTTTGCGATGGATCAGGGAGTTAACATTGTAAACGCGACTTAGAACCCCACAGGCAGGCAAGGGCAATTCGACACCATCCAGGCAGCAACAGACTCTAGAGTGGGTCCTCAACAGAGACAATGGCAGGTTGAATGGACATGTACGCCATCATGGTGGACAATGCGTCCCGGGATGGGGCCATTGACACCCATTAACAGAGTGCTCAAGAGTAATCAAAGAGACAATCAGAGAGGAATGCCTGGTAACAGCCCTTTTGTTCACAACGATCTCAGCTTATGCTGGAGGTGCGGGGGCAGACATGCTGCAAAAACCTGTAGGTTTCAACAATTTATCTGTAGAAATTGTAACTTCAGTGGACATTTAGCCAGAATGTGCAGGAAGCCCGCCGCGAGGCTAATTTACGAGGCAGATGAACCACAAGAGGGGTCTGCAAGGCAGGTTGATGCTTGGGACAAAGCAATGGACGCGGAAGTTCAGCGGGTTCATGTGGTAAACATCCACAGCTCATATACAAAAACGCCACCTATGATGATGAAAGTCCTATTAAATGGCATCCCGGTACGCATGGAGCTGGACACAAGGGCCAGCCAGTCACTTATGAGTGTCCAACAATTCGAGAAACTATGGCCACTCAGAGCTAGCAGACCCAAACTAGAACACATTGACACGCAATTACGGACGTACACCAAATACATCATCCCAGTGCTAGGCAGTGCAATGTTGGTGATCACACATAATGGGTCAGAGAACCGGCTGCTACTCTGGATTGTCCCGGAAAATGGTTCCGCGCTTTTGGGGAGGAGCTGGCTAGCCGAAATGAATGATGTTGGTTGAGAGATAAATATTGGCCGGGTCACTGGGGAGGATTCTCCTGCTTATCTTGGGGTGCCATGGAATCTTTTACATCCACCTGAGAAAGCAGATGGGACCTCGGTTTAACTTCACTTCTGAAAGACGGCCTAGATTTTGTGCTCCAATTTCTGGAGTGGGAATCGAATCCAGAACTTTGACTCAGGCAAAAGTGCTACCCACTGAATTATGCATTGCCCTTTCCCTGTTCTGTATTCGATTTTGGGCTTGGGATTAGGTGGCGAACCTGAGGATCAGTTCTATAAAAAGAGACATGATTGGAGTGTCATTTCTGCTCTCAGCTTTCCTATTAATGGGTATCCTTTTGGCAAGTCAGTGCATTTACTTTGTGCATATGACAGCTCTTGTCACTTCCCTTTAATGTGATTGTTTTATATACAGGAGCTATGTACTTTAACAAAACAAGTTTTTAATGCCATTTCTCAACCGTGTTGATGTTTGTTTCAGAAGGTTTTGCAGGCTGACGCTCCATAGCCAGCAATTTCAGAGATCTTTAAAGAGAGACTTGCCATCAGCACCCTGCGTTGTTATTAAGAAATAGAATGAACTCTTCAGCAACAATAATTTGCATTTTATAGCATCTTTAATGTAAGATTTCCACCTCAATTTCATTTACACACTTTTTCTCCATATTCCTTGATCCCTTTACTTAACGAAAATTCGATCAATCTCAATCTTGAAAATTTCAATTGTCCTGACAACCATAGCCTTTTGGGGGCATTTTGGCCAGGAGTTGGTCCGTTTTTTTTGGAGTAACTTGATTTTTGTGGCGTATCTTAAAAATCCCCATTTTGCATATTCAATTTGCGTCAGTGTAAGTGAATGATTTTTTTAGTTGAGTTTAGTTTAGTTTTTCTCAAAAGGGGGCATTACCAGCCACCTACGCCAGTTTTGGCCATTTAGGCCACTTTGGCCAGCTAAGAGTTACTCCAAATCTACTTAGGCCAGCGTATGTGGCCACTTCAGAAAACCCTTGCGGAGAGTTAAAAAATCAGCGCAGTTAGGTACATCGAGGCCATTCGGCCTGCATCTAAAGCACCAAGTCTTACAAAGCACTAAACAAAGCACAAAAAGTAATAAGCATTCAATAACAATTAAAAAAAAAAGAAGTAAGTCCTACCTTCATCTGAAAACTTGGCCCGGCAAGGCAGCGAGCTGATTGGTGCAGGAGGCCACTCGGCCTGGGATAGGTGCAGGACAACCGGGTGACCACTCGGCCTGGGATAGGGCCGGGGCGACCGGGAGACCACTTGGCCAGGGATAGGGGCAGGAACTGCCGAATCAGAGCACACACAGGCTGCGGGAAGCAAACTCACCGGACAGGCTGCAGCAAGGGCAAAACACAAGCAGCTACTTCAACAGCGGGCGGCCGGTGCGGGAGGCTACTCGGCCAGGGATAGGGGCGGGAACTGCCGATATCGGAGCACACGCAGGCTGCAAGAAGCAAACTCACCGGACATCAAAACACAAGCAGTTACGATTCCTTTCAAACATGGGCGATTGCCAAATTTCGGCGCCACTGCGCATGCGCGGACAACGCGACCAGACTCCAATGCGCATGCGCAGACGTCCCGGCACTGTTTTCAGTGCAGGACGCTGGTTCCACCCCCGTCTCGACTGGCCACGCTGCGCAACGACCGGGGAGATGCCGGACAGCGGCCAAAGTGGGGAAGAATTTTTTCACCACACTTCTGAATGGAGAAAAGCGCCGCATCTCCGGTAAGTGCGCCGAAAAAAAGGGGTGGGCCAAAATTGAGCCCATTGTAACCCATTTTAAGCACTGGTAACATTCTGGTGGATCTGCGCTGCATCCGCTCCAAGGCCAGTTTATTCTTCCTGAGGTGCAGTGCCCAGAGCTGAACAAAGTACCCTGACCAAGGCTCTGTACAACTGAAGCATACCTTCCTCCCCTTTTGTATTCCATCACCCTTCAGTTAAAGGCCAACATCCCATTAGCCTTTTACATTTCTTCTTTTATTTGTGCACCAGCTTTTAGTGATTTGTGTACATGGACCCCTAAATTTCTTTGCTCCAACACAACTCCCTGTGTCTCCCTCCCCATAAAGAAAATATTCTGATTTGTCTTTCTTACAGCCAAAGTTGATGACATAGAAACATAGAAAATAGGTGCAGGAGTAGGCCATTTGGCCCTTCGAGCCTGCAACACCTTTCAATAAGATCATGGCTAATCACCTCCGTATCCCTTTCCTGCTTTCTCTCCATACCCCTTGATCTCTTTAGCCGTAAGGACCATATCTAACTCCCTCTTGAATATATCCAATGAACTGGCATCAACAACTGTCTGCGGTCGAGAATTCCACAGGTTAACAGCTCTCTGAGTGAAGAAGTTTCTCCTCATCTCAGTCCTAAATGGCTTGCCCCTTAACCTTAGACTGTGTCCCCTGGTTCTGGACTTCCCAACTTAGGGAACATTCTTCCTGCATCTAACCTGTCCAGTCCCGTCAGAATTTTATGTTTCTATGAGATCCCCTCTCATCCTTCTAAACTCCAGTGAATACAGGCCCAGTCGATCCAGTCTCTCCACATATGTCAATCCTGATATCCCGGGAATCAGACTGATGAACCTTCGCTGCACTCCCTCAATAACAAAAACGTCCTTCCTCAGATTAGGAGACCAAAACTGAACACAATATTCCAGGTGAGACCTCACTAAGACCCTGTACAACTGCAATAAGACCTGCCTGCTCCTATACTCATCCCCTAGCTATGAAGGCCAACATACTATTTGCCGCCTTCACCGCTGCTGGGTACCTCTATGCCAACTTTCAATGACTGATGTACCATGACACCCAGGTCTCGTTGCACCTCCCCTTTTCCTAATCTGTCACCATTCAGATAATATTCTGCCTTCGTGCTTTTGCCACCAAAGTAGATAACCTCACACTTATGCACATTATGCTGCATCTGCCATGTGTTTGTCCACTCACCTAACCTGTCCAAGTCACCCTGCAGCCTCTTAGCGTCCTCCTCACAGCTCACACCGCCACCCAGCTTAGTGTCATCTGCAAACTTGGAGATATTACACTCAATTCCTTCATCCAAATCATTGATGTATATTGTAAATTGCTGGGATCCCAGCACTGAGCCCTGCGGCACCCCACTAGTCACTGCCTGCCATTCTGAAAAGGACCCGTTTATCCCAACTCTCTGCTTTCTGTCTGCCAACCAGTTCTCTATCCACGTCAGTACATTATCCCCAATACCATGTGCTTTAATTTTGCATACCAATCTCTTGTGTGAGACCGAGTCAAAAGCCTTTTGAAAGTCCAAATACACCACATCCACTGGTTCTCCCTTGTCCACTCTACTAATTACATCCTCAAAAAATTCTAGATTTGTCAAGCATGATTTCCCTTTCATAAATCCATGCTGACTTTGACTGATCCTGTCACTGCTTTCCAAATGCGCTGCTATTTCATCTTTAAAAATTGATTCCAACATTTTCCCCACTACTGATGTCAGGCTAACCGGTCTATAATTCCCTGTTTTCTATCTCCCTCCTTTCTTAAAAAGTGGTGTTACATTAGCTACTCTCCAGTCCATAGGAACTGATCCAGAGTCGATAGACTGTTGGAAAATGATCACCAATGCATCCATTATTTCTAGGGCCACTTCCTTAAGTGCTGACACATTGAACTCCAAGTCACAGTTTTGTCCACATACTTAGGCCAGAATTTTGCTGGCGCTCAGAGGCGGGTCGACAGCCCGTTGTCAACCCGCCTCCAAGTCAGTCTCCTAAGTGTCGGGTCTGCCTGCGCTTTACAGACTCGACACCAAGCGGTGGGGGTGCCAATTGACATAGTTAAGAGCTTGTTAAAAGGTACTTAAACAGCATTTTACCATGTACTTGCCATTTTTCCAGCTTTTTCACAAGGTTCCCGGAGCTCGGGGATCATGAGGCCAGGGATCATTAGGTCGGGTTTTCAATGACTACAACTATTTTAGCAGTGCACTTTAATCAAGTGCCCTTTGGTTAGAGTGTGGGCACACTCCAAACACTTTCAGACAAGTGCCCCCCTTTTTTTTTGAGGGCACTAAAAACAAATTATACAGGTGCCCCCTGGTTTAAAAAGGGGAGTGGGGGGCACTAAAACCAACAAACATAGACAAATTATGTGTTATGTATGTAAACCTGTAAATACCATGTCTAGCCACCAGAGGGCTTATCCCCTGGAGTCCCAAGGGATCCCACAATCCCTTGGGAGTACCTGTATATAAGGAGGCCTCACAGGCTGGAGAGGCACTCAGATCTGTAATAAAGGACTACGGTCACACCTTACTTTGAGCTTGAAGTAGCTGGTCTGACTCTTTATTTAAGACTTAAATTAAAATTTGGTTGCCGGGGGTGATGATGTACTCCATCCCTCCGGCGCCCGCTTCTTGTGGAAGGCCGCGAGCGTACCGGTGGACACTGCGTGCTCCATCTCGAGGGAAACCCTGGCTCGGATGTAACCGCGGAAGAGAGGTAGGCAGTTGGGCTGAACGACCGCCCGCTGCCTGGGCCGGCTGATGGCCCCCTTGGCCATGCCCAGGAGCAATCCTACGAGGAGGCCTTCCAACCTGCCCACTCCCGACCGCACAGGGTGCCCAAAGATCAGGAGTGTGGGACTGAAGTGCAACCAGAATTTGAGGAGCAGCCCCTTCAAATATTGGAAGAGGGGCTGCAACTTCGCACACTCTACATAAACATGGAATACGGACTCGTCCAGACTGCAGAAATTGCAGACGGCCTGTGAGCCCATGTAACGACTTAAAAACTTATTGCACAGGACTGCTTCGTGCAACACCCTCCAGGCCAAGTCTCCAATAAATAAGGGGAGGACTCCCGCATAGAGAGCACTCCTCCGGACGGCCAGATGGTGCGCCATGGCGTGTCTGGATAGCAGATGAGGATGGCAACGTGGAGAGTGTGCAAGAGCAGACCATACGGGAATCCCTTCCACGCAGAACTGAAAGGCACGGAGGGGATTTCCAGGAGGAGGCTCAAATTGTGAGGCATCGGCTCCCGAGGGAGGTTTCGGGGCTTGGCACCATGAATAAATCTACATTCCTCTGACTAGTTGATTGCTGCAAAAGTAGTATAAAAGCTACTATTGCACAGCTGTTCACTTTCCAATGTTAGAAGCTGGAGCCTTCAGGATTTGGAATATACATTTGAGCTGTATGACTGTGTGATGTGTAATGAGAAAAGACTAATTAGCAATGTTGTTGTGTGAGGCCCTTTGGGGAAGAGTGACCATAATATGGTCGAATTCTTTATTAAGATAGAGAGTGACACAGTTAATTCAGAGACTAGGGGCCTGAACTTAAGGAAAGGTAACTTTTTGATGGTTTGAGACATGAATTGGCTAAAATAGATTGGCAAATGATACTTAAAGGGTTGACGGTGGATAGGCAATGGCAAACATTTAAAGATCACATGGATGAACTTCAACAATTGTACATCCCTGTCTGAAGTAAAAATAAAACTGTGGAAGGTGGCTCAACCGTGGCTAACAAGGGAAATTAGGGATAGTGTTAAATCCAAGGAAGAAGCATATGAATTGGCCAGAAAAAGCAGCAAACCTGAGGACTGGGAGAAATTTAAAATTCAGCAGAGGAGGACAAAGGATTTAATTTAGGAGGGGGAAAATAGAGTATGAGAGGAAGCTTGCAGGGAACATAAAAACTGACTGCAAAAGCTTTTATGGATACGTGAAAAGAAAAAGATTAGTGAAGACAAACATAGGTCCCTTGCAGTCAGAATCACGTGAATTTATAATGGGGAACAAAGAAATGGCAGACCAATTGAACAAATACTTTGGTTCTGTCTTCACGAAGGAAGATACATATAACCTTCCGGAAATACTAGTGGACCGAGGGTCTAGCGAGAAGAAGGAACTAAAGGCAATCCTTATTAGTCAGGAAATTGTGTGAGGGAAATTGATAGGATTGAAGGCCGATAAATCCCCAGGGCCTGATAGTCTGCACCCCAGAGTACTTCAGGAAGTGGCCCTAGAAATAGTGGATGCATTGTTGATCATTTTCCAACAGTCTATCGACTCTTGATCAGTTGCTATGGACTGGAGGGTAGCTAATGTAACACCACTTTTTAAGAAAGGAAGGAGAGAGAAAACGGGGAATTATAGACTGGTTAGCCTGACATCAGTAGTGGGAAAAATGCTGGAATCAATTATTAAAGATAAAATAGCAGTGCATTTGGAAAGCAGTGACAGGATCAGTCAAAGTCAGCATGGATTTATGAAAGGGAACTCATGCTTGACAAATCTTCTAGAATTTTTTGAGGATGTAACTAGTAGAGTGGACAAGGGAGAACCAGTAGATGTGGTATATTTGGACTTTCAAAGTATTTTGACTCGGTCCCACACAAGAAATTGGTGTGCAAAATTAAAGCACATGGTATTGGGGGTAATGTATTGACGTGGATAGAGAACTGGTTGACAGACAGGAAGCAGAAAATAGGGATAAACGGGTCCTTCTCAGAATGGCAGGCAGTGACTAGTGGGGTGCCGCAGGGCTCCGTGCTGAGACCCCAGCTATTTACAATATACATCAATGATTTAGATGAAGGAATTGAGTGTAATATCTCTAAATTTGCAGATGAAACTAAGCTGGGTGGCGGTGTGAGCTGTGAGGAGGATGCTAAGAGGCTGCAGGGTGAATTGGACAGGTTAGGTGAGTGGGCAAAAGCATGGCAGATACAGTATAATGTGGATAAATGTGAGGTTATCTACTTTGGTGGTAAAAACATGAAGGCAGAATATTATCTGAATGGCGGCAGATTAGGAAAAGTGGAGGTGCAACAAGACCTGGGTGTCATGGTACATCGGTCATTGAAAGTTGGCATGCAGGTACCCAGCAGGCGGTGAAGAAGGCAAATGGCATGTTGGCCTTCATAGCTAGGGGATTTGAGTATAGGAGCAGGGAGGTCTTCATGCAGTTGTACTGGGCCTTGGTGAGGCCTCACCTCAAATATTGTGTTCAGTTTTGGTCTTCTAATCTGAGGAAGGATGTTCTTGCTTTTGAGGGAGAGCAGCGAAGGTTCACCAGACTGATTCCCGAGATGGCAGGACTGACATATGAGGAGAGACTGGATTGACTGGGCCTGTATTCACTGGAGTTTAGAAGAATGTGAGAAGAATGTTCTCATAGAGACATATAAAATCCTGACGGGACTAGACAGGTTAGATGCAAGAAGAATGTTCCCGATGTTGGGGAAGTCCAGAACCAGGGGTCACAGTCTAAGGATAAGGGGTAAGCCATTTAGGACTGAGATGAGGAGAAACTTCTTCACTCAGAGAGTTGTTAACCTGTGGAATTCTCTACCACAGAGAGTTGTCTATGCCAGTTCATTAGATATATTCAAGAGTGAGTTAGATATGCTAAAGGGATATGGAGAGAAAGCAGGAAGGGGGTACTGAGGTGAATGATCAGCTATGATCTTATTGAATGGTGGTGCAGGCTCAAAGGGCCGAATGGCCTACTCCATCTATTTTCTATTTCTATATTTATGCAGGTTGAAAGTATTTGCAGTGAACTCTGTATTCACTGTCACCTTTTTGGAGCAACCTCTCTCACCATTGACAGATCGCTATCTCTCATCTCAGCTTCAGCTGCCATCTATTCCAGCAACATCGGTGCTCTTGAAAAAATCTCACCTTAGTCCTGAGAATCCCACCATGATCAGCCCCAACACCAGCATCACCAGGCGCACCAGCATCACCACCAACACCACCCAACCTTCTCCGCAATCACCTGATGTTACACAGGACACAGGGGTTCAGCACCTGAACACATTGTTGCCGGGGACGGCCTCACCATGGCCAGATGTACTTCACTTGATGCTATACACCCTGGCTGCCACATGATGCGCCAGGTTGGTACCACCCTACACCAGTAGCATAAAACATCCCTGTAATGCCCAAGCCATTCCTTTCACACTTATCACCATTGCGGAGGGTACTGTTATGTCTCACCATTCACTACAACTCACTAAGCTGCTTTCAAAGGTGCCCACAAATCTGTCCAAGAAGGCAAAGTGTCGAAAATAAAGATTTCAATGTTTAGCAACACATCAGCAGAAACCTTACATGAACATTGGCTAAAAGACCCAAGTGGCTACCCTTGTGTGTTGTTAGTTGGTATGATTGGACAAGGGTGAGTGTGAGGGGTGGCTAGTGAGATGGGGATGTGAGAATGTAGATAGAGAGAAAGGGATATGTGGTGGTGCAAGGTAAGTTGGAGTGAGTAAGGATGTACAGGAGTAGAGTAGGGAAGACAGAGTGATGGGGATGTGATGAGTGGCACATCAGGTTGAGTGTGGCTTTCTACTGAGATCATTGAAAGGATTGCCCCATTACAGCCAGATCCTCCTGATGACAATCCGGCTTGTGCCCTCCTGTGCAATGACCAACCAGGCTGCTTTGGTCTCCTGGGGAGGTCTCTTCCGCCCATTGGAAGGGAAGAGAATCTGCCTGCGTGCTGCGACTCTACAGGGAGTCATGGGAGAGCATGGGTGCAGCCGTGCACCTTTGTGTAGTCATTGTGAGTGTTTGCAGCACCTCAGTACTGCAGAACACTGGCGGCACAACTGTCAAAATCAATTTGGACATGGTCCCTTTAAGGAAATCGGCTGATGATGCATCGTCAGACCCGCTTCCTTTTAATTGGCTGTAAACCTCGCAGGGCGTGCTTAAACAAGCCCCATCAATGTAAAATTCTTTTCACAAAGCGGGCTGGAGGCGGGAACGAGGAACAACCTGCCACCTACCTTGTCCACACTGGGTCTGCCTCAGTAGGCAAAATCGCGGCCTTAGTGTCTATATCCCTTTGTAACTTCTTGTTCCCATCTATACAACTTAAGTTCATGGGCAGCAGCGGAAAACATGATAAGGGAGAATATGAAAGGATTAGGAGAGAAGCCAAAAAAAGCAATTAGGAAGGCAAAGAGGAACTATGAAATTAAATTTATCAAGGAACATAAAACAAAATAGTAAAATATTTTACAGCCACATAAATTAAAAAAAAGGAAGGTCAGGATGGGAATAGGGCGAATGGAGAGGATAATACCACAGACAGCGATAGATGGCAGAAATATTAAATAATTACTTTGCTTCAGTATTTACCAGGGAGATAGAACAGGTGGAGAAAGATTAGTAATGAGTTAACTGCATTTAAAATAAAACGAGGAGATCTACTAAATTAACTAATGAAACTCAAAGAGGATAAAACCGCTGGTCCAGACGGATTACATCCGCACATTTTAAAAGAATCTAGGGAAGAAACAGCAGAGTCTTTACTACACATATTTAGTAATTCTTTAGAAAAATATGTCGTGTCAGAGGACTGGCGGGTAACTAACGTAATACCTATATTTAAGAAGGGAGATAGAACATAGGTCAGTCAGATTAACATCTGTGGTAGGAAAAATAATGGAATCCCTACTAAAGGAGAGAATATAAGAAGATTTAGAAACAAAAAATATAATAAATAATAACTTTTATTTATATAGGGCCTTTAACGTAGTAAAACATCCCAAGGCACTTCACAACAGTGTTACAACATGTTAGATATTGACAAGGGAGGGAAAGAGAGAAAAAGCAGAAGAGGGAAGTGTAAAAGAGGTAAAAGGCTCAGGTCTGAAGTGGCAGCCAAAATGTACACGCAGATAGACACAAGCGAAAAAACTAAATTCAGATTACATTGTCAATGTTGCAATAAGGAGTATACAATAGTAAAATCAGTATAATAAAGATTAATTATAATTAAACAAAATTAAATAATATATACAATAATTATAAATTAAGTTTTAAAATTAGAAAATCTGGAATTAAAGCAAATTAATAGGTTTTTAGCTTTCTTTAAAATTCATTCCCTGTCCATTGGTTCTTCCATATTAATTGAATCAATCACCGTCCTCCATCCTTATGATGTAATTACTTTTTCTTTCTCATTTTGTCCCCTTGAGAGGTCCGTTGAGGCTCCAGGCTCGCACTGCCTCAGTTGTCAGGGAGCAGCTTTCTTTTGAAACTCCCTCCAGCTGCTCCAGGCTCGTGCTGCCTCCGTTGTCGGGGAGCTGCTTTTTATGAAACTCCCGCCAGCTGCTCCAGGTAGTCAGCATGGATTTCAAAATGGAAAGTCTTGCTTGACCAACCTCATTGAATACTTTGAAGAGGTAACAGAGAGAGTAAACAAGGTAATGCAGTAGATGTAATTTATCTAGAGTTTCAAAAGGCCTTCGACAAGGTACCACATAATAAACTAATGAATAAGGTCAGGGAATGCAGAGTCAGGACAAGCAGCAGAATGGATAGCTGGCTTCAAGACTGAAAGCAGAGTGTAAGGGTAAAGGGTAGTTATTCAGAGTGGTAGAAGGTGTGCAAGGGTGTTCCACAAGGATCAGGGTTGGGACCAATGTTGCTCACAATTTATATTAACGATTTAAACTTTGAATCAAAAACACAATTTCTAAATTTGTGGATGACACCAAATTGGGAGGATAGCCAATACTGAGGAGAACTGCAACAAATTACAAGAAGACATTAATAAACTTTCAGAATGGGCATATAATTGGCAAATGAAATTCAACACTGATAAATGTGCAGTAT
Organism: Pristiophorus japonicus; assembly: GCF_044704955.1. Classification (NCBI taxonomy): domain Eukaryota; kingdom Metazoa; phylum Chordata; class Chondrichthyes; family Pristiophoridae; genus Pristiophorus; species Pristiophorus japonicus. The sequence goes on along the minus strand of NC_091979.1, from coordinate 201,631,838 downwards.
TACATTTTGATAAGAAAAATGGGGAGGTCACATATTACTTGGAAAATAAGAATCTAAATGATGTAGAGAAGCAAAGGGATCTAGGAGTACAGAAATACAAACCACTAAAAATATTGACACAGGTTAACAAGGCCATAAAAAAGCAAACCAAGCACCCGGGTTTATTTCGAGAGGAATAGAATTGAAAAGTAGTGAGGTTATGCTGAACTTGTATCTACCTTGGTAAGACCACATTTGGAGTACTGTGTGCAGTTCTGGTCTCCATATTATAAAAAGGATATTGAGGCACTGGAGAGGGTGCAGAGAAGATTTACAAGGATGATACTAGAAATGCGAGGGTATACATATCAGGAAAGGATGAACAGTCTGAAAAGAGAAGGCTGAGGGGTGACCTAATAGAGGTCTTTAAAATAATGAAAGGTTTTGATAGAGTGGATACAGAGAGAATGTTTCCACTTATGGGGAAAGGCATAACTAGAGGCCATCAATATAAGATAGTCTGCAAGAAATCCAATAGAGAATATGAAGAAACTTCTTTACCCAGAGAGTGGTGAACTTGCTACCACGGGGAGTGGTTGAAGCGAATAGTATGAATGCATTTAAAGGGCAGTTAGATAAGCATGTGAGGGAGAACAGAATAGAGGGTTATGCTGAAAGAGTTAGCTGAGGAAAGACGGGAGGAGGTTCGAGTGGAGCATAAATAAGGCCTGTTTCTGTGCTGTATATCCTATGCAACATTTGGATTGTCAACAGACCACCCAGGCCATCACTTACCCAAACATTACCTCGACAGGCCCACTCTCATATCCAACCTTCCCATCACCCCAGTTCACAAAAACAGTACCAACTCTTGACCTAGTTCACAGAGATGTTACACCCTATCCAACACTACATCCTTTCACAGAGTCCCTCTCTTCTCCTGTCCTCCCAGGTCATACTGATAATCCTCTTGCTCTCTTTTGTCAATTCAACATGATACTCTTCTCCAAAACCGAAATGCTGCAGACGCTGGATATCTGAAATAAAAATAGAAAATGCTGGAAATACTCAGCAGGTCAGGCAACATTTTTGGAGAGAGAAACAGAGTTAACATTTCCGGTCGACAAACTTTCATCAGAACTGGAAAAAAATTAGAGATGTAACAGATTTTAAGCAAATGCAGAGGCAGGGAAAGGGGGGGTGGGGAGGAGAACAAAAGAGAAGGACAAGGCATTGGTGCCAGCTTCTACCCTCTTCCCTTATTCTTCATTACCAACCAATCTCTTTCCCTCTGCTGCCATCCATTTCCCTCCCCTTCATTGCTCTTCATTTCCCTCCTTTCACTACCATCCACCCCACCTTTCACTGCCGTCCAGTCTTCCCTTTCACCCCCTTCTATCCAAGTGCGGTGGCTAATACACTGAAACTGGTCTTCCCTCTGCCACTCCCAGCCCTAACGGTTGTCGTCCCTGTTTACTATATGCAGGAACTCTCACGGGAACGGGAGTTCCCACTTACAATATACCGAGGCCACAAACTGAGTGGCTGGCGCAGAGAGTAGACAGCATTGGACTCGGACTGGGCGAGGGTGGAATGGTTACACTGAATTTTTTTCAGAAAACTCACTAACAGAATAAATCAGATATGGTGTTGTCACTAGGATTTCATTGGAGTGGTGGGATGTCAAATTTTTGTACGATGTCCTTTTGACCCGTGAATCCAAATGTCAGACACGCTATAATTAGTTCAGTTGCTGTTCTATTAGTCTCCACAGATCATGATCGGGCATTTGCTGCACATTATCTATTACCCTGTGTTTTATTTAACCGCACATAATCTGGGCTGACACTCCATTTTGGAGTATTGCGATGTCGCAGGTGCTGTCCTTCGGATGCGATATTAAACTGATGCCTTGTTTACTGGCTGGTGGTGGTTCAGGTGGATAGTAAAGATTCCATGGGTTAGATTTTCCACGTTTTTTGCATGCCTAACTTCCACTTAACGTCCATTTTACCGCTGAAATGATGTATAACGCCCATATATCGTCCATTTAGGCACAAATGGAAACTGACGTGCATTTTTTGGAAACTTATCGGCAAGCGTTGCTTTCCACATGTGTGTAATGCCGGGAAAAAATAATACCGCACGCTCACTTTGGGGGCAGAATTATCAGAATGGGCGAAGTCAACGCCCAGCGTCACTTTCCGCACGAAATTAACGCCGAGATTCAATAATACCGCCCGCCTACTTTTTTTTTTGTCGTAAAGAGCACATTTGGCGAAACTAATGCCCAGAAGATCGCCCATCGTCACTTTCACCACCTCGCACACATATCACCCACAATATCGCTCGCCCAAAAAACTGTCCGGAAAAAGTGGAACTGTTCTGGTGGGGCTGCCATTTTTAAAATCACAGGTCGCTTCATTCAAAAAGCTGCTTCAACTTCGGGGGCCTTTGGATTGACTCTGGAGTTCTTCTCAGGTGAAGTGACCATCTCAACAGACATATTTTCAGACTCTGGACTATTGGAGATTCATTCTAGGTGTATTTTAGTGAGAAAATTATTGCTTCTGATCAATCGCTATTATACTTTCAATGCAATGGAGCCAGCCATTTCTCAGCCTGCATCGATTAATATGCAGATGCTGCAGAGTGCAGATGGCTCAATGTGTGATGCACTTCATTATGTGCCCAATTTAAGACGTGCCAGAATGAGGAGGAGGGCCAGACCATACACACCCTGCACGTACAGGGAAAAGAGGTCTTACCTCGACATGTCCGACCACACCTGCCTTCGGAGACTGCGCTTCCACAAGGTGGTGATCAATGAAATATGTGAGCTCATCAGGCCAGATATGCAGCCTACCATCAGGATAGCACTGTCGGTCGAGGTCAAGGTCACCGCGACACCATCTGGTTCCTTTCAGGCCCCTGTAGTCGAGATTTTCCCTCTGTCTCACCATGCCACCCATCGCTGCATCAGACAGGTCAAGGAGGCCCTGTACACTCGAAGGATGGACTTTATCAGCTTCCCCATGACCGTGGAGGCTCAGACTGACAGGGCTGGAGCATTGTACCACATTGCTAAGTTTCCCAGGGTGCAGAGAGCAATACAGTGCACTCACATCGCCATACGGCCACCTTCTCCGGACCCAGAGCTTTTTCGTAACAGAAAAGCATTTCAGTCCCTGAAGGTCCAACTAGTTGTCAACCACAACCAGATCATACTGGCAGTGAATGCCAAATGTCTGGGCAGCTTTGATGAGGCTCACATCCTGCATGAGAGTGCTGTCTCTGACATCTTTAAGAGTCAGCCACAGGACAATGCTGGATGCTTGGTGATATGGCCTAGCCACCTGGCTGATGACCCCCCCCCCGCCCCCCCCCGCGTTACACCCACACCGAGGCTGAGAAGCGATACAACCAGAGCCACAGAGACACACGCAGTGTGGTCCACAAAACAATAATTGTGCTTAAGCAGCACTTCAGATGTCTGGACCACTCAGGAGAGGAGCTACAAGACAATCCTGAGCAAGTAGCTAAATTCATGGTCGTGTGTTCCATGCTGCACAACCTGGCTATCAGGAGGGGCCAAGAATTGCCAGAAGAGACTGATGCTCCACCTCAGGAGAGAGAGGAAGAGGACGACGAAGGGCTGGACGCTGACCTAGGGCCAGACAATCAGACTGGCTATGCAACCATGCCCACGACCTCCTCCAGACACAGGAAAGGGCCCGTGATGGCTACATAGCTGCAACATTCTTACGTGAGGAGCTGATATCTGAACGATTTGCCTGAAAGAACATTGCTGTGAGTGACAACGATGACACACTGCTGTGTGTGTGCAGCTCAGACATCAATGGTGGCCATCACCTTGGTGCCAGTTAAAGTTTACGTAGATTGAAGTTAAGTTTTATTTAACCCTTTCATGTTAAGGAATCACCAGTGTGTAATGGTCCAGCTATCTGAGACAATGCGCAACAAGGTTATGTTCAATAAAAAACATTTTATACCAACATTGGTCTGAAATCATAAGTATCACGGGCAATAACACCCAACCCCCGCCATACCCCACTTTTCCACCATTGACATCAATCAAATGTTCAACATGTCCAGCAACACAGAAGACAAATGCAAAGCAGGAGCATGGTCCCCTCCCCCCATACTGTACAACAAATTGTATACTCCCAGATGGAGATATAACACAGCCATCACCTACAGACATGCACCTCACTTTCTTTCCCCCCCCCCCCACTTCTTCTCTCCACCTCTACCCATTCCCCTCCTCGCTCCACGGCGCCTGGCCAAGGAGCTCCTCAAGCGGTGCCTCATTGGGGGGGGTATGAAGGCAGAGGCGGAGTTTCCACATGTACGGGCGGCGGGGTGCCGAGGTGAGAACATTCTCTGATGCAGAAGCAGGATCTTGGTCCTTGCTCTCATCTGTCGTTCGCAGAACCTAGGAGTGGAGTGCCACTCTCTGTGCCAGCACTATTCCTGGTTTTCGCATCCAGGGCCTCCGCCATCCGTGGAACGTACTCTGTCATGGTGGCCAGCTGTCAGGATATGTCCCTCAATGCTTCGATGAGCTGCTCACCAATGTCTACAGTCCTCCGAGACAACTGTACCATCTCTCCGCTCTCATGTAGCGCTCGTGGACCAGACCTGCTGCGTCAACGAAGTCTCCGCAGGGTCGGCGCTGTCCTGGGGACAAATGGGATGCCTTGTGACGAGGTGTTTGGGGTCGCTACCTCCAGAGCGGAGGTATGAATGACCGGAGGACCACCAGATGGCCTTGGGGCGGAATGGCTTCTGGAGCGTGGCGATGCAGGTTCCTCAAAGTCCGCGCTCTCTTCCATAGAGAACAGACCCATCGGATTGACGGGCGAGAATCGGAGCTCCTCAACAACAGGTGAAGGATCGTCCGGAGAGTCGGGCCCCGTACCCCACTTCTGGCCTCTGGGGGCCGTGCTGCTGGCTGAGCTGCAAAACACAAATGAGGTTATTAGAAGAGAAGAGGGTGCTAGGGTCACAAGGTGAGTCCAGCGCTACACACAGTATATGCACGACAAAAGCACCATCGCTATCAAAATCATCACAGACATCACATTTCATGACCATCAACACATTTGCATTGCAATGATTTTCATTAGGCCAGCATTATTTCCAGGAAAAATTTAGAAATCATCTACCATATATGATTGTTCGGATATGAGTGGGTGTGGCATCTATTGACTTTACATCACACAGTGGTGTAAACTTTACTCACGTGGCATCACTTCAGGGTCTGCACATGCTTCCGTATCTGTCCGGGGGTGCCTCCCCACGACTGCAAGCACCCGCTCCTCCATGTCAGTGATGTTGCTGAGGACTGGTGCCCTCCCCCCCAACCCATTCGTCTCTGCACGGACCTTATCGTCGATAGCTTCTTCTGTAAAAGGTGACAGGACGACATGGCATGAGATCATTGTGTGATATCATTGCTAGATACTGTCACAGAGACTGATACAACACATAACTGACAGATGTAATCATGATTATTATGATAATTATCATTCTTTACCTAAAGACTTATAACGTGACCGCAGGCTTTGAGTAAAACATTCCCGTTAAAAGTGAAAAACCTCACATCTGCTGATAGTCACTCATGACTGTTACAAATCAAATTATATAAATAGATTAAATGTAATACTTACTCTTGCGGATCCCACAAGGTCGTACCGTCGTTTGCGGCATTGGTTGCCCTCACGCACCTCATTGGTCGCCGTCAAGGCCACCTCTGCTATCTCGGTCCATATCTTCTGGCAGGCCTTTATGGTGGGCTTCCCACGCCCTCCCTGTGTCAAATCACCCCAGTGTGACTCGACCTCCTACAGGAGGGAGGCATTTGCCTCGTCCGAGAACCTCCTGGCTCTTTTGCGCCCTCCAATGTGCTCCTCTCCCACCTTATTGCTCTCTCCAGTGTCCGTCTCCACAGCGTGCTGTGATGCCTCCTCCTCTCCCTCCATTATAGACCAAATTCGGGCAAATATGTAGCTGGTAACAGCTAATTTTTGTTTCCTATTTGTTATAAGCTCTAAACTCTCCCTCATTCCTCCAAAAGCAGCCACACCACACCCACACACACCTTCAGTCCCTCTCAGCTCCCTCTCTCTCTCTCTCTCCTCTTCTGTGCATGTCATGATGACCCTTGACCTCCTGAATCGTGGGAATCGAGAATTGCCATGCCATTGCTAAGGACGGTTACACTTTACGGCAATTTCAAAAATGGAGACTAAGTGCTTTGAGAATGGGCGAGAAGCCGGCGATCTGAAAACCCATTTTTACTGCCCGCGCTGGAAATAAGGTCCATTTTTGGGCGATATGCACAAAAGTGTAAAATCTAGCCCCATGACCCTATTTGAAGACGAGCAGGGAGTTGCCCCGGTGACCTGACCAACGTTCCTCCCTCTGCCAACAATACCAAGACAGAGTAGGTAGCCATTCATTTTTTTGTGGTTTGTAGGATCTTGCTGTGCACAACTTGGCAGTGTTTGTCTACATAAAAATAGCCATTTTACTTGAAAGTAATTCTTTGTATATTAGAACGCTTCTAACAGGTGTGTTAAAGCACAGTATAAATGTTTTTATAGATGCCAACAGTACAATGATAGATTTAACCTTCCCAGTGTAGAATCTGTCTGGAGAGAGCACTTTGAGCTTATAACATCAGGTGAAGTACTAACAGAGGCAGATCTGCTACTGCTGCTGGATGCCATTTGAGACCATGAATTAAAAGCACCGTGTAGGAAGCACATTAAAATATATTGACAAATGGGGGTTTCCTATCTTATTGGTACCAATACAAGCCTAGTAATAACAATGAACATAATAGTTCACTTTTATTTAATTATATAGAACAGAAGGTTGCCATTCGGCTCATCGTGCCTGTGCCGGCTCTTTGGAAGAGCTTTTCAATTAGTCCCATTTCCCCAGCTCTTTCCCCATACCCCTGCAAGTGTTTCCTTTTCAAGTATTTGTCCATTTGAAAGTTATCATTGAATCTGCTTCCACCACCCTTTCAGGCAGTGCCTTCCAGATCATAACAATTCACTGAGTAAAAAAAATTCCCATCTCCCCTCTGGTACTTTTGCCAATTACCTTAAATCTGTGTCCTTTGGTTACCTGCCCTCCTGCCAGTGGAAGCAGTTCCTTTATATTTACTCTATCAAAACCCTTCAGAATTTTAAACACCTCTATTAATTCTTCCCTTAATCTTCTCTGCTGTAACTAATTGTACTTCTTGTACTTACAGGTATGAATGCTGCGGTGCGAGCAGTGGTACGGATGGGGATCTATGTGGGAGCTGATGTTTATTTTGTGTATGAGGTTAGTGCCCTTTTTGTGCTAATTGTCTAATACTGAGGTTTGAATGACCATCGGGCAGGACGAAGTCCTGTTATTAACTCTCATTTTATTTGACTGTCTTTGTTTGCAATGAAAACGGATGGCCTGGCCTTGGTCTCTATCTCCCTGGTCTGTTGTGGTATTTTGTCTATATAAGGTAAAAGAAAGTTTAAACTGGAGAGGAGAGGTGCTTCAGGAACCGTCTAAACCAAGGTTAAATACACAGTAAACAGTTTAGTTGTAGCAGAACTTCTTATCAGATATTTCAGTCCCTTTCCCTTCTGCCGCCCTCTCTCCTGAGGGTGCGGTTTCCTGGGTGCAAGTCACCCCCACCAGCAGCTAGACCAAATTACCATTCTTCATAGATGAGCCTAGAAAGCGAGTGCTAACAAATTATTCCCAGTGGAGGGCATAACGGCTAAGCCTGATCCTGTCCTGGTGCAAAGTCACACACGTTCTTCCGGCAGAGGAGCTGAGAAAACGATCAGGAACAGCATCTCACGTTTACATGTAGAACAGGAACTACAATTAATGTAATTCATTAACTGACTTAAGTGCTTTAGGGGGTCCTGAAAGGTGCTAGATAAGTTCTTGCTTTCTAATTGACTAGTTTTTTTAACTTGCATTCCCTGGTGTTTAAGCTTTCACACTAGTGAACAATTTACCTGGATCAATATTCTCAATCCCTTCATAAGTTTGAAAACTTCAATTAGGTCACCTTGACACCTCCCTTGCAACAAATTCCTGATCCCTGGAATCATCTTGGCTTTTTTGCCTTTGTCCCCTCTGGAGCACAATTTCGCCCTTCCTAATGATGAGGTCACTGACATTCCACATGGGTCTGACCAATGCCTAAAATAGCAACAATACAAGCTCTTTGGATTTGCACTCTGTCCCTCTACTATTGCAACACATTCCCTTATTTCCGTTTGTTTTTAACTTGCAGCTTGGATTGATGGTTTTAAACAGTTATCCATTATAACACTCTTCCTGAGAGAGTATGTATGTGATAAATCGACATATTCTCCCACTTTTGATTCGTTACTCCCATAACTAATTATCTAGGGCCGACAATTGCTAGAAACTAACAATATGTTAAAGACGCATGCAGTTATTAAAGCACTATTCAGCCATCAAGTTCAGGGAATTAAGCGATACGCCATGAGTTACAAATTTCCAGAACTTTCTGGTTGAATTGCGTCACTCCACTGTTTGCTTCGTACAAACAGCATCTCGCCCCTAGTCTCCCCATTACTTTTAAGAACTTGCTGCATTTGCACATTAATTGACCATTAAACTCATGGCAGAAAGTTAGGGCTGGAAATTAACAGCGTAAGTAACTATTAAACAACATGATAATTGCTAATGCAATGCCAATCAACCTCTCTGGCCCATAAAGGGAATAATTTAAACACTTCAATCTCATTTCTGCACGTAGAAAATTGTTGTTAGAGATTCTTTTTTAAAATGTCAAATTTAAAATAAAATTTTTCCATTCTGTCTCTTTTTTTTCTCTCTCTTTTAATCCAATCTTTCTTTCCCTCTTTCTGCATCTGATTTGACACTAATTCTATTTCCTATTCCCTTCCATATTTCCTTCTCCGTCATTCCTGTTTCTTTCCCAATCCTTAAACCTCATTGGTTAACGAGATAGACTGTTAGTTCTGACATTCACAGAGGTCCTAGATGGCACAGTTGCCCTCGCCACGTCGTTAATCAGCTCGCACTTCCAACTATTTACCGTGCCAAAATAATTACGAGCTGAAGGGTGAAGAAAAAAGTCTCACTAATACCGTACACTGTGAGATGCCTCGTTCCAGCAAAATCCAGCCCAATATTATGCATTAATTGGTCCGGTTTGCTGAAAGACTCAAATTCTGAATCTGGTGGCACTATTGCTCATTATTTGGACTGTCTTTTATTACTTATAAAATGATGCCATAAAAAATGACATTTAACTAAACTCTTACTGTGAGGAAATTCACACAGTAGGGCCGTATTGTTTCTAATCTCGTATAGGTCTGTAGTCTGGCTGTGTTTTACTTCGTTCCTCCACACCCCTCTCCACAATCTATCTTATTTGCAGTCTCTACTTGTGCTGCTCTGCACAGAAAACCGTGGTGCAGATTGTTCGGGTTACAATCAAGAGCTGGTTCTCCAATTTCATCGACCAACAGACACAATCACAATCCTCACAGTGTGCATAGAAATCTCAGAATCCTGTGAAATTGTTCAGTTGCCATGAAGCTGTTGCCTGGCTCATGGGTTGAATGCAGGAACTAGAGGCACTGGAGAGGATACCAGAAAGATTTACAAGGATGATACCAGAAATGCGAGGGTATACCTATCAGGAAAGGATGATAAGGCTGTATCTCATTTCTCTTGAAAAAAGAAAGTTGAGGGGTGACCTAATAGAGGTCTTTAAAATTATGAAAGGATTTAATATAGATACAGAGAGAGTGTTCAACTTGTGAGGAAGAGCAAAACTAGAGGCCATCAATATAATCTAGTCACCAAGAAATCAAATGGGGAATGCAGAAGGAACTTCTTTACCCAGAGAGTGGTGAGAATGTGGAACTCGGTACTACAGTTAAAGCAAATAGTATAGATGCATTTAAGGGGAGGCTAGATAAGCATATGAGGGAGAAGGGAATAGAGGGTTATGCTGATTGAGTTAGATGAGGAAAGACGGGAGAAGGCTCAAGTGGAACATAAACGCCAGCATGGACTTGTTGGGCTGAATAGCCTATTTCTGTGCTGTATATCCTATGCAGACAGGCTAAGTGAGTGGGCAAAAATTTGGCAGATGGACTATAATGTGGGAAAATGTGAGGTTATCCATTTTGGTAGGAAAAATAAAAAAGAAAATTATTATTTAATTTGGGAGAGATTACAAAATGCTGCAGTACAGAGGGATCTGGGGGTCCTTGTACATGAAACTCAAAAAGTTAGCATGCAGGTACAGCAAGTAATTAGGAAAGAAAATTGAATGTTGGCCTTTATTGCAAGTGGGATGGAGTATAAAAGCAGAGAAGTCCTGCTACACCTGTACAGGGTATTGGTGAGACCACACCTGGAGTACTGTGTACAGTATTGGTCTCCTTATTTAAGGAGGGCTATATTTGCATTGGAGGCAGTTCAGAGAAGGTTCACTAGGTTGATTCCTGAGATGAAAGTGTTGGCATATGAAGACAGGTTGGGCCTATACTCATTGGAGTTTAGAAGATTAAGAGATGATCTTGAAGCATATAAGATTCTGAGGGGGCTTGACAGGGTAGATGCAGAGAGGATGTTTCTTAGAACTAGGGGGCATAGTTTCAGAATAAGGGGTCGCCCATTTAAAATGGAAATGAGGAGGAATTTATTGTCTGAGGGTTGTGAATCTTTGAAATTCTCTACTCCAGAGAGCTGTGGAGGCTGGGTCATTGAATATATTTAAGGTGGAGATAGACAGTTTTTTGAAAGATTAAGGGAATCAAGGGTTATGGGGAGAGAGCAGAGAAGTAGAGTTGAGGCCAAGATCAGATCAGCCATGATCTTATTGAATGGTGGAGCAGGCTCGAGGGGTCAGATGGCCTACTTCTGCTCCTATTTCTTATGTTCTTATGTAATGTAATCCTATGTAAACTAATTTGGCAGGGGGAAGAGAATCAGAAAATAGCAGAGAGGAACAGAAATTAGATCTGAGGACAGACAGATATAAGCAGCAATAAAATTAGAAATATCCCAAAAATTGCAGGGACCAGATTGCGGAAAATAGCAAAAATGACAAAGGAAGTATTAAATTGTATGTACGTCAATGTCTGTATAGTGTAACTAATATGGTTGATGAACTGAAGGCACAAATTGCTACATGGGGTTATGACGTGGTTGCAGTAACAGAGACATGGTTCAAGCAAGGCCAGGAATTAATATTCCTGGTTACCAAGTATTCAGGAATGATAGAGAAGAAAAAAGTGGAGAGGACGTGGCAGTATTGATTAAGGATGATGTTACAGTTCTAAATAGAAATGATTTACTAGATGTTCGAGGATGTTCTATTTGGCTTGAGTTGAGTTGAGTTGAGTTGTTACATTGTTGGGAGTTTTTTTTATAGAACTTCAAACATTGAGAAGGAGATAAATGAGCAAATTTCAAAGGCATGTAACAAAAATAGAGTAGTAATATTAGACAGTAATTACCCAAATATGGACTGGTAAAAACAGTGACCACTACATAATTCGGTTTAAAGTAATTATGGAAAGAGACCAGAAAATATCGAAGGTAAAAATGCTGAACTGGGGAAGAGCTCATTTCAGTGATTTAAGAAAGGACCAAGCACAGGTAGATTGGCAAGGCGATTTCAGGGTAATGCTGTAACAGAGCAATGGAAAGCATTCGGGGAAGAGATAGTTCAGGTAAAAACTAGGCATATTCCTTTCAAGGGAAAATTTGGAGCATCAAAGCTAATGCGCCCTGGATGACAAGGAAATAAAAGGTAACAGAAAAAGATGGCTTATGACAAATGCCAGGCATAAGATTCAGTTAATAACCAGGAAGATTATGGAAAGTATAGAAGGGAATTGAAAAAGTTAAGAGAGGTTACGAGAAATGATTAGCAGGCAACATTCAATTGAACCCTAAATATTTTATAAACATATAGGCCGAAATTTTCTTTACCTTGCTGAGCTCTACCATGCTGCAGAAAATGAACTTGCCTTAATAGGGCCTATTAACTGTTACAATGGAGCAGGTCTGGTGACGTCATTCATAACGCGCTTTCAGTCGAGATCCTTAATGGGACCATGGCCACGTTAAATTTTAATTTTAATCTAGCATAGTGGGTATTGAATCTTCACTCTACAATAATGTAATAAAAGTTATATATGGGTGACAAAGAAATATTTAAATAATATTGTCATTAAGTAATATGATGCCATCTACAAACACAATCAAGAACATAATTTTAAAAATCTATTAATTGTGAGGTTATTGATGCTTTGTCACAAATCTACAGATGTGTATCTGTAACTGGTACAAATAAAAGATATGTGTGTGTATAGGTAATGTTCAAAATTAAGCAGATTTTAAATGTAATTGTAAAGGGGTAAATTTACAATCTTGTGCAAGTTCAGCGGAAGAGCTGCAGAATACCAGTGCAAGTGGTCCTTACGATGTGTTTCTGGGATTTCTGCAGCTCTTCCATTGACGTTAACAACGGACTAGTGAAAGAACCTCCGCAGAAATTCACATAAGAAATAGGAGCAGGAGTAGGCCATTTGGCCCCTCGAGCCTGCTCCGCCATTTAATAAGAAGATCATGGCTGATCTGATCATGGACTCAGCTCCACTTCCCTGCCCACTCCCCATAACCCTTTATTCCCTTATCGCTCAAAAATCTGTCTATCTCCACCTTAAATATATTCAATGACCCAGCCCCAATAGCTCTCTGGGGCAGAGAATTCCACAGATTTACAACCCTCTGAGAGAAGAAATTTCTCTTCATCTCAGTTTTAAATGGGCGGCCCCTTATTCTGAGACTATGTTCCCTAATTTTAGTTTCCCCTATGAGTGGAAATATCCTCTCTGCATCCACCTTGTCAAGCCCCCTCATTATCTTATATGTTTTGATAAGATTAACTCTCATTCTTCTGATCTCTAGTGAGTAGAGGCCCAACCTACTCAACCTATCTTCATAACTCAACCCCCTCATTTCTGGAATGAACCTAGCGAATCTTCTCTGAACAACCTCCTACGCAAGTATATCCTTCCTTAAATATGGAAACCAAAACTGTACGCAGTACTCTAGGTGTGGCCTCACCATTACCCTGTAAAGTTGTAGCAGGACTTCTCTGTTTTTATACTCTATCCCCCTTGCAATAAAGGCCAACATTCCATTTGCCTTCCTGATTACTTGCTGTACCTGCATACTAACATTTTGTGTTTCATGCACAAGGACCCCCAGGTCCCTCTGTACTGTAGCACTTTGCAATTTTTTTCCATTTAAATTATAATTTGCTTTTCTATTTTTTTCTGCCAAAATGGATAACCTCACATTTTCCCACGTTATACTCTATCTGCTCTAAATTTTTGTCTACTCACTTAGCCTGTCTTTATCCCTTTGCAGTTTTCTTTTTGTGTCTTTATCCCTTTGCAGTTTTCTTTTTGTGTCCTCCTGACAATTTGCTTTCCCACCCAACTTTGTATCATCAACAAACTTGGTTACATTGCAATCGGTCCCTTCATCCAAATCATTAATATAGATTGTAAATAGTTGAGGCCCCAGCACCAATCCCTGTGGCACCACGCTAGTCACTGTTTACCAGAAAATGACCCATTTATCCCGATTCTCTTGTTTTCTGTTAGCCAATCCTCTATCCATGCTAATATACTACCCCCAACTCCGCAAACTTTTATCTTGTGCAGTAACCTTTTATGTGGCACCTTATTGAATGCCTTCTGGAAATCCAAATATATGATAGCCACTGGTTTTCTCCTTATCCAACCTGCTCGTTACATCCTCAAAGAACTCCAGCAAATTTGTCAAACATGATTTCCCTTTCATAAAACCATGACTCTGCTTGATTGAATTATGCTTTTCCAAATGTCCTGCTACTGTTTCCTTAATAATGGACTCCAGCATTTTTCCAACAATAGATGTTAGGCTAACTGGTCTATAGATTCCTGCTTTCTGTCTGCCTCTTTTTTTTTTAAAAGAGGCGTTACATTTGTGGTTTTCCAATCCGCTGGGACCTCCCCAGAATCCAGGGAATTTTGGTAGATTACAACCAATGCATCCACTATCTCTGCAGCCACTTCTTTTAAGACCCTAGGATGCAAGCCATCAGATCCAGGGGACTTGTCTGCCTTTAGTCCCATTATTTTACCGAGTGGTACTTCATTAGTGATAGTGATTGTATTACGTTCCTCCCTCCCTATAGCCCCTTGATTATCCACTATTGGGATGTTTATAATGTCTTCTACCTTGAAGACCGATACAAAATATTTGTTCAATGTCTCTGCCATTTCCCTGTTCTCCATTGTTAATTCCCCAGTCTCATCCTCTAAAGGACCAACATTTACTTTAGCTACTCTTTTCTTTTTTATGTATCTGTAGAAACTCTTACTATCTGTTTTTATATTTTGTGCCAGTTTACTTTCATAATCTATCATCCCTCTCTTTATTATTTTCTTAGTCATTCTTTGCTGGCTTTACATAGAAACATAGAAAATAGGTGCAGGAGTAGGCCATTCGGCCCTTCTAGCCTGCACCGCCATTCAATGAGTTCATGGCTGAACATGCAACTTCAGTACCCCATTCCTGCTTTATCACCATACCCCTTGATTCCCCTAGTAGTAAGGACTTCATCTAACTCCTTTTTGAATATATTTAGTGAATTGGCCTCAACAACTTTCTGTGGTAGAGAATTCCACAGGTTCACCACTCTCTGGGTGAAGAAATTCCTCCTCATCTCGGTCCTAAATGGCTTCCCCCTTATCCTTAGACTGTGTCCCCTGGTTCTGGACTTCCCCAACATTGGGAACATTCTTCCTGCATCTAACCTGTCTAACCCCGTCAGAATTTTAAACGTTTCTATGAGGTCCCCTCTCATTCTTCTGAACTCCAGTGAATACAAGCCCAGTTGATCCAGTCTTTCTTGATAGGTCAGTTCCGCCATCCCGGGAATCAGTCTGGTGAACCTTCGCTGCACTCCCTCAATAGCAAGAATGTCCTTCCTCAGGTTAGGAGACCAAAACTGTACACAATACTCCAAGTGTGGCCTCAGCAAGGCCCTGTACAATTGTAGCAACACCTCCCTGCCCCTGTACTCAAATCCTCTCGCTATGAATGCCAACATGCCATTTGCTTTCTTAACCGCCTGCTGTACCTGCATGCCAACCTTCAATGACTGATGTACCATGACACCCAGGTCTCTTTGCACCTCCCCTTTTCCTAATCTGTCACCATTCAGATAATAGTCTGTCTCTCTGTTTTTACCACCAAAGTGGATAACCTCACATTTATCCACATTATACTTCATCTGCCATGCATTTGCACACTCACCTAACCTATCCAAGTCACTCTGCAGCCTCATAGCATCCTCCTCGCAGCTCACACTGCCACCCAACTTAGTGTCATCCACAAATTTGGAGATACTACATTTAATCCCCTCGTCTAAATCATTAATATACAGTGTAAACAGCTGGGGCCCCAGCACAGAACCTTGTGGTACCCCACTAGTCACTGCCTGCCATTCTGAAAAGTCCCCATTTTCTCCTACTCTTTGCTTCCTGTCTGACAACCAGTTCTCAATCCATGTCAGCACACTACCCCCAATCCCATGTGCTTTAACTTTGCACATTAATCTCTTGTGTGGGACCTTGTCGAAAGCCTTCTGAAAGTCCAAATATACCACATCAACTGGTTCTCCCTTGTCCACTCTACTGGAAACATCCTCAAAAAATTCTAGAAAATTTGTCAAGCATGATTTCCCTTTCACAAATCCATGCTGACTTGGACCTATCATATTACCTCTTTCCAAATGCGCTGCTATGACATCCTTAATAATTGATTCCATCATTTTACCCACTACCGATGTCAGGCTGACCGGTCTATAATTCCCTGTTTTCTCTCTCCCTCCTTTTTTAAAAAGTGTGGTTACATTGGCTACCCTCCACTCCATAGGAACTGATCCAGAGTCAATGGAATGTTGGAAAATGACTGTCAATGCATCCACTATTTCCAAGGCCACCTCCTTAAGTACTCTGGGATGCAGTCCATCAGGCCCTGGGGATTTATCGGCCTTCAATCCCATCAATTTCCCCAACACAATTTCCCGACTAATAACGATTTCCCTCAGTTCCTCCTCCTTACTAGACCCTCCGACCCCTTTTATATCCGGAAGGTTGTTTGTGTCCTCCTCAGTGAATACCGAACCAAAGTACTTGTTCAATTGGTCCGCCATTTCTTTGTTCCCCGTTATGACTTCCCCTGATTCTGACTGCAGGGGACCTACGTTTGTCTTTACTAACCTTTTTCTCTTTACATATCTATAGAAACTTTTGCAATCCGTCTTAATGTTCCCTGCAAGCTTCTTCTCGTACTCCATTTTCCCTGCCCTAATCAAACCCTTTGTCCTCCTCTGCTGAGTTCTAAATTTCTCCCAGTCCCCGGGTTCGCTGCTGTTTCTGGCCAATTTGTATGCCACTTCCTTAGCTTTAATGCTATCCCTGATTTCCCTTGATAGCCACAGTTGAGCCACCTTCCCTTTTTTATTTTTACGCCAGACAGGAATGTACAATTGTTGTAGTTCATCCATGCGGTCTCTAAATGTCTGCCATTGCCCATCCACAGTCAACCCCTTCAGTATCATTCGCCAATCTATCCTAGCCAATTCACGCCTCATACCTTCAAAGTTACCCTTCTTTAAGTTCTGGACCATGGTCTCTGAATTAGCTGTTTCATTCTCCATCCTAATGCAGAATTCCACCATATTATGGTCACTCTTCCCCAAGGGGCCTCGCACAACGAGATTGCTAATTAATCCTCTCTCATTACACAACACCCAGTCTAAGATGGCCTCCCCCCTAGTTGGTTCCTCGACATATTGGTCTAAAAAACCATCCCTTATGCACTCCAGGAAATCCTCCTCCACCATATTGCTTCCAGTTTGGTTCACCCAATCTATGTGCATATTAAAGTCACCCATTATAACTGCTGCACCTTTATTGCACGCACCCCTAATTTCATGTTTGATGCCCTCCCCAACATCACTACTACTGTTTGGAGGTCTGTACACAACTCCCACTAACGTTTTTTGCTCTTTGGTATTCTGCAGCTCTACCCATATAGATTCCACATCATCCAAGCTAACGTCCTTCCGAACTATTGCCTTAATTTGCTCCTTAACCAGCAATGCTACCCCACCTTTGAAAAGTTTCCCAATCCTCTGGCCTACCACTAGTCTTGGCCACTTTGTAAGCCCTTGTTTTCAATTTGATACCATCCCTTATTTCCTTAGTTAGCCATGGATGGTTATCCCTTCTCTTACAGTCTTTCCTTCTCATTGGGATATACTTTTGTTGAGAGTTATGAAATATCTCCTTAAATGTTTGCCACTGCTCATCAACTGTCCCACACTTTAATCTATTTTCCCAGTCCACTTTAGCCAACTCTGCCTTCATACCTTTGTAGTCTCCTTTATTTAAGCAAAAAGCAACAGCAAAATACACCCTAAATCACAGACTGAAAAATTAAATGACATATTCAGGGACTGAAAGCAAATTGAATCAGTGGAATGAGTGATGAGAATGAAATTGTTACGATTGATGACAATTTAAAATCATGTGTGACTGGAAATCTCTCCAGCATCGAGTCATTGACCATGCTCAATCAGCTCCGATGAACGGGCCACATTGTTCGTATGTCCGATGCTAGACTCCCGAAACAAGCACTCTACTCCGAGCTACATCACGGCAAGCAAGCCCGAGGAGGGCAGAGAAAACGCTTCAAGGACATCCTCAAAGTCTCCTTGAAAAAATGTAACATCCGTACCGACTCTTGGGAATACCTGGCCCAAGGCCGCTCAAAGTGGAGGAGAAGCATCCGAGAAGGCGCACAACACTTTGAGTCTCTTCGCCGGGAGTATGCGGAAGCCAAGTACAAAGAGCGTATGACAAATTAAGCACCCCACCCACCCGTCCCTTCAACCACTGTCTGCCCCACCTGTGACAGAGACTGTATTGGTCTCATCAGTCACCTTAGAACTCATTTTAGTCTGGAAGCAAGGCATCCTTGACTCTGGGGGACTGCCTAAGAAGAGAACACTATTCAAGAAAGGGAAGAGGGATAAACCAGGCCAGTCAGTCTAACATCAGTGGTCAGGATGTTATTGGAAACTATTATCAGGGACAAAATAAACTGTTATTTGGAAAGGTTTAGGTTAATCAAGGAGAGCCAGCATGGATTTGTTAAAGGTAAATCGTGTCTGATTGACTTGATTGAATTATTTGATGAAGTAACAGAGCAGGTTGATCAAGGTACTGCAGTAGATGTATATATGGACTTTCGGAAGGCATTCGACAAAATGCTACATAGGAGACATATTAAGAAGATGGAAGCCCATTTAATTAAGGGGAAAGTAGAGATATGGATACAAAATTGGCTCAGTGACAGGAAGCAAATGGTAGTGGTGGATGGATACTTTTCGGACTGGGAGGTGGTTTGCAGTGGTGTTCCACAAGGGTCAGTTTTGGGTCCATTACTCTTTTCAATGTTTATTAATGATTTGAACTTGGGTGTAGGAACAGCATTATAAAGTTTGCAGATGATCCAAAACTTGGCAAACATAAGAACATAAGAAATAGGAACAGGAGTAGGCCATACAGCCTCTCGAGCCTGCTCCGTCATTCAATAAGATTATGGCTGATCTGATCATAGACTCAGCTCCACTTCCCCGCCCGCTCCCCATAATCCCTTATCGTTTAAGAAACTGTCTATTTCTGTCTTAAATTTCTTCAATGTCCCAGCTTCCACAGGTCTCATAGGCAGCGAATTCCACAGATTTACAACTCTCTGAGAGAAGAAATTTCTCATCTCATTTTAAAATGGACGGCCTCTAGTTCTAGTCTCCCCTATCAGTGGAAACATCCTCCCCGCATCCACCTTGTCAAGCTCCCTCATAATCTTATATGTTTCGATAAGATCACCTCTCCTGAACTCCAATGATTAGAGACCCAACCTACTCAACCTTTCCTCATATGTCAACCCCCTCATCTCCGGAATCAACCTAGCGAACCTTCTCTGAACTGCCTCCATAGCAAGTATATCCTTTCGTAAATATGGAAACCAAAACTGCACACAGTATTCCAGGTGTGGTCTCACCAATACCCTGTACAACTGTAGCAAGACTTCCCTGCTTTTATACTCCATCCCCTTTGCAGTAAAGGCCAAGATTCCATCGGCCTTCCTGATCACTTGCTGTACCTGCATACTATCCTCTTGTGTTTCATGCACAAGTACCCCCAGGTCCCGTTGTACTGCAGCACTTTTCAATCTTTCTCTATTTAAATAATAACTTGCTTTTCATTTTTTTTCTGCCAAAGTGCATGATCTCACACTCTCCAACATTATACTCCATCTGCCAAATTTTTGCCCACTCACTTAGCCTGTCTATGTCCTTTTGCAGATTTTTTGTGTCCTCCTCACACATTGCTTTTCCTCCCATCTTTGTATCGTCTTGTATCAGAAAACTTGGCTACGTTACACTCTGTCCCTTCTTCCAAGTCGTTAATATAGATTGTAAACAGTTGGGGTCCCAGCACTGATCCTTGTGGCACCCCACTAGTTCCTGGTTGCCAACCAGAGAATGAACCATTTATCCCGACTCTCTATTTCTGTTAGATAACCAATCCTCTATCCATGCTAATATATTACCCCCAACCCCGTGAACTTTTATCTTGTGCAGTAACCTTTTATGTGGCACCTTGTCAAATGCCTTCTGGAAGTCCAAATACACCACATCCACTGGTTCTCCTTTATCCATCCTGTTCGTTACATCTTCAAAGTAGTAGATTATGATGAGGGTAGTTATAGATTTCAGAATAGCATAGACAGGACGGTGAAATGGGCAGAAGCATGTCAGATGGAGCTCAAGGCAAAGAAGTGATACACTTTGGGAGGACTAATATGGAAAGACAGTGTACTATAAATGGCACATTTTTGAAAAGTGTCGCTGAGCAGAGAGACCTTGGTGTCCAGATACATACATCCTTAAAAATGTAAGGCAGGTTGATAAGGTGGTTGTATAGTATATGGGTTACTAGGGTTTATAAATAGACGAATGAAATATAAAAGCCAAGAGATCATGCTATAACTTTATAACTCACTCGTTAGGTCTCAGCTGGAGTATTGTGGGCAATTCTGGGCACCACACTTTAGGAAAGATGTTGGAGCTAAATTTGCAGTCTGACGCTTCCTGCGGGCGGATGCCTATGACCAGCAAAAAATCTACACGCTTGCCTTCTGCCTCGGGATCCACGACTTGCACTCCTGGGACTCTATGCATAGGCCTGTGTAGTGACCCACATATCCCAAGGGTGCATGCAGTTTGCAAACGTCCCGGGATCACATGGGCCAGCCCACCCAATGAAAAAAGTAGATCCCCATTCATGCTTATGGGGATTCCGTATGTACAGAACCCCCATTAGCATGAATGGGGATCATGTAAAAAATACATTTAACATAACAAATACATTTTAAAAAATTATGGCCCAGAAATCCCGGCCTGGGAAGGCATCGCAAAAGGCTTTTCTGATCTGTCAAGTTTCTGGCTTGACAGATCCTCCGCAACTCGGGAACGAGGACATTTGTATGGGCAAGATTGCGGTATTTACCCATATCTTGCCCACAAATGTCCTGAAAACTCTTGTGCCTGATAAAAGCAGACGCATAGCCTATTTTTAAATGCGTAAGAGTTTTAAAACATACAAAAACATAATAAAATAAAATTTTAAAACACATTTTATTGTTTAAAAACCCTCCCCACTATGATATGTTTATTTTAAACCCTAATTTTAAAAAAAACTTTTTTAAAAATCGGGAAAAAAAATTTTTTATGACATAAATAATTTTAACTTAAATTAATGTTAAATATGTGGTGTATTTTTTCTATTTTTTATTAGTGTTTTGGGTGTTTGTGGGGCTTTCTCAATCGTAATAATGGGAACTCCAACTTACGGAGTTCCCATTATTATGAATGAGAAAATACTTTACTTGGATCGGCTGCTCAGAGCCATGTGACTGCAGCTCCAGCTCTGCGGATGTCCTGACATGCATGCGCTCCGACGCGCAGTCACTGGAGGCCTCCGGACTGGGATCGCTCGTGGCAGGTTCTGCTAAGTATGCATATTTTTCCCTTTTTTAGCCGATCGCCTGCGGGAAGCAGCCGACCGGGATTTCCAGGCCTACATATTTAGGGCCCAAAATTCACCACCATTTAGCGCCACATTCTTGGAGGTATCACTGTTTTTTGGAGCTAACTTAATTTTGCAAGTTTCGCCAAGGGTATAACTCCGTCCTTAACAGGTAACGGCCGATTTTTTTAGTTAACATTTTTATAATGTCACTCGGGTTCAAACCCACCCGTAATGCTATTTTTGCAAGTTTCGCCAATAAGGATTTTTTCAAAAACAGCGCTGGGGACCATTTTGAAAAACCTTACCTTACCAAATCAGAGTCAGATAGAAATCGGTGGTACAGACGCCATCTTGCTTATCGGAGATTTATAGGTTTTGGAGGGAGGGTACAAGACTTATGTTAAAAATGCTTGTTTGTGCGGAGGGAAAAGGGAAACTTTATTGCAGTAAATTGCGAGTTGAAGTTCCACCATCGAACCACTGCTCACCGGGCTCGAGGCACACAGGGTCAGAATGCCGGCTGGCAGGATTGCTCCCTCAGCCGGACACAGGAGCTTGGCACTCCAAAGAAACCCTGGGAGGAGGTGGAAGCCAAGCCGGGAAAGGGCAGCAGGGGGGAGCCTTTCAGCCAGGGATAGGGGCGCCAACATGGGGCCTTTCGGCCAGTGATAAGGGTGGCAACAGGGGGCCTTTCGGCCAGGTATAGGGGCGGCAACGAGGGGCCATTCAGCCAGAGTTAGTGGTGGCAATGGGCAGTCCTTTCGGCCAGGGATAGAGGTGGCTATGCCAGGCCATTTGTGAGCCGTCAGCTGCGATGGGGAGTTTCAGCATCAAAACACTCCCAAGGCAGGTACAGCATGGATACAAAAGCAAAATACTGGATTCTGGAATAAAAACAGAAAATGCTAAAAATCTCAGCAGGTCGATACGGGAAAAATCAGCACAGGTTAGCTACAGAGTAAAGCTGTACAATTACATGTTATCCTGGAAACCTAAATGCTTGGGCATGTGCAGAACAGGCCTCCGTTTTTTGGCGCTATCAATTAGCTCCACCCACAGAAGCTAAAGTCTTCCTGCACGGCACCAAATTCAAACACAAAAATGGCAAAACTTCGGGGTTTTTTTGATGCTACTTCAGCTTAAAAAATCGGCTGTTAATCTTAAATAGCGCCAAACAAAGGCAATGTGGAATTATGGGCCCATACTTCAAATGAATTAAAATACAATATAATTAAACATTTAAAACAAAAAATTTATTTTTTGAAAAATAAATTTAAATGTTTTAATAGGGCTAAAAATAACCTTACCTTACTGTACATGTGTTTAATGTTTAAAAGAATAACATTTTCTTTTTGTGTTTTTTAAAACACTTATTCTGGTAAAAGCAGACCTTGTGCCTGCATTTACCAGGTGTAAGAATTTCACTGGGCAGAAGTTGGACAAATAACTCTGCCCGCGGAGGCCCATTTCCCGGGGATGAGGAGGATCTGTCGAGAATGTTTGACATCGCAAGTTCCGGGTTTTAGCGCAGGCGCATCATACGCGCCCGTAGGGGCCATAAATTACGGCCCGTAAAAGCATTAGATAGTGTACGGAGGAGGTTTACCAGGATGTTACCAGAGATGAGAGACTTCAGTTATAAAGAGAGGTTGGAAAAGTTAGGACTGTTCTCCTTGGAACAGAGATGGTTAAGAGGTGACCTAATAGAGGTTTTTAAGAAGATGAGGGGTTTTTGATTGAGTAAATGGGGAAAAAATCTTCTCTCCTGGTGAGTGTGTCAATAACTAGAGGTCACAGATTCAAAATCATTGGAAAAAGATTTAGAGGAGTGATCAGGAAAATATTTGGTGGTCAGGATCTGGAATGCTCTGCCTGGCGGAAGCTGATTCTATAAATAATTTTTAAAGGGAGTTGGATAGGTACTTAAGAATGAGGAACTTGCAGGGTTACAGAATAAAAACAGGGATGTGGGACTAAGCATGGCTGTTCTTTCAAAGACCCAGCGCAGGCATGATGGACCGAATGGCCCACTTCTGAACTATATATTTCTACGATTATATGAACCGGCACTTGCTCATTGGGAATGACAGCAACCATTTGCATTTATATAGCACCTTTAACATAGCAAAATCTCCCAAGGAACTTCACAGGAGCGTTATCAAACAGAATTTGATACCCTGCCACATAAGAGGATGTTAGGACAGATAAAAAGCTTCTTAAAATAGAGAGGGGTGAAGATGTTTAGGGAGGGAATTCCAGAGCTTGGGGCCCAGTCAGCAGAAGGCACGGTCACTAATGGAGGGATGAAGAAAATCGGGGACGTTCAATGTTGTAACGGGCACACCTTTCTTTCTGCAGGGTTACGAAGGGCTGGTTGGCGGTGCGGAATACTTAAAGTTAGCAGACTGGGACAGCGTTTCGAATATCATCCAACTGGTAAGCTGTAGGTTTCTCTTTGTTCTATTTCTCTTTAGACCTTGCACACAAACGCCCTGATTTAGAAAAAGAAGTTTAATATAGTTTCTGTGAGTGAGCATTTTTTAATTGCTTTGTATATTCATTGATCACTGTTAAACCTCTGCAATAGGAAGCGTGTTTAAAATATAGCAGAGAGCAGCCTCATATCTGCAACATTGGGCCCATGACTGAGAAACCCAGATTCAAAATCGAGGGACATTTTACCACTAAGCAAGTGTACCAGTCTTGCTACAACCGAACGTCCAAGGACTCTGGTCAACCTTTATTGGTGAAATATGAATCCAGACCTGTGTTGGTATCACTTTCAAGTCTGTCATTAGAAAGGACAATCTGTATACTGTTCTCTAGTAAACTAATCCATCCGTCTGCATAATCTGTCATCACGTGGCACAATCTGTGGTGGGCACAGTGGACATCGGGTGAATGACCTGTGATGGGCACACTGGCCGTTGGGTGAATGATCTGTGATGGACATAGTGGGACAATCCACCTCCAGCTAGATCTGGAGTAGTCACAATTAATATGGTCTATCTGATTTAACAGTTGGTGAATCTTGCCCAACTAAATGGTGAAGGAAGTCGGAGAAAGGGCTGATCGAGGGTTGAGCCTAGACCTCAGGTCAGGAGTTAGCTGGTCAGCTTTTTGAACAACTGGCTCTCCTTTTGAGTGCACTCGTTCATGTTTATGTGTTCTTCTTGCCCTCTTGTATATATCTCCCTCTTTCTGTACATCTTGTAATCTATCTCTACCTCAGGTTGCCTTCATAATGAGATTGTGTCATTCTGCCTTATAGTGAGAGAGTCCCATCTGTGGTAAGGTTGTCCTGTTTCTGGCATTGGATGCTTTGTGCAATTGCAGGGTTGGTTGGGGCGGGAGTTGTGCTGCTTGTATGACATGTCTTAATGTGGCTGCACCTCACAGCAGCAGCCTCTCTTTGGTAGAAGAGCTGGTGGGTTGAGGCTGAGTTTTTGATTGCATGCTTCCGTTAACTGGGTGAGAATGGCTCTTCTTTTCATAATTTGGAAACTCTATTCATTGTAGAATGACGTCTAATATCCTTCATTAGAACCTAAACCAATTGAGACAATTTGCATCGCCATGGTGACGCTGGTGACCTCCATTTGATTAAAGAGTCATTGCCACACAGTGTAATTCAGTGGTCAGCTGGAGGAACCCACTGTGTGAGGGGGTGTTGGACTGATTGCTTTTGTTGCAATGCATTTGAGATTGAATAGCTGAAAACTCTGTCTGCGGGCATCTTGAGGATCAGGTTGACGATGTGTATGTGATTGAAATGGAGTGTGGATCGACATCAGAACCCCACTCCCGATGCGATCTGGTGAGCTGCATCCATGAGAATGTTGCTTCGCAGTAGCATATCTGAAAAGGCTTCAAGTCGATGGTGTCATCCATTTAAAGGGGCGCATGGATAGCAGGACATCTATCGTCAATTTCCAGATGGACCATAAGGTGCCTGGCAACAATGTGGAGGAGTCATGGAGCTCACCTGCTTGCACAGACACGATGGCCTTCTCTGTGCTGTAAATTTCTATGATTCTGTAAACTACAAAATATGGAACTTCAAGAATGGCGAATAAAATCTGCTGCTATCTGTCACAAATGGGCTGCATGTTAACTGAAAAGCTGACTTCACAATTCACTTTCATTTAAGAGAGGTTAAAATATTGTGATAATGTGACGGTTTGTGAAAATAAAGTGAGCCCTTTTGTTAAATATTGGAATAGTGGAGGGAGGCGTGCAGTGGGAGTGCAGCTATTATTGACCTGACTCAAAGCTTCTACAATCAACAACCAAAGCAGGGGTGGAGGAGGAGAGAGAGGGGGTAGAGTGGGAGAGAGGGGGGGAAAGACAGTGCAGACAAGAGACACCCAGAGAGAGAGGGTAAACAGAGCAAGAGAAACAGAGCAGACACAGAAAATTAAAGGGGGAAGAAATCCTGCTAGGAGAAGTGGTGGATAGAGATGAAGAGAAGAAAAGGGACCAAGGAATTTAGAAAATGAAATGAGAGATCATAATTGATCTATATTAGACATTCTTAAATATATATATATAATTTTTTACATTAAAGATTTATGTTCATTAAAGAGGAAAAGGTTGAATAAGAAAGAGCAAGTAGATACAGAGAGACATGCCTTAATATGGATTGAGAAAATTGGAAGTCAGAGAGGATACCGAACAGAAATTCTGGAAACACAGCAGGCCAGGCAGCATCTGTGGCGAGAGAAACAATTAACATTTCAGGTCAATGTCCTTTAGTCGGAACTGGCCTTTCCAGTCAATCCAGATCCTACATCAGCTGTTTAGGCTCCTGAATTTGCAGGCACGGATGATAAGAACATAGAAATAGGAACAGGAGTAGGCCATAAGGCCCCTCGAGCCTGCTTCACCATTCAATAAGATCATGGCTGATCTGATCATGGACTCAGCTCCACTTCCCTGCCCACTCCCCATAACCCCTTATCCCCTTATCGTTTAAAAAACTGTCTATTTCTGTCTTAAATTTATTTAATGTCCCAGCTTCCACAGCTCCCTGAGGCAGCGAATTCCACAGATTTACAACCCTCTGAGAGAAGAAATTTCTCTTCATCTCAGTTTTAAATGGGCGGCCCCTTATTCTAAGATCATGCCCCCTAGTTCTAGTCTCCCCCATCAGTGGAAACATCTTCTCTGCATCCTCCTTGTCAAGCCCCCTCATAATCTTATAGCCATGATCATATTGAATGGTGGTGCAGGTTCGAAGGGCCGAATGGCCTACTCCTGCACCTATTTTCTATGTTTCTATGTTTTCAATAAGATCACCACTCATTCTTCTGAATTTCAATGAGTAAAGGCCCAACCTACTCAACCTTTCCTCATAAGTCAACACACTCATCCCCAGGATCAACCTAGTGAACCTTCTCTGAACTGCCTCCATAGCAAGTATATCCTTTTGTAAATATGGAAACCAAAACTGCATGCAGTATTCCAGGTGTGGTCTCACCAATACCCTGTACAACTGTAACAAGACTTCCCTGTTTTTATACTCCATCCCCTTTGCAATAAAGGCCAAGATTCCATTGGCCTTCCTGATCACTTGCTGTACCTGCATACTATTCTTTTGTGTTTCATGCACAAGTACCCCCAGGTCCCGCTGTACTGCAGAACTTTGCAATCTTTCTCCATTTAAATAATAACTTGCTCTTTGATTTTTTTTCTGCCAAAGTGCATGACCTCACATTTTCCAACATTATACTGCCAAATTCTTGCCCACTCACTTAGCCTGTCTATGTCCTCCTGCAGTCTCTTTATGACCTCCTCACACATTACCCTTCCTCCCATCTTTATATCGTCAGCAAACTTGGCTACATTACACTCCGTCCCCTCTTCCAGGTCGTTCATATAGATTGTAAGTAGTTGGGGTCCCAGCACTGATCCCTGCGGCATCCCACTCGTTACTGATTGACCACTAGAGAATGAACCATTTATCCTGAATCTCTGTTTTCTGTATATCAGCCAATCTTCTATCCATGCCAAGATATTACCCCCAATCCCGTGAACTTTTATCTTGTGCAATAACCTTTTGTGTGGCGCCTTGTCAAATGCCTTCTGGAAGTCCAAATACACCACATCCACTGGTTCCCCTTTATCCACCCTGTTCATTACATCCTCAAAGAATTCCAGCAAATTTGTCAAACATGACTTCCCCTTCATAAATCCATGCTGACTCTGCCTGACCAAATTTTGCTTTTCCAAATGTCCTGCTACTGCTTCTTCAATAATGAACTCCAACATTTTCCCAACCACAGATGTTAGGCAAATTGGTCTATAGTTTCCTGCTTTTTGTCTGCCTCTTTTTTTGAATAGGGGTGTTACATTTGCAGTTTTCCAAACTGCTGGGACCTCCCCAGAATCCAGGGAATTTTGGTAAATTACAACCAATGCATCCACAATCCTTGCCGCTACTTCTCTTAAGACTGTAGGATGCAAGCCATCGGGTCCAGGGGATTTATCTGCCTGTAGTCCCATTATCTTACTGAATACCACCTCCTTAGTGATTGTGATTATGTTAAGTTCCTCCCCCCCCTACACCCCCTTGACTATCAACTGTTGGAATATTGTTAGTGTCCTCTACTGTAAAAACTGATACAAGATACTTGTTTAGCGTTTCTGCCATCTCCATATTCTCCATTACTAATTCCCTGGTCTTGTCCTCTAAGGGACCAACATTTACTTTAGCTACTCTTATTCTTTTTCTATACCTATAGAAACTCTTACTATCTGTTTTTATATTTTCTTCTAGTTTACTTTCATAGTCTATCTTCTCTTTCTTAATCATTTTTTTAGTCATTCTTTGCTGGCTTTTAAAAACTCCCCAATCTTCTGTCCCCCCACTGGTTTTAGCCACTTTGTATGCCCTTGTTTTTAATCGGATACCGTCCTTTATTTCTTTAGTTAGCCACAGATGGCTTTCTTTTCTCTTGTATCCTTTCCTCCTTACTGGAATAAATTTTTCTTGAAAGTTTGAAATATCTCTTTAAATGTACACCACTGTTCATCAACCATCCCACACTTCAATTTGTTTTCCCAGTCCACTTTACCCAACTCTGCCCTCATACCTTCATAGTCTCCATTATTTAAGGTTAGTACCCTGGTTAGAGATCCAACTTTCTCACCCTCCATCTGAATTTGAAACTCAATCATGCTATGATCACTCATCCCAAGGGGATCCTTTACTAAGAGATTGTTTATTAATCCTGTCTCATTACACAGGACCAGATCTAAGATAGTCTGCCCCCTGGTTGGTTCCGTTACATACTGCTCAAGGAACCCGTCCCTTATGCACTCTATGAACTCTTCCTCAAGGCTACCCTGACCAACTTGATTTGTCCAATCAATATGGAGGTTAAAATCACCCATGATTATTGCTGTTCCCTTTTTACAAGCCCCCACTATTTCCTGGTTTATGCTCTGATCAACAGAGTTGCTATTGTTAAGGGGCCTATATACCACGCCCACCAGTGATTTTTTTTTCCCCTTATTATTCCTTATCTCCACCCAAACTGTTTCAACCTCCAGATCCTTTGAGCATATATCGTTTCTCACTATTGCAGTGATTCCATCCTTTATCAATAGAGCTACCCCACCTCCTTTTCCTTTCTGTCTGTCCTTCCGGATTGTCAAATACCCCTGAATATTTAATTCCCAGTCCTGGTCACCTTGCAACCACATCTCTGTAATGGCTATCATACCCATTTGTATCAATTTATGCCATCAACTCATCTCTTTTGTTACAAATGCTACGTGCATTTAGGCAAAGTGCCTTTATATTATTTTATCCTTTTTTCCTGTTCGTTTCCTCTCTCCTTCAAACTCACTTTCTTTATTTTTGCTTTCTAATTTCTGCTTTTCTCCCCTCTCTACTGAATCAACTCTCAGGTTTCCATCCACCTGCCAAGCTAGTTTAAACCCTCCCCAACAGCACTAGCAAACCCCCCCCGCGAGGATATTGGTCCCTGCTCCGTTGAGGTGCAACCCGTCCGGCTTGTACAGGTCCCATCTCCCCCAGAAGTGGTCCCAATGTCTCGGGAATCTAAAGTCCTCCCGCCTGCACTATCACTCCAGCCACGTATTCATCTGCTCTATCTTCCTATTTCTGTACTCACGAGCTCGTGGCACTGGGAGTGTAGCACTCGGAGATTACTATCTTTGAGGTCTTGCTTTTTAATCTCTCTCCTAGCTCCCTAAACTCTACCTGCAGGACCTCATCTATCTATCCCATTGGTACCGATGTGGACCACGACCTCTGGCTGTTCGCCCTCTACCTCCAGAATGCCCTGCAGCCGCTCAGTGACATCCTTGACCCTGGCACCAGGGAGGGTCTGGGATGGTTCTCTGCAACCTGTAAGGTAATAGAGAGATAGGCTCACCACACTCTGAAGCGAGAGCAGCTTGTTGCATCTCTTATTTTTCTTTTGCATGAATCTGATCAGCTTGCGCTGAACCTTCTGCAAATTAATGTCCATGTTCAGGGCTTTAATACAGACAGGTGTTCGTCACTATTTTCAACAGAATCTTTCTTTCGTCTGGTGGACAGGGTGGAACGATCATTGGTAGTGCCCGGTGCAAAACTTTCTGCACCCGTGAGGGTCGCCTGGCAGCAGCTTACAACCTAGTGCAGCATGGTATCAACAACCTGTGCGTGATCGGGGGAGATGGCAGTCTAACGGGGGCCAACATCTTCCGGACAGAATGGAGTGACCTGCTGGCTGGTCTTGTTGAACAGGGTATGTGCCTTAACGTATCGACCTACTCCTCCCACAAGCACCTGCAAAATATATATCGGAATAAAAATGCAATAAAAACAGTTACACACATTGTTCCCGTTAAGCTGCGGGGTCGCACAGCAGTCTGGTGGTCCCGTTCAGGCCGCTCAGCGACTTTTAAATGCAAAAACCGTGCATGTACGTCAATTTGAATGGGCCGCACAGCCCGTTAAAGGGGGCATACACCGCCCCCAAAAATTAGAGGGAACATTGATTACACATTTAATATTTTATTATTAATAATATTCTGTAATTTTTAGGGAGTCAAATTATCTGCAGCAAGGCTTAATCAATAATGACACCATCCAGTGTACCACTATTGGCGAAATTTGAACTTATGATGTATATAAATTTGTATTACATAGAATGTACAGTACAGAAACAGACCATTCGGCCCAACAGGTCTGTGCAGGTGTTTATGCTCCACACGAGCCTCCTCTCACCCTATCTGCATATCCTTTTATTCCTTTCTCCTTCATGTACCTTTTTAGCTTCCCCTAAAATCCATCTATGCTATTCGCCACAACTTTCCCTGTGGTAGCAAAATCCACATTCTAATCACTGTCTGATTAAAAGATATTAAAACAGATATTTCAAAGTACATCTGAGATGTCCTGCCAACATACTCTTCTTGGCTCTAGTTAGTCGGTGAAAATACTGAGCACTGAACCTTGTAACAGCGTCACAGGGTCTGTTTCTAATCTGTGCTGAGTTAACTGATCGGAGCCAGGGTAACAGCTGAGATACTACAGATAGTTTCAAGGCCTTGGGGCTAGGATTCCTGCTCCTGATCACAATCCAGCGCCCTTGTTGAAAGGTTACAGCACAGAAACAGGCCATTTGGCTCATCAACTCTGTGTGCTGGAGGTTTACTCCACATGAGCAACCTAAGCTAATCCCCCACTCTCCTGCTCGCTCCTCATACTCTATAATATTCATCTTTCTCAAGCTAGTATTTTAATTGTGTTTTATAATAATTCAAAGACTCTTGCTTCAATCACGGTTTGTGTCCGAGAATATCACACGTCGGTGAGGAATATCACGTGTTGGCCGATGGTCTCCAAAGTCAAATAGCCTACTGGCGCTCACTATTTAGGCTCACACACGATGAATGACCACTTGCACATTCCCCCTCCCTCCCCGTATCTTTCTGGGTTGTGCCAGCATGAGATGAAATGCCTTGAGTGTTGCCTGCTGCCAGCAGCAGTGGGGAAACCGAAATCCAGGGTATCCAGCATTGTTCTGGAAGAACAGGGTCAAAGGACAGCTGTCTGTGAATGGCTGCATGTGATAAAGAGGCCTGAAAGGAGTGGCAGTGGAAGTACTGGGAGAAACAATTCGTTCCAAGGCATTAAATAAAATGTTTTGATGGGGAGGAACATGTGCCTTTCAAGTCCAGTTAATACCTCCCACTACCTTATGCCAATAGGTCCCCTCCCACTATTGTTTTATTTTTCCATCAATTCCCTCCCATCTCTGAAGGCATCAACTCCTTGCTGGGGTACGATCAGCCCTCGCGTACCTCCTTCAAGTGACAAATGAGTCTTGGCAGACTATTTGGGCACAGGAGGCATCAGAACCGAGCTCAATTCTGTCCCAGCTTCCACACACGTACTTTTCAGCAAGGATAGCAGGATAGCAGGAAGGATGTTATCCACCCTTCCATTTTCACAGAAATGTGTTGAACTTGCACTGATTCTTTATACCGACAGTAAATAATCTGCACTGTGCTGAATTACCAGGAACCCCAGGAACTCCACACAGTTACACTGAGTAACCCTTGCCCTGCTGAATAAACAGCAACCCCAAATGATTAGGCGACTATACCCCATTGGAAAAACATTTTAAAAGATTATACTCTCAAATTTCCTGTTTGTCCTTCAGGTAAAATCACCGAAGATGTTTCCCAGCAGTTCTCCCACCTGAACATCGTTGGAATGGTAGGATCGATTGACAATGACTTCTGTGGGACAGATATGACTATTGGTACAGACTCCGCTCTGCACAGGATCATGGAGGTGATTGATGCCATAACAACCACAGCGCAGAGGTATGTGTATGTGCATGTGCAACTCATTTTATTGCAGCTCAACTGAGTGCGTATGTGTGAGCATATCTATCTACCAGGAGTCCAAATAACCTGGAAAGACCACAAAGATCTCCCAGCAGTGTGAAAGAAAAAACTTGCATTTATATAGCTCCTTATCATGTCCTCTGCCCCTCCATCCCCATGGGCTTTATTTCCAATGGAGTACCTCTGAAATGCAGTCACTATTACTTAGTAAAAATTTTAGCATATTGCACAGAGTAAAGCCCACAAGCAGCAAATGAATGACCAGGTAGCATGTTGGTTGAGGGAGGAATGTTGGCCAAGACTGAGAGAGCTCCCTGCTCCTCCTCAGATTGTGCTGTGGGGTCTTAAACTTACATCTAAACAGCGTTTAACATCTGATCTGATAAGGCAGCACTTCCTCAGTACTGCACTGAAGTGTCAGCCCAAACATTTAAGTCCAGGAGTGAGAATGCTACCAATTTGAGCCAAGCTGTGCATATGTGCAATGGTTTTCTTCCTTACTGCTGATCCCCTTGTATGCAGCCTTTAAGCACAACTACTACCTGCTCATCTCGGATCAGCTAACTCGGCACGGATCAGGAATCAAACCAAGGTTTTTCTGGCTTGTACGACTCAGTCCTAGCCTGGCCACTGCCCTTACCTACTAAGCCATTGGGTTTGCAGGGTTTTTTTTTTGTTGAACGTCACTAGCGAGACAGAATGCCTTTATTTCAAGTGATTGACCGAATCACCAAAAAGATGAGAGGGCAGTAAAGCAATTTGCTCTGAGGCTGTTGTTAACGGCAGCCATGCCTCTTTAAGGAGGGTTGACTGATCACATAACCAGATGACCTGGCCCCCTATTAAGTTAGTTCTGTTAGTTCTCGGGCCCGTTAAGAGAGTCTAGTAGACAGTGCACGTTGGATCTGGGCCCATGTTTAATGAGTCGGAAGGCATTGAACTGATAGCTACGTCAAAACACCAGCACTTAGAGTAAGTTGAATGATGGCCCTGAATCAGCTGCTGTAAAGCACAGTATCCCACGCTTCAGATCCTTCGGGGAAAAAGACTCCACTAAAGAAATGCACCAATGGGAAAACCCAAATCCCCGGGAATAAAGAAAAACTTACATTTATAAAGCGCCTTTCACGACCACCAGACGTCTTAAAGCGCTTTACAGCCAATGAAATACTTTTTGAAGTGTAACCACTGTTGTAATGTAGGAAACGTGGCAGCCCATTTGCGCACAGCAAGCTCCCACAAACAGCAATGTGATAATGACCAGATAATCTGTTTTTGTTATGTTGATTGAGGGATAAATATTTGCCAGGACACCGGGGGTAACTCCCCTGCTCTTCTTCAAATAGTGCCAAGGGATCTTTTACGTCCACCTGTGAGGAGAGACGGCGCCTCGGTTTAATATCTCATCCGAAAGACGGTAATCACAAAAAAGGGAGCCGGAGGGACGACCAGGGCCTGTCCCACAAACGGCTCGACTCCTTGTCTCAAGTTCTGTTAGAAATGAAATATAATGACTCCAGTCACATCCTGCTTCTGATTCTTTTATCGGTGACTCTTACCTTCCAGCTGCAATGTCCGTGGTTCTCCCTCTCCTGCTGGCAACTACCTGTGTATAGGATGAATTGTGTGTCCTCGCGCAACGTCGCCAATTTAAAATTCCCATCCTTATATTCAGATCCCTCGCCCCTCCCCATCTTTCTAACCTCCTTCATCCCTACAACCCTCTGAGATCTCTGCGCTCCTCCAAATCTGGCCTCTTGCGCATCACCAATTTCCTTCACCTCCTCATTGGTGGCCGTGCCTTCAGCTGTCTGGCCATAAGCTATGGAAATCCCTCCCTAAACCTCTCTGCCTCACTCTCTCTCTCTTCCTTTAGATGCTTCTTAAAACCCACTGATTTGACCAAGCTTTGATCACCTGTCCTAATATCTCCATATGTGGCTCAGAGTCAATTATTTTCTGCTAACTTTCCTGTGAAGCACCTTGGGACGATTTACTTCGTTAAAGGTGCAATATCAATGCAAATTGTTGTTATTATGGGTCCCAAGAGCTGTGGTCACAAACAGACAGTGTGAGAACGTGACCCTTGCAGGGGTACACTTATCAGTCAGTGGTGCTTTCTTTGAGATCTCTCCCCACCCAGTCACCATTTTCAGTTTCTTATTAGATTGGGGCTTTTGTATATGAACTCTCGAACTTGATTATTGGTATTGGACCCTGCACCTTTTGGGTTGCACATTGTGTATGTGCTGCAAAACTGCTCACATCAAAAAAAAGTAATCCAATTTATTATACCCTTAACAGAATACACCCTACAATGGTAATAAAAATAAACCTTATCCAACAGCTTATTTACAATATTCCTATGCATTGTTTTATCACATACTTTGTAATATTTCTGTCTCGTAGGATAAGGAAGCCGAGCCCAGCTAGCCATTATCAGAGATAATAAACTGTGTTCCTTTTTTAAAAAAAAACGATACAGGGTGTTGGAAAGAATGTGCTGTGTTGAAATGAAAGCTGGTTAAATGCCGTAGGTGGTGACTGAGTGAACAGTCTCTGTGGGTTTGAAGGGCACTGTGACCCTTGGTGTTTATCCAACCTTTACACCCAAGTTACACCCTTGTTAGTTCAACTGTGTATATGTAGCTGGTTTCCATAGCAACATTGCTGATTGTCTTTTTAGGTAATTTGTTAGATCTAACTTTTTATTGTCTCATGAAGTGTTCCATCTAGTTTGTTATCATAGAGCAGGGGTTCTCGACTTTTCTGCCTCTGTTATAAAAGTTATTAAAGTCGCACAGACCCCCTGCAACATGACAAGTATTTTTTTCTGTATAAGCGAGTATGAGGCTTTTAATTATGTTTTAAAAGGTGAAATAATCACAGGACAGATTGAATCAACTAAGGCCTAGAGGTTACAGAAATGAGGCATTTTCCTGAAATCCAAGTCTGCAACCCCCTGAAAATTTATAGTGAGCTTGATGAAGAGAGATATTAAAGGGCATGAGGAGCGAGCTGCAGAGTGGGATTAGACTAGGTGACGTATGAAGAAAATTTTTTTGCCTCAGACTTGATAGAATGGTCAGTTTTTGTGCTGTAACATTAAGAGCTGAGGATCCAGAAGGGTGCGGAAAAAAGATTGAGCGGGAGAGAGAAATTCCAAGGTTCAGATTGGGTTGGGATGACAGTGAAAGAGGTATAGGGGTTAAAAAATTGGTTCTGGCTCATTTCCTAGCACATAACCATCATCATCATCATAGGCAGTCCCTCGGAATCGAGGAAGACTTCCTCTTAAAATGAGTCCTTAGGTGGCTGAACAATCCAATACGAGAACCACAGTCTGTCACAGGTGGGACAGATAGTCGTTGAGGGAAGGGCTGGGTGGGACTGGTTTGCCGTATGCTCTTTCCGCTGCCTGCAAATGATTCTGCATCCTCTCGGCGTTGAGACTCGAGGTGCTCAGCACCCTCCCGAATGCACTTCCTCCACTTAGGGCGGTCTTTGGCCAGGGACTCCCAGGTGTCAGTGGGAATGTTGTTGCACTTTATCAGGGAATGTTTGAGAGTGTCCTTGTAACATTTCCTCTGCCCACCTTTGGCTCGCTTGACGTGAAGGAGTTCTGAGTAGAGCGCTTGCTTTGGGAGTCTCGTGTTTGGCATTCGAACAATACCACCAACGATGTCTCCGCAAGATCCTACAAATCCCCTGGGAAGACAGACGCACCAATATTAGCGTCCTTGACCAGGCCAACATCCCCAGCATTGAAGCACTGACCACACTTGATCAGCTCCGCTGGACAGGCCACATTGTTAGCGTGCTAGACACGAGACTCCCAAAGCACATAACCAATGGCGTGCAGTCAGCATCCGCCTAAACTGGGAGGCCCAAGCCCGGCCCAATAGTGAGCCTCGGGGCCCAGAGTGGGTGAGCTGCCGCCTCAGCCGTTTAAGTAGATGGATTTCAGGCCACTTGCCTCGCCAGCACCTTGCTCTTCTTCCTGAAATTTGTTTATAAAAAGAAGTTTGCCAAAATCTTTTTCATGAAAATGGCCTTTAAACTTAGGCAGACTGGTATCAGTGCAACATGAAAGCTTCGCCAATCACAATCTCGTGCATGTTTTCAATATGTCTGTGTAAAGAAAACACAGGGTCGGCAGACAGAGCAGGGGTGAGAAGCAGGAATGTGGAGCTTTGACTTTCTTTTGGGATGTAATAGAAAAACAAATATTCCTTTGCTCTGATGTTGAATCCTAATCCAATTTATTGTTTTGCTGTAACATCATGTTTGCATTTGCCTGTGCCTGAGTGAATGGTTGGACATGCTAATGATCACTGTCTGCCCGTGGGTATCCTCTCTGCATCCAGACAGTGATGCGTGCACTTTGACTGTTTTCCGAACAGAAAACGTAAATCCAGAACTCCATTAGTTCTGAGTAGGGCAGTGGAAACCAAATACTGGAATCATTTGCGAACCAGGTCGATACTGTGATCAGGGGACTGCAGGCTTGCCCTGGATGTTCATGATTTGTATTCATCTTGTGATCCAACCAGTCGAGGCCTGGATAAAGCTTCTATGTTGCAACATTGGACACTTCCAGATCTGGCACAGATGCAGAGATGCTGGCTGTGCCAACGTCTGCCTTAATTCCCCCAGCCTCAAAACAGCACCCCTACTTTGCCAGTGTTTTTTTTAAAATAAATTCTCGGTAATGGCCTGCATTTTTTGCCAATCCCTTACGTTGCCTTGCTTGATTGGCTTGCTGGGCCACTTCTGAGGGCAGTTGAGTCAACCACATTGCTGTGGGACTGGAGTCACGAATAGACCAGTCTGGGTAAGGACGGAAGATCGCCTTCCCTAAGGGTTGAGTTTTTACAACAATCCCACAGCCAGCCCCACGGTCACTTTTGATGATGGCCGCTTTTTCACAAGTTGCCGTGGTGGGATTTGAACTTGTGTTCTCTGGATTATTAATGTCATTCTCTGGATTATTAATGTCAGCCTCTGGATTACTGGTTCCATAGAATAAGCACTACACCACTGTACCCAGTGTGATGCATCATTCCCACCCCAACCACCTGTGTGGTTGGCCTGGGTGTGAAAGCATTGCCAATTAATTATCTACTGAGTTATGGCCAGAATTGGCCTGATGATTCACACCCAGCAACTCAGTTGAGACTCTACAAACCATTTCACTCTGGACTCTTGCACCTGAGAAGACGTTTTTGTCGGCTTGGGCTGGATTCATGCCAAGGTCTCAGCTGGTAAATTAACCTTTCACCTCATAGTAATCTGCCTCTTTTCACTCTGCAGTCACCAGCGAACCTTTGTGCTTGAAGTTATGGGCAGGCATTGTGGGTAAGTTGCTGATTCTTGTGACATGCAAGCTCTTTATCTTGTAAAGCTAATAATTTAAAAATATTAAAGTTTGTTATGTAATGTTTTTAGGATTGTTGTGGTGAAATAATCACTCTCAAGTCTGCTAGGCCCAAGCAAGTAAAGATTTTATTCGAGCACATGCAAGGGAGCAAGTCTCAATTGCCTGAGGTACCTCACTCTCTGATACAAAATTTGCAGCAAATATTTATAGTACACAAGTTTCACGACAGTCAGAAATCATTACCCACACTATTCCAGCACTTATATCACATGACAAGTTTCACAACCCAATTAGTCAATTGAGTTATTCAGGCCCAGCAGATGTCTCCTGTTATCTCAACCCTTTAGCTTTGGGCGCCGAGTTCCCATGGTAGCTCGACAATATGTCTGGCTTTCAATCCTCCCTTTTCTCCTTGTTCTGCTTATCAATTAGTAATGTGTTTACAAGAACTTTTACATGCTGAGCTAGCCGTCTCTAGAGATACCCGTGGTCAGGTATCCAATCATGCCTTAACTAGGAGCTGCTACCATTGGCATGTCGTCCAATGCTATCTACAGCGTTTATTTCAAAGATATGCACTTTACTAGCAATTCAAGCATTACTATTATGATGTTAGCCCCACTCGTCCCACTTCAGAAGGAAAGGAAAGGATTTGCGAGATACAAATATATATTTGGAATTTGTAGTGTGGACACCATGCCACTGCAGCAGTCTCTCGAAGTCCAGAATGGCAGCACATCCATGTGCCAATGAAGCTGGTAGCAATACTCCTGGTCCTTAAGATAAGAAAGTTCAGGAGAGGAAAGGCCATTTTCACAAACCATGTAGATTCTGCTCTATCCGTATTCACCTTGCTACTTGTTGAAGCATGGGGTTTATTTCTAGAGGGATAGAATAGAAAATCAGAGAAGTTATGTTAAACTTGCACGGAACATTGGTTAGACCACGGGTTCTCAACCATTTTGCTTCTGAGCGCTCCCCCCCCCCCCCATGTTACAAGAACATAAGAATTAGGAGCAGGAATAGGCCATTCAGTCCCTCGAGCTTGCTCCGACATTCAATAAGATCATGGCTGATTTTCGACCTCAACTCTATTTTCCTGCACTATCCCCATATTCCTTGATTCCCTTAATATCCAGAAATCTAGCCATCTCTGACTTGAATATACTCAATGCTCAATGACGGAGTCTCTACAGCAGTCTGGGGTAGAGAATTCCAAAGATTCATCACCCTCTGAGTGAAGAAATTTCTCCTCATCTCAGTCCTAAATGGTCGACCCCTTATTCTGAAACTGTGATCCCTGGTTCTAGACATCTCAGCCAGGGAAAACATCCTCCCTAAATCTACCCTATCAAGCCCTGTTAGAATTTTGTATGTTTCAATGAGATCACCTATCATTCTTCTAAACTCTAGAGAATATAGGCCTAGTCTACTCAATCTCTCCTCATA
Source organism: Pristiophorus japonicus (assembly GCF_044704955.1). Classification (NCBI taxonomy): domain Eukaryota; kingdom Metazoa; phylum Chordata; class Chondrichthyes; family Pristiophoridae; genus Pristiophorus; species Pristiophorus japonicus. The sequence continues at coordinate 201,592,877 of NC_091979.1, read as the reverse complement.
GGGTAATCCCCCATCCCATCTCAGGAATCAGTCTGGTGGACCTTCGTTGCACTCCCTCTATGGCAAGGATATCCTTCCTTAGGTAAGGAGACCAAAACTGTACACAATACTCCAGGTGTGGTCTCACTAGGTAGGACCCTTTAAAATTACAGTAAGACAATTTTACTCTTGTACTCAAATCCTCTTGTAATAAAGGTCAACATACCATTTGCTTTCTTAATTGCTTGCTGTACCTGCACGTTAACTTTCAGTGATTGGTGTACAAGGACATTCAGGTCCCTCTGAACACCAACATTTCCCTATCTCTCACCATTTAAAAAATACTCTGCTTTTCTATTATTCCTCCCAAAGTAGATAACTTCACATTTCTTCATGTTATAAAAATTCCACAGAGCCCCTGTAACATAACACAAGTATTTTTGTGTAATAAAAATTAGTTACGCAGTTAAACATGTATATTTTTGTTTTACTTACTGAATGTTAAACTTGTTGCTGGTGCTGAGCAACAGTTGTCAAAACATAAGAACATAAGAATTAGGAACAGGAGTAGGCCATCTAGCCCCTCGAGCCTGCTCCGCCATTCAATAAGATCATGGCTGATCTGGCCGTGGACTCAGCTCCACTTACCCGCCCGCTCCCCGTAACCCTTAATTCCCTCATTGGTTAAAACATGCAGGTATCTTGGACAAGTAGCCCCCCCACCGTCACCGCTGAGGCCTGGCGAGGAGGGTAACTCCACAAGGCTGAGCAGGTTGGGAGGACAATTGCTGCTTTTCCAACAAAATAAAGAATCAAACAGAAATGGCACTTTAAAAGTTAAAAAGCTTGTGTTGTGCTTATCAATGCAAGTCTTTTTACAACTGCAAACAAACATTCCGTGTAAACTTGCCCGGCTGGGTTTTTTTTTTCCTAGAACAAAAAATGGCTGATTGATGACCTGATAGAGGCCTTTAAGATTACAACAATGCAGATAAAATGTTTCCACTTGTGTGGAGTTCAAAACAAGAGGCCATAAATATCACTAATAAATCCAATAAGGAACTCGGGAAAAATGTCTTTACCCAGACGGTGGTTAGAATGTGGAACTCACTACCACATGGATTAGCTGAGGTGAATGGCATATATGCATTAAAAGGGAAGCTAGGTAAGCACATGAGGAAGAAAGGAATAGAAGGATATGCCAATCGGGTGAGATGAAGAGGGCTGGGAGGAGGCTTGTGTGGAGCATAAACACAGCATAGACAAGCTGGGCCGAATGGCCTGTTCTTATGCTGTACATTCTCTATAACCACAGATAGTTCCATCATCAGCAGTGGTTTCCTGTTACTGGTTGGCTTGGTAACCAATCTGCTCATCTTGTTTGTTCAGGTACCTGGCTCTGGTGTCTGCATTGGCTTCTGGTGCAGACTGGCTCTTCATCCCAGAGGCCCCTCCAGAGGACGGCTGGGAGGATTTCATGTGCAAGAGACTTGGAGAGGTAAGGATTGCAGGGCCACTTTGACACTGGGAAGTTTCTGAATGTGACTGGCGATTTCTGCAGTTCCTAGCTCCGGCCAGATAAGAGAGCCAACAATACATCCCAATCAGTTTACAGTCTGCACAAAATAGCTCCACAATAATTTATATATCGATTAGTTCTATTAACCATTCTCGGGATATGGATGTCACTGGCAAGGCTGGCATTGTTATCCATCCCTAGTTGCCACTCGCTAGGCCACTTCAGAGGGAGGTTAAGAGCCAACCACTTTGGTGTGGGACTGGAGGCACATATAGGCCAGAGTGGGTGAGGACAACAGGTTTCCCACCCTAAAGGACGTCAGTGAACCAATTGGGTGTTTATGACAGTCCGATTTCTTCATACCAACGCTTTTATTTCCAGATATTTTAATTTGAACTTGTTGTTTCTGGATTATTTGTTCACTCCTCTGGATCACTAGTCCAGCACCATAACCACTAGGCCTATATACCCTATTTTCTTTTAAGTTCAATTTTTTTCTCCCATCCCCTCTGTACCCTGTGACATTGCTCTATTTTCTTTTTGAGATCACCAATAAGACCTTGTTCCTGGTCTCTGTTACCAGGAGACAGGATGACTTGCTCTAGCAAAAATTCTAGGCTGACACTCCAGTACAGTACTGAAGGAGTGCTGCGCTATCAGAGGTGCCATAATTCAGATTAGAGGTTGAACCAAGGCTCCTTCTGCCCTCTAAAATGAACGTAGAAGATCCCTTGAAACTACTCGAAATGCTAGGAAGTTCTCCCCAGATTACTGGCTACGTAAATGCAAGTCTTTTTAAAATTTTCTGTCTGACTTTGAGAAAGTAGCAAGTTTCTAGTTGTTTCCTCTTCCTGATGCTCAAACTAAGTGTTGCTTTGTGGGAGACCACCATTTGCCCCACCATTGGGTGCCGTGCCTTCAGCTGTCTAGGTCCCAAGCTCTGAAATCTCTTCCTAAACTTCTTTTTCCTTTAAGATGCTTCTTAAAACCTACCTCTTTGATCAATATTTTGATGACCTGTCCTAATCTCTCTTTGTGTAATGCTCCTGTGATATACCTTGGGATGTTTTACTATGTTAAAGGTGCTATAAATGCAAGTTGTTGTTAGGAAAGGAAATAGAGAGAAGGCTCACCACTAATGGTGTGCGGGGGAGGGAGATCCATGATAAACAAGAGGTAGACAAGCAGAAGGTGTTTCCTGAGATGTAGGGCTGGAAGAGGTTACAGAGGCATGGAGGAACTGCCCATCTTGCATGTCGTGTCGGTCTTTACCTATCATTTGAAAAATTTCAGAGCCCACTTAAACCCCAAACCCAAAAGAATAAACCAAGAATTGAACCGTGAGACATTTGATATTGCATCAGCATCGTGGAGTGCAATACAAGTGGAAAGACCCTTCAGCGTCCAGCCCAGCTGTTAGTCACAGGTGTGCCCCCATAAGTTTATAATGGACAAAGTTCCACCCCACTGTGATGCCATGATAATCTCATACTTCCTGTTATTCAACTGTAGTGCCATTATTGAGGACTTAAAGGTTTCTTGGCAACCATTTCATGGAATCATACAACATAGAAGGTAGCCATTCAGTCCTTTGTGCCCGTCCCAACACTTTGAAAGAGCTATTCAATTACTCCCACTCCCCTGCTCTTTTCCCCTTAGCCCTGCAAATGTTTCCTTTCAACTATATATCCATTCCCTTTTGAAAGTTACTATTGAATCTGCTGCCAGCATTTACACTAGTAGAGCGATAGGAGTAGCCATCAGTAGCTTGGTGGGGGAACAGTGCTGATTTATGTTCTTCGTGTCATTGAAAAGTGGCTCCAGCAGAAGAGATTTCCTTTTAACTGACTCGTGCTCAGCCACTCAGTGGGCAGGGATTATGTTGTCCTGCAACATTGGTCAACTTTAAGAAACATTAGGTAATCCATTAGATGCTGCTTCTTGCGCCTTGTACTGACACTGTTACAAAGGATATAACTGTGCTCGGCAGCAGTCCTGCGGATGGGTCCAATACAACAACAAAGAAAAACTTGCATTTATATAGCACCTTCCATCACCTCAGGACATCCCGAAATGCTTTACAGCCGATGGAAGTACTTTTTTTGAAGTGTAGTCGCTGTTGTAATGTAGGAAGCACAGCAGACAATTTGCACACTGCAAGGTCTCACAAACATCAATGTGATAATGACCAGATCATCTGTTTTTAATGATGTTGGATGAGGCTTAAATATTAGCCAGGACACTGGGGAGAACTCCCCATGCTGTTCTTCAACAAAGTGCCATGGGAACTTTTGGGCATGAATTGTGTAGCGCCCCACTTTAGCGCTCCAAGAGGGAAGAGGAGCACTAAATCAAGCACTACCACTTCCCTTAGAGCGCTAAAGGGAGTGAGAGGGGCAGTATCGGCAGAGCACTGAACATTGTTCAGGGCAGCACTGCCGGTTTTACAGACTCCTTCCCTCCCTTAAAGGGAAGGGCCAATGCTGTGTTGATTGAATCCTCAGGCTGTGTCTGCTGGGCGACGGCACCTGCGCTCCGAGCATAGCAGCCCCCAAGCACTCTTAAGAGTGTGCAGGGCTGAGCAATCGCAGGGGCAAAAGAAAGCAGGAAACACTAGAATGGGAACATAATAAAATTTGCCCTATTTGACCACCACTACCTTTAATTAGCACTCCCCAAGCGGCCAGCCGAGGTGACAACGCCTCCTGCAGCTGTCGTTGTTGACGGCCGACAATACTGCGGGGGGGCAGAAGCGAATATTACATCCAGAGCGGTAACGGGACACTGTGCACCGGGTGACATCATGATCTATGGGGAGCAAGGGAAGCCGGGGAAATTCGCGAGTGTCGGTGATTTCGCTACGCTCAGTCGGTAGGTAAGCTATTAGCACCCCATTACCCCCCCCCAGAGGTGTTAACTGGAGGCGCAAACCAGGCAATTTCTCACCTGTTATGTTCATCTGAGCGAGCAGACAGTGTCAAAAGGCATCACCTCTGACAGTGCAGCACTCCCTTAGTACTGCACTGGAATGTAAGCATAGATTTTGTGCTCAAGTCTCTAGAGCGGGACTCAGAATTCACGACCTTGTGACTTGGAGACGAGCGCGCAACTCACTGAACTATGGCTGACACCTGCTAATATCCAAAGCCAACTAATTGACCTAATGTGTCCTTTCTCCAGAGTCGCAGCAGAGGCTCCAGGCTGAACATCATCATCCTTGCGGAGGGAGCAATTGACCGACATGGGAATGCTATCAGCTCCAACTATGTAAAAGATGTAAGTATGAGAGTATCAACAGCACTGTCATGGTGTAAGGAAATAGGATGCGTTTCTGTGTGCATGTGTCATTTTAATTACTAGATCTCAAAATGGAGACCAGATTTCTTCTATAAGTCAGACAAAATGAAGAACTCTGGCTCTAGGTGCTAATGGAGATTCTTGAAGGACAGTGTAGACCCAGCCTCTGGCTATTTAGGTTCCAGTTCATGGCTATTTTATATTCAGATTCATGGCAATCAATTCGAGGATTATTTTTAATTGTTGGAATGCATGCAAATTTACAGACAAATTCATCCTAAATCGCTGAACCATCGAGGGAGCTTTGTTCAAACTTAAGTCAATTGTACATTATTCAAAAGCAGTGACATTAGTGCAAGAATTGGGCAAGATGTAATCTTGATAGCTGTCTAGTGTCAAAAGCAAACGGACCATCAGATTACCGGGAAAGCTCTGCTTTAGACTGTCAATAGCACGTGAGGTGATTTCCATCAGGTTTCACAGAAGCTGCTGAAAAGAAAGTCGAGCATTGTACTATTAGTTTCTTAGCTGTGTCTTTCCACTTCTGTATAAATTATCTTGTAGATAAATTTGACAATTTGTTTCAGCCTGAATTTAGCAGCTGAACTGAGAGCTTTTTGCAACCATTGAGATTAGACAAGTAAGTGTGCTAGGCAGCCCATATTATTTATGGTGTTATGTACCACAGTTAAGTGGTAATCCCAGTATGTATCTGCCTCACTCACTACAACCATACAGGTGCAGCTGTCAGTTCAGAGAAGACATGGTCTATGTATAGAAACTGCCCTTTTTGCTGTGAACACAACTTAAAAGTGTGAGGAGAAGGCCAGAATCGTGACAAAGATGTACGTGTCCCTTGGGTAGTGAGTTCCGTGTGGAATACGTAAGCCAAACGGTTACTCTGAACATCCTTTGGAGCCCAGCAAGTAAAGGGACCCCAAGCTCATTTAATATGAACAGTCAACAAAATTGTCCACACCGATACGATAGTTGAATTTTAAGCAGACATCACAATGTGTTACGATCTAATGCAAAGTATTTACAACACAGAAACAGGCCATTCGGCCCAACAGATCTGTGCCGGTGTTTATGCTCCACACGAGCCTCCTGCTACCCTACTTCATCTCGCCCTATCAACCCATTGGATTGCTTAACTGAACGAAGCTCACCTGACACCTCCATTGCATTACTTAAAATACAATGTAGCAAGATACTGTGTCTCATGATCCTTTCATGTTAAAAATGCAAGGGTTGATCCCTAGCACTGTGGACTCAGGAGCTTAACTTGGAGCATTGCAGCTGGTCACTGCTACACGTTGGCCCAGAAATTGTGCTCAGGCTTCCCGCGGGCAGATGCCTCCGACCGCAATAATTTCTACGAAAGTACCTGGTGGTCCCGGAGGTTCGGAGACTTGCGGTCCTGGGGCTCTACACGAAGGCCAGCATAGGGGCCCAGGGACTTGAGCGGTTCGAACGGATCTCTGGGATCACGTGGGTCAGTCCAACCTCTCAGAGTAGGGGGATCCCCATTAATACTTATGAGTTCTGTATGTATGGAGCTGCTATAAGTATGAATGGAAATACCCCCAAAAATATACAAACACTGAAAATAAGTTTTAAAAACTCATTACATATATAAAATTAATTAAAATGCAATTTAATTAAACATTTTATATGCCTGCTTTTACCAACTAAGAATTTGAAGGACATTTACTGGACAGGAGTTGGGCAAATAGCCCAACTCTCCGTCCGCAGAGGCTCGTTCCCTTCACATGCGTGTGATCTGTCCATTGCCGGGTTTAGGCGCATGCACGTCACATAATTAAACCGGAACTTGCGGGGGCACTTAGTACGCGCTCACAGGGAGCGCGATTTCTGGCTCATTATTTACCTCTGACGCATCGCAATGCTGAAATTTATATAAATAATTCCTGATCTTGAACTTAACAACGGGGCCCGATTTACAGAGTCCCATCCCGGTAACACATCGGATCTGAGAGTTACACTTTGCACTTTAACCTGATTACGCAATCAAATTCACAAGAGCGCATGCAACTAACCCACTCTGAAGTACAGGGGAACTGTTGCCTTTTTAATCCTTGTTCAGGAAGAGAGCTGCTGGTGAATTTTTTTTCTTACCCATTCAAAACACCACAAATTTCATACTGAAAGTGCCTTCAGTGGGAACAGGTTTCCCCATTTATTGTGTGTAGGAAAATGATAAACCTGTTCAAGACATGACACACACAGGAAATCTCTTCCTCTTCCTTTGCCTCCTTGTGTTAACTGCATTTCGGTGAGTCTGAGTTGCATGGTTTACTAAACGCCTTTCTCTTTTTCCATGATTTTTATACCTATGGTTCTTTCCCTCCCTTCCTGACTGATTTGTGTTCTCTGTTTTATTTTTTCCCCCCAGCTTGTTTCTAAGCGCCTTGGATTTGACACACGTGTCACAGTCTTGGGGCACGTACAGCGAGGGGGAACACCCTCTGCATTTGATCGAATTCTGGTAAGCACTCTGAGCCTCTATAAATGGCCCATCGGCACCTCCACCGTAGACCTCCCCAAATGGCTCACTGAGTAGCCAGGCCATACAGATCAGGAACTTCCAAGCTTCATTCTCAGCCTCTGCAGAGTTCGATCATGCCGGGCAGGGCAGCAGTAGTAGGAGGTGCCACGATTGGCCTTGGGAACCATTGGTTAGGGAGGGGAGAGAACAGCCGGGATCCCTGATCACGATGGCTAACTGCTGTTGGAAAGTGCAGGTGGTAGCTGAGGGCGGGATTGGACTTGGCTGCGCTGTTCCCTATGGTTGAATAGCTTGCTAATGCTTGCAGTCAAAGCTCATACAGTCAAAGGTAAGAATCATCCATGGAGCTGCACCAGAACATGTACTCAATATTTTCAGGGGGGAGGGAGAAAACTGGTGAAAGTGGGAAAAAGAATGGCACTGCTGCATGATATTTGTCATGGTCACAATGGTATGGCACATCTGGATACTTATGACACAGCTGGAGACCGCACTACAGTCTATCTAACTGCATTTTCAACACATTGTCAGCTGGACTCAATCCGTAGCACTCCTGTGTCTCGAGACAGAAGGTCATAGGTCAAAGCCACTCCATCACCTAATTTAGGCCAACACTGCAATACACTATTGTGGGCGTGGGTGCTGCGCTGTCGGAGGTGCTGTTCTCTGGATAAGATATTAAACCCCGTCTGCCCTCTCAGGTAAAAGATCCTGTGGTACCGTTTTGAAAGAAGAGCAGGCGAGTTCTCTCGACATCCTGGCCAATATTCATCCCTTGGCCAAAGTCCCCAAAACATATTATTCATCCTTCTGCTGTTTGTGGGATCTTGCTACTGTAAATTGTCTGCCGTATTTGCCAACATAGCAACAGTGATTGCATGTGAAATTCCATTGACTGTAACATGCATTAGGCGACCTGAGGTGCAACAGGCTCAATATAAATGTTTCTTTGATCATTGAAGTAACGAGATAGAAAGAAAGGCATTTATATCGTGCCTTGCACAACCTCAGGATGTCCCAAAGCGCTTTACAGCCAATTAAGTACTTTTTTGAAGTGCAGTCACTGTTGTAATGTAGGAAATGTGGCAGCCAATTTGCGCACAGTAAGCTCCCATAAACAGCAATGTGATAATGACCAGGTAATCTGTTTTAGTGATGTTGGTTGAGGGATAAATATTGTCCAGAACTCCCAAGCTCTTCTTCAAAATTGCACCCTGAAGTTGGACTTGAACCCACAACCTTCTGACTTGGAGGCAAAAGAACTACATACTGAGCCACAGCTAATACATTCTGACAGGAGGAGAAAAGAAACTAAAATACAAGGCAAGTCACTTAAGTGGGATATGGGTAAGCAAGACTTATACTTTTATTGATGACACGTTTTTCATCAAAAGCTGCAAGGAAATCAAAAGAGGAAAATCAAAGCCCAATAAACTAGGGTAAATTTAGGAAAAATCCCTTTTTATTTTGAACAGCACTAAAATACAGTATAAAAGGGATCTAATGTAAATTCCAGTGTAATATAAGTTTCCACAATCACAAATACTGTTAAGCGATGTGAACAGTAAAAGACTTTTCGAATGTTTAGGAAAGTGTCTAGGATAGAATTCCTCGGGAGGCAGGGGTTTTTTCTGCTATTTCTTAGTCGGAAAAAGCCACTTACGCATTTTCTCTGGGCTTTCTGCCTAAGGTGTGGAAGAAGATTGGGAGAACTCCCTTGGAAGTTCGAGGCATGTTTAAACAGCACCTCCCTCCCCCCTCCCATAGTATCGTCAAGCACAAATATTTTAAAAATCAAACTGAAATATGAAACATTTAACGTGAAAATGTAATGTTGCAGAATATGCCATGGGCAGCATGTTGCAATTATTGCATGCAGTGTGTCTAGTTTTTTTTATTAGCATAGCTGTAGTCATTACCAAAGCTTTTCAGATATACTTCATTTTATGCACTTTGTTTCAGAGCCTATCCACATTCCAGAGTGTAAAAGCTCTTACCATAAAGCTTCACCAGACTGATTTCCAGGATGGCAGGACTGACATATGAAGAAAGACTGGATGGACTGGGCTTATATTCACTGGAATTTAGAAGAATGAGAGGGGATCTCATAGAAACATAAAATTCTGACGGGATTGGACAGGTTAGATGCAGGAAGAATGTTCCCGATGTTGTGAAGTCCAGAACCAGGGGTCGCAGTCTAAGGATAAGGGGTAAGCCATATAGGACCGAGATGAGGAGAAACTTTTTCACTCAGAGAATTGTGAACCTGTGGAATTCTCTACCACAGAAAGTTGTTGAGGCCAGTTCGTTGGATATATTAAAAAGGGAGTTAGATGTGGCCCTTACGGCTAAAGGGATCAAGGGGTATGGAGAGAAAGCAGGAATGGAGTACTGAAGTTGCATGATCAGCCATGATCATATTGAATGGTGGTGCAGGCTCGAAGGGCCGAATGGCCTACTCCTGCACCTATTTTCTATGTTTCTATTCCAACACCTTTACATAGAATTTACAGCATAGAAACAGGCCGTTTGTTCAACTAGTCTGTCCTGGCATTCATGCTCCACACAAGCCTCCTCCCGCCTTACTTCATCCATCAATATCTACTTCTATTTCTTCCTCATTTACTTTCTCTTGGCTTATTTCCTCTTCCTGCCTGATGATGTTCTCCTTTCTTTTCTCCACCCTCAGAGCAGCAAGATGGGCATGGAAGCCGTGCTCACTCTCTTGGATGCCTCGCCAGAAACTTCATCTTGTGTCGTCAGCCTTTCTGGTAACCAGGCCCTGCGGCTGCCGCTGATGGAGTGCGTGCTGTTGGTGGGTATTTGACGCTTTCCCTGTTGAGATTTCTTGCTGAGAGCGGGCACACAATCCCCATCTCCCGCTGCAGACTTTATTTCGAGGTGGCTCCTGCTCCCTCTGCTCATCTCCTTGATAAATTGCGATCCAGGTCACCTGATCCCAACTTACCAATGTTTGGACCTAGGAAAAATAGATCAGAGTATCTTCTGAATGCCGACAAACTAGGAACTGTGCAGGAGCAGAGAGATTTAGGGGTCCATGTGCAGAGATCACGACTAGCTAGTGGGCAGGTATTATAAAGGCTAATTAAATGTTGGTCTTTATCTCAAGGGGTCTGGAATACAAACAAGTGGAAGTGATGTTACAGCTGTACAGAGCTCTTGTTAGACTGACTCTGGAGTCAGTTCTGGGCACTGCACCTCAGGAAGGATATATTGGCCTTGCAGGGGGTGCCATGCAGATTCACCAGAATAATACTAGGACTGAAAGGGTTCAATTATCAGGACAGGTCGCAAAGACTAGGCTTGTATTTCCTTGAGTACAGAGAGATCTGGGGGTCCTTGTGCATGAAACACAAAAAGTTAGTATGCAGGTTCAGCAAGTAATCAGGAAGGTAAATGGAATGTTGGCCTTTATTGCAAAGGAGATGGAGTATAAAAGTGGAGAAGTCCTGCTACAACTGTACAGGGTATTGGTGAGGCCACACCTAGAGTACTGCGTACAGTTTTGGTCTCTGTATTTAAGGAAGGATATACTTGCATTGGAGGCTGTTCAGAGAAGGTTCACTAGGTTGATTCCGGAGATGGGGGGGTTAACTTATGAAGATAGGTTGAGTAGGTTGGGCCTATACTCATTGGAATTCAGAAGAATGAGGTGATCTTGTCAAAACATATAAGATAATGAGCGGGCTCGACAAGGTGGATGCAGAGAGTATATTTACACTCAGGGGAAACTAAAACTAGGAGACATAGTCTCAGAATAAGGAGCTGCCCATTTAAAACTGAGATGAGGAGGAATTTCTTCTCTCAGAGGGTTGTAAATCTGTGGAATTCTCTGCCCCAGAGAGCTGTGGAGGCTGGGTCATTGAATATATTTAAGATGGAGATTGACAGATTTTTGAGCGATAAGGGAATAAAGGGTTATGGGCAGCGGGCAGGGAGTCCATGATCAGATCAGCCATGATCTTATTAAATGATAGAGCAGGCTCAAGGGGCCAAATGGCCTACTCCTGCTCCTAGTTCTTATGTTCTTATAAGTATAGAATATTAAGGGTTGATCTAATTGAGGTCAAAATTTTGTTTTATAACACTCCTGTGAAAGTGCCTTGGGATGTTTTATTATGTTAAAGAAGCTATATAAATATAAGTTGTTGTTGTTGATGACAGGAAGTAATTCTTCACACAAAGGGTAGTGGAAACCTGGAGCTCTCTCCCACAAAAAGCTGCTGAGGCTGGGGGTCATTTAGAAAATTTCAAAACTGAGATCGATAGATTTTTGTGGGGTAAGGGTATTAAGGGTTATGGAATCAAGGCGGGTAAATGGAGTTAAGATGCAGGTTAGTCATGATCTAATTGAATGGCGGAACAAGCTTGAGGAGCTGAATGGCCTCCTTCTGTTTCTGTGTTCGCCATATGTTCTCCTCATAGATGGCAGGCACTGGGGTTTATAATGCTACCTTTATAAACTCTTTTTGCAGATTCACATAACATGATAATTGTTGTGTATGGAGAAAGAGTCAGACTGAACACGTGAGCTCCAAGTAAAGTGTGACCGTAGTTTTTTATTGCAGGTCTCCAGAGTGTCTCTCTAATCTGTGAAGCCTCCTTAAATACCTGTGCTCCCAAGGGATCTAGAGATCCCTTGGGACTCCAGGGAATAAGCCCTCTGGTGGTTGTACTGAGTAAATGCAAGTTTACATATATAACACTTCTCCCACCTCCGCCCCCCCAAAGTCAATAGTGTAACTATTTACAATGTGAGTCGATTTGGGGCCCTTCTTGCCCTGGTCGATCGTCTCGGTGTGAAAGCTGGTGTTATTGAATCATTTGTTGGGCCCTCGCTGGGCTGCTGTGGATGATAGTCTGCTTCGTGGTCAACCGTGGTGCCGGTCACTGGTGTGTATGTTGGGGGGTCAAAAAAGGTAAGGTCCAAGGTGGGTTGCTCAGGATAGTCCGTGAATCTGAGTTTGATTTGGTCCAAGTGTTTCCTGTGAATGAATCCATTTGAAAGTTTGACCCAAAACACCCTGCTCACGAAACTAAGAACTTACTCAAAAGAACTGATACCTGTAATCGGCAGTGCTACTATAAAGGTTTCCTACAATGGAGCTGTGCACAAGCTACCACTCTGGTTGGTACCGGGCGATGGTCCCATGCTGCTCGGCAGGAGCTGGCTGGAACAGCTTTATCTCTTCCTGCATTTCCACTGGGACACTGGACCAGCTCCCGTGAAGCACACAGCTTTTGACTAGAGATAATAAGAGGTCCTGGCTTGTCCAGGTTTGATCTGCCAGGCATGACGGGTGATTGCTCACTCTCAAATGCTTCCATAACCATGGCTAGATCTGCGGGCTGCGCTATTTCCACCCCCGTGGTGGGCAATGGCAGCCTACTGAGAGCATCGGCGCAGTTTTCTGTGCCTGGCCTGTGGCAGATGGCGCAGTTGTATGCGGACAACGTGAGCGCCCATCTCTAGATGCGGGCCGATGCATTGGTATTTATCCCTTTACTCTCTGAGAACAGGGATATAAGTGGCTTATGGTCAGTTTCCAATTGGAATTTTAACCCAAACAGGTATTGATGCATTTTCTTTACCCCATTAATACACGCTAACGCTTCTTTTTCAATCATGCTGTAGGCTCTCTCAGCCTTAGACAGACTCCTGGATGCATAAGCAACCGGTTGCAGTTTCCCGAAATCATTAGTTTGTTGCAATACACACCCGACGCCATATGACGACGCATCACATGGTCGTACCAAACGCTTACATGGATCATACAACACAAGCAATTTGTTTGAGCATAACAATTTTCGCGCTTTTACAAAGGCATTTTCTTGGCTTTTGCCCCAAACCCATTCGTCCCCTTTTCGTAGTAAGACATGTAGTGGTTCACACAGTGTGCTGAGACCCGGTAAGAAGTTACCAAAGTAGTTCAGGAGTCCCAGAAATGACTGCAGCTCTGTCATGTTCTGTGACCTCGGTGCATTCTCGATTGCCTCTGCCTTTGCGTTGGTGGGCCTGATGACATCTGCTGCAATCCTCCTTCCCAGGAACTCCACTTCAGGCGCCAGGGGATAATTCGAGCATTTTAACCTGAGCCCCATGCGGTTGAGTCGACTAAGAACCTCCTCCAGGTTCTGCAGATGCTCGACTGTTCCGACCTGTAACCAAGATGTCTTCCTGGAAGACCACGGTTTGCGGGACCGACTTCAGTAAGCTTTCCATGTTTCTCTGGAATATCGCCACCACCGATCGGATTCCAAATGGGCATCTGTTATAAACAAAAAGACCTTTTTGCGTGTTGATGTAGGTGAGGGCCTTCGATGATTCCTCCAATTCCTGCGTCATGTAGGCTGAAGTTAGATCCAGCTTCATGAACCTCTTTCCTCCTGTCAGCGTTGCAAAGAGGTTGTCGGTCTTTGGTAGTGGGTATTGATCCTGCAGGGAGAAACGATTGATAGTTACTTTGTAATCGCCACTGATTCTGACGGTGCCGTCTCCCTTGAGGACTGGGAGAATGGGACTGGCCCACTCGTTGAACTCGATCGGGGAAATGATGCCCTCTCTTTGCAGCCGGTTCCAGCGTCGCAAAGATGAAATGTCTGTACAGGCAGACTGCCTTCTGTAGTGGTCCCCAAGAAGGGCAGAGACACCTTTATCAATGACCTCCACAGTACCCACCCAGGCATCATAATGATGAAAGCGATAGCCAGATCCCATCCTCGTCACCAGTTGTTGTGTATGGAAAAAGAGTCAGACTGAACACTGAGAGCTCAAAGTAAACTGTGACCGTAGTCTTTTATTGTAGGTCTCCAGAGTGCCTCTCTAACCTCCTTCCGTTGGGACTCCAGGGGATAAGCCCTCTGTTGGCTGTACAGAGTAAATACAAATTTACATATATAACAATAATGTGTGTCTTGAAGGAAGGCAACTGAAACTCACATGCCAGGTCAAATTTTAGCGAGATTTGAGTGAGAGGGACTTAATCCTGTAATCTCATCCTCATCCCACAAGTGGTGCTACGTGATCAAATTGCTATTTTAAAAAAGTTCTTTTGAGGTGATAGTTATGAATATTTAATGTATCCTGTCAATTACCAACAACAGCTTGCATTTATATAGTGCCTTTAACATAGTAAAATAATCTTATCAAGGCGCTTCAGAGGAGTGTAATCAGACAAAATTTGACACTGAGCCACAAAAGGAGATATTAGGACAAGTGACCAAAAGCTTAGTCAAACAGGTAAGTTTTAAGGAGTGTCCTAAAGGAAAAGAGAAGTGTAGAGACAGAAAGGATTAGAAAGAGAATTCCAGAGCTTGGTGCCTAGTCAGCTGAAGGCACAGCCACCAATGGTGGGGCGAATAAAATCAGGGATACATAAGAGGTCAGAATTGGAAGAGCGCAGAGATCTCGGATGGTTGTAGGGCTGGAGGAGGTTACAGAGATAGGGAGGGGTGAGGCTGTGGAGGGATTTGAACATGAGGATGAGAAATTTAAAATCAAAATCGAGGTGATTAAAGCACTTCATGACGTAGTATAAGCCACAATCCGAGGTCCCAGGCTAGACTCCTGCTCTATGTTGAATTGGCTGATCTCTACTGACCTTGACGTCCCCAAAGCTAGTGAAGGGAAGATCAGTCATGGGGTGGGTGGTCCTGTTCCTGATCGCACATCACTGACCTCTGCTGTGTGGACAACGGGGACCAGGATATCCACCATGTAGCAAAATCAAAAATCTGTTCATTATAAATGTTATTTGGATTTGGTTCTATCTAGTTCACCGAGGAATTGTCGCCCCCGCCCTCCCCTGTTCATCCAGTTTGTGAGCATGATCTGGCATGACTGTGGCGCCCTCCATGGCTCATTTCTCTTGCATAGGTATTGAAGGACTACTGGAGTCCATGAAACTGTACACCAACAAGAGTCGGTGCATTCAGGAGAGGAGGAGGAGGTGGGGCTAGGGAAGATATGAGGTGAAAGCTATTTTTAACTCAACGGGCAGTTTTAATTTTAACGCTTTGGCTAAAGGCATCCATTTCTTAATTTCTTCATTTTGCTTCATTTGAAGACCAAGGATGTTCAAAAGGCGATGGACGAGAAGAGGTTTGATGAAGCCATCACGCTACGTGGCAGGTAAGAGCTGCAGTACTATTCGTTTTCTATATCTCAAACATAGAGAAGAAATGCAAGGCATTTATATAGCCCCTTTCACGACCTCAGGATATCCCAAAGCACTTTACGTCCAATTAAATACTTTTGAAGTGTATTCACGATTGTAATATAGAAGTCGTGGCAACCAATTTGCGCACAGTAAGATCCCACAAACAGCAATGTGACAATGACCAGATAATCTGTTTTAATGATGTTGGTTGACGGATAAATGTTGGCCATGTCCCCGGGGAGAACTACCCTGCTCTTCTTCAAAATAGTGTTGTGAGATATTTTACGTGCAACTGAGGGTAGACGGGGCCTTGGCTTAATGTCTCATTCGAAAGACAAAACCTCCGACAGTACAGCACTCCCTCAGTACTGCACGAGAAGTGTCAGCCTAGATTTTGTACTCCAGTCTCTGGAATGGGACCCACAACCTTCTGACTCGGAGGCAAGACTGATATCCACTGAGCCACAGCTAACATTTGTTGATCACTCACTGTGTGAAGAACTTCCTCACATCAGTTCTAAATGTGCCTTTCACAAGTTCCAGTGCTCCTTTGTCCAGGTGTTGGGCTTCATCTCATCATGGACATAAGAGCTGAATTCCAGAGGTGAGGTGAGAGTCACCATTGATTAGAATCTTAACTGGAAACCGAGGCACCATCTTCCCTCATAGGTGGTCGTAAAAGATCCCGTGGCACTATTTTGAAGAAGAGCAGGAGCGTGCTCCCAGTGTCCTGGCCAACCTTTTGATTTTCTGTGTAACCATCAGGCTCACTTGCATATGTATCTGGTCCTCAGCTCCAGACTGTTCAGCATCCCCAGATACAGGATACCACTCCCTCTGAATTGCTGCATCAAGTACACCACAGATCAGACAGTCACTGTTGTAATGTAGAAAATACAGCAGCCAATTTGCACACAAGAAACCACAAACAACGCTCATCCACTAAAACAGATTCTCTGGTCATTATTACATTGTTGTTTGTGGTTTCTTGTGTGCAAATTGGCTGCTGTATTTTCTACATTACAACAGTGACTGTGTCTGATCTGTGGTGTACTTGATGCAGCAATTCAGAGGGAGTGGTATCCTATATCTGGGGATGCTGAGCCGTCTGGAGCTGAGGACCAGATACATATGCAAGTGAGCCTGATGGTTACACAGAAAATCAAACATCCACACCCAAATATGGTAACAGCCCATCAACAAAAATGAAATGAGATCGTCCATATACATCAAAAGCCAGACCCCCGCTCCATACACACTAATAGCCAAATCCAATACACACAAGCCAGAGGAGATTTGAACAGCGGCGGAAGAATTGGCGGAGCACAGAACAGACCCAAGCGGCAACAACTCAACAGAGGCAGAATTTGAAAAAGTGATGTCAGTAAAAAAAGTGACACAAGGGAAGGAACTAATTGGTGAGTACCTGGTGAGTGTTTTCTTTAAGTTTTAAGTTTATTTCTGCGAAGTTAGTTCTTTGTGTTGTGTATGTATAATGTATGTACTGTAACACTAGACCACTGAATGTATCCTCACACTGTATACACCATACCTCTACCACCAGAGGGTGCTACTGGTGGAGATCTAAGGGTCATCTGCACACTGCAGGTAACCAAGTATAAAAGGGAGCTCACCTCATTGTGTCCTCACTCAAGGAGCTGCAATAAACGGACTAAGGTCACTACAGTTCAAGTACAATACCCTTACCTCGTGGAGTCATTATTAGAGTGCTTGCATATACTACAACTGACGACGAGATTACGAATTTCCACGCGGAACATGTCTAACCTAAGCAACTTTCAACAATTCGCTGATGGGGAAGATTGGGATGCCTTTGTGGAAAGGTTCGAACACTTCTTCATTGCAAATGACCTAGCAGGAAACGACCCGACCTCACTGGCTGATAAGTGCAGAGCTATCCTGCTCGGCAGTTGTGGGTCCACTGTCCATGGCCTGGTCAGGGACCTGCCAGCCCCAGAAAAGACGACAACTAAAACTTACGCGGACCTCGTAACAATAATACAGGAACAGCTCAAGCTTAAAGAGGGCATCCTCACAGTCAGACAGTGGTTCTACACCCACCGGCAGCCTGAAGGCCAAAAAATTGCAAAATATTCTGCAGACCTGAGACGATTGGCTGCACCGTGTGATTTTGGTGACCACCTTACTGAAGCACTAAGGGACATCTTTGTTATTGGAATCGGCCACGAGGGCCTCCTCCATAAACTGCTCTCTGCGGACACTACGGTCACCCTGCAGAAGGCAATTAAAGTGAGCCAGGCATTCATTATTTTGGTCTGCGATTCCAAGAGGATGATGACTCACCCCCGGGACTCTAACCCGACGAATACAGTGAACCGAATGGCACCTTTCAGAGGCAAGGCTGCTGTCCCAAGTCCCGCAACCCTGAGTCCGCTACATGGGGCCAAACGGCCAGCCCTGTGCTGGCGCTGTGGAGGAAATCACAGGGCCCACCAGTGCCGATACAAACACTATACTTGCAAAGACTGCAACACTAAAGGTCATCTGCAGCGAATGTGTAGAAGAAATTTTACTCACCGAGTCCCTGAAGAGTTGGCCGATCACCCGGGCTCCAGCGCTGATGAAGAGTCTATGGTGTGGCTCAGCCCCTGGAAGAGGTGTATGGGGTGTATACCTGCTCCACCGAGAGTTCCCCGTGGAAAATGGAAGTAGAAATCAACGATGTTCCAGTCTCGATGGAGGTCGACACAGGGGCAAGCCAATCGCTGATGTATCAGGTGGCCTTCGAGAAACTCTGGGACAATCCCGCCAAACGAGCCAAAATGCTCCTAATCCAGGCAAAGCTGCTCACTTACACAAAAGACACCATCCCAGTCGTTGGCAGAGTGCATGTCCAGGTGCAATGCACAAGCTTCCTTTGTGGATTGTTGCCGGTGATGGTCCAACGCTGCTGGGAAGAAGATGGATGAAACAAATCCAAATCTGTTGGAGCTGGGAAAGCCTCCAGGCCCCGACGATCGATGTCTGACGCGGCCCCAAACTTGGATCCATCACAGCACTTGGAAATCCTACCATCAACGCGACTGCGTGGCAACGACACAGACTGCACAACTCAACAGTGGGATGATCCAACCTGAACGACCAGACTTCACCTTCTGGGCTCCAGTGGCAGGACTCCGAGGGAAGAAGATCGGCGCAGAAGGTAGATTCCTGGCTTCTGTGGCAGAACCTGGGGAGAAAAGGATCACCGCAGCCTACCTCGTGGAGAGAAAGAAGATGGAGCCCACACCATGAAGTGAAGAACCTGGAATCAAGATGGCTGCGACCAGACCACGAGGGGCAGTGTTGAGGGAGCAACACTTGTTGCCGAGCAGCGAACTGGATTGGGGTAAAGACTGCAAGGCCCTTTTAAAGGAGACCGGCAAACCAGCACAATTAAAGGGACAGTTCCACTCTTTGTACAGCGATGTCACTAATGATAAAGATGTAATTAACGAATGCAAGTATATAGATGTACTGTTGAACAGTGAAACTGGAAATACTAATGGAAAAAATGTAACTAACAAATGCAGGTATCTAAATGTAACCTTGCACAGAGATGCTGATAGTACACAGGAAAGTGATGTAATTGACAAATGCGAAAGTGTAAAGACAAATAACAATGTCGAGTTGGCTGATTGCGGTTGGAGCCAATGTATCATGAATGCTAATGATGAAATGAGATATGATGCCGGGTTCTACACGCACGCCGACAAAGCCACAGGTAACCTCCAGTGGGAAGCACCCAGGTCCAGTGGGCTACCCAATCATGTAGCCTGTGCCTCCCGGGATTAATGTGATGCCCCAGGGAGGGTGGCCACACACACACTGGGCGCATACCCACAGTAGGGCCAGCGATCAATGGACAGCACAGGCACCACCACTGGCACCCTGCCCCAGACCGACCCTACCCCCCTGGCCAGCACCAGGAGCAAGAGGCCAGCACCCTCCAGCCCTCCCGGCGGGACCTGGGATGACCAGACTTCAACTACCGCTGAAGGGCAGCAGGGAGACCCTGCAGCCCTCAAAGGAGGACAGAGAGGCCACACACTCCTGTGGCTCTGCCCACCACTAAACGTCCTCACCCACCTACACCCAGACCCAAGGGTCAGACCGCAATACCACGTATGTACCTTACCCGTAATATGTACTTGCTCCACCACTGCTGAATTCCAAAACAGTGACATAACCAATCCGATTCTTTATTCTCTGTACATGTATGCCAATGCAGGTGTTGAGCCACACACATGGTCTATGTATGGTGGGTGGGGGGGGGCGGGGGGGGAAATGGATATTTGTAGCCATGGACATATGGATCACACCCAGAACCCACAAAACCCTCATTACAACCTCCAGCAGTCCACTTCCAACCACTTCCCAATGTCGTGGCAATGAGGACTTGGGGGGTCCACAGGGAGAGAGCCATTCCCAAGCAAAGACAAAGTGCAAGGGCTTTGGACACTCAATTCGAGGGCCAGAGCACACAGTGCAAAAGCCTGTGACACAAGACTAAGGGGGGAGTGTCGTTGTGTATGTATAATGTATGTACTGTAACACTAGACTACTGAATGTATCTTCACACTGTATACACCATACCTGGCCACCAGAGGGTGCTACTGCAGGTAACCAAGTATAAAAGGGAGCTCACCTCATTATTGCAGCTCCTTGAGTGAGGACACAAACGGACTAAGGTCACTACAGTTCAAGTACAATACCCTTCCCTCGTGGAGTCATTATTAGAGTGCTTGCATATACTACACTTAGTATATTAAATAGAGGCATGGCAAGACAGCTCAGTCCCATGGAATGCACATCCCTTGCCATGTGGGAAGTCCTGGATGCTTCCCATGGCCTGGACATCCACACATCCACATGTGCAGGAAATGTCGCCAGCTACAGCAGCTCGAGATCCGTGTTTTGGAGCTTGTGCGGCAGCTGGAGTCACCTGTGGTGCATCCGCGAGGCTGAGAACTTCGTGGATAATACATTTCTAGAGGTGGCCACCCCGCAGAGAGGGAATGGGTGACTGCCAGACAGAAGAGGAGGACCGGGCAGGTAGTGCAAGAGTCCACGGAGTGCATCTCTCTCTCCAACCAGTATTCTGTTCTGAGCACTGGTGGGGGCGATAGTTCCTCTGGGGAGTGCAGCCAGAGCCAAGTCCATGGGACCATGGGTGGCTCAGCTGCATGGGGAGGGAGGAAGAAGAGTGGAAGAACAATAGTGGGGGGATTCGATAGTTATCCAGGATGGTAGTTGCCTCCCTGTGCCAGGGTCAAGGATGTCACCGAGCAGCTGCAGGGCATTCTGGGGGGAGAGGGTGAACAGCCAGAGGTTGTGGTCCATATCGGTACCAGTGATATCGGTAGAAAGAGGGATGAAGTCCTGCAGGTAGAGTTTAGGGAGCTAGGAGAGAGATTAAAAAACAAGATCTCAAAGGTAATAATCTCCAGATTACTCCCGGTGCCACGAGCTTGTGAGTACAGAAATAGGAGGATAAAGCAGATGAATGCGTAGCTGGAGAGATGGTGCAGGTGGGAGGGCTTTAGATTCCTGAGGCATTGGGACCGTTTCTGGGGGAGGTCAGACCTGTACAAACCGGAGGGGGATGGGAACCTGAAAATAGATTCAGAAGGGAGAGAAGCAAAGCTGAAATGGGAAAGCAATAAAGTAGAAAGTGAATTTGGAAGACAGGGAAAATGAGGGCTAGAAAATAGACAACAAGGGAGTTTGACAGTGCTTAATGGTATATACTTCAATACAAGGAGTATAGAGAATAAGGCAGATGCGCTGAGAGCACAGATAGACACTTGGGAGTACGATATTACAGCTATTACTGAGACATGGCTGAAAGAAGGGCAGGTATGGCAGCTCAATATTCCTGGTTACAGGGTTTTCAGAAGAGATAAGGAGGGAGGGTGGGGGGGATTTCGCAGTATTGATTAAAGAAGCAATTACAGCGGTGAGGAGGGATGATATATTAGAAGGACCATCAAATGAGGCCATATGGGTCAAATTGAAGAACAAAAAAGGGGTAATCACACTGCTGGGAGTGTACTCTAGACCCCCAAACAGTTAGAGGGAGATAGAAGAGCAAATATGTAGGCACATTTTTGAGAAGTACAAAAACTATAGGGCAGTAATAGTAGGGGATTTCAAATACCCTAATATTAACTGGGATAAAATTATTGTGCGAGGTATAGAGTATAGAATTCCTAAAATGCATTCTGGAGAACTTTTTTAGCCAGTATGTAGCAAGCCCAACAATGGAGGGGTCGGTTCTGGCTTAGTTTTAGGGAATGAAGCTGGGCAGGTGGAAGGGATATCAGTGGGAGAGCATTTTGGTGCTAGTGATCATAATTGAGTTAGATTTAGGATAGTTATGGAAAAGGACAAAGATAGACCAGGAATAAAAGTTATCAATGGGGGAAATTGCTCAGCTGAGATGGGATTTAGCCAAAATGTACTGGAAAAGGCTACTTGAAGGTAAATCTGTGTCAGAGCAGTGAGAGGCATTCGAGGAGGCAATCCTGAGGGTTCAAAGCAAATATGTTCCCTTAAAAAAAAAGAGGGTGGGACTAACCTATGTAGAGCCCCTGGATGTCAAGGGACACTCGGGGTAGGATAAAAAAAAAGAAAGGAGGCTTATGACAGATACTGAGAGCTCAATATTGCAGAAACTCTAGAGGAGTATAAAAAGTGCAGGGGTGCAATTAAAAAGGATATTAGGAAAGCAAAGAGAGAGAATGAAAAAAAATTGACAAGTAAAATCAAGGAAAAGCCAAAGATGTTTTATAAATATATTAAGTGCAAGAGGATAATTAAAGAAAGAGTAGGGCCTATTAGGGAAATGTTGGAGTCCATTATTAAAGAAGCAGTAGCAGGACATTTGGAAAAGCAAAATTCGGTCAGGCAGAGTCAGCATAGATTTATGAAGGGGAAGTCATGTTTTACAAATTTGCTGGAGTTCTTTGAGGATGTAATGAAGAGGGTGGATAAAGGGGAACCAGTGGATGTGGTGTTTTTGGACTTCCAGAAGGCATTTGACAAGGTGCCACATAAAAGGTTACTGCACAAGATAAAAGTTCACGGGGTTGGGGGTAATAAATTAGCATGGATAGAGGATTGGCTAACAAATAGAAAACAGAGAGTCGGGATAAATGGTTCATTCTCGGGTTGGCAATCAGTAACTAGTGGAGTGCTGCAGGGATCAGTGCTGGGACCCCAACTATTTATAATCTATGTTAACGACTTGGAAGAAGGGACCGAGTGTAATATATCCAAGTTTGCTGACAATACAAAGATAGGAGGAAAAGCAATGTGTGAGGAGGACACAAAAAATCTGCAAAAGGACATAGACAGGCTAAGTGAGTGGGCAAAAATTGGCAGATGGAGTATAATGTTGGAAAGTGTGAGGTCATGCACTAGGTTGATTCCAGAGATGAGGGAGTTGACTTATGAGGAAAGGTTGAGTAGGTTGGGCCTCTACTCATTGGAATTCAGAAGAATGAGAGGTGATCTTATCGAAACAAATAAGATTATGAAGGGGCTTGACAAGGTGGATGCAGAGAGGATGTTTCCACTGATAGGGGAGACTAGAACTAGAGGGCATAATCTTAGAATAAGGGGCCGCCCATTTAAAACTGAGATGAGGAGAAATGTTTTCTTCTCAGAGGGTTGTAAATCTGTGGAATTCGCTGCCTCAGAGCTGTGGAAGCTGGGACATTGAATAAATTTAAGACAGAAATAGACAGTTTCTTAAACGATAAGGGAATAAGGGGTTATGGGGAGCGGGCAGGGAAGTGGATCCGAGTCCATGATCGGATCAGCCATGATCTTATTAAAAGGCGGAGCAGGCTCAAGGGGCCGTATGGCCTACTCCTGCTCCAATTTCTTATGTTCTTCTTATTAGAGACCATAAAGGTAATCTGTGTGGAGGCGCAAGACGTAGCCATGGTTCTTAATGAATACTTTGCACAAAAGAGAGGGGCGATGCAGACATTGCAATCAGTGAGGAGGTGTGTGAAAATTAGATGAAATAAACATAATGAGAGAGGCAATATTAAGGGGCTTATAAGGTTTGAAAATGGATAATTCCCCAGGCCTGGATGAAATGTATCCCAGGCTGTTAAGAGAAGCAAAAGAGGAAATAGCAGAGGCTCTGGCCATCATTTTCCAATCCTCCATGGCTACAGGTGTGTTGCCAGAGGACAGGAGGACTGCTAATATTGCACCTTTGTTTAAAAAGGGAGAAAGGAATAGACCGAGTAATTAGAGGCCAGTCAGCTTAACCTCGGTGGTGGGAAAATTATTGGAAAAAATTCTGAGGGACAGGATAAATTCATTTAGAAAGACACGGATTAATCAAGGGCAGTCAGAATGAATTTGTTAAGGGAAGGTCAAGTTTGACTAACTTGATTGAATTTTTTGAGGAGATAACAAGGAGGGTCAGTGAGGGTAGTGCACTTGATGTAGTGTATGTGGATTTTAGCAAGGCTTTTGATATGGTCCCACATGGCAGACTGGTCACTAAAGGAAAAACCCATGGGATCCAGGGCAAAGTGACCAATTGGATCCAAAATTGGCTCAGCGGCCAGGAAGCAAAGGGTAATGTTTGATGGGTGTTTTTGTGACTGGTAGGCTGTTTCCAGTGGGGTTCTGCAGGGCTCAGTACTAGGTCCCTTGCTTTTTGTGGTATATATCAATGATTTAGACTTGAATGTAAGGGGTATGATTTAGAAGTTTGCCGAGATTACAAAAATTGGCTGTATAGTTGATAATGAAGAAGAAAGCTGCAGACTTGCAGGAAGATATCAATGAACTGGTCAGGTGGGCAGAGCAGTGGCAAATGGCATTCAACCCAGAGAAGTGTGAGGTATTGCAAACAAGAAAATGGAATACACATTAAATGGTAGGAAACGTAGTAGAGGAACAAAGGGACCTTGGAGTGCATGTCCACAGATCCTTGAAGGTAGCAGACCAGGTAGATAAGGTGGTTAAGAAGGCATATAGAATATTTCCCTTTATTAGCTGAGGCACGGAATACAAGAGCAGGAAGGTTATGTTTGAATTGTATAAAGCACTAATTCGGCCACAGCTAGAGTACTGCATGCAGTTCTGGTCACCACATTACAGGGCAGATGTGATTGCACTAGAGAGGGTACAGAGGAGATTTCCGAGGATGTTGCCTGGACTGGAGAATTTTAGCTATGAGAAAAGATTGAATAGGCTGGGTTTGTTTTCTTTGGAACAGAGGAGACTAAGGGGAGACCTTATTGAGATGTATAGATTATGAGGGGCCTAGATAGAGTGGGATAGGAAGGATCTATTTTCCTTAGCAGAGGGATCAACAACCAGAGGGCATAGATTTAAAGTAATTGGTAGGAGGTTTAGAGGAGATATGAGGGGAAATTTCTTCACCCAGAGTGGTGAGGGTCTGCAACTCACTGCCTGAAAGGGTTGTAGAGGCAGAAACCCTCACCACATTTAAATAGTACTTGGATGTGCACTTGAAGTATTGTAACCTACAGGGTTACAAACCAAGAGCTGGAAAGTGAGATTAGGCGCGGACACAATGGACCGAAGTGGCCTCCTTCCGTGCTGTAAATTTCTATGATTCTATGAAAAGGGATGTATCAGGAGCTTTCCTTTACAGCTCCTGCTCTGGGTGTGCTTGCTGAGACAGTGTATAAGGAGCTTTCCTTTACTGTTCCTCAACTTTGCCCGGTGAGCTAAAAAATGCGGCAAGACGGCCTCACCTGTCACATCCCGAGGTTATGAAGCACAATCTAATACAGGACTCTCTTGTTCCCGCCACTACAGGAGTTTCGAGAATAACTGGAATATCTACAAGCTGTTGGCTCACCAGAAACCTGCTGTGCTCAAGGTAACCCGCGACCTCAAAGCATTAAGACTCTTGCCACATGGGGCCTGTCACATTGATGCACCCAGCACTCGACTGAGGGAACCACAGTAAACCCCTAGACTCAGTTGTAAACTCGCATCCTACAGGGTGGATTTGACCAGTGTGAGCTGGGATGGCAGGCACACAGAGGGAGTAATGTGCTGGGTACGGGAGGGCGGATAAAGAACAGCCCTTCTTGTGTTGCTAAAGTGCACCTCAGCGAGTGACTATATATTATCCTATATAGGTGGCACAGGTTACCGAACTGTGTATTGGTCTTTCTGTGAGATTCACAAAGGAGTGGAAGTTATTTTGCAGTTATATAGCACTGTGTGTGTGTGTGTGTGTGTGTGTGTGTGTGTGTGTGGGGACGTGCTGCAAGAACCAGATCAGACCTGGCTGTACCTAACCTGCTGATGCTCACTCTAAAGGCCACGGCCACATATGGAGATAGAAGCGTGTGCCAGTAGTGATGGGTTTCGGAAGGAGGTCAACAACTGAAGGGGAGCAGGGGAGAAGATCAGAAATAAGGAGGCGACGAGCTTGTGACCCCCCTGGAGCACTGCATTTTGTTCTAGGCACCGCTTTGGAAGGGGTGAAGTGCAGATTCACCAGAATGATACTGGGGCTAAAAGGGTTCAATTATGTGGACTGGTTACATAGACTAGGCTTGTGTTCCCTTCGCTGTACAAGTTCGGGGAGGCTGAATGACCTCCTGTTCCTATGTCCCCTACACTAACTGGAGATGAGAACGCACCCCTCCTTAGTGCATCCAAATCGCTGCCTCCTTATTTCTGATCTTCTCCTTTGGTACCCTTCAGGTGTTGACCTCCTTCTGAAACCCATCACTATCGGCACAGGTTTCCCCCCCCAGTATCCCATCCACTAAATGGGTGTTGTTCATTCGTGGACGTGGCCAGTACAGAGCATCAACAGGCTACGTAGCCAGGTTGATGCAACACCTGCCCTTTTACCTCCTCCCTTCCCACTGTCCAGGGCCCCAAGCACTCCTTCCAGATGAAACAGTGACTTACTTGTACTTCTCTCAATTTAGTATACTGTATCCGCTGCTCACGATGTGGTCTCCTCTACATTGGGGAGACCAAACACAGATTGGATGACTGCTTTGCAGAACACCTCCGTTCAGTCCGTAACATGATGTTGAGCTTCCGGTCGTCTGTCACTTTAATTCTCCGCTCCACTCCCACTCTGATCTCTCCGTCCTCGGCCTCCTCCACTGTTCCAATGAAGCTCAACACAAGCTCGAGGAACAGCACTTCATCTTTCATTTAGGCACTTTACAGCCTTCTGGACTCAACATCGAGTTCAACAATTTTAGACCATAACCTCTGCTATTTTTTTTTCTCTCTCTTTTTTGCTGTTTTGTTTCTCTTTCTGCCCCCCCACACCCCACCCCAGCCATTCTTCCTGCACTGTCTCTAGACTAATTTGTGCTGCCCCCTTCTTGTTATCCAGCCAAAGAAGGCAAGGGAATGCTATTGTGGTTATCCCAGCTTCTATACACCATATGGAAGAGCCCTGTTACATTGGTCTGATAGATCCTCCCCACCCCACCCCCAGCACCCTCTTCCTCTAATTGAGAATGACCCACAGTAACGTCTGAGATCAGTGTGGGGAATCAAAAACAGGCACCATCCCATTCCATCACTCAGCGTCACAGGGTTCCCTCAGAGTTAGTGAGCGAGTGTCCTAGACGATGCTGTACGCTGCCCTAGTTGATGTCTCTCTGCTCTTTGCTGATCCCACAGAGTAATTTCAAGCTAGCCATCGTGAATATCGGAGCGCCAGCTGCAGGGATGAACGCCGCTGTGCGTTCTGCGGTCCGAGTCGGGCTATCATCAGGTCACACGGTCTACGCGGTCAGTGACGGGTTGGAAGGATTTGCCGCTGGGCAGGTAAATGGTTCCGTTGTTCAAGGTAGACGGGGCAATACAGGCTCATTCATGTGAATGTTGGGAGGAATCAGCATCGATTAGGTAGTGGCAGAGGTTTAACTCTAGGTGGATGTTAGTAGATCTCCTGGGGCATTGCTCACTGTGATGAAGGAGACGCTGGTCTGTTTGTATAGAAATAGATGTTAGCAGATCTCCTCTGGCATTGCTCACAGTCGGTGGAGATGCGGTGTGTTTACATGAAGATAGTGGTTAACAGATGATCTCTGGCATTGCTCACAGTGATGGAGACATTGTTCTGTCTGCACATATGTTGCAGGTCTCCTCTGACATTGCTCACTGATGAAGAAGACGCTGGTCTGTTTCTATAGAGATAGATGTTAGCAGGTCTCCTGTGGCATTGCTCACAGTCAGAGGAGATGCAGTGTGTGCATACAGATAGAATCCACGTCCGGACCGGGGTCAAACAGGGCTGCGTCATTGCACCAATGCTCTTCTCTCTCTTCCTTGCTACAATGCTACATCTCACTCTCAACAAGCTGGAGTGGAACTAAACTACAGAACCAATGGGAACCTGTTCAACCTTCGCCGCCTCCAGGCTAGAGCCAAGGTCACCCCATCCTCTGTCATCGAACTACAGTATGCGGATGACACTTGCGTCTGCACATACTCAGAGGCTGAACTCCAAGCTATCGTCAACACATTCACTGAGGAGTACAAAAGCATGGGTCTTACACTAAACACCCGTAAGACAAAGGTCCTCCACCAACCTCTCCCCGCTACACAGCACTGCACCGATCATCGAAATCCACGGCACGACCTTGGACAATGTGGACCATTTTCCATATCTCGGGAGCCTACTATCAGCAAGGGCAGACATCGATGACAAGGTCCAACACCGCCTCCAGTGTGCCAGCGTAGACTTCGGTCACCTGAGGAAGAGAGTGTTTGAAGACCAGGACCTCAAATCTGGCACCAAGCATATGGTCTACAGGGCAGTAGTGATACCCGCCCTCCTACATGGCTCAGAGACATGGACCATATACAGCAGACATCTCAAAGCGCTGGATAAGTACCACAAGCGCTGCCTCCACAAGATCCTGCAAAATCCACGAGGAGGACAGTCGCACCAACGTCCGTGTTCTCCCCCAAGGCGACCATCCCCAGCATTGAAGCACTGACCACACTCGACCAACTCCATTGGGCGGGCCACATCGTCTGCATGCCTGACACGAGACTCCCTAAGCAAGTTCTCTACTCAGAGCTTCAACACGGCAAGCGAGCCCCAGGTGGGCAGAGGAAACGTTTCAAGGACACCCTCAAAGCCTCCCTGATAAAGTGCAGTATCCCCGTCGGCACCTGGGAATCCCTGGCCCAAGACCGCCCAAAATGGAGGAAGAGCATCCGAGAGGGCGCTGAGCACCTCGATCTTGTCGCCGAGAGCATGTAGAAAACAAGCGCAGGCAGCGGAAGGAGCGTGCATCAAATTAGGCTCCCCACCCACCCTTTCCTTCGACCATTGTCTGCCCCATCTGTGACAGAGACTGTAATTCCCGCATTGGAATGTACATCTACTTGAGAAACACAGAAACATAGAAAATAGGTGCAGGAGTAGGCCATTCGCCCCTTCGAGCCTGCACCACCATTCAATAAGATCATGGCTGATCATTCACCTCAATACCCCTTTCTTGCTTTCTCTCCATACCTCTTGATCCCTTTAGCTGTAAGGGCCATATCTAACTCCCTTTTAAATATATCTAACGAACTGGCATCAACAGCTCTCTGCAGTGGAGATTTCCACAGGTTAACAACTCTCTGAATGAAGACATTTCTCCTCATCTCGGTCCTAAATGGCTTACCCCTTATCCTTAGACTGTGACCCCTGGTTCTGGACTCCCCCAACATCAGGAACATTCTTCCTGCATCTAACCTGTCCAGTCCCGTCAGAATTTTATATGCCTCTATGAGATCCCTTCTCATTCTTCTAAACTCCAGAAATCCAGTCGATCCAGTCTTTCTTCATATGTCAGTCCTGCCATCCCGGGAATCAGTCTGGTGAACCTTCGCTGCACTCCCTCAATAGGAAGAACGTCCTTCCTTAGATTAGGAGACCAAAACTAACACAATATTCCAGGTGAGGTCTCTCCAAGACCCTGTACAACTGCAGTAAGACCTCCCTGCTCCTATACTCAAATCCCCTAAGCTATGAAGGCCAACATGCCATTTGCTGCCTTCATCGCCTGCTGTACCTGCATGCCAACCTTCAATGATTGATGTGCCATGACACCCAGGTCTCGTTGCACCTCCCCTTTTCCTAATCTGCTGCCATTCAGAAAATATTCTGCCTTCATGTTTTTGCCACCAAAGTGGATAACCTCACATTTATCCACATTATACTGCATCTGCCATGCATTTGCCCACTCACCAAACCTGTCCAAGTCGCCCTGCAGCCTCTGAGCATCCTCCTCACAGCTCACACTGCCACCCAGCCTAGTGTCATCTGCAAACTTGGAGATATTACATTCAATTCCTTCATCTAAATCATTGATGTATATTGTAAATAGCTGGGGTCCCAGCACTGAGCCCTGCGGCACTCCACTAGTCACTGCCTGCCATTCTAAAAAGGACCCGTTTATCCCGACTCTTTGCTTCCTGTCTGCCAACCAGTTCTCTATCCACGTCAATACATTATCTCCAATACCATGTGCTTTAATTTTGCACACCAATCTCTTGCGTGGGACCTTGTCAAAAGCCTTTTGAAAGTCCAAATACACCACATCCACTGGTTCTCCCTTGTCCAGTCTACGAGTTACATCCTCAAAAAATTCTAGAAGATTTGTCAAGCATGATTTCCCTTTCATAAATCCATTCTGACTTGGACTGATCCTATCACTGCTTTCCAAATGCGCTGCTATTTCATCTTTAACAATTGATTCCAACATTTTCCCCACTAATGTCAGGCTAACCAGTGTATAATTCCCCATTTTCTCTCTCCCTCCTTTTTAAAAAAGTGCTGTTGCATTAGCTACCCTCCAGTCCATAGGAACTGACCCAGAGTTGATTTTAGAGTGAAATGAGAACTCACTTTTAGAGTGGAAGGAAGTCTTCCTCGATTTCGAGGGACTGCCTATGATGATGATGAGATGTTGGTGGATATCCTGTGGCATTGCTCACAGTGAATCGGAGGAGACACTGTTTAATAACAAATAGAGATGTTATCAACATAGTGTGACAGGGAAGTGTTATAGGATATAAATGTGACATCTGCAGGCAGTGTGTGCTACACAGCAGAATTTTAAGATTTTAGGTTCATGTACCCCTTGCCTTTTCCCTGCAGATTAAGGAAGTGAGTTGGCGTGATGTTGGAGGCTGGACTGGACAAGGCGGGTCACTGCTGGGCACAAAACGGTAAGGATCACATCAGCATCCTGATGACCTTTCACCCCTGAGCAGACTGCATGAGGGCTGGGTATATTCTCTTTTTTTTTCTTCATCCCGCCTCTAGTTCCTTTGTCAATCACCTTAAATCGGTGTCCTCTGGTTACCGACACTCCTACCAATGGAAACAGTTTCTCCCTATCTACTCTTCTCAAAACTATTCATGATTTTGAACACCTCCGTTAAATCTCCCCTTAAACTTCTCTTGTCTAAGGAGAACAACCCCAGCTTCTCCAGTGTCTCCAGGTAACTCATCCCTGGTACCATTCTAGTAAAGATACCATTCTAGCATCGGTGCCAACTACTCTCTGACATTCTTGTATCTACTCAATTTTTACCTACTTTGTGTAAATTTACGTGCTGCTGTCTCATCTTTTGTTTGCAGAACACTTCCCGAAAAGTGCATGGAAAAGCTTGTGCATCAGATCCGCAAGCTTGGTATTCACGCTCTTCTGATCATTGGTGGGTTTGAGGTAAGATGTGCTCATTTTTGTTCAGTTGCAAAACCTCCTGCCACCCTTTCCTGCAGCTCTTGTCGACTCCTGCCACCGTGCTCATTGTCCCATTTTGCTTGCCCATGCAGTACCAGTAGGCTGCTGACAGGGGGATATTGAGCTCACAATGAACAGTGCTCAGCATTGCCACCAGCTGATTACAGCGGTACTGCAGCCATGATTGTATGAGCATGTCGGCGAGTTAATATTCTTTTGGTAGCAATTCCAGAAAACAATGGAAGCATGAGGTATGGCTGGTTCCCTCCCTATTTCTAAAAGTCCCTTTATAAATCCTCCTCCCTGACTTTTCTCCCCTCCTCTCCTGAATGTGGTAATTTTTGCTGTGGTACAATACTGGCAGCCCACGCAGCAGACCGCATTAGCCTAGCTGTTCAACCATGGGAGAGACACTCGCAGCTGAGCCTGGTGCTGATCCTTACAGGGCTGATACTGGCAGTGTCAGTTGTAACATCAGCGGATGTGGGTTGAAGCCCCCACTCTAGGGGCCTGATCACATAAGCTAGGCTGGCACTGAGGGCATTAGCTGGCGTGATCCAGGTGTAACCCACCCCCTCCCCTCTACAGCTCACAGATTTTAGGGATCTTTATTGTCCTTTTAATGCCTCTCCTACATCTCTGCATTCCTTGCTCTGCTGATCTACGTCACCTCCCTCAGTCTTCCCTTCCGCCTACAATCTGCAGGCGTCACCTCCCGATCTACTCCCTTCTCTTCTCTCCTGTTTCCCAACCTGGGTGGCCTCCTCCTCCAGCACAAGCCCAAGACCTACCATCTTGATTCTTCTTCACGAGGAGCCCCGCGCCGTCGTTTGAGGTAAAAATGGAGCGGGCAACGTGGGCAGGCGCATTAATGAGCACGTGCTTCTCTTTCCACGGCAGGCCTTCGTTGCGGCTCTGCAGCTGACGGAGGGGCGCGAACACTACGAGGAGCTCTGCATCCCCATGTGCGTCATCCCGGCGACCATCAGCAACAACGTGCCGGGCACTGACTTCAGCCTTGGCTGTGACACTGCTGTCAACGCCGCAATGGAGGTAAGGGGACCGGGAGGGGGAATGGAACATCGGAACTGGAGGAGACCATTCAGCCCCTAGAGCTTGTTACATTAGGAACAGGAGGAGACCATTCAGCCCCTAGAGCTTGTTACATTAGGAACAGGAGGAGACCATTCAGCCCCTAGAGCTTGTTACATTAGGAACAGGAGGAGACCATTCAGCCCCACGAGCCTGTTGCATAGGAAGAGGAGACCATTCAGCCCCTCAAACCCATTGCATAGGAACAGGAGGAGGTCATTCAGCCTCTTGAGCCTGTTACATAGGAAAAGGAGGAGGCCATTCAGCCACTAGAGCTCGTTACATCAGGAACAGGAGGAGGCCATTCTGCCCCTTGAGCCTGCTACATTAGGAACAGGAGGAGACCATTCAGTCCCTCGAACCTGTTGCATCGGAACAGGAGGAGGTCATTCAGCCTCTTGAGCCTGTTGCATTAGGAACAGGAAGCGATCATTCAGCCCCTTGAGCTGTTACATAGGAACAGGAGGAGGCCATTCAGCCCCTAGAGCTTCTTACAGTAGGAACAGGAGACCATTCAGCCCCTCAAACCAGTGGAATAGGAACAGGAGGAGGTCATTCAGGCCCTCGAACCTAATAATAGGATTGAGCAGATTCAGCACAGATTTATGAAAGGGAAATCCTGTTCGACAAATCTGTTTTTTGAGGTGGTAACTAGCAGAATAGATAGGGGGGGACCAGTGGACTTAGGAATTTGAATTTTCAGAAGGCTTTCGATAAGGTGCCACACAAGAAGTTATTGAACAAAATTAGGGCTCATGGGATTGGGGTTAATATATGGATTGAAGATTGGTTAATGGACAGAAACCAGATTAGGAATAAATGGGTCAGTTTCAGGCTGTAACTAGTGGGGTGCCGCAAGGATTGGTGCTTGGGCCTCAGCTATTCACAATCTATATCAATGATTTGGATGAGGGCACAAATATAATATATCCAAGTTTTCTGATGATACAAAGCTAGGTGGAATTGTAAATTGTGAGGAGGATGCAAAGAGACTTCAAGGGGATATAGACAGGCTAAGTGAGGTGGCAAGAACATGGCAAATGGAATATAATGTGGAGAAATGTGAAGTTATCAACTTTGGTAGGAAAAATAGAAAAGCAGTGTATTTTTTAAATGGTGAGTGATTGGGAAATGTTGGTGTTCAGAGGGACCTGGTTGTCCTTTTACATGAATCACTGAAAGTTAACATGCAGATACAGCAAGCAATTAAGAAAGCAACTGGTATGTTGGGCTTTATTACAAGAGGATTTGAGTATAAGAGTAAACACGCCTTACTGAAATTATACAGGGCCCTGTTGAGACCACACCTGGAGTATTGGGTACAATTTTGGTCTCTTTACCGAAGAAAGGATATACTTGTCATTGAGGGAGTGCAACGAAGATTCACCAGACTGATTCCTGGGATGCGGGGATTGCCCTATGAGGAGATATTGAGTAGACTAGGCCTATATTACTCGAGAGGCTAGAAGAATGAGAGATGATCTCATTGAAACATACAAAATTCTTACAGGGCTTGACAGGGTAGATGCAGGATGATGTTTCCTCTGGCTGAGGAGTCCAGAACCAGGGGTCACTGTCTCAGAATAAGGGGTCGGCCATTTAGGACTGAGATGAGGAGAAACCTCTTCACTCAGAGGGTGGTGAATCTCTGGAATTCTCTACCTCCAGAGGGCTGTGGAGGCTCAGTCTTTGAGTGTAATGTAGCCAAATTTGCTGATGATTTAAAGATAGGTGGGAAAGCAAGTTGTGAAGAAGACACAAAGAATAAGCAAAGGGATATAGATAGGTTAAGTGAGTGGGAAAAAAATGGCAGATAGAGTACAATGTGGGAAAATGTGAGGTTTTCACATTGGTAGGAAGAATAAAAAAGCAAATTATCATTTAAATGGAGAGAGATTACAAAATGCTGCAGTACAGAGGGATCTGGGGATCCTTGTACATGAAACACAAAAAGTTAGTATGTAGGTACAGCAAGTAATCAGGAAGGCAAATGGAATGTTGGCCTTTATTGCAAGGGGGATAGAGTATAAAAGCAGAGAAGTCTTGCCACATCTGTACAGGGTATTGGTGACCACACCTGG
This sequence comes from Pristiophorus japonicus, assembly GCF_044704955.1. Taxonomy (NCBI): domain Eukaryota; kingdom Metazoa; phylum Chordata; class Chondrichthyes; family Pristiophoridae; genus Pristiophorus; species Pristiophorus japonicus. The sequence continues at coordinate 201,558,435 of NC_091979.1, read as the reverse complement.
AGTACAGCGTACAGTTTTGGTCTCCTTATTTAAGTAGAGATATACTTGCATTGGAGGCAGTTCAGAGAAGGTTCACTAGGTTGATTCCTGAGATGAAGAAGTTGACTTATGAAGAAAGGTTGGGCCTATACTCATTGGAGTTTAGAAGAATGAGATGAGATCTTATTGGAACATATAAGATTCTGCGGGGACTTGACAGAGAGGATGTTTCCCTTGTGGGGAATCTAGAACTCGGGGGCATAGTTTCAGAATAAGGGGTCGCCCATTTAAAGCGGAGATGAGGAGGAATTTATTTTCTCAGAGGGTCGTGAATCTTTGGAATTCTCTGGGGAGAGGGCAGGGAAGTGGAGTTGAGGCCAAGATCAGGTCAGCTATGATCTTATTGAATGGCGGAGCAGGCTCGAGGGGCCAAATGGCCTACCTCCTATTTCTTATGTTGTTATGTATAAACAGATGAGGAATGAGGCCTGGTATTCATCGGCTTTCTAAAGATTAATGAGATGGAGAAAGTGCATAAGGTCCCAGTGCATGTAGCGGATAGGTTGGTGCTAACACAATTATACGCTACACGCGGTGTAGGATGAGTTCATCGGTCTCCCCAATAACGCCCTCGGAGAGGATTGAGTTGCTGCTTCCTCCTCGTCCAAATGTAATCCCATTGCATATTTTAAGGGAAGACTAGATAAACATTTAGTACGGAGGGCTATGGGGCGAGAGTGCAGGGCAGTGGGATTATTTTTGGATTGATCTCTGAAGGAGCTGCCACAGCTCTAGACATCTGGACCTCCGGGGTGCAGGATCCCTGGGCTAGTATGCTTGACCTCTCTGCGTGTTTTTTTCCCCTCTGCAGACCTGCGACCGCATCAAGCAGTCTGCGTCAGGAACCAAGAGGCGAGTCTTCATCGTGGAGACCATGGGAGGTTACTGCGGCTACCTGGCCTCTGCAACAGCTCTGGCTGTCGGGGCTGATGCCGCCTACATCTATGAAGACCTGATTGGCATTCACGACTTGACGGTGCGTTCCTGAGACGCCAAGCAAAATCTAACCCGCGAATGCTGGGGCAATGCTGGGGCCTTTAGTTTTGCCGCTGTAGTTACTCTCCCTCCTCCTGAGGGCACCCACTGGTCCTGGGCTACAATCAGCTATCCACTACCCTGACCAAATGTACATCCTTCAATGGGAGACTATTCGACTGCGTGGGGAATCACATACCATGTGCCATCGGCAATTGCACATTCCCGGCTGGGGGGGGGAGGGTGGGGCAGTCGATTGCAATTCAGATGAAAGCCTGCATGATGGATTTTTTCTCCTTTCTAGTCCAGTGGTGGAAAGAACAATTGTAGTTCCCCGCCCCACACCCAATTTCAGAATCACACAGCACAGCAGGAGGCCATTCGGCCCATCGGGCCTGTGCCGGCTCTTCGAAAGAGCTACCCAATTAATCCCCCTCCCCTGCTCTTCCCCATAGTCCTGCAAATTGTTTCCTTTACAAGTATTTATCCAATTCCTCATTGAAAGTCACTATTGAATATGCCTCCACCAGCCTTTCAGGCCGTGCATGCCAGATCGTAACAACTCGCTGTGTAAAAAAAATTCTCCTCATCTCGCTTCTGGTTCTTTTGCCAATTATTATAAATCTGTGTCCTCTGGTTACCGACCCTCCTAACAGTGCAGACAGTTTCTCCTGCGTTACTCTATCAAAAACCTGTCAAACTTCTGTCAGTTTCATTTCTGAGGTGCCCCTTTAGGGAGCGGATCTGGTTGGATGGGGTCAGTTTCCTTTCTCCTCACCTTCTGACCCTTTGCTTTGTACTTGCAGGCCAATGTGGAACATCTAACGGGGAAGATGAAGACGACAATCCAGCGAGGGCTTGTACTGAGGTAGGCTCCCACCGTAACACCATGGGGAAGGATACAGGTGTGGTGCTAAAGCCAACTAACGCACATGGTTCGCTACTAGCCCTGCTGTCCTTTCATAGGTGTCAGCCGTGGTTCAGCGGCTAGCACTCTCGCCCCTGAGTCAAAGTCCAGAGTCCCGCTCCAGAGCTTTGAGCACAAAATCTAGGTTGACAGTCCCAGTGCCGTGCTGAGGGAGTGCTGCACTGTCGGAGGTGCCGCCTTTTGGAGGAGACGTTAAACTGAGGCCCCCGTCTGCTCTCTCAGGTGGACGTAAAAGATCCTATGGCACTATTTCAAAGAAGAGCAGGGGAGTTCTCCCCTGTGTCCTGGCCAATATTTATCCCTCAATCCACATCATTAAAAAAACAGTTTATTACATTGCTGTCTGTGGGACCTTGCTGTGTGCAAATTGGCTGATGCGTTTCCCACATTACAACAATGACTACATTTCAACAGTACTTCATTGGCTGTAAAGCACCTTGGGATGATCTGAGGTTGTGAAAGGTACTATATAAATGAAAGTCAAGGAAATACTGTGCATTCCAAATAAGTTCCCTCTCTGCCCATCTTTGCTGGGAGGGCAGTGACAATATTCCTTTAAGCTGCATGACCGTGCAGCACTCCAAGGGCCCCGCGCAGCCAGTGAGCCCACTTTTAAAATGAAAAATCTGCCTATGGGCTGCGCATCCCCCAAAAAAGGACAGGGAACATTGGCAGTGTGCCACCTGATTCTCGTACTTCTCGACCGTGCCAGTTTAACCAGCGTTAAACAGGGCCACTGAGAACAAGCCACTGTGACTCCAATAGCCAGACTGCTGCTTCTAACTGAAAGCTGAGCTCCAACCACACCCCCCACTCCCTGGGCGGCAACCTGAATACCGCACTCATAGCAACAGCATAGCTGCACTCGGCTCCAGTGGTGCTATTGTCCCGCTGGCCACTAGAGGGTGCCTGCGAGCTGTCGAGGTGTGGGGAGCTCCCCTCTGGTTAGTGAAGCCTTTGTATCTGTTCCACCTCATGAGTAACTCACCACTGGGGAGTTCTACGTGCTTTTATCTTCCAATAGACTTGTGTCACATTTGTCTCTTTTGTCTCGTTATATACCCTTTCTGTTCTTGGCCCTGAGGTGAAAGGATAGCAGAGTTACTGAGAGAGGACTCCTCTCGGCACTGGTACAAACATTGGGACTATTGCACTTTGATGTGTGGCATGGACTTGCCACTGTCACCGGTCTGTCCTGAAGCTGATTCCCACCGCCAGACCGGCCTCTCCCTCCCGACTCCACCCCTTTCTTCATTGGCAAGCAGTCACACTCCTCAACGCCTGCTCTGCTGACTGAAGTGGGATCCTTTCCCTTCCTACATTTCCTTCTCTCCTGAAGGAGTTTCCTCTTAACTGGGACACGGCCACCCTCGCCTGAGTGGCCGTTCCATTTTTTATGGGTGAGTGCCATCGCACTATTTGACCACCAAAGGCATCACAGCGGAGCCCAAATCTGGCCTCACCTAACATCTACACGAGTGCATTTTGCAGCAGGAGTCCCGAGGTAGTTAGCCCTCCCGCCCCCACGAGTGCTGAGGCCAATTTTCGTGTCTCTACTGCTATAACCCCTGGTTGCGATCAACTGGCTCAGCACAGACCAAGAATTCCACCTGGCACCTCTGGTCTCCTTGGTCCAGCATTCCACCATCGTGTTCTGGCCTAGAGCAGTCCCCAACTCGAGTCTCACACACTGGATTCTTGAGCCACTTACTGGTAGCTAAGGTCGTTTCCCATTGCCTTCCTCAAGGTTTTTATCTTCTCCTAGGTGGGCTGCAACCAAGGCTAAAGAGGCCCACCTACCCTTCATGTTGGATGTCAACCCAGTATTCCTACATTACAACAGTGACTACACTCCAGAAGTACTTCATTGGCTGTAAAGCACTTTGAGACATCCGGTGATTGTGAAAGGTGCTATATAAATCCAAGTCTTTCTTTTATTCGGAGCCAGCATTCAGTCTCGGGATCTGTCTGGAGTGGGGTTGGATACCAACTCTTATTCGGAGGTGGGAACAATACCCTATAGCCAGTGGTCTCCATCCTGACTCTAGGACCCTGCTGGATGTCACCACAGTATTTACAGACTGTATTCTTGTCCCCACTTGCCAGGGCTGTGTGGAGTGGGACTTGAACATTTCACCATTCTCACTGTGAGGCTGGCAAAGGCCCAGTCTTGCCACACATGCTATGCCTACCATTAAAGTACTATCACCTCAGCCCTGAGAAAGTAACACTGAGCAGTGGTTCCAGATGTTACTGACCTCTCCACAGGTGGGAATGCCTCAAGCAGAGGCTGTGAATGTTGGGGGTCAGTTGAAATTTTAAAACCGAGCTTAACAGATTTTTGTTAGGCGAGGGTATTGAGGGTTACAAAACCATAGCGGAAAAATGGAGTTAGCATACAGATCAGCCATGATCTAATTGCATGGCGGAACAGGTTGGAGGGGCTGAATGGTCTACTCCTGTTCCTATATATAAAAAACCCAACCTTCTGCTCACTTCCATTACACGCACTTCCAACCCCACCCTCCACAACATAATTGGTGCTAACCAAGGTGGGGCAGTCTGGTGAGTCTGGCCCATTCATCAGCGGGAGGAGCCTGGACCTCCTCCATTTAAGAGAGCCTGAACCTGGGCCTGTGAATCGTCTGAGTTCCCAATCTCAGCCTTCGGGGTGAGGAAGTGAGGAATAACTGGCCCCAGAGGGGAAGGAAGGACAGGACGGACCAAGTCCCCTCACCACCGGACTAGTGTATGAGGATTATCGGAGGTGGGAAAACTGATGTGTCTCATGTTTCTATAAACATTTGAGGTGAAATTTCTTTCTTCCATTTCCCTCAAGAAACGAGAAATGCCACCAATACTACACCACGGAGTTCTTGTACAACCTGTACTCTGCCGAGGGCAAGGGGGTGTTCGACTGTCGAACCAATGTGCTGGGCCACATGCAGCAGGTAAGGAATACCTGAGTCTATGGAGCTTCAGCAACAGTTCAACGAGGGAGTGAGGAAACACGAAGGCACGTTCATTCCCGCTCCCAGACTCCGCTCCTGATCATTCCCGATCCCGGACTCCGCTCCTGATCATTCCCGATCCCGGACTCCACTCCTGATCATTCCCGATCCCGAAGTCCGTTCCTGATAATTCCGGCTCCCAGACTCAGCTCCTGATCATTCCGACTCCCAGATTCTGCTCTCTCCTTGTTTTGCCTGTTGACACATTGGCTTTGATTTGTACCTGTGGGGAGTGTGCGCGTGAATCTGCTGGCAAGTGAGTGGTGCAGCCAGAGAATTTGGGCATTTGATGGAGTCCAGTAAATCTTCTGGAATCCTGGCCAGATTCATCACCTGGCCGTCAGGAGTGGGAATTTGATGGCAGGGAGCCACTGGAGACCTGTGGGAGGAGGGGACTGAAGGGGATGGGGGTTTGTTCCAGCGTGACGTGGGCTGGGGAAGCCCATGGACTCCTTGCGGGGCCTGGGAGTGATGGGATGGGGCGGGGGGCGGTTCTGGCAATCCTGCTTCTGCTGGCCCACGAGGAGTTCTGACAGAAGAAATTGATTAACTTACCTGGGCCTCTTGTGGCCCATCTGCTCCTCCTGCTGAGCTCCAGTCAGTGCGGGACACCCCTGGCATCACGTGATAAGATTACTTCACGGTGCCAATTGCATCGGGCTGCGACCTTTGCTCCAGCCTACTTTTAGCAAGAGCGACTTCCAGGGCCTGAATTGCCGCCATTAATATTACGGTGGTTGGAAATGCCACGGGTTAGAGGCGGGATTGCGTTATTTTTATTTTTGGATTTTAACCCCTTACCCTTTCCTGCAGGGTGGGTTTAAAATCGGGTCATTATCTCTCATCAGGGCTGTCCATCCCATTTGAACCTCCTCATTTGTACGCGAACCTCTTTCATTTATTTTCTTCTCTCTCTCTGTCGCCAGGGTGGTGCACCAACTCCATTCGATAGGAACTTCGGGACGAAGCTGGGCGTGAAGTCCGTGCAGTGGCTGACTGAGAAAATCCAGGAAACCTACAGGAAAGGTGGGGTGTGGAAGCTCGCAGTGCTGAGAGGGCAGGGCAGTAATTCAATGAGCTTGTCAGCAGAGCGGGGTGAGGGTAGAACTGTCCCAGGCCCCGCTGGATCAAAACCTAGCACCATCCAAGAGTGGAGTCGGAATCGATGAAGCAATGGGGTCATGGGAAACTTGGAAGCCTTTCCTCCCAAACAGCGGGGGAGGTGATCCAGAGAGATTACAGAAGGATTGAGAGGGAGGTGCACCAAGGAAAGCCCTCTGAAGTTGCGAGAATCCCCTGATGTTATGTTTGGAGCTGGGAGTAGCTTCAGTTTGTTCCAGCTGACTGAAAATGGAAAGTGTTCCCTTCAGGGTACCTGACCAAGAGAAAGTCCCAGCCCCAATAAAGAAACCAAGACTTGGGCAGTGGGTGGAGGGAATTATCAGCAGCATTTGTTATGTCAGCAGTTGGGGATGGTGTGATTGGGGGGCTTTCGAAAGGGTGTCTACTGTAATCGCCCTTTCTGTAACTTTTCTTGGATAGGGCAAGTCTTCGCTAACTCTCCTGAGACGGCCTGTGTCCTGGGAATGAACAGGAAGGCTCTGGTTTTCCGACCAGTGACCGAGCTGAAGGCAGCCACAGACTTTGAGTAAGTAGGGGTGTCACACTGCAGCAACATCAAGGGACCTTCATCTCCGGAACTGCAGCACGGCTTGTGATGGAGGGGGTGGGCGGTGGGGGTCAAAAACTGTCCGTGAAGAAAGGAGGATGATTCCATTTTCAGAGTAATCCATAACCCGACATCTTTTGTAGGATATTAATAATACAGCAACTTGCATTTATATAGCACCTTTAACGTCCCTTGGTACTTCGCAGGAGCGTAATCAGGAAAAATTTGACCCGAGCCACACAAGGCGATATCAGGACAGGTGACCAAAAGCTTGGTCAAACAGGTTTTAAGGTGCGCCTTAAAGGAGGAGAGGGAGGCGGAAAGGGAATTTCAGAAATCTGGGCCAAGACCGCTGAAGACACGGCTGCCAAAGGTAGAGCAATGAAAATCGGCCATGGGCAACAGGCCAGAATAGCACCCACTTGTTCAACATTACCCACACTCTCTGACCCATGCTCCCACCACTGGGAGCACTGCAGCTTGGAATCGTCGCTCGGATCCACAGGTGAATTCTCCAACAACATCGATATCATCAGTGACGAGAAGTGCTTACAGTACTTTCAGACACGATTGCACCAGACGCTCCATGTCTGAACCTTAAATTGCCATCTAACACATCATTGATGAAGGCATTGAATAGAAGATGAACATAGGAACAGGAGGAGGCCATTCAGCTCCTCGAGAGGCTGTTCCACCATTCAATTAGATCATAGCTGATCTGTATGTTAACTCCATCTGAGCCTTACAGGAGGCCGGGTATCACTACAGCCCTGTAGACCATAAGCTTTGTGCCAGATTTGAGGGCCTGATCTTCGAACACTCTCTTCCTCAGGCGGCCAAAGGCTGCGCTGGTGCACTGGTGGCGGTGTTGAACTTTGTTGTCGATGTCTGCCCTTGCTGATAGGCTCCCAAGGTATGGGAAGTGGTCCACATTGTCCAGGGCCACGAAATGGATCTTGATGATTGGGGGGCAGTGCTGTGTGGCGGGGTCAGGTTGGAAGAGGACCTTTGTCTTACGGATGTTTAGTGTAAGGCCCATGCTTTCGTACGCCCTCCTGTACGGCTCAGAGAAGTGGACCATTTACAGTAGACACCTCAAATCGCTGGAGACATACCTCCAACGATGCCTCCGCAAGACTCTGCAAATCCCCTGGGAGGTCAGACGCACCGACGTCAGTGTTCCCGATCAGGCCAACATCTCCAGCACTTACCACACTCGACCAGCTCCATTGGGCAGGCCACATTGTTTGTATGCCCGACACAAGACTCCCAAAGCAATGGCTCTACTCTGAACTCCTACATGGCAAGCAAGCCCCAGGTGGAAACTTTTCAAGGACACCCTCAAAGCTTCCTTGATAAAATGCAACATCCTCACCAACACCTGGGAGTCCCTGGCCAAAGACCGCCCTAAGTGGAGGAAGAGCACCCGGGAGGATGCTGAGCACCTCGAGTCTCGTCACCGAGAGCATGCAGAAATCAAGCGCAGGCAGCGGAAGGAGCATGCGGCAAACCAGACTCCCCACCCACCCTTTCCCTCAACCACTATCTCCCCCACCTGTGACAGAGACTGTCATTCCGGAATTGGACTGTACAGTCACCTGAGAACTCAAGTGGAAGCAAGTTGTCCTCGATTTCGAGGGACTACTTATGATGATGATAACTCCATCTACCCGCTTTGGTCCCATACCCCTTCATACCCTTACCCAGCAAAAATCTATCAATCTCAGTTTTGATATTTTTCATTTGATCCTGAGCCTCAACAGCTTTTTGAGGGAGAGTTTTCCAGATTTCCACCACCCTTTGTGTGAAGAATTGCTTCCTGACATCACCCCTGAACGGCCTAGCTCTAATTTTAAGGTTATACCACCTTGTTCTGGACTCCAACCAGAGGAAATAGTTTCTCTCTGCCTCTCTCTACCCTATCGAGGATAAAGGGCTATTTATTGCACAAAGAGGCTGATTGGTGCAGGTGGAGATTGGGATTACGGACAGAGTTTGCAGGGAGGTCAGTGGGGATTGTAGGTATTGCTGGAGATCAGAATGTGAATCTCTCCAATACTTTTTTTGAAGGGTTGGGGCTGGAGTGTCTCTTTGTGATATTGGTCCCGAGGATTAACCGCTTAATTCCACTTGTGTCTGACAGGCACCGGATGCCGAAGGAGCAGTGGTGGCTAAGGCTGCGGCCCTTGCTGAAGATGCTGGCCAAGTACCAGACCCGCTTTGATAACTACATCACCGGGAAGATCGAGCACGTCAACCGGCGGAGTTTGAGTGTCGAGTCGGGCTTCTGAGGGAAGTGGCCGCTCGCAAACATTTGGGTCTCCGTTTTAAACTCGTTAGCATAAGTCAACCCTGAATTAGCGTACAACAGCATGCATTTGTATCACACTTGTAATGTAGGAAAACATCCCAAGGTGCTTCACAAGAGCGTAGTTAGACAGAAGGAGCTTTACATCCCAGGTGGCCACATTCTCAGCGCAAAAGGGTCATGGGTCAGATCTAATCCACTAGAAGAATGGTTTCATGCCTGTCAGCACGGTTATATCTTCAATCCCCTCCAACACACCCATGCTCCCCAACCTCTGAGTCCTCTACCTTGTGCCACTCACTCCAAGTGGCCAATATCTGACGCATGAGACCAGCTTGTGGTGACTCCAAGCTAGCTTCCATGTCTCCGCCCCTCCCATGGTGCTACTGAAACTATAGGAGCTTATTACAAGGATAACCCTGGCATCCTGCACTATTCGATGCCACAATTTAGGGCGTCACAGCCCCTTGGTACCATACCAGACCATTTTGTTTTTGTTTAGTTGACTTATCTATGGTGTATAAACCACAGTGAAGTGTGTAACTCCTAACCAGTCCAAACCCCAACCCTTCCACTTGGCGCAGTAGCTCAAATGGACCCGAAGCAGTTCAAACAATGAGGGCACAGAGGGGGAGGAAGGGCCAACAGTATTCTTTCAGTGGGATTGGAGGGTCTTCTACCTCACACAGTGACCCTGGACACAAACACATGAAAGACGTGGCTGAGAATTGGTGGGAGGAGGTGCGAGGGGGCTCAGTCCACGGACGCTGCACTTGATACCCTTTACCTGAATCGAAACCATGAGCACCTGGGTAGCGGCCCCTCACCAACCGCTCCAGTGACACGTAGGGAATTCAGGGGTGGCACTGAGATAGCGACCTCCCTGTGTCTAAAGGCAGAGAAGCATCGCGCCAAAGGTAACCCGTATGCTGTGCATTCTGTGACCCCGCCTTTGATCACCTAACCCTTCTGGCTGCACTTAACTCTATTTTAATGGTTAGATTAGCTCCTGAAATACTGCCTGTTGAGAACACCATTGATATCGTGTGCGTTCTGTGATAATTTGCCGTAGAAATTAACCAATATTCATTTTGGCTTCTCTTGACTGCAATGAAGGCCTGGGATTTAGATAATTCTAAGTGATTCCCTTCTCTGGAAGGTTAAGGATTGATTCTGGAATTAATAGCATATGGTTATTTGAGGTTCTTTTAATATTGAGAGTTTTTTTTTAAATACAAATCCTAATCTTAAAGGAGCTCTAACTTCAAAAAGTGTTGGCAATCTACTTACAGAGGACAGAGCCATGAATTATTTCTCTCACTCCCCGATAATATTTATTGCATTGCTTCATGTATTTGTTTCCGTGTGAATAAAAGTTTGCCCATCACTTATTTAAGGATGACAGTGCCCTTTAAATATTATTACAGTATTCTCTGATCATGTGACCATTCCAGTGAACTGGTCAAGAAGACCCTTGTGAGGTCACAAGGGGAGCAACATGAACTCTGACGATACAATCAAGACTGTGGCACAGCGGGTTAGTACGCTGTCTATTCAACCCAGGTTGAGGCAATGAGTCCTTTGCTAGTTGGTAAAGTTGATCCTGCTGCTAATGGGCACGAAGCTAAGGTGCACATGTGACATAGGATGATTGGTGTGGGAGTGCCAAAATGGTGCAGTGGAGGGCGTCCTGAAATTGAGCATGAGGCTAGAGTAAGTGAGCTTTACTTCACATCTGGCTGTGTAGCACCTGCAGACACGTTTTGAAAAGATCTCCCTGCCAATATATATATATTTAAAATTTCAAACTATGGTTCAAGAAAGTGGTAAATGTGGCTTTTTAACACCAAGAGTAAGTCATTAACGGCCAGTACGTTTAATCTGTGTAACTACTGCAGTGTATCTTTAGGCTCTGTGCATATAAAACTGTCTATCATGTACTGACAATGGATTGTGACCTGGATAGATTATATTCTGTCTTGTGATTAAATGAGTGTCAGCCTCTTGATTATTGGGTTTCATTTTAAAATCCCCCCTTTCTTCCCTGGCCCTTCACCCCTCCAAAAAAAGAGGATTGGTTACAAAGACATCCCATGCCTTTGAGGGATATGCTCATGTAGCAAACAGCAGAGTGGCTTCCAGATTATTGTCCTGTGTCACAAATCTTGCAACACAGGATAACATTTTAATTTTGGATGGGGGAAATGTGGCTTCCCAAGAGAGAAAGGTACCAAAAAGAATACAACAACTTCTATTTATATGGCGCCTTTAACATCATAAAATATCCCAAGGTGCTTCGCAGGAGCATTATCAAACAAAAACTGACACCGAGCTAAAGAAGGAGCTATCGGGAGGGATAATTAAATGGTTTTAAGGAGGGGAGAGATAGATGGAGAAGTTTAGGGAGGGAATTGCAGAGTTGGGGCCTAGACAGCTGAAGGCACAGCCGCCAATGGCAAGCCAAGGGACTGGGGGATGCACAAGAGGCCAGAAATGGAGGAACACCAAGCTTTTGAAGGGTTTGTAGGGCTCGAGGAGGTTAGAGATAGGGAGGGGTAAGTCCAATGAGGAATTTGAGCATGAGGACAAGAATTTTAAAATTGAGTTCCAGGAGCCAATGCCAGTCAGCGAGCACAGGGCTGATGATTAAAGGGGACTTGGTGCGAGTTGGGCAGTAGAGTTTTGGATGAGCTGAAGTTTACGGAGAGCGGAAGATGGGAGGCCAGCCAGGAGAGCACTGGAATAGTTGAGTTTGGAGATAACAAAAACATGGTTGAGGGTTTCAGCAGCACATGGGCTTAGGCAGGAGTGGAGACGGGTGATGTTACGCAATGCACCCACCATTGTCCTTTTATATCTCGTACTGTTTAAATTTTTATCAAACCAGAATGTTTCTAATGTCAGTGCCTGTATGAGATCTTAATGTGGTGAAGGCTAGTGCCCCAGGGAACCATACATGGTCAATGGTCACTACATAGCAATATATAAAAAAACATCATCATAGGCAGTCCCTCGGAATCGAAGAAGACTTGCTTCCACTCTTAAGGACTCATTCTAAGTGGCTGAACAGTCCAATGCGAGAGCCACAGGTGGGACAGACAGTCGTTGAGGGTAAGAGAGGGTGGGACAGGTTTGCTACATGTTCCTTCCACAGCCTGCGCTTATCTTCCGCATGCACTCGCCGACGAGTGCATGTGGAAGACAAGCGCCCTCTCGGATCTGCCTCCTCCACCCAGGGCGGTTTTTGGCCAGGGACTCCCAGGTGTTGGTGGAGATGCTGCACTTTACCAGGGAGACTTTGAGGGTGTCCTTGTAACATTTCCTTTGGCTCGTTTGCCATAAAGGAGTTCCAAGTAGAGCGCTTGTTTCGGGAGCCTCGTATCTGGCATGCGGACGACGTGGCCCGCCCAGCAGAGCTGATCAAGTTTGGTCAGTGCTTCAATGCTGGGAATGTTGGCCTGGTCGAGGACGCTAATGTTAGTGCATTTGTTCTGCCAGGGGATTTGTAGAATCTTGCGAAGGCATCGTTGGTTTTATTTCTCCAGCGACTTGAGGTGTCTACTGTACATGGTCCATGTCTCTGAGCCATACAGGAGGGTGGGTATTACTACATCCCTGTAGACCATGAGCTTGATGGTTATTTGAGGGCCTCATCTTCGAACACTCTTTTCCTCAACTGCTGAAGGCTGCACTGGCGCACTGGAGGCGGTGGTGAATCTCCTCATCAATGTCTTCTTTTGTTGATAAAAGGCTCCCGAGGTATGGGAAATGGTCCACGTTGTCCAGGGCCAGTCATCAAAAAAACAAGGGAGTGAGTCAATATGCAGTAGCATAAGGACGTTTGGTTGTAGGTTGAAATGGGTTAAGGTAAACCTGTAATGATCCTTGACAATAGTATCATGGCCTCTACCAAATGATAATAATGTCACATACATGTGTAAAATTAATTACTCCCATCCAATAAACACTTGACTTAATTACAGCTTCATTTGCCTTGCAGTTATATTCAAATCCTAATGTAGTCAGAGAGGTTCTGATTAATATAACCATGAATTATTACAAGGCTACAATAAGAGGCTGTTGTGAATAATTGATTTTCCCCCTTCATCCTATTAAATTCTGCCTGTTCCGATCGCTCAAATGTGCACTCGCTGTGAAATTGTGGTTTAGCCAAAACGAGGCATCACTATCATTGTTTATTTAGAAAGCTCCAAATGTTAACCATTATCTCCCGATTTTCTCCACTAAATATCTCTTGTTTGAAGGCGTTAGCTCCTCACTGAGATACAGTTCCTTGGCTGCTGTTCATGCCCGCAGCAACCCAACTGCCTCTTCTTCACAAGAGCACTTTTGGCAGTGAGAATTGCCATGCTGCTCACCCATGGGGGGCGGCGGGGGGAATCAGAGCCAAGCCCAATCCTGTCCTCATCCCAACATCCACACAAAGTCTTGCAGCTGGAGTCACCGGATAGTAATTGAGAACCCGAACCGTAGCCAATTTTCACCTTTTCCTAACTGGTACTGAGGCCAATTGTAGCAGCTCTGTTGATATCCTGGTCGAGGTCAAAGAGTCAAATGTGGGACATTCATGGTTCCCAGAGCTACTCACTGAATAAGCTCACCAAGCCATGTGGGAGTTCAAAGTATTAACTACAAATTCACGCATAACTGAATGAATGTTAGAGGGAGAGCTGATGGCATTGTTGGGGTTGTTACAAATAAGGGGTTCCAATAGAATCATCTACTCTCAAGGTCCCCCACGGTGAACCTTGTCCCCCACAATCTGGAAGTTACATTTTCATTGCCCAAAGGATAAATTATCAGTCACGTGACCCACGGAATAACATTTACCCTGCTTGCGCTAATCTGTTTACTGAATGAAACATAATCTTGTTCTACGCTACTCGCTCCCCTTACATTGGCAGATGTTATACAGAGGCCAGAGTGTACAGGTGAATGCAATTAAAATATTCATTAGAATCATGAAGCACTAAAGAATTTAGCAAATACATCAATAACTTGCATTTATTTGGCCCCTTTAACATAATAAAACATGCTAAAGTGCTTGACAGGAGCACTATCAGAGAAGAATTGACACTATGCCACTCAAGGAGATGTTAGCACTCGTGACCAAAAGCTTGGTCAAAGAGGTAGGTTTTAAGGAATGTCTTAAAGGAGGAGTGAGGCAGAGAGCTTTAAGGAAGTAATTTCAGAGCTTGGGGCCTAAGCAGTTGAAGGCACAGACGCCAGTCGTGTGGCGATGAAAATCGTAGATGCGCAAGGAGCACAGATATGATCACTTACAAATATTAAACATTTAAGTATAATATAGCAAAGTATATAATGGATTAGTCATCCTTCCTAAAAACTGTCTTTGGTTATTAACAAAGTACCTGCACAGCTAATTCTCTGTCTTCTAATCCACGTTCCAGTCTTGATGTAGATTAAAATTGCATGATGATTTCTGTAATGTAAACAATACATTGTGGAGTAATCACTCTGACCTGATCCCAGGACTACCTAGTGAATTCAAATACATCCCAGCTTTTAACCTGTTGCTTTTGACGACAATAGACAGGATTTTCACCATAACAGCAGTAGCCCACAGCAGGAAATCCATTGGACAGAAAGAACTTGCATTTCTACAGCGCCTTTCAGTTCCCCCAGCACTTTACTGCCAATGAAGTACTTGTTAGCCTGGGCCGTGCACAAAGCAACCAGTTCCACATGCGCTGGAGCCAAGGGATCTGTGACGGCGCCGTATTGGTTTGGGGGCTCAGCCGAAAACAGGTGTGGGCCCCTTGAGTATGCAATAAAGAACCTAATGCGAGTTGGTAGAGGCCCTTTCTGCCTAGTTTTTGCAGTTATACAGTGGACCCCTCTTGATTGCCGACTGCTCCCCCACACTCACACAGGACCTACATAAGTCCCACTGTCTGGACTGATTAAAATGAGGCCCAAGCCCCAGTATCGATCGACCCAGAGGATTTTTACCCCTAGGAGCTTGGACTGGAAAGAATTCCATTCCCCAGCACCAACATCCTTGAGCCTGGTGAACATAAAAAGATCATTAGTAAGATCAGCTCTTAATTAATGTTTATATTAAATCATCTCCAGCCTGCACTGTAGGCCTCCTGTGTAGCAGCTACAATGTTTATTGCCATAACTGAAACCGCTGGTGAGTAGAGTTAATGTGTTAATTATATTTTTGCGTTGTCTTAGTGCTATGCTAATTAACCCGACACGCTCGATGACAAATGTTAATCGGCAATAAAAGACAGCTTGGTCATCATCACTGATATGTCCTTACTATACAGTATAAATGCACACAAGGCCCATAATAGAGAGAAAGTCACTCTGATCAGTTACCTTTATTACCAAGACCTCAAGTGACGAAGTTGGGTGGAGCTTCCCCTTTTATACCTGAAAGTCCAGGTTAGGAGTGTCTCCCACATGTTCACCCCCTTGTGGTCAATGTTCTCAAGGTGTACAACTTAGGTCAGCTTATATGTGGATTACAATGATAGTTACATGACATCACCTCGCCCCAAAGTCTTATTGAGATCACAGGTTAACTCCCTCCAGTGGTTTACGCTCCCTTGTAGAGCGCCTGAGTTGGGGCTCCGGTTGTTGGGCGCTGGCCTGAGTGTCTGCTGTTTGCGGTGCCTCAGGCCTGTCCGGACTGCCCACAGTGACTGGGCTCTCCTCCACTTGGTTCCGGTATTCGGTCACCTGTGGTGGAGTAAACTCTACATTGTGTTCTTCCTCTGCTTCTTCTATGGGGTTGCTGAACCTCCTTTTAGTTTGATCCATGTCTTTGCGGCAGATTTGTCCATTGGTAAGTTTAACTACCAAAACCCCATTCCCCTCATTGGCAACCACAGTGCCTGCAAGCCATTTGGGCCCTGCAGCGTAATTAAGGACAAAAACAGGGTCATTGACATCAATACATCGCGCCCTCGCATTCCTGTCATGGTAGTCACATTGTGACTGACGCCTGCTCTCAACAATTTCTTTCATAGTAGGGTGTAAAAGGGATAACCTGGTTTTGAGCGTCCTTTTCATTAGCAGCTCTGCGGGTGGAACCCCTGTGAGTGAGTGTGGTCGGGATCTATTGGCCAACAGGAGGCGTGATAAGCGGCTTTGTAGGGAACCCCCTTGGATTCTGAGCATCCCCTGTTTGATTATCTGCACTGCTCGTTCTGCCTGGCCGTTTGAGGCCGGCTTGAATGGTGCTGTTCTGACATGGTTGATTCCATTGCCTGCCATGAAGTCCTGGAATTCGGTGTTTGTGAAGCACGGGCCATTGTCGCTGACCAAGACATCCGGTAGACCATGGGCGGCGAACATTGCCCGTAGACTTTCTACCGTGGCAGAGGATGTGCTTGAATTTAAAATGGCACACTCAATCCATTTGGAGTAGGGGTCTACTACAACCAAAAACATTTTTCCCATGAAAGGACCTGCATAGTCCACATGGATGCGTGACCATGGCTTGGCGGGCCAGGGGCTAAAGGGGGGTTTCCCTGAGCGCATTGCCCAGCTGGGCACACATATTGCACCTGCGAACACAAAATTCCAGGTCTGCATCTATCCCTGGTCACCAAACGTGTGACCTGGCAATTGCCTTCATCGTGACAATGCCCGGGTGCTCATTGTGAAGTTCTCTGATAAACACCTCTCTGCCCATCTGGGGCATGACTACTCGGTTTCCCCACAGTAGGCAATCAGTCTGAATGGAGAGTTCATCCTTGCGCCTATGAAACGGTTTAAATTCCTCAGGGCATGCCCCGTATGTAGCTGCCCAGTCCCAATTCAGGAGACATTTCTTAACTAAAGACAGTAGCGGGTCTTTATTTGTCCAAACTTTAATCTGACGGGCTGTCACAGGTGTGCCTCCACTTTCGAAAGCTTCAACAGCCATGACCATGTCAGCATCATGCTCAGTTGACCCCTCAGTGGTGGCTAGTGGGAGCCTGCTGAGTGCATCGGTGCAGTTTTCAGTGCCCGGTCTGTGCCGAATTGTGTAGTCATAGGCAGCTAACGTGAGTGCCCACCTCTGTATGTGGGCCGATGCATTCGCATTTATGGCCTTGTTGTCAGCCAAAAGGGACGTTAGGGGTTTGTGATCTGTCTCCAGCTCAAATTTCCTGCCAAACAGGTACTGGTGCATGTTTTTTACTGCATATACACATGCTAACACTTCCTTTTCTACTATCCCGTAGCCCCTTTCTGCCTGGGACAGACTTCTGGAGGCATAAGCTACCGGCTGTAACTGACCATTGGCATTCACATGCTGCAACACACACCCGACCCCATAGGACGACGCATCGCACGTTAAAACAAGTTTCTTACACGGGTTATATAACGTTAACAGTTTGTTGGAGCATAACAAATTGCGTGCTCTAACAAAAGACCTTTCCTGGCTGTCCCCACAGACCCAATCGCGACCTTTGCATAGGAGCACGTGTAGCGGCTCTAACAGTGTGCTCAATTTGGGAAGAAAGTTACCAAAATAGTTCAGGAGCCCCAGGAATGAACTCCGTCATGTTAATGGGTCTGGGTGCTCTCTGGATCGCTTCCCTTTTGGACACAGTAGGTCTGATCCCGTCTGCTGCTACCCTCCTCCCCAGGAATTCTACCTCTGGAGCTAAGAAGACGCACTTCGCCTTTTTCAGTCACAGCCCTACCCAGTTGTGGAGGTGTTCTTCAGTATCGTGACCCGTGATGAGGATGTCGTCTTGAAAAACCACCGTCCTTGGAATCGACTTGAGGAGGCTTTCCATATTTCGCTGAAAGATCGCGGCAGCCGAACGAATCCCGAACGGACATCTGTTATACTCAAACAACCCCTTGTGTGTCATGATGGTGGTCAGCTTCTTCAATTCACTCGCCAGCTCCTGGGTCATGTAAGCTGAGGTCAGGTCCAATTTTGAAAAAAGTTTGCCACCGGATAGCGTCGCAAAGAGGTCCTCTGCTCTCGGTTGCGGGTATTGGTCTTGGAATGACACCCGATTGATGGTGGCCTTGTAATCACCACATATCCTGACCGATCCATCCGCCTTGAGCACTGGGCTCGCCCAGTCACTGAATTCGACTGATGAGATGATGCCTTCCCTCAACAGGCGGTCCAATTCACATTCTATCTTTTCCCGCATCATGTACGGCACCGTTCTGGCCTTGTGGTGTACTGGCCTGGCGTCCGGGTTTATGTGAATCACTACCTTGGCCCCCATGAAAGTGCTGATGCCGGGTTGAAATAATGAGTCAAATTTGTCCAGGACCTGTGAGCATGATACTCGCTCCACAGAAGAAATTGCATTGACATCGCCCCATTTCCAGTTCATGACAGCAAGCCAACTCCTCCCCAGTAGTGCGGGACTGTCCTCCAGGACAATCCAGAGTGGCAACCTGTTCTCCGAGTCTTTGTGGGTCATGACTACCATGGCACTGCCTAGCACCGGAATGATTTCCTTTGTATATGTCCGTAGCTGTGCGTCAATCGGCAATAATTTTGACCTCCTGGCCTTGGACACCCACAACCTTTCGAACTGTTTGATACTCATCAGGGACTGGCTGGCCCCCGTGTCGAGCTCCATTAATACTGGGATGCTATTGTGTTGCACTGTCAACATTATCGGTGGCGTCCTGGTATATGAACAGTATATGTGCTCCACATGAACTCGCTGAACTTCAGCTTCCAGCGATTTTCCCCCAGTATTCATTTGGTCTCGTAGGGCTTACATCGGGCCCGTCCTCCTCGTACATCAACCTGGCTACAGGCTTCCTGCACATACGCACCAAGTGACCGCTGACGTTACAGTTTCTGCAGGTATGTTGCTGATACCTGCAAGCTCTGGCTCGGTGTTTGCCCCCATACCTCCAACATGAGCTGGAGGCCCCGTTGTTGGAAACAAAAGGTCCATTACCAGTCGCTCGTCTCTGACTGTCTCTGTAACTGTCCTTAAGCGCACCATTAATAGGTGTTGATGGCCCCATTACTGGCCGCATTGTCCATTGCGATGGCATGAATCGCCGTTCAGCTAGCCATTGTCTCTGTTGAATGCTCCCTTTGGGTTCGACTACATGCTGGGGCATGTCCCATTGCCCTTGCCTGCCTAGAGAACTGTGTGCCGCGTTAACAATGTTGACTCCCTGGTCGTTTGCCGCATTTGAGCCAAGATTTTTGTCGCACATCTTTCTAGTCTCTTCCTCCCCTGAGATAAATGTCTGGGCTATCAGAGCCGCCGCTTCCAAGGTCAAGTCTTTGGTCACAATCAGTTTCCTGAAAACCCCAGCATGCCCGATGCCCTCAATAAAAATGTCTTGCAGTATCTCCGCTCTGCATGTATCTGGGAACTTACATAGGCTCACCAGTCGCCGGAGATCTGCCACGAAGTCTGGAACACTTTGCCCTTCTCGCCGCCGGTGCGTGTAAAACCGGTGTCTCGCCATGTGCATGCTGCTCGCCGGTTTAAGGTGTTCCCCGATCAACTTACTGAGCTCTTCGAACGTCTTGTCTGCTGGCTTCTCTGGTGCTAGGAGGTCCTTCATCAGGAAGTACGTTCTGGATCCACAAACCGTCAGGAGATGAGCCCTGCGTTTGTCAGCCGAATCCTGTCCCAATCATTCCTTAGTGACAGAACTTTGCTGTAGTCTCTCAATAAAGTCGTCTCAATCATCACCAACACAGTACCTCTCTTCTGTGCTGCTAGTGGCCATGCTCGCGTGGTTTAAATCCCAGTTTCCTGTCGCCAATGATATGTCCTTACTATACAGTATAAATGCACATGAGGCCCATACTTGAGAGAAGGTCACTCTGTGATCAATTATCTTTATTACCAAGACCTCAAGTGATGAAGGTGGGTGGAGCTGCCCTTTTATACCTGAAAGTCCAGGTTAGGAGTGTCTCCCACAAGTTCACCCCTTTGTGGTCAATGTTCTCAAGGTGTACAACTTAGGTCAGCTTATACATGGGTTACAATGATAGTTGAATACATGACAGTCACTGTGCCAACCAATGCGACTGTGGGAGTTGGACCTGATTGGAGGCCTTCGCGCCCCGGCTCTGAGGCACGGTGGCAGCTGGCCTGGTTGCCATGACATCACACATTCTGAGATCCTTTGGCCCGACTAAAGGAGACTGATGGGGACAGATTTTGGAGGGGCTTCTCGCCGAAACTGAGATTCAGGACTCGGACCATCAAATGTCGGCCATGTGCCGAGTCCGAATCCATTCGCCAGCTCGACGATATGGTCTCAACCCGTCTCCATGACAACTTCACGTTTCCCTCTCTTCTGCTTCTCTATTGCGAGAATAAATTCACGTGAACAACTTCTCCCGAATCCTTCTCTCTCTCATTGGAATATGGTTTTAACAGCCCTGCTCACTGCTCACTTAGGTGGTCATTCTTCACGCCTGATGCTGGGCAGGGGTCATTGACCGGCAATTTAACCACAGTGGGCACATTGCACCCCAGCTTGACCCTGTCGTCCATGCACATATTTTCCTGAGGAGGTCATTTGATAGTGATCAGGAGCGGGAATCCATGGCCTGATGTTCACCTTTCATCAGCCGAGGGGACACTGAGACCAACTCTATCTGCTGCCCACCTGAGATTCTGAAATGTTGGCATAGGGCTTTTCCATTGTAAACCATGACACAAGAAGCAAGGTTAATGTTGAACAGAGAGTGAGTGACAGACACAAGACTTTTAATGTATTATATATCGATAAACTAGTTTTTATTTTTGTTTTCAAGGAAAAGGCAACTTCTTCACTCCTCCCAGTCATTCTGGGAGAGGTTACTGAGGTCAGCAATGTGAAAGACTTGGAAGAACGTCAGTACTAATGAGCTGGGTACATCAATCCAGTTCCCTCACTGTATCAGGCACAGCAACTCTTCCCCATTCTCCATATGGAATAATCTCCACTTGCTTAGATGAGTGCAGCTCCAACAACACTCAAGAAGCTCGACACCATCCAGGACAAAGCAGCCCTCTTGATTGGCAGCCCAGCCATCACTTAAATATTCACTCCCTCCAACACCGGCGCACCGTGGCTGCAGTGTATAACAACTACAAGATGCACTGCAGCAACTCACCAAGGCTTCTTTAACAGCACCTCCCAAACCCACAAACTCTAACACCTAGAAGGACAAGGGTAGCACGCACATGGGAACACCATCACCTGCAAATTCCCATCCAAGTTACGCTCCATCCTGACTTAGAAATATATTGCCGTTTCTTCATCGTCGCTGGGTCCTAATCCTGGAACTCCCTCCTTAACAGCACTGTGGGAGTACCTTCACCAGATGGACTGCACCAGTTCAAACCAATAGTGATGCGCAATAAATGTTGGCCTTACCAGCGATGCCCACATCCCCAGAATAATTTTTTTTAAATCCCCATTGCTATCCCTCCTAATGGCATTGGCAATCATTGTTTAAGTAAACATATTAAAATTTATAGAAGGATTTGAACAAAAGGATGAACAAAACTGGACTCGTTTCGATCACCTGGATGGGCCGGAGAGGAATGTTCCCAGATTTTCTTTCTCCCTAAATTGACCTGGGTTTTTATCTGGTTCTTGCCTCTCCCAGGAGATCACATGGCTCCGGTTGGGGTGGAGTGTAGAAGGTTTCAGTATAAGGGGTGTCGCAATTGTGTGAGGCAAACTGGTTGGGCTGATGCTCTTTGCCTTTCTGCCATTGTTTATTGTTCATAGGTTTATATGGAACCTTCAGGGTGGCTGACCGAGGGCCGAAATAACCTCCTTCTCCGCTGTAAATTTCTATGTTTCTATGTTTCTAAAGCTTAATATTCATTTTTTTTCTAACGTGAGAAGGTCAGGAGTAAGAAATAATGTAGATGTGGTCAGTCCCTCTTTAAACATACAAGGAAATCATCAGCTTTAGTTGGGAGTTCGGAACAGTCTGCATTTTTCCACAATTTGAAGACTTGGCAGGCCAGAGCTATTTGTAATGCTCCCAGTGACAAGCAGGTGGCAGCCATCATCAACCTTCAAACAGATTGGCATCAAGCTTCATACTTACAACAGAAAGACCACCGTCCTTTTCTTTGTCTATTTCCAGTGTGTGATTCGCAGGATTTCTATTTTCTCAACAGTTTTCTCTATGCTTCAGCCGAATGTTTAGCCTCCCTGGGGTGCCTTTTTTTTAGCACCTTCTGGCCCCTCCATCAACATATGCATTCCTTAGATTGTCAGCCTTGCTAGTGAGAGCAGGATATTTGACTATAGAAGGCATCACACCCGAGCCTGATCCTGTCCACAATAAACACACACACACCGAACTCAAACTCTCTCACACACACATTCCTAACACACACACACACACACACACACATACTTACCCAACACACACTCTCTCACATACATATATCAAACACACACATACTCAACACACACACACACTTACCCAACACACACATACATTTACCTAACACACACATACCCAACACACACACACTTACCCATCTCTCACACACACATACCCAACACACACTCTCTCACAGACACATATCCAACACACACATACCCAACACACACACACTTACCCATCCCTCACATACTCAACACACACACATAGCCAATACACACATATTTACCCAACACACACATACCAAACACACCCACACACTCTCACACACACATTTACCCACCATACACATACCCAAGACACACACACACATATGCAACACACACACACACCCAACACACACACTTATGCAACATACACACACACTTACCCAACAGACACTCACACAACAACAATAACTTGTATTTATATAGCGCCTTTAACATAGTGAAATGTCCTAAGGCACTTCACAGGAGTATTATGAGATTTAAAACATTTTACACCGAGATGCATAAGTAGGAATTAGCGCAGGTGTCCAAATGCTTGGTCAAAGAGGTATGTTTTAAGGAGCATCTTGAAGGAGGAAAGAGAGGTAGAGGGGCGGAGAGGTTTAGGGCAGAATTAGAAGAGCGCAGACATCTAGGTGGTTGTGACTGAAGGTGATTACAGAGATAGGGAGGTACGAGGCCATGGAAGGATTTGAAAATATAGATGATAATTTTGAAATCGAGGCGTTGCTTAACTGGAAGCCAATGTAGGTCATCGAGCACAAGGGTGATGGGTGAACGGGACTTGGTGCGAGTTAGGTCATGGGCAGCCGAGTTTTAGATCATCACTAGTTTATGTAGGGTAGAATGTGGGAGGCCAGCCAGGCGTGCATTGGAATAGTCAAGTCTAGAGGTAACAAAGCCATGGATGAGGGCTTCAGCAGCAGATGAGCTGAGGCAAGGGTGGAGACGGGTGATGTTACGGAGGTAGAAATAGGCGGTCTTAGTTATGCTGCGGATATGTGCTCGAAAGCTCATTTCAGGGTCAAATATGATACGAAGATTGGGAACAGTCCGGTTCAGCCTCAGACAGGAGTTGGGGAGAGGGATGGAGTCTGTGTCTAGGGAACGCAGTTTGTGGCAGTGACCGAAAGCAATAGCTTCGGTCTTCCCAATATTCAATTGGAGAAAATTTCTGCTCATCCAGAACTGGATGTCGGACAAAGTCTAACAATTTAGAAACCATGGGGGGGTCGAGCGAAGTGGTAGTGAGGTAGAGCTGGGTGTCATAATCGTACATGTGGAAACTGACGCTGTGGTTCTGGATGATATCGCCAAGGGGCAACATGTAGATTAGATATAGGAGGGGGCCAAGGATAGATTCTTGGGGGACACCAGAGGTAATGATGCGGGGATGGGAAGAGAAGCCGTTGCAGGTGATTCTCTGACTACGATTAGATAGTTAAGAATGGAACCCGGCAAGTGCAGTCCCACCCAGCTGGACGACGGTGGAGAGGCGTTGGAGAAGGATAGAGTCGTCAACCATATCAAAGGCTGCAGACATGTCAAGAAAGATGAGGAGGCATAGTTTGCCTTTGTCACAGTCACAAAGGATGTCATTTGTGATTTTGATGAGAGCCGTTTCGGTACTGTGGCAGGCATGGAAACCGGATTGGAGGGATTCAAATGTGGAATTGTGGGAAAGATGGGCACGGATTTGGGAGGCGACAACACGTTCAAGGACTTTTGAGAGGAAAGGGAGGTTGTTTGCAAGGATGGAAGGGTCGAGGGTTGATTTTTTGAGGAGAGAGGCGATGACAGCAGATTTGAGGGAGAGGGAGAGGGGACAGTACCTGAGGAGAGCAAACTGTTAACAATGTCAGCTAATATGGGAGCCAGAAAAAGAAGTTGGGTAGTCTGCAGTTTGGTGGGAATAGAGTTAAGGGAGCAGGAAGTGGGTCTCATAGACAGGATGAGCTCGGAAAGGTCATGAGGGGAGATCGGAGAGAAACTGGAGAAAGATGTGAGGTCAGGGCAAGTGCAGCGGGGATCCTTAGAGGCAGTTTGGCCCGGTGGGCTAGGGAAAGGAAGGAAAGAGTCAGAGGTGGCCAAACGGATGGTCTCAATCTTAGAGACAAAGAAGTCCTGAGCTTTTCACACTTATTGTTGGAGGTGAGGGTGGAGACTGGGTCGAGGGGTTTAAAAACACGGTTTGCAGTGGGATTTATCTTTACATTCCAGAATGATTCCGGAATAATGAGTGATTTTGGCAGCCGAGAACAGAACCCGATAGTGCTTTATGTGGTCCAGCTAGATCTGGCAGTGAATGGCTAAACCACTGCCCGCCATATCTGTTCAAGTCTGCACCCCTTGGACATAAGGGAGTGAAGATTAAAGCTGTACCAGGGGGTACGGCCAGGGTGTTTTAACAGGGACTAGGGCATCAAAAGTGGTGGTGAGGGTGTGATTGAGCAGATCGGTAACTGCAGAAATGTCATGGTGAATGTAAGGCCAAAGGCTGGAAAATTGGGAGTTGATAAGTGCAATTGTAAGAGAGTCAGGAGAGAGTATTTTACAGGGACGGACACAGAAGGAGGTACAGTTGGATGGTGGGAGGTCATGTGTAGGAACCTTGAGGGGTTAGAACTTTATTGTGTTGGGAAGGTGGGATTGTGCAAACGAAGATTGAGGATCAAGAGGCAAACTATCAATCAGAATAAAGCTGGAGATGGGGAAGGGGGAAAATGTATTTACCCAACGCACACTTACGCAACACACACTTACGCAACACACTTACGCAACACACACACACACTTACCCAGCACATACTTACCCAACTCACACATACCCAACTCACACTTACCCAAGACACACTTACCCAACTCACATACACCCAATACACACCCACATAGGCACTTACCCAACACATACTTATTCTGCACACACTCACACACAAAATCACACACTTAGCCAACCCACATTTACCCAACTCACACATATCCATTACAAACCCACATAGACACTTACCCAACTCACACCCACACTCACACTCTCACACTCACTCACACACACATGCTCACACACACATAATCACGCACACATTCATACTCAGGCACACACGCACGCACGCACACACTCAAGCAGACTTACATACACACATACTCAACGCAGACATACCAAATTCACAATTCCCCAACATGCACTCAAATACACTTACGAGCACACTCACACTCACATATTCCCAACAAACACGTACCCAAAACACACTCACACACACTCACAAACACATACTTACCCAACACTTATTTCCCTAACACACACTCAAACACACACACACACATATCCAAAACACACTTACCCAACACACACAACTCTCACACACACTTATCCAACCCACACTTACCTGACACACACTCAAACACACTTCCCCAACACACACACATCCAACACACAATCACACACATACACTAACCCAACGCACACATAGCCAATACAATCACACTCACACACACACACTTACCCAATGCGAACTTACCGGACACACGCTCACACACACTTTCACAAACTTACCTGACACACACTCACACACACATACACTAACCCAACACACACAAGCACACACTCTCACACACACACTTACCCAACATACGCACACACTTACCCAACACACACTTACCCAACACACACTGGTCCAACACACAATCACACACATACACTAACCCAATGCACACATATCCAACACACACACACTTACCCAATGCAAACTTACCGGACACATGCTCACACACACACACAACACACACTCACACACATATCCAACACACACATACATACCCAACACACACTTACACAACACACACTCACATACACACCTAACTAACGCACACACCCAACACACACTCGCACACACACTTACACATCACACATTTATCCAACACAACTTACCCAACACACCCTTACCCAACACACACTCACACACACACACTTATACATCACACACTTACCCAACACACACTTACCCAACACACACTGGTCCAACACACAATCACACACATACACTAACCCAATGCACACATATCCAACACACACACACTTACCCAATGCAAACTTACCAGACACATGCTCACACACACAAACACACACACACATATCCAACACACACATACATAACCAACACACACTTACACAACACACACTCACACACACACTTATACATCACACACTTACCCAACACACACTCACACACACACACACATCACACATTTATCCAACACACACTTACCCAACACACCCTTACCCAACACTCACTCACACACACACACACCTACACATCACACACTTACCCAACACACACTTACCCAACACACATTCACACACACACACACTTACCCAACACACACTCACACACACACACTTACCCAACACACATTTACCCAACACAATTTACCCAGCACACGCTTACCCAACACACACTCACACACACACTTACCCAACACACACTCACACTCACACACACACTTACCCAACACACACTCACACTCACACACACACGCTTACCCAACACACACTCACACTCACACACACACTTATGCAACATACACTAACCCAACAGACACAAGACTCTCACACACTCTCCCAATACACACTTACCTGACACACACACTTTCACACACCTACAATACACAAAATCATGCACACACATATTAACCCAATGCACACATACCCAACACACACTTACCCAACACAAACTCACACACTCACATTTAACCAACACACACTCACAGACACATTTTCCCAAATGACAGACACTCGCACACACACTTGTGCAACACACACTTACCCAACACACACTTATGCAACACACACACACATACTCAGCACACACTTACCCATCACACACTTACGTGACACACAAACATTCACATACATACCCAACGAACATTCACACAAACAGATTTACCCAATACACACTTATTCAACACACACACTAACCCAACACACACAATTACCTGACACACACACGTACCTAGCACACTTACCCAGCACACCCTTACACAACATTCACACACACACTCACTTACCCAACCCTTACTTATGCAGCACACTAACACACACTTACTCAACACATACTCACACACATACCCAATACTCACTCACACACACTTACCCAACACATCTTCACGTGCCCAACACAAACACGCACTCACTCTTACACTCTCATACTTACTCACACTCTCACACTCACACATACATACACACATTCACACACATACAACTTCACATTTGCTCACACATACAGATACACATACACTAACACACAAACACACTCTCACACACATACACACACTCATACATGCACATACACTCACACACATACACACTCACACACACACAGACACTCATGCTCACACTCAAACAGACACTCACACTCATTCACATACACACACATACTCACACACACTCACACACACTCACACACACTCAAACACTCACACATTCACACAAACAGTCACGCACACTCGCACCTACTCAGATACACACACAAACTCACAACACATGCTCATACACACACACACAACTTCACACACAATTTCACACACGCTCACACATACTCACATATACACTCATACACATACACGCTCACACACAGACACACATACTCACATACACTTACCCACTCACACACACGCTCGCACATACGCACACACATACACTCATACACATACACACATTTTCCAATAGGAGTCACTGGAGAGCAACCGAGAGTAAGAATCACGGCTGATTTTGTCCCTCCCTCACCCAGTGATACTGAGACTAAAGACCCATTGCTCACTGAGCCAAGATCAACTGATTCAGCACAGATTGGGATTGGCCGCCTTTTCTTAAAGGTATTTCCTACCTATGCCAGTTTTTGGATTACTCACTCTGTTCACTAT
The DNA here is from genome assembly GCF_044704955.1 of Pristiophorus japonicus. Taxonomy (NCBI): domain Eukaryota; kingdom Metazoa; phylum Chordata; class Chondrichthyes; family Pristiophoridae; genus Pristiophorus; species Pristiophorus japonicus. The sequence goes on along the minus strand of NC_091979.1, from coordinate 201,530,204 downwards.
ATGGACATTTGAGCTGCTACTGCTAACCTGTCACTGGTATAAAGTAGCGAATTTTAATCCCAATTTGCCGTGTTTTTCTGTTTCAATCCCTGAAGTCTCCAATGAATGCAACCTACTGCCTGATTCCCCAGAGGAGTGCGAGCAAACCAAAAGCTTTCATCCTTTATGTCCTTCGGTTTTCCTTCTTTTCATGACAACAAGAAATGTTTCACTGTCTGCATCCAATACAGTCAGGAGTAGCAAGGCCACGAGGCTGAGGGGTGCAGATCAAGGGGACATAGATATAGCTTGATGAGTAAGAGATTTAGGACGGAGAGAAGGAGGAACATTGTTTTATAGTAGATGATGAGACTGTGGAATGCATTATTGGAGTTAGTGATTGAAGCAGAGACCAGGTCAATATTTAAAAATAGGTTAGATAGGTGGCTGAAGGAAAGGGGAATAAATAGATAGGGGAAACAGAATGGGCACATGAGATTAGGACTACTGTCCGTGTGAAAGATAAACACCAGCATGGAATGGGTGGGCCGAACAGCTTGTTTACGGGCTGTAATTTCTATATTATGTAATTCTATGTGTTCCTTAGTCCCAAGCTCAGGAAGGCTTTCCCCATTGCACTAGTGTGGCATTTGCATTCCTCATACACAGCCCCCCCAACACCCTCCACCCCGCCAATGGTCCCCCAATAATTATTAGAGACACATTAAAACTGTGGGCTCCTACCCTCAAGAAACTGGATTAAGATAGGCCAGAATACTTTCATGTATGATGACCCTTTTGGCAAGCAGAAAGAGAGAGACAAAGATAGAGAGAGAGCGAGACAGAGACAGAGAGAAAGACAGAGGGATTGAAAAAGAGTCAGAGAATGAGTGGGAGACAGAGAGAGAGATACAGAGACCAAGAGAGAGGCAGAAAAGGGGAGACAGAGAAAGATAAACAGAGAAAGAGTGAGAGCAAAAGAAACAGCGAGAGAGAGAGAGAGAGAAAGAGACAGAGAGAGGGACAGTGTGAGAGAGAGGCAGAGAGAGAGGGAGAACTTTCATCTGATCGGTCTGGGCTGGGTTAACTCTCAGATCCCAGGTGCTTTTCTTTTATTACTGAGCAGCCTGGGTGAAGGATGAAGGCTGTTAATGCAGGACACAAGCGAGCTTAATAAAAGTAGGAGCGAAGATGAAGAATCAGGCAGGTCGATTCAGTGAATTTTAAGGCCCAACAGAGACCATTGAAGAAGGAAATTCTGACAGAGGTGAGGAATTGTACAGTTTTGAGATGTAGAGCAGAGGGAGGGATGGTGGCAAGGTGGCGGGGGTGGGGGGGGGTAAGGACAGAGCAGAGGGAGGGATGGGATAAGGTGGGGGTGGTAAGGATAGAGCAGAGGGAGGGATGGGGTAAGGTGGGGGGGGTAAGGACAGAGCAGAGGGAGGGATGGGATAAGGTGGGGGGGGGTAAGGATAGAGCAGAGGGAGGGATGGGGTAAGGTGGGGGGGGGGTAAGGACAGAGCAGAGGGAGGGATGGAGTAAGGTGGGGGGGGGGTAAGGACAGAGCAGAGGGAGGGATGGGGTAAGGTGGGGGGGTAAGGACAGAGCAGAGGGAAGGATGGGGTAAGGACAGAGCAGGGGTAGGATAGGGTTACAGCGGGGGTGAGATATGAGTATGGCAGGGAAGAAGGTATAGGTCAGGGATGAAACAGGGAAACAGCAATGGTGGGTTTGGGCAAGAGTGCACAGCACAGTGTGTTCCGCTGGGCTGTAATGGGCAGTAAAATTGCCAAAAATAGGTGGCACGGGAAACTGAAATATCATTGGCTGCAGTGGCGAGTTCAGTTAGGTCGAGCTGCTAGTGCAGAGGAGTGGGAGATTTATCTGTGTATTAACATGGGAATCAAAGGTAAATTTTAATATTTTAAGAGGCAGCTTATTTCAGAATGATAGTGAAATGTTCGGGTTTACTCAGGGAAAGGAGAAGTAATGGCTTCCCTGGAGAGAGTGCTGATGAGTTTAATGGCCCAATTAGCTGCGAGTGGAGAAAGAGAGACTTACTGTTCTTGACAACAAGATGGGCTGCTTATTCCTACTTCCCATCGCCATGGTAACTATGGAAGGGAAGCATCTTTTTGGTGGTTTGATCAGCAATCTATAGACGCGTCCTCTGGGAAGAAGCAGAAATAATTGATTTGGTCGGCCTTTTACCCTTTCACTTGAGCCACGAGATAGACCAGGGGTTTCTCCACACCTGTGATCAGTGACCTGCACATTGATAGTGAGAAAGAAAGGGTGTGTATAATCCCACATTCTCCTATTGCTTCTGTATTCTAATAGTTGGCTGGTTATAATTTGTATAATGAGAAGTCTGCTGAGGTAGACCCGATTAACTCCTTAGCTTCTATTACACTGTATGGGAGAGATCAGCAGCAAGAGTCATGACTGACAACTGCACTGAGAGATGATGGCGTGTTTTCAATCAATTGTTTTTCATTTTTTTTAAACTCCATTTTTTTAATGTGTTGGTTAAAGTAAGAGACATTAGTGATGGGGATGGAACACGGTCCCATTTTAGGTGCTCCGTGCCAGGATCTACCTCTCCCAGGTCAGCTAAGTAAGGTTTCCAACTCTCCCTGATTGTCCGGGACTCTGCAGAAATTAATCTCCCAGATACAGCCGCAAAAAAATCACAGCGGCGATAAAAAGAAAATCGGAGATGGGGGAAAGATGGCTGACTAAAAGCCAAGAGTCATTCAATCGGATAACAAAGAGCCTGTTCGCTTTCCCATTGGCTGGGAAGGGGGAACACCGCCAGGTTTGCCATGCTGAGCAACCAAATGGCAGGAGCCTGCAGACGGAGCTATTGGTGACGGGAGATCATGTGATGACCGTCCCCCCACCCAGCGCCTCAGGAATATGTCCAACCAGAGTTGGCAACCAAAAACTTAACTTGTATTTGTATAGAGCTTTTAACCTATTAAAACATCCCAAGGTGCTTCGCAGGTGTGTTATAAAACAGAATTTGAAAACCAGCCACATGAGATATTAGGACAGGTGACCAAAAGCTTGGTCAAAGAGGTAGGTTTTGAGGAGCGTCTTAAAGGAGGAGAGAGAGGTAGAGAAATGGAGAGGTTTAAGGAAGGACTTCCAGAGCTTGGGGCCTAGGCAACAAAAGGCCCAGCTGCCAATGGATGAGTAAAGAAAACAGGAGATGCACAAGAGGCCATAATCGGAGGAAGGCAGAGCATACCCTACAGGTACAACACCCAAAGATATACCTTCGAAATATAACCTAATAAATCTTTCAGTCTCCCAGTCATGCCTAAGATTTCAGTAATGGCTTAACTTACAGGGAGCACCCATTTCACTGTCTGAGCTTCAGTAAGCACATAGGTTTAGGGAGCAGTTCTGATGCCTGCAGGAAAAGGAGGTCTGCGAACAGATCACATGCCCGTCATCACATGGAAAATCATAGAATCATACAACACAGAAGGAGGCCTTTTGGCCTATTCTGCCCATGAAAGAGCCAATTATAAACTTAAGTCTTTCTTTTATTCTTTCATTCATAGTCCTGCAGATTCTTCACTTTCACATAAATATCCAATTCCCTTTTGAAAATTAATGTTAAACCTACTTCCACCACCCTTTCAGGCAGTGCATTCCAGATCACAACACCTCGCTGCGCAAAGAAATTCTCCTCTCTCCTCTGGTTATTTTACCAATTATCTTAAATCTGTGTCCTCTGGTTATCAACCCTCCTGCCAGTGGAAACAGAGAATAATAGAAGAATCTAGTTTCCATTAACAGAAAATTACATCGCTCACTCCACTCCCCCTCCCCACACCCCCATCCCCTCGACACACACCTCTCCCCCTCCACACACCCATCTCCATTCTTTCAAAAGGCTTTTGACAAGGTCCCACACAAGAGATTGGTGTGCAAAATCAAAGTACATGGTATTGGGGGGAATGTACTGACGTGGATAGAGAACTGGTTGGCAGACAGAAAGCAGAGAGTAGGGATAAACGGGTCCTTTTCAGAATGGTAGGCAGTGACTAGTGGGGTGCCGCAGTGCTCAGTGCTGGGACCCCATCTCTTTACAATATACATCAGTGATTTAGATGAAGGAATTAAGTGTAATATCTCCAAGTTTGCAGATGATACTAAACTAGTTGGCGGTGTGAGCTGTGAGGGGGACGCTAAGAGGCTGCAGGGTGACTTCGATAGGTTAGGTGAGTGGGCAAATGCATGGCAGATGCAGTATAATGTGGATAAATGTGAGGTTATCCACTTTGGGGGCAAAAAGTGAAGACAGAATATTATCTGAATGGCGGCAGATTAGGAAAAGAGGAGGTGCAATGAGACCTGGATGTCATGGTTCATCAGTTATTGAAAGTTGGCATGCAGGTACAGCAGGCGGTGAAGAAGGCAAATGGTATGTTGGCCTTCATAGCTAGAGGATTTGAGTATAGGAGCAGGGAGGTCTTACTGCAGTTGTACAAGGCCTTGGTGAGGCCTCACCTGGAATATTGTGTTCAGTTTTGGTCTCCTAATCTGAGGAAGGACGTTCCTGCAATTGACGGAGTGCAGTAAAGGTTCACCAGAGTGATTCCCGGGATGGCTGGACTGACATAAGAGGAGAGACTGGATCACCTGGGCCTTTATACGTTGGAGTTTAGAAGGATGAGAGGGGATCTCATAGAAACATACAAGATTCTGACAGGACGGGACAGGTTAGATGCAGGTAGAATGTTCCCGATGTTGGGAAAGTCCAGAACCAGGGGACACAGTCTTAGGATAAGGGGTAGGCCATTTAGGACTGAGATGAGGAGAAACTTCTTCATTCAGAGAGTTGTTAACCTGTGGAATTCCCTACTGCAGAGAGTTGTTGATGCCAGTTCATTGGATATATTCAAGAAGGAGTTAGATATGGCCCTTATGGCTAAAGGGATCAAGGGGTATGGAGAGAAAGCAGGAAAGAGGTATTGAGGGAATGATCAGCCATGATCTTATTGAATGGTGGTGCAGGCTCGAAGGGCCGAATGGCCTATTCCCGCACCTATTTTCTATGTTTCTATGTTTCCATGTACGGGGCCAGGTATGTATAGAAACATAGAAACATAGAAAATAGGTGCAGGAGTAGGCCATTCGGCCCTTCGAGCCTGCACCACCATTCAATAAGATCAAGGCTGATCATTCACCTCAGTACTACCTTTCCTGCTTTCTCTCCATACCCCTTGATCCATTTAGCAGTCAGGGCCATATCTAACTCCCTCTTGAATATATCTAAGGAACTGGCATCAACAACTCTCTGCGGTAGAGAATTCTACAGGTTAACAACTCTCTGAGTGAAGAAGTTTCTCCTCATCTTGGTCCTAAATGGCTTACCCCTTATCCTTAGACTGTGACCCCTGGTTCTGGACTTCCCCAACATCGGGAACATTCTTCCTCCATCTAACCTCTCTAGTCCCATCAGAATCTTATACGTTTCTATGAGATCCCCTCTCATCCTTCTAAACTCCAGTGAATAAAGGCCCAGTTGATCCAGTCTCTCCTCATATGACAGTCCAGCCATCTCTGGAATCAGTCTGATGAACCTTCGCTGCACTCCCTCAATAGCAAGAACGTCCTTCCTCAGACCAAAACTGAACACAATATTCCAGGTGAGGCCTCACCAAGGCCCTGTACAACTGCATTAAGAACTCCCTGCTCCTATACTCAAATCCTCTAGCTATGAAGGCCAACATGCCATTTGCCTTCTTCACCGCCTGCTGTAGCTGCACGTCAACTTTCAATGACTGATGTACCATGACACCCAGGTCTCGTTGCACCTCCCATTGCAACTAACTAATGAATTTGGGAAATTGCAACCAATTGCTTGTGCATCCAGGAGTCTGTCTAAGGCCAAGAGGGCCTACAGTATGATTGAAAAAGAAGCGTTAGCGTGTGTTTATGGGGTAAAGAAAATGCATCAATATCTGTTTGGGCTCAAATTTGAATTGGAAACCGACCATAAGCCACTTATATCCCTCTTTGCTGAAAATAAGGAGATAAATATGAATGCATCGGCCCGCATCCAGAGATAGGCGCTCACGTTGTCCGCATGCAACTACGCCATCCGCCACAGTCCAGGCACAGAAAACTGTGCCGATGCTCTCAGTAGGCTACAATTGCCCACCACCGGGGTGGAGTTGGCACAGCCCACAGATTTAGTTTTTGTAATGGAAGCATTTGAGAGTGAGCAATCACCTGTTACCGCCTGACAGATTAGAACCTGGACGAGCCAGGACCCCTTACTGTCCTTAGTAAAAAAAACTGTGTACTCCACAGGAGTTGCCTAGTGTCCCATTAGAGATGCAGGAAGAAATAAAGCCATACCAGTGGCACAAAGATGAAATGTCTGTACAGGCAGACTGTCTCCTCTGATGTAATCAGGTAGTTGTGCCATAAAAGGGCATGGACACTTTCATTAGTGATCTCCACAGCACCCAACCAAGCATTGTAATGATGAAAGCGATAGCCAGATCCCATGCAGGCTTAGAGTCCTGTGTGCATAAATGTAATACATGTTCCCAGTTAAGCAATGCACCCAGGGAGGCGCCACTAAGTTTATGGTCTTGGCCCTCCAAGCCGTGGTCTAGGGTTCATGTCGACTATGCAGGCCCATTCTCGGCAAAAATATTTTTAGTGGTTGTAGATGCGTACTACAAGTGGATTTAATTGTGTGATAATGTCGGCAAGCACGTCCGCTGCCACCATTGAAGGCCTACAGGCCATGTTTGCCACACAAGGCCTGCCTGATGTCCTTGTAAGTGACAATGGGCCGTGCTTTACCAGTGCTGAATTCAAAGAGTTCATGACCCGCAATGGGGTCAAACATATTACGTCTGCCCCGTTTAAGCCAGTGTCCAATGTTCAGGCAGAATGAGCAGTTCAAACAATCAAGCAGAGCTTGAACGGGGTAACTGAATGCTCACTGCAGACTCGCTTATCCCAAGTCCTGCTTAGTTACCGCACAAGACCCCACTCGCTCACCCGGGTTCTTCCCGCTGAACTGCTCATGAAAAGGGCACTTAAGACAAGGCTCTTGTTAGTCCACCCTGATCTACACGAACTGGTAGAGAGCAGGCAGCTTGAACTGAATACATATCATGATCATGCAAATGTGTTACGCAAAATTGAAGTAAATGATCCTGTATTTGTGTTTGAACTCTGGACAAGGTCCCTAGTGGATTGCTGGCACTGTTTTGGCCAAAGAGGGGAGTAGGGTGTTTGTGGTCAAACTCACAAATGGACTCACCTGCAGAAAACATTTGGACCAAACCAAACTCAGATTTACGGACTATCCAGAACAACACACAATAGACTCTACCTTTTTCGATCCTCCAACACACACACAAGTGGCAACCGACCCAGCAGTTGACCACGAAGCAGAACCCATCACCCAGCAGCCCAGCAAGACTCACCATCCCCAGCAATCCAGCAGCCCAGCGAAGGACCAACAAAAGACTCACCAACACCAACATTTGCACCGAGACGATCAACCAGGGAAAGGAATGCCCCAGATCGACTCACATTGTAAATAGTTACACTATTGACTTGGGGGGGGGGGGGGGGAAGTGTTGTTATGTATGTAAACCTGTAATTACCATGTCTAACCATCAGAGGGCTCGTCCCCTGGAGTCCCAAGGGATCCCACAATAAGGAGGCCTCACAGGCTGGAGAGGCACTCTGAGGTCTGTAATAAAGGACGAGGGTCACACTTACTTTGAGCTTGCAGTATCTAATCCGACTCCTTATCCAAGACATAACTTCTGGCCGGCACAGTTAAAGGGGGCTGAGAGACCTTCTTCACCGCCAGACTACGACTTCACAGAGGATAACATTGGGAGAGACTATAAATGAGATGCTTGTAAAGCAGGAATCCTAAGCTAGATCTGTTTCTCCATATATATCCCAACTCATATTTTAATAATGATATTCTGACATTAAACATCATTGCCACAGCAAAGGGTCCAATCAGTTGGCTTCCTTGTGCTAAGGAAGATGTCGCTCACAGGCCAAGTATCAACCCTTTCAACAGACTGCAGCGGAGAGCTATTTGAGAGGCCGGAGCCACTGAGATAATTGCGTAGATCTCTTGTGTCCTTTACGCAGCCCCCTCAATTAGATATTTGTAATGTATGTACCTGTGTGTACGCTCACATAAGAACATAAGAACATAAGAATTAGGAACAGGAGTAGGCCATCTAGCCCCTCGAGTCTGCTCCGCCATTCAATAAGATCATGGCTGATCTGGGTTTGTAGAGCTGTTGGTGCTGTCCAGACAAGCCATGGCCCACCATCTTGAAGTCCAGAGGAAGCGGGGGTCCCTAATGGAGGGCTCTCTACGCGGGAGTCTTCACTTTATTTATTGGGGATTTGGCTTGGAGGGTGTTGCACGGGGCAGTCCCGTGCAATAAGTTTTTAAGTCAGTTCACGGACTCCCAGGCTGCCTGCATTTTCTGCGGTCTGGAGGAGTCCGTGTGTTGTGTATGCTGTGTATAACTGTTCGACTGAGTACTGTTTAACTCCAAGAGGTATGACCTTGGCCCTGCTTTATTAAGGCCCAAAGTGACTAATATACAAAATGGCTGGCCTTTTATACTTGAGCTGCACACACGTGCATGCAGCCCAATGGCCTCCAACAGTAACACCATCTAGTGGCTAGTGATCCCAAAACTACATACATGACACCGTGTTCCACATATAATTTCAATGTGTGAGGTTGCAGACCCTCTTCCATTATTTGAAGGGGCTGCTCCTTGATTTTTGGCTGCATTCAGTCCCACACCGTGGGCACCCTGTGTGGAGGGGAGCAGGTAGGTCGGAGGGCCTCCTCATAGGACTACTCCTGCGCCTGGCCAAGGTGGCCATTAACCGGTCCAGGCAGTGGGCGGTCGAGGCAATCGTTCAGCCCGACTGCCTGCCTCTCTTCTGCGGTTACATCCGAGCCAGGGTGTCCCTGGAGATGGAGCATGCAGTGTCCACCGATATGCTCACGGCCTTTCTCGAGAGGTGGGCACCGGAGGGACTGGAGTGCATCATCACTCCTGCAACCAAATTTTAATTTGATTGGTTAAGGGTCCTTTAAAGATTTATTGTTAATTTGTGGGTTCTAGTGTCCCTTTAATAAGGGGGCACTCAGCTTTATCTGTTCGTTAAAATAATTGTAAAGCTGTTGCATTGTGAGTGGCTTAGCCAGTCACGTGATGTTCACAAGGCTCAAAGAAACCCCAGTCAGTTGGGTCTATGTCATCCATGATGAGGTATGCAGTTGTGAGCCTCATGGATGAACTGCTATTGTGTAGTGTGATTGTTAAACCTTTGGTAATAAATCAATTAGTTCTTAATAGCAATGTGTTGCTATGAATTCTTAAGCAAAGAACCCATGAAGCAATACATTACAATATTGCTTATAGAATATCTCCAGGTAATACCTGAAACTGCAGGACTGTGACTTGCTATGAGATGTGTTCTCCCACACCAGAAGTCCCAATATTTGATTTGCAGTGATTTCAAGTGCTGTAATACGGTCGTTACCTTGAGAGAACCGAATATGTGTACCACGTTAGAATTCTATGTAACGCAACTCTCTTCTGATCGACTGTGACCCTGTTATGACCCCATATTGATTACTGCCAACTTCAGTCACTGTCCCTGTGCCTTCATTAAACTGATTTATTTCTCCAACACTTGATTAACCTTCGCTGTTTTGTCCTTTAAAATTGCAATTTACTTTAATGCTAACTTGTAGGTGGCAGTTATATTCGCATCAAAAATAAATTATATTTTCACTGAATCCAACCACTCCCCATTATATATTAAGATCTGAACACAGTACCTTGTGGAGATGACAAGTTGGATAATTTGCCGCCACAAATTAGGCTTTCATTTGATCTTCTATTAAGAAACCTCATGGCAAATAATTCAACTGGATATAGTGGCACTGAACAGTCAGACCCTCGGGCTCAGAGCATGGAAACGAATAGGGATACTAAAGGTTAGCAATCCTCCAAACTGTCTGCTCGCTCACTCGCTCTCACTTTCAGTCTGGCTCAGTTCTCTAACTTCTCTCAGTCTGCCTTGTCCAGCTGAGCTTCCAGTCTTTCTCCATTCCCTCTGAGCTTTCGCTCGGCCTCTTGATCTGCCTCAGCTCTATATGTCTTTTGGATCTACTTAGTGCTCTCTCTCTTCTCGCTCTGTTGCGCCCTCAATCTGGCTTTGTCGAGCTAAGCTTTCGTTCTCTATTCTCCTTCAGGTCTTGCTCTGACTTGTGCGTCTATCCCTATCTCTGTGACCTCCTCCAGCCCTACAACTCTCCGAGATCTAGGCCATTATCCAATTCTGGCCTCTTGTGCACCCCCGATTTTCATTGCTCCAGCATTCATCATCATAGGTGGTCCTTCGAACGAGGATGACTTGCTTCCACATGAGTTCACAGATGTTTCAATGAAGGACCCGATGTTCCAGTCCTGAACTCCAATTGAGGGGGTGGAAGGTGCCTGTGCGTGGATTTTTTCAACGTGTGGTAACCGTTGCACATCATCCACCACACGGGCTTGACAGAGCTAGGCCTTTATCCAGTGGCAAGGATTAACCAGGACGACTGGAGACCTGCTCTGCTGCATGGACCTAGTGCACACACATATCGCAGTGTGGGCAGGCCCCTGCTGCCCCTGGGCCCTCAGCTCTTCTTGGCCCCGTACCCTCATTCGCTGCACCTCTGCCACGATCTCTTACCGCTCCTGCGCTTCATAAAAATTCGCCGCACCTCCGCACTAAACATTCGCCGAACCACCCGAACTGTGAGAGAACGCCACCGCAGGTCGGGAGTATAACTGCACCACCATGATGTTCCAGGGGCCCGGCGCTCCAGCTCTTATACTCCCGAACTGCGGTAGTGTTCTCTCGCAGGTCAGGGTATTCCACGATGTTCCAGGGGCCCGGCGCTCCAGCTCTTATACTCCCGAACTGTGGTAGTGTTCTCTCGCAGGTCAGGGTATTCCATGATGTTCCAGGGGCCCGGCGCTCCAACTCTTATACTCCCGAACTGCGGTAGTGTTCTCTCGCAGGTCAGGGTATTCCACGATGTTCCAGGGGCCCGGCGCTCCAACTCTTATACTCCCGAACTACGGTAGTGTTCTCTCGCAGGTCAAGGTATCCCACAATGTTCCAGAGGCCCGGTGCTCCAGCTCCGCTATTGGCGGCCATGCTTTTAGCTGCCTGGGCTCTAAGCTCTGGAATTTCCTCCCTAAACCTTTCCTCCACTCTCTCCTCCTTTAAGACGCTCCTTAAAACTTACTTCTTCGGCCTAGCCTTTGGTCACCTGTCCGAATAGGTGGCTTGGTATCAAATTGTTTACAGATAACGCTCCTGTGAAATGCCTTGGGACATTTTATTGTGTTAAAGGTGCTAGATAAATGCAAGTTGTGATTTAGCTCATCTCTCCTTCTCATTTGATCTTAATGCTATCTCTCCCTCTCCCTCAATCTGTTATGTATGTATGTAAACCTGACGAAAATGTAAGACTTGCCACTAGGGGGCACATCTGTGGGAGACCTAAGGCTCACCTGTGCACCCTGGGCAAGCAGGTATAAAAGGTAATCCACCATGCTGCCTCCTCACTCTGGAGTCTGAATAAAGAGACCAAGGTCACAACAGTTTCAGCTTGCGATATAGTCCTGTGGATTTATTCTGAACATAACAAATTGGCAACGAGTAATAGATCACGAACTTTCATGCGGTAATGGCTGCCGTTGGTATTCTTGAGAGATTTGTTGAGGGTGATGATTGGGAAGGCTTCATTGAGCGCCTCGACCAGTACTTTGTGGCCAACGAATTGGACAAGGCTGAAACAGAGATCAAGCGCAGGGCGATTCTCCTCACCGTATGTGTGTCATCGGTATATGGCCTCCTTAAAAATTTGCTGGCACCGGTCAAACTAACGGACAAACCTTACTCAGAGCTGTGTATGCTGGCTACGGAACACCTCAAGCCAAAGGAGAGCATCCTGATGGCCATGTACTGCTTTTACATGCACCGTCGCTCCAAGAGCCGGAACATGGCAAGTTTTGTCGCGACCTAAGACGCCTTGCGGGACAATGCGAATTTGCAGGATCCTTGGGGGAAATATTGCGGGACTTTTTCGTGCTTGGAATTGGCCACGAGGTCATTCTTCGCAAACTGCTGTCTGCCAAATCCCTAGATCTTAGCAAGGCCATCACAGTAGCGCAAGCTTTCATATCCACCAGCGATAACGTGAAACAGATATCTTCACAGAATCGAAGCTCACCGGCAAGTACCGTGCATAAAATAATGTTTTCAGCAGGCACAGGGCAGGGCCCACATGATTGTAGAGGCCAGACCTAGGCCTAGAGTGACTCAGAGTCCGCCGTAGGGCATGAATGCATATCCATTAGCACCATGTTGGCACTGCGGGGCAGCCATAGAGCTCATCAATGTCGAATCAAGCCCTAAGTGTGCAAGGGCTGTTGAACAATGGGGCACCTCCAGAGAATGTGCAAACGATCTCTGACTCACCACGTGGCAGAGTCAGGAGAGGACGACTTATCCAGCGAGGATCACGATAAACGAGCAGGAGAGGCAACTGAACCTGAGGATGAAGAGGAAGTAGATGGGATATACACCTTCACCACCAAAAGCCCTCAGATAATGTTAAAAGTCAAACTTAACGGCACTCCAGTCTCCATGGAACTAGTCATGGGGGCGAGTCAATCAGTTATGAGCCAGAAGGCATTCGAGAGGCTGTGGAGCGATGAAGCACAGTTATTGGTAGTGCGGACATAAGAGTATTCCATGAGGGAGCAGTGCACAACTTACCACTGTGGATTGTTTCAGGTGATGGGCCAACACTGCTTGGCAGGAGGTGGGTGGGGAAGATTCAATGGGATTGGGAAGACCTCTATGTACCTTCTCTGGCAAACAAGGTCTCCCCTTCTCAAAGGCTGAGCAAACCCCCACCTTCAGCTGAACCAGGCATCGAAGTGCAGATCCATTTGCAGATCCCCGAGGCACAGGCCGCTCATCACGACCACGAAGAGGTGAAGATCAACCGAGCAGCGGTACAGGCGCGGTACCCACCACCCAAAGTCGACGACCTCTTCGCGACGATGGAAGCGGCTCCAGGTCGACCATGCATAGTGGGACTCTGGCTGAAATGATCCGAATGTGTCTTCCCGATGCCAGAGGCAAAATACCTGGGAAGGAAGATCACAGCAGTCAGCATCACGGACACAGACGAGAGGGTGTCCAGACCATGGGATGAGAAGGCGTCCAGACCATGGGACGAAGGTGCGTCCAGACCATGGAACGAAGGTGCGTCCAGACAACGGGACGAGAGAGCGTCCAGACTACGGGACGAGAGAGCGTCCAGACCACGGGACGAAAGTGCGTCCAGACCATGGGTGGTTGCCATAATGGAACGCAGGAATGTGTCGCCCAGCAAGAAAGATGACTAGGTTCGGGGCAAAGGTAAAGGTGTGGCTGCCGTGAAGGCCAGGAACTCACTATGCTCCAATCAATTGTGTGCACTATGTAACCCTTGTGCGCGGTCTTTCACGGCCAATGATGTACCATTATATGGGGTTGGGGGCACCTTACAACAAGCCAAAGTAGTGGGCGAACACCAACCGGTCGTATATGTATCTGACAAAGTACTTGTAACAAGTGAGATGTTACCACATGGAATCGGGATGTTGTACAGCAAGCCAAAGTAGTGGGCGAGCCCCAAACGATTGAACATGTATCAAATAAGTTAAACAAAGCAGCAGGCTGTGTTCATGGGACTAAAGAGACGTACCAAAGAGTGTCCCAATATGTGCTCGAGTCAAACAAGCTGCTCATCCCACAAGCTTGGGAGAGCAGAGGCACCATTGTCGATGCATTGTTTCGAGAATGTCTAACACTGTCTGTGCACTGTAACATGGGCCAGGCAAGAAGAGCAGCACTAATGCCCTCAGTTGGCTACCATTGCCCACCACCAGGGTGGAAACGGCGCAACCTGCAGACCCACTCGCAGCCGTGGAAGTGCTAGAAAGCGAGGGGTCAACTGTAACGGCCCCCCAGCTTAAGACCTGGACCAGCCAGTATCCCACGTTACCGCCTACCAAAGGTGAACTGCTAGACAGGATGTGGCAACCTATCCCGTCGCAGAGACGAAAGACCCATCCCAACGTTGCAAAGCAAGGCAGGGCGGCTACACACAGTTGGTGGTCCGGGGCCCCCATACTACAGCCCAAGGTAAATGGGGACCACGAGGCCTCCCGCCACTACTGAAAATCTCAAGGCCATTGCGGCCATCCTGGGCTTGCCAGACCTCAGGTCAGCGACAATAGCCCGGAGCAGAAAGCCCAAATCACTAAACCTAGCACCACGCGAGTCACGTTGTACTCCCTACAGACCCAGCTATCCCGGGTGCTACGCAGTCACCAGACAGAATCACTCAGAACCGAGCCTTCCGTATGCCATCAGGAGAGAATGCACCATAATTGCACGGCCCCTCCACGCGACATCAGAATAAGCAATGTGGACCATGTTCAGGGCCCCAGTCGGGCCACTAGCACCATATTAGCCAATGGGGGGACTAGAGTGTATGTGATGAAAACGGAGCGTTTGATTGTGAAACCATGTACCGGGCTAACTCATGAAGCATTTGGGCCAGACCAAACTTCGAACTACAGATAACGAGGAACCACTGTGAAAGGACCTGGCCCCCAGCGACCCACTAACACAATCGACCTCGCCGTCAACCACAAGGATGAACCCACCATGTCAGGACTTCAACTCAGGCGATCGACCCGGGGACGCAGGGCGCCAGATCGCCTCAACTTGCAAATAACTTGTACATAGACTTTTGAGGGGGAGTGATGTTATGTATGTATGTAAACCTCACCAAAATGTAAGACTTGACACTAGGAGGCACACCTGTGGGAGACCTAATGGTCACCTGTGCACCCTGGGGCAAGCAGGTATAAAAGGTGATTCACCATGCTGCTTCCCCACTCTGGAGTCTGAATAAAGAGACCAAGGTCACAACAGTTTGAGCCTACGATATAGTCCTGTGGATTTATTCTGAACATAACACAATCCACTTTAGCTCTCTCTCCTGAAAGATATTCATCCATTTTGTGTAGATTAGTCTTCATTTTCTCTCTCTCTAGATTAAGTTTTGCTCTCTTTCTATCAAGACAAGCTTTCATTTGTCTCTCTCCCTCTCTTGCAGTAAGAAAAATGTAGCAACTCCTTGGAGTCCCCTGTCAGCCGGGTGGGATTGTAGGGCAAGTACCTCCCATGGTTGTTGTGTGTTTCTTGGGGACTCAACCTTTGGAACAACTTTCCAAAACAGTTCCACCCAAAAGCCTACATAATAAGCTGCTGGCAAATTTGAGGATTTTATGCAGAAAAGCCTAATTACACCGGTGTTCTAAATTTAAAAGCTCAGGGAATGAATCATTAAGAACACAGAGGGGGATTGTAACCTCCAAGAACAGATGGGATGGGGCTGGCTGGTCGGTGAAAATTTTAAATTGAACAAACCCGACCCCCAACTCATCCACTTCCGGGTTAAACGGAGGAGGGTCAAGGGGTGGGCGACCAATCCGCTCTCTGAAAGCAGGTCGAGGGACGGGCAACCAATCCGCTCTCAGGAGGCGGGTCGATCAGGAAAATCTTTTAAGATGGCTGTGTGATTCCATTATTTTTAACCTATGGCAGCCGAGTTTCCCAGGCCTCGGGAATCCTGTGTGTTTCTCCAGGACTGAAATCCACCCCGTGATCTTCTACTGTTCCTGCCCCCCACCCCCTGCCCCGTGACCCCTGACTCACCCACTACCTGCCTCCTCCCCTCTCTTTTCCCAACTCCTAGTAAATATCGGGGTCAGAATGTGGGTTGATGAATCTATTGGCTCAATTTTCCCCGGTCATTTGCGCTGTTTATTTGGCGCGCGCCTTTTTTTTGGCGTATTTATTTTTTTCCAAGTTTCTCCTTGTGATCTGCGCCGGCGTAGCTGACTTAGTTACAATTTTTCTAGGCCAGTTTTTTTTAACCTGTCAACGTAGAAGTGTAAATTTGTTGCATTTCATAAGTTCTCTAATTTTTTTACTCACTCATGTCTGCGCCGGTTTTTTCAATTGTTCGCAGTTTGGCCAACATTTTTTCTCTTAGGGTCGGCGTATCTGACCACTCCCGATAAACCTTCTGGTGAGTTAAGAAAACCAGCGCACATTCACAAATCTGTGCTGAAAGACGGCATTGTTTTTAAATCAAAGATGTTGGAGGGAGTCAGAACACTGTCAAAATCAATAATAACGTTCAACTTTTTTTACCTGTCAACGTAGAAGTGTAAAGTTGTTGTATTTCAGAAGTTCTCTCATTTTTTTACTCACTCACACCGAACGTCTTGAAGCAGGGCTTGAGGGTCGTAGCTTTGGCCAGCAGAATCGGCCCCACGCCCGGACACAGCTACAAAATAAGCCACGGGGGCTGAGAGGTGGGGGGAGGAGAGAGAGCGAGTGAGGTGCTGATCGGAAGGCTTCGAGCCCAGGGAGCGAGGTGCCTGCTGCACTGAATACTACAATGAGTAGGGGGGGTGGGGAGGGGAGGAGAGAGAGAGGGGGAGAAGTCACAGGACTCCAATTAGTAAAGGGGGGGGGGAAACGGAGAAGGCACTCACATTGGGGAGAGAGAGAACTGCGGACCTGTCCTGCCTGCCTGCTTTCCTGCCATTTTGAGCTTCTTTCAAAGGTTACATTTAAGTATGGGGGCAATACTGACAATGCCATACCTTGTGCGAGCCTTTCGCACCATGGTGCTACGTAGGAGACAATTGATTCGACTTCATCACATCAGGAACATCAGAGCCCATAGGATGCTGGACAGGAGGCCTTACCCATGTCGCATATATCGAGACAGGCGTTCATACCTCCACCTGAGTGAAGCAGACTGTGTCAGAAGGCAGAGTTTCTGCAAAGAAGTTGTAAGTGAGATCTGTGAGTTGGTCAAAGCAGACCTGCACCAAGAAGCATCAGGAGGACTGCTTTGTCAGTTGAAGTGAAGGTTACAGCTGCACTTTCATTCTATGCCTCCAGATCGTTTCAAGCTACAACTGGGGATGTGTGCGGCATCTCTCAACATACAACACATGTCTCCATTCGCCAGGTCACGGCTGCACTGTACGCGTATAGGAATGACTTCATAAAGTTCCCCATGACCGCCCAAGCAATCCATGACAGGGCTATGGGCTTCTCCAGGATTGCTGGCTTCCCAAAGGTACAGGGCTGCATTGATTGTACCCACATTGCCTTGCGAGCACCTTTGGAAGATTCCGAGATGTACAGGAACAGAAAAGGCTGCCACTCCATTAATGTGCAGCTCGTATGTGACGACGTGCATCGCATCATGTTAGTCGATGCAAGATACCCTGGCAGCACCCATGATGCATTCATCCTATGCGACAGCATTATATCTGCCATGTTTCAGCAGCAGCAGCCAGAAGGACAGAGCTGGCCACCTGGCTCATGACTCCCCTACATGTAACCCGGACGGAAGCTGACCGTCAATACAACATGTCGCACATTACAATGCGCAGCATCATAGAGAGGACCATTGGCATCTTGAAACAGTGTTTCCGATGCCTGGACCATTACGGAGGCTACTTGCTGTACTCCCCTGAGATTGTCGGTCAGTTCACTGTTGTGTGCTGAATGCTGCATAACTTAGCCATCATGAGGCAGCAGCACCTGGTAGTGGAAGACCCACCTGTGGTGAGAGTGGCTGATGATAATGATGTGGAAGGTACAGGTGACGAGCAGGAGGAAGAGGAGCAGGAGGAGGAGGAGGAGGATGATGATGATGAGGATGAGGATGAGGAAGCCATGCAAGTGCCTGAGGCTGGAGCACGACGGCGGAGGAGGGCAGGTCATCGTGCCCTTTTAACGATTGCTCGAACCTTGCGTCAGCAGCTCATCCGTGAATGCTTTACTGATACCTGAGGGCTCAGCGACAACTATTCCACATGGACATGTTTACTGTTTGGAGCTGTTCCGTAATGTTGTGTTGTGTTAATGGAACATGATTCAGTTTTAATGTAAAATACATTTTATTCAGAGGTTTACAATCTACTTAACTTAACTTTAATAAAATGATTCTTGTATCAAACCTTACTTTAAGATCATTCTTTAAGATCACTTAAAAACTTTAAGATCACTTATAACCTTGTAAATTTACATAACGTACAAAAAACTTTTAATTTGAGAACAGTTACAACAGTAACAATAATGGTCTGGGCGTGTTCCCTTATTGCAGCAGCTAACTCCAACATACCGTCCCTCATGCGCGCTGACAGTGTCTCAACGTCCTGCAACATTCCCTCCCTCATAGTCAGTGACGTGGTTTGCACTACCTCTGACATTCCCTCCCTCATGGCCACTATTTCCTCACTGATGGTCCCGGATATCATTCCCATTTCTCGTGTCATTGCTGTTACCTCTCCCGACAGTCCCGCTAACCGATCACTCACCCCACTGATGGCATCCAGGAGTGGTCGGGTAAGGTCAATGCTCTCCACACTCAATGACATCATCTGAATCACATCTGTTAGATCCTGCACCGCAGGAGAGCGCGGTCAAGCTCCCTTTCCCCTCCTCCCCGTGGATGTGCCTCACACCCCATCACTGCAACCCGCAGCCTGGGATGGTGGGGCCCTGCGAGTGCCTCACTGCACCCCACCACTGGGACCCGCAACCGCGGAAGGTGTGAAACCATGGAATGTTTCACCAACACTCAAATCACTAGTCACGGAAGGGGCTGCCACCTCCATGAGTGACACCTCCTCCAAAGTCAGGACAACAGTGGGAGCTTCATTCAGCTCCATCCTCGCACCCCCATGTTGGTCTGGAGGGGTGGATTGGAAGATGTTCTCCTCTTCAGGCTTGTCCGCATCTGAATAATCTTCTGCATCATCAGGGTTAGCCTCAAGTTCTGCAAAAGATAGACTATGAAAGTGGGTGGGAAGATAGACTATGAAAGTAAACTAGCACTAAATATAAAAACAGATAGCAAGAGTTTCTATAGATATATAAAAAGGAAAAGGGTGGCTAAAGTAAATGTTGGTCCCTTAGAGGATGAGACCGGGGAATTAGTAATGGGGAACATGGAGATGGCAGAAACTCTGAACAAATATTTTGTATCAGTCTTTACGGTAGAGGACACTAACAATATTCCAACAGTGGATAGTCAAGGGGCTATGGGGGGGAGGAACTTAACACAACCACAATCACTAAGGAGGTGATACTTAGTAAGATAATGGGACTAAAGGCAGATAAACCCCCTGGACCTGATGGCTTGTATCCTAGGATCTTAAGAGAAGTAGCGGCAGGGAGTGTGGATACATTGGTTGTAATTTACCAAAATTCCCTGGATTCTGGGGAAGTCCCAGTAGATATGAAAACTGCAAAGTAATGCCCCTATTTAAAAAAGGAGGCAGACAAAAAGCAGGAAACTATAGACCAATTAGCCGAACATCTGTGGTTAGGAAAATGTTGGAGTCCATTATTAAAGAAGCAGTAGCAGGATATTTGGAAAAGCAAAATTCGGTCAGGCAGAGTCAGCATGGATTTATGAAGGGGAAGTCATATTTGACAAATTTGCTGGAGTTCTTTGAGGATGTAATGAACAGCGTGGATAAAGAGGTTTCTTAATCGATAAGGGGATAAGGGGTTATGGGAAGCGGGCAGGGAACTGAGCTGAGTCCATGATCAGATTAGTCATGATCTTATTGAATGGCAGAGCAGGCTCGAGGGGCCGTATGGCCTACTCCTGTTCCTATTTCTTATGTGCTCATGTTCTTATAACAGATCAGTCAAATGGTTAGCAGCAGAGGAGGGAGCAGGGTGGGTGGCATGAGTAGGCTCACACATCACAGGCTGGGTAGCAGGCTGATTTGAATGACCACGATGAACTTGCAGGACTTACCCTCTCCCTCGAGTGTGGGCCCAGCTTGTGGAGTACTGATTGCTTATTTCCAGGCAGGACCCATCAAAGCAGCGACCCTCTCTTCCAAGGGTGTCAGTGGGTGTAGATTTGTCGGGCCTCCTCCTGATCGAGTTCTTTCCCTTTTATTATTGCCACCTTCCTCTGCAAAGATGAAAATGCAACTTTTTACAGAGGATGTCTTTCTGCTGGGTGGGACATACAGATGGTAACATTTACAATTACAATTCCATTAAATAAATGAAAGTATTACTTACACTAACTACTTGAACAAGGTGCTGTCACTTCTTGTTACACTGGACTCCAGATCTTGTGGTGGTCACCATTGTACAGTAATCTTATAAGAACATAAGAAATAGGAGCAGGAGTAGGCCATACGGCCCCTCGAGCCTGCTCCGCCATTTTATACGATCATGGCTGATCCGATCATGGACTCAGGTCCACTTCCCTGCCCGCTCCCCATAACCCCTTATTCCCTTATCGGTTAAGGAACTGTCTATTTCTGTCTTAAATTGATTCAATGTCCCAAGCTCTCCGAGGCAGCGAATTCCACAGATTTACAACCCTCTGAGACGAGAAATTTCTCCTCATTTCTGTTTTAAATAGACGGCCCCTTATTCTAAGATTATGCCCTCTAGTTCTAGTCTCCCCCCAGTGGAAACATCCTTTCTGCATCCACCTTGTCAAGCCCACTCATAATCTTATTCGTTTCGATAAGATCACCTCTCATTCTTCAGAATTCCAATGAGTAGAGGCCCAACCTACTCAACCTTTCCTCATAAGTCAACCCCCTCATCTCCGGAATCAATCTAGTTAACCTTCTCTGAACTGCCTCCAAAGCAAGCATATCCTTTCGTAAATATGGAAACCAAAACTGCACGCAGTATTCCAGGTGTGGCCTCACCAATAGCCTGTATAACTGTAGCAAGACTTTTATACTCCATCCCCTTTGCAATAAAGGCCAAGATTCCATTTGCCTTCCTGATCACCTGCTGTACCTGCATACTAACCATTTGTGTTTCATGCACAAGTACCCCCAGGTCCTATTGTACTTTGCAATCTTTCTCCATTTAAATAATAACTTGCTCTTTGATTTTTTTTCTGCCAAAGTGCATGACCTCACATTTTCCAACATTATACTCCATCTGCCAAATTTTTGCCCACTCACTTAGCCTGTCTATGTCCTTTTGCAGATTTTTTGTGTCTTCCTCACACATTGCTTTTCCTCCCATCTTTGTATCATCAGCAAACTTGGCTACGTTACACTCAGTCCCTTCTTCCAAGTCGTTAATATAGATTGTAAATATTTGGGGTCCCAGCACTGATCCCTGTGGCACCTCACTATTTACTGATTGCCACCCCGAGAATGAACCATTTATCCCGACTCTCCTTTTTCTGTTAGTCAGCCAATCCTCTATCCATGCTAATATATTACCTCCAACCCTGTGATATTTTATCTTGTGCAGTAACCTTTTATGTGGCACCTTGTCAAATGCCTTCTGGAAGTCCAAATACACCACATCCACTGGTTCCCCTTTATCCACCCTGTTTGTTACATCCTCAAAGAATTCCAGCAAATTTGTCAAACATGTCATCTTCTGCAACTTGGCTCCAGCATTTTTTCATTTCTTTAGGTGGAACCTTTTATGTGACCTCTGCTGGTGTCCAGCTCCTGCCATCTGTTCTCAATCACAGTAACTACTGTCTCCACTTCTTCCTGTAAGAAATACTTGGTCCTTGCACTGTGTTGCATCTTGTATTGCTCCAACTGCAATTTTTCCAATGCTCTCACACAGCACTCCTTCTCACACACACAACTGGCTCTTTAAAAATGGCCGATTGCTAAATCCAAGCTGTACTGAGCATGCACGTCCATTGGAACGACGTCAAAAATGTAACTTTTTTTCCCGCACAGAAGGTGAGACATCGTATTTTTGGCTCAGACAGCAGGCTGTAACCCTCCACCCCCAACCCCCACCCCCCCAAGGCGACTGGACACGCTATGCGGTGCCAAATTTGAATTATACATCGGGGAAACTTTGGCAAAATTTTTCTGGTGCATTTCTAGCCTAGAAAAACCGGCGTAACTCTGGCAATATGCCAGAAAATGGGCTTGGGGAAAATTGAGCCCAATATATTGGGAGCTTTAGCCTAGAAATTCATAGCCGCTACAAAAGCTGCTGGTGGCACCACGGGCCGATAGTAACGGCTACCAAAAATGTTGGCACTGGCAGGACCGAAAGATTGGCACTGGAGAATAATTAGCATTAGCCCAGCGCTAAACTCACTGTGCAAGCCCGTCCTGGTGGCGTTTGTCCCGGCAGGAGGCTCCAATCTAATGTGGCCACAGCCTCATTGCAGTAAGAACAGCTGCTCTGAAAGCGAGGCTGTCATTTCAGGAAACCTTCTCAGTTTATTACAGCTCAATTGCTTTCTGAAAAAAAAATGATGATGACAAAGAATTCCCAAATGGAAGTCTTTAGCTCTTAAAGCTGAATTCCCTTCCACAACTAAAAAATGTGATAAATGTTCAGCACTAACACAAATGGCTCAGCAAGCCAGGGAGGGGGCACTCAGGGTCTCGCATGCAGTACCCCAGCTTTGTGCAGGGGGTCAACACTACCAGAGAGTGTCCTCTGTCCACAAAGGCCAGGAGGACCTCTAGAAAGAAAGATCTGGGACCAGATCACTGAGGCCATCACTGCCAGCAGTGTCACCCGCCTGACCTGGCTCCAGTGCCCAAAGAAGCTGCATGACCCCAGACCACTGGTCAAGGTCAGTGAATGCATCTGCAAAAGCCATCTCCTACCAACAGGACCACTAGCCTCACACTCTTCTCAATGCACGACATTCTCCCTGCCCTCCCACCAATCACTCATCTACCAACAATCTGTACCAAACACGAGGCATATTTCCCATTCCTAACTTCACCTCTGCCCCTTTGAGGAGACGGTGCTGGCCATTCATTGCAGGGCCATGGCTGAGCCCTTGACCAGCGGCGGGGCTGCAAGGACACAAGATGCTGGTATCCTCATACGTTATCCTCCTTCTCACATGCACCTCTTGCTTTCCCACTCTCCCCTCACCACAACTCCACCCTTGTGTCCTCCTCATGTCACACACCCAAAAAAATGCAGCCTGCCCAGCCAGTAGGTGACCAAGAAGAGGGAGAGGTGAAGATGGAGAAGGAGGAGGAGAAGGAGAAGAAATAACAACATCATCACTCAATTTCACATTCCCAGACATCAGCTCCTTGAGATCTTTCTGCAAGACCAAGTGCAGAGACCCCACTGAACCTCAGCAGCCTTCCAGCAGCCATGATGCAGCCACTGGAGTAGCACTGCGTGACATCAGTAGGATAGGCAAAGGCACACACAAGACTGTCACTAACGGAATGCATACAGTTAATAAGTTAAATTCTTGATGTCACATTGGATGGATAGATACATAAAGTTGGATTGGAAAGTTTGCTTTATGGTGATTTTTATTTCAGCATTGTGGCCAAGAACACTGTGATGGTCAGTGATGGTTAGTAACAAAGGGAAAGCGTAGGACAAATGTTGAAAGGGGAATTAGGTTGTGGTCACTGGAACCACAGGTGGATGATTCCAACCAGGATGTCCCGGCGAGAAAGGGGCTTTCTGGGTTACATCCTACTGTCTGATTTCTCATCTTCTGATTCCTCCTCTTTTGCATTTTCCTTTTCTGCGTCTTCCTCTTCTCTCTGCGAGCAGATGTTGTAAATCTGAAATAAGAACATAAGAACATAAGAAATAGGAGCAGGAGTAGATTATACGGCCCCTCGAGCCTGCTCCGCCATTTAATACGATCATGGCTGATCCAATCATGGACTCAGGTCCACTTTCCTGCCTGTTCCCCATAACCCCTTATCCCCTTATCGGTTAAGAAACTGTCTACCTCTGTCTTAAATTTATTCAGTGACCCAGCTTCCACAGCTCTCTGAGGCAGCGAATTCCACAGATTTACAACCCTCTGAGAGAAGAAATTGCTCCTCATCTCAGTTTTAAATGGGCAGCCCCTTATTCTAAGATCATGCCCTCTAGTTCTAGTCTCCCCTATCAGTGGAAACATCCTCTCTGCATCCACTTTGTCAAGCCCCCTCATAATCTTATACATTTCGATAAAATTACCTCTCATTCTTCTGAATTCCAATGAGTAGAGGCCCAATCTACTCAACCTTTCTTCTTAAGTCAACCCCCCTCATCTCCGGAATCAACCTAGTGAACCTTCTCTGAACTGCTTCCAAAGCAAGTATATCCTTTCTTAAATATGGAAACCAAAACTGCACGCAGTATTCCAGGTGTGGCCTCACCAATACCTTATATAGCTGTCGCAAGATTTCCCTGCATTTATACTCCATCCCCTTTGTAATAAAGGCCAAGATTCCATTGGCCTTCCTGATCACTTGCTGTACCTCCATACTAATCTTTTGTGTTTCATGCACAAGTATCCGCAGGTCCCATTGTACTGCAGCACTTTGCAATTTTTCTCCATATAAATAATAACTTGCTCTTTGATTTTTTTTCTGCCAAATAAAAGCATAAAATGCTGGAAATACTCAGCGATGTTTCGACCAGAGACATGAACTCTGTTTCTCTCTCCACGAGTGCTGCCTGACCTGCTGAGTATTTCCAGCATTGTTTGTCTTCTTAGAGGCCTTCCTTTACCACTGAGGACTTGCAAGCATCCAGCTGCACTCCCTGTATGCTTAAAAAACTTTTAACATGTAATGAGCCAAGCCACTGCTTCATTAAAATTTTAAAAGTCCAATCCAAAAGCTTAAATGCAGACTTACCTGAAAGATGTGTGTGTCCATTTAAGAGGTGCTGACAGCGTCTCTGACAGTCTGCTTAACGCTCGATTTGCAGAGTGAGCTTAGGACCCAGTGCTAAGGTTGAAGCTCATTTATGTGGCATTAAGTCTGTGCTGCACATCGACTGGCATCACCCTCTCTTAATTTACATCTAAAGCCCTCACCAAAATGGTGGCAGCCGAGTCCGTGCCAGAGAAGGGCGCTAGAGTGGCGGCCGTCATTTACCAACCAGATCGCGGCTGTTATATATGTGTACCAGAGGGCTCTTCCCCTAGAGTCTCAAGGGATCCCATAATCCCTTCAGAGCACAGGTATTTAAGGAGGCTTCACAGGTTGGAGAGGCACTCTGGAGACCTGCAATGAAAGACTTAAGGTCACATTTTACTTTCAGCTCACAGTGTTCAGTCTGACTCTTTCTCCATACACAACAACTGGCAACAAGATACGGATAGCAAACCCAAAGATGCAGAGAACAGTGGGCATCCTGGAGAAATTTTCAGAGGGAGATGATTGGAAAACTTTTGTGGAGCGACTCGACCAATACTTCATGGCCAACGAGCTAGATGGGGAAGAGAACGCTGCCAAATGAAGGGCGATCCTCCTCACCGTCTGTGGGGCACCACGTATGGCCTCATGAAGAATCTGCTCACTCCAGCGAAACCCACGGAGAAATCGTACGACGATTTGTGCACACTGGTCTGGGAACATTTGAACCAGAAGGAAAGCATTCTGATGGCGAGGTACCAGTTCTACACCTACAAAAGGTCTGAAGTCCAGGAAATGACGAGTTATGTTGCCAAGCTAAGATGCCTTGCAGGACATTGCAAATTTGAAGGATATTTGGAGCACATGCTCAGAGACTTTTTCGTACTTGGCATTGGCCACGAAACCACACTTCGTAAACTTTTGACTACAGAGACCCCAACCTTGAGTAAGGCCATAGCGATAGCCCAGGCGTTCATTGCCACCAGTTACAATACGAAGCAAATCTCTCAGCACACAAGTTGACCACGAAGCAGAACCCATCGTCCACAGCAGCCCAGCAGGGCCCAACACACCAGGCAGCCCAGCAAGGCCAGCTGCACAGCAGTCCAGCGAGGGCCCAACAAATGATTCAACACCACCAGCTTTCACACTGAGACGATCAACCAGGGCAAGAAGGGCCCTCACATTGTAAATAGTTACACTATTGACTTTGCGGGGGAGTGTTGTTATATATGTGGACTTGTATTTACTCTGTACAGCCACCAGAGAGCTCTTCCCCGGAGTACCAAGGGATCCCATAATCCCTTGGGAGCACAGGTATTTAAGGAGGCTTCACAAGTTGGAGAGGCACTCTGGAGGCCTGCAATAAAAGACTAAGGTCACACTTTACTTTCAGCTCACAGTGTTCAGTCCGACTCTTTCTCCATACACAGCAGCGGCAGTAACCCGTGGCGGTAAGTGACCCAAATTCTAGGCCTTGGTGTCTCAGCAGGGTAGTGACTGGTGTAAAATTATTACTTCAGCAAACCAGACAAAATATTAGTTGCCATATTTGTTTCTCTCCTTGGGTCAAACCCAAAATACAATGAAATGCTTGTATTTCCTCGCGTCTAGAAGATAGGATTGACCTAATTGAGGTGTTTAAGATGATTAAAGGATGATAGGGAAGATGGAGAGAAACTATTTCCTCTGATGGGGAATCTAGAACAAGGGGCCATTCAGGGATGATGTCACGAAGCACTTCTTCACACTAAGCGTAGTGGAAATCTGGAATTCTCTCCCCCAAAAAGCTGCTGAGGCTGGGGGTCAGTTCAAAATTTCAAAACTGAGAATAATACATTTTTGTTAGGTATTAAGGGATACGGAACCAAGACAGGTAGATGGAGTTAAGATACAGATCAGCCATAATCTAATTGAATTGTGGAACAGGCTCAAGGGGCTGAATGGCCTCCTGCTCTTATGTTTTAAACTACAAAGGAACCTCCATTACATACCACATTGGAGTGGACCACCCCTTCCCAAAATGGACAATGGAAATGGATGGTCAAGTGTCTGAAAATGTTGCTGTTACGTCTAAAGTATGGTAACACTCCTGCCACAGGAATGAATGCAAAAGCAATATAATGCGTTCCAAACTAGGTGGAATTTAATCTTTATTTGGATGTGAAATTGTGTTATGTTAGACAGGAGGAGTTTGTGTCTCACTCAATGGCTCACTCAAAACTCTGCTGCCCATATCCTAATTCGCACCAATCCCATTCACCCATCACCCCTGTCCTCGTTGATCTTCATTGCCTTCCAGTCTAGCATGGCCTTGATTTTAAAATTCTCATTCTTGTTTACCAGTTCCTCTATGGCACCACCCCTGGCTATCTCTGTAACCTTCTCCAGTCTATAACCTTCCGAGATCTATACTCTCTTCCAAATCTGGCCTCTTGCGCGTCCTCGATTTTCATCGTCCACCATTGGCAACCGTGCCTGCAACTGCCTTGGCCCTCAGCTCTGGAATTCCCTCCTTAAACCTCTCCACCTCTTCACCTCTCTCTCCTCCTGTAAGATGCTCCTTAAAACATACCTCTTTCACCGAGCTGCCCAAATATCTCCTTATGCGGCTCGGCGTCAGATTTTGTTTGTTAATGCTCCTGTGAAGCACCTTGGGATGTTTTTGTAAGTTAAAGGCGCTATATAAATTGCAAGTTATTGTTGCTGTCCTGTGATAATGCTGGTGAACAATTGAGAAAGTGAATAATTGGAGTGTAGCTAATGGAGGTTCTACTCTATTACACTGTTGCCGAATAAATCATATACTTAAAAAGCCTGTAAAGCGCTTGAACAAAATTTATAGTTTAAATGATAAAAATGAGCCGGGCTTGGAACCTGAGTAACACTTTTACGGCTTTTAAAAAAAAAAGCCAACATGCTTTAACCTGGAACTCTCCTTTCATTTTATCTTCTTCTCGGATCCCAGTGGAGATCCACAGAAACAGCATCTAGGCTGATGCTCGTGTGGACAGAGTGAGGAGTATTGAGTGAGTAAATACAGTCATAGATTAGAAACCCATTCGCAGCCACAGTTGAAGTGTTCATGTAACAGGAAAAGGAAGATTGCAAGATGGCGACCTTGGACCAGGGGTTGTCATGGCATCAGCTGACAGGAAGAAAGGGATTTTATTGGCAAATGATACATTCTGTTTTACTGGAATACAATACTCCAGTGTATAAATTATCTGCAGAATTAAAGAAGGTAGGAATGAATAATAAGGTTGTAATTACCCTAGGGCTTGAGATGACATCATAAGCCTTGAGAATGAAGCTCAGGTGGTTTATTGAGGTTGTGTGACCTTAAAGATTAAATTACAGCTCCATACCCATTCTCTCAATCTATAGTTTTTTTTATAAGCGACACTACAATCTCAGTGAAATGTAACTACCTTTAGAACTGCTTTCATTATCTGAGACTATAGTGTGTGTCTGAGAGGGCATGAGTATAAGAGTACCATTTGATCTTGTGCTCCCGTGACCTTTAGAAACCATCTGAGCTATTGCTTTAGGATGCAAAGATAAGTGGGAAGAGTTCTTTCTGGGAGCATTGGCTAGTAGAATTCAGCAAAGTCTGTTGTAGGACATAGAAACATAGAAACATAAAAAATAGGTGCAGGAGTAGGCCATTCAGCCCTTCGAGCCTGCACCACAATTCAATAAAATCATGGTTGATCATTCACCTCAGTACCCCTTTCCGGCTTTCTCTCCATACCCCTTGATCCCTTTAGCCATAAGGGCTATATCTAACTCCCTCTTGAATATATTTAATGAACTGGCATCAACAACTCTCTGCGGTAGAGAATTCCACAGGTTAACAACTCTCTGAGTGAAGAAGTTTCACCTCATCTCGGTCAAAAATGGCTTAACCCTTATCCTTAGACTGTGACCCCTGGTTCTGGACTTCCCCAACATCGGGAATATTCTTCCTCCATCTAACCTGTCCAGTCCCGTCAGAATTTTATCCATTTCTATGAGATCCTCTCTCATTCTTCTAAACTCCAGTAAATACAGGCCCAGTCGATCCAGTCTCTCCTCATATGTCAGTCCTGCCATCCCGGGAATCAGTCTGGTGAACCTTCGCTGCACTCGCTCAATAGCAAGAACGCCCTTCCTCAGGTTAGGAGACCAAAACTGAACACAATATTCCAGGTGAGGCCTCACCAAGGCCCTGAATAACTGCAGTAAGAACTCCCTGCTCCTATACTCAAATCCCCTAGCTATGAAGGCCAACATGCCATTTACCTTCTTCACCGCCTGCTATACCTGCATGCCAACTTTCAATGACTGATATACCATGACACCCAGATCTCGTTGTACCTCCCCTTTTCCTAATCTGCCACCATTCAGATAATATTTTGCCTTCATGATTTTGCCACCAAAGTGGATAACCTCACATTTATCCACATTATACTGCATCTGCCATGCATTTGCCCACTCACCAAACCTGTCCAAGTCACCCTGCAGCCTTGTAGCATCCTCCTCACAGCTCACACCGCCACCCAGCTTCATGTCATCTGCAAACTTGGAGATATTACACTCAATTCCTTCATCTAACTCATTGATGTATATTGTAAATAGCTGGGGTCCCAGCACTGAGCCCTGCAGCACCCCACTAGTCACCGCCTGCCATTCTGAGAAGGACCCGTTTATCCTGATTCTCTGCTGCCTGTCTGCCAACCAGTTCTCTATCCACATCAATACATTACCCCCAATACCATGTGCTTTAATTTTGCACAACAATCTCTTGTGTAGGACCTTGTCAAAAGCCTTTTGAAAGTCCAAATACACCACATCCACTAGTTCTCCCTTGTCCACTCTACTAGTTACATCATCAAAAAATTCCAGAAGATTTGTCAAGCATGATTTCCCTTTCATAAATTCATGCTGATTTGGACCGATCCTGTCACTGCTTTCCAAATGCGCTGCTATTTCATCTTTAATAATTGATTCCAACATTTTTCCCACTACTGATGTCAGGCTAACCAGTCTATAATTCTCCGTTTTCTCTCTCCCTCCTTTTTAAAAAAGTGCTATTACATTAGCTACCGTCCAGTCCATAGGAACTGATCCAGAGTCTATAAAATGTGGGCAAATGATCACCAATGCATCCACCATTTTTAGGGTCACTTCCTTAAGTACTCTGGGATGAAGACTATCAGGCCCTGGGGATTTATCGGCCTTCAATCCCATCAATTTCCCCAACACAATTTCCTGACTAATTGGGATTTCCTTCAGTTCCTCCTTCTCGCTCGACCCTCGGTCCCCTAGTATTTCTGGAAGATTATTTGTGTCTTCCTTCGTGAAGACAGAACCAAAGTATTTGTTCAATTGGTCTGCCATTTCTTTGTTCCCTATTATAAATTCACCTGAGTCTGACTGCAAGGGATCTATGTTTGCCTTCATTAATTTTTTTCTCTTCACATATTTATTGAAGCTTTTGCAGTCAGTTTTTATGTTCCCAGCAAGCTTCCTCTCATACTTTATTTTCCCCCTCCTAATTAAACCCTTTGTGCTCCTCTGCTGATTCTAAATTTCTTCCAGTCCTCAGGTTTGCTGCTTTTTCTCGCCAATTTATATGCCTCTTCCTTGGATTTAACACTATCGCTAATTTTCCTTGTTAGCCACAGTTGAGCCACCTTCCCTGTTTTATTTTTATTCCAGACAGGGATATACAATTGTTGAAGTTCATCCATGTGATCTTTAAATGTTTGCCATTGCCTATGCACCATCAACCCTTTAAGTATCATTTGCCAGTCTATTCTAGCCAATTCAAATCTCATACCATCGAAGTTATCTTTCCTTAAGTTCAGGACCCTAGTCTCTGAATTAACTGTGTCACTCTCCATCATAATAATGAATTCTACTATATTATGGTCACTCTTCCCCAAGGGGCCTCGCACAACAAGATTGCTAATTAGTCCTTTCTCATTGCACATCACCCAGTCTAGGATGGCCAGTCCTCTAGTTGGCTCCTCGACATATTGGTCTAGAAAACCATCCCTAATGCACTCCAGGAAATCTTCCTCCACCGTATTGCTAACGGTTTGGTTAGCCCAATCAATATAGCCCAATCTATATGTAGATTAAAGTTGCCCGTGATAACTGCTATACCTTCATTGCACGCATCCCTAATTTATTGTTTGATGCTGTCCCCAACCTCATTATTACTGTTTAGTGGTCTGTACACAACTCCCACTAGTGTTTGTGCCCTTTGGTATTCCGCAGCTCTACCCATACAGATTCCACATCATCCAAGCTAATGTCCTTCCTTACTATTGCGTTAATTTCCACTTTAACCAGAAACGCTACCCCACCTCCTTTTCTTTTCTGTCTATCCTTCCTGAATGTTGAATACCCCTGGATGTTGAGTTCCCAGCCATGGTCACCCTGGAGCCATGTATCCGTAATCCCAATTATATCATATTCATTAATAGCTGCCTGCGAAGTTAATTCATCCACCTTATTATGAATACTCCTCGCATTGAGGCACAGAGCCTTCAGGCTTGTCTTTTTAACACATTTTGTCCCTTTAGAATTTTGCTGTAATGTGGCCCTTTTTGATTTTTGCCTTGGGTTTCTCTGCCCTCCATTTTTACTTTACTTCTTTCTATCTTTTGCTTCTGCCCCCATTTTACTTCGCTCTGTCTCCCTGCATAGGTTCCCATTCCTCTGCCATATTAGTTTAACTCCTCCCCAACAGCACTAGCAAAAAGTCCCCCTAGGACATTGGTTCCGGTCCCGCCCAGGTGCAGACCATCCGGTGTGTATTGGTCCCACCTCCCCAGAACCGGTTCCAATGTCCCAGGAATTTGAATCCCTCCCTCCTGCACCACTCGTCAAGCCACGTATTCATCTTAGCTATCCTGCCATTCCTACTCTGACTAGCACATGGCACTGGTAGCAATCCTGAGATTACTACCTTTGAGGTCCTACTTTTTAATCTAACTCCTAGCTCTCTAAACTCAGCTTGTAGGACCTCATTCTGTTTCTTACCTATATCGTTGGTACCTGTATGTACCACGACAGCTGGCTGTTCACCCTCCCCCTCCAGAATGCGCTGCGCCACTCCGAGACATCCTTGACCCTTGTACCAGGGAGGCAACATACCATCCTGGAGTCTCGTTTGCAGCCGCAGAAACACCTACCTATTCCCCTTACAATAGAATCCCCTATCACTATACTCTCCCACTCTTTTTCCTGCCCTCCTGTGCAGCAGAGCCACCCCTGGTGCCATGGACTTGGCTGCTGCTGCCCTCCCCTGATGAGTCATTTCCCCCAACAGTACCCAAAGCGGTGTATCTGTTTTGGAGGGAAATGCCCACAGGGGACTCCTGCACTATCTTCCTTCCACTGCTCTTCCTGATGGTCACCCAGTCCCTATCTGCCTGTGTAACTTTTACCTGCGGTGTGACCAACTCACTAAACGTGCTATTCACAACCATGCCCTTCCCCATCCCCGCCCACTCCACACTATTCTTCCTGTAGTATTATTCGTCAAAATTTTACATAGAAATACATAAGACCCGAAATTCAGTACCGCTGGAAAGGTGGTGCTCCCCTCACCTTTTGTGGCCATTAGTGCCAAAATTTTTTTGTGGCTGGGCCACCCCATATTCAGCTCCAAAAGTGAACAAATGGTTTCCAGTCCTAATGAACCCTTCCAAAGTGGATTTTTCAGTGGTGATAATTTAAGCTAAGGGTTTCCAATGAGCCAGCTTTTCCCTGGCCTTCTTAATGGCCAGGGTTTGCAACAAGGCCCTGAATGGGGGAAGGAGTTTGGAAAGAGTCTGGAAGGATGACTGGTGTACAAGGTGCAAGGAGAGCTGACAGGTTCACTGATACGGAGCTGGAGACACTGATGGGCGGTGTGGAGGACAGAAGAAGAATACTGTTTCCTGATGTGGGGAGACCTGGCAGACAGACAGTACATAATACATGGTGGGAGATTGCAGGGGAGGTGTCAGGCACCTCCATATATGTGAGGACGTACCCTCCCAGGAGGGTGCTGGCCAGTCTACACCCAGCCCTTCCAAGATGGCAATGGGTCAACACCTCGTAGCTCTAGGGCGACGGGGATCCTCCTCCTGCGCCTCCTCCTCCTGCTCCTCCTCCTCCTCAGGTGGTACTGCTGTCTTGACCTCCAGCGGCTGTCCCCTCATGATGGCCAGGTTGTGCAGCATGCAGCAGGTGATGGAGACCCATTGAGAAGAGTACTGCAAGGTGCTATCAGAGCGGTCCAGGCACTGGAATCTCTGCTTAAGGATGCCTATGCACTGTTCGATGATGCACCTGGTGGCACATTGAGCAGCATTGTAGGCATGCTCTGGCGCTGTCCTGGGGTTCCAAGTGGAATGAGCAGCCAAGTGGACAGGGGATATCCCTTGTCCTCAAGCAGCCAACCGCAATCCTGATTCAGGCCAGTGAAGATGGCGGGCACACTAGTCTGGTGCAAAATGAACGAATCATGGCTGCTGACTCCCTTGCCCGCTGCCTGTCTGCATGGTGCTGATGGCGACACCTTCTCCTGTGTGCCACCCTGCTTCTGAGCAGGTGTACCAGGCGTTGCCCTCCCAACACTCCTCCTATCCTCAGGGTGAACCCTGCCAGGCAGGTCTCTGCAGCCCACAGAACTCCACTAAAGAGTCAGACCTGAAAGTTTTACAAAAGTATGTGAAAACCTCTGAGCAGCACTCAGCAGGCTGAATGGAGCCAAAACAATTAATAAAACTATTAAAAGATAAATACAGTGGATGCTGTAATGTTAAATAAAATCACTAATAATTAATACAACTAAAAGATAAATACAGTAGATGCTGTAATCTTAAATAAAAATACTAAAATTAATAAAGCTCTTTCCCTACCAAAGGGCCCCGATTGCGGCAACACTCCAGCGATGTCCCGTTCGAGCACCGACTCGAATACCTTGCTGGGAAAAGGCTTACTCTTTTGCAGCTGAAAATCCTGATCCTGGTGGTTTTCCAGTGGCCTGCACGTTGCAGAGCTCTCCACTGGAATGTCTCCTTTACAGCGGCTTCACCGCGCCATTTTCGGCAGAAGTGCACACCGCTCAATCCCCCCCGAGCTGAATGTGGCTCGGGGAGGGAAAATCATCTGACCTCGGCGGACGATCGATTTTATCAGTCGCCCGCCCAAACTCCACGGTAGCTGTCCCTTTGGGGACGGTGAACTTTGGCCCCATAGAATCTATAGCACAAAAACAGGCCATTTGGCCCAACAGGTCCGTGCTGGTGTTTATACTCCTCACGAGGCTCCTCCCACCCTTCTTCATCTCACCCCATCAACATATCCTTCTCTTCCTTTCTCTTTCATGTATTCATCTAGCTTACCTTTAAATGCTTCTATGTTATTTGCCTCAATTATTTCATGTGGTAGCGAGTTCTATATTCTAACCACACTCTGGGTAAAGAGGTTTCTCCCGAATTCCCTTTTGGATTTATTAGTGACTCTCTTCTCTGTTTTGGACTCTCCCCACAAGTAGAAACATCTTCTCTACATTACCCTATCAAACACTTTTATTATCTTAAAGATCTCTTTCAGGTTATCCCTCAGCCTCCAGCCTGTTCAGTCTTTCAAAATTTGCTGATGATTCCAAGTTATGTAGTAACAAATGGGAGACTAATGGCATTTAAGGAGATTGAGGTGAATCAATCAGATGGGTCGAGAAATGGCAGTTGGATTATAATGTGGATAAATACAAAATAATGCCGTTTTGGGACAGGGAAACAGAAGTGTGTGCCTTTCACACCATGGGCGGGTGTCCACTACCGATAGGTGGAGAAGGAAAAGGATGTGGCTCAGTGAAGGATTCTGATCAATCAGAAGTTGCTACTCACAATGCTAATCAAATGTCAGGATATGTATTGAAACCGATTGATTATATATGATTACACCTCTAATATTGAGGTTAAGGGACGATTAAGATAATGAAGGGCGTTGATAGGGTAAGTGGGGACTGCCTCTTGCCTCCAGTTGAGGGAAACCTGAACAAGGGGACACAATCTTAGGAGTTCAAGCTATGCAGGCTAAAAGGGAATCCCGGAAAAAAGGTCTTGACACAAAGGGTTATGAGAAGGTGAAGCAAACTAAACCAGAAAGCTAAGATGAGGAACCAATTGAGGTGGTTAAAAGGGAGCTGAAGTAGCATATTCAGGGATAAAAACAGAAAATGCTGGAAATCTCAGCAGGTCAGGCAGCATCTGTGGAGAGGAAGCAGAGTGAACGTTTCGGGTCAATGACCTTCATCAGAACTGGAGAGTGTTCGAAAAGAACAGAACAAGCCCTGAAAGGGGAAGGGAAAGAAAGAACAAAAGGGAAGGTCTGTGATAGGTTGGAAGACAAGAGAGATTAGAGAGACAAAAGGGATGATGGCCCAAATTCAAATGGTAATTCCAGGAGTGAGAAAAACATTAGTCAAGATAGGGTGTGAATGGCGGGATAATGACAAACTGCATTAGAGACAAGGAGAAAAAAAGAAAGAAAGAAAGAGGCTCTGAGGGGGTGTGGGGCAGGGGAAGCAGCCAAAGATTGGCAGCGGTTATGCTCTGAAATTTTTTAACTCGATGTTGAATCCAGAAGACTGTAAAGTGCCTAAACTAAAGATGAGATGCTGTTCCTCAAGCTTGCGTTGAGCTTCGTTGGAACAGTGTAGGAGACAGAGGACAGAGAGGTCAGAGTGGGAATGCAGTGGAGAATTAAAGTGACAGGCGACCAGAAGCTCAGGGTTACACTTGCGGACTGAACGGGGTGCTCCGCAAAGGGGTCATCCAATCTACACTTGGTCTCCCCAATCTAGAGGAGACCACATCATGAGCAGCCTATAGAGTATACTAAGTTGAAAGAAGTACAAGTAAATCGCTGTTTCACCTGGAAGGAGTATTTGAGGCCCTGAATAGTGGGAAGGGAGGAGATAAAAGGGCAGGTGTTACATCTCCTGCGCTTGCTCGGAAAGGTGCCGTGGGAAGGGGAGGGGGTGCTGGGGGTGACTGCAGAATGGACCAGGGTGTCGCACATTCAGGGATATGGAGAACATAAGAACATAAGAGCATAAGAAATAGGAGCAGGAGTAGGCCATCTGCCGAGCAAGTTTCAGCAGGGGAACATTTAGGGAACAGTGATCACATATCATAAGATTTAGATTAGCTATGGAAAAGGACAGAGAGCAATCTAAAGTAAAAATACTTAACTGTAAGAAGGCCAATTTCAGTGGGATGAGAATGGATCTGGCCCGGGTAAACTGGAATCAAAGATTGGCAGGCAAAACTGTAGTGGAACAATGGGCTACCTTTAAAGAGGAAATAGTTCGGGTGCAGTCGAGGTACATTCCCACCAGGGGGAAAGGTAGGGTCACTAAAGTCAGAGCTCCCTGGATAACAAAAGAGAAAGAGAGTAAGATGAAGCACTTCATTGGCTGCAAAGCACCTTGAGACGTCCTGAAGTTGTGAAAGGTGTCAAATAAATGCAAGTTTTTCTTTCTTTCTTTCGAACCCTTCATCTTTATTCATCTTTGACTGGTGCTCAGAAACCATCATGTTCCATACAGCATTGGACCATTTCTACCTGTACTTCTCCTTATACCTCTCAATTCCATTCTGAACCTAATATTCATGAGTTAAATCATACCTGACTGAACCGTATAGTGGATGGGACAAGGCCTGACATGCTGTACTTAATCCACAATTTGTGGCACCCTTTGGCTGCACAGATGTACTTCACCTCCACACAAATATCACAGACAAAAGCTAAGTGCTTATAGGTCACAGCGCATCAGTCTCTCAGCTACTGAATAATTACACACTGGTGTTTTTATTCTTCCCAAATATTAAGAGTAGGATTGAATTTAATACAGGTTTTCTGTGTTTAAAAAAAATCATATTCTTATTGATTGCTTATCTTGGTGTTGCACTTTTTAATATAATTGCATTTCCCTTCAGTTTAAATAAGCCTCAAAATAGCAGAGGTTTCCCAAGGACTTTCTGATCAATTATTAGCAGCTCTCGCTCTGGTTGCCAAGGAAACAGCAAGTGGAACATATTCCTCTGTTCTTGTGGGAAATGGCAGCCCAATTTTCATATTAGCAGGTGGAGTCAAACTGAGTCTTGCATTTATTCTGTCTACATGAGAAAGTGTACGTGTGTGTGTGTGAGTGTGTGTGTGTGAGAGTGTGAATGAGTGAGTGAATGTGTGTGAGTGTGAGTGTGTGAGTGAGTGAGTGAATGTGTGTGAGTGTGAATGTGTGAGTGTGAGTGTGTGAATGAGTGAGTGAATGTGTGTGTGTGTGTGTGCGTGTGTGTGAGTGAGTGAGTGTGTGTGTGTGTGAGTGTGAGTATGTGAATGAGTGTGTGTAAATAGGGAGAGAACCCATCTTAACAGTAGGATTGCCAACCCTCCTGGATTGGCCTGGAGTCTCCAGGCATTAAAGATTAATCTCCTGAACATTGCAGCAAGCAACCCAGGAGAAATATTATACGCAGTAAAAATGTTTTGTATTTTTTTTACTTTATTTCCTTTATTAATTATGAAGATATTGGAGACGGGAAATAAGGTTGTTTGACTGGGTGGGTTGGATGGAGCAGGTGGTCACGTGATGAAACCTTCAGGAATATGTCCGACCAGAGTTGGCAACCATATTTAACAGGGAATTATGCTTAAAAATAATTGATCAGGCTTGTGACCAATTGGAAATCCTTCCAAGGTGCACATATAACAACAATAACAACCTGCATTTATATAGTGTCTGCTGAAGGTCCCAAGGCGCTTCACAGGTGCGCAATCAGATAAAATTTGACACCAAGCCACATAAGGGGATATATTAGGATAGGTGAGGAAATGCCTGATCAAAGAAGTCGGTTTTAAGGAGCATCTTAAAGGAGGAGAGAGAGGTAGAGAGGCAGAGAAGTTTAAGGAGGGAATTCCAGAGCTTAGGACAAAGACCGCTGAAAGCAACGGTGGGGCGAAGGAAGTAGGGGATGCAGAAGAGCCAAGAGTTGGAGGAATGCAAAGTATATATATATATATAGAATAGCACAAGACGATATAATCCAGTTTCAATTTTAGAAACCCAACATGTGTTTACCCTGCTGTCATGATGTGCATGTGTTTTAGAGTAAAAGAAAATAAAGACTGCGGGCTAAATTTTCCATTATTTTTGCATGCATAACACCCACTTAACATCCATTTTAACGTTGAAATGAGGTGTAACGCCCATATAATCGCCCATTTAGCCACAAAATGGAAACTGACGCCCATTTCTCGGACACTTATCACTGAGCGTTACTTTTGCCATGTACGTAATGCCAGGAAAAAATAATACCACTCGCCCACTTTTTTTGGGCAGAATCATCAGAATGGGCGAACCCAACACCCATAATATCGTCCAGCGTTACTTTCAGCATGTAATTAATGGCGAGATTCAATAATACTGACCGCCCACTTTTTTTTGTCAAAGATCACTTTTGCCGAAACTAACGCCCAGTATATTGCCCAGTGTCACTTTCAGCACCTCGCACACCTCTCACCCACAATATCGCTCGCCGAAAACACCGCTCTGAAAAAGTTGAACTGTTCTGAACTAATCACAGTGGTGTGGATGCCATTTTGTAAATCGCAGGTCGCTTCATTGAAAAGGCTGCTTCAACTTCGGGGGAGTTTGTATTGACTCTGGAGTTCTTCTCAGGTGATGTGACCATCTGAACAGACATCTTTTTAGACTGTGGATGATTGGGTTTTACTGTAGGTGTCCTGGTGTGGAAATTTACTGCTTGTGAACAATCGGCATTATATTTTTATTGGAATGGGGCCAGCCATTTCTCAGCCTGATCAATTACAACACAGATGCTGCAGAGTGCAAATGGCACAACATCTAATCCACAGCATTATGTGCCCAATCTAAGATGTGCCAGACTGATGAGGAGGACCAGACCATACACCCCCCGCACTTACAGGGAGAAGCGGTCTTACCTCGACTTACCCAAGAACACCTGCAAGTGGAGACTGCGCTTCCACTAAGTGGTTATCAGTGAAATATGCCAGCTCATCAGGGCAGATCTGCAGCCTACCAGCACCTTCAGGACATCACTGTCCATCGAGGTCAATGTCATCGCAGCACTGTCATTCCACACATTCCTTTCAGGCCTCCAAGGTCGATATTTCACCTATGCCTCAGCATGCCACACAATGCTACATTAGACAGGTCACAGAGGCCCTGTATGCGCATAGGATGGACTTTATCAGCTTCCCTATGACCACAGAGGCTCAGACTGACAGGGCTGGAGCATTCTATGGAATTGCTATGTTCCCCAAGGTGCAGGGCGCAATACACTGTACGCACATTGCCATGCGGGCACCTTCTCAGGACCCTGAAGGTCCAACTAGTTGTTGACTACAACCAGATAATTATGGCAGTGAATGCCAAATATCTGGGCAGCTTCGATGAGGCTCACATCCTGCGCAGTCAGCCACAAGGTCAATGCTGGATGCTTGGTGACAAACCTGGCTGCTGACCCCACAGCGTGACACCCACACTGAGACTGAGAAGCGATACAACAAGAGCCACAGAGCCACACGCAATATGGTCCAGAAAACAATTAGTGTGCTTAAGCAGCGCTTTAGATGCCTGGAGCACTCAGGAGGGAAGCTACAATACAACCCTGAAGTAGCTCAATTTGTGGTCGTCTGTATTGTGTTCCCTCACAGATGAGACTGCATACAGGAAGGTTAAAGTAACAGTGACCTCAGTCTTTATTAAGATACTCCAGAGTGAGGAACAGGCCTTAGGGGCCGGCTTATATACAGTGTTCCCAAGGGATGCAAGGATCCTTTGGGACTTCAGGGGATGAGCTCCCTGGTAGCGGAACATGGAAGTGCATGCTTTACAGATACACAACATCACTCCCCCCGCAAAGTCAAAGTGAAAACTATTTACAAGGTGAGGCGGTCGGGAGCCTTTCTTTCTCTGGTGGACCGCCTCGGTACAAATGTCTGTTCTGGTGTGTTGGCTGGGCCCTTGCTGGGCTGGCGTGTTGTTGGCCCTGCAGGGCTGCTGGGTGAGCCTGGCCTTGCTGGGCTGTTGGGCGTGATGGGTTCAATTTCCTGGTCCGGGGTGATGTCGTTGATTCTTTGGATGTGTGTTGTGGGCTCGAAAAAGGCGGTGTCTGCTGTGGGTTGTTCAGGGCAGTCTGTGAACCGCAGCCTCGTTTGGTCCAGGTGCTTTCTGCAAATTTGCCCATTGTCTAGTTTGACTACAAACACCCTACTCCCTTCTTTAGCTATCACCGTGCTCGCGATCCACTTGGGACCATGTCCATAGTTTAGCACATACACAGGGTCATTCAGATCAATTTCCCGTGACACAGTGGCGCGACCATCGTTTACGTTTTGTTGCTGCCGCCTGCTCTCTAACTGATCATGCAGGTTGGGGTGAACCAGCGAAAGTCTGGTTTTAATTGTCCTTTTCATGAGTAGCTCAGCCGGGGGCACCCCTGTGAGCGAGTGGGGTCTCGTGCGGTAGCTGAGCAGTACTCGGGACAGGTGGGTTTGGAGTGAGCCTTCTGTGACTCGTTTCAGGCTCTGTTTGATTGTTTGTACTGCCCGCTCTGCCTGCCCATTGGAGGCTGGTTTAAACGGGGCCGAGGTGACATGTTTGAGCCCATTGCGGGTCACGAATTCTTTAAATTTGGCACTGGTGAAACATGGCCCGTTATCACTGACCAGTGTGTCAGGCATGTTGTGGGTGGCAAGCATGGCCCTCAGGCTTTCAATGGTGGCAGTGGCAGTGCTTCCCGACATTATTTCACATTCAATCCATTTTGAAAAAGCATCCACCACCACCAGGAACATTTTACTGAGAAACGGGCCCGCATAGTCGACATGGATCCTCGACCATGGTCTGGAGGGCCAGGACCTCAAGCTTAGTGGTGCCTCTCTGGGCGCATTGCTCAACTGAGCACACATGCTGCATTGCCGTACACAGGACTCTAAGTCAGAGTCGATACCAGGCCACCACACGTGGGATCTGGCTATTGCTTTCATCATTACTATACCCGGGTGCGTGCTGTGGAGATCCGAGATGAACGTCTCCCTGCCCTTTTTGGGTAGCATTACGCTGTTACCCCACAACAGGCAGTCTGCCTGAATGAACAACTCATCCTTTCGCCGCTGGAACGGCTTGATTAGCTCTTTCATTTCAACGGGATGCTGGCCCAGCTCCCATGCAGTACACAGTTTTTTACCTAGGGACAGCAGAGGATCTTGGCTGGTCCAAGTCCTAATCTGACGGGCCGTGACAGGTGATTTATCATTTTCAAACACTTCCATGACCATCAACAAGTCTGCGGGCTGCGCCACCATCAACAAGTTTGCAGGCTGCACCATTTCCACTCCCGTGGTGGGCAATGGTAGCCGACTGAGAGCATCTGCACAGTGCCTGGTGCCTGGTCTGTGGCGGATGGTATAGTTATACACTGATAGCGCGAGTGCCCACCTTTGTATGTGGGCTGAGGCATTAGTATTTATCCCCTTGTTTTCATATCCCCTTGATATGAGGGGCTTGTGATCGGTTTCCAGCTCAAATTTGAGGCCGAACAGGTACTGATGCATTTTCTTTACCCCGACACACACGCTAATGCCTCTTTCTCAATCATGCTGTAGGCCCTCTCGGCCTTAGACAAGCTCCTGGAGGCATTGGCGACAGATTGCAACTTCCCCGCAACGTTAGCTTGTTGTAATACACAACCGACTCCGTACGGCGACGCATCACATACTCGCACAAGTCTTTTACACGGGTTATACAATAAAAGCAGCTTGTTGGAGCATAAAATGTTTCTGGTTTTCTCAAAAGCAATTACTTGGTTTTTTTTCCCCATACCCAGTTCTCACCTTTATGCAATAACACATGTAGGGGCTCTAAGAGGGTGCTTAACCCCGGTAGGAAGTTACCAAAATAGTTGAGGAGTCCCAGGAACAACCGCAGCTCCGTGACATTCTGTGGCCTGGGCGCGTTCCTGATAGCCTCTGTCTTGGCGTCTGTGGACTGAATGCCATCCGCCGCGATCTTTCTCCCCAAAAACTCCACTTGTGTTGCCATGAAGACGTATTTCGACCTCTTCAGCCACAGCCCTACGCGATCCATTCGCTGGAGGACCTCCTCCAGGTTTTGTAGGTGCTCGACAGTGTCCTGACCCGTGACCAATATGTCATCCTGAAAAACCACCGTGCGTGGTACCGACTTGAGTAGGCTCTCCATGTTTCTCTGGAAGATCGCTGCAGCCAACTGAATTCCAAATAGGCATCGGTTGTAGATGAACAATTCCTTGTGCGTGTTGATGCAGGTGAGGCCCTTCGAAGACTCCTCAAGCTCCTGCATCATGTAGGCCAAAGTCAGGTCGAGCTTGGTGAACGTCTTGCCTCCTGCCAGCGTCGCAAATAGGTCGTCTGCCTTAGGTAGCGGGTATTGGTCCTGTAGCGAGAAACGATTAATAGTACTTTATAATCGCCGCAAATCCTGACCGTGCCATCACTTTTGAGTACTGGAACAATTGGGCTGGCCCACTCGCTGAATTCCACTGGGGAGATGATGCCCTGGCGTTGCAGCCTGTCCAGCTCGATTTCCACTCTCTCCCTCATCATGTGAGGTACCGCTCGCGCCTTGTGGTGAATGGGTCGTGCCTCTGGGACCCAAGTGGATCCGTACCTTCGCCCTGGAAATGTTTTCAATATCTGGCTCAAAAAGGGAAGGAAATTTGTTAAGAACCTGGGTACATGAGGCCTCATCGACATGTGATTGCGCTCGAATGTCATCCCAGTTCCAGCGGATTTTGCCCAGCCAGCTCCTTCCAAGCTGTGTGGGGCCATCGCCCAGGACAATCCAGAGTGGCAGTTCATGCACCGTGCCCTCGTAGGTGACCTTGACCATGGCGCTGCCCAGGACAGTGATAAACTCTTTGGTGTACATACGCATTTTCGTGTGGATGGGGCTCAGGGCTGATCTGAGTGCCTTGTTGCACCACAGTCTCTCAAACATCTTTTTACTCATGATGGATTGGCTAGCGCCAGTGTCCAGTTCCATGGCTACGGGTAAGCCATTCAATTCTATATTTAGCATTATAGGTGGACATTTCATTGAAAATGTGTGCACCCCGTATACTTCAGCATCTGCCTCCTCTCTCTGAGGCTCGAAATTGCTTTGATCCACCATGGACCAATCTTCCTCTGCCACGTGGTGGTTAGCAGGTTTTGCAGAGCTTGCAGTTCATCTGCAAGCTCGTTGGAGGTGCCCCATTGTTCCACAGCTTTTGCAAACATACCCTTTGAAGCGGCATGAATAGGCTGAATGGAAGCCTCCACAATGCCAACAAGGTGTGAATTGCCTTGCATTCAACCTTTGTTACGGACTATGAGTCATCTGGGTCACCTGAGGTCTGCTGGCAGTTTCAGACTCGTGGTTTCTGCCCTGTACATTTCTGCTCGCCAACACAGTTCCAGTTATTTTATGAACATTGCTAGCACTTGTGTGCTGAGAGATTTGTTTGGTATTATCACTGGTGGACATAAATGCTTGTGTTATTGCAATGGCCTTACTGAGGGTCAGTGTCTCTACAGTCAAAAGTTTTCGTAGGATGGTCTTGTGGCCAATGCCCAGTACAAAAAAGTATCTGAGCATCTGCTCCAGGTAGCCATCAAACTCACATTGTCCTGCAAGTCGCCTTAGCTCGGTGACGTAGCTCTCCACTTCCTGACATTCAGATCGCTGGCACGTGTAGAACCGACACCTCGCCACCAGCATGCTCGGGTTAAGATGCTCCCAAACCAGTGTACACAGCTCCTCATATGACTTATCTGTGAGTTTCACCGGAGCCAGAAGATTCTTCATGAGGCTGTAGGTCGGTGCCCCGCAGACCGTGAGGAGGACCGTGAGGAGGACCGCTCTCCTTTTTCCTTCTCCGTCCAGCTCGTTGGCTACAAAGTACTTGTCTAGCCATTCGACATAGGCTTCCCAGTCCTCACCCTCTGAGAACTTCTCCAGGATGCCCACAGTTTGCTGTATCTTTGCATTGCATTCGTATACTCGATGCCAGTTATTGTGTTCCTAACACAGATGAGACTGCACACAGGGAGGTTAAAGTAACAGTGACCTCAGTCTTTATTAAGACACTCCAGAGTGAGGAACAGGCCTTGGGGCCGGCTTATATACAGTGCTCCAAGGGATGCTGGGTTCCATTGGGACTTCAGGGGATGCGCTCCCTGGTGGCGGAACATGGGTGTGCATGCTGTACAAATACACAACAGTGTGCTCCATGCTGCACAACCCGGCTATCAGGAGGGGACAAGAATTGCCAGAAGGGACTGATGGTCCACCTCTGGAGAGAGAAGAAGAGGATGATGAGGGGCTGGATGCTGACCTAGGGCCAGACAATCAGGCTGACTATGCAACCATGCCCTCGCCCGCCTCCAGACCGCAGGAAAGGGCCCATGGTGGCTACATAGCTGCAAGACTCTTAGGTCAGTAGCTCATAAATGAGCGATTTTCCTGAATGAACGTTGCTGTTATGCCGTGTGTGCAGCTCAGACATCAATGGTGGGCAACACCTTGGTGTCAGTTAAAGTTTAATTTGATTCAAGTTAAATGTAATTATACCCTTTCATAAGGAATCACCAGTGTGTAATGGTCCAGCTATCTGAGACAATGCGCAACAAGGTTATGTTGAATAAAAAACATTTAATACGACCATTGGTCTGAAATCATAAGTGTCACAGGCAAAAACACACTACCCCCCCCCGCCCAACCCCACATTGTCAAACATTGACATCAATCAAATGGTCAACATGTCAAGCAACACAGAATACAAATGCAAACCCCCCAAACATTACAACAAATTGCATACACCGAGAT
Organism: Pristiophorus japonicus; assembly: GCF_044704955.1. Classification (NCBI taxonomy): domain Eukaryota; kingdom Metazoa; phylum Chordata; class Chondrichthyes; family Pristiophoridae; genus Pristiophorus; species Pristiophorus japonicus. The sequence continues at coordinate 201,485,405 of NC_091979.1, read as the reverse complement.
GGAGATATAACACAGCCATCATCTGTGGATATGCACCTCACTTTCCTTCCCCCCTCCCCTTCTCCTCACCTCTACCCCTTCGCCTTCTCACTCTACGCCGCCTGGCCAAGGAGCTTCTGAGGCAGTGCCTCATTGCGGGGGATGCAGGCAGAGCTGATGGTTGCACGGGTACGAGAGCCGGGGGGTGCCGAGGTGGGAACATTTTCAGATCCAGAAGCAGGATCTTGATCCTGCCTCTCATCTGTCATTGGTAGTGGTGGTGAACCTAGGGGTGGAGTGTCACGCTCCGGGACCACTGGGAGGCCTGTGCCAGCAGTATTCCTGGCTATCGCCTCCAGGGCCTCCGCCATCCGCGGAACATACTCAGTCATGGTGTCGGAGATGCTGGCCAGCTGCCAGGATATTGAGGATCCAGTCACCTGTGTCTACTGTTCTCCTGGACAACTTTACCATCTCTCCACTCTCATCTGGCGTTCGTGGACCAAACCTGCTGTGTCCACGAAACCTCAAAGTCGGTGCTCTCATGGAGAACAGATCCAGCTGATTGACGGGTGAGAATCGGAGCTCCTCAGCACTAGATGTTGGATCGTCCAGCGAGTCCGGCCCTGCACCCCCACCTTCTGGCCCCGGTGGTCTTGCCTTGGGACACGCTGCTGGCTGAGCTGCAAAACACAAGTTAGGTTATTAGAGGAGAAGCGGGTGCTAGGGTCACAAGGTGATTCCAGCGCTACACACAGCATATGCACAACAAAAGCATCACCGCTATCAACATCATCACAGATATCACATTTCATGACTATCAACACATTCTGCATTGCAATGATTCTCATGAGGCTAGCATTATTTATAGGACACTTTTAGAAATCATCCATCGTATATCATTGTTCGGTTATGAGTGGATGTGGCATCCATTCATCTACTGACTTTACAGCACGCAATGGTTTATACTTTACTAATGTGCATCACTTCAGGGTCTGCAGCTGCCTGCGTGGCCATCCGGGGGTTGCTCCCCACTAATGTGAGCACCCGCTCCTCAATTTCAGTGATGCCGCTGATGACTGGTGGCCCCCCACCCCCCCCACCACCCGTTTGCCTCTGCCCGGAACTATTCCTCGATAGCTTCTTCTATAATAGGTAACAGGACGACATGGCATGAGATAATTACATGATATCATTGCTAGGTACTGTCACAGAGACTGATACAACACATAACTGACATAATCATGTAATCATGATTATTGTTATGTTCAGAATAAATACACAGAACTGTATTGTAAGCTAAAACTTGCCCTCTTTATTCAGACTTCAGAGTGGGGAAGCAGCATGGTGAATCACCTTTTATACCTGCTTGCCCCAGGGTGCAAAGGTGACCCTTAGGTCTCCCACAGGTGTGCCCCCTAGTGGCAAGTCTTACATATTGGTGAGGTTTACATACATATATAACATCACTCCCCCTTAAAAGTCTTATGTACAAGTTATTTGCAAGTTGAGGCAATTTGGCGCCCTGCGCCCCTGGGTCGATCGCGGTGGGTTCATCCTCGTGGTCGACAGTGAGGTCGATTGTGTTAGTGGGTCACTGGGGGCAAGGTCCTTTCACAGTGGTTCCTGGTTATCTGTAGTTCGCAGTTTGGTCTGGTCCAAATGCTTTACTCGTTTGCCCAGTACATGGTTTCATAATCAAAACACTCCATTTTCATCACCCACACTCCATTCCCCCCCCTTTGGCTAATACAGTGCTAGCGGCCCATCTGGGGCCCTGAACATTGTCTACATCATTTATCCTGATGTCGCGTGGAGGAGCCATGCAATCATGGTACATTCTCTGCTGATAGCATACGGATGGCTCGGTTCTGAGTGATTCTATCTGGTGACTGCGAAGCACCCGGGATAGTCGGGTCTGTAGAGAGTCTATCGTGACATGTGTGGTGCTTGGCTTTGTGATTTCGGCTGCCTGCTTCGGACTATTGTAGCTGACTCTAAGGTCTGGCAAGTCCAGGATGGCCGATATGGCTTTGAGACTTTCAGTAGTGGCGGGAGGCCGCGTGGTCCCCGTGGATCCTGGGCCATGGTATGGAGGTCCCGGACCACTGACTGTGTGTAGCCTCCCTGCTTTTCTTTGCAACGTTGCAGGGTTTCCCCATAGGGCACAATCTGAAGGGATGAGCCTTTCGTCTTTGCGATGGATAAGCTGAAACATCCCATCTAGCAATTCACCTTTGGCAGGCAGTAACGTGGGATTCTGGCTGGTCCAGGTCCTAAACTGGGAGGCCGTTACGGTTGACCCCTCGCTCTCTAGCACTTCCCCGACAACGAGTATGTCTGCAGGCTGTGCCGTTTCCACCCCGGTGGTGGGCAATGGTAGCCAACTGAGGGTATTCGCGCCGTTCTCAGTGCATGGCCCGTGGCGGATCATGTTACAGCGCACAGACAGTGTTGGACATTCTCGAAACAACGCATCGATAATGGTGCCTCTACTCTCCCAAAACTGTGGGAAGGGCAGCTTGGTACGTCCCTTTTGTCCCGTGAACCCAAGCTACGGGCTTGGGTAACTTATTGGATACATGTACAACCGGTTGGGGCTCGCCCGCTACTTTGGCTTGCTGCACAACACGCCCGACCCCGTGTGGTAACGCATCACTTGCTACGAATACTTTGTTAGATACATATACAACTGGTTGGGGTTCACCCGCTACTTTGGCTTGCTTACAACACACCTGACCTCGTGTGATAACACATCACTTGTTACAAGTACTTTGTCAGATACATATACGACCGGTTGGTGTTCGCCCACTACTTTGGCTTGTTGTAAGGTACCCCCGAGCCCATATGATGTATATCATTGGCCGCGAAAGAACGCTTACATGGGTTACATAGTGCAAACAAATTATTAGAAAGTAGTGGGTTCGTGGCCTTCTCAGCGGCTGCCCCTTTACCTTTGTCCCAAACCCAATCGTCTTCCTTGTTGGGTAACACATGCCTCTGTTCCATTTCGGCGACATCCCGTGGTCTGGACGCACTCTCGTCCATTTCCGTGATGCCGACTGCCGCGATCTTCCTCCCCAGGGATTTGCCTCTGGTGTTGGGAAGACGCATTCAGATCATTTCGGCCGGAGTCCCACTCTGCATGGTCGACCTGGAGCCTCTTCCATCGTGCCGAAGAGGTCATCGGCTTTGGGTGGTGGGTACCGCGCCTGTACCGCTGCTCGGTTGAACTTTACCTCCTCGTGGTCGTGTTGAGCAGCCTGTGCCTCGGGGATCTGCAAATATATCTGCACTTTGATGCCTGGTTCAGCTGAAGGCGGGGCTTTGCTCAACCTTTGAGAAGGGGAGACGTCGTTCACCGGAGAAGGTATGCAGAGGTCTTCCCAGTTCCATCGAATCTTCCCATTCCACCTTCTACCAAGCAGTGTTGGCCCATCACCTGAATCAATCCATAGTGGTAAATCGTGCACTGCTCCCTCATGGAATACTCTTATGTCCGCACTACCAATAACTGGTACAAGTTCCTTGGTGTAGATGCGCAGCTTTGCCTGAATCGGGATCAGCTTGGGTCGCTGTGCTTTGTCGCTCCACAGCCTCTCGAATGCCTTCTGGCTCATAACTGATTGACTCGCCTCCGTGTCTAATTCCATGGAGACTGGAGTGCCGTTGAGTTCAACTTTTCACATTATCGGAGGGCTTTTGGTGATGAAGGTGTGTATCCTATATACTTTCTCTTCATCCTCAGGTTCAGTTGCCTCTCCTGCTCGTTCAGCGTGATCCTCGCTGGATCGGTTGTCCTCTCCTGACTCTGTCACGTGATGAGTCGCAGTACATTTGCACGTTTGCTGGAGATGCCCCATTGTTCCACAGCCCTTGCAGACATAGGCCTTGAATCGACATTGATGAGCTCTATGACTGCCCCCGCAGCACCAGCATGGTGCTAATGAATATGCATTCACACCCCACGGCGGACTCTGAGTCACTCTAGGCCTAGGTCTGGCCTCTGCAGTCGTGTGGGCCCTGCCCTGTACTGTTCTGCCTGCTGAAAACATTATTTTATGCACAGTATTTGCCGATGACCTTCGATTCTGTGAAGGTATCTGTTTCATGTTATCGCTGGTGGATATGAAAGCTTGGGCTATCATGATAGCCTTGCTTAGTTCTAGGGATTCGGCAGACAGCAGTTTGTGAAGAATGACCTTGTGGCCGATTCTAAGCATAAAAAGGTCCTGCAACATTTCCCCCAAGGATCCTGCAAATTCGCACTGTCCCACAAGGTGTCTTAGGTCGGCGACAAAACTCAACACATTCTGGCCCTTGGAGCGATGGTGCGTGTAAAAGCGATATCTGGCCATTAAGATGCTCTCCTTCAGCTTGAGGTGTTCTCGAACCAGCGTACACAGCTCTGTGTAAGTCTTGTCCATTGGCTTGACCGGTGCCAGCAGATTTTTGAGGAGGCCAGGTATCGAAGACCCACATATGGTGAGGAGAATCGCTCTGCGCTTGATTGCCGTCTCAGCCTTGTCCAATTCGTTGGCCACGAAGTACTAGTCGAGGCACTCAATGAAGCCTTCCCACTCATCACCATCAACCAATCTCTCAAGAATACCAATGGCAGCCATTACCGTGTGAAAGTTTGTGATCCGTTACTCGTCGCCAATTTGTTGTGTTCAGAATAAATCCACAGGACTGTATTGTAAGCTAAAACTGTTGTAACCTTGGTCTCTTTATTCAGACTCCAGAGTGGGAAAGCAACATGGTGAATCACCTTTTATACCTGCTTGCCCCAGGGTGTACAGGTGACCCTTAGGTCTCCCACAGGTGTGCCCCCTAGTGGCAAGTCTTACATATTGGTGAGGTTTACATACATACATAACAATTATTATGATAATTATCATTCTTTACCTAAAGACGTGCACCTTGACTGCAGGCTTTGAGTAAAACATTCCCGGCAAAAGTAAAAGACTTCACATCTGATGATAGTCACTCATGACTCCTACAAACCAATTATATAAATACATAAGTACATGTAAATAAATGTAATACTTACTCTTGCAGATCTGACAAGGTCATTCCATCACCTGTGGCATTGGTTACCCTCACGCACCTCATTGGTCGCCGATGAGACCACCTCTGCTATCTCAGCCCATATCCTCTGGTGTCAAAACACCCCAACGTGACGCGATCTCCTGCACGAGGGAGGCATTAGCCTCATCCGAGAACTTCCTCGCTCTTTTGTGTCCTCCAATGTGCTCCTCTCCCACCTCACTGCTCTCTCCAGCGTCAGTCTCCACAGCATGTTGTGTCGCCTTCTCCACTCCCTCCATTATAGACACCAAATTCGGAAAAATATCTGGCTGGTAACAGCTACGTTTTTTGGCACAATTTGTTATAAAGCTCGAAACTCTCCCTCCTACCTCCCATAGCAGCCACACCATACCCACACATGCCTTCACTCCCTCTCAGCTCCCTCTCTCTCTGTCTCCTCTTATGCGCATGTCATGATGATCCTTGACTTCCTGAATCACGAGAATCGAGCATTGCCATGTCGTTGCTAAGGACGGCGAGGCAGGTCAGAGAAATTTAACGCTAACGCCCATTTCAGATTGCTCGTGGTAATGCCCATTTTATAAAATGGAAACTAGTGGGTTTGAAAGTGGGCGACAAGCCGGCGATCTGAAAACTCATATTTATTGCCCACGCCGGAAATACCGCCCATTTTTGGGCGATCTGCACAAAATTATAAAATCTAGCCCTGCATTTCTATAATGCCTTTCATGACCTCAGCACATCCCAAAACACTTTACAGCCAATTAAGTGCTTTTTGAAGTATAGTCACTGTTGTAATATAGGAAACGCGGCAGCCATTTTGCACACAGCAAGTTCTCACAAAAAGTCATGTGATAATTACCAGATAATCTGTTATTCAGTGATGTTGGTTGAGGGATAAATATTGGCCTGGACATCAAGGAGAACTGCCATATTCAACTTTGAAATTATGCTATGGGATCTTTTACAGTCATCTAAGAGGGAAGACGGGGCTTCAGTTCAACGTCACCTCCAACAGTGCAGCATTCCTTCAGATTTTCTGCTCAAGTCTCTGGCGATGGAGCAAAGAACATCCTTGTGTGTCATACTTTCTGTGATTATATCCTCGCAATGTACATTATTCAACCGTGGCCATCGCTGATGACATATCCATAGCCCCAGAAACACGGGGAGCACCATGTTCCATGAAGTATTTGATCATCTGCATTCATTTTTTAATCCTTGCAATCCCACTCTAAATCAGACATTAATCAGCCTTTGTTTTTAATGCTGATGAATTAGCCTGTGGCTAACATTGTCTCAACTCACCAGTTGAAATGAATTAAAATTTGGCATAAAATCACATTGCGGTAGTTGAATTTATATCAGCTCCAGTGGCTGCCACATATGAGAGGGAAAGTGCACCTTTGTTCAATCTAATCTTGTTGTACATGTCTCACTGGGGGATGCAGGCCCTATTCATTTCACAGGGTTTTCAATCTAGGTCAGTGTTCCTTTTTCATATATATAAAAAGAAAACCTCAATCATCTGACCTTGGCAATACCAGAAAGGTTGCTTCTAAATGGGGAGGATGGTTGGGGGTGTGGGAGGTGTTTGTGGGGGTGGGATTAGGGGTGGGGGTGCGTGTGGGGGTGTGGGGTGGGTGTGAGTGTGGGAGTAGGGGTTGGGAGTGGAGTGGGGGTGGGGTGGGTGTGGGGTGGAGATGTGTGTGGGGATGGGTATAGGGTCGGTGTGGGGGTGGGGGTGGGTGTGAAGGCTGGGTGTGGGGGGGGTGAGTGTGGGGGTGGGGGGGGGGTGGGGTGTGGGTTAGGGGTGGGTGTGTGGCTAGGGTGTGGGTGTGGGGGTGGGTGGGGGCTGGGTGTGGGGGATGGTTGTGGGAGTGGTGGGGGTGGGTGTAGGGTCGGTGTGGGGGTGGGGGTGGGGGGGTGGTATGGGGGATGGGTGTGGGGTTGGGGGTGGCGGTGGGGTGTGGAGTGAGGTGTGGGGGTGGGGTTGGGGTTGGGGGGTGGGGTGGGTGTGGAGCTGAGTGTGGGGAGTCAGTGTGGGGAATGGGTGTGGAGTGTGGGGGGTGAGTATGGGTGTGGGGGTGAGGTGGGGTGTGGAGTATGGGGGGTGACTGTGGGGGGTGGGTATGGGGTGTGGGTGTGGGGCTGAGTGTATGGGTCAGCGTGGGGAGTAGGAGTGGGGCTGGTCAATGACTGAAGCTCAGAAGCTGCACTTGTTTCGGCAGTGTTTGATTGGATAGTTCGATGGATATTCTAGAGTTTGACCCTGATTTGAGAGAGGGCCTGCAGGCATTCTGCTCTTGCTTAAATGTAATTGTAGAATTGTACTGCACAGTCGGAGGCTATTCGGCCCATCGTGCCTGTGCCAGCTCTTTGAAAGGTCTACCAACTGGTCCAACATGCCTGTGTTTTCCCCACAGCCCTGCACATTTTGTCCAATTCCCTTTTGGAATTACTATGGAATCTGCTGCCATCACCTTTTCAGGCCGTGCATTTCAGATCGTCATCACTCACCGTGTAACTAATTCGCCTCATCGCCCCTCTGGTTCTCTTGTCCATCACCTTAAATCTGTGTCTTCTGATTACCGACCCTCCTGTGGAAACAGTATCTCCCTTTCCGCTCTATCAAAACCCCTTAAACTTCTCAAATATATCAAACAAGGCCATTGGACAGGGAAATAAAGAACAAACCTGAATTTATATATCGCCTGATCATGTTTTTCAGAAACATCATAAAAGGCTTCTCCTACAAGGATTTGCTTTAAAGTGTTGTCATGTAGATGCTGTGGCTGCCATTTTGTGCACTGCAACATCCCACAATAAGTGATTGGTTAATCTGCTTTTGGTGATGTTGGTTGAGGGAGGACTGAAGGCCATCGAAGAGAAGTCCAACTACTTTGAATGTTGCCACAGACCCTTTATTATCTACGTGGGCTACTGAAGCAGGCAAACGGGGCCTCGATTTAACATCTCAACACTGCATTTGAGTGTCAGCCTAGGCGACACGGTCAGTTCTGGAGTGGGGCTTGAGCCCACAAATTATTTGATGCAGAGGTGAGAATGTTACCAACTGAGCCACGCTGGCACTCATGTAGAGGACTGTGTATTGCAGTGGACTAACACACTCACCTGGATTCAAATCTAGCTGAGACTAAAGCTCTAAAATCTTGCTCACTTTGCGGGGTCCTAAGAGTCTTGTATTTATATAAAGCCTTTTACTATCTCAGGATGTCCCAAAGTGTTTTACAGCCAAGGAAATGTAAGGTTACTAATCTTCAGAAAAACACAGACCATGAACTAAATATTGATTGATACAAGCTTTGGACAATTAAGGACATCGTGTGGTCAGGAACCAAAACTGACTTCATGCATAACAACAATGGAATTGTTACATGAGGCCCTGAACTTGATTGACCAGGGTGGGGAAAACAAACCTACTGGAGACATCAAGGGCTAGAACCTCCACTTTTGTTGTTATCGCCCAAAAATGGGTGATATTTCCGGCGTGGGCGGTAAAAAAGGGTTTTCAGATCACTGGCTTCTCACCCATTCTCAAACCACCTAGTCTCCACTTTTGAAAATGGCCGTTACTGCAAGCGATATAAAATGGATGTTAGCGTTAAGTTTTTCTGACCTTCTGCCATAAAGTGTGGATTTCCTTAGCAAGGAGGAAGGAGGGAGACTTTAGAGCTTCACAGCAAGAAGTAGGTGTTACCAGCCACATATTTGCTCAAATTTGGAGAGAGAGGTGGAGGCATCACAGCACGCTGTGGAGACTGACGCTGGAGAGAGCAGTGAGCTGGGAGAGGAGCACATTGGAGAGCGCAAAAGAGCCAGGAGGTTCTCGGACGAGGCAAATGCCTCCCTCCTGCAGGAGGTCGAGTTACGCTAGGGTGATTTGACACAGGGAGGGCGTGGGAAGCCCACCCCAAAGGCCTACCAGAAATATGGACCGAGATAGCAGAGGTGGTCTCGTCGGCGACCAACAAGGTGCACGAGGGCAACCAATGCTGCAAATGATGGAGTGACCTTGTGGAATCCGCAAGAGTAAGTATTACATTGATTTACATGTACTTATGTATTTATATAATTTGATTTGTAACAGTCATCAGCAGATGTGAGGTCTTTCACTTTTACTGGGAATGTTTTACTCAAAGCCTGCGGTCACGGTGTATATCTTTAGGTAAAGAATGATAATGATCATAATAATCATGATTACATCTGTCGGTTATGTGTTGTATCAGTCTCTGTGACAGTACCTAGCAATGATATCACGCAATGATCTCATGCCATGTCGTCCTGTCACCTTTTACAGAAGAAGCTATCGACGATGAAGTCCGTGCAAAGGCGAACAGGTGGGAGGCCACCAGTCCCCAGCGACATCACTGACATGAGGAGCATGTGCTCGCACTCATGGGAAGCACCGCCAGACAGCCACAGATGCATTTGCAGACCCCGAAGTGATGCCACGTGAGTAAAGTTTACACCATTGCGTCATGTAAAGTCTACAGATGCCACACCCAATCATATCCAAACAATCATATATGATTGATGATTTCTAAAATTGTCATAGAAATAATGCTGGCCTAATAAAAATCATTTCAATGCACAATATGTTGATGATCATGAAATGTGGTGTCTGTGATGATTTTGAGAGCGGTGGTGCTTTTGTCGTGCATATGCTGTGTGTAGTGCTAGACTCACCTTGTGACCCTAGCACCCCCTTCTCCTCCAATAACCTCAGTTGTGTCTTGCAGCTCAGCCAGCAGAGCGGCCCTAGGCAAGACCACAGAGGCCAGAAGGTGGGGGCGCGGGGCAGGAGTCAGTGGACGATCCTACTACATCTGGTGCTGAGGAGCTCCAATTGTTGCCCGTCAATCCGCTGGGTCTGTTCTCAACGGATGAGAGCGCGGACTTCGAAGAACCTGCATCGCCACGCTCCAGAACCCATTCCATCCCAAGGCCATCTAGTGGTCCTCTGGTCATTCCTACCTCCACTCTGGAGGTACCGGCCCCAAGCACCTCGCCACAAGACACCCCATTTGTCCCCAGGATGGTGCCGACCCAGCGGAGACCTCCTGGATGCGACAGGTCTGTTGCACAACCGTGACATAAGAGCGGAGAGATGGTACAGTTGTCCAGGAGGACTGTAGACATTGGTGACCAGCTCATCGAAGCATTGGGGGCATATCCCGTAAGCTGGCCACCATAACCGAGTTCATTCCGCGCATGGTGGAATCCCTGGATGCGATAGCCAGGAACACTGCTGCCACAGGCCTCCCAGTGCTCCCCAAGTGCGGCACTCCACCCCGAGGTTCCGCACCACCACTGCAAACGACAGATGAGAGCAAGGACCAAGATCCTACTTCTGTATCAGAGAATGTTTCCCCCTCGGCACCCCCCGCTCCCGTACCCATCCAAAGACTGCATCTGCCTTCATCCCCCCTAATGAGGCACCGTGGAGCGAGGAGGGGAAGGGATAGAGTTGGGGAGAATAAGGGGAGGGAGGAAGGAAAGTGAGGTGCATGTCCGCAGATGATGGCTGTGTTATATCTCCATCTGGGTGTATGCAATTTGTTGCAGTGTATGGGGGCTGGGGACCATGCTCCTGCTTTGCCTTTGTATTCTGTGTTGTTGGACATGTTGAACATGTGATTTATGTCAATGGTGGAAAAAGTGGGGTGTGGGCGGGGGTTGGGTGTTATTGGCTGTGTTACTTATGAATTCAGACCAATGTTGGTATTACATTTTTTTTATTGAACATAACTTTGTTGCGCATTGTCTCAGATAGCTGGACTGTTACACACTGGTGATTCCTTACCATGAAAGGGTTAAATAAAACTTAACATCAATCAATGTAAACTTTAACTGGCACCAGGATGATGGGCACCATTGATGTCTGAGCTGCACACACACATCAGCGTTCTCAGTCAAATCTTTCAGATATCAGCTCCTCGCGTAAGAGTGGGATTTAACAAATGTCAGCCACACCACTGACGTTCATTCCGGTTAGTTCCACTTTTTGTGGGCGTTTTTTTGGGCGAGCGATATTGTGGGCGATATGTGTGCGAGGTGGTGAAATTGATGCTGGCAGATCTCATGGCTGCTAGTTTGGGTAAATATGCTCTTTACGACAAAAAACAGTGGGCGGGCGTAAATATTGAATCTAGGCATTAATTCCGTGCGGTAAGTAACGCTGGACGATATTATGGGCATTAATTTCGCCCATTCTGCTGATGCCGCCCCGAAAAAGAGGCCGGGCGGTAATATTTTTTCCCAGTGTTACACACATGGGGAAAGTAACGCTCAGCGATAAGTTTCCTAAAAATGCCAGTCAGTTTCCATTTTGTGCCAAAATGGGCGTATATGGGCATTATACATCATTTCAGTGATAAAATGGGCATTAAGTGGGTGTTAAGCATGCAAAAAAAAGTCGAGGTTCTAGCCCTAAGTCTGTAAAAGGACCGGACAACAAAGTACCCCACGGAATGCAAATAAGGAAATATCTTTTGCACTGTCGACTCCTTGTGTAAATTAGTAGGCATTCAAACCCATCACCACAGCCAGTTAAACAGATCATCAGATTGATCATCAAATTTCATCCCAGCGGCAAACTTATTCAAAACCTGGATATAAATATACGGACACAGACACACATCAGGTTAAGCAGAAGAAGGAGGAAGAACACAGGAAGAAACAGCAAGCAGGCAACAGAGGAACAACACAGAAGCAGGAGGAAGAGACAGAAGGACACGAAAGGAACAGGTACTGCAAAGAACTGCAGAGGACAGAAGAAGAACCAATGACCATGGAAACAATGACCATGATCCTACAATAGCTACAGCCAGGAAAGGTGATCGTATGTCTAAAGTCAAATTTCTCTCAACAGTCTAGTCCTGTAGTTTTAGTCGTTTTTTTTTATGTAATAAAATGAACCCAGGGTTAAGCCTAAAATTTTGTGCCACATGTTGTCCTTTCCCACTATAAGTTCCGAGGTCTAGAATCAGAGTAGAGTGAACAAAACAAACACCCTACAGAAATTGGCCACCATGGCAGGACCTCGGCATTGGGAAAAGGATCACAGACTCAAAACCAGGGCAAGAACCCCGAGGGAGGCTTGGTTACATCTAAAGTCGGCTTAGGTAGTTGAAAAGTTAGCTTATCAGGGGCAGCTAGTGCAGCCAAAAGAGGAAGGAAACAGTCTTGGGTAGGCTGGAGTAATCTCGGTTGACTGGAGTAGTCACCGAGAGAAGCCAAAAGGTAGTCGCGGTTAGTCTGCGAACAGGTGTCTCAAGGTGATATCAAGGGTGATATCAAAGGCGACCAGGGGACCAGGAGAGAAAAGTCTCTGACAGACTGGAGACATCTCGGGTTGACTAGGGTAGCCAAAGAGAGAAGCCTGAGTAACAGGAACCGCAGGTCACTGCGAGGTGGTCTCAGGGGAGACCAAGGTAGTCAGGAGGAATTTCTCAGTCAGAGGCACTGGAAATGGACCCACCGCAGCAAAACGTGGTAGAGCCCGTGGCTAAGAGCAGTCACAGGAAGTCCATGGAGGCTAAGGTAGCTTCATATATATATGCAACAAATTGGACATTTTAGAGCCATGGGCACGGGAAATGCTGCACTCTGGGGATCCGCAGGAAAAAGCGGCAGAGTGGACAGTCAGTAGTAACCACAAAGGGTCAAAAGAGAAGGTGGTTTGGCTCATGTGTCTGTTAAGACAAAAGGTAGAAAAGCTGGAGGAGGCGACTAAAAGATTAAAAGACGAGGTAGCCAGTTTCGAGAAAGAAAGGTAGGACCAGGGTAGGAAGGAAGAAACGGCGCGGAATCACTTAGGGTATTTAGAGTGCCAGGTGACCGAGTGCAAAATCCAGCAGCAAACCTACATTGAGCAAAGTGAAAGGCACTTAGAAAAAGCCAAAGAGGCAGAGGAACAACTCAGGAGAATCAAGATAGCCTACCAGGTAGCACAGAAACAGGGTTACGAGAGAGCGGATCACGGACCTTGTAAGGAAAAGATCCGCAAGTTAACGGCAGCGTTAGACGGGGCCAAAGGGATGGTTTGTCTCATGGCACCCGGAACAGGCGGGGAAGGTTGGGATCCAGAAGGGAAAGAGTCAGACGATGGGCCCGAGTATAGCGAGCATCAGCCGGCTCCCGAGACACCGGAACCCCCGAAACCAATGTGTCCTTTGAGTCAACAGAAATTCGGCCCACCTCCACCAAATGGTGGTCCAGCTCAATTACAGAGCGATTACATGATCCCATACACGCCGCTTCAGCTGCAGGAGATGCTGACGGGTGTAGTAAAGTTGGAGGTGGGTGGGGTGGCTTGACCCATCCACCTCCACGGAGGTGTGTGGGGGACCTGACCCATCCACCTCCATGGCACGAACCTGGTATTGCAGTACTTCCAGGAACGGTGCAGTGGCTCTAGGCCTTTTGGCTAAGAGCATTGGCGCAGAGTGATCCTTGGCGTGTGCAAGGTGACCTCTGGCGTTTGTGATTTGACAAAGAATTGGAACGATTGGCTACGAATTTCACAAAAAAAAAGTTAAAACAAGGAGGAGATACTAATATAGAGCAGATAGGGGGTATAAATAACTGCAGCGAGGAGAAGAAAGTGAAGCTAACACTGCTCTCACTGGAGGGGAAGCTTTATCAGAGCTTGTCGACAGCTACCAAGTTAGGTGGAGGAACCCCACAGGGCTTAAAGGAGGAAATCATGGCAGCGCTAGGGTACAGTCAGGGTAGTCCATTCTGGCAGGTAGAACGAACTAGGCAGCAAGTAAACGAATCACTCTATACGTTTGCAGATAGACTACAGCCGACTTAGTTAAGGGCCACTGGAGGAAATCTGGTACGGGCAGACTGAATAGGGGAACCCAGAAACCATTGGCTGAGAACCGTAATGGCTAACAGTTTGCCACGGCTCAGAGCAAAGGTTGAAGCATGGTTTGACCCAGATGATCTCCAGAATACCGAGGCAGGGTGTTGTGAAGATTAACTCTAGCTTTTAAGTCCAGGCAAGGGAAGGAGGAGAAACTAAAAAGGAAAGTGCACGAAATTAAAGGAGAGGTTAGGCAAAAGAAAGAATGGAGACAAGAGGAAGGTAATGCAGGTCAATCCCAAGAATGTTATAACTGTGGGAATTTGGGACACTGGAACAGGGATTGTAGGCTCCCGAAAGGAGGGAAGCCAGGCTACGAGGGTACTGAGGCAAAAGAGAGCCACAGGAAGGCAGCCGATGACCCAGTACAGATTTTAGTGGCCACATTACAGCAGGTTATGGGCACAGGTGGAGGAAAGCTGGACTAAAACCTCTGATGTTTCAGTGTGAATGTAAGTTAAAAGCATGTGGATGGTTCTTAACTTGTCTTTAAGTGTGTGTGTGTGTGCCTGTATAGTTTTTTTCAACTGGCACTCGTTAGTTTGAAATTGGTTTGATTAATTTGGAGTTATTGAGGTTAATTAACCTGTGAAAACCAGACTTTTATTACGGCCATAGATGGAATTCTGGTTGGTTTAAATTGTGTGAAAAACCTCTAGTTCCGGACATGAGGCAATCGCATATATTTGGCATTTTAAAAATAAAAATGTTCTGACCAATTCAAGAATGCGTGACCAGTGGAGAAAAGGGTGTGTTTTGCGTGGAGTAGAGAATCATTGTAATAGGTAAGATATTGGTATGCGTGGTACAATGCATTGGTATGCGTGTTTGTCGAATTTTTAAAATGCGAAAAAAGGTAACACTCTGTACAATACTTCAGAAAGCAACACCTTGTGAAGAATCGAATAAATATTCTGAGCATTTGTAAAATTTTAAAGAAAATTTTAAGTTTGGAAATGGAGTGAATGTTTCCCTCAGTAACAAAAAGGGGATCAGTTATTGATGAATTCACCCATTGGGCTGGCAGGAATAGCCACAATGGATGTTCTTTTTATGTTCTTTTAAGCAGGAGTGCTGATTACCAAGTGAGGTCCTTTAATATGGAAATAACCTCAAGGTGTTACCGAACTTGAACTTTGATGGGACAGTGCTGTGTGAACTCCAGTAAGGTTAAATCACAAAGGCTGGACATAAGGTTTTGTGAAATTAAAATGGACTTAACTAAATTGATTTAAGGAGACAAAGCAAAAGAAAAGCAATGATCTTAAAAAGGTGTTATGTACATATGTGAATAACTGAAGAAGGACCTCTGAGGGGGCGGCCCCGACAAAGCAAAATAATTTTCTTTAATTTTTTGTCTTAATTGGAGCGAATCGAGCCAAAGATACGAGATTGTGTTGGGAAAAGTGGTGGAAGGAGGAACAAGGGATTCATGTGTGTGTGGGTTCGAGTTCCACCATGTCTTGTCTGCGTGGGTTTGAGGCCCAATGTCTTGTCTGTGTGGGTTTGAGGCCCCACTTACATTGTTTGTCTACATGGGTTCGAGGCCCAGCGTCTGTGTGGGTTTAAGGCCCAATGTCTCATCTGTGTGGGTTTGAGGCCCAATGTCTCGACTGTGTGGGTTTAAGGCCCAATGTCTCATCTGTGTGGGTTTGAGGCCCAATGTCTCCTCTGTGTGGGTTTGAGGCCCAATATCTGCATGGGTTCGAGTTCCAGCATCAGTAGGTTTGAGTCCCAATGTCTGTGTGGTCCCATATCCTCCAAACACAGTCGATGCAACCGAGCTGATCGCGAGCAAATTAAAACCTCTCCCTAAAATGCTGGAGATTCCAAACCAAGAAATTCCATGTCCTGTCCTCAAACCCAGACCTAAGAACGTACTGGTGTTGATCCCAACAGGGAAAATGTTGTATCATTCTGTATATTATGATGTAGCGTCGGTTAATCTAAATTTAACAGAGTTACAATTATCCTGGTGGTGCCCGCCAGAAATGGAAAAGTTATATGAAAAATTATTAAAGGAAATGTTCAAACAATTCCATCAAAAGAATTACAGGGACGAGAGTCAGGGAGAAACTTACAAACCGAGATGGAAAAGGGGGCTAATGAGTGATGTAGCTACAGCATTTAATACTGGGACATCATTGGTAAATAGTGTGGACAACACGCAGTTGCAAGTCCAAGTGAATACCTTAAGGGACCAGGTAAAGAAAATACTGGAGGAGGGTAGTGACAAATTACAGGAGGACCAGGCAATGACAATTCATTTGAAAGAGATGGTAGCTAAGGTGGAAAAACATGCTCAGACCACCAATGCTTTAATCAATGAGGGTAGAAACGCGTCAGATCAAGCTGCTCAGAATGACGTATGTCATGTATGGAGCTTGGTTGTTAAATAAAGGACGCATTAAGTTAGAGGATTTAAAACAAGGCCATGTACCGTCGTGGGTCAGCAACAAGCATCTAAAAACATTGAGAGTCTATAACAACCTCCTGAATCCGTGCCAGCTACGGTCAGCCTCCGAAGCATATCCAGTCCCGGTCAACTGTGGTCAAAGTAAACAATCCATAATAGGGATAGTGCTTCGAATACCAGTGTTGCATCAGTCACAACGACCCAAACTGGTATACCGGGGGGGAAAACATTGGGGTAATTTGGAACGGGGTACATGTGAAGCATCATAAAACCCCGCAGTATGTGGTAAAATTGGGAGACTCAATAACCGGTGCTAGTCTGGAGGGATGCCAGAGACGGGGTATACACTTGGTATTGTGCCCCGATCATCTGAACCCTTTCGACCGGCCAGTATGTGGGTTTACGTACGAGGACGGGCAGCCAAAAGCTGTAACATGGAAGTGACGGCTCACGACCATGTCCCGCCACAGGTTGTGTAAAGGGAAACGGGACATACTGTGTCACCACCAGCGGGAGTCGTATCGAATACACCAGGACACATGTTTCAAACTCCAGGTAGAGACACAAGTAGCATAAGAAAGGATAATTCCTATTTCAGACAACAAACACATAAGTATCACAGTCAATGGTACTTTACCAAACCTCCAGGAATATATATCTCATTTTGGATACGATATCCCGCCATTACCCGAACATCTGACTGAACTATTAAAGAACATCGAGCTGTCCCACAAACTTTATTACACGTTACACCAGGTGAATGATAAAGTAAAGGGAGACATTGAGGAAATGATGACTCCTCCACTATGCGATCTGGGACTCAATATTGAAATCCCCCCCTGGGTTCGAATCATATCACACTCAGATGTGGCCTCACCAAGGCTCTGTACAACTATAGTAACACCTCCTTGCCCCTGTACTCAATTCCCCTCGCTCTGAAGGCCAACATGCCATTTGCTTTCTTAACCGCCTGCTGTACCTGCATGCCAACCTTCAATGACTGATGTACCATGACACCCAGGTCTCGTTGCACCTCCTCTTTTCATAATCTGTCACCATTCAGATAATAGTATGTCTCTCTGTTTTTACCACCAAAGTGGATAACCTCACATTTATCCACATTATACTTCATCTGCATGCATTTGACCACTCACCTAACCTATCCAACTTACTCTGCAGCCTCATAGCATCCTCCTCGCAGCTCACACTTAGTGTCATCCGCAAATTTGGAGATACTACATTTAATCCCCTCGTCTAAATCATTATTGTACAATGTAAATAGCTGGGGCCCCAGCACAAAACCTTGCGGTACCCCATTAATCACTGCCTGCCATTCTGAAAAGTACCCATTTACTCCTACTCTTTGCTTCCTGTCTGCCAACCAGTTCTCAATCCACATCAGTACACTACCCCCCAATCCCATGTGCCTTAACTTTGCACAATAATCTCTTGTTTGGGACGTTGTCGAAAGCCTTTTAAAATCCAAATACACCACATCAACTGGTTCTCCCTTGTCCACTCTACTGGACACATCCTCAAAAAATTCCAGAAGATTTGTCAAGCATGATTTCCCTTTCACAAATCCATGCTGACTTGGATCTATCATGTCACCTCTTTCCAAATGCGCTGCTATGACATCCTTAATAATTGATTCTATCATTTTACCCACTACCGATGTCAGGCTGACCGGTCTATAATTCCCTGTTTTCTCTCTCCCTCCTTTTTTAAAAAGTGGGGTTACATTGGCTACCCTCCACTCCATAAGAACTGATCCACAGTCTATGGAATGTTGGAAAATGACTGTCAATGCATCTGCTATTTCCAAGGTCACCTCCTTAAGTACTCTGGGATGCAGACCATCAGGCCCTGGGGATTTATCGGCCTTCAATCCCATCAATTTCCCCAACACAATTTCCCGACTAATAAGGATTTCCCTCAGTTCCTCCTTCTTACCCCTTTTATATCCGGAAGGTTGTTTGTGTCCTCCTTAGTGAATACCGAACCAAAGTACTTGTTCAATTGGTCAGCCATTTCTTTGTTCCCAGTTATGACTTCTCCTGATTCTGACTGCAGGGGTCCTACGTTTGTCTTTACTAACCTTTTTCTCTTTACATATCTATAGAAGCTTTTGCAGTCCATTTTAATGTTCCTTGCAAGTTTCCTCTCGTACTCTATTTTCCCTGCCCTAATCAAACCCTTTGTCCTCCTCTGCTGAGTTCTAAATTTCTCCCAGTCCCCGGGTTCGCTGCTATTTCTGGCCAATTTGTATGCCACTTCCTTGGCTTTAATACTGTCCCTGATTTCCCTTGATAGCCACGGTTGAGCCATCTTCCCTTTTTTATTTTTACGCCAGACAGGGATGTACAATTGTTGTAGTTCACCCATGCGGCCTCTAAATGTCTGTCATTGCCCATCCACTGTCAACCCCTTAAATATCATTCGCCAATCTATCCTAGCCAATTCACGCCTCATACTTCAAAGTTACCCTTCTTTAAGTTCTGGACCATGGTCTCTGAATTAACTGTTTCATTCTCCATCCTAATGTAGAATTCCACTACTTGTCCTGTCCTGTAAATTAAAGAAAACGACGAGGAAAGGGAATCTGGAAGGTTTATTAAAGTAAACCCTGGCCGAAGTGTTTATAAAAACGGTATAAACTGAAGTCAGAATAAGGCCAAACATGGTTTTTGTTATGGATGCAACACCTTGTAACCAGTATTCTACCACCACCAGAGGGTGCATCTGTTGGAGTCCCAAGAGATCCCAGCATCCCTTGGGAGCACTGCATATAAGCAGGCCTTCCATGCTGTGCCGGCATTCTGGAGTCAGAATAATGAGACTAAGGTCACACTTACTCAAGTCTACAATATTTAGTCACATTGCTTTATTTGAGACATAACAACTGGAGATGATAACAAATCATCATGCGAAAATGCATAGAACTGTTGGTATCCTGGAGAAATTCTCAGAAGGTGATGATTGGGAAGCCTTTGTGGAGCGACTCGACCAATACTTCGTGGACAACGAGCTGGAAGGGAATGAGAATGCTGCCAAACGAAGGGCGATTCTCCTCACCGACTGCGGGACAAAAACTATGGCCTCATGAAGAATCTTCTTGCTGCGGTGAAACCAACAACCAAATCGTATGAAGAACTGTGTACGCTGGTCCGGGAGCACCTGAATCCGAAGGAGATCATTCTGATGGCAAGGTATTGATTTTATACATGTCAACGGTCTGAAGACCAGGAAGTGGCGAGCTACGTTGCCGAACTAAGGCGCCTTGCAGGACATTGCGAATTCGATGGATTCCTGGAGCAAATATTAAGAGCCTTTTTTGTGCTTGGCATTGAGGTTATCCTTCGCAAACTATTGACTGTTGAAACACCGAACCTGAGCAAAGCCATAACGATAGCCCAGGCATTTATGTCCACCAGCGATAACACCAAACAGATTTCACAGCATAAAGATGCATTGGCAACGACTGTACACAAAGTAACATAGTTTTCAGGTAGAATGTACACGCCTGCAGTTGCATGACCTCAGATGACTCAGAGTCCACCATCAAGTGTGAATGCGAGGCAATTAACACCTTGTTGGCGCTGCGGAGGTGATCATCGAGCCCATCAATGCTGCTTCAAACACTATGTGTGCAAAGGCTGTGGAACAATGGGACACCTCCAGCAAATGTGCAGATGAGATGCAAACCCTGCAAACCATCACGGCAGAGGAAGACCGATCCATGGTGGATCAAATTGAACAAGAGACTTGAACCGAGGAGGCAGAAGTGTACGGGGTACACACCTTCACCACGAAATGTCTACCAATCATGTTAAAAGTTGAACTGAATGGAATTCCAGTATCCATGGAATTGGACACGGGTGTGAGTCAGTCTATCATGAGCAAAAAGGCCTTTGAGAGGCTGTGCTGCAACAAGGCACAAAGTTCCAAGCTCAGCCCTATTCATATCAAGCTGAGAACTTACACTAAAGAGCTGATCCCTGTAGTTGGCAGTGCAGCAGTAAAAGTCTCTGATGATGGAGTGGTGCACGAACTACCACGATGGATTGTACCAAGAGATGGCCCCACACTGTTTGGCAAAAGCTAGCTGAGAAAAATCCGCTGGAACTGGGACGACATCCAAGCGTCAATTTCCGTCGACGACGTCTCATGTGCCCAGGTTTTGAGCAAGTTCCCGTCGTTGTTTGAGCCAGGCATCGGAAATTTCTCTGGGGCGAAGGTGCATATCCACTTGGTTCCCGGTATGCGACCCATCCACCACAAGGCACGTGCAGTGCCATATATGATGTGAGAGAAAGTGGAGATTGAGCTGGACAGGCTGCAATGAGAGGGCATCATCGCGCCGGTTGAGTTCAACGAGTGGGCCAGTCCGATTGTTCCGGTTCTCAAGGGAGATGGCACGGTCAGAATTTGTGGGACTATAAAGTAAGGATTAACCGTTTTTCGCTGCAGGACCAGTACCCGCTACCCAAGGCAGACGACCTATTTGCGACGCTGGCAGGAGGGAAGACGTTGACCAAGTTGGACCTGACCTCGGCCTACATGACGCAGGAGCTGGCGGAATCTTCGAAAGGCCTCACCTGCATCAACGCGCACAAAGGTCTGTTCATCTACAATAGATGCCCGTTTGGGATTCGATCGGCCGCGGCTATTTTGCAAAGGAACATTGAAAGTCTGCTAAAATCTGTTCCGCGCACCGTGGTTTTCCAGGACGACATATTGATCACAGGTCGGGAGACCATCGAACACTAGCGGAACCTGGAAGAGGTTCTAAGTCGGCTAGATCGTGTGGGACTCAGGTTGAAACATTCAAAGTTTGATTTCCTGGCACCAGAGGTCGAGTTCTTAGCGAGAAGAATTGTGGCAGACGGCATTAGACCCACCGACGCCAAGACGGAGGCCATCAAGAACGCGCCGAGACTACAGAATGTTATGGAGCTGCGGTCGTTCCTGTGACTCCTCGATTATTTTGGTAATTTCCTATCTGGGTTAAGCACCTTGCTAGAACCTCTACATGTGTTGCTACGCAAAGGAAATGACTGGGTATGGGGGAAATCACAAGAAACAGCTTTTGAGAAAGCCAGAAATCTGTTATGTTCCAACAAACTGCTTGTTCTGTATGATCCATGTAAATGTTTAGTGCTAGCTTGCGATGCGTCTTGATACAGAGTCGGGTGTATGTTACAACAAGCAAACGAATTGGGAACATTGCAACCGGTCGCTTATGCGTCCAGGAGTTTGTCCAAGGCCGAAAAGGCCTACAGCATGATTGGCATGCGTTTACGAGGTGAAAAAAATGCACTAATATCTGTTTGGGCTTAAGTTCGAGTTAGAAACTGACCATAAGCCACTCATATCGCTATTCTCAGAGAGCAAAGATATTAATACCTGTGCCTCTGCTCGCATCCAAAGATGGGCGCTCGCGCTGTCTGCATATAACTATATAATTCATCACAGGCCAGGCACAGAGAACTGCGCTGATGCTCTCAGTCGGCTACCATTGCCCATCACTGGGGTGAAAATGGCAAAGCCTGCAGATTTGCTCTCGGTGATGGATGCATTTGCAAACGAAAAGTCACCCGTTACGGCCCGTCAGATCAGGACCTGGACCAGTCAGGATCCTTTGCCGAACCTTGTAAAAAACTGTGGAGGTGCATGAAAAGATCAAGCCGTTCTAGCAGTCCATACAGGCGGACTGTCTTTTGTGGGGTAAGAAAGGCAGGGAAACGTTCATACGCGACCAACACAGTACCCGCCCAGGCATAGTAATGATGAAAGCTATAGCCATATCCCATGTCTGGTGGCCCAGCATCGATACAGATTTGGAATCTTAAGTGTGCCAATGCAACACTTGCTCTCAACTGAGCAATGCACCCAGGGAGGCCCCGCTAAGTTTGTGGTCATGACCCTCCAAACTGTGGTCTAGGATCCACGTTGACTTCGCTGGCCCGTTTCTAGGCAAAATGTTTTTGGTTGTTATGGATGCTTATTCAAAATGAATTGAGTGTGTAATAATGTCTGTAAGCACTTCCACTGCCACCATCGAATGCCTACAAGCCATGTTTGCCACTCATGGCCTGCCTGATGTCCTTGTCAGTGACAATGGACCGTGCTTCACCAGCGCTGAATTCAAGGAATTATGACCCGCAATGGGATCAAGCACGTCACAACTACCCCGTTCAAGCCCGCATCTAACGGCCAGGCAGAACAGGCAGTCCAGACCATCAAGCAAAGCTTGAAATGTGTGTCAGAAGGCTCCCTGCAGACCCGCATGTTCCGAGTTCTACTCAGCTACCGCACAAGACCCCACTCGCTCACCGAGGTTCCCCCTGCCGAACTCCTTATGAAATGGGCACTCAAAACAAGTCTCTCTCTAGTCCACCCTGATATCCATGATCATGTTGAGGGCAGGCAGCATCACAAAGCATGTAACATGATCGCGTAAATTTGTCACGCGATATTGAAGTCAATGACCCTGTATTTGTACTCAACTATGGACATGGTCCCAAGTGGCTTGCTGGCACTGTCATAGCCAAAGAAGGGAGTAGGGTGTTTGAGGTCAAACTTGCAAATGGACTAACTTGCAGAAAGCATTTGGACCAAACCAAATTGCGATTCACAGACGGCCATGAGCAACCTGAAGAGGACACCACCAATTTCAACCGTCTGATACACACACAAGTGGCAACCGACATTATGGTTGATCACGAAGCTGAACTCATCATCCCCAGCAGCCCAGAAAGGGCAGCTGCGCAGCAGACCAGCGAATGCCCAACCAACTCACCTGCACCTGTGTTTGTACCGAGACGATCGACTAAGGAGCGGAAAGCCCCAGATTGTCTCACCCTGTAAATAAGTGTACTATTGACTTTGGAGGGAGTGATGTTATGTATGCAACTCCTTGTAACCAGCATTCTACCGCCACCAGAGGGCGCATCTGTTGGAGTCCCAAGGGATCCCAGCATCCCTTGGGAGCACTGCATATAAGCAGGCCTCCCATGCTGTGCTGTCAGGAGTCAGAATAAAGAGACTAAGGTCACACTTACTCAAGTCTACAGTACTCAGTCAAATTGCTTTATTTGCGACATAACAGTTTTGTTGTAAGAAACGCTGTTGTATTGTAAAACATTGGGTTTTGTGTGTAAAAAGAAATGTAATGGGGAGATTTGACTGAAGGCTGCAATCACCAAAAACATTCATGGAAAAAGAAGATGCCACCGAGAATAATGTCTCTAAATTTATTATAAGAGACATTAAAAGTAGGGATTGTAAGGTTACTAATCTTCAGAAAAACGCAGACCATGAACTAAAAATTGATTGATACAAGTTTTGGAATTAAACTGACAATTAAGGACAATCTGTGGTCAGGAACCAAAACTGACTTCTTGCATAACAACAATGGAGTTGTTACATGAGGCCCTGAGCTTGATTGACCAGGGTGGGGAAAACAAACCTACTGGAGACACCAAGGGCTAGATTTTACACTTTTGTGCAGATCGCCCAAAAATGGGTGTTATTTCCAGCGTGGGCAGTAAAAATGGGTTTTTAGATCGCCAGCTTGTCACCCAGTCTCAAAGCCCCTAGTCTCAATTTTTGAAATTGGGCGTTGCCGCGAGCGATATGAAATAGGCGTTAGCGTTAAATCTCTCTGACTTTCTGCCGTAAAGTGTCGCCGTCCTTAGCAACGGCATGGTAACACTCGATTTCCGCGATTCAGGAAGTCAAGGGTCATCATGACATGCGCAGAAGAGGAGACAGAGAGAGAGAGCGAGCTGAGAGGGACTGAAAGTGGCTGTGGTGTGTGCTTGTTTGGCTGTTCTGGGAGGCACAAGGGAGATTCACCAGCAGCAAAAAGCCTACAAAGGACCAAGAACATAGTTGCCACCGAGTTTTTGTCCAAAAAATAATATATGACATGGAAGGGATGGAGGAGGCCCTGGTGCTGGTAACCAGGAACACTGGTGGCAGAGGGCTGCCAGTGGTCCCGGAGCACGGCACTGCACCCCAAGGTGCCACACCCAAATTGCCAACCACACATGAGAGCCAGGAGCAACATCTTGCTTCTGGCTCAGAGCACGTTCCCACCTTGGACCGTCCTCTCCCGTATCCGTCTAAGCAGCGGTTCGGCTGTCTTCCCCCCTTCCCAATGAAGCATCGCCTGAGGAGCTCCTTGGCCAGGCGACTTGGAGTCAGGAGGGGAAAGAGAAGGGGTAGAGTTGGGGAGGACAAGCGGGGGGGGGGGGAAGTGTTGGTTTTTACATAAATCCTGATGATTTCAGACAAATGTTCGGTTTAAATGTTTTTTATTTAACAAAACCTTGTTGCGCATTGGCTCAGATAGCTGCACCATTACACGCTGGTAATTCCTTAATTTAACTTCAATTAACTTAAACTTTAACTGTCAACAAGGTAATGCCCACCATTGATGTATGACCTGCACACCCAGCAGTGTGTCAGCCTAGTAAATACCACCAACGTTCTTTCATGAAAAGCGCTTATTTATGAGCTCCTGACGTAAGAGTCTTGCAGCTATCATGCCACCAGGGGTCCTCTCATGCAGTCTGCAGGGGGATGGTGGAATGATTTCAGCGTCAGCCTGATTGTCTGGGCCGATGTCAGCGTCCGTCTCCTCGTCCTCCTCTTCCTCTTTCTCCTGAGGTAGACCGGCAGTCCCCTCTGGCAATTCTTGTCCCCTCCTGATAGCCAAGTTGTGTAGCATGGAGCACACCACCACGAATTGAGCTACCTGCTCAGGGTGGTATTGGAGCTCGCCTCCTGAGTGGTCCAGGCATCTAAAGAGCTGCTTAAGTACTCCAATGGTTTTCTCCACGATACTGCGAATGGCTCTGTGGCTCTCATTGTATCGCTTCTCGGCTTCGGTGTGGGTGTCACGCAGGGAGGTCATCAGCCAGGTGGCGAGGCCATATCCTTTGTCACTAAGCATCCAGCATTGACCTTGTGGCTGATTGTTCAACAAGTCAGATACAGCGCTCTCACGCAGGATGTGAGCATCATGGATGCTGCCTGGAAATTTAGAATTCACTGCCATAATAATTTGCTGGTGGTTGTCAACGAGTTATACATTCAGGGAGTGAAATCTCTTGAGGTTCCTGAAAACCTCAGCATCCTGAAAAGGTGCCCGCATCACGATGTGTGTACAGTCTATTGCTCCCTGCACCTTGGGGAAGTTAACAATTCGGTAGAATCCTAAAGCCCTCTCAGTCTGAGCCTCCCTGGTCATAGGGAAGCTGATCAAGTCCATTCTGCGTGCGTACAGGGCTTCAGTGACCTGTCTAATGCAGCAATGTGTGGCATGCTGAGACAGACTGCTAATGTCACCAGCTGAGACCTGAAAAGAATCTGACGTGTAGAACGACAGTGCGGTGACTTTGACCTCGATGGACAATGCAGTACTGATGGCGCTGGCAGGCTGCAGATCTCCCCTTATGAGCTGGCATACCTCAGTGATAACCTCTTTGTGGAAGCGCAGACTCCGAAGGCAAGTGGTGTCGGGCAAGTTACATAGAAACATAGAAACATAGAAAATAGGTGCAGGAGTAGGCCATTCGGCCTTTCGAGCCTGCACCACCATTCAATAAGATCATGGCTGATCATGCAACTTTAGTACCCCATTCCTGCTTTCTCTCCATACCTCTTGATCCCTTTAGCCGTAAGGGCCACATCAAACTCCCTTTTGAATATATCTAACGAACTGGCCTCAACAACTTTCTGTGGTAGAGAATTCCACAGGTTCACAATTCTCTGAGTGAAGAAGTTTCTCCTCATCTCGGTCCTAAATGGCTTACCCCTTATCCTTAGACCGTGACCCCTGGTTCTGGACTTCCCCAACATTCTTCCTGCATCTAACTTGTCCAATCCCGATAGAATTTTATATGTTTCTATTAGATCCCCTCTCATTCTTCTAAATTCCAGTGAATATAAACCTAGTCAATCCAATCTTTCTTCATATGTCAGTCCTGCCAAGTTGAGGTAAGACTGCTTCTCCCTGTGCTTGCGGGGGGTGTAACGTCTGGTCCTCCTCATCAGTCTGGCACGTTTTACATTGGGCACATAATGCAGTGGAGCGTACCTTCTGCCATCTCGAGTCTGCAGCATGTAATTGGTCATCAAGAGAGGGTGAGAAAGGACAGGCCCCATTCCAATAGATATCTATTTTCCACCGATTGGTCACAAAGAATGAATGTCCCGATGAAGACAACTATTAAATTCCAATCATTCACAGTATGATAAAGATGTTTGTTCAGATGTTCACATCACTCCAAAGACCTCCAGAGTACACCGGAACTCCCCCGAGTTTGAAGCAGAGCAGCCTATTAAATGATTCGACATGTGATTTAGAACATGGCATCCATACCGCTGTGATTCGTTCAGAACAGTTCCACTTTTTCCCGGCGTTTTTTTGGGCGAGCGATATTGTGGGTCAGATGTGTATGATGTGGTGAAAGTGATGCTGGGTGATCTCCTGGGTGTTAGTTTTGGCAAATGTGATCTTTACGACAAAATAAAGTGGGCGGTCGATATTATTGAATCTCGGCGTTAATTACATGCCAAAAGTAACGCTGGGCGATATTATGGGTGTTGGTTTTGCCCATTCTGATGATTCCACCCAAAAAAAGTGGGCGGGCGGTATTATTTTTTCCCGCGTTACACACATGGGGAAAGTAACACTCAGCGATAAGTGTCCGAAAAATGGGCGTCAGTGTCCATTTTGTGGCTAAATGGGCGATATATGGGCGTTTTACGTCATTTCAGTGTTAAAATGGACGTTAAGTGGGCGTTATGCATGCAAAAAAATTGGAAAATCTAGCCCCAAGTCTGTAAAAGGGCCGGACAACAAAGGACCCCACGGAATGCAAATAAGGAAATATCTTTTGCATTGTCGACTCCTTGTGCAAATTAGTAGGCATTCAAACCCATCACCATAGCCAGTTAAACAAATCATCAGATTGATCATCGAATTTCATCCCAGTGGGAGACTTATTCAAAACCTGGATATAAATATACGGACACAGGCCCACAAGCAGGTTAAGTAGAAGCAGGAGGAAGAACACAGGAAGAAACAGCAAGCAGACAACAGAGGAACGACACAGAAGCAAGAGGAAGAGACAGAAGGATACGAAAGGAACAGGTACTGTGGAGGACTGCAGAGGACAAAAGAAGAACCAACCGGTCACGGAAACAATGACCACGATCCTACAATAGCTACAGCCAGGAAAGGTGATCGTATGTCTAAAGTCAAATTTCTCTCAACAGTCTAGTCCTGTAGTTTTATTTGTTTTTGTTGAGTACTTTTAAGCATAAAATTTTGTGCCACATGTTGTCCTTTCCCACTATAAGTTCCGACGTCTAAGAATCAGAGTAGAATGAACAAAACAAGCACCATACAGAAGTATTATTGAAGTGTAGTCACTGTTGTAATGCAGGAAACACAGCAGCTAAAGTTGCACACAGCAAGATCCCACAAAGAGCAATGTGATAATGACCAGATAATCTGTTTCAGTGATATATATTGGCCAGTACACATCAGAGAGAACGCCCCTTCCTTTTTTGAAATAGATTCATGGGATAGGCAGGGCCTCGATTTAAGGTCTCTTCTTAAAGATGGCATCTCCAACAATGCAGCAGTCCCTCAGTGACACTGAGAGCATCAGCCTAGATTATATACTCAAGTCCCTGAAGTGGGACTTAAACCCATGATTTCTTACTTAAAGACGAGCGTGCTACCAACTGAGCTACGGTTGACACCGCCAATAAAATGAGTCTCAACCCTATTCCCAGTGGGCATAGGTACTGTCTATGCAAAATGGTTTTGGCACCAATCAGCACCAAGGGATAATAAGTGTGGGCCCATGGAAGAAAACAATGTCCCTGGTGGCAATCTCACATTAGAATGGTCGGTATGGGAAAACACAGGTGTGGGAACATGTGTTATTCTGGGGCATAGGCTCAAAAGTACATTGTTGGAGTAGAGTAGAGGAGGCTTTGCTCTGCATCTAACCTGTGCTGCATCAACTGGTCTTGATACTGGCATTGGATGACTGGAATGGAAAAGTCTCCGCTCCTCATTCACCTTTTGAGTGCAACAATCGACTAAATGCAAAAGATATGTGTTCTTACGATGCTCAGCTCCCCACCCCCATCAGCTCTGCCTCATACCAAAACAAACATCTGGGCACAAAGCCCCGGCTGAGGACATATCTGGCCTTTTATTAGTTATTATCTAAGTAGACAATGCGTGCGTTTAAAAAAAAGCAAAGATCAGTTCAAACAATGAACGAGTGTTTCAGCACACAGTTACTTATTGCTGACTTCGGGTCGATGGTGCAGCCGATGATGATTCATTCATAACCTTGCTAAATCTTCATTGCTAATTTAACAGAGGACATATTAACTCTTTGGTGACAAAGGTAATCAGGAAATGGATGGATTGGAGGTGGCCCCTCCCCTCCTTGATCATTACCTATGCCACCTCCTTACTAAGTTGTCTTGATTTGAACCAGTCTGAGGGTCACCAAACTACATTTCAAACATTTACAGTTGAACAGTTGAACAAGAAGTGTTTTTATTTGAGGGGCTCATTAAGGGGAGCGGTTCAATGCTGAATGGAACTGGTACTGTTCATGTCCAGCCAGTGCATCTAGAACTGGGTCAGGTGTTATGCTGCCAACATGCCTTAATGCCAACTACACAGGAGAACAGCACTCGCCAGTGTGACCTTTCTGCTTCCCACCCATTCACACAGCTTTATGAGTGGCACAGCCAGTTTAGTCCCAGTTTAATGTCCTGTCTGATTGTTCAAACCCATTTCACCCCAGAATGAATGTCTGAAGGAGTAAAAAATCTTGCTTCATTTTCAATCAGTTGCTGCTTTGGGCCAATTGAACCAAACTTAACCTTCGCCTTCTCCACTCCAAGGAGAACAATTCCAGCTTCTCCTGTATCTCCACATAACTGAAGTCCCTCATCCCTGGTACCATTCTAGTAAATCTCTTTTGCACACTCTCTAAGACCTTGACATCTTTCCGAAAGTGTGGTTCTCAGAACAGTATCAAATGGACTGAAGGGCATTCCTGATCTGAAGAGATGGTTGTATGATCTTGTGTCCCTGATCCAGCGCACGGACTAAAACAAGCCAGGGTTTCTGGTCACTGTTGATGAACTCCTGTGGATTGCGGATAAGGGCAGGACAGAACTCAGCTGGGGATCCTCGCACTCATACCCCATAGTTGAACACCCTGCCAAAATCACCGAATATGATCTCTGCCAGAGTCTACTGAAGTGTACCTCAGCGTGAGCCAATAGCCTTAGATATGGGAAAATAGATTAAAGTGTAGGATGGTTGATGAACAGTGGTGTACATTTAAGCAGATATTTCACAACTCTCAAGAAAAATACATTCCAGTGAAGATGAAAGAGTGTAAGAGAAAAGATAGCCATCCGTGGCTGACCAAAGAAATAAAGGATGGTATCCAATTAAAAATAAGGGCATACAAAGTAGCCAAAACTAGTGGGAGGACAGAAGACTGGAAAGCTTTTAAAAGCCAGCAAAGAATGACTAAAAATATGATTAAGAAAGAGAAGATAGACTATGAAAGTAAACCAGCACCAAATATAAAAACAGATAGCAAGAGTTTCTTTTGGTTTATAAAAGGAAAAGAGTGACAAGAGTAAATGTTGGTCTCTTAGAGGACGATACCGGGGAATTAGTAATGGGGAACATGGAGATGACAGAAATTGTGAACAAATATTTTGTATCAATCTTTAAGGTAGAGGACACAAACAATATCCCAACAGTGGATAGTCAAGAGGCTATAGGGGAGGAGGAACTTAACACAATCACAATCACTAAAGAGGTGGTACTCAGTAAGATAATGGGACTAAAGGCAGATAAATCCCCTGGACCTGATGGCTTGCATCCTAGGGTCTTAAGAGAAGCAGCGGCAGGGATTGTGGATGCATTGGTTGTAATTTACCAAAATTCCCTGGATTCTTGGGAGGTCCCAGCAGATTGGAAAAATGCAAAAGTAACACCCCTATTTCAAAAAGGAGGCGGACAAAAAGTAGGAAGCTATAGACCAGTTGGCCTAACATCTGTGGTTGGGAAAATGTTGGAGTCCATTATTAAAGAAGCAGTAGCAGGACATTTGGAAAATCAAAATTCGGTCAGGCAGAGTCAGCATGGATTTATGAAGGGGAAGTCATGTTTGACAAATTTGTTGGAATTCTTTGAGGATGTAACGAACAGGATGGATAAAGGGGAACCAGTGGATGTGGCGTATTTGGACTTCCAGAAGGCATTTGACAAGTTGCCACATAAAAGTTTACTGCACAAGATAAAAGTTCTCGGGGTTGGAGGTAATAAAATAGCATGGATAGAAGATTGGCTAACTAATAGAAAACAGAGAATCGCGATAAATGTTCATTCTCGGATTGGCAATCAGTAACTAGTGGGGTGCCGCAGAGATCAGTGCTGGGACCCCAAATATTTACAATCTATATTAACGACTTGGAAGAAGGGACCGAGTGTAACGTGGCCAAGTTTGCTGATGATACAAAGATGGGAGGAAAAGCAATGTGTGAGGAGGACACAAAAAATCTGCAAAAGGACATAGACAGGCTAAGTGAGTGGGCAAAAATTTGGCAGATGGAGTATAATGTTGGAAAGTGTGAGGTCATGCACTTTGGCAGAAAAAAAATCAAAGAGCAAGCTATTATTTAAATGGAGAAATATTGCAAAGTGCTGCAGTACAGTGGGACCTGGGGGTACTTGTGCATGAAAGACAAAAGGATAGTATGCAGGTACAGCAAGTTATCAGGAAGGCCAATGGAATCTTGGCCTTTATTGCAAAGAGGATGGAGTATAAAAGCAGGGAAATCTTGCTACAGTTATACAGGGTACTGGTGAGGCCACATCTGGAATACTGCATGCAGTTTTGGTTTCCATATTTACAAAAGGATACACTTGCTTTGGAGGCAGTTCACAGAAGGTTCACTAGGTTGATTCCGAAGATGAAGGGGTTAACTTATGAGGAAAGGTTGTGTAGGTTGGGCCTCTGTTTATTGGAATTCAGAGGAATGAGAGGTAATCTTATCAAAACATATAAGATTATGAGGGGGCTTGACAAGGTGGAAGCAGAGAGGATGTTTCCACTGATAGGGGAGACTAGAACGAGAGGGCATGATCTTCGGATAAGGAGCCGCCCATTTAAAACTGAGATGAGGAGAAATTTCTTCTCCCAGAGGGTTGTAAATCTGTGGAATTCACTGCCACAGAGAGCTGTGGAAGCTGGAAAATTGAATAAATTTAAGACAGAAATAGACAGTTTCTTAAATGATAAGGGAATAAGGGGTTATGGGGAGCGGACAGGGAAGTGGCCCTGAGTCCATGATCGGATCAGCCACGATCGTACTAAATGGCGGAGCAGGCTCGAGGGGCCGTATGGCCTACTCCTGCTCCTATTTCTTATGTTCTTATGTTCCTATAAGTGCAGGAGGAGAGAAAATCAGGAAAACAAAACAACTCTCACTGAAACCTGGGGGTCCAAAACTAACTAAGGCTTTATTCACTGCCCTCAAACATCCAATAGTTCCTGGCAATACTAAGGAGGTGAACTTTATTCTTTCAAAATTTTCATAGTGTTGAGAGCTGTCATCACAGACAATGCCAAACATGGGCCTCAATCCTTATTGGGCTACGGTTACAAATTTCGGGTCATTCCTTTGATATTATTTTAGGTTCAGGATCGTTGGTCACTCCCGTAAGCGCCCCCTGTGCCTTTATGTTCAGGAGTGTGCCCATACTGCTTAATATCTAGCTATACGATAGAGTAACCCAGAGGTGTAACCGTAGGCCCCACTTTGTGATTTGAACTGTATATTGGGTCTCCTGCAGGTTTTCTCACAGGCGATTCATTAGTCGTTTGGTAGGCAGACTGAAAGCATTTTTGTAAAGTCCTGTCCCCTCAGTACAGATTCACACGAGGCATGTAGTGAAGTCAAGGTCACTCTGGACCTGCACCTTTATTTTACAGCTCTGGAATGCTGCACTTGCCTGAGACCTGTCCTTATATACCTGTCTCTTGCAAGTGCACCCCTGGTGGTAAGGTATGCTGGTGGTTACAGGTCATATCTTATTACAGTCATGTATAGCATGTTAGGATACAGTTATATATAATAATGTAAGATACATGACATCACCTTCCCCCAAGGTCTTATTGTCTTTATAGGTTCAGTCTCTCAGGTGGTCTACGCTCTCGCGTGGAGCGTCTGAGTTGTGGTTCAGTTGTTTGCCTTCGTGTCTGTTTCTCTTTGGGTGTGGTTGCTGGTATCTTGCCTGGGCTGTCTGTTTCGATTGGTGTGATTGTTGTTGACTCGCCTGGGCTGTCTATTGGGATTGCCCTTTCCTCAGGTTGTTCCCTCTGTCTGTCCACTAGGTGTGGTGCGAGTTCCACATTGTAGTCTGCCTCTGGTTCCGCAGTGTTGTTGGTAAATTTGCTTTTGACTTGGTCTACATGCCTCCGGCAGGTTTTGCCATTGTCCATTTGTACTACCAGTAGCCTGTTTCCTTCCTTGCCCGTTACTGTCCCTGCAAGCCATTTGGGACCCCTGCCATAGTTTAGTACAAACACTTTGTCCCCGATCTCATTCCATCTCCCCCTCGAATTTCTGTCATGGTACCCAGTCAGCTTAAGGCGCTTTGCCGCAACGATTTCGTGCATGTCTGGGAGGATTAATGAGAGCCTGGTTTTTAAAGTCCTTTTCATCAACAGTTGCGCGGGGGGGATCCCACTCAGTGAGTGCGGACGAGATCTCTATGCCAACAGCAGTCGCGACAGGCGACCCTGCAGCGTGGGACCTTGGATTTTAAGCATGCTTTGTTTAATGATTTGCACTACTCTCTCCATCTGGCCGTTGGAGGCCGGCTTGAACGGTGCCGTCTTGACGTGAATTATGCCGTGGTCAATTATAAAGTCTTGGAATTCTGCGCTGGTGAAGCACGGACCATTGTCGCTGACCAATATGTCAGGGATTCCGTGCGTTGCAAACATGGTTGCGAGGCTCTCCACAGTGGTGGAGGTTGTGCTCGAGTTTAAAATGGTGCATTCGATCCACTTTGAAAATGCATCTACAACTACGAGGAACATTTTGCCCATGAATGGGCCCGCATAGTCTACGTGCACCCGCGACCACGGTTTGGTAGGCCAGGGCCAGGGGCTCAGTGGAGCCTCCCTGGGGGCATTGCTGAGTTGGGCACAAATGGTGCACCTTCGGACGCAGAGCTCCAAGTCCGCTTCAATACCAGGCCACCAGACATGGGATCTGGCTATGGCCTTCATGAGAACGATCCCCGGGTGCTCGCGGTGGAGCTCCCGGACAAATGCCTCTCTGCCTCGCAGAGGCATGACTACTCGGCTGCCCTACATCAGGCAGTCTGCTTGTAGTGATAGCTCATACATGCGCCTGTGAAAGGGTTTTAATTCCTCGGGGCAGGCATCGCGAGCCTCTGCCCAGTCACCGGTTAGGACACATCTTTTTACTAAGGATAACGTGGGGTCGCTGGCCGTCCAGGCTCTGATTTGGCGAGCCGTCATGGGCGAACCTGTGGACTCAAAGGCATTGATTGCCATGACTATCTCACAGTCCTGTTCGTCACACCCTTCCGTGGTCGCCAGGGGTAGCCTGCTGAGTGCGTCGGCACAGTTGTCTGTGCCTGGTCTGTGCCTTATGGTATAGTCGTAGGACGCCAGCATGAGTGCCCACCGTTGAATTCGCGCCGAGGCGTTGGTGTTTATTGCCTTGCTCTCGGATAGGAGGGATGTGAGGGGCTTGTGGTCAGTTTCTAACGCGAACTTGGCCCCGAAAAGGTATTGGTGCATCTTTTTGACACCGTACACGCACGCGAGCGCTTCTATCTCGACCATTCCGTACCCGCGCTCCGCCAGCGAAAGTGACCTGGAGGCATAAGCTATGGGTTGTAATTTGCCCGCACTATTGACATGTTGCAAAACACACCCGACCCCATACGCTGACGCATCGCATGTGAGAACTAGCTTTTTACCTGGGTCAAAGAAAGTCAAAACACTGTTGGAACACAGAAGGTTGCGTGCCTTATTGAAGGCGCATTCTTGGGCGTCCCCCCAAAACCAATCACACCCCTTCCTGAGTAGCATGTGGAGAGGCTCCAGCAGCGTGCTTAAGTTCTGCATAAAGTTCCCAAAGTAATTGAGTAGCCCGAGAAAGGCGCGTAGTTCTGAGACATTCTGGGGCCTGGGTGCCAGGCAAATTGCTTCTGTTTTGGACTCTGTTGGGCGGATTCCATCAGTGACAATCCTTCTGCCCAAAAATTCAATCTCGGGTGCGAGAAACAGGCACTTGGATTTCTTGACTCGTAGGCCTACCCGATCCAACCGCTTTAGTACTTCCTCCAAATTACGGAGATGGGAGTCGATGTCCCTGCCCGTGATAAGTATGTCGTCTTGAAATACAACCATCCCCGGGATGGACTTGAGCAGACTCTCCATGTTGAGCTGGAATATGGTAGCTGCTGACCTGATGCCGAATGGGCATCGATTGTACATGAAAAGTCCTCGATGTGTGTTGATGGTGGTGAGTAGCTTGGATTCCTCGGTCGATTCTTGCGTCATATACGCAGATGTGAGGTCTAATTTTGAGAAAAGTTTACCTCCAGCCAATGTGGCAAATAAGTCCTCCGCTCTGGGCAGCGGGTACTGGTCCTGTAGGGAGATTCTGTTTATGGTAGATTTGTAGTCCCCACAGATTCGTACGGATCCATCAGGCTTCATGACTGGGACGATGGGACTTGCCCAGTCGCTAAATTCCACAGGTGATATAATGCCTTCCCGCAGAAGCCTGTCTAGTTCGTGTTCAATCTTTTCCCCCATCACATAGGGTACAGCTCTGGCCTTGTGATGGACCGGTCTAGCATCCTGTGTGATGTAGATTTTGACATTGGCCCCTTTGAAAGTGCCCACACCTGGCTGAAAGAGATGTTCAAATCGCTTTATAACTGTTGAGCAGGAGGTCCGTTCCTCTAATGACATGGCATGGACATTATCCCATTTCCAGTTTAGTTTTGCCAGCCAGCTTCTCCCCAGCAGTGCTGGGGAGTCTCCGGGGACAATTCACAGGGGAAGTCAGTTCACTGTCCCTTGGTGCGTGACAGAGAGCATGGCGCTGCCGAGGACTGGTACGATTTCTTTGGTATAGGTCCTTAGTTTGGTGTCGACCCTTGTGAATTTTGGTCTGTCTCTTTTATGCGGCCACAGTTATTCAAATTGTTGAGCGCCCATGAGAGATCGACTCGCTCCCGTATCCAGCTCCATGTTGACAGATATCCCGTTGAGAAGGACCCTCATCATTATAGAAGGCGTCCTGTTGTAGGAGCAGTGGCCATTGATCGTGTTGACCCGCTGTACATCGGTGTCCCGGGTACTGTCCCCACCATCTTCTGGTCCGCTTTCCGACCCATCCGATTCGTATACCAGCCGAGCTGCCAAATGCCCTGTATATTCACAATTTCTGCAAACAGCCTGCTGAAATCGACATCCTCTTGACGAGTGCCCTCCCCCACATCTCCAGCACAGACCTGTTCCATTGTTCAAAGTGTTCCCAAAGAATGAGCTGCGTCTGGCTGATCTCTCTTGAGCTTCTCTCAGTTTGTATTTGATTGCTCACATTGTGGGTTGATGAGGTGTGAACGGCCGTTCCTGTGGCCCTTGATGGCTTCTGCCTGCTGTCGAGAGCCTGTTCTCCCGGTTTTGTCTATGTGTGGGGGTAGCAGCTTGTTTAGTGCTGTGAACTTCTTGTTCCGATATTTCTTTAATACCTGCATTGTAAATCAACCTCGTTTCTTCTTCCCCTATCAAGAATGTCTGTGCAACCAGTGCTGCTGCCTCTAAGGTCAGGTTCTTGGTCTCTATGAGCTTTCGGAATATGCCTGCGTGGCCTATTCCTTCAATGAAAAAGTCTCTCAGCATTTCTCTCCTCAGTTCATCGGAGAACTCACATAAATTAGCCAACCTCCGAAGTTCCGCCACAAAGTCGGGTATGCTCTGGCCCACACAGCGTCTGTAGTTGTAGAACCTGTGTCTGGACATGTGTATGCTGCTTGCTGGCTTCAGGTGGTCTCTTACCAGTTTGCTCAATTCTTCAAACGACTTGCTTGCTGGTTTCTCGGGTGCCAACAGATCCTTCATTAAAGCGTATGTTTTCGAGTCACAGCTGGTCAAGAGATGGGCTCTTCTCTTGTCTACCTTATCATCGCCTAACCAATCTTTGGTTACAAAGCTTTGCTGGAGCCTTTCTATAAAGTCCTCCCAATTGTCTCCCGCATTGTACTTTTCATCTGATCCGTTGTTCGCCATTCTGTGGATTCTGTAATCCCGTAACTCGTCGCCACTGTAAAGTCCTGTCCCCTCAGTACAGATTCACACGAGGCATGTAGTGAAGTCAAGGTCACTCTGGACCTGCACCTTTATTTCACAGCTCTGGAATACTGCACTTGTCTGAGACCTGTCCTTATATACCTGTCTCTTGCAAGTGCACCCCTGGTGGTAAGGTATGCTGGTGGTTACAGGTCATATCTTATTACAGTCCTGTATAGCATGTTAGGATACAGTTATATATAATAATGTAAGATACATGACAATTTTAATGAATTGTTATTTTGAATTCGATTTTAGTTGTTATATTGCTTCATTTTACAGACAGTAGGTAAAGAGAATGACAGTTATAAGTACATTTCACCTTAATTCAATTAACTTCAGCTCCCCAACAAGAAAAATAACAGAAACACTCCACACTGACCCTCTAACTGGGCTATAAAATATTGGGGTGGAAATTGCGGTCGGCGGCTTCCTTTGTACGAATGCCTCTGACCCTCCAAAAATCTACGAAAGTACCTGGTGGTCCCGAAGGAACATGAGATTCCGGTCATGGGCTTCATTCGCTGTGCAGTGCAGCGCACGGGGAGATGTCTTTTACATATGTACGTACAAGCTGGAGTCACGTGGGCCTGGGCCACCAATCACTATGCAGTATTCTCATTGATAACAACTCTGTTTGTACGAGTTCTCATTACTATCAGTGAAAAAACCTCCAAAAACAACAAAACACAGCATAACAAACAAATAAAACACTTCACGTATTTAAAATTAATTGAAATTAAATGCAATTAGATATTTTAGAAAAAAAATATCGATTTTGGAATTGTTTCAATAGGGTTAAAAATAAACTTTAATAGACAGGGTTTTTAATATAAAAATTAGTGTTTAAATTTAATTTTTATATGTTTTAAAAGTATTACGCTGGTAAAAGTAGACTATATCTGCCTTTGCCAGGCGTAAAAGTTTGAAGGACATTCGCTGGGCAAGAGTTGGGCAAATAGCCCAATCTCTTCTGTGCAGATGTCCTTCTCCAGGTGATGTGTAGGATCTGTACGGAGAAATCTCGACTGATTGGAAAAGCCAGTTCTCGGCCCATGCACATCGCGCACCAAGAGTCGGCTTTTGCGAGGTCTCGCCGGGTGCATACGCCCTTCGTATGGACCCAACAAGGCTGCAATTTCTGGCCCATTCTGTTTCCTTGGACAGAATTGTTGTCTGGAACCTGGCTAGCTATCTAAAGCTAGATTGGCTTTCTTCTTAACATAGAAACATAGAAACATAGAAACATAGAAACATAGAAAATAGGTGCAGGATTAGGCCATTCGGCCCTTCAAGCCTGCACCACCATTCAATAAGATCATGGCTGATCATTCACCTCAGTACCCCTTTCCAGCTCCATATCCCTTGATCCCTTTAGCCATAAGGGCCATGTCTAACTCCCTCTTGAATATATCCAATGACCTGGCATCAACATCTCTCTGCGGTAGGGAATTCCACAGGTTAACAACTCTCTGAGTAAAGAAGTTTCTCCTCATCTCAGTCCTAAATGGCTTACCCCTTATCCTTAGACTGTGTCCTCTGGTTCTGGACTTCCCCAACATCGAGAACATTCTTCCTGCATCTAACCTGTCCAGTCCCGTCAGAATTTTATATGTTCCTATGAGATCCCCTCTTATCCTGCTAAACTCCAGTGAATACAGGCCCAGTCGATCCAGTCTCTCCTCATATGTCAGTCCAGCCATCCCTGGAATCAGTCTGGTGAACCTTCGCTGCACTCCCTCAATAGCAAGAACGTCCTTCCTCAGATTAAGAGAACAAAACTGAACACAATATTCCAGGTGAGGCCTCACCAAGGCCCTGTACAACTGCAGTAAGACCTCCCTGCTCCTATACTCAAATCCTCAATCTATGAAGGCCAACATACCATTTGCCTTTTTCACCGCCTGCTGTACCTGCATGCCAAAGTTCAATGACTGATGTACCATGACACACAGGTCTCATTGCACCTCTCCTTTTCCTAATCTGCCGCCATTCAAATAATATTCTGCCTCCATGTTTTTGCCACCAAAGTGGATACTCTCACAGTTATCCACATTATACTGCATCTGCCATGTGTTTGCCCACTCACCTAACCTGTCCAAGTCACCCTGCAGCCTCTTAGCATCCTCCTCACAGCTCACACCGCTACCCAGCTTAGTGTCATCTACAAACTTGAAGATATTACACACAATTCCTTCATCTAAATCATTAATGTATATTGTAAAGAGGTGGTGTCCCAGCACTAAGCCCTGTGGCATCCCACTAGTCACTGTCGGACATTCTGAAAAGGACCCGTTTATCCCGACTCTCTGCTTCCCGTCTGCCAACCAGTTCTCTATCCACATCAGTACATTACCCCCAATATCATATGCTTTAATTTTGCATACCAATCTCTTGTATGGGACCTTGTCAAAAGCCTTTTGAAAGTCCAAATACACCACATCCACTTGTTCTCCCCTGTCCACTCTACTAGTTATATCCTCAAAAAATTCCAGAAGATTTGTCAAGCATGATGTCTCTTTCATAAATCCATGCTGACTTGGACTGATCCTGTCACTGTTTTCCAAATGCGCTGCTATTTCATCTTTAATAATTGATTCCAACATTTTCCCCACTACTGATGTCAGGCTAACCAGTCCATAATTCTCCATTTTCTCTCTCCTTCCTTTTTTAAAAAGAGGTGTTACATTAGCTACCCTCCAGTCCTTAGGAACTGATCCAGAGTCAATAGACTGTTGGAAAATGATCACCAATGCATCCACTATTTCTATGGCCACTTCCTTAAGTACTCTGGGATGTAGACTATCAGGCCCCGGGGATTTATCGGCCTTCAATCCCATCAATATCCCTAACACAATTTCACAACTAATAAGGATTTCCATCAGTTCCTCCTTCTCACTAGACCCTCGGTCCCCTAGTATTTCTGGAAGGTTATTTGTGTCTTCCTTCGTGAAGACAGAACCAAAGTATTTGTTCAACTGGTCTGCCATTTCTTTGTTCCCCATTATAAATTCATATGAATCTGACTGCGAGGGACCTATGTTTGTCTTCACTAATCGTTTTCTCTTCACATCTCTATAGAAGCTTTTGCAGTGAGTTTTTATGTTCCCAGCAAGCTTCCTCTCATACTCTATTTTCCCCCTCCTAATTAAGCCCTTTGTTCTCCTCTGCTGAATTCTAAATTTCTCCCAGTCCTCAGGTTTGCTGCTTTTTCTGGCCAATTTATTTGCCTCTTCCTTGGATTTAACACTATCCTTAATTTCCTTTTTTAGCCACGTTTGAGCCACATTCCCCGTTTTATTTTTATCCCAGACAGGGATGTACAATTGTTGAAGTTCATCCGTGTGATTTTTAAATGTTTGCCATTGCGTATCCACCGTCAACCCTTTAAGTATCATTCGCCAGTCTATTCTAGCCAATCACGTCTCATACCATCGAAGTTACCTTTCCTTAAGTTCAGGACCTTAGTCTCTGAATTAACTGTGTCACTCGCCAACTTAATAAGAATTCTACCATGTTATGGTCACTCTTACCCAAGGGGTCTCGCACAACAAGATTGCTAATTAGTCCTTTCTCATTACACATCACCAGTCTATGATGGAAACCCTCCAATTAGTTTCTCGACACAGTGATCTAGAAAACCATCCCTAATATACGCCAGCAAATCCTCCTCCACTGTATTGCTACCAGTTTGGTTAGTCCAATCTATATATAGATTAAAGTCGCATATACCTTTATTGCACGCATCTCTAATTTCTTGTTTGATGCTGTTCCCAACCTCACTACTACTGTTTGGTGGTCTGTACACAACTCCCACTAGCATTTCCTGCCCTTTGGTATTCCGCAGCTCCACCCATACAGATTCCACATCATCCAAGTTAATGTCCTTCCTTACTGTTGCATTAATTTCCTCTTTAACCAACAATGCTACCCCACCTCCTTTTCCTTTCTGTCTATCCTTCCTGAATGTTGAATACCCCTGGATGTTGAGTTCCCAGCCTTGGTCACCCTGGAGCCATGTCTCCGTAAACCCAATTGTATCATATTCGTTAATAGCTGCCTCCACAGTTAATTCTCCCACCTTATTATGAATACTCCTCACATTGAGGCACAGAGCCTTCAGGCTTGTCTTTTTAACAAACTTTGCCCCTTTAGAATTTTGCTGTAATGTGGCCCTTTTTGATTTTTGCCTTGGGTTTCTCTGCCCTCCACTTTTACTTTTCTTCTTTCTATCTTTTGCTTCTGCCCCCATTCTACTTCCCTCTGTCTCCCGGCATAGGTTCCCATCCCCCTGCCATATTAGTTTAACACCCCCCCC
Source organism: Pristiophorus japonicus (assembly GCF_044704955.1). Classification (NCBI taxonomy): domain Eukaryota; kingdom Metazoa; phylum Chordata; class Chondrichthyes; family Pristiophoridae; genus Pristiophorus; species Pristiophorus japonicus. Next base: position 201,444,261 of record NC_091979.1, on the reverse strand, counting down.
AACAGTACTCACAAACACTCCCCCTAGGACATTGGTTCCGGTCCTGCCCAAGTGCAGACCGTCCGGTTTGTACTGGTTCCACCTCCCCCAGAATCGGTTCCAATGTCCCAGGAATTTGAATCCCTCCCTTCTGCACCACTCGTCAAGACACGTATTCATCTGAGCTATCCTGCGATTCCTGCTCTGACTAGCACGTGGCACTGGTAGCAATCCTGAGATTACTAACTTTGAGGTCCTACTTTTTAATTTAACTCCTAGCTCCCTAAATTCGTCTCGTAGGACCTCATCCCGTTTTTTACATATATCGTTGCTCCTATATGCACCATGACAACTGGCTGTTCACCCTCCCCCTCCAAAATGTCCTGCAGCTGCTCCAAGACATCCTTGACCCGTGCACCAGGGAGGCAACATACCACCCTGGAGTCTCGGTTGCGGCCGCAGAAACGTCTATCTATTCTCCTTACAATAGAATCCCCTACCACTATAGTTCTCCCACTCTTTTTCTTGCCCTCCTGTGCAGCAGAGCCACCCATGGTGCCATAAATTTGGCTGCTGCTGCACTCCCCTGATCAGTCAGCCCCCCCAACAGTACCCAAAAATGGTGTATCTGTTTTGGAGGGGGATGGCCGCAGGTGACCCCTGCACTACCTTCCTTCCACTGCTCTTCCTGTTGGTCACCCATCCCCTATCTGTCTGTGTAACCTTTACCCGCGGTATGATCAACTCACTTAAAGAAGACCTGCCTCGACTTTACTTGGTATTGGAGTGATAGCAGTAACAGCTTGCATTTATATAGCACCTTAAATATAGTAAAACGTCCCAAGGCACGTCGCAGCAGTGTTATAAGGCAAAAATTGACACAAACCACATAAGGAAATATTAGGACAGGTGGCCAAAAGTTTGGTCGAAGAAGTAGGTTTTAAGAAGCGTCTTAAAGGAGGAGAGAAAAGTAGACCGGCGCTGTGGTTTAGTGAGGGAAATTCAGAGCTTATGGCCTAGGCAGCTGAAGGCACAGCCACCAATGGTGGGGCAATTAAAATCGGGGATGCACAAAAGGCCAGAATTGGAGGAGTGCAGAGATCTCTGAGGGTGGTATAGCCAGAGGAGGTTACAGAGATAGGGAAGGGAAAAGTCATGGAGCAATTTGGAAACAAAGATTAGAATTTTAAAATCAAAACGTTGCTGGACTGGGAGCCAATGTAGTTCAGCGAGCACAGTGCTGATGGGTGAACGGGGCTTGGTGTGAGTTGGGATATGGGCAGCAGAATTTTGGATGAGGCTGCCCAGGAGAGCATTGGGATAGTCGAGTCGAGTCTAGAGGTAATAAAGACATAATAAAGAACGAGGAGCGAATAGAACAAAGAAAAACAAAACTGATTTGCTAACAGGGCCAAAATCAAAGTGAGCATCATATCCCTGCTTAAATGATTGTGCTCCATTTTCTGCTATGATGACGAACCCCATTCTTTCACCTGCTCACTCGGGAGATGGTAATGCTCATACACTTTTTATTACAGTGCGACCGGTACCTGCTCGGTGGGTGAGAGGGAGCGGGGTTTGTGCAGGATGCAGGAAATTTCATTTGGAATTCCGACATTCAGTTAGACTTTCCTGAAGCGAGGATGCAGAATAGCCCCTGTGGGTCCTTATATACAACAATATGCCAGCTTCAAAACATCCCCAACCAGAGATGGCATACCTGAGTAATTTTCTACCGACTCTGTCTAAATCTTCTTGTCTGCTCTGTGGCGTTCCAGTAAAAAGCTAAGGGCTAGAACCTCCACTTTTTTTCCATGCTTAACGCCCACTTAACGCCCATTTTACAGCTGAAATGATGCATAACGCTCATATATCGCCCATTTTGGCACAAAATGGAAACTGACAGGCATTTTTCGGAAACTTATCGCCGAGCGTTACTTTCTCGATGTGATAACGCCGAGAAAAAATATTACCACCCGCCCACTTTTTGGGGGCGGAATCAGCAGAATGGGCGAATTCAACGGTCATAATATCGGCCAGCGTTACTTTCCGCACGGAATTAGCACCGAGATTCAATATTAACGCCCGGCCACTGTTTTTTGTCATAAAGAGCATATTTACCCAAACTAGCACTGTACCTTTATTGCACGCATCCCTAATTTTTTGCACCTTCTCCAGTACAATCACGTATTTTCTATAATACGGCGACCAGAACTGCACACAGTATTCCAGCTGTGGCCTTCCCAGACAATCAGGCTGATGCTGAAGCCATGCCCCCGCCCCCCTGTAGACTGCATGAAAGGGCCCATGATGGCATGATAGCTGCAAGAGCCTTACGTCATGAGCTCATCAATGATCGCTTTGCCTGAAAGAACGTTGGTGTTATTTACAAAGCTGACTCAGTGCTGGGTGTGCAGGTCATACATCAATGGTGGGCATCATCTTGGTGATAGTTAAAGTTTAAGTTGATTGAAGTTAAGTGTGATTATACCCTTTGATGTTAAGGAGTTACCGAAGTGTAATGGTGCAGCCATTGTGCGACAAGGTTTTGTTAAATAAAAAACATTTAAAGCGAACATTAGTCTGAAATCATCAGTATTTCTTTACAAACCAACCCTCCCCCCCCCCCCGACCCCACACCCGCTTCTCCTCCCCATCTCTACCCCTTCCGCTTCCCCTCCTGACTTCAAGTCGCCTGGCCGAGGAGCTCCTCAGGTGATGCTTCATTGGCGGTGGGAGGGGGGGGGGGTGACGGTCGAAGTGCTGCTTGGACAGATACGGGAGAGGACTGTCCTGAGGTGGGATTGTGCTCCGAGCCAGAAGCAAGATGTTGCTGCTGGCTCTCATGTGGTTGGCAATGGGGGTGCGGCACCTTGGGGTGCAGTGCGGCTCTCCAGGTCTCCGGGACCACTGGGAGCCCTCTGCCATCAGTGTTCCTGGCTAACAGCTCCAGGGCCTCCTCCATCCCTTCCATGCTATATCTTATTTATTGGACAAAACCTCGGTGCCAACTATATTCTTGGTGCTGAGTAGACTTTTTGCTACTGGTGAATCTCTGTCATGCCTCCCACAACAGCCAGACAAGCACACACCACAGTCACACAGGCTTTCCGTGTCTCTAAGCTCACTCTCTGTCTCCTCTTCTGCCCATGTCATGATGACCCTTGACCTCCTGAATCGCGGGAATTGAGCGTTGCCATGCCGTTGCTAAGGACGGCCACAATTTACGACAGAAGGTCAAAAAAATTTAACCCTACCGCTCATTTGATGTCGCTCGCAGTAACGGCCATTTTCAAAAATGGAAACTAGGTATTTTGAGAATGGGCAAGAAGCCGGCGATCTGAAAACCCTTTTTTACGCCCGTGCCGGAAATAACGCCCATTTTTGGGCGCTAAGCACAAAAGTGGAGGATCTAGCCCTAAGTGGTTGTATTAATAAATTCTTGCGTCATTAGGCCAGATCTCGATTAACTTACCGTAGCTTCCTGCGTGTAAATCAAAACCGTAACGGTGATGTCAGGAGGGAGCGGAGCAGTTTGATCAGGAAGAATAGACTTGCATTTATACAGCACCTCTCACAACCTCACGCCATCTCAAAGAATTTTTGCAGTGTAGTCACTGTTGTAATGTATAAAACACGATAGCCAATTTGCGTGCAGCAAAATCCCACAAACAGTAATGCAATAATGATCAGACCACCTGTTTTAATGATGTTGGTTGAGGGATAAATATTGGCGAGGACACCCAGAAGAAGTCTCCTGCTTTTCTTTTGTGCCCTGAGATGTTTTACATCCATCTATAAGGGCAAATAGAGGCTTGGCTTATTCTCTGATCCGAAAGACAGCACCTCTGACAGTGTAACATTCCCTCAGTACTGCTCTGGAATTGTCAGCCTGGATTATGGGTTTAAGGATCTGGGGTGGGACTATGAACCCACAACCTACTGACTTAGAGGCAAGAGTGCTACCCACTAAGCCATGGCTGACACTGATTTTCTGTTATTGCTTTATAGAGGCTGTTCTCATAACTAAACTTACTTTCTTCTTTCTGGCCAGGTACCGTCCTATCATATATACCAAAGCCAACAATGCTCCATGCTCTGTTTCAGCCCTACCATCTTTAGTGCTCTTAATAGAGGGAAAAGAGGGACCTAAAACTGAACTCTCACAGTTTGGGCTAGGGTCTGGATTCTCCTCATTGTGGTGGTATCGCAGTGGGTGTGGGTCACCTGCCCAGTATCCTGACACTGCCATGACAACGAGGAACCCTCCACTGCACCATTTGCCCGCTGCTGCCTCAACACCCATTGCCACCTATCCTGTTATTCTGCAGATGCACAAAGGGCCAGAATTAGAGGAGCTTGAAGGGTGAAGGGGTGGAGGAAGTATCAGGCCTTTAGTGTAGTAAACCACCCCAACAGGAGTGTTATCAAACAAAATCTGACACCGAGCCAAATAAGGAGATATTAGGACTAGCGACCAAAAGCTTGGTCAAAGAGGTAGGCTTAAGGAGAATCTTAAAGGAGAGGTAGAGAGGCAGAGAGATTTCAGGAGGGAATTCAAGGGCTTCGTGCAATGAAGAAGCTTTGCAGATCGCTGAGATATCTATTATTCTTGCAATGGTCCTGGCACCGAAAGGGTCCACAGCAAACTCTACTTCCCATGTCCTTGTCTGTTTGTCTGACAGGATGCAAGTCTGAGAGGAAGTCAGGGAGCACGGAGGGGGAAGGGGAAGAGGAGATCCCCATCCCTTGCAATATTAAAAGACTTAGCTTAAAACCCAATAGGTCTTTAAATAAGTAACCTTTTAGAATGCATAGAATCTGTCTAAAACTGTTTGGAAGCCATAAATGGAATGAGATTTCATACAAGCTTTTTGTTATATAAAGCATTTGGCCAACAGAGTCTCTCTCGTCAGTGGGGGAGTCAAAACCACCTTTAAAAATCTAAATTACACCATTCCTAAAAGCAATTAAAAATGTATAGGGTTGGAAAGGTTTGCATAGCAATGAATAAAATCTGTGGGGACCTCATTAACACTCTAGGAAGTGGCCATTATTTGAACTCAAGCTGGCAAATAATTTTATAAGCCAATCGGCTACAAATAGCCTTTTTGTTCCATGAGAGGATCTAACTCGCCTAGAACGTCTTTTTCATAAAACTATTTGGATTGAAACATTTCATCTCTTTTAATACAGTCATAATTTACACCAAGCCCTAGTTACCTTAGTTTTTTTTGCTTCAATGTCTCATTTGGAAAGGTAGTGTGTAATTGAATCATATAGATCAGAAGGTTCCAGCTTTAGTTCTCAGCCCGTGCCAAGTTAGCAAACCTCAGTCAGTGTGGCAGTACGAGTACAACAATGCTATTGTTGGGAAGGTAGCATGTTCGAGCTCCGTTCTAAGACTTAAATACATAATCCATGCTGACACACCCAGTGCAGTACTGAGGGAACACTACACTATCGGAGGTGCTGTCTTTTGGATGAGATATTAAACTGATACTGCCTGGTCAAGTGGAAGTTAAATGAGTAAGAAAGGGAAGATAGACTATGAAAGTAAACTAGCACAAAATATAAAAACAGATGGCAAGAGATTCTATAGGTATATAAAAAGGAAAAAGTGGCTAAAGTAAATGTTGGTCCCTTTGAGGATGAGACCGGGGAATTAGTAATGGGGAACATGGAGATAGCAGAATATTTTGTATCAGTCTTATGGTAGAGGACACAAACAATATCCCAACAGCAGATAGTCAAGGGGCTATAGGGGGGGAGGAACTTAACACAATCACAATCACTAAAGAGGTGGGACTCAGTAAGATAATGGGACTAAAGGCAGATAAATCCCCTGGACCTGATGGCTTGCATCCGAGGGTCTTAAGAGAAGTAGCGGCTGGGATAATGGTTGCATTGGTTGTAATTTACCAAAATTCCCTGGATTCTGGGGAGGTCCCAGCAGATTGGAAAAATGCAAATGTAATGCCCCTACTTAAAAAAGGAGGCAGACAAAAAGCAGGAAATTATAGACAGGCCCAGCTCTGATGCCACCCATTACCTTCCTGCACCTTACCGTCTCGGCTCAGACAAGAAGAAGGACCAGAGCAGGTGAGGAATCAGAAGTCACCTTTCCTGCACGGAGGTGTACCTCAGCACGAGTCAGTGCTTCCAAGCGACATTTGTAAAGTGGTGTGTTGTGCCCTCCTGTTAATGCTGTATCCTTCTGCAGTTACTATCGTCATAACTACACAGTGCCAAATATAAATTCTACAGGTGAGAAACTAATCTCCCCCCTGCTGCACTCCATATCACAGCTTTCCAAGACTAGATTGAATGGTAACAAAGAGTGGCATTTTTCAATCAAACCTATTAGATATAACAGCAAATGACTGTGCTTGAGAGTAAGATAAAAATGGTAATTGAATCTCTCAGTCTAGACACAGTCTATAAAGTACTCGAGGTATGTCTTAACAGGCTAAAATGCCATTTGGATCCTGTGATTAAATTATTGCCTCTTACGCATCTCATGGTTAGATATCTTGAGTGCACTCTATTGTAGAAAGCAGTAAATAATTGTTGTGAAGAGTAACGTAAGAATATCAGTTGCAGGATATGGTACTTCGGTGTTTGATTACTTTACAAATTGATGTAAGGGAATTAGCTCTGCTAAGCAGAAACACCAGGTAAACTCAACATCTTGCAAGTAACAACAATGTGCATATTTGGCAGGGCAATAACTTACAAAGGGCTAGTAATTCGGTATTGTTATATATGTATACTTGTATTTACTCTGTACAGCCACCAGAGGGCTCATCCCCTGGAGTGCCAAGAGATCCCATAATCCCTTGGGAGCACAGGTAATTAAGGAGGCTTCACAGGTTGGAGAGGCACTCTGGAGACCTGCAATAAAAGACTATGGTCACACTTCACTTTAGGCTCACAGTGTTCAGTCTGACTCTTTCTCCATACACAACACCTGGCGATGTGATACAGATAGCGAACACAAAGATGTAAAGAACAGTGGGCAGACTGGAGAAATTCTTGGAGGGAGATAATTGGGAAACTTTTGTGGAGTGACTCGACCAATACTTTGTGGCCAACGAGCTAGATGGGGAAGAGAGCACTGGCAAATGAAGGGCGATCCTCCTCACCGTCTGTGGGGCACCAACGTATGGCCTCAGGAAGAATCTGCTCACTCCAGCGAAACCCACAGAGAAATCGTACAACGATTTGTACACACTGGTCCAAGAGCATTTGAACCAGAAGGAAAGCATTCTGATGGCGAGATACCGGTTCTACATCTACAAACGGTCTGAAGGCCAGGAAATGACGAGTTATGTTGCCGAGCTAAGACGCCTTGCAGGACATTGCGAATTTGAAGGACATTTGGAGCACATGCTCAAAGACTTTTTCGTACTTGGCATTAGCCACGAAACCATACTTTGCAAACTTTTGACTGTAGAGACCCCAACCTTGAGTGCGCCCATAGTGATAGCCCAGGCGTTCATTGCCACCAGTGACAATACTAAGCAAATCTCTCAGCACTCAAGTGCTGCTACAAGTACTGTGAACAAAGTGATGTTGTTTTTGAATCGTAACGCAAATGGCAGGTTACACATATCTGCAGCTACACGTCCGCAGATGTCTCAGAGTCCACCAGCAAGGGTGATGAATGCAGGGCCATTAACACCTTGTTGGCGTGGTGGGGGTGATCATCGTTTCCATTCATGCCGATTCAAAGAGTATGTTTGCAAGGGCTGTGGAACAATGGGACACCTCCAACCAGTGTGCAGACCGGCTGCAAAGCCTGTTAAACCTGCAAACCATCACGTTGCAGAGGAGGACAGATCCACGGAGGATCACGACGAACCAGAGCCTCAGATAGAGGAGGCAGAGGTACATGGGGTGCACACATTCATCATGAATTGTCCCCCAATAATGCTGAATGTTGAACTAAATGGACTCCCGGTGTCAATGGAGCTGGACACGGGCGCGAGCCAGTCCATCCTGGGCAAAAAGACTTTTGAAAGGTTGTGGTGCAACAAGGCCTTAAGGCCAGTCTTAACTCCAGTTCGCATGCGACTAAGAACTTACACTAAAGAACTGATTCCTGTAATCGGCAGTGCTACTGTAAAGGTCTCCTACGATGGAGCGGTGCACAAGCTACCACTCTGGGTGGTACTGGGCGATGGTCCCACGCTGCTCGGCAGGAGCTGGCTGGGAAAGATATGCTGGAACTGGGACGACGTCCGAGCACTATCGCCCACTGACGACACTTCGTGTGCCCAGGTCTTAAACAACTTTCCTTCGCTGTTTGAACCAGGCATCGGGAAATTCCAAGGAGCAAAAGTGCAGATCCACCTAATTCCAGGGGTGTGACCCATCCATCACAAGGCGAGAGCAGTACCGTACATGATGAGAGAAAGGGTAGAGATCAAGCTAGACTGGCTGCAAAGAGAGGGCATCATTTCCCCGATCAAGTTCAATGAGTGGGCCAGTCCTATCGTCCCATTCTTCAAGGGAGACGGCACCGTCAGAATCTGTGGCGATTACAAAGTAACTATCAATCGTTTCTCCCTGCAGGACCAATACCCACTACCAAAGACCGACGACCTCTTTGCAACGCTGGCGGGAGGAAAGATGTTCACGAAGCTGGATCTGACTTCAGCCTACATGCGCAGGAACTAGAGGAATCATCGAAGGCCCTCACCTGCATCAGCACGCACAAAGGTCTTTTTGTTTATAATAGATGCCCGTTTGGAATCCAATCGGCGGCAGCGATAATTCAGAGAAACATGGAAAGCTTACTTAAGTCAGTCCCGTACAACATGGTCTTCTAGGACGACATCTTGGTCACAGGTCGGAACACAGTCGAGCATCTGCAGCACCTGGAGGAGGTTCTCAGTCAGCTCAACCGCGTGGGGCTCAGGTTAAAATGCTCGAAGTGCATTTTCCTGGCGCCTGAAGTTGAGTTCCTGGGAAGGAAGATTGCAGCGGACGGCATCAGGCCCACCAACGTGAAGACATAGGCAATCGAGAACACCACGAGGCCACAGAACGTGACGGAGCTGCGGTCGTTTCTGGGACTCTTGAACTACTTTGGTAACTTCTTACCGGGTCTCAGCACACTGTTAGAACAACTGCATGTTTGACTACGAAAAGGGGACTAATGGGTTTGCGGCAAAAGCCAAGAAAATGCCTTTGTAAAAGCGAGAAAATTGTTATGCTCAAACAAATTGCTTGGGTTGTATGATCCATGTAAGCGTTTGGTACTAGCATGTGATGCGTCGTCATATGGCGCCTGGTGTGTATTGCAACAAGCTAATGATTTTGGAAAACTGCAACTGTGTTTAGTCTGACTCTTTCTCCATACACAAAAGGTATCGTCCATTTTGAGGCATTAATTCTGTCAGGCGGTAACTGTAGCGTCCCTTGAAAGTTTGCGCTGCCTGCCGCAAAATTAGGTTTCTGTGTCCCAAGAGGGAAAGGGAGCACTAAATCAGTCGTTGCACAATTCTCTTAGGGCAGTGGTACTTGCTCCTTCACTACTGTACCAGGCATGGTCTTTATTGGTGAAGATACCATAAAAGTTCAGGTGCAGTTCAGCAGTCATGTCCTGGCCAATCAACAACGCTTACCTTTTTCTTCCCTACTCAGCTTGACCCCTCCTCGCACTACCGTTTCACAATTGATATGCATTCCCAACACTTCAGCCTCATCTTTCAGCTTGGGTGGTTGTCACCCAATTCCACCTTTCACACAGCCACTCTACGTAGCCATGCAGATTCAAATGGAGATCTGCACACTTCCATACAGTAGCATCTATTCAACGATGAAAGGCACATGTGGCACATGATGAGCTGCACACTCACTAACACTTTCTTGTGTTTGTGATTGCAGTCGAAACTAGCACACAACTGACACGAACAGAGGCGCACCGGAGGATGGGAGCCTGACATCCCGGACCTCACGGAGGTGGAGGAGTGAGTGTCCGCCCTCATTGGCACACCAGTTGGTGCAGTACCGGTCGGCGAAGCCGAGCCCCCTGGGACCAGTGACGGTGTGTTAATGCCCTTTGCGTTTTATGTGAGACCCTTTACCCTTACCAACTTTACATATAAATATCCAATGCCACCGCCTTCTTCCCTTCCTGCCCCCTCCCCACTGCTGACCACAGTTCTGTTGCTTTGTGCTTACAGATGATGAGCCAGAAGCGCAGCAGCCTGCCTGTGAGCCATCCACGTCAAACGTCGGCGGAGAGGAGGTCTTGTGACAGAGAGGGACCCTACATCAGCTGCACCGATTGGGGTCACCACCTCGGTGGAAGACACGCCATTCCTAGGCTTTGAAGAGCCTGAGGCTCCTGGTCCCAGTGGCCCAAAGCAATGCCCAGCGCAAGGGCAGAGACACTCAGATGTGGACCTGGACTTGGAGGCTATGTCAAGAGAGTCCATGGTAATGAACTGCGAGTTTATGGGTGCATTGGAAAGGGTCCCGCAGAGCATGGCTGCACTTGCTCTGAGGTTGGGGGAGGCCACTTCAAGCGTTGCCTGCGTCTCTCAGCAGCCCATTGGCTCCAGAGGGAGATGGGCTCAATGAGTGACAGTAAAGTCCCAGAGGTGATGGCGCATGCCATGATTGACGTGGCAGCAGCTATCACATCACAGGCTGAAGCCACGCAAGGACTGTGTGATGTGATGCAGTCACTGGTTGTGTCATCAACTCTCAAACTGCTGCGTTTCAGATTCAGTGTGCTGTGAGTCCGTCTTAGATTGATGCCATGCAAACATTGACTGTTGCCATCCTCTCTGTGTTCCCCACAGTCCAACGGGGAAGTGACAGTGCTGAAGCAGGTCAGCAATCTGTGCTCCCACAGACACAGCAGCCTTCAAGCAGCCTTACTGCAGGCACTGCGGCCACATTAAGGAGGAGCAGTAGTCGTGGGAAGGGGTTAAGGAAAGGGGTGGAAAATCACTGAGTAAGTCTCAATAACGGCTTTGGCCACCATGGATAGATGTCCTCATCCTTTAAATATCATTGTAAATATCTCATTGCTGTTGTTTGACGCGTGCTATTGGTGTATGGGTCTGGGCTAAATATGGCACCTGGAAGCTGATGTAAATTACAAATGGCAGGGGCATTTGTACACATATTGCTGAAGTTGATTATATGTTATGCTGTTTCAAGGGGCATTAGTTAAATTTTTTATTCATTGCTGGTGAGGTGTTTTTGGTGTGCTGTTTGAGGTGAGACTTTTGATGCAGTTAATAAAATATTCATTTGACCATTTGCGTTCCCGTGTTGTGTATTAATGTGGAATTTCACCGAGATGTTATGAGCACATTATCATAGCACATAGTCCGGGCAATATCAGCTGCATCTGTCAGCTTCTTCCATTCAAGAGAAGTGATGTATTATGAGCCGCTGACGTGTGGCCCTTGCACCGGCAGCATTGCCACGGTGCCTCTTCCATGGCTGCTGCTCCTCCTCCTCATGTGGCTAGCCATTCGGGGCCTTGGCAGGCTCCTCTTCCTCGTCCTCCTCCTCCTCCTGAGGTGGGGCTACAATCCCCACAGGCAGTGCCTGGGCCCTCATTATGGCTACGTTGTGCAGCAAGAAGCACAGTACAATAAATAGCAACACCTATTGGGGGCAGTCTTGAAGGCTGCCTCCAGAGCATTGGAAATGTTGCTTCAGCTCCCCTATTGTCTGCTCGATTATGTTGTGGGTAGCCACATGGCAGTCATTGTAGCGATGCTCCACTTAGATGGTGGGGTTGCGGAGGGGAGTCATCAGCCAGGTGGCTAGGCTATATCCTTTGTTCCTGAGCAGCCAGCGGCACCCTTCCCATGATGGCTCAAACATTCGTGGCACTTTGCTCTCACACAGGATGAATGCATCATGTGCGCTGCCAGGATAGCGGGCATTCACTGCGTGGATGCGCTGCGTGTGGTCACACAGCAGGTGCACATTCAGGGAGTGGTATTCCTTTTGGTTTCAGAAGACCTTGGCATTCTGGAATGGTGCTCGCAAGGCCACATGTGTGCAATCAATGGCTCCTTGAACGATCAGGAAGCTCGCTATCCTGGCAAAGCCACGTCAGCTCATCCTGTTTATCCCTGCTCATTGGGAACATTGTGAACTCCATTCTCCTTCTGTACAGAGCCTGTGTCACCTGTGTCATGTCGTAGATGCAGCGATGTGCAGCAAATTGTGAGATGCTGCATATGTCTCCTGATGCAGCCTGGAAGGAGCCGAAGGCATAGAAGGTCAGCGCCACCGTGATCTTCACTGCGACAGGCAGCTCAGTCCTGGTGCCAATGTCAGGCTGCAGGAGATGGCATATCTCAGTCAGAACCTCCTTTCGGAAGAGCTGCCTTCTGACACAGTGTGCCCCTGACATGTCCAGGTATGAGTGATGCTCCCGGTAAAACCCTGAGGGGGTAAGACCTCCTGTCCCAATGTCTATGGGATCTTCTCAGTCATGGGCCGAAATGGCCAACAGCCCTTCTATCTTGATGCCGCCTAGCAAGAGCACGCAGAAGATGATGCTGGCATGCTAGTAAGGTACCCATTTAACTCTCGAACTCAAATTGCTAGGAACCTGTAAGGTCAGATAAATCTGCTGCTGCAAAATAAGAGGTTCACGCACCGTGCTCTGTCGAAACGTTGCACTCGATGTGACCTCCGATTAATCCGATTGCTCCTCCCTTCAAATAACGTCCAGGTATCGCCTAAAGTAGGTGGGACTGCTTGGTTTCTCCAACGTGTTCAGTGGCGGACAATAAATGAGGCAGAGACATCTAATTTTGCGAGTGGGGCACTAGCGGGTCATTGCATGCGTACTGACGTCATGATCTGACTGAAGTTAGACGGCGAGGTGGTACCGTTTTGCGCCGCCGGTAAACCTGAACCAAATTTCCCAGGGAGTCGCTACAATCTGCACACCATTAACGCCATTCTGGGGTGCTAAATGAGGCACCACACAACCAAATTTCTCGCCCAATGTGTTTACCCCTCTATCTCCAACCCCTCAGTGTGTTTACCCCTTACTAAATGTTCTAGGGTACGGTAGTACAGTGGTTATGTTACTTATGAGTTCAAATCCCACCACGGCAACTGGGGAATTTAAATTCAATTAATTAAGCCACCAAATCGCTACAAAGACGTATATCTAGAATAAAACCGGACAGACCACCCGGCATCGACCAAGGCACATCCAGCCAAGTCAACCCTGCAAAGTTTTCCTCCATAACATCTGGGGACTTGTGCCAAAATTGGGAGAGCTATCCCACAGACTAGTCAAGCAACAGCCTGACATTGTCATGCTCACAGAATCATACCTTTCAACAACATCCCAGACTCCTCCATCCCACTGGAGGACAGACCCACCAGAGGTGGTGGCACAGTGGAGGGAATGGTCCTGAGAGTCATCAACATTGAAGTCGCATGGCATCAGGTCAAAAATGGAACCGCCTGCTGATGACCACCTAACCCACTCCATCAGCTGATGAATCAGTACATTTCCATGCTGAACACCACTTGGAAGAAAAACTGAGGGTAGCAAGGGCACTGAATGCTTCAGTGTGTTTACCCCTCTATCTCTAATCCTCCTGTGTTTACCCTTCTATCATTTACCCTTCAAGCTGTATACCTATTCCATGCTGGCTAGAGAGAACTCCTATGAAGCAAGTGTTCTGAGGACATATAACTAACTAACAGATGTGGTGTTGCCCATCATCTTGTATAGTAAACCCTGGTTCGGCTCACGAGCTTTGCATTTGAAGTTGTGGATAAAACGGGCTAGTGTTGCAGGAAACACTAGACTATAGCAGTGTATTTCATTGGTAGGAGCATCATTGAATGAAGTTATGAAGTATCATGACTGCATCTCTGTGTAATGCAAAAGTTTAGGTATAGTTGAAGCATCCCTCACATTGTTGGCAAAAACCCTGGAGGACCAATGTTGCCTTGCAGAGGTTGCATAGCCTTGGAATTAGCTGTACTTTCTTATCAAGTGCTGGTTCCTAAAAGAGCAGAGATTAATGCTCATCATAAGAACATAAGAACATAAGAAATAGGAACAGGAGTAGACCATAAGAAATAGGAACAGGAGTAGACCATATAGCCCCTCAAGCCTGCTCCACCATTCAATAAGATCATGGCTGATCTGATCATGGACTCAGCTCCACTTCCCCGCCCGCTCCCCATAACTCCTTATCCCCTTATCGTTTGAGAAACTGTCTATTTCTGTCTTAACTTGATTCAATGTCCCAGCTTCCACAGCTCTCTGAGGCAGCGAATTCCACAGATTCACAACCCTCTGAGAGAAGAAATTTCTCCTCATCTCTGTTTTAAATGGGCGGCCCCTTATTCTAAGATCATGCCCTCTAGTTCTAGTCTCCCCCATCAGTGGAAACATCCTCTCTGAATCCACCTTGTCAAGCCCCCTCATAATCTTATACATTTCAATAAGATCATCTCTCATTCTTCTGAATTCCAATGAGTAGAGGCTCAATCTACTCAACCTTTCCTCATAATTCAACCCCCTCATCCGCGGAATCAACCTAATGCACCTTCTCTGAACTGCCTCCAAAGCAAGTATATCCTTTCGTAAATATGGAAACCAAAATATGCTCGCATGTAGCAAGACTTCCCTGCTTTTATACTCCATTCCCTTTGCAATAAAGGCCAAGATACCATTGGCCTTCCTGATTACTTACTGTACCTGCATACTATCCTTTTGTGTTTCATGCACAAGTACCCCCAGGTCCCGCTGAACTTTGTAATCTTTCTCCATTTAAATAACTTGCTCTTTGATTTTTTTCTGCCAAAGTGCATGACCTCATGCTTTCAAACATTATACGCCATCTGAAAAATTTTTGCCCACTCACTTAGCCTGTCTATGTCCTTTTGCAGACCTTTTGAGTCCTCCTCACACATTGCTTTCCCTCCCATCTTTGTATCACCAGCAAACTTGGCTACATTATACTCAGTCCATTCTTCCAAGTCGTTGATATGGATTGTAAATAGTTGGCGTCCCAGCACTGATCCCTGCGGCATCTCACTAGTTACTGGTTGCCAACCAGAGAATGAACCATTTATCCCGACTCTATCTGTTAGTTAGCCAATCCTCTATCCATGCTAATATATTACCCCCAACCCCGTGAACTTTTATCTTGTGCAGTAACCTTTTATGTGGCACTTTGTCAAATGCCTTCTGGAAGTCCAAATACACCACATCCACTGGTTCCCCTTTATCCACCCGTTTCTGCAGGAATAGTGTTAACAACTCTGGCTGGATGTATTCCTGGAGGTTTCATCGCATGACCTCCCATTTTATGTCCAACTGCCCTGTCCAGTCTAAACAGCCTTTGTTTCCCCATTTCTGATAACTAATAAACAAAAATGTTCAAAGAAAATGAAATAAGCTTATGCTCCTCTGATTTTTCTCCTGGGTTGTTTGCATCAGTATCCAGATTAGTCCTGAATTCCGAGAGGCTCCAGGTCAATCCTGGAGGGTTGGTAGAAAGTCCATTTTGTTCCACTTCTGCATTTTTGACATCGAGATATTTAGTTGGATGAACTTTCAGCAGCAGCAAAGCAAACCCCACTGAATTTTAGTTACAATCTCACCCCCGTCAGAAGCTGAACTCAGGAAAACTGTGGATTCCTTATTTCAGCTTTTGTCCGGCAAGTGGAAGGGAAGGGGCAAATAGTTTCTAGCAGGGCAATTAGGGAACTTCCTGTCCTCCCAGCCCAGGGATTGTCGATGGCATTTATTGCGTAGATTGGTGTTGAAACACAAAATGTCATCTCTCTAAAGGCCCAGACTCTCTGTGGGGTTTGATTCCATGGCCAGCAATACCCTACTCAGTGACCACCGCATCAACCCATAGAGTGAGTGGTAGCAGGAGGGCATTCAGTCACAGAGGAGGTAATCGGAGCCAAATCCAATCCTGGTGCTCCTCCTCAGATTTGCACATTTTCAAGCAGCAGTGACTGGGAAGCGATCTCGAGCAGGAAACATGGCTGATTCTCTTCTATCTCCCCCACCTCACCGCCCTGCCCCCTCACTGGGCAGGAATACTATGGCAATTGTAGCCCATTCAGTCAGGGTCAGTTAGGTGAACACACATCAGGAATCAAACCTAGGAGGGCCACTGCACTGTCGGAGGTGTTGTCTTTCGGATGAGACATTAAACCGAGGCCACATCTGCCCTCTCAGGTGGACGTGAAAGATCCCACAACACTATTTTAAAGAGCAGGGAATTTCTCCCCGGTGTCCTGGCCAATATTTATCCCTCAACCAACATCAAACCAACAGGAAATTAACGCAATAGTAAGGAAGGACATTCGCTTGGATGATGTGGAATCGGTATGGGAGGAGCTACGGAATACCAAAGGGCAGAAAACGCTAGTGGGAGTTGAGTAGACCACCAAACAGTAGTAGTGAGGTTGGGGACAGCATCAAACAAGAAATTAGGGATGTGTGCAATAAAGGTACAGCAGTTATCATGGGCGACTTTAATCTACATATTGATTGGGCTAACCAAACTGGTAGCAATGCGCGGAAGATTTCCTGGCGTGTATTAGGGACGGTTTTCTAGACCAATATGTCGAGGAACCAACTAGAGGGCTGGCCATCCTAGACTGGGTGATGTGTAATGAGAAAGGACTAATTAGCAATCTTGTTGTGCGAGGCCCTTTGGGGAAGAGTGATCATAATATCGGAGGAATTCTTTATTAGGATGGAGAGTGACACAGTTAATTCAGAGACTAGGGTCCTGAACTTAAGGAAGAGTAACTTCGATGGTATGAGACATGAATTAGATAGAAGACTGGTGAGTGATAATTAAAGGGTTGACGGTGGATAGGTAATGGCAAACATTTAAAGATCACATGGATGAACTTCAACAATTGTACATCTCTGTCTGGCGTAAAAATAAAACGGGGAAGGTGGCTCAACCGTGGCTAACAAGGGAAATTAAGGATAGTGTTAAATCCAAGGAAGAGGCATATAAATTGGCCAGAAAAAGCAGCAAACCTGAGGACTGGGAGAATTTTATAATACAGCAGAGGAGGACAATGGGTTTAATTAGGACGGGGAAAAGAGAGAATGAGAGTAAGCTTGCTGGGAACATAAAAATTGACTGCAAAAGCTTCTATAGCTATGTGAAGAGAAAAAGATTAGTGAAGATAAATGTAGGTCCCCTGCAGTCAGATTCAGGTAAATTTATAATGGGGAACAAAGAAATGGTGGACCAGTTAAACAAATATTTTGGTTCTGTCTTCACGAAGGAAGACACAAATAAGGTTCCGGAAATACTAGGGGACCGAGGGTCTAGTGAGAAGGAGGAACTGAAGTAAATCCTTATTAGGCGGGAAATTGTGTTCGGGAAATTGATGGGATTGAAGGCCGATAAATCCCCGGGGTCGGATAGTCTGTATCCCAGTGTATTTAAGTAAGTAGCCCAAGAAATAGCGGATGCATTGGTGATCATTTTCCAACAGTCTATCGACTCTGGATCAGTTCCTATGGACTGGAGGGTAGCTAATGCAACACCACTTTTTAAGAATGGAGGGAGAGAGAAAACGGGTAATTATAGACTGGTTAGCCTGACATCAGTAGTGGGGAAAATGTTGGAATCAATTATTAAAGATGAAATAGCAGCGCATTTGGAAAGCAGTGACAGGATTGGTCCAAGTCAGCATGGATTTATGAAAGTGAAATCATGCTTGACAAATAATCGAGAATTTTTTGAGGATGTAACTCGCAGAGTGGACAAGGGAGAACCGATGGATGTGGTGTATTTGGACTTTCAAAAGGCTTTTGACAAGGTCCCACACAAGAGATTGGAGTGCAAAATTAAAGAGCATGGTATTGGGGGTAATGTACTGACATTTATGGAACTGGTTGGCAGACAGGAAAGAGAGTCGGGATAAACGGGTCCTTTTCAGAATGGCAGGCAGTGACTAGTGGGGTGCCGCAGGGCTCAGTGCTGGGACCCCATCTATTTACAATGTACATTAATGATTTAGATGAAGGAATTGAGTGTAATATCTCCAAGTTTGCAGATGACACAAAGCTGGGTGGCAGTGTGAGCTGTGAGGAGGATGCCAAGAGGCTGCAGGGTGATTTGGACAGGTTAGGTGAGTGGGTAAATGCATGGCAGATGTAGTATAATGTGGATAAATGTGAGGTTATCCACTTTGGTGGCAAAAATACGAAGGCAGAATATTATCTGAATGGCAGCAGATTAGGAAAAGGTGAGGTGCAACGAGACCTGGGTGTCATGGTACATCAGTCATTGAAAGTTGGCATGCAGGTACAGCAGGCGGTGAAGGTGGCAAATGGTATGTTGGCCTTCATAGCTAGGGGATTTGATTATAGGGGCAGGGAGGTCTTACTGCAGTTGTACAGGGCCTTGGTGAGGCCGCACCTGGAAAATTGTGTTCAGTTTTGGTCTCCTAATCTGAGGAAGGACGTTCTTGCTATTGAGGGAGTGCAGCAAAGGTTCACCAAACTGATTCCCGGGATGGCAGGATTGATTTATGAGGAGAGACTAGAACGACTGTGCCTGTATTCACTGGAGTTTAGAAGGATGAGGGGGGATCTCATAGAAACATATAAAATTCTGACGGGACTGGACAGGTTAGGTGCAGGAAGAATGTTCCCGATGTTGGGGAAGTCCAGAACCAGGGGACATAGCCCAAGGATAAGGGGTAAGCCATTTAGGTCTGAGATGAAGAGAATCTTCTTCACTCAGAGTTGTTAACCTGTGGAATTCCCTACCGCAGAGAGTTGTTGATGCCAGTTCATTGGATATATTCAAGATGGAGTTAGATATGGCCCTTATGGCTAAAGGGATCATGCCGTATGGAGAGAGAGCAGGAAATGGGTACTGAGGTGAATGATCAGCCATGATCTTATTGAATGGTGGTGCCAGCTCGAAGGGCCGAATGGCCTACTTCTGCACCTATTTTCTATGTTTCTATCACTAAAACAGATTATCTGGTCATTATCACATTGCTGTTTATGAGAGCTTGCTGTGTGCAAATTGGCTGACGCTTTTCCTATATTACAAGTGACTAAACTTCAAAAAGTACCTCATTGGCTGTAAAGCACTTTAGGAATGTCGTGAGGTCGTGAAAGGTGCTCTATTTCTTTAACCCTTTCCATGGTTCTAATATTCTTCCTATAATGGGGAGCCCAGAACTTTATCCCAATACTCCAACTGTGGGCCTAACCAATATTTTGTACATATTCAACATCACATCCTTACAATTACAGCTAGGCTGTTCAGGGGTGATCTCAGGAAGCACTGCTTCACATAAAGGGTAGTGGAAATCTGGAACACTCTCCTCCAAACAGCTATTGAGGCTGGGGATCAATTGAAAATTTCAAAACTGGGACTGATTGATTTTAGGTAAAGGTTTTATGGGATACAGTACCAAGGCGGGTAAATGGTGTTAATATGCAGAGATGTTATGATCTAACTGAATGGTGGAACAGGCTCAAGGGGCTGAATGGCCTACTTCTGTTCCTGTGGTCTTTTTGTTAGACATGTTTTGTTTGAGTTACCTCAACACATTATCTGGACATCAAGACTGTTCGCACCAAGAGTTAAACTGACAGACATTTCAACAGGAGAGGTTGTAGCATTGTTTGCATTTTTTTTTAATTAAGTGTTCATAAATTGCACACATCAAAATAAAAAAGGACACAAGCCATATATCCCAGGCCGAGCATATTCTACTGTATTCTACACATATTACATTCTTAAATAAAAATGCTCCACATAACAAATTTTGCATAGATATCTTACAATACCAATTTAAAAAAGAATTAGGAAACAGACCAGTAACAAAAATAAATTTTTCTTCTGTTAATAATTTTGTAACATTAACATACTACCATCATATAATACAAAGAATATTTTTCCTTAAGACTCTTTGTACAGTAAAACTGACAAACAGCAGAACAGAAAAGAACAAAAAGAAAAAGGAAGAGAAAGGAAAAAAAAACAAAAAACACAAAAAATTCAAGGGCAGGCGTGTGGAATTCTGAGAAGGCCTGAGAAATGGCATCTTGCTCATTCAACATCTATTCGTTTGCACTGAGCCCGATATGGATTTCCAATATCTCTCCCTCCCCTTAAACCATCATCTTATCCTATTAAGATTTCTGGCAGACAAGCCAGTTTTCTGTACCTAACCCTGTTGAGGCCCAGAACTTGACAATTGAATATGTGCGAATTCAAAAAGCAAATACATGGAGAATCGGGGTGGGGGGGTGGGGGGGGGGTGGTGAATGACTGGAATTAGCGGGGGTGGACGGGTGTGAATGACTGGAACTCGGAAGGAGGGCTGAAATTTCACTGGGCCTTTCCAAGCTAAGATTTGGGGTAATTGGACAGCAAACGTTGCACAGCTAATGGGCATCACGCACCCCAGTGATAAACAAAAGGTTGGCTGATATCCTACAGTTATATAGTTAGGAGAAGTCCCTTCCCCTTCCTTCCGTTAAAAAAAAGTAAATTATTTCAACTGTTATATGTGGGAGAGGGTACACGATAAGTCAGAGGAGGGTTACCATGGAAAAAAGGGGGGCGGGTACATGAGAAGCTCTACAGCTCCAGTAACCTCCATCACCATGGGGTCATCGCTAGATACTCATAGGGATGCCAACTCTCCCAGTCACTTAATTGTAAAGCAATTCCGCCAAATCACAGGTCAGATGATCAGATTTCCAAACTAATGCCCCTCGCCCCCTCTCAACATACGCACACAGAGACACACATAAAAAAAATATTTTAAATTAAGCAACAGGACAGAGAAGCAGAAAACAGAGAGGGGGTGGGTCAGAGTGGAGTATGTACCCTGTATAGAACTGACCCCTACCCCACACCAATAAAAGACCCACAATTAAACAGCGGAAAGACATGGTTATATTTCATCCCTTGGCGGTAATGTGATCAGGTAAGTTGGAGTATATGGGCCTTGAAAATCTGCACCTCAGTACTCTGGAGATACTTTGTTAGATGGACATTTACCTGTGAAAGTTCCAATAGGGTCCCTATGGTTACAATAAAGTACATACTGGGCTTGGTGTTATAGACTAAGCCAAGAAACTTGGAGGGAAGAGGTAGAAAGGGGGAAATCAGTCTTTATATATGAATATAATAATTGCTCTCAATTAAAAAGCTTGCAAACTGTGATCATTACAATCACAAAAGTTCACCCCCCACCACTGCAATGGTTTCTTCAAATGCATTTCAGCCCCTCTGCCAGGCCTCTCCCACCATCGCTCTAACTAGCTGCCGAGAAGCTGTACCACTGCTACCCGGGGAAAAGATGACGTGTCAGCAGTCCCCACCCACCCCACTTCGCCATTCTTTCCAATGTGAGGGAAGAATAAAGCGCCCCATGATTGAAACTGGGACCTCGCCATGTGGGAGTGGGACAAGGCACTAGGGTTGCAAACCTTCCAGGATTGTCCTGGAGCATCTGGAAATTAAAGATTAATCTCCAGGACACTGCTGCGAGCAACCCAGAAGAAAAATCATTGGAGCATTAATAAAAATGTTTCTTTAAAAACTTTTCTCTGAACACTTGTTTATTTGGTTATAAAAGGCTGTTTGACTGACAGTCAAGAACCATCCAATCGGGTAACGAAGAGTCTGCTTATTTTCCGATTGGTATGGGAAAGTGGTACACCGCGAGGATGGAAGCATCGGGCAACCAATGGTAGGAGTGTGGGGGCGGGGTGGTTGGTGGTAGGTGGTCAGGTGGTCAGGTGATGATACCTCCAGGAATATGTAGGACAAGAGTTGGCAATCCTACATTGTCACATTCAGTGACACTGCTATGCAAAACTAGTTTAGTATTTTAATTCTAGTGGAAGCCAGTCACACTCTCTGAAAACTCCCCAGTTAATGGCAACCCCTTCCACCCCCCCCCCCCGAACACGTTAAGTGGACTGTATGAGCTCTGAAAATGCAAACTAGTCTAAATCCAGTCCTTTCAACTATATGATGGGCACTTACACTGTGATGAGTTAAACACCACAATTATTGCCTTTGGATCCATTTACAGCACATCTTTCAGGCTGAGAGGAATGTGAACCAATATAGTCCAGTGATCTCCGATCTGGAGGTGAAATATGTCATATCGATCACACCATAAAGCAGGAGCCATGGGGTTTATCCCCTTAACAATCAAAACCCTACAACATCTTGAAAGCTTCTCTGTCCCAACTATCTCATAGGTTACCATGAATTGTGTGGGAGAACCAAACAACCGGAGTGGGCAGAGACCATTCAGAGTGTCTGCAAGGGTTGAAGGAGCTTGGAAAGTAATTACAAATAATTCTTGTAAATGTGATTAGTGTTGAGGTGGGGGGGGGGGTGGGGGGAAGATATCATTGTGCTGAATGGACTAATGACATTGTGATAGACTGAACTCTTGCCCCCCACTCCTCACGTTACAGATTTGTGTTGGGTTCAATGCAAGATCAATAATCAGGAACGGCTGTGACTTAAGACTAGAGACTGAGATATGGAGCTAGCTTAGGAGCAGGACTTTGCTGGTGACTGGAATGTTAAGTGATGGAGGAGGGATGAAGAAAGTTTCATTGATAAGTTTCCATTAATGGGATATGGCAGTGAATAACCCAGTCTTCAGCCGTGATAAAAGGTAGAGGACCTATTGGCACAATTGATATTTCCACAACAAAACATTTTTTGAACCAGAATAGCCAAGAAATCACGAATGCACATCAGAGCTCTGATTATCACTCTCCCTTCTTGACCCCACCCCAAAAAATGTTTCCGTCGTCAAATTTAAGATGCAAGTTTCCGCTGACCAATTCTCTGGATGTGCTCAGAATCTATGTTCAGAAATTTCTGCATCTCTCAATGGTAGTGCCCTTGTTACCAAGTTTGTTTCATTGTTTTGTTGGCACTGAATGCTGTCTGTTGGCAGTCTTGGTGCACAGACTTGGATGAATAATATCATCTGAATTTATGCCAATACTATTGATTGCTAATGCACAGGAGAGGAAATAGGCCAATTACAGCTTAAAAGTGGTTAAGCTGGTTAGTATGGGAACCAAAATCTAACTACTTGAATGGACATTTTAAACTCGTGACAGACTTTGGATCCAGCTATTTGACTGACTATTTGATATCGGAGTTATCCAATCAAACGCTTGGATGGATTTAGTTCCTAAACCCATCTAGAAGGACATACTAAGCGTCAAGTGCATTGATCAACCGGTTCAAGAATGGCCTGGATTTAACATCCCAAAAAAAAGACGCACAGGTCACGAAAGATTAAACTGCTGCAAGGAGGCAAGATTGGGGAAGAGTGGGGAGCAAACAGGGCCAGGGCATGAAGGGATGTAGAACTGACAGACCGTTCATTTCTGTCCAAACTAGCAGTGTCTGCAAATCATCGCCAAAGACTTTTCAGTAAATCCTACAAGAAGTTTGGGACATCTTTTTGACCTAGCTGTCTCTTGGGCAATAGGTTATTGTTATTTTGACAGAACATAGCAGGAAAAGAAAACATATGGCAGCAGAGAGAGATAATGTTAGAGAGAGAGAGAAAGAAAAAGGAGAGAGAAAGAAAAAGGAGAGAGAGAGAGAGAGAGAGAGAGAGAAAAAGAGAGAGAGAGAGAGAAAAAAAGAGAGAGAGATCACAATAAATATTCAATTTATACAATATAATAAACATTGGAGTTGATTCTCGGGCCACTGAAAATGTCAGTGAAACAGTTCTAACCATTGTTCATCTGAAACAAAGTGATACTTTCAAAACAATATATATATATTAAAAAAACTAGCCTGTACGGATTTATTCAGCTAATTGGGAGTCACCAATGGGCTATTGGAGTGTAAATTATAAAAAAAATTGCCAGCATATTTTTTTCATGTAGTTCGCACCAAATGACTCTCCCACCCTCCCCACCTTAAACAAATCAAGTCATCGAGAATGGACTATGCTCAGAAGGATTAATAATGATAAACCAAACTGGGATTCAACCAGGTGCGTTCTTAACTGTTTGACAGTCACCGTACTTCCAAACTGATTGGCCAGGCCAAGAATGGTCGAGTGTTTCAGACGAGTTGGATGGGAAACAACGATGGTCACGCAGTGCCGTGTAGGTCGATGCTTCCAAGGACATGGGGCAGCAGTTAGGATGATCAATGCGTGGGCCAGCATCTACATAAGGCACAATTCTCAGTGAGCCAGGACCTGTTCATACTCTCATTGGTTGCACTAGGCAAGTGTATGGTGCTGGGTTGCGTCGAGTCTTTTTTCAAAGCCATGGTAAACCACCAGTAATCGCGCCGTGTGCTGCCAATATTGGAAGTTGGCGGCAATTTGTTTTGGGGCAACAAAGTAAAGCTGGTCAATAATAATGAGCAATTCATGGGTGGCAGCCTGGATATTCGGCAGCTATAGACAACTATTGATGCAACTGGGCTTACTCAAACACTTGCATGAACTTGGAGATAGAAGACCATTTCAGTAATAGTGTAAAATAAATACGTTAATTGTTAAACGTTACTCGCATCGACACATTCCTTTCCTCATTCAACCCCTCCCGCCCTTCCCTCTCTTTTCTTTTTTGTTTTAAAGGCTGCCAGCTCCAAGCGCCCTCTTTCCAGGTTAGTCTGGGCCTACCATACACTTTTGGTCAATGTTGTCTATCAATTTATTGGATGGAAATGTGCAAGTCAAAACATATTCTTCACCCACCATTGCCCTCCCATAGAGCTCTCCATTTCTATGAGGTACATGGCCAATTGGTCCACTTGAGAAGGGACTGTGGCAGCTAGGCTGGAATGACAGGCCGACTCAAATGTGAAGCCATCTAGTTGGCTAGATTTCTATATACACACATTACCCATGGCCCTACTCATTGGCAGGTTGCATCCTCACCGGATACATGAATTGGCGTCTTTCTGTAAATCTCCCACCTCTCCTTCCCAAGTCCAATGTAATGTGACCAGAACACAGTGTACCTTCAATGCCAATCCCAACATGGCTAACCCATTCCAAGGAGTTGCATAGAGGTGGGTAAGTCAGATGTATCCCATGTCAAGGCCAAGCCTCGTTTAAATCATGAAGGGCAATTCACATGGGGATGTTGAAAGTCACTGTGTTTCCTTCCACAATAATGGAGTCGGGAGCAGCAGACATCTGCCAGTGGCTGCATATCAAACTGCAAATTCCTCTAGTCCTCTGAACCTAGAGCCAAACAAAATCTTGACTATCACGGAGGTGAGTGAAGTGGTTAAACTGAGCTGTGTTGCCATGATAATTCTCGGTTAAATAAATAATATATATATATATTTTTTTTTAAAAAGAAGAGTTAGTGGTGCTCTTTATACGTCTGCCCCAATCTTTGGTTTGTCTTGTTGGCCTCGAACTGTGCACTGAGAGCAGACAAGGTAGTCAGCTGGAGGGTGGCTTAGCTTGGCCCTCCTCGGCGTTGCCCAGGAAACCAAGCCAGTGGAGATGCATCCTCCAGAGAAAGAGAACAAAAAGGCTGAAAGTCATTGGCCTGTATCGACCCGCGCATTAATTGCGCGCTCAGGTGCGCAGTATAGCTTTACAATGGGGAGAACGTATGACTACCGAAAGGGAGGAGAGTGATTTCACTGACTTTAAACCAAATTCATCTAGTTACCATTTCCATAGGCTCCTAATACACAAGGAAGGTCAATTTAAATATCGCCATTTACAAACAGAATGGTTAGAGTCAAGCTGACGTGGAGGTGGAAATCTCCCATGAGCCTTTTCAGCAAAATAAATCCTCCTCTCACCCCGCCCCCACACCCCGAAGTTCATTCAATCAACCTATGTAGACAGGATCCAAGCTAACCGTTTATAAATTAGTCAATTCACATCTATTCGAGTCCAGTTCAGCAGAAAAAGTTTTGGGAGGAACATGTTTAAAGGATGCAGCCAACTCCCGCAAGCCTTGCTGCAGTTCCTTTGGGCCTGCTCAAAATGGTGCCAGCGGCCACCAACCTTTCTAGTGCGCGTGGCGAGCCGCTGGGTGCGTGCGAGAAAGGGGTAGAAAAGAGGACAGGGCACGTCAGCAACCATTTGTTCACGTTGTTCAAACTTCACCACTTAGGGTGTCCTCTTCAAAAAGAGAAGCGGGTGTTCATTCTGCACTGTCCTGCTCTGTTAAAAAAAGTCACATAGCTACAAGAGCCAAAAAAGGCCCACAACAGGTTGGCATTGGGTGTCCCTGATGATCGCCTGGTTGCACGTTATAGAAATGCAGCACTGAGTTCTGACCACTGTTTACTTCTACCTGCAGGTTGTCTCAACTTGTTGGCCTGAGAATATGGAGATTATGCCAGGTGGGAGTTGGAATCCAAAATTGGAAGGCCAATTGATTTACGAGTGGACCAACTGTTCTCACTGTCAAGGCTTGGAAGGTGGTCTCAAGTTTGTAATCCCCTTTGGTTTCCACGGCAACAGAAATCCAAATGCGATTTCAATCAGCAATCGTTTGGCAGTGGCTAACTGACCGATAGACTGGGTAAGGCATGACCAAGAGATAGAGTGCGTGTGTATACATCGATAGAGAGAGTGTGCGTGAGCGCAAGAACGTGTATGCACACATGCTCACTGCAACAATGGCAACAAGTCAACCACATTTCTGTGCTCTTTAGAAACAGGTCCTTCCCCC
Source organism: Pristiophorus japonicus (assembly GCF_044704955.1). Classification (NCBI taxonomy): domain Eukaryota; kingdom Metazoa; phylum Chordata; class Chondrichthyes; family Pristiophoridae; genus Pristiophorus; species Pristiophorus japonicus. The sequence goes on along the minus strand of NC_091979.1, from coordinate 201,417,569 downwards.
GCTAACAGTCATGCCATGGTGTTGTGTGGATTGGTCTCTTCTCTCAAACGTGTCTCTTCATGTGAAGAGCGAGGTGATCAGATCGGGAGAAACACCTGAGAAAAGAAAATTGATCCATTAAAATGCGAACCACCCAAAAAGTGTGCGTATTTCACTGTATTGCCCCAAGCATCCAGGTTCACCCAAAAAGGGCAGTCATCTTTTTTCTTCCCATACAAAAAGCAGCCATTTCATCCCTCTCTGCAGCCGGGTGATTTATTCCAGAATTTCCTGATAAATATTTTTGGGAGAATTTTGCATAAATCAAAACCAAGCGGTCTGAGAGACAGGAACTGAAATGTATTTCCCTTTCTTGCATCCCTAGGTAGGACTCCAGGATTGCCTTGGAGTCTCCAGGAATTAGAGATTAACCTTCTGGACACTGCTGAGAGCAAAAACCTGGGAGAAAAATCATAGGGCATTAAAAAGACTTTTAAAATTTTCTTTGGACACTTTTAATTTATTAGTTATATAAATATTGTAGATTGGAAACAAGGCTGTTTTACTGGGCAGGGCGGTTGGAGGTGGGAGAGCATGTGATGAAACCTCTAGGAATACATCCAATCAGAATTGACAACCTTATCTCTAGGTCAGATTCAGAGTAAAATATCTTCTGCTCTGCCCCAACAACATGCCTGTATCTTGGACTCAATAAAATATCCTTACACTGCACAGAATATGACATTTCTATTGCAATCCTCTCCGAGATATAATTGAAGGCCAAATCAGAGAGTTTTGCAATGTGGACCTTAGTTCCAAAGGTTCCAAATTTGTTTCATAGTGATCCTTCAAAATTAGCAGGGATTACAGACTGTGTGAGACATCAGTTCGCACGGGACACAAATCCAGGTCCGAGAATTACTATTTTTTGACAATTTTGCTCCTCTCAAGGTATTTATACCTGATTGAATATGGTTTCACAAGCATCAGATGACACTGTACTGTACCACACTCAAAGCATTCATGAGCCTCAATGATGATTAACATCAGCAGTATATTTAGGTTGTACCTGACCCTACCTTCACCAACCAATGCCTATCCACATCCAATTTTGAGCTGAAATCATCAGGACCAGTTTACTGAATAAGTGTTTCTCCTCTTCTTCGGGAACATTTGGGGGTGGGGCATCAAGTTCCACAACTCCTGTCCAAACCACAAACCAACGGCCTGGGTCCGTGGGTAATGTTCAGGAGTTGAAGCTTTGGCTAAATTCCCCCATCCCCTTTCAAACTGAGCTGCACTGAGGGCCACTGCAACTCTGCTGACCAGAGAGCTGGGAGCATGTCCGACCTGATCCAGCATCAGTGAGATCATTTTGTGAGGTATTTTAAAAAATATACAACTTTTATTTAATGACATAAGCCATTACAATACACCTCGAGGTAATGAAATAACATTCTTCGAATGCTTCTCTCATATATAAGATTCACAATCGGAACACTTCACAAGATAATTACGGATGAGGAAGCCCATCACAGTCTACTCCCCCCAGAAAGACCCCAAGGCTCCCCCTCCCCCATTGTAGCATCCAAGTTTAACAGGGGTGTCGCCTCCACTACACTATCTGGAGATTCATTCCAAGTATCGATCACTCTTTGAGATCAGTCTTAGATTTCCCGCTTGATGGTTTGAATCTGTTGTCCCCTTGTCCTAGTCCTAGTCTCACAATTATATAGCTTTCCCATATTATTTACTATCTTATAAACCTCTACAAGATCACCAAACAGATGGCACTTATTAAGAGCAAAAAGCCCCAAGTCTTTCCGCATAACTCATGGCCCTTCTCTACACGATCTCCCTTGTGTCTCAGTGGCCAGATCTGGACCCAATACTCCAGGTGCAGACTGACCAGAACTGGGCACAGAATTCAAGGTGTGGTCCAAGCAGAACTGGGCACAGTACTCCAGGTGCGGTCTGACCAGAACTGGGCACAGTATTCATGGTGTGGTCCGACCAGAGCATTGTACCAATGGTACAATTAACTGGATGTCTTCATAACTGAGTGTCAGCCGTGGTTCAGTTGTTAGCACTTTTGACATTTGAGTCAGAAGGTTATGGATTCAAGTCCCACTCCAGAGGCTTGTGCACAAAAATCCAGCACAATATTCCCAGTGCAGTACTGAGGGAGTGCTGCACTGTCAGAGGTGCCATCTTTCAGATGAGATGTTAAACTGAGGCCCCATCTGCTCTCTCAGGTGGATGTAAAAGATCCCATTGCATTATTTTGAAGAAGAGCAGATCAGTTCTCTCCGGTGTCCTGGTCAATATTTATCCTTCAACCAACATCACTAAAGCAGATTATCTGGTCATTATCACATTGCTGTTTGTGAGAGCTTGCTGTGTGCAAATTGGCCGTTGCGTTTCTTACATTACAATAGTGACTACACTTCAAAAGTAAAATGCTTTGGTCATGAAAGGCGCTGTATAAATTAAAGCTCTTTCTTTTCTAAAAAGCAGGATAGCAATCCCACAATGGCCGTGTAGCCCAAGTGATATGGTTTTGATTCCCAGTCTGTGATGGGTCAATGAAGCCCAGCCAGGGAAGTAACAAGAGGCCAAGAATCCTGCTAGGAAGGGAGCATATGCAGGATATTGGGCAAGGACAGGGTTGAATAACCTCCACAAGAGTAAGATACAGGGGAGCTGCCTGTTCACGTGGAGTTATACACTAGGAGAAGTCAGAGACTTGGGAGATGAGAGAGAGACAGAAAAAGGTGAGAACTGAGAGAGAGAGATAAAAGGAGAGAGAACAGAGAGAGAGACCAGAGAGAGACCAGAGAGAGAGAGAGAACAGAGAAAGAAACAGAGAGAGAAGAGAGAGAGGCCAAGTCCACCCTCAGCCAGTGTTCACACACTCACACTTCCAATAGGCATCTCAGCAATCAGGTGAGGGAACCCTGCCCAATTTGACCATAACTAACCCAGGAGCCCTCTGCATATATGAGAGTGCGATAAGCCGACAGACAGACAGAGTGAGGCGGACAGAAAGCAAGAATCAGTGATCGAGATAGTGAAAGAGTCAAAGAGAAAATGAGTGAGAAAACGTGAAAGGAGAGTGAGAGAAAGCGAGCGAGAGAGCATCAATGGGAACTAGAACGTGTGCGAGAGAGAGAGAGAAAGACAGATAAGGACAAGCAAAGGACAGACAACCAGGAAATGTAGGAGCATTTTTTCCGTGAGTCTGTGTGTGTTGGGTGAAAGTGGCAGGTGGGTGGTGATCTGTTTAGCAGATGGCACCATGAGCAGGTGTATATGTGGCTCCTCACCAGCTGGCATGCCGACTGCAATCAAACTGCCAGTGGGACATCTGATCGGACCCACTCCTCTACAGTCACTCCACCACCCCTCCCCCCAACCTGGCCTAGCAAGACACATCGGCACCTGATTAAGTTATTAGACCGAATTAATGAGAAGCTGCACAGTTGTCGGCAGGGAGCACACACTACACAATGCAGCCTGCCAGTTCGGAGCTGCACTCATGCCTTCATTAACTGAGCTAAGCTAATGGGAAATAAATGACAGTGCAAGATGGGAAGAGTCAATAAATTATTCATAATCGCCCCCTCGCAAAACAGCCCCACAGGCAGTTGTTAGATCTATACAGACAGAAAAGAGATCAATACCAAGAGCACGTGAATGAAAGAGAAGCGAGAGAGACACACACAGAAAGATTATGAATAAGGCAGAGAGATAGAGAGAGAGAGAGAGAGAGAGAGAGAGCGATAAAAAAATTGGGTAAAGTCAGACAGAGACCAGTGGGCTGGAGAAAGCCAGACACAGAAGTGTGGCATACTGGAGAAGCCATTGGCCAACTGATTTTCTGGCACAATGCCACTGGAAGGCTCCAAGGTGTCGGAATTGGGCAGCCAGCCAGTCTAATAAAAATACTGCTCATTAATGCTCTGATAATGTGCCGGCAGCTTATTTACTGCATCTCGTTTTCTCCTCACATTTGTGGAGCATAGAGGGGCAGAGATCCAGGACAGCTCCAATTTGGATTCCTGGATTGAACCTGGAGTCTAAAAGGAGCCTGTAGCTCTGGCATGGCCCTGCCAGGTGATACCCACAGCCCGGTTAGGAGCAGAGCGTAGTTGAGTCCAACTTGAAAGCTCCACCGTAGAACAGCAAACGGACGACTGGGGACCAGTTTCAGACAGAACCAGGCAGACAGGCTGGAGCCTGTCACACTAATCGACTGGCTCCAAAGGATGTCTCTACAGCAGAGGGGGGGGGGGGGGGAGGGAAAGAGAGAGTTCCTTCAACTCCGTTAATTGGAATAGGCCACTTGGATCTTCTCTTAAGAGTCCAAGTACTGAGGTGAAGACTGTGAATCCCAAGCCATCCCACTCCACATGCTAAGAGACCCACTAGCCCGCTGACATTATCGCCAATTCAAAAGGATCAATGCCAGTATTGAGACACCACTGATATAGGGTTGCCAACTCTGGTTGGACGTATTCCTGGAGGTTTCATCACATGACCTCCACCCATCAATCGCCCTGTTCCCACTTCCCGTCATTGGCCACCTAACATGTCCATCCTCACGGCGCCCGGCCGATTGGAAGGCAAACAGACTCTTCCTTACCCAATTCGACGCTTCTTGAGCGCCAGTCAAACAGCCGTTCCTTTCCCAACCCCCACGTTTTTATACCTAACAAACAAAGGTGTTGAAAGAAAATGAATAATTTTATTTAAATGTTCCTCTGATTTTATCTCCTGGACTGTCTCTGAATGGCAGAGTCCATTGCAAACTATAATGTAGATAACTGGTCTGGACACTCTAGGATACAAATCAAGGAGCAACAGCAGGGGGCGTTACAGCACTGCGGACTGTATGAAGTTAAGGGAGCAAGCACTTCACAGCTCAATAGTTGGACAAACAGCCTTAGTCCCTACCCACCTTCTCTTCCCCCCCGCCCCCGCTCCCCCCTTCCACTTACCCCGCACCCTCCCCACCAATCTGGCATCCTGCCCCCCATTCCCCGCACCCAGCCCCTACATCACCGGCCCGAACCCACCAAACCCTGCCACACACAACTCCATGACGAGGGGGTGTATTTGTGTGGCACCTCACCTGTCGCAGTGGTTACATTTGAACGGCTTGGCTCCTGTATGTTTCCGGTAGTGCCGGGTAAGCTCGTCGCTTCGTGCAAAACGCCACTCGCAACCTTCCCATGAGCACTTGTAGGGCTTCTCACCTGCAAGGGAGGCAATCCAGAAAAAGGGTTTATCCAAGTAGGCAAATTCTGCAATTAATCTCATCCAGAATAGAAGGTTATTACAGAGGCGCCATCAGAATATCATCCTGGGTCTACAGTACATTGCACCAGAATATAGTCCTGGGTCTACACTACACACCAGAATATAGTCCTGGGCCTACACTACACACCAGAATATAGTCCTGGGCCTACAGTACATTGCACCAGAATATAGTCCTGGGTCTACACTACACACCAGAATATAGTCCTGGGCCTACACTACACACCAGAATATAGTCCTGGGCCTACACTACACACCAGAATATAGTCCTGGGCCTACACTACACACCAGAATATAGTCCTGGGCCTACACTACACACCAGAATATAGTCCTGGGCCTACACTACACACCAGAATATAGTCCTGGGCCTACACTACACACCAGAATATAGTCCTGGGCCTACACTACACACCAGAATATAGTCCTGGGCCTACACTACACACCAGAATATAGTCCTGGGCCTACACTACACACCAGAATATAGTCCTGGGTCTACAGTACATTGCACCAGAATATAGTCCTGGGTCTACAGTACATTGCACCAGAATATAGTCCTGGGTCTACAGTACATTGCACCAGAATATAGTCCTGGGTCTACACTACACACCAGAATATAGTCCTGGGTTTACACTACACACCAGAATATAGTCCTGGGCCTACACTACACACCAGAATATAGTCCTGGGCCTACACTACACACCAGAATATAGTCCTGGGTCTACAGTACATTGCACCAGAATATAGTCCTGGGCCTACACTACACACCAGAATATAGTCCTGGGTCTACACTACACACCAGAATATAGTCCTGGGTCTACAGTACATTGCACCAGAATATAGTCCTGGGTCTACACTACACACCAGAATATAGTCCTGGGTTTACACTACACACCAGAATATAGTCCTGGGTCTACAGTACATTGCACCAGAATATAGTCCTGGGCCTACACTACACACCAGAATATAGTCCTGGGTCTACAGTACATAGCACCAGAATATAGTCCTGGGCCTACACTACACACCAGAATATAGTCCTGGGCCTACACTACACACCAGAATATAGTCCTGGGCCTACACTACACACCAGAATATAGTCCTGGGCCTACACTACACACCAGAATATAGTCCTGGGTCTACACTACATTGCACCAGAATATAGTCCTGGGTCTACAGTACATTGCACCAGAATATAGTCCTGGGTCTACAGTACATTGCACCAGAATATAGTCCTGGGTCTACACTACACACCAGAATATAGTCCTGGGCCTACACTACACACCAGAATATAGTCCTGGGTCTACAGTAGACAGCACAATGAAATTTCAACATCTTCTATGCAAGAAATCCAAAATCCACATCCTAAAAAGTTAATTCCTGTCTGAAATTTAAACCACCAATAGACAGCATCTATTTTTTGAATTGGCCTCCAACTGCCCTACAGGAGTGTGAAAGTAGGCAATGCTATAAAATGTTCCTTTTCTCTTTTTATTCCACTTGAATTGCCTCCCCTAAATCAACCTGTTTGTCCGAGGGAAGAAAATGAAACTGGCCGCAACTAGCTGAGAAGCAGAGGCTGGTGCTTTGACGAATTAAGCAGGCCAATGTTCTTAAGCAACCCAAGGGGTTCATTTGGCCAACAATGGAGGTGGTTATTGCAGTGGCAGATAAGGAGACCCTCAAAGAAAGGGAAAGAATGACTTGTATTTATTTGGCACCATTCACAACCACAGAACATCACAAGATGTTTTACAGCCAATGAAGTACTTTTGAAGTGTAACCACTGTTGCAATGTAGGAAACACAGCAGCCAATTTATGCACAGCAAGATCCCACATACAGCAATGAAGTACTGACCAGCCAATCTGTTTTAGTGATGTTGGTTGAGGGATAAATATTAGCCAGGAGACCGGCGAGAACTCCCCCACTCTTCTTCGAAATAGTAGCGTGGGATGTTTTACATCCACCTGAGAGAAGACGGGGCCTCGGTTTAACATCTCATCTGAAAGCCAACTGATCAAACCGAGCAAATTTGCATAGGGTAAATAAGATCAGAGAGTTAAACACGTGGCTCAAAGACTGGCGTGGGAGTAAGATGTTTTGTTTCATAGGACACTGGCACCAGTACTGGGGTAAGAGGGAGCTGTTCCGTTGGGACGGGCTTCACTTAGACCGTGTTGGGACTAGGGTCCTGGCGAATCAAATAACTAGGGCTGTAGAGAGGGCTTTAAATTAATGAAATTCAGAGCATGCCAGGAAGGGATAGAATGTATAAACATAAAGGTAAATCAGAAAGTGAGGTCAAAGCAGGAAAAAAATTGTAAAATCTCAAATTTAAAAGCTCTTTATCTGAATGCATGTAGCATTCACAACAAAATAGATGAGTTGACGGCACAAATAGAGACAAATGGGTATGATTTGACAGCCATTACAGAGATGTGGTTGCAAGGTGACCAGGACTGGGAACTAAATATTCAGGGGTATTTGACAATTCGGAAGGACAGACAGAAAGGAAAAGGAGGCGGTGTAGCTCTGTTAATAAAGGATGAGATCAGTGCGTTAGTGAGAAACAATATTGGCTCAGAAGATCAAGATGTTGAATCGGTTTGGGTGGAGATAAAGAATAATGACCCCGAATTTCCCCAGCCGCTTAGAGTGGCGTATCTTGTGCGTCGACATCCTGGAGAGAAAAAAAGCGGCAAAAATCTACCTCTGAATTTGGCCGCTCCCTCGTCGTCCGGATCCATTGGCGTCGCGCAGCAGAGTCTGGGAGGGAGGGGGGGGAGGGGGGCGCGGCGGAGCTTCGGCAGTGGTGCAGGACTTGGACCCAGCGTGTTGTGCAGTGCCAGCAGGGGCACGCATGACTGTTTGAGTGTGTGCGCATGCGCAATGGGCGGTTCAGTCTGCGTGCGCAGTGTAACAGGAAGCTTGGCAATTGGCCAATTAAAGAGAGAGCGTCCTCAGAATAATTGTTTATGGAGCACATATAAAGGTGAGGTCTGAATATTGACTTTTGTGTGGCTGAGGGAGTGGAAAGGAGTGCTGGATAGGTGTAAGAGGGGTGTAAGTGTAATCTTTGAACATTACCTGCGTTTGAGTCCAATAGACGAATGGCGCAAGAGCGTGCAAGAAGAACCAAGAATTTCCTCCATGAGTAAGTGGAGAGATTAGTGACAGTTATTGAGGAGAAATGGCTGGAGCTGGATATCAGCAAGAGTGGTCCTTCAAAGGTCTCCCCCAAGGAAATGAGAAAAAGATGAAACTTCGTTGCCGAAGAATTCTCCGCTGGGGTCAACACCGCAAGATCTGGAAGCCAATGCAAGAAGAAATGGCAGGACATTGGTCAAGTAGTGAGTGTAAGTAATATCTTCATCTTTTAATTGAATTGCAGTGGAAAAATGTGAGCATCTGTATGTGTCCCACCCATCAGAAATGCACCATGTCTGACAATTAATATTTTCATCTTTGCAGAAGAAATTGGCCTACAAGAGGGAGAGAACTAGAACAGGAGGAAGTCCGCCAAATCTGCACCAACTGACACCCCTGGAACAGAGGGTTGCTGCCTTGCTGACTCGCTCTGGCAGAAAGATAAGCTCTTCACAAGCTGGACCCACACGCGAGGGTGAGGGTGAGTCATTAAAATGCATAGTGACCCTTCAAATCAACCTGCTAACTGGCCTGCTATGCGTGAGACTACTCATGCCACTCATCCTGCCCCCTCCTGTGTTGCTAACCATTTGACTGTTGTGTTGTCTTTTGCAGAAGACGACGACGACACTCCAGACCAAGGCGGGTGGGGGGGGAGGAGGGGTCCATGGAAATGTGTGCTCAGGAGAATGCTGACCGCGATATCAATCAGGACATATCACAGGGCATCACACTGCCAGAACCCTCCATGAGCTCCTCGGCAACCTTCCATGGGTTCACACCTTCCGAGGTCGCGGGTCCGAGTGGCGGTTGGGAAATGCATCTTGGGACACCCAGTCCCGCACTGTCCCAGCCTGCGCCTCGCACTGGAGGGGTGCCACTAGGCAGACCCACGGCGAAGGGAAGGAGAAGCCAATCAGTCTCTCCTGAGAGGCAGCCCTCGGCAGAAGTTAATCAGGTTTTTTCATTGGATGAGGAGACCAAAGCCCTCAAGTTCACTCGTGGTGGCCGGAGTGCGTGATGAGGTTGCCACACTATCGGGTGAAAACTAAGACGGGAAGTAAGGGCGGGCATTTCAGAGGGTGTGCAGACAATGGCAGATGCCATGAGGGAGCTGGCTTCTGCAATAAGGGCACAAAGACCGGAGACTCAAATGTCACTCCCACTTCACTCCATGCACCAGCTACGGGTCAGACCCAAGCCGGCCCCTCAACCCCCTCGATCACCATCACCGACCCTATAAGGAAGTGCACTTTCCCCGAGATGTGGGTGAGGGATGGGTGCAGACTTTCTTTCCTGTTGTGACTGTTGTTGTTGTTGGTATCGTTGAAGTGCATTGTTAAAATTCACAATAAAAGGTATTTTGCATCAAAACTGAATCATCCTCCATTAGGACCATGCAACATTTAGGGTCAACTGTAAAAAGTAAAAAATCCCTCACCCCCTACAGTCATGCGTACCTGCCACCCCTAGCTCTGGCAGGAGGGCTAGCCGGTGCGTTCTGCAGTCAGCAAGGTAGGACTAATCTATTTTCTGTAGCTGATTTATCTTTCATTTATTTGTGGTGATGTTGTGCAGCTGTTGTGCTAAAGATGTTGTAATGTTGTGCTGATGTGAAGGTCTTTAGAGCTTTGGAATCCTCTAACTCATCTTCCCCCCGCACCTCCCCCACCTCTATCTCTGGCTACCTGCACTGATTTCTTAAATGTAGGTAAGGTTTTTCTGTGCCTACAAAAGTGGCCACGTACACTGGCCTAAGTTAGTTTGGAGTAACTTTCAGCTGGCCAAATTTGCTTCTATGGCCAGAAGAGGTGTAAGTGGCTTGTCATGCCCCCTTTTGGAGAAAACAAATTAAACTAAAATAAAAACCTAATTAACTGACTTACATTGGAGCAAGTTAAATGGGGAAATTTGCGATTTTTAAGTTACTTCAAAAAAAGCTACTTACTCCAAAAATAACGGGGCAACTCTTGGGGAAATTTGGGCCCAATAAGGGAAAAAAGTCACTGGTGGACGTAGTCTATATGTCCCCTCACAGCAGCTACACTGTTGGACGGAGTATAAATCAAGAAATAACGGATTGGACCTAGCAAAGCAAATTGGCCAGGGTAGCCTTGAGGAAGAGTTCATAGAGTGTATCGGGATAGTTTCCTTGAACAGTACGTTGGGGAACCAACCAGGGAGCAGGCTGTTTTAGATCTGGTACTGTGTAATGAGACAGGATTAATAAACGCTCTCCGAGTAAAGGATCCTCTAGGAATGAGTGACCATAACATGATTGAATTTCAAATTCAGTTGGAGGCTGAGAAAGTTGGTTCTCAAACCAGTGTACTAAGTTTCAATAAAGGAGATTACAAAGGTATGAGGGCAGAGTTGGCTAAAGTGGACAGGGAAAATAGATTAAAGTATGGGACGGTTGATGAGCAGTGGCAGATATGAGGTATTTCATAACTCGCAACAAAAATATATCCCAATGAGAAGGAAAGACTGTAAGAGAAGGGATAACTATCCATGGGTAACTAAGGAAATAAGGGATGGTATCAAATTGAAAACAAGGGCATACAATGTGGCCTAGACTAGTGGGAGGCCAGAGGATTGGGAAACTTTTAAAAGCCAGCAAAGAACGACTAAAAAATGATAGAGAGGGAACAAAGATCTACAGGTACATAAAAAGGAAAAAAAAAAAGAGTGGCTAAAGTAAATGTTGGTACCCTAGAGGATGAGGCTGGGGAATTAATAATAGAGAACAGGGAAATGGCAGAAATGATGAACAAATATTTTGTATCGGTCTTCACAGCAAAAGACACTAAGAACATCCCAATAATGGATAATCAAGGGGCTATAGGGAGGGAAGAACTTAAAACAATTACGATCACTAATGAAGTAGTACTTGGTAAAATAATGGGACTAAAGGCGGACAAGTCCCCTGTACTTGATGGCTTACATCCTAGGGTCTTAAAAGAAGTGGCTGCAGAGATAGTGGATGCATTGGTCGTAATCGACCAAAATTCCCTGGACTCTGGGCGGTCCCAGCGGATTGGAAAACTGCAAATGTAACGCCCCTATTTTAAAAAGGGAGGCAGACAAAAAGCAAGAAACTATAGTTAGCCAAATTTCTGTCGTTGGGAAAATGTTGGAGTTCATTATTAAGGAAGCAGTAGCAGAACATTTGGAAAAGCATGATTCAATCAAGCAGAGTCAGCATGGTTTTATGAAAGCAAAATCATGTTTGAAAAATTTGCTGGAGTTTTTTGAGGATGTAATGAGCAGGGTGGATAAGGGGGAACCAGTGGATGTGATGTATTTGGTATTTGGATTTCCAGAAGGCATTTGACAAGGTGCCACATAAAAGGTTACTGCACAAGATAAAAGTTCACGACGCTGGGGTAATATATTAGCATGGATAGAGGATTGGCTAACTAACAGAAAACAGAGAGTCGGGATAAATGGGTCATTTTCCGGTAGGTAAACAGTGACTAGTGGGGTGCCACAGGGATCGGTGCTGGGTCCTCAATTATTTACAATCTATATTAATGATTTGGATGAAGGGACTGAGTGTAATGTAGCCAAGTTTGTTGATGATACAAAGATGGGTGGGAAAGCAAATTGTGAGGAGGACACAAAAAATCTGCAAAGGGATATAGACAGGCTAAGTGAGTGGGCAAAAATTTGGCAGATGGAGTATAATGTAGGAAAATATGAGGTTATCCATTTTGGCAGAAAAAATAGAAAAGCAAATTATAATTTAAATGGAGAAAAATTGCAAAGTGCTGCAGTACAGAGGGACCTGGGGGTCCTTGTGCATGAAACACAAAAAGTTAGCATGCAGGTACAGCAAGTGATCAGGAAGGCAAATGGAATGTTGGCCTTTATTGCAAGGGGAATGGAATATAAAAACAGAGAAGTCCTGCTACAATTGTACAGGGTATTGGTGAGGCCACACCTGGAGTACTGCATACAGTTTTGGTCTCCGTATTTAAGGAAGGATATACTTGCATTGGAGGCTGTTCAGAGAAGGTTCACTAGGTTGATTCCGGAGATGGGGGGGTTGACTTATGAGGATAGGTTGAGTAGATTGGGCCTATACACATTGGAGTTCAGAAGAATGAGAGGTGACCTTATTGAAACATATAAGATAATGAGGAGGCTTGACAAGGTGGATGCAGAGAGGATATTTCCACTCATAAGGGAAACTAAAACTAGGGGACATAGTCTCAGAATAAGCCAAATGGCCTACTCCCGCTCCTATTTCTCATGTTCTTATGATAAAGATAGTCTGGGTTACTACACAGAGTGTAGCGGCAACGGGCTGATGTCTCGCAGTATAAAAATACTTTTGCGCTTGTCAAATACTCCACAGGTGAGTGATTTTCTTCTGTGGATCAATGACTCATCACCTACTTGTCCTGTGGCGGTAATTTCAGGTCCCATTCATGAAAGAGCTTCTTGAACATTTTGATGCTTGGGGCATAATTGGAACATCAAAACCAGCAGTTGCTCGCGGTGTCTCACAATCCTCACCCAATATGATCAGTCAGAGTTGGGGCATGGGGCGGGGGTGGGGTGGGGTAAGGTGTCAGGGAAAAATTATTCTGCAACTATACTCAGTGCCATACAGCAATGGGGAACTAATTCACCATCCTTCAAGCATCTGGCACCAGTCACGGGCATCAGGCAAAGAGATGGAATTAGGCTGTAGGAAGGGGGTTTGAATCAAGGAGAGGAAAATATAGAAAAGGTCATCGTCTTTTTGCCCAGCCAGTATCAGACATGGCAAGATATGGAACCAAGGACTGGTAACATTTATGGACAAAACATTGTAATCTAATCAAATAAACTATTGTTTCAAATATTAGGTAAAAGAAAGCCTGGAGAGAAAGAGCGAGGGAGCGAGAGAAAGCGCGCGCACGCACGAGCGCGCGAGCGCGAGAGAGAGCGCGAGCGAAAGAGCGCGAGAGCGAGCAAGAGATCGAGCGAAAGAGCGCGAGAAAGAGCGCGAGAGAGAGCGAGCAAGAGAGCGAGCAAGAGAGCGAGCAAGAGCGAGCAAGAGAGCGAGCGAAAGAGCGCGAGAGAGAGCGAGCGAGAGCGAGCAAGAGCGAGCGAAAGAACGAGCGAAAGAGCGCGAGAGAGAACGAGCGAAAGAGCGCGAGCGAGCGAAAGAGCGCGAGAGAGAGCGAGCGAGCGAAAGAGCGCGAGAGAGAAAGAGCGCGCGAGAGAGAAAGAGCGCGCGAGAGAGAAAGAGCGCGCGAGAGAGAAAGAGCGCGCGAGAGAGAAAGAGCGCGCGAGAGAGAGAGAGAGAGAGAGAGAGAGAGAGAGAGAGAGAGAGAGAGAGAGCGCGCGCGAGCGAGAGAGAGAGAGCGAGAAAGAGCGAGAGAGCGCGAGAGCCAGCGCGAGAGAGAAAGAGCGCGAGAGGGAGAGAGAGACAGAGAAAGAGCGCGAGAGAGAGAGAGAGAAAGAGCGCAAGAGAGAAAGAGCGCGAGAGAAAGAGCGCGAGAGAGAAAGAGCGCGAGAGAGAAAGAGCGCGAGAGAGAAAGAGCGCGAGAGAGAAAGAGCGCGAGAGAGAAAGAGCGCGAGAGAGAAAGAGCGCGAGAGAGAAAGAGCGCGAGAGAGAAAGAGCGCGAGAGAGAAAGAGCGCGAGAGAGAAAGAGCGCGAGAGAGAAAGAGCGCGAGAGAGAAAGAGCGCGAGAGAGAAAGAGCGCGAGAGAGAAAGAGCGCGAGAGAGAAAGAGCGCGAGAGAGAAAGAGCGCGAGAGAAAGAGCGCGAGAGAAAGAGCGCGAGAGAAAGAGCGCGAGAGAAAGAGCGCGAGAGAAAGAGCGCGAGAGAAAGAGCGCGAGAGAAAGAGCGCGAGAGCGAGAGAGAAAGAGCGCGAGAGCGAGAGAGAAAGAGCGCGAGAGCGAGAGAGAAAGAGCGCCAGAGCGAGAGAGAAAGAGCGCGAGAGAGAGAGAGAAAGAGCGCGAGAGGGAGAGAGAAAGAGCGCGAGAGGGAGAGAGAAAGAGCGCGAGAGAGAGAAAGAGCGCGAGAGAGAGAGAGAAAGAGCGCGAGAGAGAGAGAGAGAAAGAGCGCGAGAGAGAGAAAGAGCGCGAGAGAGAGAGAGAAAGAGCGGAGAGAGAGAGAGAAAGAGCGCGAGAGAGAGAGAGAAAGAGCGCGAGAGAGAGAGAGAAAGAGCGCGAGAGAGAGAGAGAGAAAGAGCGCGAGAGAGAGAGAGAGAGAAAGAGCGCGAGAGAGAGAGAGAAAGAGCGCGAGAGAGAGAGAAAGAGCGGAGAGAGAGAGAGAAAGAGCGCGAGAGAGAGAGAGAAAGAGCGCGAGAGAGAGAGAGAAAGAGCGCGAGAGAGAGAGAGAAAGAGCGCGAGAGAGAGAGAGAAAGAGCGCGAGAGAGAGAGAGAAAGAGCGCGAGAGAGAGAGAGAAAGAGCGCGAGAGAGAGAGAGAAAGAGCGCGAGAGAGAGAGAGAAAGAGCGCGAGAGAGAGAGAGAAAGAGCGCGAGAGAGAGAGAGAAAGAGCGCGAGAGAGAGAGAGAAAGAGCGCGAGAGAGAGAGAGAAAGAGCGCGAGAGAGAGAGAGAAAGAGCGCGAGAGAGAGAGAGAAAGAGCGCGAGAGAGAGAGAGAAAGAGCGCGAGAGAGAGAGAGAAAGAGCGCGAGAGAGAGAGAGAAAGAGCGCGAGAGCGAGAGAGAAAGAGCGCGAGAGCGAGAGAGAAAGAGCGCGAGAGAGAGAGAGAAAGAGCGCGAGAGAGAGAGAGAAAGAGCGCGAGAGAGAGAGAGAAAGAGCGCGAGAGAGAGAGAGAAAGAGCGCGAGAGAGAGAGAGAGAAAGAGCGCGAGAGAGAGAGAGAGAAAGAGCGCGAGAGAGAGAGAGAAAGAGCGCGAGAGAGAGAGAGAAAGAGCGCGAGAGAGAGAAAGAGCGCGAGAGAGAGAAAGAGCGCGAGAGAGAGAAAGAGCGCGAGAGAGAGAAAGAGCGCGAGAGAGAGAGAAAGAGCGCGAGAGAGAGAGAAAGAGCGCGAGAGAGAGAGAAAGAGCGCGAGAGAGAGAGAAAGAGCGCGAGAGAGAGAGAAAGAGCGCGAGAGAGAGAGAAAGAGCGCGAGAGAGAGAGAAAGAGCGCGAGAGAGAGAGAAAGAGCGCGAGAGAGAGAGAAAGAGCGCGAGAGAGAGAGAAAGAGCGCGAGAGAGAGAGAGAAAGCACGAGAGAGAGAAAGCGAGAGAGAGAGAAAGCGAGAGAGAGAGAAAGCGAGAGAGAGAGAAAGCGAGAGAGAGAGAAAGCGAGAGAGAGAGAAAGCGAGAGAGAGATGAGCGAGAGCGAGAGCGAGAGCGAGAGCGAGAGGGAGAGAGAGAGCGAGAGCGAGAAAGAGAGCGAGAGCGAGAAAGAGCGCGAGAGGGAGAGAGAGAGCGCGAGAGGGAGAGAGAGAGAGAGCGCGAGAGGGAGAGAGAGAGAGCGCGAGAGGGAGAGAGAGAGAGCGCGAGAGGGAGAGAGAGAGAGAGAAAGAGCGCGAGAGGGAGAGAGAGACAGAGAAAGAGCGCGAGAGAGAGAGAGAAAGAGCGCGAGAGAGAGAGAGAGAGAGAGCGCGAGAGAGAGAGAGAGAGAGAGGAGAGAGAGAGAGAGAGCGCGAGAGAGAGAAAAGAAAAGAAAAAAAGGAGAGAGAGAGAGAGAGAGAGAGCGAGCGCTATTTCAGACAAAAGATTTTTCAGGCTGTCGAATTTAGTGCTTCCTTTCCTTCTCAGGAAAAGGAATACATTTCTTTTACAAATCAGATGATGAATGCAGTCAGGAAGCGCAGGTGCCAGACACTCCACCACTTGTGTGCCAGCTCCTTTAATTGGAGGGGTTCCCCCCCCACCCCTAACGAAGAACAGCAATAGAGCAGGCCCCAACACGCAGCCAGCCACACAGGCCCAGCCAATTACTGCTTCGTGCATGGTGCTGATGCAGTTGCCTAGCAACCCCCTGTCTGCCCATCCTCCACGAACACATCGACTGCTGCTCTGACTAATTACAGGCCGGGCTCTCTTCGCAATCCTTCAAACTTCTGTCATCAATCGAGTCCCGAAAGAGAGTGAAAGAGAAAAACAAAGCTTTCAATACCGCACTATAATTTGGTTTACAGCATATAAACATGTACCGGACGTTGACAAAATAAAATAAAAGGAGTAAAATTGCTGTTTGGTTTTCGCAAACCTTGAAAAATAAATTAATCCTAAGCATCCTCAATCAAATCTGACGTAGTCAAAAGTCACGCAGTTAGGACTCAACTGAGTTGTCAGGAATGTGCTTCAAGAAAGCATCAAATCATGAGCTACAGGTGTCTGAGCACAGGAGTGAAGACCAAGGGGATTATCAGTATACTGGAGTCCAAACTAGCTTTGCTAACAAAATAAAAGGTGCTTCCATTCCCCACTGTCCAGTGCAAGGAGCTTCCAGTCTCCAGTCTGAGGAAAGTCCAGTCTCTAGTCCACTTTCCTAGATCTCTCTCCACATCACGCACCACCTTCAGCAGTGAGAGCTTATTGCACATCTGAAATCATTAAGCCCTCCAGATCATGGGACGCAGGAGTTATTGAAAAACAAATTACTCATCGCGTCCAATTAAAATCTTCCAGATAGTTTTCGACATACCATTGACCCAGAGATAGGTCACTATCAACCAACATGCAGTAAAATAGGTTGTATTAATAAAGAGGCTTATTTGTACATCAAATCATCATTATCAACTGGTGTCCAGCAACATCATCACCGACCCCGAATATTTATATATTTGGAAAGTTCAAAGCACAGAGCTACGAGTGGAGTGAAAAGATGCGTTGTGCACTGCACGATAAAAAAACACAAGTGGATCTTCCGTGCCATTGCTCATGAGTAAAGAAAGAAAGCAAGTACTTGCATTTATAAAGTGCCTTTTATGACCTTGTGACATACCAAAGCGCTTTACAGCCAATGAAGTACTTTTGAAGTTTAATCACTGTTGTAATGTAGGAAATGCGGCAGCTGTTTTTGACATAGCCAGGTCCCACAAACAGTAACGTGACAATGACCAGATCATCTGTTTTAGTGAATGTTGATTGAGGGATAACTATTGGCCAGGGCACTGGGGAAAACTCCCCTGCTCCTCTTCAAACCGCCTCATGAGATATTTTACATCCACCTGAGGGGGCAGACGGGGCCTCAATTGAACGTCGGAGTGTGTCAGCCTAGATAATCCGCTCAAGTCCTTGGATTGGGACTTGAACCCACAATCTTCTGACTCAGATGCGAAATTGTTACCCATTGAGCCATGGTTGACAGTAATCGGAGGTCTGTAATCCTCCTCACCAGTGAAAAGCCATGTTTTTCTGGCAATTTTATCCCTAGGATTCAACATCAAGCCCTCCCAGGCAAGACACCTGGGTACAGACTACAGATCTGTCTACGCTGTCCCAAAGATGCATCTTAACCCCAATCACTAAACCAATGTGACCTCTCCATTTCTCTCTCCAACCCTTCTTTATCCATCGACAATCCATTGAAATCTTGGAAAACTTTAAAAGGTTCCTAGATTTATAAAAAAAGCTAAGAAAATTAGAATTTTCTCGAGTGTATCTTTCGCGGTTGTGAAGAATGCCCAGAGTCATCATCATCATAGGCGATCCCTCGAACGAGGATGACTTGCTTCCACACCAAAAGGGATGAGTTCATAGATGTTTTAATGAAGGACCAGATATTCTAGTCCTGAACTCCAGGGGTGGAAGATGTCTGTGCGTGGATTTTTTGACAGAGCTAGGCCTTTATCCAGTGGCAAGGGTTAACCAGGACGACTGGAGACCAGCTTTGCTGCACGGATCTAGTGTGCACACAAATTGCAGTGTGGGCTGGCCCGTGCTGCCCCTGGGCCCTCAGCTCTTCTGGGCCCATAGCCTCATTTGCCGCACCTCCGCTACAACCTTCCCACTCCTCTGCTGAACCTGGGCCCTGCCGATGTTCCAGCCCACGCTCTAACCGGCGACCTGGGGCTTGATGAGATCACCCAGTCGCCTACCTCAAAGTCGTCGCACACTTGGGGCGACTCGCGCTGGAAGCTGTAGTGGCATTCTCTAGCTCTTTATACTCTCGACCTGTGGTGGTGTCCTCTGGGGATGGCCCACAATGTGGCAGCCCAGAGTAAGTACAGAATGATAGGCACAGAGTTAATATTGGTTCTGAAAGTCCGGCCTCCCCGGGTCTGTACAGATTGTGTACGGACCTGGGAAGCATCAGAAAAGCTGGTTTTCGACACGCCATGCACATGCAGTGAAAACCAGCTTTTCCGATCTGACAAGTTCTGGCTTGATAGATCTTGCACATCTCAGGGAGAAGGACATTCCCATGGCACAGATTGGGCTATTTGCCCATCTCTTGCCCTGCAAAAATCCTTAAAACTCTTGTGCCTGGTAAAAGCAGGTGCATAGCCTAAGTTTACCAGCGCAAGAGTTTTAAAACATATAAAACTAAAATTTTAAAATATATATTTATGTTAAAAAAACCCTGCCCACTCAGATCATTTTATTTTAAACCATAATTAAATGTTTTCTTTTTTTAAATTGGCAAATTTTTATTTTCAAAAACATTTCTATCAACTTGAATTTCTACAATCTATTAATGTGAGGTGGTTTAAAAAATGTTTTAAGTAGTGTTTGGGGGTGTTTCTCATTCATACGAAACTCCTATTAATATGAATGAGAAAATACTTTACCGTGATTGGATGTCCAGGCCCATGTGACGCCTACGGGCGTCCCAACGGGAACACGCTCCATTGTGCAAGAGGAGGAGGCCTTGAGCCCGGAATTTCTGGTGAGCGTTCGACCAAAAGGTAAGTGCGCATCTTTTCTCCTATTTTTAGTCGAACACCCGCGGGAAGAAGAAATCGGGATTTCAGGCCCATTGGTTATGAACCATTATGAAATCACCAGAGAGATGCTCCCATCAAACCTGCATTGGCTTGCGCTCTCTGACCTCAAATTTAAAGGACTTTTTCTGCACTACATTATTTCCAAATCAATTATCCTATTTTTATACCCCTCTCTTTTGTTCATTTTGTGCTGATCAAGGCAAGGTTGCCAAGGAAGAGAATAGTTATGCAGAGAGTGGTTAGAAAGTGGAACTCACTGCCAGAGTAATTGAGGCGAACAGAAGAGATGCCTTTAAAGGGAAGCTAGATAACCACATGAGGAAAGGAATTGAAGGATATGCTGTTAGGGTGAGATATTGAGTGGGAGGCGGCTTGTGTGGATTGGCACAGTTGGGCCAAATGGCCCATTTCTGTTCAATAAATCCTATAATAGAAAGTTCCACTTGCAGCATGCAGCACCAGCCTCTATCACTCCCAGGTCAGATATAACACAGCAGGTTGCAACTCTCTCTGCATGGGCAAAATCTCAAAAGGGGCACCCTGGACTGCACCAGTTTGGACATGTTTCAGTTTTCTGTGCCAGCCACAGAGATAGTCAACTCGCTGCTAATCGCTACCGCTGAATTAAGGAGGCAGTTTTGTACTTAGGCCACAAAGCACTGGAGTGAGCCTGCCCAACTCATTTTACACAAGAGTATTATTGGCTAGCAGATCGAGGAGACTTCATCCCATTCCTCTGAACTGTATTTGCACGTAGCTTCCAACAATGTGGAGAGGCAATATAAACTAAATGGCACAATTTTAAAGGAGGTGCAGGAACAGAGAAACCTGGGATGTACGTACACAAATGGTTGCAGGACAAGTTGATAAGGCTGTCAAAAAAGCACATTGCTTTATAAGTAGAGACATAGAGGCCGAAATTTCCCCCCTGACCGAAACGGGGTGCACCTACTGATACAAATGATTTTTCTTCGCCTCAATCCATGGGGTGGAGTGTCGAACTAAATTGACATCTTAAAAGTTTTTTTTTCTTTGGGCGGTGTTTGGGGCAACTGAGGGACTGAAGTTATTCGGGAGCGAGGCGGAAGACGGATGGTCAGCGCGGTGGTAGAGCCACATCATGCTGATGCGTCACAATGTCCCTCCCCTTCAGGTAAAGGGGAGGGCCGCTGCAAGCTCTGCACAAAGTTTAGTTGGGCCCACTGGTCCACCAAGGAGGGTTTTGGCCAGGCCAGTGGCCCGGTACCAAGAGGGGGGGACCAGGCTTCCTGTTTTAGGAACAGAGGTAAGCCATTGGCCTGTTCCGCCATTCAATTTGATCATTCCCAATCTGTATCTTAACTCTATCCACCCTCAATCTCAGTTTTGGCCTCGTCAAAGAGGTAGGTTTTAAGGGGCATCTTATAGGAGGAGAGAGAGGCAGAGAGCTTTAGGGAGAGAATTCCAGAGCTTAGGACCTAGGCAGCTGAAGGCACACCTGCCAATGGTGAGGCAATGGAAATCGGGGATGCACAAGCGGCTAGAATTAGAAGAACACAGAGATCTCGGAGGGTCGTAGGGCTGGAGGAGGTTACAGAGACTCTTGGATTGGTTTACAAAGCCATCTAAATGCTCACTAAAGACGCGGACAATATTAAAACCTGTTTTTTCCTTTTATGCTAAGAAACAATTTTGCTCCATTATCAAGGGATTTCCAAAGGCTAGTTAAGCTGCATGGCTTTCAATAGTCGACATA
Source organism: Pristiophorus japonicus (assembly GCF_044704955.1). Classification (NCBI taxonomy): domain Eukaryota; kingdom Metazoa; phylum Chordata; class Chondrichthyes; family Pristiophoridae; genus Pristiophorus; species Pristiophorus japonicus. The sequence continues at coordinate 201,396,549 of NC_091979.1, read as the reverse complement.
TTTACTGAGGCGTACAAAAGCATGGGCTTTACGCTAAACATCCGTAAGCCAAAGGTCCTCCACCAGCCTGTCTACGCCGCACAGCACTGCCCCCCACCCCCCCAGTCATCAAGATCCACGGCGCGACCATGGACAACATGGACCATTTCCTATACCACGGGAGCCTCTTATCAACAAGAGCAGACATTGATGACGAGATTCAAGACCGCCTCCAGTGCGCCAGTGCAGCCTTCGGCTGCCTGAGGAAAAGAATGTTCGAAGACCAGGCCCCAAATCTACCACCAAGCTCATGGTCGACAGGGCTGTAGTAATACCCGCCCTCCTGTATGGCTCAGAGACATGGACCATGTACAGTAGACACCTCAAGTCGCTGGAGAAATACCACTAATGATGTCTCCGCAAGATCCTACAAATCCCCTGGGAGGACAGACGCACCAACATTAGCGTCCTCGACCAGGCAGACATCCCCAGCATTGAAGCACTGACCACAGTTGATCAGCTCCGCTGGGCAGGCCACATTGTCCGCATGCCAGACACAAGACTCCTAAAGCAAGCGCTCTACTCGGAACTCCTTCACGCAAATGAGCCAAAGGTGGGAAGAGGAAATGTTACAAGGACACCCTTAAAACCTCCCTGATAAAGTGCAACATCCCCACCGACACCTGAGAGTCCCTGGCCAAAGACCACCCTAAGTGGAGGAAGTGCATCTGGAAGGGCGCTGAGCACTTCAAGTCTCATCGCTGAAATCAAGCGCAGGCAACAGAAAGAGCGTGCAGCAAACCTGTCCCACCCTCCCTTCCCCTCAACGACTATCTGCCCCACCTGTGACAGAGACTGTGGCTCTCGTATTGGACTGTTCAGCCACCTCAGGACTCATTTTGAGTGGAAGCAAGTCTTCCTCGTTTCCGAAGTACTGTCTATGATGATGGTTTTCAATGGTTGAACTCCAGTGTATTTTGGGGTGGGTGGGGGTCCCATATCTCTTGGTTCTTGACAACTTTTCCTGACAATTCTCTAGGTTTAATGTAAGTGGGGTGTGTCCTACAGGGAGAAAGCATACACTCTATGCCAAGTAAACAGAACCTGTACTTGTGTGGAATGTTCAGCGTTTGATTTGGAAACCCTTCAGCGTATTAATGGTTTTTTTGCACGTGTCCGCGGCTGATGTTTGGATGTTTGCTCGAGGTGGAGTGCACACACTCTCCCCCAACACTGACCCACTCTAGTTAGGGACAGGTTAGCAAGAGCTTAGGGATTGCCATGTGTACTGAGTGGAATGAAGAGGTTAACAGAGTCAGTGAGTGATCATCTAGAATTTGCAGTTATTTATTTACCCAAAAAATATCTGGAAATAAAAAGCTGCCCTTAGTAAAAAAAAAAAATGGCCATGAAGCTGACAGATTGTGGTAAAAACGAAACTGGTTCACTGATGCCCTTTCGGGAAGGAAACATGCCGTCTTTACTCTGTCTGTTCTACATGTGTTTCCAGTCCCACACCAAAGTGGTTGACTCTTAACTGCCCGCTGAAGTGGCCTAGCAAAAGGCTCACCACCGCCTTCTCAGGGCAGCTAGGGACACGCAAAAAATGATGGCCTTGCCATCTACACCCACATACGGAGAATGAAATTGAAAAAAAACATGCTTTATGGGAGGATGTAGAGACAGTGGTGGGCTTCCCCCACCGACAGGCACAAGAGAAGAGTTGCCCTACCTGTGTGTGTCCTCTGGTGAGCTTTCAAGTGTGAGCTCTTGGTGTAAACTTTTCGACAGCCGTTAAACTGGCAGCGGTGGATCCTCTTCTTGTTGTCTGGCGAGATCTCAAGGTCGCCCTGTTCGTTCTTATTCATCACCTTGACCAGGCCAAGGCCACCTTTCCTCTGGACAACTTTTAGCGTAGTGGAGTCATCTGTGGCCGCCAAGGCGTGTGACGGCTTGATCAAATGTCTGCCAAGCTCCGGCGAGGAGGGAGGCGTCAGGGACGTCACGGCGTTGAGTTGGGCCGGGTTGACCGAGGTCGGGGCCTCGGAGACCAGCTCCGCTGTGGTGTGTAAGGCGAAGGGCATCTCCAGCGGGAACTTGTGCGGGGAGGTGGGGGTAGAAGGCAGGTCACTTCTGTCCGTGTGCTTTCTTGGTAGGATGGGTTGCAGAGAGTCCGCCATCTCCCCTCCACCGCTGGCTGCCGACGAGGCGCTCAGCATACAGTCCAACTCCTCCAGGAACGGGTCCGACAGCCTTTTGGGCTCCGTCTGCAGGTATCGCTCCAACTCGAGACATGTCTGTGGGGGGGGGGGGGGGGGGGGGAAAGAGGCATAAAGTACAAACAGAAGCATCACTGGAAAGAAATTTCCTATTGAATTCCATTTTAGAGACATGTTAAATCAGAGTGAGTAACCCCGCTGTCATCTTATCGGCCTCGATAGAGCCAAACACAAGAACATATACACAGAGCCTGTGTCATGGGGACAGCCATTTTAATTTGGTAGTCCCCTTTTTGGTGGACTTGTGCGAAAATGTTGTACTGATTTTTTTAACATGTCAACTGAATATCTAAAAATAGAAATACACTTGTTGAAAATGTACTTACTTTTCATGGCTTATCTGAAACCCTGATCCATAACTTTGTCACCGCCATATGCGACTATTCTAATGATCTCCTGGCCGGCCTCCCATCATCCACTCTGCCTAAACTTCAGCTCATCCAAACTGCCCGTATCCTAACTCGCACCAATTCCCGTTCACCCATCACCCTTGCCCGAAGCTCTAGAATTCCCTCCCTAAACCTCTCTTCCTTTGACACACTCTTTAAAAACCTACCACATCCCTTCTAATATCTCCTTTAGCTCGGTGTTGATTTCTCTCTGATGGCACTTTACCGGAAGGGCATGGAACATTTTTCTACATTAAAGGCGCGATAAAGAGGCAAGTTTTTGTTGTATTCATGCGAGGGGAGAGTTATAAAAGTTAATGAGGTTGGCAGTGAACTTTCACCATCAAAACAAGCATGGGACTCCAGCCCGGAGCTGAACCCTTGCCTGGTTCTGGACTTGCCAAAAGGCAGATACTGTCCCCAACCAGCAAGTGTCATCTACACCATTTCCTTACCCTGGCCTACTAAGAAACACATACTAGTCACATAAAGGGATGATGGGAAATGGCAGATCCTATGTTCTCCATTCAAGAACAACTTGTATTTATATAGCTCCTTTAACATAGTAAAGCATCCCAAGGTGCTTCACAGGAGTTTTATTAGATAAAATTTGACAGCAAACTAGATAAGGAGATATTAAGACAGATGACCAAATGCTTGCTCAAAGAGGTAGGATTTAAGGAATGTCTTAAAGGAGGAGAGAGGTCGAGAGGTGGAGAGATTTAGGGAGGGAATTCCAGAGCTTAGGATCTGGGCAGCTAAAGGCATGACCGCCAAGCTTGGGGGTGGGGGAAGGAAAATCGAGGATACACAAAATGCCAAAATTGGAGGAACACAGAGAATTTGGGAGGGTTATAGGGTTGGAGAAGGTTACAGAGCTAGGGAGGGATGAGGCTATGGTGGAATTTGAATACAAGGATTCTTTATTATTCTGCTACAGAACAACAAACTAATTCCCTTATTCTTCCTCTCCTAAACTTCATCTCTAAGTGTGGCTTGCCATACTCATTAATCCTTCAGTGACAATGTTTGTCGCACAGCAACTGCACAAAATGTACCAGTTGCCCCTAGTTACCAGCAAATGGAAAGGGGGCCTTCCAAGAACACACGCATGGCAGTGGTTTTAAGGTTGTAATCTCATCTCTAATTGGGATGAGAACTATAAATCAGTGGGGCTTCCTCAGCCCAATTTAAAGTTTATTCAGTGCAAATCAATCTCAATCCAGCTGATACCAGTGGCAGCTGGATTGACAGACGCAACGAGCTGTCCTTTATAGGACACACTGTCTGCACCGGCCGATACTCGATGTGTCATCATGACTGTGCACTAACCCCATTTACTCCACAATATACACATAGTCACCTCTTGGGCAATATCTGTTATTTCAGTCAAATTACAAGCTGTACTACCACACATACAACTGCCTGGACAGTGTGTACCATCTACAAGTTGCACTGCAGCAGCTCAACAATGACAGTAATTCACAAACCCACTACCTACACCACCAAGAAGGACAAGGGCAGCAGGAGCATGAGAACACACCGTTATCTCCAAGTCATACACCATCCCGACTTAGAAGTATATCACTGTTCCTTTGTCGTCACTGAGTCAAAATCCTGGAACTCCCGACTGAACATCACTGTAGCAGCACCTGCACCATACAGACTGCCGCGGATCAAGGCGACGGCTCACCACCACCTTCTCAAGGGATTAGCAATAAGTGCCAATCTTGCTAGTGACGCCCATATCCCAACAATGAATTTTACAAAAGCACATGCTCTTCAGTTGTGGCTAACTGGGTAGTAGCACCCTTGCCTCGGAGTCAGAAGGTTGTGGGTTCAAGTCCCATTCCAGAGACTTGAGCATATAATCTCGGCTGACACTCTCAGTGCAGTACTGAGGGAGTGCTGCACTGTCAGAGGTGCCATCTTGGAGAGGAGATATCTGCACGATCAGGTGGTTGTAAAAGATCACATGGCACTATATGAAGAACAGCAAGAGAGTTCTCCCCAGTGTCCTGGCCAGTATTTACACATCTTATCTGGTCATTTATCATATTGCTGTTTGTCCCCTTGCTGTGCGCAAATTGGCTGCTGGGTTTCCTACATTTTGACAGTGACTACACTTCAAAAAGTATTTCATTGGCTGTAAAGCCCTTTGGGATGTCCTGAAGTTGTGAAATGAGTTTTAGAAATGTAGTCCTTCTTTCTTTCAATGTGGTCCCTAAACATATCCATCCTAAACTTTAATCCTACCCCATGCTCCCAATAATTAAAGGCTCATGACACATGGAGTGAACACTATCGGCCAAAGTAATGAGAATAATAAATAGGCACCAGCATAACTACACATGAAATTAGGCCTAAAACCTAGGCCTCCCCAAAGAACTTGTATTTATATTGGTTGGAATCCCACTTTCTCTGCCCACAGGGAGAAAAGCCTAGACAGCGCAATTCTTCATCACAACTGTTAGTAGCTTTATAACGCCATTGACGGCAGGTGTCCAACACTCTGGTGCCAAAGGCACTCCAAAACAAATGAACTGACCTACCTACCCCCCACCCCCTCAAAATATTGGAGACCTGCATGGCTTTGGGCGGGGGAGGGGGTCTCACCAGGGGGTACCTCACTGAGCACCACCCCTCACCCCTTCCACATTTACTTGACGTAAAAATACCAGGCGCTAAGTCTTGGAAAATGAAGAGGTGAAAGGTGAATGCTGGCCTCTTTCTGCTGAGAAAAAAGAAATGAAGATTCTGCTCTTCTGATTCTCAGCAAACTTCTCTGATATCAGGCTACTGGTGCATAGTGTAGACGAACAGAGGTGACCTTGGAGTGCATATCCACAGATCCTTGAAAGATAGGGAGATAAGGTGGTTAAGAAGGCATATGGGATTCTTTTCTTTATTGGCCGAGGTAGAGTACAAGAGCAGGGAGGTTATGCTCGAACTGTATAAAACACTAGTTAGGCCACAGCTAGAGTGCTGCGTGCAGTTCTGGTCACCACATTATAGGAAAGGTGTGATTGCACTAGAGAGGGTACAGAGGAGATTTACGAGGATGTTGCCAGATCTGGAGAATTTTAGCTATGAAGAAAGATTGGATAGGCTGGGGTTGTTTTCTTTGGAACAGAGGAGGCTGAGGGGAGATTTAATTGACATGTATAAAATTATGAGGGGCCTAGATAGAGTGGAAAGGAAGGAGCAATAACCAAGGAGCATAGATTTAAAGTAATTTGTTGGAGGATTAGAGGAGAGTTGAGGAGAACATTTTTCACTCAGAGGGTGGTGGGGCTCTGGAACTCACTGCCTGAAAGGGTGATAGAGACAGAAACCCTCATCACATTAAAAATGTACTTGAATATGCACTTGAAGTGCCATAACCTACAGGACTACAGACCATGAGCTGGAAAGTGGGGTTAGGCCGGCAGAGACGATGGACCGAATGGACTTCTTCTGTGCCGTGAATTTCTATGATTCTATGATTCTGTCGAACTTTAGTTTAACTCTCATCTGAAAGAAGGCATCTCAGACAGTGCAGCACTCCTGTACTGTGCTGGAGTGTTAGCCTAGATTTTTGTTCTCAAGTCTGTGGAGTGGGACTTGCACCCGCAACCTGACAAGAGTGCTACCAAGTTAGCCACAGCTGACACTTGCAACTGCACCTCCAAGCAATTTGTTGATACGTTAAGCACTTTGGGTATGGTGCCTTCTTTTGGATGAGACATTAAAAACTGTCTCAGGTGAATGTAAAAGATCCCGGGGCCCTATTTGAAGAAGAGCAGGAGAGTTCTCTCCAGTGTCCTGGCCGCAATCATTTCTCTCATTTGTTGTTTGAGGGACCTTGCTGTGTACAAATTGGCGATATGAAAACAGTCACTCGCACTTACACTCACTCACAGCCAGGACACTGGGAGAATTCTCTGACAGAGGCGATGTAGCTCGATTACGGGCCGCTAACGAGCTCACCACAGCAATCGGTGGCCGTCGTTGTCCAAAGCAGCAGATAGTGCGCCCTTCACCCCTCCCAGACTCCCCATAGTAATACCAAAAGCAATCTGCACTCGGGCCTCCTAGTTACACATTACGCCCTCGGACGCGCCTGCCTCTGCCAACACTTGCGTGTTAAAGTTTTAGTGCATACTCATGATTAAATGCTGGGCCTCCTTCATGTCCCAGAGAAAGAAAGGAACTAAAAAGTGTGCTCATCTCCATCTGCTCCTGCACTATGATGCCGATCAGGGCGGTTTCATTGGGTGGTAATAGGATGGGGATTAAGGAGCATTGCACCCTATCAGAGTGTGGTAGGTTAGCAATGTTTAATAAAAACACGTTCTTGCATGTACACACACACATGAACCCCCACATCCCTCCACGCACACATCCCAACACACACACACCCACAGGCAGATGCGCACCTGCACGCACGATTTCACAGCCAAAGAGAATTGGACATCAACTAATCTACTAGAAAGAGTACACAGCAGTGTGATTACATAAAGTGGAGGTTCATTTATTTGAAAGCAAAAGCAGAGCTTTTCAAAGAAAAAAGGTACAGGAATTTGTACAATGCCTTTGCACTGCATTGGGAGCCGCTAATTGCCTCTCCACTCCTCCCAGTCTCTGCCGCGGTGAACACAGCCGGCCAGCTGTATTGCCCTTCGACTCCACCGGCCAACACAGGTGGGCACACGGAATGCTTCCCAGCAGGAAGATTACACGGCAATTAGGAGGAAACCCATTCAAAACTAATAGGTCCTGCAGGCAGCCAAGGCAACTAATGAAATGGGACTTCTGTCATCACAGCCCAGTACTAAAGAAAATTAAACAGATTTTAATTACACTGTGAAAACAAAGACAAAAGCTTTTCCTTGAGCTTTTGAAACATCCTGGGGGATAGGGGAGGGGGAGGGAAACGGGAACATCAAACCTAATTTTGCTCCTCCTAAGCTTCTGTTCCCTATCTCTGTAAGCTCCTCCAGCCCTACAACCCTCAGATCTCTGCGCTCCTCCAATTCTGGCCTCTTGCGCAGCCCCGATTTTCTTCGCCCCATCATTGGTTGCCACGCCTTCAGCTGTCCAGGCCTCAAGCTCTAGAATTCCCTCCCTAAACTTGTGTGTCTCTTCACCTTTCCTCCTTTAAGACGCTTCTTGAAACCTACATCTTTGGTCACATGTCCAAATATCTCCTTGTGTGACAAAACGACAACAACCTGTTGTTTTGAGACTGGAATTCCATATAGGCCAGATCAGGTAAGCATGGCAGGTTTCCTTTCCTAAAGGACATTAGTGAACCAGAACCAAAGGTTTTTAATGACAACTTCAGGGTCACTTTTACTGCTACCACATTTTTATTCCCAGGATTATTTTCTTTTTATAAACGGAATTCAAAATTCTCAATCTGCAATGGTGGGATCTGGATTACTAGCCCAATAACATCACAAACTTTTTGACAATGTAACCTAATTGTTTGAAGACTGGTACTCAGATGGTGTGTCAAAGTAAATGAGGTGGCACAGTCCTTGCCAGACATATTCAGTTTTGCACCCCACACCATACCACAGGCACCGACTCTCATTCCACTGGTGGCAGAAGCAGCCATCTCTTCAACATCCCTTTCTTCATGCGGTGTCAGCCTTGGTTCAGTAATAACACTCTCGCTTCCGAGTCCGAAAGTTGAGAGTTCAAGTCCCACTCCAGAGACTTGAGCACAAAACCTAGGCCGATACTCCAACACAGTACTGAGGGAGTGTTGCATTTTTGGAGGTGCAGTTTTGCGATGAAACATTAAACCGAGGCCCCTCAACCAACATCACAAAAAAGAACGATTATCTGGTCATTATCACATTTCTGCTTCTGGGAGCTTGCTGAGCACAAATTGGTTGCCGTGTTTCCTACATTACAACAGTGACTACACTTCAGAAATATTTCATTGGGTTTAAAGCGTTTTGAGACATCCCGAGGTCGTGAAAAGCGCTATGGAAATGCAAGTGTTTTTTTTTCTTTTAGTTGCACACAGATTGAACCTCGGCCCTACGTTTGTTGGTTCCAAAACAGGGGATGCCCCTAAGCCTGGCACAACTGTACAGTATGTGCTAAAGGCTTTATTTCAAGGTGAGGGATCAGAGGAGTCAGTGGGAAGATGGATCATAAAATTTACTGCAAGACCACAATTTAAAAAGGCAAAAGCAGGCTCCAGTTTGATACACTGGTATCTTCTCCCAGGCCTTCTCTTTGTCCCTTTGATCATTGCTGTAACTGGTGTCTTATTTGCCCCTAGATTATCCACTCTTACTGCCCCTTTGACCTCCCATTGCCCAATTGCCTCATCCTTTCCATTCACGGGTGATGTCAGGAAGCACATTTTCATACAAAGGGTAGTGGAAATCTGGAACTCTCTCCCAAATACTGGAGTCGGGTGGGTCAGTTCAAAATTTCAGGACTGAGATTGATCGATTTTTGTTGGGTAAGGGTATTAAGGGATAAATGGTGTTAAGATACAGATCAGCCATAATCTAATTGAATGGCAGAATAGGCTTGAGGGGCTGAATGGCCCGCTCCTGTTCCTATGCACATAAACTCATCATACTCTCTTCTCCCCTCCTCCCCCGCCCCCCATGTGATGATAAAATAAAGATGACAAGATAGGCTGATGTAAGGGGAAGGAGCCGTGATAATTTGTCTTCAAATTACATCCAAACAAAGAATGTCACTCATTCCCACAAGATGACTGTCCAAATTGGTCGGTTTTGCTCGTTCCCGCAGCAGATATGATGTGAAAGGGGCTACTGTACAGCGTGTAAGCTCTCGAGACACAGGAGCCGGAAGTGGGGGTTGTTGCTTTTTTTAAAAAAAATGTTGTTCAAATATCTGGCTGGAATATATTCATTGCGAGACCCATTTAAATATGGATTTCCACACTGTACAGTGAAGCCAGACACAATCAATCAGCAGTTGTTGGCTACTAATGGGATTAAACTGGGAGAAGCAGCTTCTGTGATGTTGCAGCACATCAGCTAATAAGGCAGCAGCTCCCAATCTCCCTTGAATCACAGCCCGCTTTCATTCCATTAACTTCTTCCGTAAGGATTAACTTCGGTTCGATTAGGATTGAGAGCCCTTTTAAAAAAAAATTAAAACCCTGGAGTTCAAATCGCGGCCAATTACATGAGATGTTACTTCCTGTGGTCGTGTTCTTTGGTTACACTCTTGCGATGCCTTCGCTCATTAGGAATATCATTCAATTTTTCTATGCCAACTATTTCCTATTGCAACGTAAATTATAGGCTCTGGCCACAAGATGGTTCTCTGGAGCAAATTTTCAAACTTTCTCTCCCAACCCCAATTGCCATCTTGCTTTTTGGTATCTGGAAGGTTAAGTATTAAACATTTAAGGTTTTTTATTTTTTTAAATATGTATTTTTTCCAAACAGGAAATAGAAGAATGACAGAGATTATCATTCAGCATATCCAGAGCTGGATGCTTGGCGATGACAAATTATCAAAGCAAAGCTCAAGACATTTCTAATCCTCAACTGAACTCAAACTCCAACCAGTTCCGAGCAGGGAATCATACCTGACAGGTTCACTGAATTGTGCTTTCTCCACACCAGTCTTGTCCAATTGAATGCTGACTAGCCACAGATATGGCTGTGGTGACACCCTTTTAGCCGCATGCACTAATTTTAGTAGAAAACACCTTGCACACAAAACAGGAAAATCACCTGTGTATATTTATTTAACAAACATCTGCCAAGGAAGTAAAAGCTCACAATAATCAAAAAATAGCTGGCTTTTCGCCGTACTATTTTACCAACAAGCGCACAAAAAGGTTAAAGCTCACTGTGCAGATGCCGTGTGAAGACAAGTATTGAGATCACAGGCCCAACGACTGTGGCTATTACTCATTTATATGGCTGAATCAGAAATACAATTAGCAACATCTGGATTACCAATTAGCCACATATGACTAGTGGCTAACCACTGGACAACATGAGTCTGCAGATATTGCTTGACTTAAGAGTGTCTCCAATGTTTTCCGTTTCAATAAAACTGCAGCCACCTTCTCTCACTCACTCACTCACTGTCTAGCTGCACAGGTAGCAATACAACTAGATTGTAATGTATGCACCTGTAAGCATGCTCACAGGCTTGTGGAACTGTTGCCCTCACAGCTTGAGCCTCCTCCTGGAAATCTCCTCCGTGCCTTTCAGTTCTGCGTGGAGGGGATTCCTGTACGTGCTGCTCTTGCACACTCTCCACATTGCCATCCTCGTCTGCCGTCTGGACACGCCATGGTGCACCATCTTGAAGTCTGGAGGAGGCGGGGGTCCCCGATGGAGTGCACTCTACGCGGGAGTCCTCCCACTATTTATCGGGGACTTGGCCTGGAGGGTGGTGCACAGAGCAGTCCCGTGCAATAAATTTTTAAGCCAGTTCACGGGCTCCCAGGCCGCTTGCAATTTCTGCGGTCTGGAAGAGTCCGTGTTCCATATTTTTATGGCGTGTGCGAGGTTGCAGCCCCTGTTTTATTATTTAAATGGGCTGCTCCTCAATTTCTGGTTGCACTTCAGTCCCACACTCCTGATCTTTGGGCACCTTGTGCGGAGGGGAGCGGGTAGGTCCGAGGGCCTCCTCGTAGCACTGCTCCTGGGCATGGCCAAGGGGGCCATCAGCCGGTCCAGGCAGCGGGCGGTCGAGGGGGTCGTTCTTCCCCGACTGCCTGCCTCTCTTCCACGCCTACATCCGCGCCAGGGTGTCCTTGGAGATGGAACACGCGGTGTCCACCGGTACGCTCGCGGCCTTCCGCGAGAGGTGGGCGCCGGAGGGACTGGAGTGCATCGTTACCCCCGGCAACCAAATTTTCATTTGATTTTTTAAATTTTAAAGTTTAATTTGCTTTAATTGCCGGGGTTTTTAGTGTCCCCCTCCCTTTTTATAGGGGGCACTTGTAAAATATATGGTTTTAATGCCTCGAAAAAAATCACAAAATAAAAACACAAAAAAAATCATTTATTAAAAAAAGGGGCAGTTAAGTGTCTGGAGTGTCCCCCAGAACGGGAGGCACTTGATCTAACGTTTATTTTGCTCCCCCCCAAAAGAGTTGTGGAGCTGTTGCCCTCACAGCTTGAGCCTCCTCCAGGAAATCTCCTCCGTGCCTTTCAGTTCTGCGTAGAAGGGATTCCTGTACGTGCTGCTCTTGCACACTCTCCACATTGCCATCCTCGTCTGCCGTCTGGACATGCCATGGTGCACCATCTTGAAGTCCGGAGGAGGCGGGGGTCTCCAATGGAGTGCTCTCTACACGGGTGTCCTCCCTCTATTTATAGAAACATAGAAAATAGGTGCAGGAGTAGGCCATTCGGCCCTTCGAGCTTGCTTCACCATTCAATAAGATCAGGGCTGATCATTCACCTCAGTACCCCTTTCCTGCTTTCTCTCCATACCCCTTGATCCCTTTAGCCGTAAGGGCCATATCTACACTCGCTCTTGAATATATCCAATAAACTGGCATCAACAACTCTCTGCGGTAAAGAATTCCACAGGTTAACAACTCTCTGAGTGAAGAAGTTTCTCCTCATCTCAGTCCTAAATGGCTTACCCCTTATCCTTAGACTGTGTCGCCTGGGTCTGGACTTCCCCAACATCGGGAACATTCTTCCTGCATCTAACCTGTCCCGTCCCGTCAGAATTTTATATGTTTCTATGAGATCGCCTCTCATCCTTCTAAACTCCAGTGAGTACAGGCCCAGTCGATCCAGTCTCTCCTCATACGTCAGTCCTGCCATCACGGGAATCAATCTGGTGAATCTTTGCTGCACTCCCTCAATAGCAGATTAGGAGACCAAAACTGAACACAATATTCCAGGTGAGGCTTCACCAAGGCCCTGTACAACTGCAGTAAGACCTCCCTGCCCCTATAATCAAATCCCCTAGCTATGAAGGCCAACATACCATTTGCCTTCTTCACCGCCTGCTGTACCTGCATGCCAACTTTCAATGACTGATGTACCATGACACCCGGGTCTCGTTGCACCTCCCCTTTTCCTAATCTTCCGCCATTCAGATAATATTCTGCCTTTGTGTTTTTGCCCCCAAAGTGGATAACCTCACATTTATCCACATTATACTGCATCTGCCATGCATTTGTCCACTCACCAAACCTGTCCAAGTCATCCTGCAGCCTCTTAGCGTCCTCCTCACAGCTCATACCGCCACCCAGCTTAATGTCACCTGCAAACTTGGAGATATTACACTCAATCCCTTAATCTAAATCATTAATGTATATTGTAAAGAGCTGGGGTCCCAGCACTGAGCCCTGCGGCACCCCACTAGTCACTGCTTGCCATTCTGAAAAGGACCCGCTTATCCCAACTCTCTGCTTCTTGTCTGCCAACCAGTTCTCTATCCACGTCAGTACATTACCCCTAATACCATGTGCTTTAATTTTGCACACCAATCTCTTGTGTGGGGCCTTGTCAAAAGCCTTTTGAAAGTCCAAATACACCACATCCACTGGTTCTCCCTTATCCACTATACTAGTTACATCCTCAAAAAATTCCAGAAGATTCAATCAAATCAAGCATGATTTCCCTTTCATAAATCTATGCTGACTTGGACCAATCCTGTCACTGCTTTCCAAATGCGCTGCTATTTCATCTTTAATAATTGATTCCAACATTTTTCCCACGACTGATGTCAGGCTCACCGGTATATAATTACCAGTTTTCTCTCTCCCTTTTTAAAAAGTGTGGTTGCATTAGCTACGCTCTAGTCCATAGGAACTGATCCAGATTCGATAGACTGTTGGAAAATGATCACCAATGCATACACTGGGCCCAAGTTTCGGCCTGTTGCTCCTGATTTTTTGGAGCAACTGGTATAGAACGGAGTATCTTAGAAATTCAAATTCTCGGCATTTAGTTTGCTCCAGTTCTAGTCAGTTAGAACAGTTTCACTTTGGAACAGAATTTTTTTTCCCCAAAAGGGGGCGTGTCCGGCCACATACGCCTGTTTTCAAAGTTTCGGCAGTGAAAACTTACTCCAAACTAACTTAGAATGGAGTAAGTGAAGATTTTTGTACGCTCGAAAAAACCTTGTCTACACTTTAGAAAATCAGGCGTAGGTTATAAATCAGGCGTAGGGAATGGGGGGGGGGGGTTTAAAGGGAAGTTTACAAACATTAAACACCTCAGTTTTACAAATGAAGAGCCATCATCAATAATAAATGATAAAAACATCAATAAATCAGCCAATAAAATCTAAAAAAATTAAGAAATAATTTTTTTTTTTAAATCAATAAATAAAACATTTTCTATTTACCGACTGCAGCACCGGGAGCCCTCCAACAGCGTGCTGGGATGCCCCCAGTGTGTCTCTGTCAGTGTCTCTATCCCTCTGTCTGTGTGTGTCTCTCACTCTCTGTTTCTAACAGCGAGGGGTGGAGGGGAGGGGGAGGATGGGGAGGGGGGATGGAGGAGGAGGGGTGGTGTAGTGGGGAGAGGGGGTGGGGGGGGGGGGGAAGAGAAGGGAGGGAGGGGAGGGGGGGAGAGAAGTGGGGGAGAGGAGAGGTAGGAGGAGGGAGGGAGAGAAGTGGGGGAGAGGAGAGGTAGGAGGAGGGAGGGGAGGGGAAGGGAGAGAAGGGAGGGGAAGGGGAAGGGGGCGAGAGAGAGAGAAGGGAGCGAGAGAGAGAGAGAGAGAGAGAGAGAGAGAGAGAGAGAGAGAGAGAGAGAGAGAGAGAGAGAGAGAGAGAGAGAGGGAGCGAGAGAGAGGAGCGAGAGAGAGAGAGAGAGAGAAGGGAGCGAGAGAGAGGAGCGAGAGAGAGAGAGAGAGAGAGAGAGAGAGAGAGAGAGAGAGAGAGAGAGAGAGAGAGAGAGAGAAAGGAGAGGGAGGCTGAACGGGCCGGGCCCGGCGGGGCCCAAGACTTCGAGCTTAGATTTACCGGATTGACAGGTAGGTGGTGTCAGGTCCGGGAAGGTCAGGAGCGCAGATCGGTCGGGGGGGGAGGAGATGAGATCGGTCGGGAGTAGAGGTCGGTCGGGGAGTGGGGGGGGGGAAGGTCGGGAGCGGGGGAAGCGGAGGTCGGGTCTGTTGGGGGCGGTCCGGGAGCCAAGTCGGGACGGGTCCGGAGGAAGCAGGAGCTGGGCGTGGGAGGCAGCCTTATTCACGCAGCCCCAGTGAGGCCATTGGGCCAGGGCTAGGGGCTGCGTGCTTCGGGCCCCTCGAGCTACTGCACATGCCCGCCCACTGTAGCGCGCATGTGCAGAGGTCCCGGCACTGTTTTCAGCTCCGTCCCCTGCAGCTCGTGCTGCGCCGCGCCGAGGGCCAGAGGACCAGCAGGGAGCCGGAGAATTTGGAAGTTTTTTTTAGGCGCACTTTGTGGCGTGAAAAACGGGCGTCCAGGTCGGGGCTGCGCCGTTCTAGGCGCGGCCCGAAACTTGGGCCCACTTCCTTAAGTACTCTGGGATGCAGACTATCAAGCCCTGGGGATTTATAGGCCTTCAATCCCATCAATTTCCCGAACACAATTTCCCGCTTAATAAGGATTTCCTTCAGTTCCTCCTTCTCACTAGACCCTTGGTACCCTAGTATTTCCGGAAAGTTATTTGTGTCTTCCTTCGTGAAGACAGAACCAAAGTATTTGTTCAACTGGTCTGCCATTTCTTTGTTCCCCATTATAAACTCACCTGAATCTGACTGTGTGTTCACAAATTTCTTTCTCTTCACATATCTATTGAAGCTTTTGCAGTCAGTTTTTATGTTCCCGGCAAGCTTCCTCTCATACTCTCTTTCCCCCATCCTGATTAAACCCTTTGTCCTCCTCTGCTGAATTCTAAATTTCTCCCAGTCTTCAGGTTTGTTGCTTTTTCTGGCCTATTTATATGCCACTTCCTTGGATTTAACACTATCCTTAATTTCTCTTGTTAGCCACGGTTGAGCCACCTTCCCCGTTTTATTTTTACTCCAGACAGGGATGTACAATTGTTGAAGTTCATCCATGTGATCTTTAAATGTTTGCCATTGCCTATCCACCGCCAACTCTTTAAACATCATTTTCCAGTCTAGTCCAATACCATCGAAGTTACGTTTCCTTAAGTTCAGGACCCTAGTTTCTGAATTAGCTGTCACTCTCCATCTTAATAAAAAATTCTCCCATGTTATGGTCACTCTTCCCCAAGGGGCCTCACACAAGATTGCTAATTAGTCCTTTTTCATTACACATCACCCAGTCTAGGATGGCCAGCCCTCTAGTTGGTTCCTCGACATATTGGTCTAGAAAACCAATCCTAATACACTCCAGGAAATCCTCCTCCACCATATTGCTACCAGTTTGGTTAGCCGAATCTATATGTAGATTAAAGTCGCCTATGCTGTACTTTTGTTGCACGCATTCCTAATTTCTTGTTTGATCCTGTCCCCAACCTCACTACTACTGTTTGGTGGTCTGTACACAACTCCCACTAACGTTTTCTGACCTTTGGTATTCCGCAGCTCCGTCCATACAGATTCCACATCATCCAAGCTAATGTCCTTCCTTACTATTGCACTAATTTCCTCTTTAACCAGCAATGCTACCCCACCTCCTTTTCCTTTCTGTCTATCCTTCCTGAATGTTGAATACCCATGGATGTCGAGTTCCCAGCTTTGGTCACCCTGGAGCCATGTCTCTGTGATGCCAATTATATCATATTCATTAATTGCTGCCCATGCAGTTAGTTCGTCCACCTTATTATGAATACTCCTCGCATTGAAGCATAGAGCCTTCAGGCTTGTCTTTTTAATACTCTTTGCCCCTGTAGAATTGTGCTGTAATGTGCCCCTTTTTGATTTTTGCCTTCTCTGGTTTCTCTGCCCTCCACTTTTACTTTTCTTCTTTCTATCTTTTGTTAATTGGGGACTTGGCCTGGAGGGTGTTGAACCAAGCAGTCCCGTGCAATAAGTTTTAAAGTTGGTTCGTGGCCTCCCAGGCCACCTGTAATTTCTGCCGTCTAGCGGAGTCTGTGTTCCACGTTTATATAGTGTGCGCGCGAGATTGTAGACCCTCTTCTAATATTTGAAGAGGCTTTTCTTCAAATTCTGGTTGCACCTCAGTCCTACACTCCTGATCTTTGGGCACCCTGTGCGGAGGGGAGCGGGCAGGTCAGAAGGCCTCCTCGTAGGACTGCTCCTGGGCATGGCCAAGGGGGCCATCAGCCGGTCTAGGCAGCGGGCGGTCGAGGGGGTCGTTCAGCCTAACTGCCTGCCTCTCTTCCGCGGTTACATCGAGCTAGAATGTCCCTGGAGATGGAGCACGTAGTGTCCACCGGTACGCTCACGACCTTCCGCGAGAAGTGGGCGCCGGAGGGACTGGAGTGCATCATCACCGCCGGCAACCAAATTTTAATTTGAACCATGTCTAAAGTTTAATTTGTCTAAGTTTGTCGGTTTTAGTGCCACCCCCCCCCCCCTTTTAGCCAGGGGCACTTGTATAATGTGTTTTAGGTGCACTCAAAAAAAAAACCAAGGGAGCACTTGAAAAGTTTTTGGAGTGTGCCCCGCCTCCCTTTAATCAGGGGGCACTTGAATAATGTTTACAACAAAATAGTTGTGGAGTTGTTGCACTGTGAGTGGCTTAGCCAGTCACGTGATGGTCACAAGACTCAATAAAACCAGGTAATTCAGTCTAGGTTCTCCACGATGAGGTGTGCAGTTGTGAGCCTGGTGGATGAACTGGTAGTGTTCAGTTTGATTGTTGAACCTTTGTTAACAAACCAGGTAATTCCTTACAGCAAATGTGTAGCTGTGAATTCTTAAGTAAAGAACCCATGAAGCAAATACACTACATCGACAGAACCACAATGAATGTAGCTGTACAATATGGGAGATACGCGATGCTGGAAATGTCCCTTGTACTGGGCTTTAGTTGATATAGTAAGAGGGTGTTCCCTGCTCTGTTTTGCTCGAGCAGTCACTGAGCTGTGCTGTTGTAACAGATTTATTTTCTCTTAAAATAAAAAATGCACAGGCCTCAAAAGGGCACTGTACCAAGACTAGCATTGAATGCTTAATATTTTCATTCTTCTGTCTACTGGTTTAGCAAGAGGCGTTAACTTGTTTAAAATGAACAGCAGCCAAAGGAATTAAATCCAAATATGGTGGTGAAGTTTTCGTCTGCCAACCTCTGCAGAGTGCGATTTCCCAGGCCTCCTGTATAGTGCGGGGCCTGTCAACACAGATGTCACGTGACAGGTTGTTGAGATCAAGAGTTGTGATGAACACTAATGAGCCGTGGCTCAGTTGGTAGCATTCCATTTCTCGTCTCCAAGTCAGAAGGTTGTGGAGTTAAGTCTCACTCGAGACTTGAGCACGTAATCTCGGCTGACATTCCCAGCGCAGTACTGAGGGACTTCTGTACTGTCGGAGGTGCAGTCTTTTGAATGACACATTAAACCGAGGCCCCATCTACCCACTTAGGTGGACATAAAAGATCCCGTGGCACTATTTCGAAGAGGAGCAGGGGAGTTATTCCCGGTGTCCTGGCTAATATTTATCCTTCAATCAAGAGAATAAACAAAAACAGATTATCTGGTCATTATCACATTGTTGTTTGTGAGATCTTGCAGTGTGCAAATTGGCTGCCACGTTTCCTACATTGGGAAGCTGTTTAACCTACGCCGCCTCCAGGCCAGGTCCAAGATCACCCTAACCTCTGTCGTTGAGCTGCAGTATGTGGACGACGCCTGTGTCTGTGCACATTCAGAGGCTGAACTCCAGGATTATAGCCAATGTAGTCACTGAGGCATATGAAAGCATAGGTCTTATGCTTAACATCCGTAACACAAAGGTCCTCCACCAGCCTGTCACCGCCGCACAGCACTGCCCTCCAATCATCAAGATCCACGGCGCGGCCCTGGACAACGTGGACCATTTCTCATATCTCGGGAGCCTCTTATCAACAAAGGCAGACATTGATGCAAAGATTCAGCATCGCCTTCAGTGCGCCAGTGCAGCCTTCGGCCGTCTGAGGAAGAGTGTGTTTGAAGACAAAGTCCTCAAATCTACCACCAAGCTCATGGTCTACAGGACTGTAGTAATACCTGTCCTCCTGTATGGATCTGAGGCATGGACGATGTATAGAAGGCACCTCAAGTCGCTGGAGATATATCACCGATGTCTCCGCAAGATCCTGCAAATCCTCTGGGAGGACAGGCGCACCAACATCAGTGTCCTCGACCAGGCTAACGTCCCCAGTATTGATGCACTGACCACACTCGATCAGCTTCGCTGGGCAGGCCACATAGTATGCATGCCAGATACGAGACTCCCTAAGCAAATGCTTTATACGGAATTCCTTCATGGTAAACGAGCCAAAGGAGGACAGCGGAAATATTATAAGGACACCCTCAAAAGATTCGCTGGTAAAGTGCGACATCACCACTGACACCTGGGAGACCCTGGCCCGAGGTGGAGAAAGTCCACCCGGGAGGGCGTTGAACTCTTCCAGTCTTAACGCAAAGCGCAGGCAGCAGAAGGAGCGCGCGGCAAACCAGCCCCACCGACCCCTTCCCTCGACGAATGTCTGTCCCACCTGTAACAGGGTCTGTGGCTCTCATATCGGACTGTTCAACCATCAAAGAACTCACTTTGGGAGTAGAAGCAAGTGCTCCTCGATTCCGAGGGACTGCCTATGATGATGATGATGACGACGACTACAACAGTAACTACACTGTAAAGCGCTTTGGGGCGCCCTGAGGTCCTGAAAGGTGTTATGTAAATGCAAGTCTTTCTTTATTTATTTATTGTTGTGTGTGAGACAAATTGGCTGCTGTATTTGCTTACATCACAAGCATTATACTTCAAAAAGAACGAACCTGCATTTATATAATGCTTTTCACGATTTCAGGACCTCCAAAAGCATTTCATTATTTGAAACACCTCAATTCGATCCCCCTTAACCTGATCTTTATTCATTAATTCTCCCCCTCACAGCCTGCTTTGTGTATCTGTTTGAGTCTTGCAAAAGAAAGAACTTGCATTTACACAGAACATTTCACATAGTCAGTATTTCGCAACGTGCTTCCAGCCAATCAATTCCTTCGTATTTTTAAAGCATTTTACAACAAATGACGTACTTTTTGAAGTGTAGCCACTGTTGTAATGTAGGAAACACAGCAGCCAATTTGCACACAGCAAGCTCCCACAAACAGCATTGTGATAATGACCAGAAAATCTGAAAAATACGAAGGAATTAATTGGCTGGAAGCACGTTGCGATATACTGACGATGTGAAATGTTCTGTATAAAAGCAAGTTCTTTCTTTTGCAAGACTCAGAAACAGATACACAAAGCAGGCTGTGAGGGGGGAGAATTAATGAATAAAGAGGAGGTTAAAGGGGATCGAATTGAGATGTTTCAAATAATGAAACGAATTGCCAGGGTAGATAGGAGACTGCCTTAAGAATGGGAGACCTCATGAAAAAGGGACACAATCTTCAGAGGGAATCCCAGAAAAACAACTTCACACAAAGGGCTGAGAGAAATTGGAACTCACTGCGCCAGAAGGAGACAGATGAGGAACCAATTGTAGTGTCAATAGATACTAGAGAAGTAAGGGTCGTAAGGGACATTGAGAAAGGGCAGGTAATTGGGATTAAAGAGTTCCAAAGGCTAACATGATGGTAGATCTGGCTCAATGGGCTGGATGGCCTCCCCTTTTCCTTCGAATACAAGGAAATCAAAATGGTGCTTGTGCATACCAGAGATGATGTCTGGGTACAACAACAAAGTATAAAGAGAAATTGTGGAGGATGAATGCCGACGATTGTAAATGAATTTTTTGCACTGAAAGTGATCCAGCAGTCCTGCTAATTGAGCACAAGGGTCAATATCAAGCATTTCCTGGATGGATACAGCATGCGTTAATAATGCCAACAATGTGCTAGAACCCAAACTGCAAGAACACTCTGCTGCTTGGAGCTCACAATCGTCAGCCGTGGCTCAGTGAATAGCATTCTCACCCGAAAGTCAGAAGGTTATGGGTTCAAGTCCAACTCCAGAATCTGGAGCCCCCTATCACCAACGGGAGCGGGAGATCGAGAGGCCCATAAAAAGGGCGCGGAGTTCGGCAGGGGCCACAGCCGCAGGAGCGGGAGATCGAGAGGCCCATAAAAAGGGTACGGAGTTCAGGAGGAGCCACAGCAGTGGGTGCAGGAGATCGAGGCCAAAAGTAAAACAAAGAAGTAAAAAGAAATCGAAGTGTGATGTCACAGCCAAGTGGGTAAGTGATTAGCTAGTGGATTCTTATCAGTAGGAAACCTTTGGCATTGTTGCCACATTAAGTTAATTTAAGGGTTAAGTCATGGCAGGAGAGCCCAAACTAGTGTCATGCTCCTCCTGTGCTATGTGGAAAATAAGGGACACTGGACTACTATGTGTGCGGGAAGTGTATCCAGCTGCAGCTCCTGTCAGATCGCATTGTAGCACTGGAGCTGCGCATGGATTCACTCTGGAACATCCACGATGCTGAGGGCATCGTGAATAGCATGTATAGTGAGTTGGTCACAGCGCAGGTAAAGGTTACAAAGGCAGATAGGGAATAGGTGACCATCAGGCAGAGCAGGAGTAGGAAGGTAGTGCAGGGGTCCCCTGCGGTCATCTCCCTCCAAAACAGATATACTGCTTTGGGTACTGTTGGGGGAGATGGCTCATCAGGGGAAGCAGCTGCAGCCAAGTTCATGGCACCATGGGTGGCTCTGCTGCACAGAAGGGCAGGAAAAAGGAGTGGGAGAGCTATAGTCGTAAGGGATTCTATTGCAAGAGGAATAGATAGGCGTTTCTGCGGCCACAAACGAGACTCCAGGATGGTATGTTGCCTCCCTGGTGCAAGGGTCAAGGATATCTCGGAGCAGCTGCAGCGCATTGTGGAGTGGGAGGATGAACATCCAGTTGTCATGATGCAACGATATTAAGTAAAAAACGGGATGAGGTCCTACAAGCTGAATTTAGGGAGCTAGGAGTTAAATTAAAAATAGGACCTCAAAAGTAGTAATCTCAGGATTGCTACCAGTGCCACGTGCTAGACAGTAGAAATAGCAGGATCGTTAAGATGAATACATGGCTTGAGGAATGGTGCAAGAGGAAGGGATTCACATTCCTGGGACATTGGAACCAGTTCTGGAGGCGGTGGGACCAGTACAAACCAGACGGTCTTCACCTGGGCAGGACCGGAACCGATGTCCTAGGGGGAGTGTTTGCTAGTGCTATTGGGGAGGGTTTAAACTAATATGGCAAAGGGGATGGGAATCTATGCAGGAAGACAGAGGGAAGTAAAATGGGGGCAGAAGCAAAAGGTAGAAGAGAGATAAGGAAAAGTGGAGTGCAGAGAAATCAAAAAAGGCCACATTACAACATAATTCTAAAAGGACAAAAAAAAGTGTTAAAAAAACAAGATTGAAGGCTCGGTGTCTCAATGCGAGGAGCATTCATAATAAGGTGGATGATTTAACTGCGCAAACAGCTGTTAACGGATATGATGTAATTGGGATTATGGAGACATGGCTCCAGGGTGACCAAGGCTGGGAACTCAACATCCAGGGTATTCAATATTCAGGAAGGATAGACAGAAAGGAAAAGGAGGTGGGGTAGCGTTGCTGGTTAAAGAGGAGATTAACGCAATAGTAAGGAAGGACATTAGCTTGGATGATATGGAATTTGTGTGGGTAGAGCTGCGGACCACCAAAGGGCAGAAAAAGCAAGTGGGAGTTGTGTACAGACGACCAAACAGAAGTAGAGAGGTTGGGGATGACATCAAACAGGAAATTAGGGATGTGTGCAATAAAGGTGCAACAGTTATCATGGGAGACTTTAATCTACATATAGATTAGGCTAACCAAACTGGTAGCAATACGGTGGAGGAAAATTTCCTGGAGTGCATTCGGGATGGTTTTCTCGACCAATATGTCGAGGAACCAATTAGAGCTGGCCATCCTAGACTGGGTGTTGTGTAATGAGAGGGGATTAATTAGCAATCTTGTTGTGCGAGGCCCTTTGGGGAAGAGTGACCATAATATGGTAGAATTCTTCATTAAGACAGAGAGTGACACAGTTAATTCAGAGACGAGGGTCCTGAACTTAAAGAAAGGTAACTTCGATGGTATGAGACGTGAATTGGCTAGGATAGACTGGCAAATGACACTCAAGGGTTGATGATGGATAGGCAATGGCAGACATTTAAAGAGCACATGGATGAACTTCAACAATTGTACATCCCTGTCTGGCGCAAAAATAAAACGATAAAGGTTGCTCAACCATGGCTAACAAGGGAAATTAGGAATGCTGTTAAATTAAGGAAGAGGCATATAAATTGGCCAGACAAAGCAGCAAACCTGAGGACTGGGAGATATTTAGAATTCAGCAGAGGAGGACAAAAGGTTTAATTAGGAGGGGGAAAATGCAGTATGAGTAGCTTGCAGGGAACATAAAAACTGACTGCAAAAGCTTCTATAGATATGTGAAGAGAAAAAGACTAGTGAAAACAAACATTGGTCCCTTGCAGTCAGAAACAAGGGAATTTATAATGGGGAACAAAGAAATGGCAGACCAGTTGAACAAATACTTTGGTTCTGTCTTCACGAAGTAAGACATAAATAACCTTCCAGAAATACTAGGGGACCGAGGGTCTAGCGAGAAGAAGGAACTGAAGGAAATCCTTATTAGTCAGGAAATTGTGAGGGAAATTGATGGGATTGAAGGCCGATAAATCCCTAGGGCCTGATTGGGTTGCATCCCACAGTACTTAAGGAAGTGGCCCTAGAAATAGTGGATGCATTGGTGATCATATTACAACATTCTATAGACTCTGGATCAGTTCCTATGGATTGGAGGTTACCTAATGTCACTTTTTAAAAAAGAAGGGAGAGAGAAAACAGGAAATTATAGACCAATTAGCCAGACATCGGTAGTAGGGAAAATGTTGGAATCAATTATTAAAGATGTAATAGCAGTGCATTTAGAAAGCAGTGACAGGATCGGTCCACGTCAGCATGGATGTATGAAAGGGAAATCATGCTTGACAAATCTTCTGGAATTTTTTGAGGATGTAACTAGTAGAGTGGACAAGGGGAGAACCAGTGGATGTGGTGTACTTGGACTTTCAAAAGGCTTTTGACAAGGTCCCACACAAGAGATTGGTGTGCAAAATTAAAGCACATAGAATTGAGGGTAAAGTATTGGCGTGGATAGAGAACTGGTTGGTAGACAGGAAGCAAAGAGTAGGAATAAACGGGTCCTTTTCAGAATGGCAGGCAGTGACTATCGGGGTACCGCAAGGTTCAGTGTTGGGACCCCAGCTATTTACAATATACATTAATGATTTAGACGAAGGAATTGAATGTAATATCTCCAAGTTTGCAGATGACACTAAACTGGGTGGCAGTGTGAGCTGTGAGGAGGATGCCAAAAGGCTGCAGGGTGACTTGGACAGGTTAGGTGAGTGGGCAAATGCATGGCAGATGCAGTATAATGTAGATAAATGTGAGGTTATCTACTTTGGTAGCAAAAACTAGAAGGCAGAATATTATATTATCTGAATAGCGGAAGATTAGGAAAAGAGGAGGTGCAACGAGAGCTGTGTGTCATGGTACATCAGTCATTGGCATGCAGGTACAGCAGGTGGTGAAGGCGGCAAATGGCATGTTGGCCTTCATAGCGAGGGGATTTGAGTATAGGAGCAGGGAGGTCTTACTGCAATTGTACAGGGCCTTGGTGAGGCCACACCTTGAATACTGCGTACAGTTTTGGTCTCCCAATCTGAGGAAGGACATACTTGTTATTGAGGGAGTGCAGCGAAGGTTCACCAGACTGATTCCCGGGATGGCAGAACTGATATATGAAGAAAAACTGGATCGACTAGGCTTATATTCACTGGAATTTAGAAGAATGAGGGGGAATCTCATAGAAACATAAAATTCTGACGGAATTGGACAGGATAGGTGCAGGAAGAATGTTCCCGATATTGGGGAAGTCCAGAACCAGGGGACACAGTCTAAGGATAAGGGGTAAGCCATTTAGGACCGAGATGAGGAGAAACCTCTTCACTCAGAGAATTGTGAACCTGTGGAATTCTCTACCACAGAAAGTTGTTGAGGCCAGTTCATTAGATATATTCAAAAGGGAGTTAGATGTGGCCCTTACGGCTAAAGGGATCAAGGGGCATGGAGAGAAAGCAGGAATGGGGTACTGAAGTTGCATGATCAGCCATGATCATATTGAATGGTGGTACAGGATCAAAGGGCCGAATGGCCTACTCCTACATCTATTTTCTGTGTTTCTATCTTTCTATAAATGCAAGTCTTTCACACTTATTTTTAAAAAAAGCAGGTTGGCAATTTAGTGGAATCCCATGGTGAAATGTGACCAATTCCCCAGAATGACATTACGTTTAACACTAAATGGAAGAATTCCTTCTTGTTTATCTTATATGAAGCCATCCGTAGCACCTGTTAGGCTCCATGTGCTGAGGTGGGAGATCCCCAGCTGTCCCAGGAATTGGACATAACTCAGACTACGATAAGTCAGAGGGACATGGTTCCCACAGCTACTTCCGTTGGCTGGAAAGTAACCAGGGTTGTAATCGGTCTGGTTTAGAACTGGTTGGTCCAGTTTTATTTTTTTTTAAATGGGCCCTCTGGGGAGAGAAAAAGACTGAGAAAGACTGGCAGAGACGGAGAGAGAGAGAGAGAGAGAGAGAGAGAGAGAGAGAGAGAGAGAGAAAGAGAGAGAAATGGAGAGAGAGAGAGAGAGAGAGAGATGGAGAGAGAGAGAGAGATGGAGAGAGAGAGAGATGGAGAGAGAGAGAGAGAAACTAACAAATATAAGAAAGGAGAATGTGATGTTTTCAATTAATGATAAAGCATAAAAGATGGTGGGGCTGAAATATACGAGTCGTGGAAGGACTCACTACTCGGTCGGCGCAGAGGGGCCA
The DNA here is from genome assembly GCF_044704955.1 of Pristiophorus japonicus. Lineage (NCBI taxonomy): Eukaryota > Metazoa > Chordata > Chondrichthyes > Pristiophoridae > Pristiophorus > Pristiophorus japonicus. The sequence goes on along the minus strand of NC_091979.1, from coordinate 201,370,942 downwards.
ACATTTTGAAAATTCCCCTCCATTATTTTTGGAGCAGTGTACAGAACCACCCCGGTTGTCTTCCCGCCCCGTCGGGCACACACTGAACCCTTACCGACCGGCAGAAACCCCACACATGGGAAATTGTTCGGCAGGAGCGGATCAGCCACCACTTGGTGCCGGCGACAGCTTTCCCCAGCGGGAAGCTTCTTGTGGCGGGGTGGCACGTCCGCCCTTTAAGGGGAGAGCGCACTGCCGCGACCGTCATTTTATTTTAATTGTTGGCCGAATCCGAAGTCGGCCCGACAATGGCAGCCACAGGTTCGGCCAGGCCGCCAACAGGCAGTCCGCCATTCACTCTTGGGTACCGGGCCGCTGGTCCGGCCGAAACACCCCAGATGGCTGCAGAGCTCACAGCAACGTCCTCAGCGACGGCTGACCCAATAGAACGGCACTTCCACCCTGGAACACCGCCCCACTTCCAGAAAAAGAAAAAGTGCTGAATTTCTCCGGGACATTGGGATGGAGAGAAACTTACAAAACGGTAACTGCGGCCCATTTGGGGCGGAGGTAATTTCGGCTCCGGTGTCTCCAGGAATTATTTAAGAACATAAGAAATAGGAGCAGAAGTAAGCCATTTGGCACCTCAAGCTTGCTCCGCCATTCAACAAGATCATGGCTGAATTAAAGATTAATCTCCTAGTTAGCAACACGAGAGAAGTCATTGGGGCCTTAAAAAAAAGTGTGTTCTTTTCTTTGAATAGTTTTGTTTATTAGTTGTAAAAATATTGGGAGAATAAATGCCATTTGACCAAATGGGACAAAAGATCATGTGATGAAATCTCCAGGAATACGTCGAATCAGAGATAGCTCCCACATAAAGAATGGCTAATCAGGGCAAGGTGACAGAGCACAGACTGACCCTGACCCCGAGCGTCTTCAGGAGGGAGAAGAACAAAATTGGAGAAAACAAAATAAAAAGTGCACACTTAAAACCAAAAACACAGAATTTGCAACAGCTGAGAGGGATGGAGAGGAAAGAAGCAACAGGGGCTTTGAACTGAAAGCTTCAGGATAGTGGAAAAAAATGTGCCCATTCTTCCCGTCACATCTAATATCGGGCAAGTAGGCAGTGCCCTGCAATAACCGCAGCACCGCAGGGTAGAGTCAGCTCAAAGCCAACCCAGCAACTGCTTAATGGCACTTGGATTCCAACTTATAAGAATGTAACCTTCAGCAATCTGTTGGTGGGGTGAGGGAGGTGAGAGGAGGAGGAGGTGAAAGGAGGAGGAGGAGGAGGAGAGGAAGGATGGAGGAGGTGGGGAGGGGAAGAGAAAGAGGAGGGATGCTAGATCCCACCACATATGCTGGCGGGATGTGCGGCAACCTGGAGAGAAATACACTTCTAGGAATTCAAGCCTCTCCTTTCTGTCTGGGCCACGTCCCCCTGGTAGCAGCCAAGTGCAATACTTCATTATTAACCCAACTTTCCCTCACCCCCAACACAAAAAGTCAGAGTTGTCATGGTCTCCTCCTCATTTCGGGTGCTAAAGGACACAAGGGGTAGGAAGCATTGGGAGATGGGTGGGGGTCAGTGCCCCAAGTCCTGAGGCTCATTTGTCCTGGTTTGTTCTAAACTTGAAGGCAACTTTGGACCAGTGCTTCCCGAAGCTCTTCATCACTGGGGTTTTTTTGCCTCATGCCTGGGTCTGTTGTGAACTCATTAATAGGACTGATTGCCATGATTAGTGAACAACTCCACTATCATTGTATCTTCTGACTGCCAGGATGATAGAAGCCGAACTAGACCTTGGAATTTTTTCATCCAGCAATTACTATGTTCCAATATTGTAACTGAAGTCTCCACGTCACAAGACATGCCAACTTGATGAATGAGGAGAGGCAACAGAAACTAAATGGTACAAATTCTAAAGGGAGTGTAGAGACCTGGGGTGGAAATACACAAATCTTTGAACACAAGAGCATAATAGGAGCAGAAGTAGGCCATTTGGCTGATCTTCTACCTCAACTCCACTAGCTTGCACTATCTCCATATCCCTTGATTCCCTTAAGATCCAAAAATCTATCGATCTATGTCTTGAATATACTCAACGACTGAGCTTCCACAGCTCTCTGGGGTAGAGAATTCCAAAAATTCACAACCCTCTCTGAGTGAAGAAATTTCTCCTCATCTCAGTCCTAAATGGCCGACTCCTTATTGTGAGACTGTGACCCCTGGCCCTAGACTCCCCAGCCAGAGGAAACATCCTCCCTGCATCTAACCTGTCAAGCCCTGTAATTGAAGGTGGCAGGACAACTTTTTAAAAAGCATACAGAATCCTTGGCTTTATAAATAGAGGCATAGAGTACAAACGTTTTGCTAAACCTTTATAAATCACTGATTGGACCTCAGATGGACTATTGTAGCCAGTTCTGGGCACCACACTTTAGGAAAGATGTCAAGGCCTTGGAGAGGGTGCAGAGGAGATTTCTCAGGATGGTACCAGGAATGAGGTACTTCAGTTACATGGAGAGACATGTTCTCCTTAGAGCAGAGCAGGTTAAAGGGAGATTTAATAGGGGTGTTCAAAATCATGACAGGTATGAAGAAAGACTGGATCGACTGGGCTTACATTCACTGGAATTTAGAAGAATGAGGGTGGATCTCATAGAAGCATATAAAATTCTGACAGGATTGGACAGGTTAGATGCAGGAGGAATGTTCCCGATGTTGGGGAAGTCCAGAACCAGGGGTCACAGTCTAAGGATAAGGGGCAAGCCATCTAGGACCGAGATGAGGAGAAACTTTTTCACCCAGAGAATTGTGAACCTGTGGAATTCTCTACCATAGAAAGTTGTTAAGGCCAGTTCATTGGATGTATTCAAAATGGAATTAGATGTGGCCCTTATGGTTAAAGGGATCAAGGGGTATGGAAAGCAGGAAAGGGGTACTGAAGTTGCATGATCAGCCATGATCTTATTGAATGATGGTGCAGGCTCGAAGGGCCGAATGGCCTACTCCTGCACCTACTTTCTATGTTTCTATGTTTCTATGTTTTGAGAGAGTAAATAGGGAAAAACTATTTCTACATGCAGAAGAGTCAGTAAGCCAGAGGTCACAGATTTAAGATAATTGGCAAAAAAGGCAAGGAGGACAGGATTTATGTTTAATGCAGCACGTTATGATGATCTGGAAGGCACTGCCTGAAACGTGGTAGAAGATGATTCAAAAGTAACTTTCAAAAGGGAATTGAATAAATACTTGAAAAGAAAAACATTGCAGGGAAGTGGAACTGCAGGTTAAACCTCCCTTATCCGGCATCACCCCATCTCCGGCACCATTCCCAGCCGCTCTGACATGAACAAATTGAAGTCCTTCCACGCTGCCGATTCCCGCAATTGCTGACCTGACCCTGTGATCCACCGCCGCCCCTCCCCACGATCTCTCTGCCATACTCCCAGCTCCGATATCCCCTTGTTCAGTACCTGTACCATCCAATTTAACGTGACCTCCCCTCGTCCGGCAAAATCCCTTATCCTGCACAGGCCAGGTCCCGGATAAGAGAGGATCAACCTATAATTGGATAGCTCTAGCAAAGAGACGGCATAGGGTCGAATGGCCTCCATCTATGATGTTCATTAAAAAAGAAAACATGTCTGGTGTCCCCGGGTTGCGTTTCTGGGTGGCCCACTAAAAACAGCGGGCAATTGTAGCAAAGGCTGAATCTTAACAAATCACTCCACCAATCGGAGACCTACCACAACTCACACCTCGCTATCCTGAAGCTAAGACACCAGGGTCTATAATGTATTTGCTTCATGGGTTCTTTGATTAAGAATTCATAGTAACACATTGCTATTAAGAACTATTAGCAAAGGTTTAACAATCACACTACACAATACCAGTTCAACTATTTTACTTGTGCACTTTAAATAAATGCCCCCTGCAAGGGGGAGGTCACACTCCAAAAGAATTTTTTTTCCAGTGCCCCTTTTTTTGGGGGCGGGGTTTTGGGCACTAAAAACAAAAATTATACAAGTGCCCCCTGGCTAAAAGGCAGGTGGGGTGGGGGGGAGGCACTAAAACCGGCAAATTAAACAAATTTAAACATTAAATGATCACCCTGGCTCGGATGTAACCGCGAAAGAAAGAGAGGCAGGATGTCGGGCTGAACGGCCTGCTCGACCACCCACTGCCTGGACTGGCTGATGGCCTCCTTGGCCATGCCCAGGAGCAATCCTACGAGGAGGCCTTCCGACCTGCCCGCTCCCCCCCACACAGGGTGTCCAAAGATCAGGAGTGTGGGACTGAAGTGCAACCAGAATTGGAGGAGCAGCCCCTTTAAATAATGGAAGAGGGGCTGCAACCTCACACACTCTACATAAATATGGAACATAGACTCCTCTAGACCGCAGAAATTACAGGCGGCCTAGGAGCCCGTGAACCAACTTAAAAACTTATTGCACAGGACTGCTCCAGGCCAAGTCCCCAATAGATAGATTGAGGACTCTCGCGTAGACAGCACTCCATTGGGGACCCCTGCCTCCTCCGGATAGCAAGATGGACACATTACCAGTTCATCCACTAGGCTCACAACCACCCTGCCTCATCGTAGATCCCTTGAACCCAACTGGCTGGGGTTTTATTTACTCATGTGAACATCGCGTGACTGGCTAAGCCACTCCCAACTCAACAGCTCTACAACTATTTTTGTGCAAAATAATAAATCAAGTGTCCCTGTATTAAAGGGGTACTAAAACTGACAAATTAAACTGAACATTAAATGGATCAACAGCTCTACAACTATTTTGTTGTATACTTTAATAAAGTGCCCCCTGATTAAAGGGTGACGCTGCGTGCTCCATCTCCAGGGACACCCTGGCTCGGATGCAACTGCGGAAGAGAGGCAGGCAGTCGGGCTGAACGACCCCCTCGACCGCCCGCTGCCTACATCAACAGCTCTACAAACTGTGAGCATACTCACATATACATATATCACAGGGTTGAATACCCACTCACTATCAGGCAAAAATCTGAAGCAAAGTTGAGGCGGCTGCGAATGACCCCTTCCCTATTGGGATGGGCACTGACTGCACCCTAAATGATCCGACCTGGGTTCCAATTTCTTTTAAAGTAAAGTAATCTCAAAAGCATATAATCATTTATTAATAATGGGCATTTGCAATCTCTCCGGTCAACAGTGCAACCTGTCTACTCTGCTGAATTGTTGCTGCACAGTTCGATATGACTGCATGACAATTTATATTAGTCGCTCGAAAAGTCTCCTGCATACAACAACAGCAATCTAGGCCCAAAATCCAAGCCTATCCAGATCATGGCCTCAGGATGTCCCAAAGTGCTTTACAGCCAATGTTGAAGTGTAGTCAATCTGGTAATGCAGATTTGCACACAGCAAGGTCCCACAACAGCAATGACCAGATAATCTGTATTAGTGATGTCGAAATAGTGCCGTGGGATCTTTTATGTCCACCTGAGGGCAAACAGGGCCTCGGTTTGACGTCTGATCCAAAAGACGGCACCTCCGACAGTGCAGCACTCCCTCAGTCCTGCATTGAGTGTGTCAGCCTAGATTTTGTGCTCAAGTCTCTGGAGTGGAACTTGAACCCACAACCTTCTGACTCAAGAGGCGAGTATACGACCCACTGAGCCACGGCTGACACAAATATGACTCAGGGCCAAGCTCGATCTTGGACGTTACGAGGAATAACTAGATAATCTGGGTCCCTTCAACACCTTTGAACAGATCATATAGACATACATAGACCATAATGGGACAGAGCAAGTAAACGCAGAACACCAAAGGCACGAGTTCAAGGTTGTGAAGAGCAAGTTTGGGGCAGACACAGATGGTAATTAACAGCTGCAATGGGTTGCCAGGGCAGATGTTGAATCCAGGACACTGGGCTCATTTAAGAAACATGTTGCAATGGCAAAATGGTGGGGTTTGATATTCTGGAATGATGAGATGAACCGGAGTTTCATCAGCCCAAGATTATCTTGTGACTTCAAACCGTTGGGTTCTTGACTCTCGGACCACAGCATCTAGAGAGACACAACAAACAAAATGGCCACTGTGGTAGGACACCCTACACCCACTGGCCATCTTTGCACTGCACTCCCTCATAGCAAAAATGTCCTTCTTCAATTTAGGAGAACAAAACTGTACACAATATTCAAGGTGTGGCCTCACCAAGGCCCTGTACAACTGTAGTAAGACCTCCCTGCTACTTTACTCAAATCCTCTCACTTTGAAGGCCAACATGCCATTTGCCTTCTTCACCGCCTGCTGTACCTGTGTGCCAACTTTCAATGACTGATGTACCATGAGACCCAGATCTCGTTGTACCTCCCCTTTTCCTAATCTGTCACCATTCAGATAATAATCTGCCTGCCTGTTTTTAAACCACCAAAGTGGATAACCTCACATTTATCTACATTATACTGCATCTGCCATGTATTTTCCCACTCACCTAACTGTCCAATTCACCCTGCAGCCTCTTAGCATCCTCCTCACAGCTCATACTACCACCCAGCTTAGTGTCATCTGCAAACTTGGAGATATTACATTAAATTCCTTCGTCTAAATCATTAATGTATATTGTAAATAGCTGGGGTCCCAACACTGAACCTTGCGGTGCCCCGCTAGTCACTGCCTGCCATTCTGAAAAGGACCCGTTTATTCCTACTCTTTGCTTCCTGTCTACCAACCAGTTCTCTATCCACATCAATACATTACCCCCAATACCATGTGCTTTAATTTTGCACACTAATCTCTTGAGTGGGACCTTGTCAAAAGCCTTTTGAAAGTCTAAATACACCACATCCACTGGCTCTCCCTTGTCCACTCCTCCTAGTTACATCCTCAAAAAATTCTAGAAGATTTGTCAAGCATGACTTCCCTTTCATAAATCCATGTTGGCTTTCCAAATGTGCTGCTATTTCATTTTTAATAATTGATTCCAACATTTTCCCCACCACCAATGTCAGATTGACCGGTCTATAATTTCCTGTTTTCTCTCTCCCTCCTTTTTAAAAAAAAGTGTGGTTACATTAGCTACCCTCCAGAGCATAGGAACTGATCCAGAGTCGATAGACTGTTGGAAAATGACCACCAATGCATCCATTATTTCTACGGCCACTTCCTTAAGTACTCTGGGATGCAGACTATCAGGCCCTGGGGATTTATCGGCCTTCAATCCCATCAATTTCCCTGACACAATTTGCTGATTAATAAGGATTTCCTTCAGTTCCTCCTTCTTGCTAGACCCTCGGTCCCCTAGTATTTCCGGAATATTTTTCGTGTCTTCCTTAGTGAAGACAGAACCTCAGTATTTGTTCAATTGGTTTGCCATTTCTTTGTTCCCCATTATAAATTCACCTGATTCTGACTGTAAGGGACCTACATTAGTTTTCACTAATCTTTTTCTCTTTGCATATCTATAGAAGCTTTTGCAGTCAGTTTTTATGTTCTCTGCAAGCTTACTCTCGTACTCTATTTTCCCCCTCCTAATTAAACCCTTTGTCCTCCTCTGCTGAATTCTAAATTTCTCCCAGTCCTCCGGTTTGCTGCTTTTTCTGGCTAATTTATATGCCTCTTCCTTGGATTTAACACTATCTCTAATTTCCCTGGTAAGCCACGGTTGAGCCACCTTCCCTGTTTTTTTTACGCCAGACAGGGATGTACAATTGTTGAAGTTCATCCATGTCACATTTGGGAATGTAGCTCTGATCATTCGTGGCTTCCGAAGTAATGAATGACAGGGACTAAGAATAACAGGCTGAGTCAGGGGATTTGAATTCTCTTTTTCATATATTCTTTCTTTTAGCCGAGTATACCACCATTTAGAAGCGAACGCCTCTTCATCCACAATTAAACACTCAATACTCCCCTGGGCAACAGAATTCCAAAAGCAGGTTAGGTGACCATGCCAAGGAACATCAGGTGCCGAGGCCCAAGGCTCTCAAAGCTCCAGAAACACCCAGACTAATGCCAGGATCCAAAGGCATAGCCTGTGCTCACTGATCTACATTGGCACCCGGTCTGGCAACTCCTCAATTTTAAAATTCTCATCCTGGGGGTTATCCTTATCCTTATTCTTATCCTTTTATCCTTCCAGGGCCACATCCCTCCCTATCTCTGTGACCTCCTCTAACACTACGAGATCTCTGTGCTCCTTCAATTCTGGCCTTTTGCACATCCCTGATTTTAATCACTGCCTGGGCCCCAAGCTCTGGAATTCCCTCCCTAAACCTCTCCGTCTCTCTACCTCGCTCACGTCCTTTAAAACACTCCTTAAAGTTTACATCTTTGACCAAGCTTTTCGTCATCTGATCTACTATCTCCTTATATGGCTTGGTGTCAAATATTGTCTAAAAACACTCCTCTGGGACATTATTAAAGGCGCTATATAAATCGAAGTTGTTGCTGTGTTAAGACAGCCTTAATGGCCATTCTCGGTGGGTACAGGTCAGTCACTGTATGACACTGGGTTATAATACTGGTGGGTATAGGTCTGTCACTGTATAACACTGGGGTACAATACTGAGAGATACATGGCTGTCACTATATAATACTGGGGTCATCATCATCATCATAGGCAGTCCCTCGGAATCCAGGAAGACTTGCTTCCACTCCTAAATTGAGTCCTTTGGTGGCTTAACAGTCCAATGCGAGAGCCACAGACCCTGTCACAGGTGGGACAGACATTCGTCGGGGGAACGGGGTGGGACTGATGTGCCACACGCTCCTTCCACTGCCTGCGCCTGACCTCTTCATGCTCGCGGCATTGAGATTCGAAGAACTCAACGCCCTCCCGGATGCACTTTCTCCACCTAGGGCAGTTTTCGGCCAGGGTCTCGCAGATATCAGTGCTGATGTCGCACTTTACCAGGGAGGCTTTGAGGGTGTCCTTGTAACGTTTCCACTGCCCACCTTTGGCTCGTTTGCCGTGAAGGAGCTTCGCATAGAGCAATTGCTTAGGAAGCCTAGTGTCTGGCATGCGAACTTTTTGGCCTGCCCAGCGAAGCTGATAAGAGTGTGGTCAATGCTTCCAATCCACAGCCAATGCTTCAAACAGGGCTTAGTCATCGCTCCAACCCTCTTCTCAATCTTCCTCGCTGCCATGTTCCACCTCACAGTCAACAAGCTCCCCACTGGAGTGGAACTAAACTACGGAACCAGTGGGAAGCTGTTTAACCTTAGCCACCTCCAGGCCAGGTCCAAGATCACCCCAACCTCTATCGTTGAGCTGCAATATGCGGACGACGCCTGCGTCTGCGCACATTCGGAGGCTGAACTCCAGGATATATTCGATGCATTCACTGAGGCATATGAAAGCATGGGCCTTACGCTTAACATCCGTAAGACAAAGGTCCTCCACCAGCCTGTCCTCGCCGCACAACACTGCCCCCCCAGTCATCAAGAATACTAGGGTACAGTACTGGTGCTACAGGTCTGTTACTGTATAAAACTGGGGTGGCAGGACTTATTTGAATGGTTGGATTCAGTGTTGTATAGAACATTAGAACTTAAGTATAGTGTCTTGTCAGCACTTTACTAAACAAGCCAGGGCATCTTGTAAATAAAGCACTCAGCCTCAAGGAGATATGTTGGGAGTGTGGAGATTCCCAAGACCTGGAGGGAAGGGGTCACTAAAGTAGGAGACTCCAGGAATTACTGACTAATCTACTAGACACTGCAGTGAGCAACCTGGGAGAAAAATCATTGGGGTATCAAAAAATTGTGTTTTTAAAAAATGTTCTTTGAACACTTCTGTTTATTAGTCATAAAAATATGGGAGATGAGGAACAAAAGATGTTTGACTGACAGCCAAGAATCATCCAATCGGGTAACACGGAGTTTGTTCGCTTTCCAATTGGCGGGGTGATCGGGCGACCAATGGCGGGAGTGTGGGGGCGGGACTGTTGGAGGCAGGGGATGTGATGGTACAGGCTGTACCTCCAACAGAGTGCGAGAGAATGAGAGCGAGTGAGATGGAGATCAGATTCCTTTGATAAAACACTTACAAAGCATTATTATACAGCCTTTTTCAATTATTTTGTAATTAACCAGACAACGCGAAGGACAACAGGGCAACTGGCTGCATCAGACGATGAGAGAAAGATAACTAAAGCCAATTTGTCATTAGTAAGGTGCTGCTCAGAAACCCTGACACCAGAAGGAAAGATAATAATATAAATCGATATTTAATACGATAGTTTACTTCTACCCACCACTTTGTTCCTTTTATCCTGGTTTACCCTTTCGCCCTCTGTTCCATTTTTATTGGTCTAACTTTAAATTTACTTTATTGGGTAAAGTCACTGATTAGCTCACCAGTGGGAGTGAGTAAAGAAAGAACTTGCATTTCTATAGCACCTTTTCAGGACGTTCGAAAAGGCTTCACAGTCCTTTTTGAAGTGCAGTCATTGTTGTAATGAAAATTTTGTACAGCAAGATCCTCAAAACAGCAACGTGATAAATCACCAGATGCTTTGATTTAGTAGTGCTAGAAACGGAGGAGAACTCCCCTGCTCTTCTTCGAAATACTGCCGTGGGATCTTTTACATCCACTCCAGGGGGCAGATGGGGCTTTGGTTTAATGTCTCATCCGAAAGGCAACGCTTCTGACAGTGCAGTACTCCCTCAGTACTGGAATGGCAGCCTAGATGCTGTGCTGAAGTCTCTGTTGAACCTACGATCTTCTGACTCAGAGACAAGAGCATTACCATGAGCAGAGGCTGGCACCTTAAGAACTTGTGTCTCCCTGTTTTTTTTTTTAAAAAAGTGTTCTACAGGTCAAGTTGCAGGCCTTTTAGGAGACCCGAGGTTTGTATTGCTTCATCAGCAGCACTTGGGAATTATTTGGATGTGGTGTATCTGGACTTCCAGAAGGCATTTGACAAGGTGCCACATAAAAGGTTACTGCACAAGATAAAAGTTCACGGGGTTGGGAATAATATATCATCATGGATAGAGGATTGTCTAAATAACAGAAAAGAGAGTCGGGATAAGTGGTTCATTCTCTGGTTGGTAACCAGTAACTAGTGGGGTGCCACAGGGATCAGTGCTGGGACCCCAACTATTTACACTCTATATTAACGACTTGGAAGAAGGGACTGAGTGCAATGTAGCCAAGTTTGCTGACGATACAAAGATGGGAGGAAAAGCAGTGTGTGTGAGGACACATAAAATCTGCAAAAGGACATAGACAGGCTAAGTGAGTGGGCAAAAATTTGGCAGATGAAGTATAATGTTGGAAAGTGTGAGGTCATGCACTTTGGCAGAAAAAAAAAATCAAAGAGCAAGTTATTATTTAAATGGAGAAAGATTGCAAAGTGCTGCAGTACAGCGGGACCTGGGGGTACTTGTGCATGAAACAAAAGGATAGTATGCAGGTACAGCAAGTGATCAGGAAGGCCAATGGAATCTTGGCCTTTATTCCAAAGGGGATGGAGTATAAAAAGCAGGGAAGTCTTGCTACAGCTATACAGGGTATTGGTGAGGCCACACCTGGAATACCGTGGCAGTTTTGGTTTCCATATTTACAAAAGGATATACTTGCTTTGGAGGCAGTTCAGAGAAGGTTCACTAGGTTGATTCCAGAGATGAGAGGGTTGACTTATGAGGAAAGAGTGAGTAGGTTGGGCCTCTACTCATTGGAATTCAGAAGATCTAGAGGTGATCTTATCGAAACGTATAAGATTATGAGGGGGTTTGACAAGGTGGATGCAGAGAGAATGTTTCCACTGATGGGGAAGACTAGAACTAGGGGGCCGCCCATTTAAAACTGAGATGAGGAGAAATTTCTTTTTTCAGGAGGGTTGTAAATCTGTGGAATTCGCTGCCTCAGAGAGCTGTGGAAGCTGGGACATTGAATATATTTTAGACAGTGATAGACAGTTTCTTACCGATAAGGGAATAAGGGGTTATGGGGAGCGGGCAGGGAAGTGGAGCCGAATCCATGATCGGATCAGCCAAGATCGCATAAAGTGGCAGAGCAGGCTCGAGGGGCCGTATGGCCTACTCCTGCTCCTATTTCTTATGTTCTTGTGTTCTTGAGGAATCAGATATTTGAAGCTTAGAGTTTCTATCAGCGCTGGAAGGAGCATGGCAGAGGTGCTGCCAGCACGTAAATGCCACGGCAAATCTCTAATTCTACTTTGAAGCTCGACAAAATCCCCGCCCGAGGGTTAACAGCTGCATCTGTACAGATATCTTATTTCACCCTGCTCTCGTTGTCTTAAGAGTTTCTCCCAGTTTCACCCAATGATGTAATGCTGATTCATATTTCAACAAAAATAAACAGAGGGAGAGAAAAAAGAAATAAAAAGGAGTCATAATTTCCGCCCCCACCCCGTGCCCCAACTCATGGATCAATTTTCGAAAAGCTAGTCCCAGCTGCAAGATACCAACAGGATGAAGGCTGCCCCTTTTGTAAAATATATCAAACTCAGCAGCAGCATCAAACCTTACAGATCTTCACTCCCTGAGCTGTGTCATTGACCTATGGCATGCAGGAGCTCCACCTCCAATCCTCGTAACTAAATTTTTACAACTGCAAATTAAAAATTGGGAAATCCCACAGTTCCCTCCCAAACCGGACGGTGCATTTACAACTGTATAGAATTATAGAATGATACAGCACAAAAGGAAGCCATTCAGCCCATCGTGCCTGTGCAGACTCTTAAAAGAGCTATCCAATTAATCCCACTCCCCTGCTCTTTACTTATAGCCCTGTAAATTTTTCCACTTCAAATATGTATCCAATTTCCTTTTGAAAGTTATTGAATCTGCTTCCACCACCCTTTCATGCAATGCATTCCAGATCACAACAACTCGCTGTGTAAAAAGAATGTTTCCTCATGTTGTCTCTGGTTCTTTTGCCAATCACCTTCCATCTGTGTCCTTTTGTTACTGACCATTCTGCCACAGGAAAGAGTTTTTAAAATTTGTTCCTGGGATGTGGGCATCGCTGCCAAGACCAGCATTTATTGTCCATCCCTAAGTGCCCTGGAGAAGGTGGAGGTGAGTCACCTTCCTGAACCGTTGCAGTCTGTCAGGGGAAGGTGCTCCTACAGTGCTGTTAGGAAGGGAGTTCCACGATTTTGACCCAGCGACGATGAAGGAATGGCAATATATCTCCAAGTCAGGATGGTGTGAAACTTGGAGGTGATGGTATTCCCATGCGCCTGCTGCCCTTGTCCTTCTAGATGATAGGGGTCGCGGCTTGGGAGGTTCTGTCGCAGAAACCTTGGAGAGTTGCTGCAGTGCATCTTGAAGATGGTACACACTGCAGCCACGGTGCGCAGGTGGTGGAGGGAATGAATGTTTAAGGTGATGGATGCGGTGCCAATCAAGCGGCTGCTTTGTCCTCGATGGTGTTGAGCTTCGAGTGTGGCTGGAGCTGCATTCATCCAGGCAAGTGGAGAGTATTCCATCACACTCTTGACTAGTGCCTTGTAGATGGTGGAAAGGCTTTGGGGAGTCAGGAGATGAGACGCTCACCACAGAATACCCAGCCTCTGACCTGCTCTTATTGCCACAGTATTTCTGTGGCTAGTTCATTTATGTTTCTGGTCAATGGTGACACCCCCAGGATTTTGATGGTGGGGGATTCGGCGATGGTAATGCGATTGAATGTCAAGGGAAGGTGGTTAGACTTTTGCTTGTTGGAGATGGTTATTTGTGTCACACAAGTGCCAGGCACTGTTACTTGCCATTTATCATCCAAGTCTTAATGTCATCCAGATCTTGCTGCATGTGGGCATGGACTGTTTCATTATCTGACGAGTTGCGAATGGAACGGAACACTGCAATCATCAGTGAACATCCCCACTTTTCCTCCTTATGATGGAGGGAAGGTTATTGATGAAGCACCTGAAGCTGTTTGGGTCAAGGACACTATCCTGAGGAACCCTGCAGCGATATCCTAGTGCTGAGATGATTGGTCTCCAACAACCACAACCATCTTCCTTTGTGCTAGGTATGACTCCAGCCAGTGGAGAGTTCCCCCTCCGGAATCCCATTGACTTCAATTTTACTAGAGCTCCTTGATGCCACACTCGCTCAAATGCTGCCTTGATGTCAACGGCAGTCACTCTCACCTCACCTCTGGAATTCAGCTCTTTTCTCCATGTTTGAACCTAGGCTGTAATGAGGTCTGGGACCAAGTGGTCCTGGCAAAACACAAACTGAGCATTGGTGAACAGGTTGTTGGTCAGTAAGTGCTGATTCATAGCAATGTCGATGACACCTTCCATCACTTTGCTGATGATTAAAAGTAGACTGTTATGTATTTAACCCCTTGTAACCTGCATTACACCACCACCAAAGGGCCTACCTGTTGGGGTCCCAAGGGAACCCAGCATCCCTTGGGAGCACAGTATATAACCAGGCCACCCACAAGGTACCTGCACTCTGGAGTCTTATTAAAAGTAGCTAACATCACACTTGCTCATTGTACACAGTACTCAGTTTCATCCTTTATTATGAGCATAGCAATTGGCGACGAGATAATGAACAACCGCGCAAAAATGCAAAGAACAGTTGGTATCCTGGAGAAGTTCTCAGAACGGGATGATTGGGAGGCCTTTGTGGAGCGACTCGACCAATACTTCGTGGCCAACGAACTGGAAGGGGATGAGAATGCTACCAAACGAAGGGCGATCCTCCTAACTGTCTGTGGGGCAACATAGAAAATAGGTGCAAGAGTAGGCCATTCGGCCTTTCGAGCCTGCACCACCATTCAATAAGATCATGGCTGATCACTCACCTCAGTATCCCTTTCCTGCTTTCACTCCATAACTCCTTGATCCCTTTAACCGTAAGGGCCATATCCAACTCCCTCTTGAATATATCTAACGAACTGGCATTAACAACTCTCTGCGGAAGAGAATTCCACAGGTGAACAACTCCGAGTGAATAAGTTTCTCCTCATTTCGGTTCTAAATGGCTTACCCCTTATTCTTAGACTGTGACCCCTAGTTCTGGATTCCCCCAACATCGGGAACATTCTTCCTGCATCTAACCTGTCCAGTCCGGTCAGAATTTTATTTGTTTCTATGAGATCCCCTCTCATTCTTCTAAACTCCAGTGAATACAGGCCCAGTCGATCCAACCTATGGCCTCAAGAAGAATCTCCTAGCTCCAACCAACAGAGAAATCCTATGAAGAATTGTGTACACTGGTCCGGAAGCACCTAAATCCTAAGGAAAGTTTTGATGGCGAGAGATCGGTTCTACACGTGTCAACGATTGGAGGGCCAGGAAGTGGCGCCTCACAGGACATTGTGAGTTTGAGGGATTCCTAGAACAAATGCTCAGAGACTTTTTTTGTACTGGGCATTGGCCATGAGACAATCCTTCTCAAACTGTTGACTGTAGAAACTCCGAATCTAAGTAAAGCCATAACGATAGCCCAGGCATTTATGTCCACCAGCGACAACACCAAACAGATTTCGCAGAGCAAAGAAGTTTCGGCCAGTACTGTGCATAAAGTAACGTTGGTTTCGAGCAGAAATATACATGGCAGAACGTACACGCCGACTGCTGCTGCCCGACCTCAGATGACCCAGAGTCTGCCATCAATCGTTAATGCGAAGCAGTTAACACCTTGTTGGTGCTGTGGAGGTGATCATCGGCCCATCAATGCCGCTTCAAGCACTATGTGTGCAACGGCTGCAGAACAATGGGACACCTCCAGCGAATGTGCAGGCGAGCTGCAAACCCTGCAAACCACCACATTGCAGAGGAAGATCGATCCACTGTGGATCAGGCTGAATTGGAGACTTGTACCAAGGAAGCAGAAGTGTACGGTACATGATGCGTGAGAAAGTAGAAATTGAGCTGGGCAGGCTGCAGCGAGAAGGCATCATTGCGCCGGTGGAATTCAACGAGTGGGCTAGTCCGATTGTCTCGTTTTTCGCTACAGGACCAGTACCCGCTACCCAAGGCAGACGACCTATTCGCGCCCCTGGCTGGAGGGAAGATGTTCACCAAGCTGGACCTGATCTCGGCCTACATGACGCAGGAGCTGGAGGAGTCTTCGAAAGGCCTCACCTGCATCAACATGCACAAAAGGTCCATTCATCTATAACCGGTGCCTGTTCGGGATTTGGTCGGCCGCGGCAATCTTTCAACGGAACATGGAGAGCCTGCTAAAGTCGGTTCCTCGCACCGTGGTTTTCCAGAATGACATACTGGTTACAGGTCGGGACACCATTGAGCACTTGAAGAATCTGGAAGAGGTTCGTAGTCAGTTGGATTGCATGGGGCTCAGGTTGAAACGCTCGAAGTGTGTTTTCCTGGCACAGGAGGTCGAGTTCTTGGGAAGAAGAATCACGGCAGACAGCATCAGACCCACCGACGCCAAGACGGAAGCCATCAAGAACGCGCCGAGACCACAGAATGTGACGGTGCTGTGGTCACTCCCGAGACTCCTGAACTATTTTGGTAATTTCCTACCAGGGTTAAGCACCCTGCTAGAACCCCGACACGCGTTATTGTGCAAGGGAGATGACTGGGTATGGAGGAATTCACAAGAGAGTGCCTTTAAGAAAGCCAAAAATCTGTTGTGTTCAAACAAACTGCTTATCCTGTATAACCCTTGTAAAAGATTAGTGCTAGCTTGCGATGCGTCGTCATACGGGGTAGGGTGAGTGTTACAACAAGGGATCTAGCAACCGGTCGCTTACGTGTCCAGGAGTTTGTCCAAGGCCAAAAGGGCCTACAGCATGATTGAAAAAGAGGCTCTGGCATGCGTTTACGGGGTAAAAAAAATGCACCAGTAATTATTTGGCCTCAAGTTTACACTTGAAACTGACCACAAGCCACTCATATCGCTGTTCTCCGAGAACAAAGGGATTAACACAAATGCCTCTGCCCACATCCAAAGATGGGCGCTCACGCTGTCGGCATGCAACTATGTAATCCACCACAGAGTGGACACAGAGAACTGCACAGATTGCTCTCAGTCAGCTGTCATTGCCCACCACCGGAGTGGAAATGGCACAGCCAGCGAACTTGCTCATGGTCATGGCGGCATTCGAGAACGAAAAGTCCCCCATTACGGCCCGCCAGATCAGGACCTGGACCAGCCAGGAGCCTTTATTGTCCTTGGTAAAAAACTGTGTCCTCCATGGGAGCTGGTCCGGTGTCCCAGCGGAGAGTCAGGAGGCGATTAAGCCGTTCCACAGGCGCAAAGACGAAATGTCCCTGCAGGCGGACTGTCTTTTGTGGGGCAATCGCATAGTCTTGCCCAAGAAAGGCAGAGATACATTCATATGTGAATTGCACAGAACCCATCCAGGAATTGTAATGATGAAAGCCACAACCAGATCCCATGTGTGGTGACCAGGCATCGACTCAGATTTAGAGTCATGCGTACGCCAGTGCAACACTTGCTCTCAGCTGAGCAATGCACCCAGAGAGGCACCGCTAAGTTTGTGGTCGTGGCCTTCTAAACTGTGGTCGAGGATCCATGTGGACTATGCGGGCCCATTTCTAGGCAAAATGTTTTTGGTTGTCGTGGACGCTTACTCAAAATGGATTGAATGTGCGATAATGTCGGCAAGCACGTCCACGGCCACTATTGAAAGCCTACGAGCCATGTTTGCCATGCACGGCTTGCCTGATGTCCTAGCCAGCGACAATGGGCCGTGCTTCACCAGTGCTGAATTCAAGGAAATCATGACCCGCAATGGAATCAAACATGTCACATCTGCCCCGTTCAAGCCCGTATCCAACGGCCAGGCAGAACGGGCAGTTCAGACCATCAAGCAAAGCTTGAAACATGTGCCGGAAGGCTCCCTGCAGATCCGGCTGTCCCGAGTGCTGCTCAGCTACCGCACCAGACTCCACTCACTCACCGGGGTTCCCCCAGCCTAGCTGCCCATGTTTTTAGAGATCTTTTCAAGGCTCTCTCTTGTCCACCCTGATCTCCATAATCACGTGGAGGGCAAACGGCATCAAAGTATGTACCATGACCACGCAAATGTGTCACGTGATATTGAGATCAATGATCCTGTGTTTGTGCTCAATTATGGACATGGTCCCAAATGACTCGCTGGCACGGTCACAGCCAAAGAGGGGAGTAGGGTGTTTCAGGTCAAATTGTCCAATGGGCAAACACACAGAAAATATTTGGACCAAATCAAATTGCGGTTCACCAACAGCTACGAACAACCCGAAGAAGACACCACCAACTTTGATCCTCCAGCACACACACACAGTGGCAACTGACATCATGGTTGACCACGAAGCTGAACTCACCATCCCCAGCAGCCCGGCAAGGCCAGCTGCCCAGCAGCCCAGTGAAGAACTAACCAACTCACCCACATCCGCATTTGTACCGAGATGATCGACAAGGGAGCAAAAATCCCCAGATCATCTCACCTTGTAAATAAGTGTACTGTTGACTTCACGGGGGAGTGATGTTATGTATTTAACCCCTTGTAACCTGTATTACACTACCACCAGAGGGCCCACCTGTTGGAGTCCCAAGGGATCCCAGCATCCCTTGGGAGCACGGCATATAAGCAGGCCACCCACGAGGTACCTGCACTCTGGAGTCTTATTAAAAGGAGCCAAGGTCACACTTGCTCATCGAGTTTCATCCTTAATTATGAGCATAGTAGACTGTAATTGACCGGGTTAGATCTGTCCTGCTTTTTGTGGACAGGACATACCTGGGCAGTTTTCCACATTGTTGGGTAAATGCCAGTGTTGTAGCTGTACTGGAACAGCTTGGCTAGAGGCGCAGCTAGTTCTGGAACGCAAGTCTTCAGCATGACAGCTGGGATGTTGTCGGGGCCCATAGCCTTTGCTGTGTCCAATGCTTCTTGAGAACATGTGGAGTGAATTGAATGGGCTGAATACTGGCTTCTGTGATGGTAGGGAACTTAGCAGAAGGCCAATACGGACCATCCACTTGGCACTTCTGGCTGAAGATGGTTGCAAATGCTTCAGGCTTGTCTTCTGCACTCTGCCATCATTGAGGATGGGGATGTTCATGGAGTCTCCTCCTCCTGTTAGTTGTTTAATGGTCCACCACCATTCATAACTGGATGTGGCAGGACTGCAGGGCTTTGATCTGATCCATTTATCGTGGGATCACCTAGCTCTGTCTTTTGCATGCAGCTTTTGCTGTTTAGCATGCATGTAGTCCTGTGTTGCAGCTTCCACAGATTGGCACCTCATTTTTAGCTACGTCTGGTGCTGCTCCTGGCATGGTCTTCTGCGCTCCTCATTGAACCAGGGTTTGTCTCCTGGCTTGATGATAATGATAAAGTGAGGGATATGCCGGGCAATGAGGTTACAGATTGTGGTGGAATACAATTCTGCTGCTGTTGATGGCCCACAGCGCCTCATGGATCCCCAGTTTTGCACTGCTGTGTCTGTTCTGAATCTATCCCATTTAGCACAATGGTAGTGTCACACAAGATGGAGGGTGTCGTAAACATAGAAAATAGGTGCAGGAGTAGGCCATTCGGCCCTTCGAGCCTGCACCGCCATTCAATATGATCATGGCTGATCATTCAACCTTCTCTCCATAACCCCTGATCCCTTTAGCCGTAAGGGCCACATCTAACCCCATTTTGAATATGTCCAACGAACTGGACTCAACAACTTTCTGTAGCAGAGAATTCCACAGGTTCACAACATTCTGGGTGAAAACGTTTCTCCTCATCTCGGTCCTATATGGCTTAACCCTTATCCTTAGACTGTGTCCCCTGATTCTGGACTTCCCCAACATCGGGAACATTCTTCCTGCATCTAACCTGCCCAGTTCCGTCAGAATTTTATACGTTTCTATGAGATCCCCTCTCATTCTGCTAAATTTCAGTGAGTATAAGCCTAGACGATCCAGTCTTTCCTCATATGTCAGTCCTGCCATCCCAGGAATCAGTATGGTGAACCTTCGCTGCACTCCCTCAACAGCAAGAACGTCCTTCCTCAGATTAGGAGACCAAAACTGCACACAATTCTCAAGGTGTGATCTCACCAAGGCCCTGTACAACTGCAGCAAGACCAGGGTCCCTGCTCCTATACACAAATCCCCTCACTCTGAAGGCCAGCAGGCCATTTTCTTTCTTTATTGCCTGCTGTACCTGCATGCCTACCTTCAATGACTGATGTACCTTGACAGCCAGGTCTCGTTGCACCTCCCCTTTTACTAATCTGTCCCCATTCAGATAAAAATCTGCCTTCCTGTTTTTGCCACCAAAGTGGATAACCTCACATTTATCCACATTATACTGCATCTGCCATGCATTTGCCCATTCACCTAACCTATGCAAGTCCTCCTCAAGCCTCTTAGCATCCTCCTCGCAGCTCGCACTGCCACTCAGCATAGTGTCATCTGCAAACTTAGAGATATTACATTCAATTCCTTCGTCTAAATCATTAATGTATATTGTAAATAGCTGGGGTCCCAGCACTGACCCCTGCTCTGCGGCACCCCACTAGTCACTGCTTGCCATTCTGCAAAGGAACCGTTTATTCCCACTCTTTGCTTCCTGTCTGCCAACCAGTTCTCTATCCACGTCAATACATTACCCCCAATACCATGTGCCTTAATTTTGCACACTAATCTCTTGTGTGGGCCCTTGTCAAAAGCCTTTTGAAAGTCCAAATACACCACATCCACTGGTTCTCCCTTATCCACTCTACTAGTTACATCCTCAAAAAATTCTAGAAGATTTGTCAAGCATGATTTCCCTTTCATAAATCCATGGTGACTTGGACCGATCCGGTCACTGCTTTCCAAATGCGCTGCTATTACATCTTTAATAATTGACTCCAGCATTTTCCCTACCACTGATGTCAGGCTAACCTGTCTATAATTCCGTGTTTTCTCTCTCCCTCCTTTTTTAAAAAGTGGGGTTACATTAGCTACCCTCCAATCCATAGGAACTGATCCAGAGTGCATGGAATGTTGGAAAATGACCACCAATGCATCTAATATTTCTAGGGTCACTTCCTTAAGTGCTCTGGGATGCAGACTATCAGGCCCTGGGGATTTATCAGCCTTCAGTCCCTTCAATTTCCCCAACACCATTTCCTGATTAATAAGGATTTTCCTTCAGTTCCCCCTTCTCACTAGACCCTCGGTCCCCTAGTATTTTCAGGGGGTTATTCGTATCTTCCTTAGGTGAAGACAGAACCAAAGTATTTGTTCAATTGGTCTGTCATTTCTTTGTTCCCCATTATGAATTCACCTGATTCTGACTGCAAGGGACTGACATTAATTTTCACTAATCTTTTTCTCTTCACATATCTATAGAGGCTTTTGCAGTCAGTTTTTATGTTCCCTGCAAGCTTACTCTCATACGCTTATTTCTCCCCTCCTAATTAAATCCTTTGTCCTCCTCTGCTGAATTCTAAATTTCTCCCAGTCCTCAGGTTTGCTGCTTTTTCTGGCCAATTTACATGTCTCTTCCTTGGATTTAACACTTTCCCTAATTTCCCTGGTTAGCCACGGTTGAACCACCTTCCTTTTTTTATTTTTACGCCACACAGGGATGTACAATTGTTGCAGTTCGTCCATGTGATCTTTAAATGTCTGCCATTGGATGTCAACCCTTTAAAGTATCATTCGCCAGTCTATCCTAGCCAATTCACATCTCATACCATCAAAGTTTCCTTTCTTTAAGTTCAGGACCCTAGTCTCTGAATTAACTGTCACTCTCCATCTTAAATGAAGATTTCTACCATATTATGGTCACTCTTCCCCAAGGGGCCTCGCACAACCAGATTGCTAATTAATCCTCTGTTGTTGCACAAGGCCCAGTCTAGGATGGCCTGCTCTCTAGTTGGTTCCTCTACATATTGGTCTAGAAAACCATCCCTTATACAGTCCAGGAACAACTCCTCCACAGTATTACCAGTTTGGTTAGCCCAATCCATATGTAGATTAAAGTCATCCATGATAACTGCTGTACCCTTATTGCACGCGTCCCTAATTTCCTGTTTGATGCCATCCCCAACCTCCCTACTACTGTTTGTAAGTATGAAGACAGGACTTCGTCTCCACAAGGACTGTGCGGTGGTCATTGTTACCAATGCTGTCATGGACAGATGCATCTGCGAATGGTAGATTGGTGAGGTCGTGGTCAAGTAGATTTTTTCCTCGTGTTGGTTCTCGCGACAACGACTGCAGGCCCAGTCTGGTAGCCATGTCCTTCAGGTCTCAGCCAGTAGTGGTGCTACCAAGCCACTCTTGGTGATGGTCGTTGAAGTCCCCTACCCAGGGTAAACATTATGCCCTTGCTACCCTCAGTGCTTCTTCCAAGCAGTGTTCAACATGGAGGACTACTAATTCATTAGTTAAGGGAGGACAGTAGGTGGTAATCAGCAGGTCTCCTTGCCATGAGATTTCATGGGGTCTGGAATCAATGTTGAAGACTCCCAGGGTCACTCCCTCCCAACTGTATACCACTGTGTTGCCACCTTGGATGGGTCTGTCCTGCCAGTGGGACAGGACATACTCAGGGACGATGATGGAGGTGTCTGGGACATTGGCTGAAAGGTATGATTCTGAGTATGACTATGTCAGGCTGTTACTTGACCAGTCTGTGGGGCAGCTCTCCCAATTTTGGCACAAGTCGCCAGATGTTAATGAGGAGGACTTTGCAGGGATGACTGGGCTGGTTGTGCCGTTGTTGTGTCCGAAGCCGGTGCCGAGCTCGATGCTGGGTCGTCTGTCCAGTTTTATTCTTATTATTGTTTCGCCTTATTTACTCTATCAAAACCCTTCATGATCTTAAACACCACCATCAAATCTCCCCTTAACCATCTATATTCCAACAACAACTTGTATTTATATAGCGTCTTTAGCATAATAAAACATCCCAAGGCACTTCACAGAAGCGTTTCCAAACAAAATCTGACACCGAGCCTCACAAGAGGATATTAGGGCAGATGAAGTAGGTTTAAAGGAGTGTCTTAAAAGGAGGAAAGAGAGGTTATAGAGAGACGGAAAGGTTTACATAACTGAAGTCCCTCATCCATGGTATCATTCAGGTAAATCTCTTCTGCAACCTCACCAAGGGCTTGATTTCGTCCTCAAGTGTAGTTCCGAGAATTGAACACAATACCACAGCTGAGGGTAAAAAGTGCAATAACAATATAATAACAAGTATTTAATAAAGGTTTAGCATAAGTTCCTTGCTTTTGTACTTTATTCCTCTATTAATGAAGCCAATGCTTTAAAAAAAAACACAGCTTGCCACCATCAAAAATTTGTATACATACACCTCTTTAAATTTGTACCATTTCATTCATATTGCCTCTCATTTTTCCAACCAAAACATATCACTTCACAATTGTGTTAAATTTCATCTTCCATGTGTCTGCCCATTTCACCAATCTATGTCCTCCTGAAATCTGTTACCACCATCCTCATTGTTTACTACATTTCCGAGTTTTGTATCATCTGCAAACTTTGAAATTATGCCCTGCATACCCAAGTCCAGATCCTTATATCCCTGTAACAGGGACAATACTTAAAGAGAAAGTTCCCCACGCTTACCCCTCCCACCCCACAGGTGTTGGATCTCGCCAGCTCACAGTGGAGTCCGTGATGTCACAATCGGCAATGATGACATCACTGCAATGACCAGATAATCTATTTTTAGTGATGTTGATTGAGGGATAAATATTGGCCAGGATACCAGGGAAAACTCCCCTGCTCTTCTTCGAAATAGTGCCATGGGATCTTTTATGTTCACCGGAGAGCAGACAGGGCCTCAGTTTAACACCTCATCAGAATGATAGCACCTCCGACAGTGTGGCACTTCTTCAGCACTACATTGAAGTGTCAGCCTAGATTTTTGTGCTCACGTCTCTGGGGTGGGATTTTAACCCACAGCCTTCTGACTCAAAAGTGCTACCCACTGAGCCACAGCTGACACCGACATTTGCTGTTGCTTGGTGTCCACAAGTAGTCCAGAGTGCTCTTGGTGCCCGGAGCCCAAAGGATTCTTAAATCAGACTCTGCTCGAATCTTGGGTCACTGCATTTAGCCAAATCCAAAATGGTGGAAGCAAGGGTGGTCAGTTGTGGGGGTGGGGGGAGGAGGAGATGGGCAAGAGACTAGTATCATGGGGCAAGTTTTGATGGAGTTTTGCTAGTAAATGAGATTCATAAGGTAAACAGAAAGGATTGGGTGCCAGAAAGAACCAAACGGACTTTGGCAAGTCACAGAGGCCAAAGCAACTGACGTTCCTGTTCAAAATCAGACAGGTTGTGATTCCACTGACCACATATCATCTTAAAGCATACAAAAGTAGGTTTGAACCCTGCAGGCATCTGTACAATTTTAAACCCAATTTGAATGCAGGGGATCTTCATATAAAACACACATGCGACTTTCATCCCAAATAATCACCATAAAGATTTCAAATCAACTACTTCCCCACAGCTCAGGTTAGCCTTCAGTTAGTCAAGGGAGATTTTGGAACTTTATTTAAACTAAACGGTCCTGAAAAGGGCATCACATAAATTCCCCTTCAAAAAGGACAATGCAGAAATCCTATTGACATTTAAGAACATAAGAACATAAGAATTAGGAGCAGGAGCAGGCTATGCAGCCCCTCGAGCCTGCTCTGCCATTCAATACACTGATCTTTGACCACAACTCCACTTACCACTCCAATTTCATGGCAGAGTGGGTCCAGAATCAATCTTTTTTTTTAAATCATCAAGTCTGAGCAGTACAAGGAGTAAAGGCTCTGAGACGTGACACCTGAAAATCAGCTGGTGGGACAGCTCTGTTAATGAAACAGATTAAAATCACAATGGCAATTAAAAGATTCCCTTCATTTAAAGCTCTCTGAAGACAGTGTCCTCCACTCCCAAACTAAGCAGAACCACCCCCCACTCAGCAAGAGACGGGGCCTTGTCATTTGAGAATTCGAAGACTCCAGTGTTGTTTTTTGAATATAGCATGTGCTCATTCCAGTATGTACTGGATTCTCAAAGCCATCACTCAGCCGTACAGTGAAGCGCTATACGTGTCTCACAAACACACGCGTGACTGTGTTATGACAATCCTGTGCACTTTAAAAACACCTCAGCTGGTTGGCAAACAGCACAGCGGCACAAACCATTGTCTAGCGATGAAAGCTGTTTTGATACTTGTGCATTAATTAACAGATTAATAGATTATATAATTCATAATTGGAAAGAAATAAAAATCTAGCATTTATTTTGCACCTTTCATGACCTCAGGACATCCCAAAGCGTTTATTTTTTGAAGTGTAGTCACTGTTGTAATGCAGGAGACATGGCAGCCAATTTGCGCACAGTAAGCTCCCACAAAACACAATGAGATAATGACCAGATATTCTGTTTAAGTGATGCTGGTTGAGGGATAAATATTGGCCAGTACACCAGGGAGAACTCTCCTGCTCGTCTTCGAATCGTGCCATAGATCCTTTACGTCCGCCTGATGTAACAGACGGGCCCTCAATTTAACGTCTCATCTGAAAGACAGCACCTCCATCAGCATCATCATCATAGGCAGTCCCTCGAAATCAAGGAACACTTGGTTCCATTCCAAAAGTGAGTTCTCAGGTGACTGTACAGCCCAATTTGGGAATTACAGTCTCTGTCGCAGGTGGGACAGACAATCGTTGGAGAAAAGGGTGGGTGGGGAGTCTGTTTTGCCGCACGCTCTTTCCGCTGCCTGCGCTTGATTTCTGCAAGATCTCGGTGACGAGACTCGAGGTGCTCAACGCCCTCCCGGATACTCTTCCTCCGCTTAGGGCGGTCTTTGGCCAGGGACTTCCAGATGTCAGTGGGGATGTTGCACTTTATCAAGGAGGCTTTGAGAGTGTCCTTGACACGTTTTCTCTGCCCTCCTGGGGTTCGCTTGCCATGTAGGAGTTCTGAGTAGAGCGCATTGCTTTGGAATATTGTGTCCGGCATGCAAACAACGTGGCCCGCCTAACGGAGCTGGTCGAGTGTGGTCAGTGCTTCGATGCTGGCCTGATCGAAAACACTGACCTTGGTGCTTCTGTCCTCCCAGGGGATGTGTAGGATCTTGCGGAGGCATCGTTGGTGGTATTTCTCCAGCGATTTGAGGTGTCTACTGTATATAGTCCACGTCTCTGAGCCACACAGGAGGGTGGATATCACTACAGTCATGTAGACCATAAGCTTGGTGTCAGATTTGAGGGCCTGATCTTCGAACACTCTCTTGCTCAGACAGCCAAAGGCTGTGCTGGCGCACTGGAGGCGGTGTTGAACCTCGTTGTCGATTTCTGCCCTTGCTGATAATAGGCTCCCAAGGTATGGAAAGTGGCCACAGCATAACATACCCTCAGTACTGCACTGGGAATGTCAGCCTAGATTTTGTGTTCAAGTCTATTGAGTGGGGCCCCACAGCCTTCTGAATCAGAGGTGAGAGGCGAGCACTGCTTCACACAAAAGATAGTGGAAATCTGGAACAATATCCCGCAAAAGCGGTTGAGGCTGGGAGGGTCAACCGATTAATAGATGTTTATTAGATAAGGGCATCAACAGATACAGAATGAAGGAAGTTAGATGGAGTTAACATTCTGCACCCCAGTGTTACACAGTGATAGATCATGACCCACCAGCACTGTACCCCACTGTTACATAGTGACAGACCTGTACCCACTATTATATTCCAACAGACCTGTACCAACAGTTCTGAACCCCAGTGTTATAGTGATTGACCAGTACCGTAATTGAGTGTTAATGACACACCTGTACCCACCCGTACTGTACCCTAGTGTTATACAGTCACAGACCTGTACCCACCTGTTCTAGTGTGTGTTTCGAGCAGTTTTGTGGAACAGTATTTTCTTGAACCAACAGGAGAATAGATTTAGTGAAGAGTAATGAGCCTGAATTAATTAATAATCTAACCGTAAGGGAACACCTAACTCACAGTGACCGTAACATGATAGAATTCAATATTAAGTTTGAGAAGAAGGATGAATCACGAACCAAGGTTTTAAATTCAAGTACAGCTGACTTTGGAGGGATGAGGCAGGAATTGACCACAATACACTGGCAGAACTAGTAACAGATAAAACTACTGATGAACAGTGGGAGGTGTTCAAAAGAGTATTTGGTCAAATACAAGACCTGTACATTCCCCTAAAGGATAAGAGCCCTACAATTGTAATTAAACAAACTTGCTCAATAAGGGATGTGAGAGACAGTATAAAACTAAAAGAAAGCAAATAACTGCAGAGATCCCATGGGCTAGGAGAGGTATAACGAACAGCAATGTGATACAAAGAAAGTGGCAAGAGTTGCAAAAGGGATAACGAGAAAAAGCTTGCTTGCAAGAGATATCAAGGACAACACGAAAGGATTTTACAAATATATTAAAAGAAAGAGGCTAAAAGTAATGTGGGCCCCTTAACGACAGACACAGGTGATAGTCATTGGAAATCAGGAAATGGCTGACTTACTAAATATCTACTTTGTATGGGTCTTTACAGTAGAGGACGAGGTTAAAGTTGTGTTGCTGCTGCAATATGTTGGAGCTTCTGGACGTTTTGGTCCAGGGCGACTACATCTGCGGTAAGTATCTGCACCTCCGAGCTGAGGAGCTGGAGTCCGAGCTGCAGACCGAGCTGCAGACATTACGAGACATCAGGGAGGGAGAAAGTTACCTGGACCTTTTGCTCCAGGAGGCAGCCACACCCACTAGATGAAATACTTTAGAATTGACATGTGGTCAGGGACAGGAATGTGAATGAAGCCGGTAAGGGGATCCAGGAGGTAGTATTGCAGGAGCCTCAGTCCCTGCACTTGTCCAATAGATTTGAGGTTCTTGCAACCCTTGAGGACAAGTGTGCAGACTGCGGGGTGAATGAGCAGACTGACCAAGGCATTGTGGTGCAGAAAGCCATTCAAATGGAGGTGTAAAGAGTCAGGTGGTTGTAGTAGGGGACAGTATAGTTAGGGGGATAGATAAGGCTCTCTGCAGCCGAGAACGTGGGACCCGAAGGCTGTGTTGCCTAGCCGGTGCCAGGGTAAAGGACATCTCCTCTGGGCTGGAGAAGAACTTGGAGTGGGAGGGGGAGGATCCAGTTGTCGTGGTACACATAGGTACCAAAGACATAGGTAGGACTAATAAAGAGGTTCTGCTGAGAGCGTTTGAACAGCTAGGGACGAAATTGAAAAGCAGAACCACAAAGGTAA
This sequence comes from Pristiophorus japonicus, assembly GCF_044704955.1. Taxonomy (NCBI): domain Eukaryota; kingdom Metazoa; phylum Chordata; class Chondrichthyes; family Pristiophoridae; genus Pristiophorus; species Pristiophorus japonicus. Next base: position 201,342,756 of record NC_091979.1, on the reverse strand, counting down.
TAATCTCTGCATTATTACCTGAGCCACAAGCAAGTTGGCATAGAGTCAATAGAATCAGGGAGATGAATGTGTGGCTCAGAGGTTGGTGTGGGAGAAGTGGGTTTCGATTTGTGGGGCACTGGCACCAATACTCTGGAAAGAGAGAGCTGTTCCATGGGGACGGACTACAGCTGAACTATGATGGGACCAGAGTTCTAGCGAACCGAATAACTAGGGAGGTAGATAGGGCTTTAAACTAAATAGGTGGGGGGGAGTGGGGGGGGGGAAAGGACGGTCGCAGTAGAGAGAAATCTAGAATGCTAAAGAGAAAAGAAAAGGAAGCAATGCAGGAAAGTGATTGTGGTAAGGATAACTAGATTATGTCAGGAAGGAACAGAGCATACAAACAAAAGAGTGCACTAACAAATAGGGTCCAAGTAAGAAAACATAGCGATAAGACAAATAGGGCTATAGTGGAAAATAATGTTAAGATGTCTAATGTTAAAAAGACAAATTTAAAAGTATTGTACTTGAATGCACGAAGCATCTGTAATAAGGTAGTTGAATTAACAGTGCAAATAGATGTAAACGGATACGATATAATTGCAATTATGGTTGCAGGGTGACCAGGGTTGGGAACTGACTATCCAAGGATATTCGATATTTAGGAAGGACAGGCAAAAAGGAAGAGGGGGTGGTGAGGCGTTGTTAGTAAAGGATGAAATCAGAGCAACAGTGAGAAAGGATATTGGCTCAGAAAATCAAGATGTAGAATCAGTCTGGGTGGAACTAAGGAGCACAAAACATTGGTGGGAGTTATCTATAGGCCTCCAAACAGTAGTGGTAGTGTCAGGGACGGCATCAAACAGGAAATTTGTAGCAAGGGTACTACAGTAATCGCAGGTGACTTTAATCTACATATAGACAGGCCAAGCCAAATTAGTAATAATACGGTGGAAGATGAATTCCTGAAGTGTGTACAAGATGGTATTTTAGACAAATATGTTGAGGAGCTTGCTAGGGAACAGGCTATCCTAGATTGGGTATTGTATAATGAGAATGGGTTAATTCTTGTTGTGCAGGATCCTTTAGGGAAGAGTGACCATAACATGATTGAATTCTTTATTAAGATGGAAAGTGAAGTAGTCCAATCCGAAACTAGGGTCCTAAATCTAAACAAAGGAAACTACGAAGGCATGAGGAATGAATTGGCTGTGATAGATTGGGAGGATTCAGTAAAAGGCATGACGATGGATAGGCAATGGCTAACACTTAAGGAACGAATGCATGAATTGCAACAGTTATACATTCCTTTTTGGAGTAAAAACACAAAAGGAATAATGGCCCAACCATGGCTAACATAAGAAATTAAGGATAGTATTAGATCCAAAGAGGAGTTATACGAAGTTGCCAGAAAAAGTAGCAAGCCTGAGGATTGGGAGCAGTTTAGAATTCAGCAAAAAAGGACCAAGAGATTGAGTAAGAGGGGAAAAATAGAGTATGAAAGTAAACTTACAAGGAACATAAATACCAACTGCAAAAGTTTCTTCAAGTACGTAAAAAGAAAAAGATTAGTGAAAACAAATGTAGATCATTTACAGACAGAAAAGGGGGAATTTATAATGGGGAACAAGGAAATGGCAGAACAATTAAATAAATACTTCGGTTCTGTCTTCACGGAAGAGGACACAAATAACGTCCCAGAAATGCTGAAGAACCAAGGTTCTAGTGATCAAGAGGAATTAAAGGAAATGATTATTAGTAAGAAAATAGTGCTGGAGAAACTAATGGGAATGACGGCCAATAAATCCCCAGGGCCTGATGATCTGCATCCCAGAGTATTAAAAGAGGTAGCCATGGAAATAGTAGATGCATTGGTTGTCATCTTCCAAAATTCTATAAGATTATGGAACAGTTCCTGCAGATTGGAGGGAAGCAAATGTAACCCCACTATTTAAAAATGGAGGGAGAGAGAAAACAGGGAACTACAGATCAGTTAGCCTAACATCAGTAGTAAGAAAAATATTAGGAGTCTATTATAAAGGATGTGATAACAGCACACTTAGATAATATCAACAGGATTAAATAAAGTCAACATGGATTTATGAAAGGAAAATCATGTTCGACAAACCTACTGATGTTTTTTGAGGATGTAATTGATAGAACCAGTGGATGCAGTGTATTTGGATTGTCAGAAGGCCTTTAATAAAGTCCCACATAAGAGGTTAGTGTAAAAAATTAAAAGCACCTGAGATTGGGGATAATGTATTGGCATGGATTGAAAATTAGTTAACCGACAGGAAACCGAGAGTAGGAATAAACGGGTCGTTTTCGGGTTGGCGGGCAGTGACTAGTGGGGTAAGCACAAGGATCAGTGCTTGGGTCCCAGCTAATATTTATATGATTTGGATGAGGGAACCAAATGTAATATTTCCAAGTTTGCTGATGACACAAAACTAGGTGAGATTGTGAGTTGTGAGGAGGGCGCAAAGACGCTGCAAGGCGATTTAGATAGGTTGAGTGATTGGTCAAACACATGGCAGATGCAGTATAACGTGGATAAATGTGAAGTTATCCACTTTGGTAGGAAAAACATAAGGACAAAGTATTAATTAAATGGTGATGGCTTGGGAAGTGTTGATGTACAGAGGGACCTGGGTGTCCTTGTACACTAGTCATTGAAAGCAAACAGACAGGTGCAGCAAGCAGTTAGGAAGGCAAATGGTATGTTGGCCTTCATTGCAAGAGGATTTGAGTACAGGAGCGAGGATGTCTTACTACAGCCTTGGTGAGACCAAACCTGGAGTATTGTGTGCATTTTTGGTCTCCTTATCCAAGAAATGATATACTTACCATAGAGGGAGTGCAGCGAAGGTTCACCAGACTGATTCCTGGGAACGCAAGGATTGTCGTATGAGGAGAGATTGGGTCGACTAGGCCTGTATTCATTACAGTTTAGATGAATGAGAGGGGATCTCATTGAAACGTGTAAAATTCTGACTGGGTTGGATAGACTGGATGCGGGGAGGATGTTTCCCCTGGCTGGAAAGTCTAGAACAAGGGGTCACAGTCTCAGGATACGGGGTAGGAAATTTAGGACCGAGATGAAGAGAAATATTTTCACTCAGAGGGTGGTGAACCTGTGGAATTCTCTACCACAGAAGGCTGTGGAGGCCAAGTCACTGATTATATTTAAGAGGGAGATAGATAGATTTTTAGAAACGAAAGGCATCAAGGGGTATGGGGAAAAAGCGGGAATATGGTGTTGCACAGCCATAATCATGTTGATTGGTGGTGCAGACTCGAAGGGCCGAATGGCCTACTACTGCTCCTATTTTCTATGTTTACCAGAGATACAAGGAAAACTAAAATTAAATCAAGGGGAGGAATTAACTAGATTTAATACAAGTAAAGAAAATGGAGAAACTAACCATATTAAAGATAGACAAATCTCCAGAACCTGATGGTTTAACCCCACAGTTTTAAAAGTAGGTGAGCAAATTGTTGATGCATTAGTCACCAACTTCCAAAACTCTCACGATTCAGGAATTGTCCCCTAGGATTGGAAAACTGCCAATGTCACTACATCATTTAAGAAGGATAGGAGAGATAAACTAGGAAATTATTGGCCTATTAATCGAATGTTAGTTATGGGGAAGTTACAAGAATCTGTTATTAGGGGCCGAGTGACTGAGCGTTTGGACAAATACAAGCTGATCCGAGGAAACCGGTATGGATTTGTAAAGGCTAAGTCATGTCTAAAGAACCTAGCAGAATTTTTTGAGGGGGTAACAAACGTGTTAGATATGGGAGTGTCTTTGGATGTTATTTATATGGATTTCCAGAAGGCGTTCGATAAGGTTCCACATAAGAACATAAATAGGAGCAGAAGTAGGCCATTTGGCCCCTCGAGCCTGCTCCGCCATTCAATATCATGGCTGATTTGATCATGGACTCAGCTCCACTTCCCTGCCTGCTACCGATAACACTTTACTCCCTTATCACTCAAATATCTCTCTATTTCCACCTTAAATCTATTCAACGACCCAGCTTCGATAGCTCTCGGGCAGAGAATTCCATAGATTTACAACCCTCAGAAGAAATCTTTCCTCATCTCAGTTTTAAATGAGACCCCTTATTCTATGTCCCCGAGTTTTAGTTTCTCCTGAGTAGAAATATCCTCTCTACCCTAACCCTAACCCCCATTATCTTATAAGTTTCAATAAGTTCACCTCTCATTCTTCTTAACTCCAGTGTGTATAGGCCCAACCTATCCTCATAAGTCAACCCCCTCACCTCCGGAATCAAGCTAGTGAACCTTCTCTGAACAGCCTCCAATGCAAGTATACCCTTCCTTAAATACGGAGACCAAAACTGTACGCAGTACTCCAGGTGTGGCCTCATCAATACCCTGTACAGTTGTAGCAGGACTTCTCTGCTTTTATACTCTATCCCCCTTGCAATAAAGGCCAACATTCCATTTGCCTTCCTGATTACTTGCTGTACCTGCATACTAACGTTTTGTGTTTCATGCCCAAGGACCCCCAGGTCTCTGTGTACTGCAGCAATTTGCAATTTTTCTCCATTTAAATTATAATATGCTTTTCTATTATTTCTGCCAAAGTGGATAATCTCACATTTTCCCAAATTATACTCCATCTGCCAAATTTTTGCCCAATCACTTAACCTGTCTATATCCCTTTGCAGATTTTGTGTGTCCTCCTCACAATTTGCTTTCCCACCCATCTTTGTATCATCAGCAAACTTGGCTACATTACACTTGGTCCTTTCATCCAAGTCATTAATATAGATTGTAAATAATTGAGGACCCAGCACTGATCCCTGCAGCACCCCACTAGTCACTGTTTGCCAACCAGAAAATTACCCATTTATCCCGACACCCGAACAGAAAACAGTTAGCCAATCCTCTATCCATGCTAATATATTCATCATCATCATAGGCAGTCACTCGGAATCGAGGAAGATTTGCTTCCACTCCTGAAGTGAGATCTTTGGTGGCTGAACAGTCCAAGAAGAGAGCCACTGACCCGGTCATAGATGGGACACACATTCGTCAGGGGAAGAGGGGTTGGGACTGATTTGCCGCATGCTCCTTCCACTGCCTGCGCCTGACCTGTCACACTCGCGGCATTGAGATTTGAAGAGCTCAACGTCCTCCCGGATGCACTTCCTCCACCTAGAACGGTTTTCGGCCAGGGGCTCCTAGGTGTCAGTGGTGATGTCGCACTTTACCAGGGAGGCTTTGAGGGTGTCCTTGTAACATTTCCGCTGCCCACCTTTAGCTCATTTTCCGTGAAGGAGCTCCGGATAGAGCAATTGCTTAGGGAGTCTCATGTCTGGCATGCGAACTATGTGGCCTGCCCACCGAAGCTGATCGAGTGTGGTCAGTGCTTCAATGCTGAGGATGTTAGCCTGGGCAAGGACACTGATGTTGGTGCGCCTGTCCACCCAGGGGATTTTCAGGATCTTGCGCAGACATCGTTGGTGATATATCTCCAGCGACTGAAGGTGTCTTCTGTACATCGCCCATGGCTCTGATCCAGACAGGAAGACAGATATTACTACAGCCCTGTAGAGCATGAGCTTGGTGGTAGATTTGAGGGCCTGGTCTTCAAACACTCTTTTCCTTAGGCGGCCGAAGGCTGCACTGGTACACTGGAGGCGATGTTGAATCTCCGCATCAATGTCTGCCTTTGTTGATAAGAGGCGCCCGAGGTATGGGAAGTGGTCCACGTTGTCGAGGGCCGCGCCGTGAATCTTAATGACTGGGGGTGGGGCAGTGCTGTGTGGTGAGGACAGGCTGGTGAAGGACCTTTGTCTTACGGATGTTAAGCATAAAACCTATGCTTTCTTATGCTTCGGTGAATACATCGACTATATCCTGGAGTTCAGCCTCAGAATGTGCGCAGACACAGGCATCGTCCGCGTACTGTAGCTCAACGACAGACGTTGGGGTGATCTTGGACCTGGTCTGGAGGCGACGTAGGTTAAATAGCTTCCCACTGGTCTGTAGTTTAGTTCCACCCCAGCTGGGAGCTTGTTGACTGTGAGGTGGAGCATGGCAGTGAGGAGGATTGAGAAGAGAATTGGAGCGATGACGCAGCCCTGTTTGACCCCGGTCCGGTCGTGGATTGGGTCTGTAATGGATCGCTGGTAAGGATCACGGCCTGCATGTCGTCGTGGAGCAGGCGAGGGATGATGACAAACTTTTGGGGGCATCCAAAACAGAGTAGGACGCTCCATAAGCCCTCACAGTCGACAGTATCAAAGGCCTTTGTAAGATCAAAAAAGGCCATGTATAAGGGATAGCGCTGCTCCCTGCATTTTTCCTGCAGCTGTAACACTGCAAAGATCATGCCCGCTCTGTCCCGTAGGGGACGAAATCCGCACTGTAATTTCAGGAGGAGCTCCTCAGCCACAGGGAGATGATGGTTGAGGAGAACTCTAGCGACAACCTTCCCAGTGGCTGATAGCAGGGAGATTTCCCTGTAGTTGCTGCAGTCGGACTTGTCCCCCTTTTTAAAAATGGTCACGATCACTGCATCTCTGAGATCTACCAGCATGCTCTCCTCCCTCCAAATGAGAGAAATAAGGTCATGTATCCGCGTCAACAGCGCCTCTCCGCCATACTTCAGTGCCTCAGCAGGAATTCCATCCGCACCCATAGCCTTGTTATTCTTGAGCTGTTTTATGGCTTTGCCTACCTTGTGCAGTGTTGGGGTTTCACTGAGGTGGTGGCGGGTCGCATGCTATTGAGAACACTCGAGTCAAAGGCAGAGTCTCGTTTGAGGAGATCTTCAAAGTGCTCCTTCCAGTGGGCCCTGACAGCCTCGATATCCTTGTTTCCCCGTTCTTGGCCAGGAGCGGGGTGGGGCCTTGGGAGTTTTGACCATAGGTGGCCTTGACCCCGAACCCCGTGAGCTTTTATCTTAACCTCTTATGTGGCAATTTATCGAATGCCTTCTGGAAGTCCAAATACACCACATCCACTGGTTCCCTCTATCCACCCTGCTCATTACATCCTCAAAGAACTCCAGCAAATTTGTCAAACATGTTTTCCTTTCATAAAACCATGCTGACTCTGCTTGATTGAATCATGTTTTTCCAAATGTCCTGCTACTGCTTCTTTAATAATGGACTCCAGCATTTTCCCAATGACAAATTTTAGGCTAACTGGTCTATAGTTTCCTGCTTTTTGTCTGCCTCCTTTTAAAAAAAAAATAGGGGCATTACATTTGCGGTTTTCCAATCCGCTGGGACTGTCTCAGAATCCAAGGAATTTTGGTAGATTACAACCAATGCATCCACTATCTCTGCAGCCACTTCTCTTAAGACCCGAGGATGTAAGCCATCAGATCCAAGGACTTTTCTACCTTTAGTCCCAGTACTTTACCTAGTACTACTTCATTAGTGATAGTGATTGTATTAAGTTCCTCCCTCCCTATAGCCCCTTGATTATCCATTATTGGGATGTTTTAAGTGTTTTCTACCATGAAAACTGATACAAAATATTTGTTCAACGTCTCTGCCATTTCCCTGTTTTCCATTATTAATTCCCCAGTCTCATCCTCCAGGGGACCAACATTTACTTTAGTCACTCTTTCTTTTTATGTACCTATAGAAACTCTTACAATCTGTTTTTATATGTTCTGGTAATTTAAGAGACGGTTAACAAAATTAAGAGCGCATGGAAGTGGAGTCAAGCTATCGGCTTGGATAGGAATTAGTTAGGAAGTAGGAAACAGAGAGTACGGATAATGGGTATGTGCTCAAATTGGCAGGATTTGACTAATGATGTCCACCAGGGATCTGTACTGGGGCTGCAGCTTTTCACTATATTTATAAATGACTTGGATGAAGGAATAAAGAGCTATATTTCTAAGTTTGCTAAGTGTAGCTGGGAGCATAAAGTTGCAAAGGAACACAGATAGATTAAGTGAGTGGGCAAAACTGGGACAGATGGAGCTCAATGCGGGAAAGTCAGGTCACCCAATAATGGAATGTTAGCCTTTATCTCAAAAGGGCTGGAATGCAAAAGAGCAAGCAAAGAAACATGGAAAATAGGTGCAGGAGTAGGCCATTCGGCCCTTCGAGCCTGCACCACCATTCAATCAGATCATGGCTGATCATTCACCTCAGTACCCCTTTCTTGCTTTCTCTCCATAATCCCTTGATCCCTTGATCCCTTTAGCCATAAGGGCCATGTCTAACTCCCTCTTGAATATATCTAACGAACTGGCAACAACAACTCTCTGCGGTAAAGAATTCCACAGATTAACAACTCTCTGAGTGAAGAAGTTTCTCCTCATCTCGGTCCTAAATGGTTTGCCTTATCCTTAGACTGTGACCCCTGTTTCTGGACTCACCCAACACCAGGAACATTCTTCCTGCATCTAACCTGTCCAGTCCCATCAGAATTTTATATGTTTCTATGAGAGTCCCTCTCATTCTTCTAAACTTCCAGTGAATACAGGCCCAGTCGATCCAGTCTCTCCTCATATGGCAGTCCTGCCATCCTGGGAATCAGTCTGGTGAACCTTCGCTACACTCCCTCAATAGCAAGAATGTCCTTTCTCAGATTGGGAGACCAAAACTGAACGCAATATTCCAGGTGAGGCCTCACCAAGGCCCTGTATAGCTGCAGTAAGACCCACCTGCTCCTATACTCAAATCCCCTAGCTATGAAGGCCAACATGCCATTTGCCTTCTTCACTGCCTGCTGCATCTGCATGCCAATCTTCAATGACTGTTGTACCATGACACCCAGATCTCGTTGCACCTCCCCTTTTCCTAATGTGCTGTCATTCAGATAATATTCTGCCTTCATGTTTTTGCCATCAAAGTGGATAACCTCACATTTATCCACATTATACTGCATCTGCCATGCATTTGCCCACTCACCGAACCTGTCCAAGACACCCTGCAGCCTCTTAGCATCCTTCTCACAGCTCACACCGCCACCCAGCTTAGTGTCATCTGCAAATTCGGAGATATTACACTCAATTCCCTCATCTAAATCATTGATGTATATTGTAAATAGCTGGGGTCCCAGCACTGAGCCCTGCGGCACCCCACTAGTCACTACCTGCCATTCTGAAAAGGACCCGTTATCCCAACTCTCTGCTTCCTATCTGCTAACCAGTTCTCTATCCACGTCAATACATTACCCCCAATACCATGTGCTTTAATTTTGCACACCAATCTCTTGTGTGGGACAGTGTCAAAAGCCTTTTGAAAGTACAAATACACCACATCCACTGGTTCTCCCTTGTCCACTCTACTATTTACATCCTCAAAAAATTCTAGAAGATTTGTCAAGCATGATTTCCCTTTCATAAATCCATGCTGACTTGGACCGATCCTGTCACTGCTTTCCAAATGCACTGCTATTTCATCCTTAATGATTGATTCCAACATTTTCCCCACTACTGATGTCAGGCTCACCAGTCTATAAGTCCCCGTTTTCTTTCTCCCTCCTTTTTTAAAAAGTGGAGTTACATTAGCTACCCTCCAGTCCATAGGAACTGATCCAGAGTCGATAGACTGTTGGAAAATGATCACCAATGCATCCACTATTTCTAGGGCCACTTCCTTAAGTACTCTGGGATGTAGACTATCAGGCCCTGGGAATTTATCGGCCTTCAATCCCATCAATTTCCCTAACACAATTTCATAACTAATAAGGATTTCCTTCAGTTCCTCCTTCTCGCTAGACCCTCGGTCCCCTAGTATTTCCAGAACGTTATTTGTGTCTTCCTTCGTGAAGACAGAACCAAAGTATTTGTTCAATTGGTCTGCCATTTCTTTGTTATATAAATTCACCTGATTCTGACTGCAAAGGACCTATGTTTGTCTTCACTAATCTTTTTCTCTTCACATATCTATAGAAGCTTTTGCAGTCAGTTCTTATGTTCCCAGCAAGCTTCCTCTCATACTGTATTTTCCCCCCTCCTAATTAAACCCTTTGTCCTCCTCTGCTGAATTCTAAATTTCTCCCAGTCCTCAGGTTTGCTGCTTTTTCTGGCCAATTTATATGCCTCTTCCTGGGATTTAACACTATCCCTAATTTCCTTTGTTAGCCATGGTTGAGACATCTTCCCAGATAGAAGTGATGTTGCAGCTGTAGGGAGCTCTGGTTAGACTCCACCTGGAGAACTGAATTCAGTTCTGTGCACCGGACCTCAGAAAGAATATATTGGCCTTGGAGGAGGTGCTGCATAGATTCATCAGAACGATAGTGATGCTAAAAGGGTCAAATTAGGAGGACAGGTTGCACAGACTAGACTTGCATTCCCTTGAATATAGAAAATTAAGGGGTAATATAATTGAGGTGCTTAAAATGATCCAAGGTTAGTCAGAGCATAAATAAGAGTGAGAAACTATTTCCTCTGGTGGAGGAGTCTGCAACAAGGGGACATAACTTTATAATTAGAGCCAAGCTGTTCAGGGGTGATGTCAGGAATAACTTCTTTACACAAAGGGTAGTGGAAATCTGGAACTCTCTCCCACAAAAAGCTGTTGTGGTTGGGGGTCAATTAAAAATGTCAAAACTGAGATTGAGAGATTTTTATTAAGGGTTATGGTAAATGGCAGATCAGCTGTGATCTAACTAAATGGTGGTACAAGCTCAAGGGGCTGAATGGTCTAAGCCTGTTCCTAGATTCCGTCCTAGGTTCCTACTATACCCAAATGTTAATCAATGACAGACCTCTATCCCCAGGTACTATAACCAGTGTTATCCAGTGACAGACCTGTACCCACCAGCACTGTATCCCAGTGTTATCCAGTGACAGACCTGTACCCACCAGCACTGTATCCCAGTGTTATCCAGTGACAGACCTGTACCCACCAGCACTGTACCCCAGTGTTATCATGTACTTCACAAACATTATGCAGCTAGACCCTACTGGATTTTCAGGGTTTTGCAGAGGCAGCGTTGGTGGTATTTCTCCAGTGTTTTGAGGTGCCTGCTGTACATTGTGCTCTGGAGCAGCGTGGCGGCGGCCACTGCAAAGGACAGCGCGAGCCGGTCCAGGAGGGCAACGCCTGCGAAGAGGACGACTGGATTGAACTTCACCATAATCCAGTTCGCTGATTGGAGCATGGGCAGGTACAGCAGGAGCAGTGAGGTCGGGGCGAAGGAGCGTCGAGAGATTGCAGAGCGACGTGATCAGGACCCAGGAGAGGTGAGGGCCCAGGGGCAGCACGGGCCAGCCCACACTAGGTCCGTGCAGCAGAGCTGGTCTTGGTTAACCCTTGCTACTGGACCAAGACCTAGCTCTGTCAAGCCCGTGTGGTGGCTGGTGTGCAATGGCCACCACACATTAAAAAAATCCAAGCACAGGCATTTTCCACACTTCAACATGTAGTTCGCGATCTGGAATATTAGGTCCTTCATTGAAACACCCGAGAACTCATCCCTTTTTGGTGTGGAAGCAAGTCATCCTCGATATGAGGGACTGCCTAAGGAGACAAACCCAAGCACTGAATATTCATCATCGTCATCATCATTGTACTGCTAGGTGGTTATTTCGATTTGACATGAATACAGTATGTAAATTTCATCCTGCCACTGTTCAACTCTACCGGAATCTAAGTGACAGCTCAGCACTCAATACCTTGTCGCATTGCACTCTCTTCTAGCTCTGGGTCCTCAGAGATTAAGCCCCAAAGCATTCATTTTTAAACACTGCTTTTCACACAGTGTGTACCACAACCAATCACACGAAAGAACAAATTTGGCATTGGAATTTGGATATCAGCATCCTATCAATCCAGACGTTCACCCCCTTCAGCCATGCCTCAGTGGGTAGTAGTCTCATCTCACCCCATTGGAGTCAGAAGGTTGTGGGTTCAAGTCCCACTCCGGAGATTTGAGCACATAATCCGGTTGACACTCCAGCGCAGTACTGAGGGAGTGCTGCACTGTTGGTGGTGCCACCTTGGGGGTGAAAAGTTAAACCGAAACCCCGTCTGCTCTCTCAGGTAGAAGTAAAAGATCCCATGGCACTACTTCAAAGATGAGCTGAGGAGCTATCCCCAGTGTCCTGGCCAATATTTATCCCTCACAGATTATCTGGTCATTATCACATTGCTGTTTGTGGGAGCTTGCTGTGTGAAAATTGGCTGCCATGTTTCCTACATTACAACAGTGACGACACTTCAAAAAAGTACTTCATTGGCTGTAAAGCACTTTGGGACGTCCCGAGGTCATGAAAGACGATATATAAATGCAAGTTGTTATTTTTTTAGGTTTACGATAACTAAACCCAGGCCAACCCTTATTTAGTCTGCGACAAAAAAGAGAGAGAGAGAGAGAGAGAGAGAGAGAGAGTGTGTAACCAGACCGCTGCACCATGCAGACCAGTAAAACGCTGGACTGACACCAATTCTTTGTGCTGCGTGCTACTGATTCTGCCCATGCTCATCAAAAGGAGCCATGAAGACCGTTTCAAGATGTCAACTTATGCCACTCAATTACGTTGGAATAGTTCGAGGAAAACGTCATGTACCCACTTGGTTGGACCAGTGGGTGAAAGCTTAAGGGGAGGAAACACAACATTGAAATCACACAGCACAGAAGTAGGTCATTCGACCCATCGTGCCTGTGCTGGTTCTTTGAAAGAATCACAGGTACAACATCTCGAATCCGGCTGTTCGAAAAGCTGAATTGGCCGAAAACTGGAGATTTTATGGCGTCCAAGATGTCGACATCGGGCGGCGAGGGATGGGTAAACCGGTAAAAAAAAAACACAGCATCATGGGGCCACGGAAGGCGAGAATCGGCGGGCGATGAGGAGCGCCAACAGTGGGGTCCGAAATCCCCAAAAATCCAAGAACAGCGTGGTCTCAGTCCCGAGGTTGCCGGATTTCAGATGTCGTACCTGTATTACTTAGCCCGACAATTTTTTTTTCCTTTTCAAGTATTTATCCGATTCCCTTTAGAAAATTATTGATTCTGCTTCTACCACCCTTTCAGGCTGTGCATTACAGATCATAACGCGCTGCGTGAACAACAATCTCCCCCTTGGTTCTTTTGCCATTTACCTTAACCTCTGTTTCCTGTGGTTATCATAAAAAGATAAATATCTAAATTTCTATATAACTGACTGACTGATCTTCCCCTCTCCCAGTTAAGCCAACTAGCACAATTGAAGCAAAGCACCAAAAGTATTCAGCCAAATGGAAATGTTCCAGCTCAGTGGCAGTTGTGGCTTACATAAGTGCCAGAAATGTATTTAGTCCTTCAATTGGGCGACTGATGTATGTATGTATTATGAACATGATCGCTAACTGAGGTTGCTGCTGGGAGAGGTCGGTAACACACATGACAACAAAGAACTCGTCCTGTTCTCATGACGCTTCAGCAGCTCTCAACCCTTTTAAGAGCAATCCCACTGGTTATAGTAGAAGTCCTCTCTCATTGACGACTCCATCCATCCCTAAGGAACTACAAGTATAGAATGCTTAGGAAGCCCCTTCTCCTCTTCCCAGCCCCAATACACTTAAACCTTAAGTACCCACTCCGGAGGCTCAAGCACAAAAATCCAGGCTGACACTCCAGCACAGTACTGAGGGAATGCTACACGGTCAGAGGTGCCATCTTTCAGATGAGACATTAAACCAAGGCTCTGTCTTCCCTCTCAGGTGAACGTAAAACATCCCACAGTAATATTTTGAAGAAGAGCAGGGGAGTTCTTCCCAGTATCCTAACTACCATTTATCTCTCAACCAACATCACAAAAACAATTTATCTGGTCATTATCCCATTGCTGTTTGTGGGAGCTTGCTGTGCACAAATTAGCTGCCGCGCTTGAACAGTGATTACTTTAAAAGTACTTCATTGGCTGTAATGCACTTTGGGACATCCTGAGGTCATGAAAGATGCTATATAAATGCAAGTCTTTCTTTTTGAAAAGCAGGCCATGTAAATAGGACAAGGAGGTACAGGCTTAAAACTGGTGCAAGGTGAATATTGCAGGTTCATCTTCACAAATAGAATGTACTTTTTGGCTTTTCTTGAAGGAGGAGGAAAGGTTATTGACACATGGATTGGACTTCCAGGCCAGGAGAATGGAGGCAGAAACTTGAAGTCCTCTAAAAGAAAGTTGGATGTGTGATGGGGAGGTGGAAATATTGTTGGCTTTTCTGAATAGATGTGCCGAGATAATGTGATTGGCCTTCTTCATCCTCATCGATCTTATGACCCAACTGAACGAGTGGCCAACAAGTCTAGTACCATTTGACAATGCTCGCAACCTGGTTACTCAGGAGCTCACATGATCAAAAGACTTGCTCCACTTGAAATTCTTCCTCCACCGCCAAGGGGTGAAAGGAAGGGAGGAATGGAAAGAAAGAGTGGAGGAAGGATATGGGGTGAAAGAAAGGGGAGAGGAGAGATAAAAAGAGGGAGCAAGAGAAATAATTTTTTTCTACTGCAAAAAGACTGGACAACTCATTACTAGGGTTGGTGGGGGTGGGAAGAGGACAACATAGGAACAGGAGTAGATCATTCAGTCCCTCAGGCCTGATCTGTCATTCAATGAGACTATGGCTGATTTTCACCTCAAATTCCATTTACTTGCCTTTCTCCATATCCCAATATCCTTACCTAACAAAAATCTATTGACCTCAGTCTTGAAAGGTCCAATCAATCCAGAATCCACAGCCTTTTAGGGATGAGAATTCCCAATTTGCACTACCCTTTGTGTGTTAAGATGCTTCCTGATTTTACTCCTGAATGGCATGGCTCTAATTTTAAGCTTATGGCCTTTGTTCTGGACTCCCCCATTAGAGAAACTAATTTATTTCCATCTATTCTATTAAAGCCTTTTTAAAAAAAATCATTTTAGACATCAATATGATCACCCCTTAATCTTCTATACTCAAGGGAATACAAACCCAGTCTATGCAACCCGTTCTCATAATTTAACCCTTTTTAGCCATAATATCATTCTGGCGAATTAGTGTAGCACTCCCTCCAAGGCCAAGAGGGAATAAGATTCGTGGATGTGAAACCGCAACTATCTTTCAAAAGGTGCAGGGTACACTGACTTGCCAAAATGCACACACCATGAGATCACTTAAAATACCAAATGTCATTTTTTTTTTGCTCTTGTAGGAATGCTACAGAAGCCCTCAAACAAATTAAACGTCGAAATCCTGAAATAAGTGTCCAAGTGACTGTACACAGGTTCCTCAATGCAGCATCTCAAGTCACTGTTCTAAAATGTTACAAAAGAGGGATACCAGGAACTGATTACAACAGAACCGAGAAATGCAGTGTAACACTGCTACAGGTAATATTCAGAGTAAGTCAACATTTTAACAACAGCTTGAGCTAACTCATTGTAAGAAATTACATAGGGGGGGGGGGGGGGGTATTAATGATTCTGTAGAAGCATAAGGCAACAACAGCCTTTAGTAATATTTATCTAATAATGAAGCCTACAGCATGCTTTATTAGATAGAATCCCATTACATTAAGCACTGGGTAACTCGCATTTCATTAATTACAGCTGCATTGTGTTGCCTCGGTCATTAGCATATGAAGCAGAAAACGCTACAAATCCGCCACTTAATCAGGTATGTGTTATTTGTTATTGAGTGTTGTGAGGTTCAGGTCAGGCTACCGCTAAATTCTTCCCATTTTTAAATGACAAGTGGAACCTCTGGTCAGTTACACCATCCAGTCCATTACAGAAAGACTGAAAATAGCCTTATCGCCCAAACTTAAATCAATGCCACAATGGGGGGGGTTTAAAAAAGAGGATTTTGGCTAAATGGCCGCGAGGATTCAGATCACAATATATAACGCAGAAGGAAATCCCACCGGGGCCGTTTGTAAAGGTGAAACGGGATGGGGAAGTGTCGTTTATAGATTTAAATTTAAAGTCACACAGGAACTGAGGGGCATCTCCGTTTGCTGTGTATTTTATCCTATTGTCTGAAGCTGTGAATGGGGATTCATGTCATCTCTTCAAAACAAAAAGAAAACATTCAATTTTGAATTCGTGTTGCTAAGCCATTGATTTATCTGAATTTCCCCTTGTAAAAAAAAATGCACTAAAACCTACCGTGGCAAGGATATATTGCAAATAAAATTCAACTGAATCCAATAAACCGAACTCTTGATTTCTTTATATTAAAAAGTTGCTTTGAGACCCTCTCGTGAAACCAGCGATATAGAGAAAGGGGTCAGCCTCTCAATGACAGTTGTAATGATTCTGTCCAGTGCTGAGTTAGTAATATTTCCGCTCCCTCTCCACAATACACACATATCACCTTTAAAAAACCTGAGCCGCGCCAGATGGCGTTCCCCCGGAGCCTGTGCAATAATACTTTTTTTAAACATTCACCTGCTGCCAGTTTTCTTCCAAAGAAGGCTGCGAGGAAAAATAACCCGTGTCGTGGACAAGTTGTAGCTCCTGGAATATACTGTAATTCGCCAAAACATCCATGGTGGTGAAGTGATGATGGGATGGGGAAGGAAAGAGGGGGGGGGGGGAAGAGAAAGGGAAAGGAAGGGAAAGGGAAAGGAAGGGAAAGGGAAAGAAAAGGGGGGAGGGAGGGGGAAGGGAAAAAGAGAAGGGGATGATTATTAATGGCAATGAAGATCGGATCCCTCTGCAATTTGCACCCAAAAGGCAGCCAGTCTTTGCTATTCCAGGCAATGCAACTGGAAAGTCAATGTCTTTGATTGCAAATCTTCTGCAGACTCCGACGCCAGCAGATCTTTAGACAAGAATGGGTTCAGGGACATGTGATGCCCATGTATTTCCGCATTGGCGATGCGTCTCCTTTGCAATCCTTGCTTTAATTTTTTTCCCCCCTCTCCTCTCTCTGCCTCTTTAGCAGAACGCACCACTGGGCTCCAATGCAAAGGGGGAGACAAGAGAGAGAAAACACACACACAGTTAACACAGCAGCTGAGAGGGGAGTTGTCGGCAGCGCCTGTCAATCAAAGCGGCCGGCCGCTCCGTATAAGGGCAGTGGATGCTGACGTCACTGCCGACCAATGGGAGAGCCGCACAGGGAGTGAGTCATCGCTTTCTCCCTCCCAGGGCGCAGCGGCGGATAAGACGCGTCCATTGATTGGCTACTGCTTGCTCGCCCTGCTCCCTTATATGGTATTGCAAGGGAAGCTATTTTTAGAGCCCTATATAAAGGCTGCAGTGCAAGTAAGCGAGCCAGAGAGAGAGGCGAGCTAGTCAGTTGGAGGGTTACAACACCAACCTCTGCATCCTTGCCCTATTAACATACTTTCTAAAATAAGAAACTGGTGCAAGTAGGCTGCATGTCAGTCAGCATCTGAAAGAGAATAGACAGTGCAACTTTAAGGGTGGCACTCCGGACTAGACCTGACAATAACTCTTGACTGTCTATTAGAGTTGCATCACTATTATTGCTCCATCTGTAATGCAATGCAATGCTGACACTTCAAGTGTCAGCTGTGGCTTAGTGAGTAGCACTCTTGCCTCTGAGTCAGAAGGTTGTGGGTTCTTTTACATCCACCTGAGGGCCGACGGGGCTTTGGTTTATTGTCTCATCCAAAAGATGGGATCGCTGACAGTGCAGCGCTCCCTCAGTACTGCACTGGAGTGGGATGTGAGCACAAAAAAATCTAGGCTGCCACTCCAATGCAGTACTGAGGGAGCGCTGCACTGTCAGAGATGCCATCTTTTGGATGAGATGTTAAACCAAAGCCCCATCTGCTCTCTCAGGTGGATGTAAAAGATCCTAGGCACTATTTTGAAGAAGAGCTGGGGAGTTATCCTGGCCAATATTTATCCCTCAACATCACTAAAACAGGTCTGGTCAGTATCATATTGCTGTTAATGGGAGCTTGCTGTATGCAAATTGGCTGCTGCATTTCCTACATTACAACAGTGACTACACTTCAAAAAGTACTTCATTGGCTGTAAAGCCTTTGAGATGTCCGATGGTCGTGAAAGGTGCTATATAAATCCAAGTATTTCTTCAGAATGTTTTGAGGGCTGCCAATTGAAGATGTCTGCTGATAATTAATTTCCCATCCCCCATGCACAAATTTGACAATATAATAAAATTATAATAGGTGCTCGATTGGTAATCACAATCTGGGTTTTAGATTATGTTAGTTCAAGGTCTCCCAAACCCAGATCCACACCAGTTCTTCCAAAACCAGAGGCTGATGTTGGAGTCATGGGACATAATTTTCTCAGCAATAAAGAGGAGATACTATCCAGGAACGCGGGTAGCAGATGAACCCGTTATGTAAAAGTGCGGTTCCTAGATAGGGTGAAGTCATTGTCATAGAAATTTGAGACAATGGAAGGAGTGCAGTACTTCAGGGTACTGCATGATAACCAAGTGAAGGTTTTCTATTACTGTCTTGGACACAACCATCTTGTAAGAAGCTGTCTGTACTGTTATAACTGCGGTGAGTCTGGATATATTGCTCGGAGCTGCAAGGCAGAGAGCTGTGGGGTGTGTCACAGTGTGAGGCAGAAGGAAGCCTCTTGAGTGATGAGGAGAAGGGAGAAGGAGCTGGAGGTGTGAGTGGAACAGTCGGAGGAGCGGAATAGGTGGAGGACACAGCCGCCGAACGGAATGAGAAAAGAGCGCTGGAAGAGGCAAAAAATTGAGGAGAAGAGAAGGATGGAGATGGTGAAAAACACACCAAGTATGGTGGAAAAGGACAAAGACAGTGGAGGGCAGCACGAGTCAAAGGCAGAATCGAGCCATAATACGGCTCAGCTCTCCCTAAAGAATCGGGTGTCTGTGGGGCGGAGGGGAGGGGAGGCCGGAACAGAGTGCGAGTTAAGTATAAGTACTCCAAAGACAGATGGAGAGTTGGAAATCTTGGGGAGCAGGAGGGGGCAAACCAAGGAGAGGGTGCAAGAGACAGGAGTCTTAAAGGGACAGTAGGACAGGAACGGGGAGACAAAGAAGTCAAAAGGGAGCAAGATAGGTGAAGACAAGCCGTTGTTCCAGAGATAGAAGAAACGGGGAGTAAGGGTCAACCGTGGAGATGAGGCCAAAGGGAGAAGCACTGTTGGAGAAACCATGATAGCAGGAAGACTCTCTAAGGGAAATTATGTATCTGACAGGGAGCAGGGACGGGAGTTATAGAAGAGCTCGAGCGTGAGGAGTCAAAGAGGGATGGAGACTTGGAATTGGGGGTGGGGTGACATCATGTAGAAAGGGAAAGGTTAGTGAGGGGCAGAAGGAGGGAGAAGAGACAGCTCCTCGGCCTAAACCTAATGTAAGGAGGAGGCTGAAATGGCAGGGAAGGTTCAAACAGGTGGTGAAAAAGAGCCGGAGCTGCAGGCGAAAGCAACAGCTGCCCGAAAAGTTAGGAAGGAGCATGAGAGGCGGGAAAAGCCCGAGATAAAATGATAGGGGGATTATCAGGCACATGTCCTTTATTAGGAGCCATGATTACATTGGTCTTGATTAATGTGAACGGACTGAGGTGGGGTGTGGGGAGGAGAAGAAATTGAAGCAGTTGTTGCAGTGTTTTAAAGGCACTGACCTGTAGTGTCTGCAAGAAACCTTTTGGGATGAGGATATCCTAGAAAGAGTTTGGAAGGTTTGGTTATGATCAATTTTTAAAGTACAATAGATTAATATATGTTACGAGAGACAAATTAAACTTCAGGTTTTGATGTTAATATGTGTTGGAGGAACTATTTCGAAGAAGAGCAGGGGAGTTATCCCCGGTGTCCTGGTCATTATTTATCCCTCATCAACATAACAAAAACAAATTATCTGGTCATTACCACATTGCTGTTTGTGGGAGCTTGCTGTGTGCAAATTGGCTGCTGCATTTCCCACATTACAATACTGACTACACTTCAAAAAGTACTTCATTGGCTGTAAAGCATTTTGAGACGTCTGGTGGATGTGATAGGCTCTATATAAATGGATATATTCAAAAGGGAGTTAGATATTGGCCTTACAGCCAAAGGGATCAAGGGGTATGGAGAGAAAGCAGGAAAGGGGTACTGAGGTTGAATGATCAGCCATGATCTTATTGAATGGCGGATGAGGCTCGAGGGGCCGAATGGCCTACTCCTGCACCTAATTTCTATGTTTCTATCTTTAAGTTTTTCTTTTAAAGCACCCCTATTGCTAAAAAAGAGCCTATCCCCCAACTCACCATGAGCAACGTCACAGGACTTCAGCTAGTTCACCAATATATGGAAATATCTTGTGTCTAGTGCAAGCTTCTGGCACCTCACAGTATCATACCTCAAAGTGTCATACTTAAAAAATGTCACATCTCAAAGATTTGTGGTTAAATTTAACCTGAAAGTGTATCTCACATTTGCACTTCATTGGTTCAAATTCCAATTTCATGAAACACTATCAAGCCACAAAAGAACAGATAGAGAAAGTTCCAATCCGCGAGTACCAAGACAGGAAAAATCTACCAATCAACAAGCAGCCAATTGCTACCAATTAAAAAAATAAGGGGGGGTACCAATAAAATTGTCCAACACATAGTTTGAAAATCACTTTGGAAACCACCTGATTTGATCAGTCACATCAGGAGCGACTCATAAAAATAAAGTTTTCCACATTAGAGAGACACAAGAAAGCAAATAAATCAGAACAATATAATTATTATTTGATTTTTGTGTAGTTGAATATCTTAGCAAACATTTTTCTTTGGAGGCCTTTCGAAGCCTGGGACTTAATGATCACTACCTCCGATAATGTAATAAATTCTATAATGCACAGTATATCTCGTAAATTCTGTAATATATCATATCTTCTATCACATACAGATGCAGCGTCTAAAATCCGGAAACCTCCGGACCGAGGCCGTTCCGGATTCCGGGCTTTTCCGGACTTTCAATTTGATTTCTGACGTCACGAATCCGGAAACACCCGAGCCCAGGTTCGTGTATTTATGGATTTCGGAACATCCGAAAGAGGGGGGATTCCCACCAAGGAGGCTGTCGGGCCTGGCTGGGGCCCCGTCGAGGAGGTTGTTGTTGGGCGGGCCAGCCCCGCCGAGGAGCTGTTAGCGTCAGGCGGGGCCCCACCGAGGAGGTGTTTGGGCAGGTCCCATCAAGGAGGTCATCGGGTGGGCTGGCGAGAAGGCCCCAACGTAAGGGCAGCGGCGGTGAGCGGCGATGAGGTGAGACCCGAAGTTGGGCAGCGGCGGGGCCCCAAGGTTGGCAGGGTCATCGGGTCCGGATTCCGGAACATTTTACGGATTCTGGAACTCCGGATTCTCGACGCTGCATCTGTACATCTAAACAGTGTTCCTATTAGGGAGTCTCATTCTGTGGGAATGGGGCAGAGTATTGAGCTAGTTTTGAAGTCTCTTCAAGCATGGTTCTCTGCTGGGAGTCTGGGAATGGTTCATTTATCAAATAGCAAATTCTACTGGGATGTCATAAGGATGTGAAAGACACTATATAAATACAAGGTCTTTCTTTTTTCTAATACGTTAAACCGCTACATTATAGCATAAATTCTATAATAAAAATGATCTGCTATAAAATAACTACACAGCTCTCATCTCCATATTATAAGAAGGATATCAAGGCACTGGAATAGGTGCAAAAAAGATTAACAAGGATACCATCATGTGCTAGTGAGTACAGAAATAGGAGGATAGAGCAGATGAATACATGGCTGGAGAGATGGTGCAGGAGGAAGGGCTTTAGATTCCTGAGGCATTGGGACCGTTTCTGGGGGAGGTGGGACCTGTACATGCCGACGGGTTGCACCTCAACAGAGCTGGGACCAGTATCCTTGCAGGGGGGCGGGCGCGGTTGCTGGTGCTATTGGGTAGGGTTTAAACTAGCTTCTACGGGGGTTGGGAAACTGAGAGTAGATTCAGAAGGAAGGGAAGCAAAGCTGGAATTGGAAAATTAGAAAGTGAATTTGGAAGGCAGAGGAAACAAAGGCTAGAAAATAGACAACAAGAGAATTTGGCAGTGCTTAATGGTATATACTTCAATGCAAGGAGTCTAGGGAATAAAGCAGATGAGCTGAGAGCTCAGATAGACACTTGGGAGTAGGATATTGTAGCTATTACTGAGACATGGCTGAAAGAAGGGCAGGTACAGCAGCTCAACATTCTAGGTTCATCATCATAGGCAGTCCCTCGAAATGAAGATGACTTGCTTCCACGCCAAAAAAAAGGATGAGTTCACAGGAGTTTCGAAAGAAGAACCCGAACTACATCCTGAAGGATGGAAGATGCCTGTGCGTGGAATTTTTAACGTGGGGTGACCGTTGCACACCAGCCATCACACGGGCTTGACAGAGCTAGGTCTTGGTCCAGTGGCAAGGGTTAACCAAGATGACTGGAGACCAGCTCTGCTGATTACAGGATTTTCAGATGGGATAGCGGGGGGGATAAAAAAAGAAGAGGGGTCACAGTATTGATTAAGAAAACAATTACAACTGTGAGAAGGGATGAGATGTTAGAAGGGTCAACGAAACAAGGCCATATGGGTTGAATTGAAGAACAAAAAAGGGACGATCATACTACTGGGAGTGTACTATAGACCCCCAAAAAGTCAGAGGGAGATAGAAGAGCAAATGTGTAGCCAATTTTCTGAGAAGTGCAAAAATGATAGGGCAGTAATAGTACAGGATTTCAACTACCCTAATATGAACTGGGATAGAATTACTGTGAAAGGTATAGAGGGTGCAGAATTCCTAGAATGCATACAGGAGAACATTTTCAGCTAGTATGGAGCAAACCCAACAAGGGAGGGGACGGTTCTGGACTTAGTTTTAGGGAATGAAGCTGGGCAGGTGAAAGGGGTATCAGTGGGAGAGCATTTTGGTGCTAGTGATCAGAATTCATTTAGATTTAGGGTAGTTGTGTAAAGGGACAAAGATATACCAGGAATAAAAGTTCACAATTGGGGGGAAAGCCAATTTTACTAAGCTGAGATGTGATTTAGCCAAAGTGGACTGATGGTAAATCAGTGTCAGCAGTGGGTGGCATTCAAGGAGGAGATCCTGAGGGTTCAGAGCAAATATGTTCCCTTAAAAAAAAAAGGGTGGGACTAACAAATCTAGAGTCCCCTGGATGTCAAAGGGAAGACAGGGTAGGATAAAGAAAAAAAGGGAAGATTGTGACAGATACCGATGGCTCAATACTGCAGAAACCCGAGAGGAGTATAGAAAATGCAGTGTGAAAATAAAAGGAAAATTAGGAAAGCAAAGAGAGATCATGAATCAATTGTGGTAAGTAAAATCAAGGTAAATCCAAAGATGTTTTATAAATACACTTAGAGCAAGGTAATCAGTTGTCTTCTGGACCTGATGGCTTACATCCTAGGGTCTTAAGAGAAGTGGCTCCAGAGACAGTGGATGCATTGGTAATAACCTACCAAAATTCCCTGAATTCTGGGGCCGTCCCAGGAGATTGGAAAACCGCAAATGTAACGCCCCTATTTAAAAAAGGAAGCAGACAAAAAGCAGGAAACTATAGACCATAGGCCTAACATCTGTCGTTGGGAAAATGCTGGAGTCCATTATTAAGGAAGCAGTAGTGGGACATTTGGAAAAGCATGATTCAATCAAGCAGAGTCAGCATAGTTTTATGAAAGGGAAATCATGTTTGATAAATTTGCTGGAGTTCTTTGAGGATGTTACGAGCAGAGGGATAATGGGGAACCAGTGGATGTGGTGTATTTGGATTTCCAGAAGGCATTCGATAAAGTGCCACATAAGAGGTTACTGCACAAGATAAAAGCTCACGGGGTTGGGGGTAATATATTAGCATGGATAGAGGATTGGCTAACTAACAGAAAACAGAGAGTCGGGATAAATGGGTCATTTTCCGGTTGGCAAACAGTGACTAGTAGGGTGCAGCAGGAATCGCTTCTGGGTTCTCAACTATTTACAATCTATATTAATGACTTTGATGAAGGGACCGAGTGTAATGTAACCAAGTTTGCTGATGATACAAAGATGGGTGGGAAAGCAAATTGTGAGGAGGACAAAAAATCTGCAAAGGGATATAGTCATCATCATAGGCAGTCCCTCGGAATCGTGGAAGACTTGCTTCCACTCCTGAAGTGAGTTCTTTGGTGGCTGAACAGTCCAATACGAGAGCCACAGACTCTGTCACAGGTGGGACAGATAGTCGTTAACAGAAGGGATTTGTGGGACTGGTTTGCCGCATGCTCTTTCCACTTTTTCGGCTGCCAGTGCTTGATTTTTGCACGCTCTCGGCTTTGAGACTCGAAGTGCTCAGCGCCCTCCCGGATGCACTTTCTCCACTTAGAGCGGTCTTTGGCCAGGGACTCCCAGGTGTCAGTGGTGATGTCGCACTCTATCAGGGAGGTTTTGAGAGTATCTTTGTAACGTTTCCACTGCCCACCTTTGGCTCGTTTACCGTGAAGGAGCTCCGCATAAAGCACAGCTTTGGAAGTCTCGTGTCTGGCATGCAAACTATGTGGCCTGCCCAGCAGAGCTGATCGAGTGTGGTCAGTGCTTCAATGCTGGGGATGTTAGCCTGGATAAGGATGCTGATGTTGGTGTGCCTGTCCTCCCAGGGGATTTGTAGGATCTTGCGGAGACATCATTGGTGATATATCTCCAGCGACTTGAGGTGTCTACTGTACATGGTCCATGCCTCTGAGCCATACAGGAGGGCGGGTATTACTACAGCCCTGTAGACCATGAGCTTGGTGATAGATTTGAGGGTCTGGTCTTTGAACACTCTTTTCCTTAGGTGGCTGAAGACTGCACTGGTGCACTGGAGGCAATGTTGAATCTCTGCATCAATGTCTGCTTTTGTTGATATGAGATTCCCAAGATATGGGAAATAGTCCACGTTGTCGAGTGCCGTGGATCTTGATGACCGGGGGGGCAGTGCTGTGCGGTGAGGACGGGCTGGTGGAGGACCTTTGTCTTAAGGATGCTTAGTGTAAGGCTCATGCTTTCGTATGCCTCAGAAAATACATCGACTATATCCTGGAGTTCAGCCTCAGAATGTGCGCAGACGCAGGCGTCGTCCGTGTTCTGTAGCTCGACGACAGAGGTTCGGATGATCTTGGACCTGGCCTGGAGGCAGCGTAGGTTAAACAGGTTCCTGCTGGTTCTGTAGTTTAGTTCCACTCAGCGTGAAGCTTGCTAACTGTGAGGTGGAGCATGGCAGCGAGGAAGACTGAGAAGAGGGTTGGGGTGATGACACAGCCCTGTTTGACCCTGGTCCGGACGTGGATTGGGTCTGTAATGGATCCGTTGGTAAGGATCACGGCCTGCGTGTCATCGTGGAGCAAGCGAAATATGTTGACAAACTTTTGGGGCATTTGAAACGGAGGACGCTCCATAGACCCTCGCGGTTGTCAGTGTCAAAGGCCTTTGTAAAGTCGAAAAAGGCCATGTATAAGTGCTGCCGTTGCTCCCAGTACTTTTCCTGCAGCTGTCGCGCTGCAAAGATCATGTCTGTTGTGCCCCATAAGTAGGGGGCGAAATCCGCACTGTGACTCCGGGAGGAACTCCTCGGCCACAGGGAGAAGACAGTTGAGGTGAACTCTAGCGATAACTTTCCCAGTGGCTGACAGCAGGGAGATTCCCCTGTAATTGCCGCAGTCGGACTTGTCCCCTTTTTTAAAGATGGTCACGATCACTACATCTCTGAGATCTCCTGGCATGCTCTCCTCCCTCCCAATGAGAGAGATGAGGACATGTATCCGCGCCAACAGCGCCTCTCCGCCATACTGTAGCGCCTCAGCAGGGATTCCATCCGCTCCCATAGCCTTATTGTTCTTGAGCTGTCTTATGGCTTTTCCTACCTCGTACAACGTTGGGGTTTCACTGAGGTGGTGGCGGGTCACATGCAGCGGGATGGAATCAAGTACACTCGAGTTGAAGGCAGAGTCTCGATTGAGGAGATCTTCGAAGTGCTCCTTCCAACGGGCCCTGACTACCTCAGTGTCCTTGATTAGTGTTTCCCCGTTCTTGGCCAGCAGTGGGGTGAGGCCTTGGGAGTTTGGACCGTGGGCAACCTTGACTGCGATGAAGAATCCTTGCACAAAAGAACATAGAACATAAGAACATAGAAACATAGAAACATAGAAAATAGCTGCAGGAGTAAGCCATTCGGCCCTTCTAGCCTGCACCGCCATTCAATGAGTTCATGGCTGAACATGCAACTTCAGTACCCCATTCCTGCTTTCTCACCATACCCCTTGAATCCCCTAGTAGTAAGGACTTCATCTAACTCCTTTTTGAATATATTTAGTGAATTGGCCTCAACTACTTTCTGTGGTAGAGAATTCCACAGGTTCACCACTCTCTGGGTGAAGAAATTCCTCCTCATCTCAGTCCTAAATGGCTTACCCCTTATCCTTAGACTGTGTCCTCTGGTTCTGGACTTCCCCAACATTGGGAACATTCTTCCTGCATCTAACCTGTCTAACACCGTCAGAATTTTAAACGTTTCTATGAGGTCCCCTCTCATTCTTCTGAACTCCAGTGAATACAAGCCCAGTTGATCCAGTCTTTCTTGATAGGTCAGTCCCGCCATCCCGGGAATCAGTCTGGTGAACCTTCGCTGCACTCCCTCAATAGTAAGAATGTCCTTCCTCAGGTTAGGAGACCAAAACTGTACACAATACTCCAGGTGTGGCCTCACCAAGGCCCTGTACAACTGTAGCAACACCTCCCTGCCCCTGTACTCAAATCCTCTCGCTATGAAGGCCAACATGCCATTTGCTTTCTTAACCGCCTGCTGTACCTGCATGCCAACCTTCAATGACTGATGTACCATGACACCCAGGTCTCTTTGCACCTCCCCTTTTCCTAATCTGTCACCATTCAGATAATAGTCTGTCTCTCTGTTTTTACCACCAAAGTGGATAACCTCACATTTATCCACATTATACTTCATCTGCCATGCATTTGCCCACTCACCTAACCTATCCAAGTCACTCTGCAGCCTCATAGCATCCTCCTCGCAGCTCACACTGCCACCCAACTTAGTGTCATCTGCAAATTTGGAGATACTACATTTAATCCCCTCGTCTAAATCATTAATGTACAGTGTAAACAGCTGGGGCCCCAGCACAGAACCTTGCGGTACCCCACTAGTCACTGCCTGCCATTCTGAAAAGTCCCCATTTACTCCTACTCTTTGCTTCCTGTCTGACAACCAGTTCGCAATCCATGTCAGCACACTACCCCCAATCCCATGTGCTTTAACTTTGCACATTAATCTCTTGTGTGGGACCTTGTCGAAAGCCTTCTGAAAGTCCAAATATACCACATCAACTGGTTCTCCCTTGTCCACTCTACTGGAAACATCCTCACAAAATTACAGAAGATTTGTCAAGCATGATTTCCCTTTCACAAATCCATGCTGACTTGGACCTATCATATCACCTCTTTCCAAATGCACTGCTATGACATCCTTAATTATTGATTCCATCATTTTACCCACTACCGATGTCAGGCTGGCCGGTCTATAATTCCCTGTTGTCTCTCTCCCTCCTTTTTTAAAAAGTGGGGTTACATTGGCTACCCTCCACTCCATAGGAACTGATCCAGAGTCAATGGAATGTTGGAAAATGACTGTCAATGCATCCACTATTTCCAAGGCCACCTCCTTAAGTACTCTGGGATGCAGTCCATCAGGCCCTGGGGATTTATCGGCCTTCAATCCCATCAATTTCCCCAACACAATTTCCCGACTAATAAGGATTTCCCTCAGTTCCTCCTCCTTACTAGACCCTCCGACCCCTTTTATATCCGGAAGGTTGTTTGTGTCCTCCTCAGTGAATACCGAACCAAAGTACTTGTTCAATTGGTTCGCCATTTCTTTGTTCCCCGTTATGACTTCCCCTGATTCTGACTGCAGGGGACCTACGTTTGTCTTTACTAACCTTTTTCTCTTTACATATCTATAGAAACTTTTGCAATCCGTCTTAATGTTCCCTGCAAGCTTCTTCTCGTACTCCATTTTCCCTGCCCTAATCAAACCCTTTGTCCTCCTCTGCTGAGTTCTAAATTTCTCCCAGTCCCTGGGTTCGCTGCTATTTCTGGCCAATTTGCATGGCACTTCCTTGGCTTTAAAATACTATCCCTGATTTCCCTAGATAGCAACGGTTGAGCCACCTTCCCTTTTTTATTTTTACGCCAGACAGAAATGTACAATTGTTGTAGTTCATCCATGCGGTCTCTAAATGTCTGGCATTGCCCATCCACAGTCAACCCCTTCAGTATCATTCGCCAATCTATCCTAGCCAATTCACGCCTCATACCTTCAAAGTTACCCTTCTTTAAGTTCTGGACCATGGTCTCTGAATTAACTGTTTCATTCTCCATCCTAATGCAGAATTCCACCATATTATGGTCACTCTTCCCCAAGGGGCCTCGCACAACGACATTGCTAATTAATCCTCTCTCATTACACAACACCCAGTCTAAGATGGCCTCCCCCCTAGTTGGTTCCTCGACATATTGGTCTAAAAAACCATCCCTTATGCACTCCAGGAAATCCTCCTCCACCGTATTGCTTCCAGTTTGGTTAACCCAATCTATGTGCATATTAAAGTCACCCATTATAACTGCTGCACCTTTATTGCACGCACCCATAATTTCATGTTTGATGCCCTCCCCAACATCACTACTACTGTTTGGAGGTCTGTACACAACTCCCACTAACGTTTTTTGCCCTTTGGTATTCTGCAGCTCTACCCATATAGATTCCAAATCATCCAAGCTAATGTCCTTCCGAACTATTGCCTTAATTTCCTCCTTAACCAGCAATGCTACCCCACCTCCTTTTCCTTTTATTCTATCTTTCCTGAATGTTGAATACCCCTGGATGTTGAGTTCCCAGCCCTGATCATCCTGGAGCCACGTCTCCGTAATCCCAATCACATCATATATGTTAACATCTATTTGCACAGTTAATTCATCCACCTTATTGCGGATACTCCTTGCATTAAGACACAAAGCCTTCAGGCTTGTTTTTTTAACACCCTTTGGCCTTTTAGAATTTTGCTGTACAATGGCCCTTTTTGTTCTTTGCCTTGGGTTTCTCTGCCCTCCACTTTTCCTCATCTCCTGTCTGTCTTTTGCTTTTGCCTCCTTTTTGTTTCCCTCTGTCTCCCTGCATTGGTTCCCATCCCCCTGCCATATTAGTTTAAATCCTCCCCAACAGCACTAGCAAACACTCCCCCGAGGACATTGGTTCTGGTCCTGCCCAGGTGCAGACCGTCCGGTTTGTACTGGTCCCACCTCCCCCAGAACCGGTTCCAATGCCCCAGGAATTTGAATCCCTCCCTGTTGCACCACTGCTCAAGCCACGTATTCATCTGCACTATCCTGCGATTCCTACTCTGACTATCACGTGGCACTGGTAGCAATCCTGAGATTACTACTTTTGAGGTCCTACTTTTTAATTTAGCTCCTAGCTCCTTAAATTCGTTTCGTAGGACCTCATCCCTTTTTTTACCTATGTCGTTGGTACCAATGTGCACCACGACAATTGGCTGATCTCCCTCCCTTTTTAGAATGTCCTGCACCCGCTCCGAGACATCCTTGATCCTTGACCCTTGCACCAGGGAGGCAACATACCATCCTGGAGTCTCGGTTGCGGCCGCAGAAACGCCTATCTATTCCCCTATAACAATTAGGAACAGGAGTAGGCCATCTAGCCCCTCGAGCCTGCTCTGCCATTCAACAAGATCATGGCTGATCTGGCCGTGGGCTCAGTTACACTTACCCATCCGCTCCCCGTAACCCTTAATTCCCTTATTGGTTCAAAATCTATCTATCTGTGATTTGAATACATTCAATTAGCTCGCCTCAACTGCTTCATTGGGCAGAGAATTCCACAGATTCACAACCCTCTGGGAGAAGAAATTCCTTCTTAACTCGGTTTTAAATTGGCTCCCCCGTATTTTGAGGCTGTGCCCCCTAGTTCGAGTCTCCCCGACCAGTGGAAACAACCTCTCTGCCTCTATCTTGTCTATCCCTTTCATTTTTTTTAAATGTTTCGATAAGATCACCCCTCATCCTTCTGAACTCCAACGAGTAAAGACCGAGTCTACTCAATGTATCATCATAAGGTAACCCCCTCATCTCTGGAATCAGCCTAGTGAATCGTCTCTGTACCCCCTCCAAAGCTAGTACATCCTTCCTTAAGTAAGGTGACCAAAACTGCACGCAGTACTCCAGGTGCGGCCTCACCAATACCCTATACAGTTGCAGCAGGACCTCCCTGCTTTTGTACTCCATCCCTCTTGCAATGAAGGCCAACATTCCATTCACCTTCCTGATTACCTGCTGTACCTGAGAACTAAGTTTTTTGGGATTCATGCACAAGGACCCCCAGGTTCCTCTGCACTGCAGCATGTTGTAATTTCTCCCCATTCAAATAATATTCCCTTTTACTGTTTTTTTTCCCAAGGTGGATGACCTCACATTTTCTGACATTGTATTCCATCTGCCAAAACTTAGCCCATTCGCTTAACCTATCTAAATCTCTTTGCAGCCTCTCTGTGTCCTCTACACAACCCGCTTTCCCACTAATCTTTGTGTCATCTGCAAATTTTATTTCACTACACTCTGTTCCCTCTTCCAGGTCATCTATGTATATTGTAAACAGTTGTGGTCCCAGCACCGATCCCTGTGGCACACCACTAACCACCGATTTCCAACCCGAAAAGGACCCATTTATCCCGACTCTCTGCTTTCTGTTAGCAGGCCAATTCCCTATTCATGCTAATACATTTACTCTGACTCCGCATACCTTTATCTTCTGCAGTAACCTTTTGGGTGGCACCTTATTAAATGCCTTTTGAAAATCTAAATACACCACATCCATCGGTACACCTCTATCCACCATGCTCGTTATATCCTCAAAGAATTCCAGTAAATTAGTTAAACGTGATTTCCCCTTCATGAATCCATGTTGCGTCTGCTTGATTGCACTATTCCTATCAAGATGTCCCGCTATTTCTTCCTTAATGATAGCTTCAAGCATTTTCTCCACTACAGATGTTAAACTAACCGGCCGATAGTTACCTGCCTTTTGTCTGCCCCCTTTTTTAAACAGAGGCATTACATTAGCTGCTTTCCAATCCGCTGGTACCTCCCCAGAATCCAGAGAATTTTGGTAGATTATAACAAATGCATCTGCTATAACTTCCGCCATCTCTTTTAATACCCTGGGATGCATTTCATCAGGACCAGGGGACTTGTCTACCTTCAGTCCTATTAGCCTGTCCAGCACTACCCCCCTAGTGATAGTGATTATCTCAAGGTCCTCCCTTCCCACATTCCCGTGACCAGCAATTTTTGGCATGGTTTTTGTGACTTCCACTATGAAGACCGAAGCAAAATAATTGTTTAAGGTCTCAGCCATTTCCACATTTCCCATTATTAAATCCCCCTTCTCATCTTCTAAGGGACCAACATTTACTTTAGTCACTCTTTTCTGTTTTATATATCGGTAAAAGCTTTTACCATCTGTTTTTATGTTTTGCGCAAGTTTACTTTCGTAATCTATCTTTCCTTTCTTTATTGCTTTCTTAGTCATTCTTTGCTGTTGTTTAAAATTTTCCCAATCTTCTATTTTCCCACTAACCTTGGCCACCTTATACGCATTGGTTTTTAATTTGATACTCTCCTTTATTTCCTTGGTTATCCACGACTGGTTACCCCTTCTCTTACCGCCCTTCTTTTTTACTGAAATATATTTTTGTTGAGCACGATGAAAGAGCTCCTTAAAAGTCCTCCACTGTTCCTCAATTGTACCACCATTTAGTCTGTGTTCACAGTCTACTTTAGCTAACTCTGCCCTCATCCCACTGTAGTCCCCTTTGTTTAAGCACAGTACGCTCGTTTGAGATACTACTTCCTCACCCTCAATCTGTATTACAAATTCAACCATGCTGTGATCACACATTCCGAGAGGACCTTTATCTAGAAGATCGTTTATTATTCCTGTCTCATTACACAGGACCAGATCTAAGATAGCTTGCTCCCTTGTAGGTTCTGTAATATACTGTTCTAAGAAACAATCCCGTATGCATTCATGAATTCCTCCTCAAGGCTACCCTGTGCGATTTGATTTGACCAATCGATATGTAGGTTAAAATCCCCCCATGATTACTGCCATTCCTTTTTCACATGCCTCCATTATTCCCTTGATTATTGCCCGCCCCACCATGAAGTTATTATTTGGGGGCCTATAAACTACACCCACCAGTGACTTTTTCCCCTTATTATCTCTAATCTCCACCCACAATGATTCAACATTTTGTTCATTAGAGCCAATATCGTCTCTCACAACTGCCCTGATATCATTCTTTATTAACAGAGCTACCCCACCTCCTTTCCCATCTGGTCTATCTATCCAAATTGTCAGATACCCCTGTATGTTTAATTTCCAGTCTTGGCCACCCTGCAACCACGTTTCTATAATGGCCATCAAATCATACCCATTTGTAATGATTTGTGCCGCCAACTCATTTACTTTATTTCGAATGCTGCGTGTGTTTAGGTAGAGTGTTTTAATACTAGTTTTTAAAACATGATTTTTAGTTTTGACCTCTCCTGCAGCCCCTTTGTATTCATACATATTGTCCCTTCCTATCACCTTGTGGTTTATACTTACCCCAGTGCTACTCTGCTCTGTTGCCTCCTGCCTTTTGCATTCTTTCTTGGGGTCCTGTTCATCTGAGCTCTCACCCACTCTAACTAGCTCAGAGCCCTCTCCTGGGTTCCGAATACTCCTTGCATTGAGGCACAGAGCTTTCATGCTTGCCTTTTTATTACACTTTGACCCTTTAGAATTTTGCTGTACAGTGGCCCTTTCTGTTTTTTGCCTTGGGTTTCTCTGCTCTCCACTTTTACTCATCTCCTTTCTGTCTTTTGCTTCTGTCTCCATTTTGTTTCCCTCCCTGCATGGCTGTTGGCCAGATGTTGTATCCCCTGTACTTACTCCATCCACCATCTGCTCTTTAGGCCTGGGTTTTTTGTTGGACCTCAGCCTTGAGCCGCCCGTAATGTTGCTTTGCTGCTTCCGAGTTGCGTTGTTGCTTGAGGCTCAGAAATGCTCTGCGATTGCGATTTATTAGTTCTTGGATCTCCTGATCATTCTCATCAAACCAGTCTTGGTGTTTTCTGGTTGAGTGACCGAGTGTCTTTTCACAGGCACTGGTTATGGCGACCTGGAAGGCAGACCAAACACTGTGGACATTCAGCATCTCAGGGTCATCAAGGCATGCCAGGTTAGCTGTGAGGCACTGGCTGTATAGGTCTCTCTTAGCTGGGTCTTTAAGTGCCCCGGCATTGACGTTTTTGCGGCACTGCTTCTGATATGTCCTTACTATACAGTATAAATGCACACGAGGTTCATACTTGAGAGAAGGTCACTCTGTGACCAGTTACCTTTATTACCAAGACCTCAAGTGATGAAGGTGGGTGGAGCTTCCCCTTTTATACCTGAAAGTCCAGGTTAGGAGTGTCTCCCACAAGTTCACCCCCTTGTGGTCAATGTTCTCAAGGTGTACAACTTAGGTCAGCTTAGACATGGGTAATAATGATAGTTGAATACATGACATCACCTCCCCCCCCCAAAGTCTTATTGGGATCACAGGTTAAGTCTCTTTGGTGGTTTACGCTACCTTGTAGAGCGCATGAGTTGGGTCTCCGGTTGTTGGACGCTGGTCTGAGTGTCTGCTGTTTGCGGTGGCTCAGGCCTGTCCGGACTGCCCACAGTGACTGGGCTCTCCTCCACTTGGTTCTGGTGTTCGGTCACCTGTGGTGGAGTAAACTCTACGTCGTGTTCTTCCTCTGCTTCATCTATGGGGTTGCTGAAGCTCCTTTTAGTTTGCTCCACGTGTTTGCGGCAGATTTGTCCATTGGTAAGTTTAACTACCAAAACCCTATTCCCCTCTTTGGCAATCACAGTGCCTGCAAGCTATTTGGGCCCTGCAGCTTAATTAAGGACAAAAACAGGGTCATTGACATCAATACATCGCGCCCTCACATTCCTGACATGGTAGTCACATTGTGACTGACGCCTGCTCTCAACAATTTCTTTCATAGTGGGACGTATAAGGGATAACCTGGTTTTGAGTGTCCTTTTCATTAGCAGCTCTGAGGGTGGAACCCCTGTGAGCGAGTGTGGTCGGGATCTATTGGCCAACAAGAGACTTGATAAGCGGCTTTGTAGGGAACCCCCTTGGATTCTGAGCATCCCCTGTTTGATTATCTGCACTGCTCGTTCCGCCTGGCCGTTTGAGGCCGGCTTGAACGGTGCCGTTCTGACATGGTTGATTCCATTGCCTGCCATGAAGTCCTGGAATTCAGTGCTTGTGAAGCACGGGCCATTGTCGCTGACCAAGACATCCAGTAGACTGTGGGTGGCGAACATTGCCTGTAGACTTTCTACCATGGCAGAGGATGTACTTGAATTTAAAAGGGCACACTCAATCCATTTGGAGTCAGCGTCTACTACAACCAAAAACATTTTTCCCATGAAAGGACCTGCGTAGTCCACATGGATGCGTGACCATGGCTTGGCGAGCCAGGACCAGGGGCTAAGGGGGGGCTTCCCTGGGTGCATTGCCCAGCTGGGCACACGTGTTGCACCTGCGAACACAAAGTTCCAGGTCTGCATCTATCCCTGGCCACCAAATGTGTGACCTGGCAATTACCTTCATCGTGACAATGCCCGGGTGCTCATTGTGAAGTTCTCTGATAAACACCTCTCTGCCCATCTGGGGCATGACTACTCGGTTTCCCCACAGTAGGTAATCGGCCTGAATGAAGAGTTCATCCCTGCGCCTATGAAACTATTTAAATTCCTCAGGGCATGCCCCGTATGTGGCTGCCCAGTCTCCATTCAGGACACATTTCTAACTAAAGACAGTAGCGTGTCTTTATTTGTCCAGACTTTAACCTGATGGGCTGTCACAGGTGAGCCTTCGCTTTCGAAAGCTTCAACAGCTATGACCATGTCAGCATCATGCTCAGTTGCCCCCTCAGTGGCGGCTAGTGGGAGCCTGCTGAGTTCATCGGCGCAGTTTTCAGTGCCCGGTCTGTGTAGTCATAGGCGGCTAACGTGAGTGCCCACCTCTGTATGCGGGCCGATGCATTCGCATTTATGGCCTTGTTGTCGGCCAAAAGGGACGTTAGGGGTTTGTGATCTGTCTCCAGCTCAAATTTCCTGCCAAACAGGTACTGGTGCATTTTTTTTACTGCATATACACATGCTAGCGCTTCCTTTTCTACCATCCCATAGCCCCTTTCTGCCTGGGACAGACTTCTGGAGGCATAAGCTACCGGCTGTAACTGACCATTGGCATTCACATGCTTCAACACACACCCGAACCCATGGGATGAAGGATCGCACGTTAAAACAAGTTTCTTACACAGGTCATATAACATTAACAGTTTGTTGGAGCATAACAAATTGCGTGCTCTATCAAAAGTCTTTTCCTGGCTTTCCCCCCAGACCCAAACGCAGCTCCGTTGTGTTACGGGGTCTGCAGTGCTCTCTGGATCGCTTCCATTTTGGATGCAGTGGGTCTGATCCCGTCTGTTGCTATCATCCTCCCCAGGAATTCTACCTCTGGAGCTAAGAAGACGCACATCGCCTTTTTCAGTCGCAGCCTTAGCCGGTCCAGTCTGCGTTGCACCTTCTCCAGGTTGTGGAGGTGTTCTTCAGTATCACGACCCGTGATGAGGATGTCGTCTTGAAAAACCACCGTCCTTGGAATCGACTTGAGGAGGCTTTCCATATTTCGCTGAAAAATCGCGACGGCCGAATGAATCCCGAACAGACATCTGTTATACTCAAACAAGCCCTTGTGTGTCATGATGATGGTCAGCTTCTTCGACTCACTCACCAGCTCCTGGGTCATGTAAGCTGAGGTCACGTCCAATTGTGAAAAAAGTTTGCCACCGGATAGCGTCGCAAAGAGGTCCTCCGCTCTCAGTAGCGGGTACTGGTCTTGGAGTGTCACTCGATTGATGGTGGCCTTGTAATCGCCACATATCCTGACCGACCCATCCGCCTTGAGCACCGGCACAATCGGACTCGCCCAGTCACTGAATTCGACTGGCAAGATGATGCCTTCCCTCAGCAGGCGGTCCAATTCGCATTCTATCTTTTCCCGCATCACGTTCGGCACCGCTCTGGCCTTGTGGTGTACTGGCCTGGCATCCGGGTTTATGTGAATTACTACCTTGGCCCCCATGAAAGTTTCAATGCTGGGTTGAAATAATGAGTCAAATTTGTCCAGGACCTGTGAGCATGATACTCGCTCCACAGAAGAAATTGCATTGACATCGCCCCATTTCCAGTTCATGACAACCAGCCAACTCCTCCCCAGTAGTGCTGGACCGTCCTCCGGGACAATCCAGGGTGGCAACCTGTTCTCCAAATCTTTGTGCCGCTGCCTAGCACCAGAATGATCTCCTTTGTATATGTCCGTAGCTGTGCGTCAATCGGCAATAATTTTGGCCTCCTGGCCTTCGACACCCACAACCTTTTGAACTGTTTGATACTCATCAGGCACTGGCTGGCCCCCGTGTCTAGCTCCATTAATACTGGGATGCCATTGAGGAGCACTTTCATCATTATTGGTGGCGTCCTGGTATATGAACTGTATATGTGCCCCACATGAACGCGCTGAACTTCAGCTTCCAGCCATTTCCCCCTGTATTCATTTGGCCTCGTAGGGCTTACATTGGGCCCATCCTCCTCGTACATCAACCTGGCTGCAGGCTTCCTGCACATAAACGTCAAGTGACCGCTGACGTTGCAGTTTCTGCAGGTATATTGCTGATACCTGCAAGCTCTGGCTGGGTGTTTGCCTCCACACCTCCAGCATGAGCTGGAGGCCCCATTGTTGGAAACAAAAGGTCCATTACCAGTCGATCATCTCTGACTGTCCCTGTAACTGTCCTTAAGCGCACCATTAACAGGTGTTAATGGCCCCATTACTAGCCGCATTGTCCATTGCGATGGCATGAATCGCCGTTCAGCTAGCCATTCTCTCTGTTGAATTCCCCCCTTTGGGTTCGACTACATGCTGGGGCATATCCGATTGCCCTTGTCTGCCTATAGAACTGTGTGCCGCATTAACAATGTTGACTCCCTGGTTGTTTGCTGCATTTGAGCCAAGATTTTTGACATGCATCATTCTGGTCTCTTCCTCCCCTGAGATAAATGTCTGGGCTATCAGAGCCACCACTTCCAAGGTCAAGTCTTTGGTCTCAATCAGTTTCCTGAAAACCCCAGCGTGCCCGATGCCCTCAATAAAAAAGTCTCGCAGCATCACCGCTCTGCATGCATCTGGGAACTTACATAGGCTCGCCAGTCGCCGGAGGTCTGCCACGAAGTCTGGAACGCTTTGCCCTTCTCGCCACCAGTGTGTGTAAAACCGATGTCTCACCATGTGCATGCTGCTCACCGGTTTAAGGCGTTCCCCGATCAACCTACTGAGCTCTTCGAACATCTTGTCCGCCGGCTTCTCTGGCGCTAGAAGATCCTTCATCAGGGAGTACGTTCTGGATCCACAAACCGTCAGGAGATGAGCCCTGCGTTTGTCGGCCGAATCCTGTCCCAACCATTCCTTAGTGACAAAACTTTGCTGTAGTCTCTCAATAAAGTCGTCCCAATCATCACCAACACAGTACCTCTCTTCTGTGCTGCTAGTGACCATGCTCGCGTGGTTTAAATCCCAGTTTCTTGTCGCCAATGATATGTCCTTGCTATAGAGTATAAATGCACACGAAGCCCATACTTGAGAGAAGGTCACTCTGTGATCAGTTACCTTTATTACCAAGACCTCAAGTGATGAAGGTGGGTGGAGCTTCCCCTTTTATACCTGAAAGTCCAGTTTAGGAGTGTCTCCCACAAGTTCACCCCCTTGTGGTCAATGTTCTCAAGGTGTACAACTTAGGCCAGCTTATACATGGGTTACAATGATCGTTGAATACATGACAGCTTCTGCTGTCCCCTCCGCTTTGGGGCTATGTTAATGTCGATGATAGATCGGATTAGGCGGTGGTCCATCCAGCAGTTGTCAGCTCCTGTCATGGTGCGGATGATGCGGGCATCCTTGCGATCCCTGGCTCGGGTGATGATATAGTCGAACAGGATCCAGTGTTTGGAGCGAGGGTGTTGCCATGATGCCTTGTATTTGTCCCTCTGGCGGAAAAGGGTGTTGGTGATGAGAAGTTCATGTTCCAGACATTTTGTCAGGAGTAGGGTATTGCTGGAGTTGGCTTTCCCTACCCCCTCTCTGCCAATCATGCCTCCGCATAGGGCTGTTTCTTTGCCGACCCTGGCGTTGAAGTCACCTCGGAGGATCAGTTTGTCGCCCGCAGGGACGCGGGACAGGGATGTTTCGAGGTTGGAATAAAAACCCTCTTTTGTCTCATCCGTTGCATCGAGTGTTGGGGCATACATACTGATGACTGTCGTGCATTGATTCCGGGATAGGGTGAGTTGAAGAGTTATGAGGCGTTCGTTAACCCCGCAGGGGGAGTCTTTGAGGCGGTCGACCAGCTCATTTTTGATGGCAAAGCCGACTCCGTGAAGGCGGCATTCTTCCTCTGGTTTTTCTTACCAGAAAAAGGTGTAACCTCCACCTTGTTCTTTGAGCTGGCCTTCCCCTGCCCGCCGGGTCTCGCTTAGGGCAGCGATGTCGATGTCAAAGCGTCTAAGTTCCCGGGCAACTATGGTGGTGCGGCGTTCCGGCCTGTTGCTGTTGGAGTTGTCCGTGAGGGTCTTGATGTTCCAGGTCCCGAATTTCATGTTAACGAAGTGGAAAATGCCTGTGCGTGAGTTCTTGTAACGTGGGGTGGCCGTTGCACACGGCCACCACATGGGCTTAGCTGAGCAAGGTCTTGGTCCAGTGGCAAGGTGGTCCAAGACGACTGGAAACCTGGCACAGCTGTATGGGCCTAATTGCCTGTGGCGAGATGTTGGCCGCAAGCTCGACGCTGAGTAACGCCCTTGATGATAGGTTGCCTGAGGCTTGGTTGGGGGCAGGCATTCGGAAGGTCAGTAAAAAGGCTTTCAACAGGCTAAGTGAGTGGGCAAACGTTTGGCAGATGGAGTATAATGTGTGCAAATATGAGGTGATCCACTTTGGCAGAAATAATAGAAAAGCATATTATAATTTAAATGTAGAAAAATTGCAAAGTTCTGCAGTACAGAGAGATCTGGGGGTCCTTATACATGAAACACAAAAAGTTAGTATGCAGTTACAGCAAGTGATCAGGAAAGCAAATGGAATGTTGGACTTTATTGCAAGGGGGTTGGAGTATAAAAGCAGAGAAGTCCTGCTGCAACTGTACAGGGTATTGGTGAGGCCACACCTGGAGTAGCACATACAGCTTTAGTCTCTGTATATAAGGAAGGATATACTTGCATTAGAGGCTGTTCAGAGAAGCTTCACTAGCTTTATTCCATTGACTTATGAGGATAGGTTGGATAGGTTGGGCCTATACACATTAGACTTCAGAAGAATGAGAGGTGATCTTATTGAAACTTATGATAATGAGGAGGCTCGACAAAGTGGATGCAGAGAGGATATTTCCACTCATAGGGGAAACTACAATAAGGGGATATAGGGCTAGAGTTTACACTTTTGTGCAGATCATCCAAAAATTGGCATTATTTCCGGTGTGGGCGGTAAAAATGGGTTTTCAGATCGCCGGCTTGTCGCCCGTTTTCAAAGGCCCTAGTTTCCATTTTTGAAATTGGGCGTTACCGCAAGCGATATGAAATGGGCGTTAGCATTAAATCTCTCTCACCTCCTGCCATAAAGTGTTGCCGTCCTTAGCAACGGCATGGCAACGCTTGATTCCGGCGATTCAGGAGGTCAAGGGTCAGCATGACATGCGCATAAGAGGAGACAGAGAGAGAGGGAGCTGAGAGGGAGTGAAGGCGTATGTGGGTATGGTGTAGTTGCTTTGGGAGGAAGGAGGGAGAGTTTCGAGCTTTATAGCAAATTGGAGGAAAAAAATTAGCTGTTACAAGCCAGATATTTGCCCAAATTTGGTGCTTATAATGGAGGGAGAGGAAGAGGCGACACAACACGCTGTGGAGATTGACGCTGGCGAGATCAGTGAGCTGGGAGAGGAGCACATTGGAGGGCGCAAAAGAGTGAGGTGGTTCTCGTACGAGGCAAATGCCTCCCTCCTGCAGGAGGTCGAGTTACGCTGGGGTGATTTGACACAGGCAGGGCATGGGAAGACTACCCCAAAGGCCTACCAGAAGATATGGACTGAGATAGCAGAGGTGGTCTCGTCGGCGCCCAGCGAGGTGCCTGAGGGTAACCAATGCCGCAAGCAATGGAACGACCTTGTTGGATCCGCAAGAGTAAGTATTACTTTTTATTTACATGTACTTATATATTTAAATAATTTGATTTGTAAGAGTCATGAGTGACTATAATCAGATGTGAGGTCTTTTATTTTTATCGGAATGTTGTACTCAAAGCCTGCAGTCACGGTGCACGTCTTTAGGTAAAGAATGATAATGATCATAATAATCATGATTACATCTGTCGGTTATGTGTTGTATCAGTCTCTGTGACAGTACCTAGCAATGATATCACGCAATGGTCTCATGCCATGTCATCCTGTTACCATTTACAGAAGAAGCTCTCGACGATTAGGGCCGTGCAGAGACGAATGGGTGGGGGCCACCAGTCATCAGCGACATCACTGTCATCGAGGAACGGGTGCTCACACTTGTGGGGATGCACACCCGGACAGCCACGCATGCAGCTGCAGACCCCGAAGTGAAGCCACGTGAGGAAAGTATACACCATTGCGTGATGTAAGGTCAATTGATGCCACACCCACTCATATCCGAATAATAATATATGATAGATGATTTCTAAAAGTGTCCTATAATGCTGGCCTAATGAAAATCATTGCAATGCACAATGTGTTGATGGTCATGAAATGTGATGTCTGTGATGATGTTGATAGCAGTGGTGCTTTTGTCGTGCGTGGAGCTGGACTTACCTTGTGACCCTAGCACCCCTTTCTCCTCTAATAACCTCATTTGTGTTTTGCAGCTCAACCAACAGCACAGCCCCAGAGGCCAGAAAGTGGAGGCGCGGGGCCGGACTCGGCGGACTATCCTACATCTGGTGCTGAGGGGCTCCGATTCTCACCCGTCCATCCGCTGGGTCTGTTCTCAACGGATGAGAGGGCTGACTTCAAGGAACCTGCATTGCCAGGCTCATAGAAAATAGGAAAATAGGTGCAGGAGTAGGCCATTCAGTCCTTCGAGCCTGCTCCAGAAGGCATTCCACCCCAAGGCCTTCTAGTGCTCCTCCAGCCATTCCCGCCTCCACTCTGGAGGTACCAGGCCCAAGCACCTCACCAAAAGGCACCCCATTTGTCCCCAGGACGGCGCCGAACCCACGGAGGTTTTGTGGATGCGGCAGGGCTGGTCCACAAGCGCCAGATGAGAGCGAAGAGATGGATAAGTTATCCAAGAGAACTGTAGACATTGGTGACCAGATCCTCAATGCATTGAGGGGCATATCCCGACAGCTGGCCACCATCTCCAGCACCATGACTGAGTACGTTCCGCGGATGGCAGAGGCCCTGGAGGCGATAGCCAGGAACACTGCTGGCACAGGCCTCCCAGTGGTCCCGGAGCATAGCACTCCATCCCTAGGTTCCGCACCACCAGTGCCAAGGACACATGAGAGGCAGGACCAAGATCCTGCTTCTGGAACTGAGAATGTTCCCACCTCGGCACCCCTCGCTCCTATACCCGTGCAACCACCAGCTCTACCTTCATCCCCTCCAATGAGGCATCGCCTGAGGAGCTCTTTGGCCAGGTGGCGTGGAGCGAGGAGGGGAAGGGGTAGAGGTGGGGAGAAGAAGGGGAGGGGGAGAAGGAAAGTGAGGTGCATGTCCGCATATTGGGTGGTGGGGGGGGGGGGCACCCTCCTGCTTTGAATTTGTATTCTGTGTTGCTGGACATGTTGACCATTTGATTGATGTCAATGGTTGAAAAAGTGGGGGTGGGGGTGGTGTGTTTTTGCCCGTGATAGTTATGATTTCAGACCAATGGTCGTATTAAATGTTTTTTATTCAATATATCTTTGTTGCGCATTGTCTCCGATAACTGGACCGTTACACATTGGTGATTCCTTAACATGAAAGGTTTAATAAACCTTAACTTCAATTAACTTAAGCCTTAACTGGCACCAAAGTGATGCCCACCATTGAGGTCTGAGCTGCACACACAGCAGTGTGTCAGCTTTGTCATTTACAACAACGTTCCTTCAGGCAAATAGCTCATTTATGAGCTCCTGACATAAGTCTTACAGCTATGCAGCCACTACGGACCCTTTCCTGTGGTCTGGAGGGAGGCGTGGGCATGGTTGCATAGCCAGCCTGATTGTCTGGCCCTAGATCAATGTCCAGCCCCTCGTCCTCCTCTTCCTCTCTCCTGAGGTGGACCATCAGTCACTTCTGGCAATTCTTGTCCCCTCCTGATAGCCAGGTTGTGCAGCATGGAGTACATGACCACAAATTTAGCTACTTGCTCAGGGTTGTATTGTAGCTCCCGTCCTGAGTGCT
This sequence comes from Pristiophorus japonicus, assembly GCF_044704955.1. Classification (NCBI taxonomy): domain Eukaryota; kingdom Metazoa; phylum Chordata; class Chondrichthyes; family Pristiophoridae; genus Pristiophorus; species Pristiophorus japonicus. Next base: position 201,300,195 of record NC_091979.1, on the reverse strand, counting down.
CCAGGCATCTAAAGCACTGCTTAAGCACAGTAATTGTTTTCTGGACCACATTGCATGTGTCTCTGTGGCTCTCGTTGTATCGCTTCTTGGCCTCGGTATGGGTGTCACCCGGGGGGGGGGTCATCAGCCAGGTTGCTAGGCCATATCGTTTGTCACCAAGCATCCAGCATTGTCCTTGTGGCTGACTCTTAAATATGTCAGAGACAGCGCTCTCACGCACGAGATGAGCCTCATCGAAGCTGCCCAGACATTTGGCATTCACTGCCATTATTATCTGGTTGTGGTTGACAACTAGTTGGACCTTCAGAGAGTGAAATCCTTTTCTGTTGTGAAAAACATCTAGGTCCTGAGAAGGGGCCCGCATGGCGATGTGAGTACACTGTATTGCTCCCTGCACCTTGGGGAACTTAGCAATGCGGTAGAATGCTTCAGTCCTGTCAATCTGAGCCTCCGTGGTCATGGGGAAGCTGATAAAGTCCATCCTACATGCGTACAGGGCCTCTGTGACCTGTCTAATGCAGCAATGTGTGGCATGGTGAGACAGAGGGGAAATGTCGAGCGCGGAGGCCCGAAAGGAACTGGACGCGTAGAAAGACAGTGCCGCGGTGACCTTGACCTCGATGGACAGTGATGTCCTGAAGGTGATGGCAGGCTGCAGATCTGCCCTGATGAGCTGGCATATTTCAGTGATCACCACTTTGTGGACGTGCAGTCTCCGAAGGTAGGTGTTCTTGGACACGTCGAGGTCAGACCTCTTCTCCCTATAAATGCGGGGTGTGTATTGTCTGGACCTCCTCCTCATTCTGGCATGTCTTAGATTGGGCACATAATGCTGTGCATTAGACGTTGTGCCATTTGCATTCTGCAGCATCTACGTATTAATCGATGCAGGCTGAGAAATGGCTGACCCCATTCCAGTGAAAGTATAATAGTGATTGATCAGAAGCAATAATTTCCACACTAAAAGACTTCTATAGTAAAACCCAATCATCCAGAGTCTGAAAAGATGTCTGTTGAGATGGTCACTTCACCTGAGAAGAACTTCAGAGTCAATCCAAGCTCTACTGAAGTTGAAGCAGCCTTTTCAATGAAGCGACCTGCGATTTGAAAAATAGCACCCACACCGCTGTGATTAGTTCAGAACAGTTTCGCTTTTTCAGAGCGGTGTTTTGGGCGAGCGATATTGTGGGCGAGATATGTGTGAGATGGTGAAAGTGACACTGGGCAATATACTGGGAGTTAGTTTTGGAAAATTTAACCTTTACGACAAAAAAAAGTGGGAGGTCGGTATTATTGAATCTCGGCATTAATTACGTGCCCAAAGTAACGCTGGGCAATAATTTGAGCATTGGTTTCGTCCATTGTGATGATTCCGCCCCCAAAAAGTGAGCGGGTGGTTTTATTTTTTTCCCGGCATTAAGTACATGGCGCAAGTAACGCTTGGCAATAAGTGTCCGAAAAATGGGCGTCAGTTTCCATTTTGTGGCTAAATGGGTGATATCTGGGCGTTAACACCTCATTTCAGCGTAAAATGGATGTTAAGTGGGCGTTATGCAAGCCAAAATAATGGAAAATCTAGCCCCATAGTCTTAGAATAGGGGCCGGCCATTTAAAACTGAGATGAGGAGAAATTTCTTCTCTCAGAGGGTTGTAAATCTATGGAATTCTCTGCCCCGATAGCTGTGGAGGCTGGGTCATTGAATATATTTAAAGCGGAGATAGACAGATTTTTGAGTGATAAGGGAGTAAAGGGTTATGCAGAGCGGGCAGGGAAGTGGAGCTGAGTCCATGATCAGATCAGCCCTGATCTTATTAAATGGTGGAGCAGGCTCGAGGGGCCAAATGGCCTACTCTTGCTCCTATTTCTTATGTTCTGATGTTCTAATGTATTTATGTGTGTGGAAGCGGAAGACATGGGTGTCGTTCTTAATGAATACTTTGCATCTGTTTTCACAAAAGAGAGGGGCGATGCAGACATTGCAATTGGGGAGGTGGTGTTATGAATGTTAACATTATAACTGTGTAAGACTTGCCACCAGAGGGTGCACCTGTTGGAGGCCCAAGGGTCATCTGAACACCTCGTGCAAGCAAGTACAAAAGGTTGTCTACTATGCTGCTTTGACACTCTGGAGTTTTATTAAAGAGACTAAGGTCACATCAGTTTAAGCTTACAGTAGTCAGTCTTGTGGAGTTATTCTAAACATAACAATTGGCGACGAGTAACAGATCACGCGGTTTCACGCGGTTATGGCTGCCATTAGTATTCTTGAGCGATTTGTAGAGGGTGATGATTGGGAAGCCGTCGTTGTACGTCTCGACCAGTACTTCGTGGCCAATGAGCTGGATGCGCGGATGCGGACGATAAAGCGATCAAGCGCAGGGCGATTCTCCTCACTGTATGTGGGTCTACAACATACGGCCTCATCAGGCATCTGCTAGCACCGACGAAATCAACGGAAAAGATATATGCAGAGTTATGTTCGGGAACACCTCAAACCGAACGAGTGCATCTTAATGTCCAGGTATTGCTTCTATATGCACCATCGCTCAGAGGGCCAGGACATGGCGAGTTATGTCGCCAACCTAAGACACCTTGCGGGACCTTGCGATTTTGCTGGATATTTGGACATTTTCGTGCTTGGAATTGGCCACAAGGCCATTCTTCACAAGCTGTTGTCTGTCGAATCCCCAGACCTGAACAAGGCCATAACGGTAGCCCAGGCTTTCATGTCCACGAACGATAATACTAAACTGATATCTTCTCAGCATCGAAGCTCACCAGCAAGTACTGTGCATAAAATAATGTCGTTAGCAGGCAGAACTGTACATGGCAGGGCCTACACGACTGCTGCTGCAAGACCTACGATGACTCAGAGTCCGCCGTGGGGTGTGAATGCGATCCATTAATGCCATGTTGGTACTGCGGGGGTAATCATAGAGCCCATCAATGTCAATTCAAGCACTACGTGTGCAAAGGCTGTGAAACAATGGGGCACCTCCAGCGAATATGCAAACATGCTGCGACTCACCATGTGGCAGAGTCGGCAGGAGATGATCGATCTGAAGCAGATCACGCTGAACGATTAAGAGAGGCAACTTAACCCGAGGCCGAGGAAGAAGTGTATGGGGTACACACCTTCACCACCAAGAGCCCTCCTACAATGCTGAAAGTCAAATTAAGTGGCATTCCAGTTTTCATGGAGTTGGACACGGGGGCGAGTCAGTCAATTATGAGCCAGAAGGCTTTTGAGAAACTGTGGGGCAACAAGGCACAAAGACCCAAACTGAGCCCGATTTATACAAAGCTGCGCACTTACACCAAAGAGCTCATACCAGTCATTGGCAGTGTAGCAGTGAAGGTATCGTACAATGGTGCTGTGCATGTCTTATCACTGTGGACTGTACAAGGTGATGGCCCAACACTATTCGGCAGAAGCTGGCTAGGAAAAATTCGATGGAACTGGGATGACATCAAAGCACTATCTTCGGTGGATGACGCCTCGTGCGCTCAAGTGCTGAGCAAATTTCCGTCGCTATTTGAACCAAGCATTAGCAACTTCATAGGCGCCAAGGTGCAGATCCATCTAGTCCTTGATGCACAGCCTGTTCATCACAAGGCTTAAGCGGTTCCATATATGATGAGGGAGAAAGTCGAGATCGAACTGGACAGACTTCAACGAGAGGGAATCATATCACCTCGCCAGTTGAGTTCAACGAGTGAGCCAGCCCAATTGTTCTGGTGTTGAAAAGCGATGGCACAGTCAGAATCGGTGGAGACTACATGGTAACGATCAGCCGAGTCTCGTTACAAGACTAGTATCCACTACCCAAGGCAGATGATCTGTTCGCAACGTTAGCAGGAGGGAAGTCATTCACCAACTTGGATCTAACCTCCGCTTACATGACACAAGAGCTGGCTGAATCTTCAAAAAGATTGACGTGCATGAACACGCATAAGGGACTGTTTATATACCACAGATGCCCTTTTGGGATTCGCTCGGCTGCTGCCATTTTCCAGAGGAACATGGAAAGTCGGCTGAAATCAGTTTCGTGCACTGTTGTGTTTCAAGACAACATCCTGATCACCGGTCGTGCCACCATCGAACACCTGCACAACCTGGAAGAGGTTCTAAGTCGCCTAGACAGAGTGGGACTCAGGCTGAAATGCACCAAGTGTGTTTTCCTGGCACCAGAGGTCGAATTTTTTGGGAGAAAGATGCGGCAGATGGCATCAGACCCACGGACTCAAAAAAGGAGGCCATCAAGAACGCACCCAGACCACAGAATGTGACGGAGCTGTGTTTGTTCCTGGGACTCCTCAACTATTTTGGTAACTTTCTATCCGGGTTGAGCATTTTGCTGGAACCATTGCATATGTTGCTATGTAAGAGTGACGTCTGGGTTTGGGGTGAATCTCAAGAGACAGCCTTTGAGAAGGCAGAAACCTGCAATGTTCTAATAAGTTACTTGTATTGTATGACCCGTGTAAACGTTTAGTGCTAGCTTGTGATGCATCTTTGTACGGGGTCGGGTGTGTGTTACAGCAAACCAACAGGCAAACTGCAATCGGTTGTGTTGTGTATCTGTAAAGCATGCACTCCCATGTTCTGCCACTTGGGAGCACATCCCCTGAAGTCCTAAGGGATCCCAGCATCCCTTGGAAGCACTGTATATAAGCCGACCCCTAAGGCCTGTTTCTCACTCTGGAGTGTCTTAATAAAGACTGAGGTTACTGTTACTTTAACCTCCCTGTGTGCAGTTTCATCTGTGTTAGGAACACAATAACTGATGAGTATACAAATCCAACGCAGAGATGCAGCAAACTGTGGGCATCCTGGAGAAGTTCTCGGAGGGTGAGGACTGGGAAGCCCATGTCGAACGGCTAGACCAGTACTTTATAGCCAATGAGCTGGACGGAGAAGGAAGCACTTGCAAAAAGGAAAGCGGTCCTCCTCACAGTCTGCGGGGCATCGACCTACAGCCTCATGAAGAATCTTCTGGCTCTGGTGAAACCCAAAGATAAGTCGTATGAGGATCTGTGTACACTGGTTCGGGAGCATCTTAACCTGAGGGAGAGCGTGCTGATGGCAAGGTATCGGTTCTACACGTGCCAGCAATCTGAGGTGGCGAGCTACATCGCTGAGCTAAGGCGACTTGCAGGACAATGTGAGTTTGATGGCTACCTGGAGCAGATGTTCAGAGACTTTTTTATATTGGCCATTGGCCACGAGACCATCCTACGAAAACTTTTGACTGTAGAGACACCGACCCTCAGTAAGGCCATTGTGATAGCACAAGCATTTATGTCCACCAGTGATAACACCAAACAAATCTCTCAGCACACAAGTGCTAGCAATGTTCATAAATTAACTGAAACTGTGTTTGCGAGCAGAAATGTACAGGGCAGAAACCACAAGTCTGCAACTGCCAGCAGGCCTCAGGTGACCCAGATGACTCAGAGTCCTCAACAAAGGATGAATGCAAGGCAATTCACACCTTGTTGGCATTGTGGAGGTTTCCATTCAGCCTATTCATGCCGCTTCAAAGGGTATGTTTGCAAGAGCTGTGGAACAATGGGGCACCTCCAACGAGTTTGCAATCGAGCTGTAAGCTCTGCAAAACCTGCTAACCACCACGTGGCAGAGGAAGATCGGTCCATGATGGATCAAAGCAATTTCGAGCCTCAGAGAGAGGAGGCAGATGCTGAAGTACACGGGTTGCACACTATTTTGACGAAATGTCCACCTATAATGCTAAATGTAAAATTGAATGGCTTACCTGTAGCCATGGAACTGGATACTGGCGCTAGCCAATCCATCATGAGTAAAAAGATGTTTGAGAAACTGTGGTGCAACAAGGCACTCAGACCAGCCCTGAGCCCCATCCACACGAAACTGAGAACGTACACCAAAGAGCTCATCACTGTCCTGGGCAGCGCCATGGTCAAGGTCACCTACGAGGGCACGGTGTACGAACTGCCAATCTGGATTGTCCCGGGCGATGGCCCCACACTGCTTGGAAGGAGCTGGCTGGGCAAAATCCGCTGGAACTGGGATGACATTCGAGCGCTATCACATGTCGATGAGGCCTCATGTACCCATGTCCTTAACAAATTTCCTTCCCTTTTTGAGCCAGGCATTGGAAACATTGTAACCCATTCACCACAAGGCGCGAGCGGTACCTCACATGATGAGGGAGAGAGTGGAAATCGAGCTGGACAGGCTGCAACGCAAGGACATCATCTCCCCAGTGGAATTCAGTGAGTGGGCCAGCCCGATTGTTCCAGGACTCAAAAGTGATGGCATGGTCAGGATTTGCGGTGATTATAAAATAACTATTAATCGTTTCTCGCTACAGGGACAATACCCGCTACCTAAGGCAGACGACCGATTTGCGACACTGGCAGGAGGCAAGATGTTCACCAAGCTTGACCTGACTTCGGCCTACATGATGCAGGAGCTGGAGGAGTCTTCGAAGGGCCTCACCTGCATCAACGCGCACAAGGGACTGTTCATCTACAACAGATGCCCGTTTTGAATTCGGTCGGCTGCAGCATTCTTCCAGAGAAACATGGAGGGCCTACTCAAGTCGGTACCACGGACAGTGGTTTTTCAGGACGACATATTGGTCACGGGTCGGGACACTGCCGAGCACCTACAAAACCTGGAGGAGGTCCTCCAGCGACTGGATTGCGAGGGCTGCGGCTGAAGAGGTCAAAATGCGTCTTCATGGCAACAGAAGTGGAGTTTTTGGGGAGAAAGATTGTGGCGGACAGCATTCGGCATACAGACGCCAAGACAGAGGCTATCAGGAACGCCCCCAGGACACAGAACGTCACGGAGCTGCGGTCGTTCCTGGGACTCCTCAACTATTTTGGTAAATTCCTACCGGGGTTAAGCACCCTCTTAGAGCCCCTACATGTGTTATTGCGTAAAGGTGAGAACTGGGTATGGAAAAAAAAACATCTTTTGAGAAAGCCAGAAACATTTTATGCTCAAACAAGCTGCTTGTATTGTATAACCCATGTAAAAGACTTGTGCTAGCATGTGATGCATCGTCGTACAGAGTTGGGTGTGTATTACAACAAGCTAATGTTGTGGGGAAGTTATAACGTCGCCTATGCCTCCAGGAGCTTGTCTAAGGCTGAGAGGGCCTGCAGCATGATTGAGAAAGAGGCATTAGCGTGTGTGTCTGGGGTAAAGAAAATGTATCAGTACCTGTTTGGCCTCAAATTTGAGCTGGAAACCGATCACAAGCCCCTCATATCCCTGTTCGCTGAAAACAAGAGGATAAATATTAATGCCTCAGCCCACATACAAAGGTGGGCACTCGCGCTATCAGCGTATAACTATACCATCCACCACAGGCGAGGCACTGAGAACTGTGCGGATGCTCTCAGTTGGCTACTATTGCCCATCAAGGGGGTGGAAATGGCGCAGCCTACAAACTTGATGATGGTGGCGCAGCGCGCAACGTTTGAAAATGATAAATCACCTGTCACGGCCCGCCAGATTAGGACTTGGACCAGCCAAGATTCTCTGCTGTCCCTAGTAAAAAACTGTGTACTGCATGGGAGCTGGGCCAGCATCCCTGTTGAAATGCAAGAGCTAATCAAGCCGTTCCAGCGGCGAAAGGACGAGCTGTCCATTCAGGCAGACTGCTTGATGTGGGGTAACCGCGTAGTGCTACCGAAAAAGGGCAGGGAGACGTTCATCTCGGATCTCCACAGCACACACCCGGGTATAGTAATGATGAAAACGATAGCCAGATCCCACGTGTGGTAGCCGGGTATCGACTCTGAATTGAGCAACGCACCCAGAGAGGAACCACTAAGTTTGTGGTCCTGCCCCTCCAGACCATGGTCGAGGATCCATGTCGACTATGCGGGCCCGTTTCTCGGTAAAATGTTCCTCGTGGTGGTGGATGCTTTTTCAAAATGGATTGAATGTGAAATAATGTCGGGAAGCACCGCCACCGCCACCATTGAAAGCCTGAGGGCCATGTTTGCCACCCACGGCCTGACTGACATACTGGTCAGTGACAACGGGCCATGTTTCACCAGTGCCGAATTTAAAGAATTCATGACCCGCAATGGGATCAAACATGTCACCTCGGTCCCGTTTAAACCAGCCTCCAATGGGCAGGCAGAGCGGGCAGTACAAACCATCAAACAGAGCCTTAAACGAGTCACAGAAGGCTCACTCCAAACCCGCCTGTCCTGAGTACTGCTCAGCTACCGCACGAGACCCCACTCGCTCACAGAGGTGCCCCAGCTGAGCTACTCATGAAAAGGACACTTAAAACCAGACCCTCGCTGGTTCACCCCAACCTGCATGATCAGGTAGAGAGCAGGCGGCAGAAACAAAATGGAAATGACGGTCGCGTCACTGTGTCACGGGAAATTGATCTGAATGACCCTGTGTGTATGTGCTAAACTATGTACATGGTCCCAAGTGGATCGCGAGCACGGTGATAGCTAAAGAAGGGAGTAGGGTGTTTGCAGTCAAACTCGATAATGGACAAATTTGCAGAAAACACCTGGACCAAAAGAGGCTGCAGTTCACAGACTGCCCTGAACAACCCACAGCAGACACCACCTTTATCGAGCCCACAACACACACCCAAAGGATCAACGACACCACCCCGGACCAGGAAATCGAACCCATCACGCCCAACAGCCCAGCAAAGCCAGGCTCACCCAGCAGCCCTGCAGGGCCAACAACACGCCAGCCCAGCGAGGGCACAGCCAACACACCAGAACAGACATTTGTACCGAGGCAGTCCACCAGGGAAAGAAAGGCCCCCGACAGCCTCACCTTGTAAATAGTTTTCACTTTGACTTTGGTGGCGGAGTGATGTTGTGTATCTGTAATGCATGCACTTCCATGTTCCACCACCAGGAAGCGCATTCCCTGAACTCCCAAGGGATCCCAGCATCCCTTGGGAGCACTGTATATAAGCCAGCCCCTAAGGCCTGTTCCTCACTCTGGTGTGTCTTAATAAAGACTGAGGTCACTGTTACTTTAACCTTCCTGTGTGCAGTCTCATCTGTGTTAGGAACACAATAGGTTGCATATGCGTCTAGAAGTCTACCTAAGGCTGAAAGAGCCTACAGTATGGTCGAGAAAGTGGCGTTACCATGCATATATGGGGTTAAGAAAATGCACCAATACCTATTTGGGCTCCGGTTCGAGCTTGAAACTGACCACAAACCGCTCATTTCGCTGTTTTCAGAAAGCAAAGGTATAAACACCAATGCTGCGTCCCGCATCCAAAGATGGGCACTAACATTGTCTGCTTATGACTATGTAATCCGCCACAGACCAGGCACAGAGAACTGTGCTGATGTCCTCAGTCAGCTACCATTGCCCACCACCAGGGTGGAAATGGCGCAACCCACAGACTTGCTTCTGGTCATGGATATTTTTGAGAGCAAGGGGTCACCCATCACGGCTCGCCAGATCAGGACCTGGACTAGCCAGGACCCGGTGCTATCACTAGTAAAAAGTTGCATCCTCAATGAGAGCTGGTCGGCTGTTCCCGGGGAAATGCATGATGAAATTAAGCCCTTTCACCAACGTAAAGATGAATTGTCCATCCAGTCGGATTGTCTCTTATGGGGTAATTGCGTGGTTTTGCCAAAAAAAGACAGGGAGACATCTATACGCGACCTACACAGTACCGACCCAGGCATAGTCATGATGAAGGCTATCGCCTGGTCGCACGTTTGGTGGCCCGGCATTGACTCGGATTTGCAGTTGAGCAATGCACCAAGGGAGCACTCAAAACCAGGCTCTCCTTAGTCCACCCGGATCTTAATGATCATGTGGAAACCCGGCGTCACCAGCATAACATGTACCACGATCGGCGGCTGTATCACGTGATATTGATGTAAACAACCCTGTGCTTGTCCTTAATTATGGTCATGGTCCAAAATGGGTTGCTGGCACTGTCTTGGCCATGGAGGGGAATAGAGTGTTTATTGTCAAACTACGTAATGGACAAACATGCAGAAAGCATTTGGATCAGACCAAACTGCGATTCACTGACAACCAGGAACAACTTGAAGAGGACATCACCATCATCGATCCACCAACACATACCCACCAGCAATCGACCTCACCTTCAATCAAGAGGATGAACCCACCATGCCCAATAGTCCGGTCAGACCAGCCGCGCTGCAGTGCAGCAATGGCCCGACCAACTCACCCATGCCAGGGTTCGAACTCAGGCGTTCAACCAGGGAGCGAAGGGCCCCGGACCGCCTCAACTTGTAAATAACTTGTATCAAAGACTTTAGAGGGGAGTGATGTTATGTATATAAACATTATAACTGTATAAGACTTGCCACCAGAGGGCGCACCTGTTGGACGCCCAAAGGTCACCTGCACATCTCATGCAAGTGAGTATAAAAGGTTGTTTGCCATGCTACTTTGGCACTCTGGAGTTTTATTAAAGAGACTAAGGTCACATCAGTTTAAGCTCACAGTACTCAGTCTTGTGGAGTTATTCTAAACATAACAGGAGAAATATTAGATGAAATAAACATAGTGAGAGTGGAAATATTAAGGGTTTTAGCAGCTTTGAAAATGGATAAATCCCCAGGCGCAGATATAATATATCCTAGGCTGTTAAGAGAAGCAAAATAGGAAATAGCAGAGACTCTGACCATCAGTTTCCAAACCTCTCTGGCTACAGGTGTGGTGCCAGAGGACTGGAGGACTGCTAATGTTGTACCTTTGTTTAAAAAGGGAGGAAGGGATAGACTGAGGAATTACAGGCCAGTTAGCCGGTGATGGGAAAATTATTGGAAAAATTTCTGAGGGACAGGATAAATCTTCATTTAGAAAGATATGGATCAATCAAGGACAGTCAGCATGGATTTGTTAAAGGAAGGTTGCGTCTAACCAACTTGATTGAATTTTTTGAGGAGATAACCAGGATGGTTGATGTGTGTAGTCCATTTGATGTAGTGTATATGGATTTTAGCAAGGCTTTTGGTAAGGTCCCACATGGCAAACTGGTCACAAAAGTAAAAGCCCATGGGATCCAAGGCAAAGTGGCAAGTTGGATCCAAAATTGGCTCAGAGGCAGGAAGTAAAGGGTAATGTTTGATGGGTGTTTTTGAGACTGGAAGGTAGTTTCCATTGGGGTTCCACAGGGCTCAGTGCTGGATCCCTTGCTTTTTGTGGTATATATCAATGATTTAGGGCTAGACTTTCCCGAGAGCCCCTCAACGCCCGATTGCCTGCCCAGAAAAACTGCTAACGTTTTGTAAGTAACGCTGGTGAAAATTTCCATTAATAAGTTAAAAATAATTGCCCGGTGAGAAAATGGATCTTGCACCATTATTCTTGTCAGTTAAAGGGGAAATTAAGTAAATCGGGTGGTTCTTAAATTTTTTTTTAATTTAGTCCAAAGCTGTGGTTGGGGCCTAGGGAGGGAAAAAAATTTTTTCACAAAGAAAAAGTTAAAAAAGATTCCCATGACACTTTTAAACCTAATCGCTGTTTTACAATTTAAAGAAAAAATAGAACCTTTAACTTACCTTTCTTTGCAGAGTACTCACCTACCGCCCTGTTTAAGCAGCTTTCACAGGGTGGTTCCCTCAGCGATCTGGACGGGCTTCCGTTGAGGCCAAACTTATGCCCTGGCGATTTACTTAGTGGTGCACATCGACGGTTTGGTCCCGGCAGGCGCTTTGAGATTTGGGCAGTACCATTAAAAAAACTAAGGGGGAAACTTTCACTGGCTGATTTCTCACCCAAAAACAGCTGTATCGCCGAGAAAATCGCCGAAAACCTGCCGAAAATGAAGGTGAAAATTTAGCCCTTAGACTTGAATATATGATTAAGCAGTTTGCAGATGATACAAAAATTGGCTGTGTGGTTGATAATGAAGAAGAAAGCCTTAGACTGCAGGAAGATATCAATGAACTGGTCAGGTGGGCAGAACAGTGGCAAATGGAATTTAATCCGGAGAGGTATGAGGTTTTGCATTTGAGGAGGGCTAACAAGGCAAGGGAATACATATTAAATGGTAGGACACTGAGAAGTGTAGAGGAACAAATGGACCTTGGAGTGCATGTCTATAGATCCCTGAAGGTAGCAGGCCAGGTAGATAATGTGGTTAAGAAGGCATGCAGAATACTTGCCTTTATTGGCCAAGGCATAGAATACCAGAGCAGGGAGGTTATGCTTGAACTGTTTAAAATACTAGTTAGGCCACAGCTAGGGTACTGCGTGCAGTTCTGGTCACCATGTTACAGGAAAGATGTGATTGCACTGGAAAGGGTACAGAGGAGATTTATGAGGATGTTGCCTGTACTGGAGAATTTTAGCTATGAGGAAAGATTGGATAGGCTGGGTTTGTTTTCTTTGGAACAGAGGAGTCTGAGGGGAGACCTTATTGAGGTGTATAAAATTATGAGGGGCCTAGATAGAGTGGATAGAAAGGATCTATTTCCCTTAGCAGAGGGGTCAACAACCAGGGAGCATAGATTTAAAGTAATTGGTAGGAAGTTTAGAGGAGATTTGAGGGGAATTTTTTTCATCCAGAGGTGGGGGTCTGGAACTCACTGTCCGAAAGGATGGTAGAGGCAGAAACCCTCACCACATTTAAAAAGTACTTGAATATGCACTTAAAGTTCCATAACCTACAAGGCTACGGATCAAGAGCTGGCAAGTGGGATTAGGCTGGATAGCTCTTTGTCAGCTGGCGCGGACACAATGGGCTGAAATGGCCTCCTTCTGTGCTGTAAATTTCTATGATTCTATGATTCTATAACTGAAAGGTTATACCTACCAGGAAAGTTTGAACAGGCTGGGCTCTTTTCATTAGAGAAGAGAAGGCTTGAGGGGTGACCTGATAGAGCCCTTTAGGATTATGAAAGGGAGAGATAGGATAGATGTAGAGAAGATGAAGAGAGTCGAGATAAATGGTTCATTTTCTGGTTGACAATCAGTAACTAGTGGGTGCTGCAGGGATCAGTGCTGGGACCCCAACTATTTACAATCTATATTAATGACTTGGAAGAAGGGACTGAGTGTAATGTAGCCAAGTTTGCTGATGATACAAAGATGGGAGGAAAAGTAATGTGTGAGGAGGACACAAAAAATCTGCAAAAGTACATAGACAGGCTCAGTGAGTGGGCAAAAGTTTTGCAGATAGAGTATAATGTTGGAAAGTGTGAGGTCATGCACTTTGGCGGAAAAAAAATCAAAGAGCAAGTTATTATTTAAATGGAGAAAGATTGCAAAGTGCTGCAGTACAGCAGGACCTGGGGGTACTTGTGCATGAAACACAAAAGGATAGTATGCAGGTACAGCAAGTAATCAGGAAGGCGAATAGAATCTTGGTCTTTATTGCAAAGGGGATGGAGCATAAAAGCAGGGAAGTCTTGTTACAGTTATACAGGACCACACCTGGAATACTGCGTGCAGTTTTGGTTCCATATTTATGAAAGGATATACTTGCTTTGGGGGCAGTTCAGAGAAGGTTCACTAGGTTGATTCCGGAGATAAGGGGGTTGACTTATGAGGAAAGGTTGAGTAGGTTGGGCCTCTACTCATTGGAATTCAGAAGAATGAGAAGTGATCTTATCGAAAAGTATAAGATTATGAGGAGGCTTGACAAGGTGGATGCAGAGAGGACATTTCCACTGATGGGGGGAGACTAGAACTAGAGGCCATAAATATAAGATAGTCACTAATAAATCCAATAATGAATTCAGGAGAAACTTCTTTACCCAGAGAATGTGGAACTCGCTACCAATGGAGTAGTTGTGGTGAATAGCATGGATACACTTAAGGGGAAGCTAGATAAGTACAGGAGGGAGAAAGGAATGGAGGGTTATGCTGATAGGATGAGATGAAGAGGGGTGGGAGGAGACTCGTGTGGAGCATAAACACTGGCGTGGATCAGTTTGGCCGAATGGCCTGTTTCTATGCTGTACGTTCTATGTATTTCTATGTAAAAATTATATAATATATACTACCTGCTTTAATATATAGTCCATCCTATAATACATACTACCAGACATAGCCTATGTCTTATTAAAAAGTCTTACATCTTTCAGTGTACAAAACCTTGCTTCCTGGTATCACTTTTTCGTGTTGACTGTAAATTCCTACGTCCGCATTTCTAATGGACATCGCCAAAGTAAACCCTCTAATTGCACAATCTGGCCACTGGTTGATGTTCCCTCCACAAAAGTGCTACCAAATGAGCCAAGCTGACACAACATGGATTTAGAAGTCGGCCAACCCTCACTAATCTGCTGTAATTCATTGAGTGAGTAATTGTATTAGTGACGAAAAGCAATCCAATGGATATGATTTACTTTGATTTGACAAAGTTCCAATTCTAAAGCTTTTAAAGAAGATTAAGGATCATGGAATTGATGACAAATCAGCTAGCAGGGTTAGAAACTGGCATAGCAATAGAAATCTGGAAGTGATGATCAATGCGCAAACCTTGAGCTTGGCCTCGAAAGAAAGAAAGATAGACAGACTTGTATTTCTATAGTGCCTTTCACGATCACCGGACATCCCAAAGCACTTTACAGCCAATGAAGTTTTTTTCTTGAAGTGTAGTCACTGTTGTAATGTAGGAAATGTAGCAGCCAATTAGCACACAACAAGCCCCCACAAACAGCAATGTGATAATGACCAGACAATCTGTTTTTTTGTTCTGTTGATTGAGGGATAAGTATTGGCCAGGACAACAGGGAAAGTGCCCCTGCTCTTCTTCAAAATAGTGCTGTGGGATCTTTTGCATCCACCTGAGAGGGCAGACAGGGCCTCAGTTTAATGTCTCATCCAAAAGACAACACCCCCAACAGTGTAGCACTCCTTTAGTACTGCACTAGAGTGTCAGCCTAGATAGTTGTGCTCAAGAAACGGTCCACCCAAGACCTTCTGATTCAGAGGCAAGGGTGCTACCCACTGAGCTACAGCTGACACGTGGCCATAGGGGTCTCTGTGGTTTCCCTGATATGTATATTATCCATAAATAATCTCACATTTTGTAATGATCTTGTAAACTTTCAGCCCCTCAAGCCTGTTCTACAATTCAATTCAATCATGGCTGATCTGCACCCCAACTCCATTTTCATCTATGTGCTACCTCTGGGGAGAGACTCAGTTTTTCTTTTATATATTTTTAAATGTCTTGTTCACTTAGTAAAATTCCTCTCTGACCCGCCTTAGACAATCAAAACTATGGGAGGTGGGGGTGATGGGTTTCCCATAATCGTGTTGCTCTTGTCCTTGGTGATAGAGATCATGGTGTTCAAGTAAGTTTGGCATACAGTTTCTGATATGTATCCAACACCATGTAACCAGCATTTCTACCGCCACCAGAGGGCGCATCTGTTGGAGTCCCAAGGGATCCTAGCATCCCTTGGGGAATACGGCATATAAGCAGGCCTCCCATGCTGTGTCAGCAGTCTGGAGTCAGAATAAAGAGGCTAAGGTCACACTTACTAAAGTCTACAGTACTCAGTCACATTGCTTTATTTGAGACATAACAACGTAATAGATAACGAACCATCACATGAAAATGCAGAGAACTGTTGGTCTCCTGGAGAAATTCTCGGAAGGTGACGATTAGGAAGCCTTCGTGGAACGACTTGACCAATACTTCATGGCCAATGAGCTGGAAGGGAATGAGAACACTGCCAAACGAAGGGTGATCCTCCTCACCATCTGCAGGGCAACAACCTATGGCCTCATGAAGAATCTTCTTGCTCCGGTGAAACCAACAACCAAATCGTATGAAGAACTGTGTACGCTGGTCCGGGAGCACCTAAATCCGAAGGAGAGCGTTCTGGTGGCAAGGTATCGATTTTACATGTCAACGGTCTGAAGGCCAGGAAGTGGCAAGCTACATCGCCGAACTAAGGCGCCTTGCAGGACATTGTAAATTCGGTGGATTCCTGGAGCAAAGGCAAAGAGACTTTTTTGTGCTTGGCATTGGCCATGAGGTTATCCTTTGCAAACTGTTGACTGTTGAAACACCGAACCTGAGCAAAGCCATAACGATATCCCAGGCATTTATGTCCACCAACGATAACACCAAACAAATTTCGCAGCATAAAGATGCTTCGGTAAGTACTGTACACAAAGTAAAGTCATTTTCAGGCAGGAATGTATATGGCAGAATGTCCATGCCTGCAGCTGCATGACCTTAGATGATTCAGACTCCGTCATCAAGCTTGAATGCAAGGCAATTGGCACCTTGTTGGCGCTGCGGAGGTGATCATCGAGCCCATCAATGCCGCTTCAAACACTATGTATGCAAAGGCTGTGGAACAATGGGACACCTCCAGCGAATGTGCAGATGAGCTGCAAATCCTGTAAACCACCACGTTGCAGAGGAAGACCAATCCATGGCAGATCAAACTGGACTAGAGACTCGTACCGAGGAGGCAGAAGTATATGGGGTACACACCTTCA
The DNA here is from genome assembly GCF_044704955.1 of Pristiophorus japonicus. Classification (NCBI taxonomy): domain Eukaryota; kingdom Metazoa; phylum Chordata; class Chondrichthyes; family Pristiophoridae; genus Pristiophorus; species Pristiophorus japonicus. The sequence goes on along the minus strand of NC_091979.1, from coordinate 201,283,738 downwards.
CCACGAATGTCCACCGATCATGTTAAAAGTTGAGCTGAACGGAATCCCAGTATCCATGGAATTGGACACGGGTGTGAGTCAGTCTATCATGAGCAAAAAGGCCTTTGAGAGGCTGTGGTGCAACAAGGCACAAAGGCCCAAAGCTGAGCCCTATTCATAGCAAGCTGAGAACTTACACTAAAGAGCTGATTCCTGTAATTGGCAGCGCAGCAGTAAAAGTCTCCTATGATGGAGCGCTGCATGAACTATCACTATGGATTGTACCAGGAGATGGCCCCACATTGTTGGCAGAAGCTGGCTGGGACAAATCCGCTGGAACTGAGACGACATCCAAGCACTTTCGTCCATTGACGATGCCTTATGTGCCCAGGTTTTGAGCAAGTTCCCGTTGTTGTTTGAGCCAGGCATCAGAAATTTATCTGGGGCGAAGGTGCAGATCCACTTGCTTCCCGGTACACGACCCATCCACCACAAGGCACGTGCGGTGCCATATATGATGCGAGAGAAAGTGAGATCAAGCTGGACAGACTGCAACGAGAGGGCATCATCACGCCGGTTGAGTTCAACGAGTGGGCCAGTCCGATTGTTCTGGTTCTCAAGGGCGATAGCACAGTCAGAATTTGTGGGACTATAAAGTAATGATTAACTGTTTTTTGCTGCAGGACCAGTACCCGCTACCTAAGGCAGACGACCTATTTGCGAAGCTGGCCAGAGGGAAGACATTGACCAAGTTGGACCTGACCTCGGCCTACATGACGCAGGAGCTGGCAGAATCTTCGAAAGGCCTCACCTGCATTGACACACACAAAGGTCTGTTCATGTACAATAGATGCCTGTTTGCGTTTCGATTGGCTGCTGTTATTTTTCAAAGGAACACGGAGTGTCTGCTAAAGTCGATTCTGCACACCATGGTTTTCCAGGACGACATATTGATCACAGGTTGGGACACCATCGAACACTTGCAGAACCTGGAAGAGGTTCTAAGTCGGCTAGATTGTGTGGGGCTCAGGTTGAAACGCTCGAAGTGTGTTTTCCTGGCGCCAGAGGTCGAGTTCTTCAGGAGAAGAATCGCGGCAGAAGGCATCAGACCCACCAACGCCAGGATGGAAGCCATCAAGAGTGCGCTGAGACCACAGAATGTGATGGAGCTGCGGTCATTCCTGGGACTCCACAATTACTTTGGTAATTTCCTACCCGGGTTAAGCACCTTGCTAGAACTTCTACACATGTTGCTACACAAGGGAAATGACTGGGAATGGGGGAAATCACAAGAGACTGCTTTTGAGAAAGCCAGAAATCTGTTATGTTCCAGCAAACTGCTTGTTCTGTATGACCCATGTCAACGTTTAGTGCTAGCTTGCGATGCGTCTTCGTACGGGGTCGGGTGTGTGTTACAACAAGCAAATGAATTGGGAACATTTCAACTGGTCGTCTATGCATCCAGGAGTTTGTCCAAGGCCGAAAGGGCCTACAGCATGATTGAAAAAGAAGCTCTGGCATGCGTTTACGGGGTGAAATAAATGCACCAGTATCTGTTTGGGCTTAAGTTTGAGTTAGAAACTGACCATAAGCCATTCATATCGCTATTCTCAGAGAGCAAAGGAATCAATACCAATGCCTCTGCTCGCATCCACAGATGGGCGCTCACGCTGTCTGCATATAACTATGTAAATCGCCACAGGCCAGGCACAAAGAACTGTGCTGATGCTCTCAGTCGGCTACCAATGCCCACCACCGGGGTGGAAATGGCATAGCCTGCAGATTTTCTCTTGGTGATAGATGCATTTGAAAACAAAAAGTCACCTGTTACGGCTCGCCAGATCAGGACCTGGACCAGCCAGGATCCTTTACTGTCCCTTGTAAAAAAAACTGTGTCCTCCATGGGAGCTGGTCCAGCGTCCCAGTGGAGATGCATGAAGATATCAAGCCGTTCCAGTGGCGCAAAGACAAAATGCCCATACAGACGCACTTGTCTTTTGTGGGGTAATCGCGTGGTTTTGCCTAAGAATAGCAGGGAAACGTTTATATGCAACCTACACAGTACCCACCCAGGCATAGTAATGATGAAATCTATAGCCAGATCCCATGTGTGATGGCCCGGCATCGACTCAGATTTGGAGTCTTGCGTGCACCAATGCAACACTTGCTCTCAACTGAGCAATGCACCCAGGGAGGTACCGCTAAGTTTCTGGTCATGGCCCTCCAAACTGTGGTCTAGGATCCAAGTTGACTTCGCTGGCCCGTTTCTAGGCAAAATGTTCTTGGTTGTTGTGGATGCTTATTCAAAATTGATTGCGCGTGTAATAATGTCTGTAAGCACGTCCACTGCCACCATCGAAAACCTACGAGCCATGTTTGCCACACACGGCCTGCCTGATGTCCTTGTCAGCGACAATGGGCCATGCTTCACAGTGCTGAATTTAAGGAATTCAAGACCCACAATGGGATCAAGCACGTCACATCTGTCCCGTTTAAGCTCGCATTAGCAGCCAGGCAGAACGGGCAGTCCAAACCATCAAGCAAAGCTTGAAACGTGTGTCGAAGGCTCCCTGCAGACCCGCCTGTCCTGAGTCCTGCTCTGCTACTGCACAAGACCCCACTCGCTCCCCCTGCCGAACTGCTCATGAAAAGGTCACTCAAAACAAGGCTCTCTCTAGTCCACCCTGATCTTCATGATCATATTGAGGACAGGCGGCATCAACAAAGCATATATCATGATTGCGCAAATTTGTCACGCGATATTGAAGTCAATGACCCTCTATATGTACTCAACTATGGACATGGTCCCAAATGACTTGCTGGCACTGTTGTAGCCAAAGAAGGTAGTAGGGTGTTTGAGGTTAAACTTACAAATGGACTAACTTGCAGAAAGCATTTGGACCAAATCAAACTGCGATTCACAGACAGCCACGAGGACATCACCAACTTCGACTCTCCGATACACACACAAGTAACAACCGACATCACGGTTGACCATGAAGCTGGACTCATCATCCCCAGCAGCCCAGCAAAGCCAGCTGCGCAGCAGCCTAGCGAAGGCCCAACCAACTCACCTGCACCTGTGTTTGTACCGAGACGATCGATTAGGGAGCGGAAAACCCCAGATCGTCTCACCCTATATATAAGTGTACTATTGACCTGGGGGGGGGAGTGATGTTGTGTATGCAACACCATGTAACCAGCATTTCTACCACCACCAGAGGGCACATCTGTTGGAGTTCCAAGGGATCCCAACATCCCTTGGGAGCACGGTATATAAGCAGGTCTCCCATGCTGTACCAACACTCTGGAGTCAGAATAAAGAACTAAGGTCTCACTTACTCAAGTCTACAGTACTCAGTCACATTGCTTTATTCGAGACATAACAGTTTCCATGTGACGTACATGTGATATGGCATGTTATGCAAATACCGCCTTAACAGTACATTACAGAACAGAGTTGCAACAGGCCGGTTGGTTCATAATTGTCCTACCACACAGTTCACATTATCTCTGAATCGAAGGGAAATGGTTTGGGATTTTGAAATTTGAACCACAAGAAGGCTTTGCCTGCACTTGTTGGTCAACACGGGCCGTGCTTTTCACAATCATTTCGCAAAAGATGTGCAATTTTGTTCAATTTTGTTCAGGCTCTCAAGCTCCATACCCCTCACAGCACACGCTCACGGAGGGTAAAAAAGGCAATAACTGGGACCATGCTGTCAGGTCTGCACTATGTTAAACAATGACAAATTGCAATACTGTACAGAGAGAATCACAGAATCATGGAATCTTACAGCACAGAAGGAGGCCATTCAGCCCATTGTGCCAGTGATGGCTCTTTGAAAGAGCTATCCAATTAGTTCCACTCCCCTGCCCTTTCCCCAGAGCCCAAGTGTTTTCTCCCTATCAAGTATTTATCAAAATGCAAGTTGTTGTTGTCAATCACAAAAACAGAAGGATTGGAGGTTTCTTCATGACAGGGTTTCATCTGGCAATTATGATTTACCTAAAGAAGAATTCATCAGCCAGCTGAGTTTGAATGCTCCTGTTTACTGCATTGCAACAGTGACTACACTTCAAAAATACATCATTGTCTGTAAAGCACTTGGGGACATACAGTGGCCGTGAAAGGTACTATATAAATGCAAGCTTTTCTTTCTTTACACCAGTAGCACAAAACAGGCTCATAGCGAATCGGCAACCCCATTTCACGGGGTCTCCATAAACCTCTCTCCTTCAGAACAGGAGGGAGATGCAAGTGGTGTCAACATTGTCTGTATGCGGAAATGATGACCGGGTGAGCTTTCGGGGCTAAATGTTCTTTACTCGGTTCGATCCTATTTTATCCTCTTAATCCAGGCTCAGTCCTTCATACTGAATCCGCTCAAGCTTATCAGAGGAGATCTTTCATTCATAAACATTTGGAGGAGGTTTTGCTGCGGACATCCGTACATTAATGTTACACACATTCATCACGGCGAAGGATTTAAGAAACTTATTAAAATTTTAATTCAAGCAGGGCAATACCTCTTCAGCTGTACTGTGGAGGAGCAGAAGGAGAATTAATCCCTCCAATTCAATGCACAGTCCATTCCCAAATCATCGAAATTGTGCAGAAACAACCTCTGAAAAGGGCCTGGATTATGAATACAGAAAGCAAGTGGATTATATTGTATTGTAAAAGTAGCAAATTTGGCCCATAGCAATGCAATGTGATGGTGGGATTCAAGGAGGACTCCATAATTTAAGGATAACTTTTAAAATTTCATTCTGTGGACATGTGCATCACTAGCAAGGCCAGCATTAATTGTCCATCCCTAGATGCCCTTGAGAAATGGCGGTGGGCCTTCTTCTTGAAACGCTGCAGTCCGTGTGGTGAAGGAACTCGCACAGTGTTATTAGGGAGGGAGTGCCAGGATTATGACCCAGTGACGATGAAGGAATGTCCAATATTTTCAAGTCGACTTGGAGGGGATCTTGGAGGTGGTGTCTCCATAATATGCTGTCCTTGATCTTCTAGGTGGTGGAGGTCACAGGTTTGGGAGGTGTCATAAGAACAGAAGAACATAAGAATTAGGAACAGGAGTAGGCCATCTAGCCCCTCGAGCCTGCTCCGCCATTCAATAAGATCATGGCTGATCTGGCCGTGGACTCAGCTCCACTTACCCGCCCGCTCCCCGTAACCCTTAATTCCCTTATTGGTTAAAAATCTATCTATCTGTGATTTGAATACATTCAATGAGCTAGCCTCAACTGCTTCCTTGGGTAGAGAATTCCACAGATTCACAACCCTCTGGGAGAAGAAATTCCTTCTCAACTCTGTTTTAAATTGGCTCCCCCGTATTTTGAGGCTGTGTCCCCTAGTTCTAGTCTCCCCTACCAGTGGAAACAACCTCTCTGCCTCTATCCTGTCTATCCCTTTCATTATTTTAAATGTTTCTATAAGATCACCCCTCATCCTTTTGAACTCCAACGAGTAAAGACCCAGTCTACTCAATCTATCATCATAAGGTAACTCCCTCATCTCCGGAATCAACCTAGTGAATCGTCTCTGTACCCACTCCAAAGCCAGAATATCCTTCCTTAATTAAGGTGACCAAAACTGCATGCAGTACTCCAGGTGCGGCCTTACCAATACCCTATACAGTTGCAGCAGGACCTCCCTGCTTTTGTACTTCATCCCTCTTGCATTGAAGGCCAACATTCCATTCGCCTTCCTGATTATTTGCTGCACCTGCAAACTAACTTTTTGGGATTCATGCACAAGGACCCCCAGGTCTCTCTGCATCTCAGTATGTTGTAATTTCTCCCCATTCGAATAATATTCCCTTTTACTGTTTTTTTTCCCCAAGGTGGATGACCTCACACTTTCCGACATTGTATTCCATCTGCCAAACCTTAGCCCATTCGCTTAACCTATCCAAATCTCTTTGCAGCCTCTCTGTGTCCTCTACACAACCCGCTTTCCCACTAATTTTAGTGTCATCTGCAAATTTTGTTACACTGCACTCTGTCCCCTCGTCCAGGTCATCTATGTATATTGTAAACAGTTGTGGTCCCAGCACCGATCCCTGTGGCACACCACTAACCACCGATTGTTGAAGAAATGGCAACTTTGGAGCTATCGGACCAGAAATTCAGTACCGCTGGAAAGCTGGTGCTCCTCCACTCTTTTGGGGCCATTAGCACCGACATTTTTTCATGGCTGGGCCATCCCATATTCAGCTCCAAAAGTGACCAAATGGGTTCCAGCGCTAATGAACCCTTCCAAAGTGGATTTTTCAGTGGTGATAATTTGAGCGTTATCACTGCTGAGAAATTCAGCATGCGGGTAAGGGTTTCCAATAGGCCAGCTGCTCCCTGGCCTTCTTAAAGGCCAGGGTTTGTGGCAAGTCCAGAGCGGAGGGGGGCGGGGGGGCGGGGGGGGAAGGTGTTTGGAAGGAGTCTGGAAGGATGACTGGTGTAAGAGATGCAAGGAGAGCCGACAGGTTCACTGATATGGAGCTGGAGACTCTGATGGACGGTGTGGAGGACAGAAGAAGAATACTGTTTCCTGACGTGGGGAGACCTGGCAGACAGGCAGTACATAATGCATGGAGGGAGATTGCAGGGGAGGTGTCAGGCACCTCCATATATGTGAGGGTGTTGGCCAGTCTGCACCTGGCCCTTCCAGGCCCAGAGGTGTTCCAGGGCGTCCTAGAAGGACAGCTGCAGGTCCCAGACAACAACCACAGCAGTCTTCCTGGACCCATGATGCAGCCACAGGGATGACAGTTAGACGTGGTATTAGGGTAATTAGGGTATTCACACGTAACAGATGTTATAGTGAGATGCACAGGGGTAATGATTACAATATTATTATATTGTTCTTTATGTTCTGTTTTTGCAGTGATTTGGATAATTTGATAAATCTTTATTTTTGGCACATATATCTGGCCAGGTGTTTCATTTAGGAGTGGGCAATTCTGCGTTAAGGCACTCATTGCGATGGCCATTGAAAGTGGGAGCTGAAGGGTCATGTGTGAATGGGATTATCTGAAGCGAGCAGCTGTGAGACGCAGCTGCACCTCTCTTCCAGTTATGGGGCAACGGGGATCCTCCTCCTGTTCCTCCTCCTCCTTAGGTGCTGCTGGCTCGACCTCCAGCGGCTGTCCCCTCATGACGGTCAGGTTGTGCAGCATGCAGCAGACCACGACGATTATGGAGACCCATTGATGAGAGTACTGCAAGGTGTCACCAGAGCAGTCCAGGCACTGGAACCTCTGCTTAAGGATGCCTATACACTGCTCGTTGATACACCTGGTGGCACAATGAGCGTCATTGTATGCATGCTCTGGACCTGTCCTGGGCTTCCGCAGTGGAGCGAGCAGCCAAGTGCAGAGGGGATATCCCTTGTTCCCAAGCAGCCAACCGCAATCCTGATTTGGGCCGGTGAAGACGGTGCACACACTGGTGTGGCGCAGAATGAACGAATCATGGCTGCTGCCTCCCTTGCCCTCTGCCTCTCTGCACGGTGTTGATGGCGACGCCTTCTCCTGCGTGCCACCCTGCTTCTGAGCAGGTGTACCAGGTGTCGCCCTCCCAACACGCCTCCTATCCTCAGGGCGAATGAACCCTGCCAAGCAGGCCTCTGCAGTCCACAGGTCTTCACTAAAGAGTCAGACCTGAAAGTTGTACAAAATTCTGTGAAATCCTCTGAGCAGCACTCAGCAGGTTTAACGAAGCCAAAACATTTAATAAAACTATTTCAAAAGCAAAATACTGTGGATGCTGGAATCTGAAATAAAAACACTAATATATAATAAAACTATTTCCTTACCAAACAGACCCAATAGCAGCAAAATTCCAGCGGTGTCGCATTCGTGCAGCAACTGGAAGGCCTCGCGAGGGCACTGCCAGGAAAAATCTTACCTTTTTATCTCTGAATTTTGCCATGGTGGCCGCTTTTCAATGGCCCGCAGGCTGCTGAGGTCACCGCTACAAACGTTTCTTTAGCGCAGCTTCACCCCGCCGTGTCTGGCGGAAGTGCGCACCGCTCAAATACCCTCCGAGCTGAATATGGCCGGGGAGGGAGAAACATCCAACCCCTGCTGCCGATGGATTTTTTCGAACGGCCACTCAAATCCTTCGGGGCGGTAAATTTCAGCCCCATAGTATTAAGGCAGACCAGAAGGCCCAGAATTTTGATCCCCAGTTTGTGCTTACTTAGATCTCATCTCGGGAAAGAGATGGGAAACTACAATTTGGTTCAGGAGATTTCCAGCTCCTAATCACTAGTTAAACAAATGGCTGGAAAGTTTATGTGTGAGAACAGGATCGAGCTTGGCTGTGATGGCGTCTATGTCCGCAAGGATCAGAGCTTGGGCTTTAGCTATGTACAATCTATGTCAATGACTTAGATAAGGGGACCGAGTGCAATGTATCCATGTTCACTGACATTATTACATAGCTAGGTAGGAAAGTAAGCTGTGAGGAGGATAGACTGCAAAGTGATATAGACAGGTTAAGTGATTGGGTAAGACATTGCAGATGGAGTATAATGTGGGGAAGTGTGAAATTATCCACTTTGGTAGGAATAATGGAAAAGTAGAATATTTTTTATAAGGTGAGAGACTAGTAAATGTTGGGATTCAGAGGGATTTGGGTGTCCTTGCTGCAACTATATAGGACTTTAGTGAGACCACACCTGGGGTACTGTGTACAGTTTTGGTCTCCTTACCTAAGGAAATATATATTTGCCACGGTGGCTGTGCAAGGAAAAGTTCTCTCGATTGATTGCTGGGATGAGAGGGTTGTCGTATAAGGAGAGATTGAGTAGAATGGGCCTATAATATCTGGAGTTTAGAAGAATGAGGGATGATCTTATTGAAATTAATAAAATTCTTAAAGAGCTTGATGGGGTAGACACTGAGAGGCTGTTTCCCTTGGAGAGTCTAGAACTAGGGATCATTGAGCTAGAAATTCTTTGTAGCCAACAAAAACAGACATTAATGAGAAGATTTAACACCGCCTCCAGTGCGCCAGTGCAGCCTTCGGCCGCCTGAGGAAAAGAGTGTTCGAGGACCAGGCTGTAGTAATACCCGCCCTCCTGCATGGCTCAGAGGCATGGAACATGTACAATAAACACCTCAAGTCGCTGGAGATATATCACCAACGATATCTCCGCAAGATCTTACAAATCCCCTGGGAGAACAGGCGCACCAACATCAGTGTCCTCGTCCAGGCTAACATCCCCAGCATTGAAGCACTGACCACACTCGATCAGGCCACATAGTTCGCATGCCAGACACAAGACTCCCAAAGCAAATGCTTTATGCGGAGCTCCTTCACGGCAAATGAGCCAAAGGTGGGCAGCGGAAATGTTGCAAGGACACCCTCAAAGCCTCCCTGATAAAGTACGACATCCCCACTGACATCTGGGAGTCCCTGGCCAAAGACCGCCCTAAGTGGAGAAAGTGCATCTGGGAGGGTGTTGAGCACTTCGAGTCTCAATGCCGAGAGCATGCAGAAATCAAGCCAGGCAGCGGAAAGAGCATGCGGTAAACCAGTCCCACCCACCCCTTCCCTCAACGACTATCTGTTCCACCTGTGACAGAGACTGTGGCTCTCGATTTGGACTGTTCAGCCACCTAAGAACTCACTTCAGGAGTGGAAGCAAGTCTTCCTCGATTCCGAAGGACTGCCTATGATAATGATGATGAGTGTTTAGACTTTAAATGGTTAAGTACCACCAGTTGAAAATCGTCCAGGCTGTACGCAAAATTCGTTCTCACTAAAATGATTGCAATCATGATTCTCGTCTTAAAAACCCAAGCTCATTGACATTACACTGAAAAGCTGGACCAATATCGGGGGCAGTCTAACGCAAGTAATGATTGCCACAGACTTTTTTCACTACTTAAAGGGGAGGTCCATTGATGCTGCAGCACCTCATTCTCAGCATTTTTGGGTGTGCAGCTGCCTCAACAACCACAAGAAGGACAAGGAGAAGTAGCACTTAATTATAAACTCCAATGACAGATCGCCGCCCTTGGGAGAGAGCCTGGAGGTTTTCCGATGAAGCTTTGCAGACATTGGTTTTAACAGTGGAGAGAATACGGGCAGTCCTGTACTTGACAACTGGCAGGAGGCTCCTACCACAAGTCTGACGCACATTGTGGAGGGAGATGGCACATCACGTCACGGGCAGCAGTGTGGTCCCCACACCCAGTGCAGGAAGAAGTTTAACAACCTCACACGGATGGTCAGGATGAGTGAAGGCTTCAACAAATGCTAAGTACCACCATCTGTACCGCCAGCTTCACACACTGCTCAATGCACCATACCACCAGCACTCACCCACCAACAATCTCTAACTAGCATGCTCACACCTACATCTCACATCATGCACACAATGACAGCTATTCAGCTATGGCAGGCAAAAGGATCATTAGTTATTAGAATTCATGTGATATGTGTGATATGTTTATAGATAAAGTTATTAATTGTGATTGGAATATTTTGTGATCTCCCTCATTTCACCTTTGCGCCCAGCAGGACACTGTGATATAGTGTGAGACAGGGATTGTATGATGGGGATGTGATGAGCTACGGGGATCTGGGGTTTTGTTCATGCAAATTGGAGTCTGATGAGCTGGTCATGGATAGCCCATCCAGAGGGCACGTCTTTCTCGCTCCCTCTGCCTTAGATCCTGGAGGACGAGGTCCATTGTCAATACAGCCTCCACGACTTTTAGCAAGCGTTATGGAGTATGTACCACAACACTCCCTGATACCAAAGAACCTTGAAATGAATAAAGAAAACTCTTTCAGTAGCAGGAACTAAGACACAGCCACTCAAATCTCAAAACCCTGTAAGGTGTGAGAGAATGCTGATGATCCCTTTAAATAGTGTCGCTGGAGCTTGCTTCCTGCTGCTGCATGCCACCTGAAGCTGTTGTTGTTTTGTCCAGCCGGTAAGTTAATTGGCTGTAATGAAGTTGGGAGTTTGGGCATCAAGTGAGCGTTGCACAATCACTGACGTCACGATCTCTGAGATGGCGAGGTCCCCGGTGATCACGTTCGATGGCAGCGCTACCAATATTGCGTGTGGTGCTGGAACTGGCATCAGGTGGCGTTAAAGCTCTCAACGGCATTTTAGCGCCATGTTGCGGCGCTAACGGGTGGTGTAAACCACGCGAATTTCTCCCCCACAGTCTCATGATAAGAGGTTGGCCATTTAGGAGTGAGATGAGGAGAAATTTCTTCACGCAGAGGATTGTAAGTCTTCGGAATTCTCTATCCCAGAAGGCTGTAGATGCTCAGCCATTTAGTGCATTCAAGAATGAGACTGAGAGTTTTGGACACTAAGGAAATCAAGGGATATGGGGATAGGGCGTGAAAGTGGACTTGAGTTAGAAGATTAGCCATGATCTTATTGAACGGCAGAGCAGGCTCGAGGGGCTACATGGCCTACTCATGCTCCTAGTTCTTATGTTCTTATGTCCTACCAACGCTCACTTGATCTGGACCCACACATGAAAACTGAGATCTTGGTCACGATACCAGTGGGCATCCAGTGTTGGTGGAAACAGTACACCAGCAAGAAATTAAGGAAGGAAGGTGAAAACTTGACACAATGATTAATAAAGAAAAACTTAAACCAATTATCCTGTGCCGCACACTAATAATTCTTCAGTATCTTATTGTCCCTTTGTGAGAGGACTGTATTCAGCCGAGCCTAATCAGTCAATTTCTTTTATGCAGTGCGTTGTTATGATCTGGAATGCACAGCCTGAAAGGGCGGTGGAAGCAGATTCAATAGTGACTTTTTAAAGGGAATTGGATAAATACTAGAAGGGGACAAAAAAGCTTGAAGACTATGGGGAAAGAGCAGGGGACTGGGACTAATTGCATCGCTCTTTTAAGGGTCCGATACAAGCACAATGGGCCGAATAGCTTCCTTCTGTGTTGTAAGATTCTATGATGGTCTTCTGAGCTTGGGTCTGAGCCCTGCTGTTGGAGTAGGGTGGAGGAAATATTACACCACATCTGACTGAGCTATATCTACCTTGGGAACACTTGATGCTGACATTGGGTGCCTGAAATGGAAAGAGTAATATTCCTCAGCACTGACATCCCTCACCTTGATGAGCACAAAAACATAAAGAAAAAATGTAATCGATATTTAATACAACTTCAAAATATTTTACTTCTACCCACCCCTTTGTTCCTTTTATCCTGGTTTACCCTTTCGCCCCCTGTTCCGTTTTTATTGGTCTAACTTTAAATTTACTTTATTGGGTAAAGTCACTGATTACTCACTTCCACTGGTGAGCTAAAGAAAGAACTTGCATTTCTATAGCACCTTTTCATTGACCTCAGGATATCCGAAAGTTCTTCGCAGTCAATTATATACTTTTGTTGTAATGTAGGAACTGCGGCAGTAATCTGTGCACAGCAAGGTCCCATAAACTGAAATGTGATAATGGTTTAGCAATGTTGGTTGAGAGATAAATATTGATCAGGACACTGGGCAGAATTCCTCAGCCCTTTCCCTCAACTTCACATGGTCCATCTCCGACTCTTCCCTACCCTTCCTCGACTTCTTCATCTCTATTTCTGGAGATAGTCTATTGACAAACATTCAGTATAAGCCCACTGACTCCCACAGCAACCTGGACTACACTTCCTCCCAGCCTGCATCCTGTAAGGACTCCATTCCATTCTCCCAGTTTCTCCATCTCTGTCGCATCTGCTTTGACGACGCCGCCTTCCAAACTAGTGCTTCTGACATGTGTTCCTTTTTCCTCAACCAAGGAGTCCTTTCCAACATGGTTAACGTGGTCCTCGACCGCGTCCATTCTATTTTCTGCACTTCTGCTCTCACCCCTTCATATCATAGACAGTCCCTTGAAATCGAGGAAGATTTGCTTCCACTTCAAAAGTGAGTTCTCAGGTGACTGAACATCCAATATGGGAATTACAGTCTCTGTCACAGGTGGGACAGACAATCGTTGAAGGAAAGGGTGGATGGGGAGTCTGGTTTGCTGTACACTCCTTCCGCTGCCTGCGCTTGATTTCTGCATGCTCTCAGCGACGAGACTCAATGCACTCAGTGTCCTCCCGGATGCTCTTCCTCCACTTAGTGCGGTCTTTGGCCAGGGACTCCCAGGTGTCAGTGGGGATGTTGCACTTTATCAAGGAGGCTTTGAGGGTGTCCTTGAAATGTTTCCTCTGCCCACCTGGAGCTCGCTTGCCATATAGAAATTCCGAGTAGACCGCTTGCTTTGGCTGTCTTGTGTCGGGCATGCGGACATAAGAATTAGGAACAGGAGTAGGCCATCTAGCCCCTCGAGTCTGCTCCGCCATTCAATAAGATCATGGCTGATCTGGCCCGCCCAATGGAGCTGGTCGAGCGTAGTCAGTGCTTCAATGCTGGGGATGTTGGCCTGATCGAGAACACTAACGTTGGTGCGTCTATCCTTCCAGGGGATTTGCAGGATCTTGCGGAGACATCGTTGGTGGTATTTCTCCAGCGATTTGAGGTGTCTACTGTATATGGCCCACGTCTCTGAGCCATACAGGAGGGCGGGTATCACTACAGCCCTGTAGGCCATAAGCTTGGTGCCAGATTTGAGGGCCTGATCTTCGAACACTCTCTTCCTCAGGTGGTCGAAGGCTGCAGTGGCGCATTGGAGATGGTGTTGAATCTCGTCGTCGATGTCTGCCCTTGCTGATAATAGGCTCCCGAGGTATGGAACGTGGTCTACGTTGTCCAGGGCCGCGCCGTGGATCTTGATGACTGGGGGGCAGTGCTGTGTGGCGGAGTCAGGTTGGTGGAGGACCTTTGTCTTACGGATGTTTAGTGTAAGGCCTATGCTTTTGTACACCTTGGTGAAGATGTTGACGATGACTTGGAGTTCAGCCTCTGAATGTGCGCTGACACAAGCATCGTCCGCGTACTGTAGCTCGACGACAGAGGATGGGACGGTCTTGGATCTGGCCTGGAGGTGACGAAGGTTGAACAGGTTGCCACTGGTTCTGTCGTTTAGTCCTGTAATGTCTGTAAGCTTGTAATGTTGTAGCGCCACACTGTGGATGTGGACGTATTGTGTACTGCACTGCAGAGTTAATTATAAACAGAACCAGGCAGATTCCGGAGGCTTCCGAGAGAGCTGCCTGCCATGTTAGGAGCTATGTGTGCTGTGCTCTGTGAATATATCACATTTGGCGACGAGGATGGGATTTTTCAGATGAGTTAAAGCTTAAATTTTGTTGGTGAAGGATTCAGCCAGCCGACAGAGAGACTTTGGAAGTTTCTGTCTTTGGAAAAAAGCTACAAAATCCGAAGTAAAATGCAGCACATGGTGTGAACAGCTAGAGATTAAAATGGCAGGTGTAATCGGACATTTGGGGGAATATAGACATGATCGGGAATGTTTTAAAGCATATGTGGATCAGCTAGAAATGTATTTCACTACAAATAACATAATCGAAGTTCCAGACAATGCAGTCCAGAACCGGGCTGTGTTGGAACGTAAGAAAGCGATCTTCTTATCGGAGGTGGGTCCGGCGTTGTAAGAAACCCTTGTAAATCTGCTTGTGCCTGACAAGCCAAAGGACACAACGCTTAAAGAGATTTTAATGAAGCTGGAGCAGCACTATAACTCCAAACCATTAGAAATTGCTGAAAGCTATCATTTTGGGATTCGGAATCAAAAGTCTGATGAAAGTATCAGTGATTACATCATAGCATTAAAAAAGCTATCGATGCACTGTAATTTTGGTCACGATACCAGTGGGCATCCAGTGTTGGTGGAAACAGTACACCAGCAAGAAATTAAGGAAGGAAGGTGAAAACTTGACACAATGATTAATAAAGAAAAACTTAAACCAATTATCCTGTGCCGCACACTAATAATTCTTCAGTATCTTATTGTCCCTTTGTGAGAGGACTGTATTCAGCCGAGCCTAATCAGTCAATTTCTTTTATGTAGTGCGTTGTTATGATCTGGAATGCACAGCCTGAAAGGGCGGTGGAAGCAGATTCAATAGTGACTTTTTAAAGGGAATTGGATAAATACTAGAAGGGGACAAAAAAGCTTGAAGACTATGGGGAAAGAGCAGGGGACTGGGACTAATTGCATCGCTCTTTTAAGGGTCCGATACAAGCACAATGGGCCGAATAGCTTCCTTCTGTGTTGTAAGATTCTATGATGGTCTTCTGAGCTTGGGTCTGAGCCCTGCTGTTGGAGTAGGGTGGAGGAAATATTACACCACATCTGACTGAGCTATATCTACCTTGGGAACACTTGATGCTGACATTGGGTGCCTGAAATGGAAAGAGTAATATTCCTCAGCACTGACATCCCTCACCTTGATGAGCACAAAAACATAAAGAAAAAATGTAATCGATATTTAATACAACTTCAAAATATTTTACTTCTACCCACCCCTTTGTTCCTTTTATCCTGGTTTACCCTTTCGCCCCCTGTTCCGTTTTTATTGGTCTAACTTTAAATTTACTTTATTGGGTAAAGTCACTGATTACTCACTTCCACTGGTGAGCTAAAGAAAGAACTTGCATTTCTATAGCACCTTTTCATTGACCTCAGGATATCCGAAAGTTCTTCGCAGTCAATTATATACTTTTGTTGTAATGTAGGAACTGCGGCAGTAATCTGTGCACAGCAAGGTCCCATAAACTGAAATGTGATAATGGTTTAGCAATGTTGGTTGAGAGATAAATATTGATCAGGACACTGGGCAGAATTCCTCAGCCCTTTCCCTCAACTTCACATGGTCCATCTCCGACTCTTCCCTACCCTTCCTCGACTTCTTCATCTCTATTTCTGGAGATAGTCTATTGACAAACATTCAGTATAAGCCCACTGACTCCCACAGCAACCTGGACTACACTTCCTCCCAGCCTGCATCCTGTAAGGACTCCATTCCATTCTCCCAGTTTCTCCATCTCTGTCGCATCTGCTTTGACGACGCCGCCTTCCAAACTAGTGCTTCTGACATGTGTTCCTTTTTCCTCAACCAAGGAGTCCTTTCCAACATGGTTAACGTGGTCCTCGACCGCGTCCATTCTATTTTCTGCACTTCTGCTCTCACCCCTTCATATCATAGACAGTCCCTTGAAATCGAGGAAGATTTGCTTCCACTTCAAAAGTGAGTTCTCAGGTGACTGAACATCCAATATGGGAATTACAGTCTCTGTCACAGGTGGGACAGACAATCGTTGAAGGAAAGGGTGGATGGGGAGTCTGGTTTGCTGTACACTCCTTCCGCTGCCTGCGCTTGATTTCTGCATGCTCTCAGCGACGAGACTCAATGCACTCAGTGTCCTCCCGGATGCTCTTCCTCCACTTAGTGCGGTCTTTGGCCAGGGACTCCCAGGTGTCAGTGGGGATGTTGCACTTTATCAAGGAGGCTTTGAGGGTGTCCTTGAAATGTTTCCTCTGCCCACCTGGAGCTCGCTTGCCATATAGAAATTCCGAGTAGACCGCTTGCTTTGGCTGTCTTGTGTCGGGCATGCGGACATAAGAATTAGGAACAGGAGTAGGCCATCTAGCCCCTCGAGTCTGCTCCGCCATTCAATAAGATCATGGCTGATCTGGCCCGCCCAATGGAGCTGGTCGAGCGTAGTCAGTGCTTCAATGCTGGGGATGTTGGCCTGATCGAGAACACTAACGTTGGTGCGTCTATCCTTCCAGGGGATTTGCAGGATCTTGCGGAGACATCGTTGGTGGTATTTCTCCAGCGATTTGAGGTGTCTACTGTATATGGCCCACGTCTCTGAGCCATACAGGAGGGCGGGTATCACTACAGCCCTGTAGGCCATAAGCTTGGTGCCAGATTTGAGGGCCTGATCTTCGAACACTCTCTTCCTCAGGTGGTCGAAGGCTGCAGTGGCGCATTGGAGATGGTGTTGAATCTCGTCGTCGATGTCTGCCCTTGCTGATAATAGGCTCCCGAGGTATGGAACGTGGTCTACGTTGTCCAGGGCCGCGCCGTGGATCTTGATGACTGGGGGGCAGTGCTGTGTGGCGGAGTCAGGTTGGTGGAGGACCTTTGTCTTACGGATGTTTAGTGTAAGGCCTATGCTTTTGTACACCTTGGTGAAGATGTTGACGATGACTTGGAGTTCAGCCTCTGAATGTGCGCTGACACAAGCATCGTCCGCGTATTGTAGCTCGACGACAGAGGATGGGACGGTCTTGGATCTGGCCTGGAGGTGACGAAGGTTGAACAGGTTGCCACTGGTTCTGTCGTTTAGTCCTGTAATGTCTGTAAGCTTGTAATGTTGTAGCGCCACACTGTGGATGTGGACGTATTGTGTACTGCACTGCAGAGTTAATTATAAACAGAACCAGGCAGATTCCGGAGGCTTCCGAGAGAGCTGCTTGCCATGTTAGGAGCTATGTGTGCTGTGCTCTGTGAATATATCACATTTGGCGACGAGGATGGGATTTTTCAGATGAGTTAAAGCTTAAATTTTGTTGGTGAAGGATTCAGCCAGCCGACAGAGAGACTTTGGAAGTTTCTGTCTTTGGAAAAAAGCTACAAAATCCGAAGTAAAATGCAGCACATGGTGTGAACAGCTAGAGATTAAAATGGCAGGTGTAATCGGACATTTGGGGGAATATAGACATGATCGGGAATGTTTTAAAGCATATGTGGATCAGCTAGAAATGTATTTCACTACAAATAACATAATCGAAGTTCCAGACAATGCAGTCCAGAACCGGGCTGTGTTGGAACGTAAGAAAGCGATCTTCTTATCGGAGGTGGGTCCGGCGTTGTAAGAAACCCTTGTAAATCTGCTTGTGCCTGACAAGCCAAAGGACACAACGCTTAAAGAGATTTTAATGAAGCTGGAGCAGCACTATAACTCCAAACCATTAGAAATTGCTGAAAGCTATCATTTTGGGATTCGGAATCAAAAGTCTGATGAAAGTATCAGTGATTACATCATAGCATTAAAAAAGCTATCGATGCACTGTAATTTTGGTCACGATACCAGTGGGCATCCAGTGTTGGTGGAAACAGTACACCAGCAAGAAATTAAGGAAGGAAGGTGAAAACTTGACACAATGATTAATAAAGAAAAACTTAAACCAATTATCCTGTGCCGCACACTAATAATTCTTCAGTATCTTATTGTCCCTTTGTGAGAGGACTGTATTCAGCCGAGCCTAATCAGTCAATTTCTTTTATGCAGTGAGTTGTTATGATCTGGAATGCACAGCCTGAAAGGGCGGTGGAAGCAGATTCAATAGTGACTTTTTAAAGGGAATTGGATAAATACTAGAAGGGGACAAAAAAGCTTGAAGACTATGGGGAAAGAGCAGGGGACTGGGACTAATTGCATCGCTCTTTTAAGGGTCCGATACAAGCACAATGGGCCGAATAGCTTCCTTCTGTGTTGTAAGATTCTATGATGGTCTTCTGAGCTTGGGTCTGAGCCCTGCTGTTGGAGTAGGGTGGAGGAAATATTACACCACATCTGACTGAGCTATATCTACCTTGGGAACACTTGATGCTGACATTGGGTGCCTGAAATGGAAAGAGTAATATTCCTCAGCACTGACATCCCTCACCTTGATGAGCACAAAAACATAAAGAAAAAATGTAATCGATATTTAATACAACTTCAAAATATTTTACTTCTACCCACCCCTTTGTTCCTTTTATCCTGGTTTACCCTTTCGCCCCCTGTTCCGTTTTTATTGGTCTAACTTTAAATTTACTTTATTGGGTAAAGTCACTGATTACTCACTTCCACTGGTGAGCTAAAGAAAGAACTTGCATTTCTATAGCACCTTTTCATTGACCTCAGGATATCCGAAAGTTCTTCGCAGTCAATTATATACTTTTGTTGTAATGTAGGAACTGCGGCAGTAATCTGTGCACAGCAAGGTCCCATAAACTGAAATGTGATAATGGTTTAGCAATGTTGGTTGAGAGATAAATATTGATCAGGACACTGGGCAGAATTCCTCAGCCCTTTCCCTCAACTTCACATGGTCCATCTCCGACTCTTCCCTACCCTTCCTCGACTTCTTCATCTCTATTTCTGGAGATAGTCTATTGACAAACATTCAGTATAAGCCCACTGACTCCCACAGCAACCTGGACTACACTTCCTCCCAGCCTGCATCCTGTAAGGACTCCATTCCATTCTCCCAGTTTCTCCATCTCTGTCGCATCTGCTTTGACGACGCCGCCTTCCAAACTAGTGCTTCTGACATGTGTTCCTTTTTCCTCAACCAAGGAGTCCTTTCCAACATGGTTAACGTGGTCCTCGACCGCGTCCATTCTATTTTCTGCACTTCTGCTCTCACCCCTTCATATCATAGACAGTCCCTTGAAATCGAGGAAGATTTGCTTCCACTTCAAAAGTGAGTTCTCAGGTGACTGAACATCCAATATGGGAATTACAGTCTCTGTCACAGGTGGGACAGACAATCGTTGAAGGAAAGGGTGGATGGGGAGTCTGGTTTGCTGTACACTCCTTCCGCTGCCTGCGCTTGATTTCTGCATGCTCTCAGCGACGAGACTCAATGCACTCAGTGTCCTCCCGGATGCTCTTCCTCCACTTAGTGCGGTCTTTGGCCAGGGACTCCCAGGTGTCAGTGGGGATGTTGCACTTTATCAAGGAGGCTTTGAGGGTGTCCTTGAAATGTTTCCTCTGCCCACCTGGAGCTCGCTTGCCATATAGAAATTCCGAGTAGACCGCTTGCTTTGGCTGTCTTGTGTCGGGCATGCGGACATAAGAATTAGGAACAGGAGTAGGCCATCTAGCCCCTCGAGTCTGCTCCGCCATTCAATAAGATCATGGCTGATCTGGCCCGCCCAATGGAGCTGGTCGAGCGTAGTCAGTGCTTCAATGCTGGGGATGTTGGCCTGATCGAGAACACTAACGTTGGTGCGTCTATCCTTCCAGGGGATTTGCAGGATCTTGCGGAGACATCGTTGGTGGTATTTCTCCAGCGATTTGAGGTGTCTACTGTATATGGCCCACGTCTCTGAGCCATACAGGAGGGCGGGTATCACTACAGCCCTGTAGGCCATAAGCTTGGTGCCAGATTTGAGGGCCTGATCTTCGAACACTCTCTTCCTCAGGTGGTCGAAGGCTGCAGTGGCGCATTGGAGATGGTGTTGAATCTCGTCGTCGATGTCTGCCCTTGCTGATAATAGGCTCCCGAGGTATGGAACGTGGTCTACGTTGTCCAGGGCCGCGCCGTGGATCTTGATGACTGGGGGGCAGTGCTGTGTGGCGGAGTCAGGTTGGTGGAGGACCTTTGTCTTACGGATGTTTAGTGTAAGGCCTATGCTTTTGTACACCTTGGTGAAGATGTTGACGATGACTTGGAGTTCAGCCTCTGAATGTGCGCTGACACAAGCATCGTCCGCGTACTGTAGCTCGACGACAGAGGATGGGACGGTCTTGGATCTGGCCTGGAGGTGACGAAGGTTGAACAGGTTGCCACTGGTTCTGTCGTTTAGTCCTGTAATGTCTGTAAGCTTGTAATGTTGTAGCGCCACACTGTGGATGTGGACGTATTGTGTACTGCACTGCAGAGTTAATTATAAACAGAACCAGGCAGATTCCGGAGGCTTCCGAGAGAGCTGCCTGCCATGTTAGGAGCTATGTGTGCTGTGCTCTGTGAATATATCACATTTGGCGACGAGGATGGGATTTTTCAGATGAGTTAAAGCTTAAATTTTGTTGGTGAAGGATTCAGCCAGCCGACAGAGAGACTTTGGAAGTTTCTGTCTTTGGAAAAAAGCTACAAAATCCGAAGTAAAATGCAGCACATGGTGTGAACAGCTAGAGATTAAAATGGCAGGTGTAATCGGACATTTGGGGGAATATAGACATGATCGGGAATGTTTTAAAGCATATGTGGATCAGCTAGAAATGTATTTCACTACAAATAACATAATCGAAGTTCCAGACAATGCAGTCCAGAACCGGGCTGTGTTGGAACGTAAGAAAGCGATCTTCTTATCGGAGGTGGGTCCGGCGTTGTAAGAAACCCTTGTAAATCTGCTTGTGCCTGACAAGCCAAAGGACACAACGCTTAAAGAGATTTTAATGAAGCTGGAGCAGCACTATAACTCCAAACCATTAGAAATTGCTGAAAGCTATCATTTTGGGATTCGGAATCAAAAGTCTGATGAAAGTATCAGTGATTACATCATAGCATTAAAAAAGCTATCGATGCACTGTAATTTTGGTCACGATACCAGTGGGCATCCAGTGTTGGTGGAAACAGTACACCAGCAAGAAATTAAGGAAGGAAGGTGAAAACTTGACACAATGATTAATAAAGAAAAACTTAAACCAATTATCCTGTGCCGCACACTAATAATTCTTCAGTATCTTATTGTCCCTTTGTGAGAGGACTGTATTCAGCCGAGCCTAATCAGTCAATTTCTTTTATGCAGTGCGTTGTTATGATCTGGAATGCACAGCCTGAAAGGGCGGTGGAAGCAGATTCAATAGTGACTTTTTAAAGGGAATTGGATAAATACTAGAAGGGGACAAAAAAGCTTGAAGACTATGGGGAAAGAGCAGGGGACTGGGACTAATTGCATCGCTCTTTTAAGGGTCCGATACAAGCACAATGGGCCGAATAGCTTCCTTCTGTGTTGTAAGATTCTATGATGGTCTTCTGAGCTTGGGTCTGAGCCCTGCTGTTGGAGTAGGGTGGAGGAAATATTACACCACATCTGACTGAGCTATATCTACCTTGGGAACACTTGATGCTGACATTGGGTGCCTGAAATGGAAAGAGTAATATTCCTCAGCACTGACATCCCTCACCTTGATGAGCACAAAAACATAAAGAAAAAATGTAATCGATATTTAATACAACTTCAAAATATTTTACTTCTACCCACCCCTTTGTTCCTTTTATCCTGGTTTACCCTTTCGCCCCCTGTTCCGTTTTTATTGGTCTAACTTTAAATTTACTTTATTGGGTAAAGTCACTGATTACTCACTTCCACTGGTGAGCTAAAGAAAGAACTTGCATTTCTATAGCACCTTTTCATTGACCTCAGGATATCCGAAAGTTCTTCGCAGTCAATTATATACTTTTGTTGTAATGTAGGAACTGCGGCAGTAATCTGTGCACAGCAAGGTCCCATAAACTGAAATGTGATAATGGTTTAGCAATGTTGGTTGAGAGATAAATATTGATCAGGACACTGGGCAGAATTCCTCAGCCCTTTCCCTCAACTTCACATGGTCCATCTCCGACTCTTCCCTACCCTTCCTCGACTTCTTCATCTCTATTTCTGGAGATAGTCTATTGACAAACATTCAGTATAAGCCCACTGACTCCCACAGCAACCTGGACTACACTTCCTCCCAGCCTGCATCCTGTAAGGACTCCATTCCATTCTCCCAGTTTCTCCATCTCTGTCGCATCTGCTTTGACGACGCCGCCTTCCAAACTAGTGCTTCTGACATGTGTTCCTTTTTCCTCAACCAAGGAGTCCTTTCCAACATGGTTAACGTGGTCCTCGACCGCGTCCATTCTATTTTCTGCACTTCTGCTCTCACCCCTTCATATCATAGACAGTCCCTTGAAATCGAGGAAGATTTGCTTCCACTTCAAAAGTGAGTTCTCAGGTGACTGAACATCCAATATGGGAATTACAGTCTCTGTCACAGGTGGGACAGACAATCGTTGAAGGAAAGGGTGGATGGGGAGTCTGGTTTGCTGTACACTCCTTCCGCTGCCTGCGCTTGATTTCTGCATGCTCTCAGCGACGAGACTCAATGCACTCAGTGTCCTCCCGGATGCTCTTCCTCCACTTAGTGCGGTCTTTGGCCAGGGACTCCCAGGTGTCAGTGGGGATGTTGCACTTTATCAAGGAGGCTTTGAGGGTGTCCTTGAAATGTTTCCTCTGCCCACCTGGAGCTCGCTTGCCATATAGAAATTCCGAGTAGACCGCTTGCTTTGGCTGTCTTGTGTCGGGCATGCGGACATAAGAATTAGGAACAGGAGTAGGCCATCTAGCCCCTCGAGTCTGCTCCGCCATTCAATAAGATCATGGCTGATCTGGCCCGCCCAATGGAGCTGGTCGAGCGTAGTCAGTGCTTCAATGCTGGGGATGTTGGCCTGATCGAGAACACTAACGTTGGTGCGTCTATCCTTCCAGGGGATTTGCAGGATCTTGCGGAGACATCGTTGGTGGTATTTCTCCAGCGATTTGAGGTGTCTACTGTATATGGCCCACGTCTCTGAGCCATACAGGAGGGCGGGTATCACTACAGCCCTGTAGGCCATAAGCTTGGTGCCAGATTTGAGGGCCTGATCTTCGAACACTCTCTTCCTCAGGTGGTCGAAGGCTGCAGTGGCGCATTGGAGATGGTGTTGAATCTCGTCGTCGATGTCTGCCCTTGCTGATAATAGGCTCCCGAGGTATGGAACGTGGTCTACGTTGTCCAGGGCCGCGCCGTGGATCTTGATGACTGGGGGGCAGTGCTGTGTGGCGGAGTCAGGTTGGTGGAGGACCTTTGTCTTACGGATGTTTAGTGTAAGGCCTATGCTTTTGTACACCTTGGTGAAGATGTTGACGATGACTTGGAGTTCAGCCTCTGAATGTGCGCTGACACAAGCATCGTCCGCGTACTGTAGCTCGACGACAGAGGATGGGACGGTCTTGGATCTGGCCTGGAGGTGACGAAGGTTGAACAGGTTGCCACTGGTTCTGTCGTTTAGTCCTGTAATGTCTGTAAGCTTGTAATGTTGTAGCGCCACACTGTGGATGTGGACGTATTGTGTACTGCACTGCAGAGTTAATTATAAACAGAACCAGGCAGATTCCGGAGGCTTCCGAGAGAGCTGCCTGCCATGTTAGGAGCTATGTGTGCTGTGCTCTGTGAATATATCACATTTGGCGACGAGGATGGGATTTTTCAGATGAGTTAAAGCTTAAATTTTGTTGGTGAAGGATTCAGCCAGCCGACAGAGAGACTTTGGAAGTTTCTGTCTTTGGAAAAAAGCTACAAAATCCGAAGTAAAATGCAGCACATGGTGTGAACAGCTAGAGATTAAAATGGCAGGTGTAATCGGACATTTGGGGGAATATAGACATGATCGGGAATGTTTTAAAGCATATGTGGATCAGCTAGAAATGTATTTCACTACAAATAACATAATCGAAGTTCCAGACAATGCAGTCCAGAACCGGGCTGTGTTGGAACGTAAGAAAGCGATCTTCTTATCGGAGGTGGGTCCGGCGTTGTAAGAAACCCTTGTAAATCTGCTTGTGCCTGACAAGCCAAAGGACACAACGCTTAAAGAGATTTTAATGAAGCTGGAGCAGCACTATAACTCCAAACCATTAGAAATTGCTGAAAGCTATCATTTTGGGATTCGGAATCAAAAGTCTGATGAAAGTATCAGTGATTACATCATAGCATTAAAAAAGCTATCGATGCACTGTAATTTTGGTCACGATACCAGTGGGCATCCAGTGTTGGTGGAAACAGTACACCAGCAAGAAATTAAGGAAGGAAGGTGAAAACTTGACACAATGATTAATAAAGAAAAACTTAAACCAATTATCCTGTGCCGCACACTAATAATTCTTCAGTATCTTATTGTCCCTTTGTGAGAGGACTGTATTCAGCCGAGCCTAATCAGTCAATTTCTTTTATGCAGTGCGTTGTTATGATCTGGAATGCACAGCCTGAAAGGGCGGTGGAAGCAGATTCAATAGTGACTTTTTAAAGGGAATTGGATAAATACTAGAAGGGGACAAAAAAGCTTGAAGACTATGGGGAAAGAGCAGGGGACTGGGACTAATTGCATCGCTCTTTTAAGGGTCCGATACAAGCACAATGGGCCGAATAGCTTCCTTCTGTGTTGTAAGATTCTATGATGGTCTTCTGAGCTTGGGTCTGAGCCCTGCTGTTGGAGTAGGGTGGAGGAAATATTACACCACATCTGACTGAGCTATATCTACCTTGGGAACACTTGATGCTGACATTGGGTGCCTGAAATGGAAAGAGTAATATTCCTCAGCACTGACATCCCTCACCTTGATGAGCACAAAAACATAAAGAAAAAATGTAATCGATATTTAATACAACTTCAAAATATTTTACTTCTACCCACCCCTTTGTTCCTTTTATCCTGGTTTACCCTTTCGCCCCCTGTTCCGTTTTTATTGGTCTAACTTTAAATTTACTTTATTGGGTAAAGTCACTGATTACTCACTTCCACTGGTGAGCTAAAGAAAGAACTTGCATTTCTATAGCACCTTTTCATTGACCTCAGGATATCCGAAAGTTCTTCGCAGTCAATTATATACTTTTGTTGTAATGTAGGAACTGCGGCAGTAATCTGTGCACAGCAAGGTCCCATAAACTGAAATGTGATAATGGTTTAGCAATGTTGGTTGAGAGATAAATATTGATCAGGACACTGGGCAGAATTCCTCAGCCCTTTCCCTCAACTTCACATGGTCCATCTCCGACTCTTCCCTACCCTTCCTCGACTTCTTCATCTCTATTTCTGGAGATAGTCTATTGACAAACATTCAGTATAAGCCCACTGACTCCCACAGCAACCTGGACTACACTTCCTCCCAGCCTGCATCCTGTAAGGACTCCATTCCATTCTCCCAGTTTCTCCATCTCTGTCGCATCTGCTTTGACGACGCCGCCTTCCAAACTAGTGCTTCTGACATGTGTTCCTTTTTCCTCAACCAAGGAGTCCTTTCCAACATGGTTAACGTGGTCCTCGACCGCGTCCATTCTATTTTCTGCACTTCTGCTCTCACCCCTTCATATCATAGACAGTCCCTTGAAATCGAGGAAGATTTGCTTCCACTTCAAAAGTGAGTTCTCAGGTGACTGAACATCCAATATGGGAATTACAGTCTCTGTCACAGGTGGGACAGACAATCGTTGAAGGAAAGGGTGGATGGGGAGTCTGGTTTGCTGTACACTCCTTCCGCTGCCTGCGCTTGATTTCTGCATGCTCTCAGCGACGAGACTCAATGCACTCAGTGTCCTCCCGGATGCTCTTCCTCCACTTAGTGCGGTCTTTGGCCAGGGACTCCCAGGTGTCAGTGGGGATGTTGCACTTTATCAAGGAGGCTTTGAGGGTGTCCTTGAAATGTTTCCTCTGCCCACCTGGAGCTCGCTTGCCATATAGAAATTCCGAGTAGACCGCTTGCTTTGGCTGTCTTGTGTCGGGCATGCGGACATAAGAATTAGGAACAGGAGTAGGCCATCTAGCCCCTCGAGTCTGCTCCGCCATTCAATAAGATCATGGCTGATCTGGCCCGCCCAATGGAGCTGGTCGAGCGTAGTCAGTGCTTCAATGCTGGGGATGTTGGCCTGATCGAGAACACTAACGTTGGTGCGTCTATCCTTCCAGGGGATTTGCAGGATCTTGCGGAGACATCGTTGGTGGTATTTCTCCAGCGATTTGAGGTGTCTACTGTATATGGCCCACGTCTCTGAGCCATACAGGAGGGCGGGTATCACTACAGCCCTGTAGGCCATAAGCTTGGTGCCAGATTTGAGGGCCTGATCTTCGAACACTCTCTTCCTCAGGTGGTCGAAGGCTGCAGTGGCGCATTGGAGATGGTGTTGGATCTCGTCGTCGATGTCTGCCCTTGCTGATAATAGGCTCCCGAGGTATGGAACGTGGTCTACGTTGTCCAGGGCCGCGCCGTGGATCTTGATGACTGGGGGGCAGTGCTGTGTGGCGGAGTCAGGTTGGTGGAGGACCTTTGTCTTACGGATGTTTAGTGTAAGGCCTATGCTTTTGTACACCTTGGTGAAGATGTTGACGATGACTTGGAGTTCAGCCTCTGAATGTGCGCTGACACAAGCATCGTCCGCGTACTGTAGCTCGACGACAGAGGATGGGACGGTCTTGGATCTGGCCTGGAGGTGACGAAGGTTGAACAGGTTGCCACTGGTTCTGTCGTTTAGTCCTGTAATGTCTGTAAGCTTGTAATGTTGTAGCGCCACACTGTGGATGTGGACGTATTGTGTACTGCACTGCAGAGTTAATTATAAACAGAACCAGGCAGATTCCGGAGGCTTCCGAGAGAGCTGCCTGCCATGTTAGGAGCTATGTGTGCTGTGCTCTGTGAATATATCACATTTGGCGACGAGGATGGGATTTTTCAGATGAGTTAAAGCTTAAATTTTGTTGGTGAAGGATTCAGCCAGCCGACAGAGAGACTTTGGAAGTTTCTGTCTTTGGAAAAAAGCTACAAAATCCGAAGTAAAATGCAGCACATGGTGTGAACAGCTAGAGATTAAAATGGCAGGTGTAATCGGACATTTGGGGGAATATAGACATGATCGGGAATGTTTTAAAGCATATGTGGATCAGCTAGAAATGTATTTCACTACAAATAACATAATCGAAGTTCCAGACAATGCAGTCCAGAACCGGGCTGTGTTGGAACGTAAGAAAGCGATCTTCTTATCGGAGGTGGGTCCGGCGTTGTAAGAAACCCTTGTAAATCTGCTTGTGCCTGACAAGCCAAAGGACACAACGCTTAAAGAGATTTTAATGAAGCTGGAGCAGCACTATAACTCCAAACCATTAGAAATTGCTGAAAGCTATCATTTTGGGATTCGGAATCAAAAGTCTGATGAAAGTATCAGTGATTACATCATAGCATTAAAAAAGCTATCGATGCACTGTAATTTTGGAAACTTTCAAAACCAAGCATTACGGGATCGTTTTGTTTGTGGGGTGAAAAATGATGCGATCAGAAGGAAGTTATTGACGACGGATGACTTGACTTTTGAGCTTGCTTGTCAGACAGCGAGGTCGATGGGCATGGCCGAACAATATACTTGAGAATGAAATAATGATTACGGTCGTCAGTCAACCGAAGTAAATCACCTGCAGGTTCAAAGTAAAAGATGGTGGGGGCCCAAAGTCTCAGAAACTGGAAACTCTAATAGAGCGCCGAAGTCGTGCTATAGGTGCCTGGGACAACACATTGCTCAAAGTTGTCCATACGTGAAGGCAGAGTGTTTCTTCTGCAGAAAGACTGGGCATCTTGCGAAGACATGCCGACTGAAGGGTAAACCAGTTTTTAAAGCTATGAGTCCAGCGTTCAAAGCTATGAGTAGAAATCCCAAGAGACTACATAGCATGGAAGAACAACAACAGGACAAGGAGATGTTAGAGTTACACGTCATCAGGAGCACAAGGTTAATGGACAGCGATTTGGAAAGCATCAAAATCCACATAGATGTTGCGGGATTCAAGATATCCCCAATGGAAATTAACAGGGGTGCATCCATGAGTGTAGTACTGGAGTCACTATACCATGACAAATTGCGTGATTTTCAACTGGAGAAATCCAAGATAGAGCTGCGAGGCTACTTGGGAGAAAAAATTTGTGTGGTAGGTCGTATCACCGTACTGGTGAAATATAAAGATCAATTTCAGAACTTGCCTCTAATAGTAGTGAAAGGAGACAAGTCTGCCCTATTGGAAGAAATTGGTTGAGCTCACTGATGCTGGATTGGAGTAAGATTTTCTGTGTAGAAGCGAGATTTTCATCAACAGATGAGGTTATCAAGAAGTATCCGAAGGTGTTCTGCGAAACGGGCAGTCCGATCCAAGGCTTCAAGGTGGGTGTCAGGGTACAGCAGGACACTAGATCGGTTTACTGCAAGCAACGGTCCGTACCATATGCACTCAAGGAGAAAGTTGAGCAAGAACTCAAAAGACTAAAGACTGAGAACATTATTTGTAAGGTAGATCGATGTAATTGGGCTACACCCATTGTTGTTGTATCTAAGTATGATGGTAAGGTAAGATTGTGTGGTGATTATAAAATAACCGTAAACCAGGTTCTAGAGAGTAATGTCCCCAATACATTGACAAATATAGAAGATTTGTTCACAACACTGACAGGTGGTCGGATCTTCTCAAAACTGGATCTTACGAATACCTACTTACAGCTTGAACTAGATGAGGAGTCCAAGTCATGTTTGACTATAAATACTCATCTAGGCCTATATTAATTTAATAGGCTATTGAAGGGTAGTATGTTATTTGGATGACATACTAATTTCAGCACCAAATAGGCAAATTCATAATAACATATTGAATGAAGTCCTCAAATGGCTAGAGAAGCACAGAGTACGAGTGTCTGCTCGTAGGTGTGAGTTATTTAAAACTCAGTGGAGTACTTCGGGTACAAAGTAGACAAAGCTGGTTTACATCAGACCAAGGAAAAACTGGATGCAATCAGAAATGCACCCACTCCCAGGAATGTCACTGAACTTCATTGGGTCTTTTAAATTATTATGGGAAGTTCCTACCAAATTTGGCTACAGTATTACATCCACTGAATGAACTATTGAAAAAACAGGTCTATTGGAAGTGGTCAAAAGAATGCAATACAGCATTCAAGGAGTGTAAAAGCAAATTGGTAGAGAGCACCATGTTAGTTCACTATGACATATCTAAGGAGATTAAGCTAGCATGTGATGCCTCTCCGTATGGAGTTGGGGCAGTGATCTCTCATGTATCAAGTAGTGGGGAGGAGAGACCAATTGCTTTTGCTTCATGCACTCTCAGTGCCAGTGAGAGTAATTATGCGCAAATTGAAAGGGAAGCTTTGGCATTAATTTTTGGGGTCAAGAAGTTTCACAAATGCTTGTATGGTTGTAATTTTACCATCATTATGGACCATAAGCCCCCTAACAGCAATCCTCCATCCAAAGTCCCCAGTTCCAACATTAGCTGCAGTCTGAATGCAGAGATGGACTTTGATTTTGTCAGCATATACATATGATATTGAATACAGACGATCAGCTGATCACAGTAATGCTGATGCTATGTCTAGATTGTCTTCCCCATACAAGCTACACCCGATAGGGAAGAAGTGTTTTATTTTTCATACATTGATGAACTGCTAGTCACAGCTGAAGAGATTGGTAGAACAACCAAACGTGACCCAGTGATGTCAAAGATGTATGATTATATTGCAAATGGATGGCCAAATCAGGTAACAGACAAAGATACACATCCATTCTTCATTCATAGGAATGAATTATCAGTCGATAAAGATTGTATCACGTGGGGTGCAAGAGTGGTTATACCAAATAAAATCAGGTCCAAATTATTAGGAGACCTCCATGACCAGCACCTGGGAATGTGCTTGACCAAGAGTTTTGCACGCAGTTATTTATGGAGGCCAGGTCTTGATAAAGATATAGAGTACATCGTGAGTCAGTGTACGACATGTCAATCAGTAAGCAAGCAAGCACCTCCAGAATCATTACAGCCATGTAAATGGCCTCCCAGGGTGTGGCAAAGGCTACATATTGATTTTGCTGAGTTAGAAGGACAACAATTGTTCATTGTGATTGATAGCCATTCGAAGTGGGTTGAGGTGTTTCCAATGTGGAAAATAACAACAAGTAAAACATTGGACATTTTACGAAAATTATTTTCTTCATTTGGCCTCCCTGAAGAAATTGTTTTGGATAATGGACCACAATTTCGTTCGGAAGAATTTTCACAATTCACGAGCTAAAATGGTGTGAAACATACCAAGGTTCCACCATACCATGCTGCTTCAAATGGTGCAGCAGAGCGCACTGTCCAAATTGTAAAACGTGCCCTCATAAAACAAATGTTAGATCCAAATCCAAGGAAATGACAGTTGTCATTGGATCACAAATTAGCTAATTTTTTGATTACATATCGAAATACTCCTCATACAACTACAGGTAGAACACCAGCAGAGTTGTTTTTCAAACGACAGCCACGAACCAGATTCTCGTTGTTAAAGCCAAATTTGGCACAGTCCGTAGGAGAGACACAATTAAGACAGAAAGGGAATCATGATAGAGGTAGAGTAAAAGAGAGAAGTGTGAAATTAAACCAGCAGGTGAGAGTGAAGAACCATCACCATAAATGGTTAAAGTGGTTACCAGGAAGAGTGGTGAAGATATGTGGTCCTCGCACATATTTGGTAAAGATGTTTGATAATGTACAGGTTAGGTTTGTTCATATTGATTATATTTTACCTACAAACATGGAAGGAGTTGAAGGTGGGAATGATTCAGTTATTTCTGACTCATCAGATAGTTTTGATACACCAATAGCAAATCCTAAATCCAATGTACTGGAAACAAATCCAGGAGAGAATCAGAATAAAAGTCTGAGTGCGAGTCAGGAAAACAAAGAACCTGAAGTTAGAGTGAGTTCAAATGAAAATCAAGGAAATTCCATGGAGGAAAATGTTCCTCAGGATGAGCCTCGAATGAGTGAAGTCGACACCATGTTTGGAAGATTCTGTTTGAGAGCAAAGGTATCCTCTTCAAAACAGAAAACAAGTGGTAAAGTTAAATTTGTAAATATGGAAAAAAAAAAGTTTATACCCTGTGTTACGTATAAATGTGAAAGTTATGTATGATGTTTGTTATAATAACTTCTTCATGAAAGAGGGAGACGTGTAATGTTTGTAAGCTTGTAATGTTTGTAGCTCCCCACTGTGGATGTGCATGTATTGTGTACTGCACTGCAGAGTTAATAATAAACAGAACCAGGCAGATTCCGGAGGCTTCCAAGAGAGCTGCCTGCCATGTTAGGAGCTGTGTGTGCTGTGTTATATCATAAGTCCCACTCCAGCAGGGAGCTTGTTGAGTGTGAGGTGGAGCATTGCAGCGAGGAAGATCGAGAAGAGGGTTGGCGCGATGCGCAGCCCTGCTTGATCCCGGTCCGGATGTGGATTGGATCTGTGGTGGATCCGTTGGTCAGGATCACAGCTTGTATATCGTAATGCAGCAGGCGGAGGATGGTGACAAATCTTTGGGGGCATACAAAACAGAGGAGGATGCTCCATAGTCCCTCGCGGTTAACAGTGGCAAAGGCCTTTGTAAGGTCAAAGAAGGCCATGTACAAGGGTTGGTGCTATTCCCTGCATTTCTCTTGCAGTTGTCGCACCTTAAAAATCATGTCCGTTGTGCCCCGTAGGGAACGGAATCCGTACTGTGACTCCGGGAGGAGCTCCTCGGTCACAGGGAGAAGATGGTTGAGGAGGCTTCTAGTGATGACTTTCCCAGTGGCTCTCTCCCAGAACCATGACGATGTTCCCCTTGTCCTCACCTTTCACCCCACCAGCCTCCACATTCAACGGATGATCCTCCGCCATTTTTGCCACCTCCAGCGTGATCCCACCTCCAATCACAGCTTCGCCTTCCCTCCCCTTTCAACATTCTAAAGAGACCGCTCCCTCCGCGACATCCTGGTCACTCAGTAATCACCCCAGCACCTCCCTTCCCTTCCCATGACATCTTCCCGTGCAACACCTGTCCTTTTATCTCCTCCCTTCCCACTGTTCAGGGGTCCAAACATTCCTTCCAGGTGAAACAGCAATTTACTTGTACTTCTTTCAATTTAGTATACTATATTCGCTGCTCACAATGTGGTCTCCTCTGCACTGGAGAGACCAAAAACAGATTGGGTGACTGCTTTGCTGACCAACAAGCGTGACCTCGAGCTTCCGGTCGCCTTTCACTTTAATCCTCCGCTTCATTCCGATTCTGAACTTTCCATCCTGAGCCTCCTACACTGTTCCAATGAAGCGTAAGAACATAAGAACATAAGAATTAGGAACAGGAGTAGGCCATCTAGCCCCTCGAGCCTGCTCCACCATTCAATAAGATCATGGCTGATCTGGCCGTGGACTCAGTTCCACTTATCCGCCCGCTCCCCGTAACCCTTAATTCCCTTATTGGTTAAAAATCTATCTATCTGTGATTTGAATACATTCAATGAGCTAGCCTCAACTGTTTCCTTGTGTAGAGAATTCCACAGATTCACAACCCTCTGGGAGAAGAAATTCCTTCTCAACTCGGTTTTAAATTGGCTTCCCTGTATTTTGAGGCTGTGCCCCCTAGTTCTAGCCTCCCCTACCAGTGGAAACAACCTCTCTGCCTCTATCCTGTCTATCCCTTTCATTATTTTAAATGTTTCTATAAGATCACCCCTCATCCTTCTGAACTCCAACGAGTAAAGACCCAGTCTACTCAATCTATTATCATAAGGTAACCCCCTCATCTCCGGAATCAGCCTAGTGAATCGTCTCTGTACCCCCTCCAAAGCCAGTATATCCTTCCTTAAGTAAGGTGACCAAAACTGCACGCAGTACTCCAGGTGCTGCCTTACCAATACCCTATAGAGTTGCAGCAAGACCTCCCTGCTTTTGTACTCCATCCCTCTCGCAATGAAGGCCAACATTCCATTCGCCTTCCTGATTACCTGCTGCACCTGCAAACTAACTTTTTGGGATTCATGCACAAGGACCCCCAGGTCTCTCTGCATCTCAGCATGTTGTAATTTCTCCCCATTCGAATAATATTCCCTTTTACTGTTTTTTTTCCCAAGGTGGATGACCTCACACTTTCCGACATTGTATTCCTTCGCCCATTCGCTTAACCTATCCAAATCTCTTTGCAGCCTCTCTGTGTCCTCTACACAACCCACTTTCTCACTAATCTTAGTGTCATCTGCAAATTTTGTTACACTACACTCTTCCAGGTCATCTATGTATATTGTAAACAGTTGTGGTCCCAGCACCGATCCCTGTGGCACACCACTAACCACCGATTTCCAACCCGAAAAGGACCCATTTATCCCAACTCTCTGCTTTCTGTTAGCCAGCCAATTCTCGATCCATGCTAATACATTTCCTCTGACTCCACGTACCTCTATCTTCTGCAGTAACCTTTTGTGTGGCACCTTATCGAATGCCTTTTGGAAATCTAAATACACCACATCCATCGGTACACCTCTATCCACCATGCTCGTTATATCCTCAAAGAATTCCAGTAAATTAGTTAAACATGATTTCCTCTTCATGAATCCATGCTGCGTCTGCTTGATTGCACTATTCCTATCTAGATGTCTCGCTATTTCTTCCTTAATGATAGTTTTAAGCATTTTTTCCACTACAGATGTTAAACTAACCGGCTAGCTCAACACAAGCTCGAGGAACAGCACCTCATCTTTCGTTTAGGCACTTTACAGCCTTCTGGATTCAACATCGAGTTCAACAATTTCAGATCATAACCTCTTCTCATATTTTTTTTCCCTTTCCTTCCTTTTATTTCACTAAAACTGCTCCCCCTTTTTTTTCTCTTTCCCATGGCAGCTTGTGATAATTCTGCCATTCACACCCCATCTAGACTCATCTTTTGTTTCCTAACTTGTGCCATTACTGTTGTGTCCCAAGCACAGATGAGACTGCACACAGGGAGGTTAAAGTAACAGTGACCTCAGTCTTTATTAAGATACTCCAGAATGCTGCGATCCCTTTGGACTTCGGGGGATGCGCTCCCTGGTGGTGGAACATGGGAATGCATGCTTTACAGATACACAACATCACTCCCACCCCCCCCCCAAGTCAAAGTGAAAACTATTTACAAGGTGAGGTGGTCGGGAGTCTTTCTTTCCCTGGTGGACCACCTCGGTACAAATGTCTGTTCTGGTGTGTTGGCTGTGCCCTCGCTGGGCTGGTGTGTTGTTGGCCCTGCAGGGCTGCTGGGTGAGCCTGGCCTTGCTGGGCTGTCGGGCGTGATGGGTTTGATTTCCTGGTCTGGCGTGGTGTCGTTGATCTTTTGAGTATGTGTTGTGGGCTCGAAAAAGGTGCTGTCTGCTGTGGGTTGTTCAGGACAGTCTGTGAATCGCAGTCTCGTTTGGTCCAGGTGCTTTCTGCAAATTTGTCCATTGTCTAGTTTGACTACAAACACCCTACTCCCTTCTTTAGCTATCACCGTGCCTGTGATCCACTTGAGACCATCTCAATAGTTTAGCACATGCACATAGGGTCATTCAGAACAATTTCCCGTGACACAGTGGCGCAACCATCGTTTATATTTTGTTGCTGCCATCTGCTTTCTACCTGATCATGCAGGTTGGGGTGAACCAGCGAGAGTCTGGTATTAAGTGTCCTTTTTATGAGTAGCTCAGCCGGGGGCACCCCTGTGAGCGAGTAGGGTCTCGTGCGGTAACTGAGCAGTACTCGGGTTAGGCGGGTTTGGAGTGAGCCTCTGTGACTCGTTTGAGGATAGCTCAGATGAATACGTGGCTTGAGGAGTGGTGCAGAAGGGAGGGATTCAAATTCCTGGGGCATTGGAACCGGTTCTGGGGGAAGGTGGGACCAGTACAAACCAGACGGTCTGCAATTGGGCAGGACCAGAACCAATGTCCTAGGGGGAGTGTTTGCGAGTGCTTATGGGGAGGAGTTAAACTAATATGACAGGCGGATGGGAACCTATGTAGGGAGGCAGAGGGAAATAAAAGGGAGACAGAGGCAAAAGATAGAAAGGAGAATAGTAAAACTGGAGGGCAGGGAATCCCAAGCTAAAAAAACAAAAAGGGCCGCATTACAGCAAAATTCTAAAGGGGCAAGGTGTGTTAAAAAGACAAGCCTGAAGGCTCTGTGCCTCAATACGAGGAGTATTCAGAATAAAGTGAACGAATTAACTGCGCAGATAGCAGTTAACGGATATGATGTAATTGGCATCACAGAGACATGGCTCCAGGGTGACCAAGGCTGGGAACTCAACATCCAGGGGTATTCAACATTTAGGAAGGATAGACAGAAAGGAAAAGGAGGCGGGGTAGCGATGCTGGTTAAAGAGGAAATTAACGCAATAGTAAGGAAGGACATTGGCTTGAATGATGTGGAATCGGTATGGATGGAGCTACGGAATACCAAAGGGCAGAAAACGCTTGTGGGAGTTGTGTACAGACCACCAAACAGTAGTAGTGAGGTTGGGGACAGCATCAAACAAGAAATAAGGGATGTGTGCAATCAAGATACAGCAGTTATCATGGGCGGCTTTAATTTACATATTGATTGAGCTAACCAAACTGGTAGCAATACGGTAGAGGAGGATTTCCTGGAGTGTATTAGGGGTTGTTTTCTTGACCAATATGTCGAGGAACCAACTAAAGAGCTGGCCATCCTAGACTGGATGATGTGTAATGAGAAGGGACTAATTAGCAATCTTGTTGTGCGAGGCCCCTTGGGGAAGAGTGACCATAATATGGTAGAATTCTTTATTAAGATGGAGAGTGACACAGTTGATTCAGAAACCAGGGTCCTAAACTTAAGGAAAGGTAACTTCGACGGCATGAGGCGTGAATTGGCTAGAATAGACTGGCAAATGATACTTAAAGGGTTGACGGTGGATAGGCAGTGGCAAACATTTATAGATCACGTGGATGAAATTCAACAATTGTATATCCCTGTCTGGAGTAAAAATAAAACAGGGAAGGTGCCTCAACTGTGGCTAACAAGAGAAATTAAGGATAGTGTTAGATCCAAGGAAGAGGCATATAAATTGACCAGAAAAAGCAGCAAACCTGAAGACTGGGAGAAATTTAGAATTCAGCAGAGGAGGACAAAGGGTTTAATTAGGAGGGGGAAAATAGAGTACGAGAGGAAGCTTGACGGGAACATAAAAACTGACTGCAAAAGCTTCCACAGATATGTGAAGAGAAAAAGATTAGTGAAGACAAATGTAGTCCCTTGGAGTCAGACTCAGGTGAATTTATAATGGGGAACAAAGAAATGGCAGACCAAGTGAACAAATACTTTGGTTCTGCCTTCACGAAGGAAGACACAAATAACCTTCCAGATGTATTAGGGGACTGAGGGTCTAGTGAGAAGGAGGAACTGAAGGATATTCTTATTAGGCAGGAAATTGTGTTGGGGAAATTGATGGGATTGAAGGCCAACAAATCCCCAGGGCCTGATTGTCTGCATCCCAGAGCACTTACGGAGGATGCCCTAGAAATAGTGGATGCATTGGTGATCATTTTCCAACAGTCTATTGACTCTGGATCAGTTCCTATGGACTGGAGGGTAGCCAATGTAACACCATTTTTTTAAAAAGGAGGGAGAGAGAAAACAGGAAATTATAGACCGGTTAGCCTGACATCAGTAGTGGGGAAAATGTTGGAATCAATTATTAAGGATGAAATAGCAGCGCATTTGGAAATCAGTGACAGGATCAGTCCAAGTCAGCATGGATTTGTGAAAGGGAAGTCCTGCTTGACAAATCCTCTGGAATTTTTTGAGGATGTAACTAGTAGAGTGGACAAGAGAGAACCAGTGGATGTGGTGTATTTGGACTTTCAAAAGGCCTTTGACAAGGTCCCACATAAGAGATTGGTGTGCAAAATCAAAGCACATGGTATTGGAGGTAATGTACTATAGAGAATTGGTTGGCAGACAGGAAGCAGAGAGTCGGGATAAACGGGTCCTTTTCGGAATGGGAGGCAGTGACTAGTGGAGTGCCGCAGGGCTCAGTGCTGGGACCGCAGCTCTTTGCAATATACATTAATGATTTGGATGCAGGAATTGAGTGTAATATCTCCAAGTTTGCAGATGACACAAAGCTGGGTGGCGGTGTGAGCTGTGAGGAGGATGCTAAGAGGCTGCAGGGTGATTTGGACAGGTTAGGTGAGTGGGCAAATGCATGGCAGATGCAGTATAATGTGGATAAATATGAGGTTATCCACTTTGGTGGCAAAAACACGAAGGCAGAATATTATCTGAATGGCGGCAGATTAGGAAAAGGGGAGGTGCAATGAGACCTGGGTGTCATGGTTCATCAGTCATTGAAAGTTGGCATGCAGGTACAGCAGGCGGTGAAGAAGGCAAATGGCATGTTGGCCTTCATAGCTATGGGATTTGAGTATAGGAGCAGGGAGGTCTTACTGCAGTTGTACTTGGTGAGGCCTCACCTGGAATATTGTGTTCAGTTTTGGTCTCCTAATCTGAGGAAGGACGTTTTTGCTATTGAGGGAGTGCAGCGAAGGTTCACCAGACTGATTCCAGGGATGACTGGACTGACATATGAGGAGAGACTGGATCAACTGGGCCTTTATACACTGGAGTTTAGAAGGATGAGAGGGGATCGCACAGAAACGTATAAGATTCTTATGGGACGGGACAGGTTAGATGCCGTAAGAATGATCCCGATGTTGGCGAAGTCCAGATCCAGGGGACACAGTCTTAGGATAATGGATAGGCCATTTAAGACTGAGATGAGGAGAAACTTCTTCACTCAGAGAGTTGTTAACCTGTGGAATTCCCTGCTGCAGAGAGTCATTGATGCGAGTTCATTGGATATGTTTAAGAGGGAGTTAGATATGGCCCTTAAGCTAAAGAGATCAAGGGGTATGGAGAGAAAGCGGGAAAGGGGTACTGAGGTGAATGATCAACCATGATCTTATTGAATGGTGGTGCAGGCTCGAAGGCCTACTCCTGCACCTATTTTCGATGTTTCTATGTTTGATTGTTTGTACTGCCCACTATGCCTGCCCATTGGAGGCCGGTTTAAATGGGGCCGAGGTGACATGTTTGATCCCATTGCGGGTCATGAATTCTTTAAATTTGGCACTGATGAAACATGGCCGGTTGTCACTGACCAGTGTGTCAGGTTGGCCGTGGGTGGCAAACATGGCCCTCAGGCTTTCAATGGTGGTGGTGGCGTTGCTTCCTGACATTATTTCACATTCAATCCATTTTGAAAAAGCTTCCACCAGCACTAGGAACATTTTACCGAGCAACGGGCCCGCATAGTCAACATGGATCCTCGACCATGGTCTGGAGGACCAGGACCACAAACTTAGTGGTGCCTCTCTGGGCGCGTTGCTCAACTGAGCACAGACACTGCATTGCCGTACACAGGAGTGTCGATACCGGGCTACAACACATGGGATCTGTCTATCGCTTTCATCATTACTATACCCGGGTGTGTGCTGTGGAGATCCGAGGTGAATGTCTCCCTTCCCTTTTTGGGTAGCACCATGCAGTTACCCCACAACAGGCAGTCTGCCTGATTAGACAGCTCGTCCTTTCGCCGCTGGAACGGCTTGATTAACTCTTGCATTTCAACAGGGATGCTGGCCCAGCTCCCATGCAGTACACAATTTTTTATTCGGGACAGTAGAGGATCTTGGCTGGTGCAAGTCCTAATCTGGCGGGCCGTGACAGGTGATTTATCATTTTCAAATGCTTCCGTGACCATCAACAAGTCAGTGGGCTGCGCCACCATCAACAAGTTTGCAGGCTGCGCCATTTCCATCCCCATGGTGGGCAATGGTAGCCGATTGAGAGCATCCACACAGTTCTCGGTGCCTGGCCTGTGGCGGATAGTATAGTTATACGCTGATAGCGCGAGTGCCCACCTTTGTATGCGGGCTGAGGCATTAGTATTTATCACTTTGTTTTCAGCGAACAGGGACATGAGGGGCTTGTGATCGGTTTCCAGCTCAAATTTGAGGCCAAACAGGTACTGATGTATACTGATGTATTTTCTTTACCCTGAACACACACGCTAATGCCTCTTTCTCAATCATGCTGCAGGCCCTCTCAGCCTTAGACAAGCTCCTGGAGGCATAGGCGACAGGTTGCAACTTCCCCGCAACGTTAGCTTGTTGTAATAAACACTCGACACCGTACGACGACGCATCACATGCTAGCACGAGTCTTTACACGGGTTACACAATACAAGCAGCTTGTTGGAGCATAAAATGTTTCTGGCTTTCTCAAAAGCAATTACTTGGTTTTTTTCCCTATACCCAGTTCTCACCTTTACACAATAACACATGTAGGGGCTCTAAGAGGGTGTTTAACCCCGGTAGGAAGTTACCAAAATAGTTGAGGAGTCCCAGGAACGACCGCAGCTCCATGACGTTCTGTGGCCTGGGCGCGATCCTGATAGCCTCTGTCTTGGCGTCTATGGGCTGAATGCCGTCCGCCGCGATCTTTCTCCCTAAAAACTCCACTTCTGTTGCCATGAAGATGCATTTCGACCTCTTCAACCGCAGCCCTACATGATCCAGTCATTGGAGGACCTCCTCCAGGTTTTGTAGGTGCTCGATGGTGTCCCGACCCGTGACCAATATGTCATCCTGAAAAACCACCGTTCGTGGTACCGACTTGAGTAGGCTCTTCATGTTTCTCTGGAAGATCGCTGCAGCCAACCGAATTCCAAACGGGCATCTGTTGTAGATGAACAGTCCCTTGTGCGTGTTGATGCAGGTGAGGCCCTTCGAAGAATCCTCCAGCTCCTGCGTCATGTCGGCCGAAGTCAGGTCGAGCTTGGTGAATGTCTTGCCTCCTGCCAGTGTCGCAAATAGGTTGTCTGCCTTAGGTAGCAGGTATTGGTCCTGTAGCGAGAAATGATTAATAGTTACTTTATAATCGCTGCAAATCCTGACCGTACCATCACTTTTGAGTACTGGAACAATCGAGCTGGCCCACTCACTGAATTCCACTAGAGAGATGATGCCCTTATGTTGCAGCCTGTCCAGCTCGATTTCCACTCTCTCCCTCATCATGTGAGGTACCGCTCGTGCCTTGTGGTGAATGGGTTGTGCCTCTGCGACCAAGTGGATTCGCACCTTCGCCCCGGAAAAATATCTAATGCCTGGCTCAAAAAGGGAAGGAAATTTGCTAAGAACCTGGGTACATGAGGCCTCATCGACATGTGATAGTGCTCGGATGTCATCCCAGTTCCAGCAGATTTTGCCCAGCCAGTTCCTTCCAAGCAGTGTGGGGCCATCGCCTGGGACAATCCAGATTGGCAGTTCGTGCATCGCGCCATCGTAGGTGACCTTGACCATGGCGCTGCCCAGGACAGCGATAAGCTCTTTGGTGTACGTTCTCAGTTTCGTGTGGATGGGGCTCTGGGCTGGTCTGAGTGCCTTGTTGCACCACAGTCTTTCAAACATTTTTTTACTCATGATGGATTGGCTAGCGCCAGTGTCCAGTGCCATGGCTATG
Source organism: Pristiophorus japonicus (assembly GCF_044704955.1). NCBI lineage: Eukaryota > Metazoa > Chordata > Chondrichthyes > Pristiophoridae > Pristiophorus > Pristiophorus japonicus. The sequence continues at coordinate 201,242,926 of NC_091979.1, read as the reverse complement.
GGTAAACCATTCAATTTTACGTTTAGCATTATAGGTGGACATTTCGTCGAAAATGTGTACACCCCGTGTACTTCAGCATCTGCCTCCTCTCTCTGAGGCTCAAAATTGCTTTGATCCAACATGGACCGATCTTCCTTTGCCATGTGATGGTTAGCAGGTTTTGCAGAGCTTGCAGCTCGTCTGCAAGCTCGTTGGAAGTGCCCCATTGTTCCATAGCTCTTGCAAACATACCCTTTGAAGTGGCATGAATAGGCTGAATGGAAGCCTCCACAATGCCAACAAGGTGTGAATTGCCTTGCATTCATCCTTTGTTGTGGACTCTGAGTCATCTGGGTCACCTGAGCCTTGCTGGCAATTGCAGACTCATGGTTTTTGCCCTGTACATTTCTGCTCGCAAACACAGTTTCACTTAATTTAAGAACATTGCTAGCACTTGTGTGCTGAGAGATTTGTTTGGTGTTATCACTGGTGGACATAAACGCCTGTGCTATCGCAATGGCCTTACTGAGGGTCAGTGTCTCTACAGTCAAAAGTTTTTGTAGGATGGTCTTGTGGCCAATGCCCAGTGCAAAAAAGTCTCTGAGCATTTGCTCCAGGTAGCCATCAAACTCACATTGTCCTGCAAGTTGCCTTAGCTCGGCGACGTAGCTCGCCACTTCCTGACCTTCAGATCGCTGGTACGTATAGAACCGATACCTCGCCATCAGCATGCTCTCCCTCCGGTTAAGATGCTCCTGAACCAGCGTACACAGCTCCTCATACGAACTATCACCGGAGCCAGAAGATTATTCAGCGCTTCCTTCTCCGTCCAGCTCGTTGGCTACAAAGTACTGGTCTAGCCGTTCAACATAGGCTTCCCAGTCCTCACCCTCCGAGAACTTCTCCAGGATGCCCACAGTTTGCTGCATCTTTGCGTTGGATTCGTGTACTCGTCACCAGTTGTTGTGTTCCTAACACAGACGAGGCTGCACACGGGGAGACTAAAGTAACAGTGACCTCAGTCTTTATTAAGACACTCCAGAGTGAGGAACAGGTCTTAGGGGCCGGCTTATATCCAGTGCTCCCAAGGGATGCTGGGATCCCTTGGGACTTCGGGGGATGCGCTCCCTGCTGGCAGAACATGGGAGTGCATGCTTTACAGATACACAACAATTACCCTCTCATTTTTGCCCATCATCCCTTTGCCTCCTAAATCCCTCCTGGCTTCCACCCTATCACAGACCTTCCCTATTGTTCTTGCCTCCCTTCCTCCTTTCACTCTCGCTGCAATTTCTTAAGTATTGGTTACATCGCAGACTTTTCCATTCCTGAAGAAGGGTCATAGACCCGAAATGTTAACTCTGTTTCTCTCCACAGTTGCTGCCCGGCCTGCTGAGATTTCCAGCATTTTCTGTTTTTGTTTCAGATTTCCCCAGCTCTTTTTCAAAATATTGCCATGGAATCTTTTATATTTACCTGTGACTCCATGTTTAATGTCTCATCCAAATGTCAGCACTTCTGTCAGTGTATCACTGGACTGTCAATCTAAATGATATGCTCAAATCTCTGGAGTAGGACTTGAACCTTCAACTTTATGAATCAGAGATGAGAGTGCTACTCACTGAACCAAGGCTAACATCCCTCAATTAAAGGGAGCTGCACTTAAAGGGAGTATGGGTGGGAATTAGAGCTGTAATACTATAGGCTGATTCTCTGACCCACTCTCCTTTTAAGTGCAGTGAATTTATCCTGCATATATTACCCTATCCAGTGTATTCCTTCTTCCTTAAATAAAAGCTAATTTTCTTATTAACTCCTAACAACCAAACTCCATTGGCCTCCAATTGCTGTTTTTTTGTTAATAGAGAAACTGAGGCAAACGGCACAAGTGAAAGGCCTAAGGCTCCAGGTGGGGACATCATTAATTTTGAAATGAGCAGGAGAGAGGAAAAGGTAATTCATAAAAACATAGAAACATAGAAAATAGGTACAGGAGTAGGCAAATTCGGCCCTTCGAGCCTGCACCACCATTCAATGAGTTTATGGCTGAACATGTAACTTCAGTACCCCATTCCTGCTTTCTCGCCATACCCCTTGATCCTCCTAGTAGTAAGGACTATATCTAACTCCTTTTTGAATATATTTAGTGAATTGGCCTCAACAACTTTCTGTGGTGGAGAATTCCACAGGTTGACCACTCTCTGGGTGAAGAAGTTTCTCCTCATCTCGGTCCTAAATGGCTTACCCCTTATCCTTAGGAAGTATGGGTTTGGTAGTGCAAATGTTAGGCTAGAAAGGCCAGTTAATTGTAGAAAGAAGTGAAGACTGGGAGAGGCGAAGAGTTCCTCAGTTTCAGTTTCTTGAGAAAGAAGGAATCACTGAGATGAACGATGGTAACGTGAGTCTGGCATTCATTTCAGAGAATGGGGACATAAGAACATAAGAATTAGGAACAGGAGTAGGCCATCTAGCCTCTCGAGCCTGCTCCGCCATTCAATAAGATCATGGTTGATCTGGCCGTGGACTCAGCTCCATTTAACCGCCCGCTCCCCGTAACCCTTAATTCCCTTATTGGTTAAAAATCTATCTATCTGTGACTTGAACACATTCAATGAGCTAGCCTCAACTGCTTCCTTGGGCAGAGAATGCCACAGATTCACAACCCTCTGGGAGAAGAAATTCCTTCTCAACTCGGTTTTAAATTGGCTCCTCCGTATTTTGAGGCTGTGCCCTCTAGTTCTAGTCTCCCCTACCAGTGGAAACAACCTCTCTGCCTCTATCTTGTCTATCCCTTTCATGATTTTAAATGTTTCTATAAGATCATCCCTCATCCTTCTGAACTCCAACGAGTAAAGACCCAGTCTACTCAATCTATCATCATAAGGTAACCCCCTCATCTCCGGAATCAGCCTAGTGAATCGTCTTTGTACCCCTTCCAAAGCTAGTATATCCTTCCTTAAGTAAGGTGACCAAAACTGCACGCAGTACTCCAGGTACGGCCTTACCAATACCTTATACAGTTGCAGCAGGACCTCCCTGCTTTTGTACTCCATCCCTCTCGCAATGAAGGCCAACATTCCATTCGCCTTCCTGATTACCTGCTGCACCTGCAAACTAACCTTTTGGGATTCATATACAAGCACCCCCAGGTCCCTCTGCACCTCAGCATGTTGTAATTTCTCCCCATTCAAATAATATTCCCTTTTACTGTTTTTTTTCCCAAGGTGGATGACCTCACACTTTCCGACATTGTATTCCATCTGCCAAACCTTCGCCTATTCGCTTAACCTATCCAAATCTCCTTGCAGCCTCTCTGAGTCCTTTACACAACCCGCTTTCCCACTAATCTTAGTGTCATCTGCAAATTTTGTTACACTACACTCTGTCCCCTCTTCCAGGTCATCTATACATATTGTAAACAGTTGTGGTCCCAGCACTGATCCCTGTGGCACACCACTAACCACCGATTTCCAAACGGAAAAGGATCCATTTATCCCGACTCTCTGCTTTCTGTTCGCCAGCCAATTCTCTATCCATGCTAATACATTTCCTCCGACGCCGCGTACCTCTATCTTCTGCAGTAACCTTTTGTGTGGCACCTTATCGAATGCCTTTTGGAAATCTAAATACACCACATCCATCGGTACACCTCTATCCACCATGCTCGTTATATCCTCAAAGAATTCCAGTAAATTAGTTAAACATGATTTCCCTTTCATGAATCCATGCTGCGTCTGCTTGATTGCACTATTTCCTATCTAGATGTCCCGCTATTTCTTCCTTAATGATAGTTTCAAGCATTTTCCCCACTACAGATGTTAAACTAACCGGCCTATAGTTACCTGCCTTTTGTCTGCCCCCTTTTTTAAACAGAGGCGTTACATTAGCTGCTTTCCAATCCGCTGGTACCTCCCCAGAGTCCAGAGAATTTTGGTAGATTATAACAAATGCATCTGCTATAACTTCCGCCATCTCTTTTAATATCCTGGGATGCATTTCATCAGGACCAGGGGACTTGTCTACCTTGAGTCCCATTAGCCTGTCCAGCACTACCTCCGCAGGGATGCAGGGAGGAGGAAAAGTACACAGAAAGAGGAAAGCTCAGAGAAACCCAGACCTTTTTTTTAATTTCAAAATATATTTTATTCATATAAAAATTTGTACAGTACATTCAAAAGCAGTTCAGTACATTTAGCTGCGGTCAGCAATCCCATACACTGCATTTGGGTGCTGACGGCAGTTCTGTTCGATACATTTCCTTGCTTTTCAGTTCAAGTACAATTCGGTACAATACGGGCTACATTGTAAAACATTCAACAAATTACATCACATGTGTCACTATACAGTACACGGAATGGGTGACGGTACATTTACATTTTTCTTTTCAACGTGCATTACGAAACAGACCTTGCATTGTACATGGCACTACATAGGTGTTTACAGATCATGGTGCTCCATGTACACAAAAGGAAGTTACAAGTACAGCCCGAGGGGAGTTTTGTACTGATTCCATCCCCTGGGTTTACCGTGGCAGAAGGGCTTTAAACTGTGGCCCTTCCCCACCGTGCCTTTGCGGCGACTGCACCAATTTTAAGTGCGTCCCTCAGCACGTAGTCCTAGATCTTGGATTGCACCAGTCTGCAACACGCAGACGTGGACATCTCCTTGCTCTGGAAGACCAGCAAGTTTCGGCAAGACCAAAGAGCGTCTTTGACCGAGTTGATGGCCCTCCAGCAGCAGGTGATGTCTGTCTCGGTGTGTGTCCCTGGGAACAGCCCGTAGAGCACAGAGTCCTGTGTTACGGAGCTGCTTGGGATGAACCTCAACAGCAACCACTGCATCTCTTTCCAAACCTGCCTTGCGAAGGCGCAATCCTGAAGGAGATGGGTGACAGTCTCGTCCGCCCCGCAGCCGACTCGGGGGCACCGTGCCGTGCTGCTGAGATGTTAGCTGTGCATGAATGCTCTGACGGGTAAGGCCCTCCTCACCGCCAACCAAGCTACGTCTTGGTGCTTGTGTGAAAGCTCTGGCGATAAGACGTTCTGCCAAACGAGTTCGACAGTCTGCTCAGGGAACCACCCGACAGGGTCCACCCTCTCCTTCTTTCATAGGACATCCAGGACATTACGTGCTGACCACTGTTTTACGGCCTTGTGGTCAAAGGGGTTTTTTGTGAAAAACTTTTCCACAAAGGACAGGTGGACAGGCATGGTCCAACTGGTGGGGGCGTTTCGCGGCAGCGTGGACAGTCCCATCCATCGCAACACCGGGGACAGGTAGAACCTCAGCACATAGTGACACTTGGTGTTTGCGTACCGGGGTTCTGTGCACAGCTTGATGCAGCCGCACGCAAAGGTGGCCATCAGGATGAGGGCCACGTTCGGAACATCCTTTCCTCCACTGTCCAGAGATTTGTACATTGTGTCTCTGCGGACACGTTCCATTTTGGACCTCCAGACAAAGTGGAAGACGGCCCGGGTGACTGCCGCGGCACAGGAGCGAGGGATGGGCCAGACCTGTGCCACGTGCAGCAACCCCGAGAGCACCTCACTCCTGATGATCAGGTTCTTTCCTGCCATCGAGAGGAAGCACAGCTTCCACCATCCCAGTTTTTGCTTCACTTTGGCGATACGCTCTTCCCAGTTTTTGGCGCACGCCCCGTCTGCTCCGAACCATATTCCCAAAAGCTTCAGGTAATCTGGCTTAACGGTGAAGGGAATAAAGGATCGGTCGGCCCAGTTGCCAAAGAACATGGCCTTGCTTTTGCTGCGATTGACCTTCGCTCCCGAGGCCAGTTCAAACTGGTCGCAGATTGTGAGCAATCTGCGGACCGACTGCAGATCCGAACAAAAGATGGCAACGTCGTCCATGTACAGGGAGGTCTTGACCCGAGCGCCTCCGTTGCCTGGGATCGTCACCCCTCTAATGCCCGCATCCTTCCTGATGGACCCGGCAAAGGGCTCGATACAACACACAAACAAGACAGACGAGAGAGGACAGCCTTGCCTGACTCCAAATCAGAGAAACCCAGACCATAGTAGTTGCGACGGATCCGAGGACTTGTCCAGTTCAGTAAAATAAATTCTGCCTATTTTATAGATGTGATTTTGCAAAGACACTGGAAAGTGGAAGTCATGGCTATTGTAATTGCGACAGGTTTCTTTGTCATAGCCAGAGAGCCAACAGGGGAAACATTATACACACCTCTGTCTGGAAGCACAGACATATTAATGACAATCTAAAGCATACCTATTAACTGCATCGTTAAATGAGGTGATTGGTTTCTGAGTCACAAGAGGAGAATACACAAGTATCTGTCTGGGATTTGCATCTAATTAAGCCAAGTCCTGTTTGACTAGACTCCGTTTCTTGAAGTTGTTTACATCTGCAGTCCCTTTCGTTTCTGTTCTGTCACTGCTGGAAGTAATTCAAAATGAGACAGTCTTTTGATTAATTGCGAAGGATGCCTTTTTAATCTTCCATTATTCAAGTTTGGACATCAAAGGAAAAGGAGATATAAAACCAGGCTGGTGCCAGATCAGTATCCTATTCAACTTTACTGCCAAATAGGTCAGGGTTCGGTTAGGTTAATTTCTCAAGTGTGTTAGGTAGCTTTCCACCTTCGAAAGTAACTGATGGGAATTGCACAGTTTTGGGACATATAGTGGTATTAGGTTAAACAAGGTTCTGTATTTTTATTTAACCTGATTGATTTTTGCTTCTGTATAATTCCACTTGCAATAAACTTGATTAGTAGATTGTAGCCTGAACTACATGGTCTTCTAGGATACTCATTTCTGCCAATTTAGATATAATCTGAATACATGGTGGCTAAGCTGTAACATCTATCATCATCATAGGCAGTCCCTCAGAGTCGAGGAGGACTTGCTTCCACTCTAAAAATAAGTTCTTAGGTGACTGAACAGTCCAATACGAACATAAGAACATAAGAGCGTAAGAATTAGGAACAGGAGTAGGCCATCTAGCCCCTCGAACCTGCTCCGCCATTCAACAAGATCATGGCTGATCTGGCCGTGGACTCAGCTCCACTTACCCGCTCGTTCCCCATAACCCTTAATTCCCTTATTGGTTAAAAATCTATCTATCTGTGACTTGAATACATTCAATGAGCTAGCCTCAACTGCTTAATTGGGCAGAGAATTCCACAGATTCACAACCCTCTGGGAGAAGAAATTCCTTCTCAACTCGGTTTTAAATTGGCTCCCCCGTATTTTGAGGCTGTGCCCCCTAGTTCTAGTCTCCCCTACCAGTGGAAACAACCTCTCTGCCTCTATCTTGTCTATCCCTTTCATTATTTTAAATGTTTCTATAAGATCACCCCTCATCCTTCTGAACTCCAACGAGTAAAGACCCAGTCTACTCAATCTATCATCATAAGGTAATCCCCTCATCTCCGGAATCAGCCTAGTGAATCGTCTCTGTACCCCCTCCAAAGCTAGTATATCCTTCCTTAAGTAAGGCGACCAAAACTGCACACAGTACTCCAGGTGCGGCCTCACCAATCCCCTATACAGTTGCAGAAGGACCTCCCTGCTTTTGTACTCCATCCCTCTCGCAATGAAGGCCAACATTCCATTCACCTTCCTGTTTACCTGCTGCACCTGCAAACCAACTTTTTGGGATTCATGCACAAGGACCCACAAGGACAACCACAGTCCTTGTCACAGATGGGACAGACAGTCACTGAGGGAAAGGGTGGGTGGGATTGGTTTGCCGCACGCACCTTCTGCTGCCTGCATTTGGTTTCTGCATGCTCTCGGCGATGAGGCTTGAGGTGCTCAGCGACCTCCCGGATGCACTTCCTCCACTTAGGGCAGTCTTTGGCCAGGGACTCCCAGGTGTCGGTGGGGATGTTACACTTTATCAAGGAGGCTTTAAGGGTGCCCTTGAAATGTTTCCTCTGCCCACCTTTGGCTCATTTGCCATGAAGGAGTTCCGAGTAGAGCGCTTGCTTTGGGAGTTTCGTGTCAGGCATGCAAACAATGTGATCTGCCCAGCGGAGCTGATCGAGTGTGGTCAGTGCTTCAATGTTGGGGATGTTGGCCTGGTCGAGGACGCTAACGTTGGTGCGTTTGTCCTCCCAGGGGATTTGTAGGATCTTGCGGAGACATCATTGGTGGTATTTCTCCATCGACTTGAGGTGTCTACTGTACATGGTCCATGTCTCTGAGCCATACAGGAGGGCGGGTATTACTACAGCCCTGTAGACCATGAGCTTGCTGGCAGATTTGAGGACCTGGTCTTTGAACACTCTTTTCCTCAGGTTGCCGAAGGATGTACTGGTGCACTGCGGACAGTGTTGAACCTCATCATCAATTTCTGCCCTTGTTGATAAGAGGCGCTCGAGGTATGGGAAATGGTCCACATTGTCCAGTGCCACGCTGTGGATCTTGATGACTGGGGGGCAGTGCTGCGTGGTGGAAGACCTTTGTCTTATGGATGTTTAGTGTAAGGCCATGCATTTGTATGCCTCAGTGAAGAAGTTGACTATGACTTGGAGTTCAGCCTCTGTGTGTGCGCAGACGCAGGCGTCGTCCGCGTACTGTAGCTCGACAACAGAGGTTGGGGTCTTGGATCTGGCCTGAAGACGACGAAGGTTGAATAGGTTCCCACTGGTTCTGTAGTTTAGTTCCACTCCAGCGGGGAGCTTGTTGACTGTGAGGTGGAGCGTGGCACTGAGGAAGATTGAAAATAGGGTTGGCGCGATGATGCAACCCTGTTTGACCCCGGTCCGGACGTGGATTGGGTTCTACTCTGTATCGTAGTGTTAGTATGGTTCATTGTTTATCTTGTATAAAGCTACCTCAGATACTTCAAGCATTTGATCATTTTCAGGTCACAGGAAGTGTAGCTCTGTCTCCACAAGTTGACATTTATGTTGAGCATAAATAAAAAAGTATTCAGAAGAACTTGAAAATTGGAGCAACATATCAACAACAACAACAACAAAAACTTGTAATTACATATCACCTTTAACGTGGTGTAAGCTGTGGCTTAATGGGTCACACACACGCCTCTGAGTCAGAAGGTTGCGGGTTCAAATCCCATTCCTGGGACTTGAGCACATAAATCTAGGCTGACACTCCAGTGCAGTGCTGAGGGAATGCTGTCAGAGGTGCCGTCTTTTGGAAGAGAAGTTAAACCGAGGCTCTGTCTGCTCTCTCCAGTGGAAATAAAATATCCCACAGCACTATTTCGAAGAAGAGCAGGGGACTTATCCTGGCCAATATTTATCCCTCAATCAATATAACAAAAACAGTTTATCTGGTCATTATCACATTGGGAGTTGTTGTGCGCTAATTGGCTGCTGTGTTTGTTGCATTACAACAGTGACTACACTCCAAAAGTACTTCATTGGCTGTAAAATGCTTTGAGATGTTCAGTGGTCATGAAAGGCGCTATAGAAATGCAAGTCTTTCTTTTTCTTTCTTTTGCTTTAGAACATAAGAAATAGCAGCAGGAGTGGGCCATATGGCCACTCAAGCCTGCTCCACCATTCAATAAGATCATGGCTGATCTTCAACCCCAGCACCTTTCCTCACTATCCCCATATCCCTTATTTCCTTAAAGTCCAAAAATCTATTGATCTTTGCCTTTAATATAATCAACAACTGAGCATCCACAGCCCGTTGAGGTAGAGAATTCCAAAGATTCACAGTCCTCTGGGTCTTAACTGGCCGACCCCTTATCCTGAGGCTATGTCTTCTAGTTCTCGACTCTCAAGCCAGGGAAAACAACCTCTCAGCATCTACCCTATCAAAATCCCTCAGGATCATATATGTTTCAATGAGATTATCTCTCATTCTAAACTCCAGAGAGTATAGGTTCATTCTACTCAATCGCTCCGCATAGGACAACCCTCTCATTCCAGGAATCAATTTAATGAACCCTCGTTACACCACCTCTAAGGCAAGTATATCCTTCATCAGCTACAGGAACCAAAACTGTTCACAATACTCCAGGTGTGATCTCACCAAGTCCTGTACAATTGTAGCAAGACTTCCGTACTCTTGTACCTGCACGCAAACTCAGTTTCCTGTACGAGGATACCTAAATCTCTCGGAACACCAACATTTAATAGTTTCTCAAAATGTAAAAAATATTCTATTTTTCTATTGTTCCTACCAAAAGTGAATAACTTCACATTTCCCCACATCTGCCAATTTCTTGCCCACTCACTTAACCTGTCTATATTCCTTTGCATGCTCTTTGGGCTGGATTTTGGGCTTTTTGGATTTTGGGGCGTTAATCACGATGGAGCATTAAGGTTAGTGCCTGAAACTAGTTTGCACCTACGGCTGCAATTTTCGGCGAAAATGTAAGTTGGAGGAACGTTGGAGTTATGCCAGGCAATGCACAACTGATTTTGTGCGCCTGAGCCAAAACTTGCAGCGTTAAAGGAGGCGGACATTTTGCGCATGCGCAGTGAATTTCTTTTCCCGATTGCAAACGCTAATGCAGGGCGCAGCAGCTTCCTGCGTCCATGCGCATAAAAACCGCCCCACTTCAGCCACTTCTGCAGAGATGGAGAAGCAGGAGCGAGGGCAGCATGCCAGGCGCTTCACCTATGAGGCGAGTGAGGCCTTAGTGAATGCAGTTGAGAGGAGGTGGTCCTCACTCCATCTTGCTGGGGGAGCCAGACCACTCCCTCCTGTTTTTAAGAGACTGTGGAGGGACATTGCTCAGGAGGTGTCATCTGCAGACACCGTGGCCAGAACTGCTACAGTGTCGGAAGCAGTTCAACGACCTTACCAGGGTCGTCAGGGTGAGTACCATTTGCATTTATGTATGCCACCATGACTTCTAACATGAATCTCACACACTATGTGAAGTTTTTCATGCATATGATCCCTCTCAACAGTCTCTGGAATGGTTCTCACAATGAATACGAAATATGAAGGCTTACTTCTGCACCCATTGGCTTCTAATGATCGATGCACATAAACTCAATCATTTACATCCTTCCTCACAATACACTCCCATTGCTACTAGGCCTTTCAGAAAGATCACCTACAGCCCCCATGTGACATCCCTCTAACCTCCTAACAATCGCTCACGAAGCTCATGCAACATCCAAACAAATTGAATGGAAGCCACTAGAACATTCACACAGTTTCACCTATTGTACAATGGTAGGCATATGTGCCACAACAGGAGAGAAACCCTTTCTGAACCCTTCTTATTCTTCTCATTGCAGTCTAAGCACTCCCACAACAGGAGGGAGCAGCTGTGAAGAGGCGGAGGGCCGCCCCAAGTATTGCCACTGACTCATGTCGAGGAACGGGTGTCGACTGTCATTGGTGTTCCAGCTCGGGCAGTTGCCGAGGCGATACTGAGCCCCCTTCGGGTCGTGAGGGTATGTAAATGGATGGAGCAAATAAAGCGACTGCATTAAGACATTTAATGAAGTGGCGGCGGGCCTTCAAATAAACATATGCAATGCCACCTTCCTAATGTCACCCTGCCCCCTCCCCTGCTGCTAACCATTGTCTATTGTTTTCTACTTGCAGATGACCAGCCACAAGCACAGCATCCTTCAAGGGAGCCCTCCACATCTGGCCATGAGGGAGACGATGAGGGAGGGGAAGAGAGTGTTCTGCCTCAGCCTCAGAGCCCACCAGTTTTCCCATCTGAACTAACTACATCTGGGGAGGAGGTGGATTTCCCGGGGTTTGAGAATTTGGAGGCTCCTGGCCCCAGGCGCGTACAGCAATGCATTGCGAGAGAGAAATCTCGCTGGCTAGCTCTCCTGAGGGTGAATCGACAAAGGCAGTCTGCTCAACAACAGGCAGACATGGAAGTGGACTTGGTGGAAATGTCCAGGGAAACCACAGGAATGCACCGTGAGCTTATGGATGCATTGGGACGGATCCCAGAAAGCATTGACAAGCTTACTGTGACTGTTGCGGAGGCAGGGTCACAGGTTGTCAGTGTGTCTCGGGAGTCCAGCAAGGCCATCATTGCCCACACACAGAGGCTGGTGGTCTCGAGCAGTGATATTAGTGTTCCAGAGTTTGTGGCACGTGTTCTTGATCATGTCACAGACTCAGGCACAAGCTTTGCTTCAGCTTGGTCAAGTGATGCAGTCGATGTCAGCTACCATACTCTCTGCGTTCCCCACTGTCCAACGGGGAAGGGACAGTGCCAAAGCAGTCCAACAAGTTGTGGAGACACATCGTGCTCCAGATGCTCAGGCCCAGTCCCATCGGAGAGTGAGTCACTCCCAGGAAATGGAAGGTGCTATCCTCAGGATGACAGCATTCCGGCACCCGCCACTGACTCACAACCATGCACCATACACGGTTGACACCCCAGCCACCACTGACTGTTCCCACCAATGATGAGGTTCAGCAGTCCATAGCAGGATCTTCCAGGCCCAGAGCTGGTCCAGGGCATCCTCAGACAGCGTCTGCATTGTCTGACCCCCCAACACAGCAGCCCTCTAGTAGCCTTGCTGTAGGCACTGAGACCTCATTGAGGAGGAGCAGCAGGTTTGAGAGCGGGGCTGAAGGGAAGGGCGGGGGTGTGGGGGGAAGTGTGGATAAGAGCCATTAAGGTCTGGCACAAGTTGGTGTTCATGAATGTATGCAGCACTGTAAAAAATGTACACAGGTGTGTGATAACAATTGACTGATCTTGAATTGTCTTGCTGTAGGATGCAGTTTATGTTTATTTACATTGGGTTCACTGCAGGAAGCAGTTTACGAGTTATTTACTTTTACTTTAAGATTGTATAGGTTTGGGTTTACATTGTTAATTATTCATGTCTATGAAAATGTTTATTTGACCTTTGCCATTAGTGTCTTGTGTTTTATTGTAGAATTAAGTGTAGATAACCGGTATGGTGAGGCAATGCTGCAACCCCACCTTTCCCATTCAAGTAAACCGGTCAATGGTGAGCTGCAGACGTAAGGCTCGTGCTGCAGCCACATCTCCACGCTGCCTCCCTTGTGGTTGTAGTCTCACTGCAATGGGTTCCTCGCCAGGCTCTTCTTCCTCATCTTCCTCCTCCTGAGGTGGTCCTGCAATCCCCATGGGCAATGCCTGGCCCCTCATGATGGCCAAGTTGTGTAGCATACAGCACATGACAAAGATTCCAGAGACCTGTTGAGGGGAGTATTGAAGGCTGCCTCCAGAGCGGTCCAGGCATCGGAAGCACTGCATGAACACGTCAATTGTCTGTTCGATGATGTTGTAGGTGGCTGCTCGGCTCTCACTATAGCGCTGTTCAGCTCCTGTGGTGTGTTTCAGGAGGGGGTCATTAGCCAGATGGCCAAGCTGTATCCTTTGTCTCTGATCAGCCAGCCTTGGCCTTGTCTTTGTTGCTGAAACATTCATGAGACACTGCTCTCACGCAAGATGAAAGCATCATGTGTGCTCCCTGGATAGTGGGCATTGATTGTGAGAATGCGCTGCATGTGGTCGCAGACCAACTGTACGTTTAGGGAGTGGTATCCCTTTCGATTTCTAATGACCTCTGCATTGTGTAATGGTGCTCGCAAGGTGATGTGTGTGCAGTCAATGGCACCTTGAACCTTGGAAAAGCCTGCAAATCGTCCAAACCCTCGAACCCTCTCATTCTGGCTGTCCCTACTCATTGGGAACTTCATGAAGTCCATTCTGCATGTATACAGTGCCCTTGTAATCTGGCAAATGCAACAATGTGCAGTGTGCTGAGAGATGCCACATATGTCCCCTGTTGCTGCCTGGAAGGAGCCGGAGGCATAGAAGGTCATCGCCACAGTCACTTTCACCTCGACGGGCAGTGCAGTCCTGTTGGCACTGGTAGGCTGTAGGTCTACCTGTATGAGCTGGCATATCTCTGTCAGCACTCCTTTTCGGAAGCGCAGCCTTCTAACGCACTACGCCTCAGCTCAGAGATGTGGAGGTATGAGCGACGTTCCTTGTAAACCCATGGGGGGTAAGGCCTCCTCCCCATACATCTGCGACCTCTTCGAATCCGTGACCCAACATGGACAAGAACCTTTCTTCTAGGTTGAAGCCGCTTGCCAATAGCAACCAGCATGATTTGCTGGCGAACTAGTATTGCCCCCATTGAAATCTCTCACTGACCTTGTAAGCAAAGTGTCAGGGCACATAAATGTGGTGTTTGCAACTCAGAGCCTCACGCAGCATTCTGGGCGCAACTGTAGCAGTCACTGACAAGTGCGATATAAGATCCTCCAGCCTCCATGTAAATATGCCACCAGTAGCGCCTCCTGCAGCCTGGGATCACCAAGTTTTTTCAGGCGTTTCCTGGGGCAGTCATTAAATGAGGCGTTAGGGCCGAAAATTCCATCCGGGGTGCTAACTCAACCTGGCATGACGATTGACGTCATAATCACGCTGAAAACGGAGGACGGGTCGGTAAGCTTTTGTACCAGTGCAAACCAATACCCGAATCTTCCGGCCGGGCGCTAAATCCTGGATGCCTGGCATCACACCCAGAAACAGCATTTAACGCCCCACCAGTCTGCTAAACGAGGTGCAAAATAGCCGAAAATCTCGCCCCATTAGCATGGGACTGAATGCAACCAAAAATCGAGGAACAGCCCATTCAAATAGTGGAAGAGGGGCTGTAACCTCTCACACTCTGTGTATATGTGGAACATGGACTCCTCTAGGCCACAGAAAATGCAGACGGCCTGGGAGTCCGTGAACCGACAATACTTTTTTGCACAGGAGTGCCCTTACAACACCCTACAGGCCAAGTCCCCAATAGATAAGGGGAGGACTCCCGTGTAGAGAGCACTCCATTGGAGAACCCGGCCTCCTCTGGACGGTAGGATGGTGCGCCAAGGCATGTCCGGATGGCAGACAAGGATGGCAAAGTGGAGGGTGTGCAAGAACAGCACGTACAGGAATGCCCTCCACGCAGAGCTGAAACACACGGAAGGGATTTCCCGGAGGTGGCTCAAGTTGTGAGGTGCTGGCTCCCGAGAGAGGTTTCGGGGCCTGGCGCCAATGAGGAATTCTGTCTGGCCAGGGGTCAGTTCAGATGGGGTGGCCCATGTGCTTGAGTCTCCTCGATACACCTAGTGGAGTCCAGGACCCAGTGCTACTTTAGCGACTCGATGGCTTTGGCCGAGAGCCAGACATTGGCCCAGGACAGGCACTGCGCCAGCTTCTCTGGCTCCATCCAACCAACTCCTCCGCCATCAAGTAGATCCTTGACTCTGGTCACTGTGCCAGACACGGCCCTGCCCTCCTTCAGCCATATCAAACCACGGTCGTGGAAGTGCAGATTCCTGAGCAGCGGCTCCCACACACAAGTGCTGACTCTTTAATGTACAAGTCAATCGTGTGCCCCCTTTTTAAAGCAGCACAACCAATAAAAACTGTAAATTAACAAATTTTTACCAAAACTTAATCAATCAAATCAAAATTTGGTTTCCGGGGGTGGTGATGCACTCCAGTCCCTCCGGTGTCCATCTCTTGCAGAAGGCCTCCTGCGTACTGGTAGACACCGTGTGCTTCATCTCCAGGGATACCCTGGCGAGAACGTAGCCGCGGAAGAGAGGCAGGCAATTGGGCTGAACAGCCCCTTCGAATGCCCGCTGCCTGGATCTGTTAATGGTCACATTGGCCAGGCCCAGGAGCAGTCCTAATAGGAGGTCTTGTGACTTGCCCGCTCCCCCTCGCACAGGGTGCCCTAAGATCAGGAGCGTGGGACTGAAGTGCAACCAAAAATCGAGGAGCAGCCCCTTCAAGTAGTGGAAGAGGTGCTGCAACTTGACATACTCCATGTATATATGGAACACAGACTCCTCCAGGTCACACAAGTGCTGACTCAGCTTCCTACTAACAGTAATTAGCAACTATTCAGACTGACATTTACAGCTGATTGACTGTTAACTGCCACTGGCAGGCAGTTTCTGTCAACTATAGTTTATTTTACAGATTTTAAAGGTCTAAGTTAAATTCAAAAGTTAAATAAAATTTCACTTTTTACAGCTTGTATTCACGCAGTACTTACCAGAGATTCCACACTCTCCAAATTCCCAACTTAACACTTTGTTTCAGCGCACTAAGACCACTCTGTGCCGACCACTCTATGGATCAACAGATAATATTTTTGATTTCTATATATGATTTTGCATTGAATTTCTACCTGACGCTTCCTGGTTTGGAATGTGCGCTTTTCAGTAAGGATTTTGCTGTTGCAAGCCCTGCTCGCCAAGCCCCAGATCCACCTTAGAGGGTGCTGCGCTGATCCGATTTCTAATTACCGCAAGTCGCATTGCAAAAGCCCATAAAAACACTGTGGCTATCCTGGTATATTCTGTATATATCACTGCGGCTATCCTATTACATTCTGTATATCTCACTGCGGCTATCCTATCATATTCTGTATATCTCACTGCGGCTATCCTGGTATATTCTGTATATCTCACTGCGGCTATCCTGGTATTTTCTGTATATCTCACTGCCGGCTATCCTGGTATATTCTGTATATCTCACTGCGGCTATCCTGGTATATTCTGTATATCTCACTGCGGCTATCCTGGTATTTTCTGTATATCTCACTGCCGGCTATCCTGGTATATTCTGTATAACTCATTGCAGCTATCCTATAATATTCTGTATATCTCACTGCGGCTATCCTGGTATATTCTGTATATCTCACTACGGCTATCCTGGTATATTCTGTATATCTCACTGTGGCTATCCTGTTATATTCTGTATATCTCACTGCGGCTATCCTGGTACTTTCTGTATATCTCACTGCACTCTCAGGGGAGTTCGCCCCAGTATATTGGCCAATATTTATCTCTCAACACCATCTCTAAAAAAACATTATCTGGTCACTTTCCTATGCTGTTTGTGGGAGCTTTCTGTGCGCAAATTGCCTGCCGCATTTCCTGCATTGTAACAGTAACTACACTTCAAAAGTACTTCATTCGCAGTAAAGCACTTTGGACCATCTGGAGGTCTAGAATAGCACGTCTTTCTTTCATAGTAATGATGAAGTATCAATAAAACTGTAGCGTTGTGCGGAAGCTAAAGGCAGCCCAAATATTTAGACTATGTAGTGAATATTGTCCAAGCTAGCTAGCATTTCAGTGCCTGATAACACCAAGTGATAAATGGAGCTGGTATGTCTCCTTTGTCATCGCTATTGAACAATATGAAGCCTTGAGATGAAAGGGAGCAGAATGTGAAACCAGCCTGCATGCAAATAATCTGCCGGAAGACAATCGTGTCCTACAGAAACGACAGACCGACCGAAACTCTGTCACATTCTACAGCTTGCTGCTACAAGTGGAACATAATTAAGTGCAGGAATAGGCCATTCTCCCCTCCAGCCTGCTCTGCCAGTCAATGAGATCATGGCTGATCTTCGACCTCAACTTCACTTTACTGCACTATCCCCATATCCCTTGATTCCATTAATATCCAAAAATCTATCAATCTCTGTCTTGAATATACTCAAAGACTGAGCCTCCACAGCCCTCTGGGTAGAGAATTCCAGAGATTCACCATCCTCTGAGTGAAGAGGTTTCTCCTCATCTTGGTTCTAAATGGCCGGCCCCTTATTCTGAGATTGTAACCCCTTGTTCTAGACTCTTGTGTGGCACCTTATCGAATGCCTTCCGAAAATCCAAATACACCACATCCACGGGTTCCCCCTATTCTGCTAGTTACAACCTCAAAAAAACTCTAACAGATTTGTCAAACATGGTTTCCCCTTGACTCTGCCCAATCCTATTATTATTTTCTAAGTGTCCTATTAACACATCCTTAATAATAGAATCTAACATTTTCTCTACTACTGATGTCAGGCTAACTGGTATGTAGTTTGTCGTTTTCTCTCTCCCTCCTTTCTTAAATAGCATGTTTACATTAGCTACCTTCCAATCTGCAGCAACCATTCTAGAATCTATGGAATTTGGAAGATACCAACCAATGCAACTATAGCCAACTCTTTCAAAACTCTGTAGACTATCAGGTCCAGGGGATTTATCGGCCTTCAGTCCCATTAATTCCTTCAATACTATTTTTTTACTAATACTAATTTCTTTCAGTTCCTCATTCTCGCTAGACCCCTGATACTCCACTATTTCTGGGAGGTTTTTCATTTCTTCTTCCGTGAAGACTGACGCAAAGTACTTAATTTCTCTGCCATTTCCTTATTCCCCATTATAATTTCTCCTCTCACAACTTGTAGGGGACCCACATTTACTTTCGCTAATCTTTTCCTTTTTACATACCTATGAAAGCTTTTACTGTCCGTTTTTATGTCTCTCGCTAGTTTACTCTCATATTCTATTTTCCTTTTCTTTGTCAATTTCTTGGTCCTCCTTTGCTGAATTCTAAGGGCTAGATTTTCGGCACATCATCGCCCATTTAGCGCCCATTCAGTGCCTATATAAGCGCTGAGATACAGGCCATCGCCCATATTTGCTGAAACTAGCGCCCGATTATGGCCCATTTATTGCCGGCCCAACTTTCGGCATACATGAATGAACTGCATCGCCCGGCCTATATGACGTCATCCTCGTGCAAGGCCAAGAATAGTGCTTATAATGGAAACTTGCGCCCGATTATGGCCCAGATTATTGTCGAGCGCTACTTTTGACATTTTACTCACAATTCATCCAAATGATCGCTCGCCCAAAAAGAAAAGCTGCAGTCATCTGATCTTAACTTGGCACTATTCGGCACTACGGGGAGGATCCGTGGTAAAAGGTTGCTTCAAGTGCTTGTCAGGACAATCAATTTGTGAATGATTTTAAGGGCCTTTTTGACTCTTGCCAATCATCTACTCACATATGTATTTGCTGAGGACAAATTAAGGGCATTTATAACGATTTATAGTGATGCGGCCTGTAATTTCTCAACCAGTATTGATCACTAATCACATGTTGCAGAATAGAGATGGGAGAAGGTATACTGAAGAGCATTATGTTCCCAATCAAAGAGGTGGCAGACTGCTCAAGAGGAGGAGGAGACATTACACCCAACGCATTTACAGGGATAAGCGATCATACCTGGACTTATCCGATAACACGTGCGTTAGAAGGCTACGCTTCCAAAAGGAAGTCATCAGCGAGATGTGCCAGCTAATTAAGGGAGATCTGCAGCCTACCAGCACCATCAGGACCACAATGCCCGTTGAGGTTAAGGTTACTGCGGCACTTTCCTTCTATGCATTGGACTCCTTTCAGGCCTCAGCTGGCGACATTTGTGGTATCTCTCAGCACGCCACATATTGCTGCATTCGACAGGTGATTAAGTTCTTTATGCATGCAGGATGGACTTTATAAGCTTCCCTATGACCAGGGGAGGCACAGACTGAGAGGGCTTTGGGTTTCTCGTGAATAACAAACTTCCCCAAGGTGCAGGGAGCAATAGACTTTACGCACATCGCCCTGCGAGCACCGTTACAGGATGCAGAGGTGTTTCAGAACTGAAAGGGATTCCACTCCCTGAATGTGCAGCTTGTTGTTGACCACAAGCAAATAATCATGGTAGTAAATGCAAATTTTCCAGGAAGCATCCATGATGTGCACATCTTGCGTGACAGCACTGTGTCTGACCTGTTTAAAAGTCAGCCACACGATCACGGTTGGATGCTGGGGGATAAAGGATATGACCTTGCCAGCTGGCTCATGACTCCCCTGCGTAAGCCCCAGATGGAAGCCAAGGAACGATATAATCAAAGCCATATAGCTACGTGCAATATCGTCGAAAAGACAATTGGAGTTCTGAAACAGCGTTTCAGATGCCTGGACCACTCAGGAGGCAACTTACAATACTACCCTGAGCAGATCGCTGAGTTCATTGTGGTGTGCTTCATGTTGCATAACTTAGCTATCAGGAGAGGACAACAATTCCTTTGATGTAAGTTAAAATAAAATGAGAAAAGTTACATACAAGTATATTGTTGTAATGTCAGGGTTAATATTAATCATGGATTCCCCCCCCCCGCTCTGGTCCACAGTACAAGTAGAAGAAGAACTAGGGTATGTCATACCATGAGGAACAACATGGAGTTCACCTCAGTTGGCTGATAGAACAGGGGTTAGAATAAAAGAACGGTTCATTATATTATTGATGGGGACCAGGTCCTCTGTTATCTCTGTCAAACCCCGTGGGAAAAGTTCTTTGTCTGAAAAAACCGTGCATGCGCAGAACGGCCATTGCTATGGACACCAGCCTTGCATAACTGAATACATTGCTAAGGCCCATTTCACATCGCTAAGGCTATCATCCAAATTAAAAAGGCGAAACTAGCGGTTTTAAAAATGGGCGATATTCCAGCGATCCTGAAAAATAAAAAAAGCACTAAGGCCGGAAATAGCACCCATTATTGGGTGATAGCGATCATAGTGGAAAGTCTAGCCCTTAAATCTTCACAATTGTCAAGCTTACTGCTCTTTTTGGCAACATTATAGACCTCTTCTTTTGATCTAATACTATCATTAACTTGTCTTGTTAGCCATGGTTGTGGGGTTTTATGCCTTAAAGGAATGTATGTTTGTTGTAAATTCTGTATTAATTCTTTAAATGCTAGTCATTGCTTGTCTACCATCATACCTTTTAATGTAGTTTCCCAATCTACCTTAGCCAACTCTCCTCTCATACCTACATAGTTTCCTTTGTTTAGAGTTAAGTCCCTTGTTTTGGATTTATCTAAATCCCTTTCAAACTTAATGTAAAATTCTATCATATTATGGTCACTCTTCCCTAAAGGCCCCTTTACTACAAGGTTATGAATTAACCCTTTCTCATTGCACAGGAGAGTGCCCATGGGGGATGGTGGATGTACAGTTGAGTGATGGTGTAGGTGTGGGTGGGGAGCCCTCATAAATTAGGCAATAATGAGATCTTAGCACAGCATTTTGTTTTAGCACAGAGGGGCAATTTGGGTTCGAAGAAAAGGTGCTAATGTGGGCCATGCTGTGTTGGGAGCTGTAAATAACAGAAGTTTTAATGTTTTATGTTCTAGGTATGTTAGTCTTTTCAGTAGAATTTTTAATCAATTCTCTATTCTTTGCAGCCCAATTGTCTTAGCTCCAATAAAAGGTTGTGCCATCCTTGGGGGGGATTGGTTGAAAAGGCCACTATATCTACCCAAGCTGATCCATCTAAAACCATAACTCTCATTGCTTAGCAAACGGCTCCATTTTGAACCCTTAAAGGTCTCCTGCCCCACTTGACAGAATATTCGTGACAGTGTCCTGGTAAGCAGGAAAACTGCAGACAGGGATAGCACTGAGGAGCTCACATTGGTCTTTAATCGAAGAGTTTCTTGGAAAATGTGTCATTTTTATTACTGTGTGCTTATGCGGTTACTTCGTATTATCGAGCTCAATAAAAGAACTTGCATCTATATAACATCTTTCACAGCCACAGGATGCCCCAAAGCGCTTTACAGTCAATAAAGTACTTTATTGAAGTATAGGCACTGTTGTAATTGTAGGTATTGCAGCAGCCAATTTGTGCAGAGCAAAGTCCCACAAGCAGCAATGAGAAAATGATCAAGAGCTAGATTTTCGGCTTTGATGAGTTTGGGGCGGTAATGGTGACGGGGCAGTAAAGTTTACGCCCGGGAACAGTTTGCACCTCAGTCATCAAAATTGGGCAGTTGGGCCCTGAGTCTGTGGCGCAGCGCTAAGGGAGGCATTGTACACCTCTCTTGGAGCGTTAACATGGGAAAATCCCAAGCTAAAGAGCCGGACCGGGTGCGCTCTGAAAGATGCCTTGGGAGAAAAGAAAACCTGAAAAAAAACACACAAAAACATTCCCAATACATTGCCCACGCCACCACAACATAAATCGCAAAAAAAATTAAAAGAAAAAACAATCCCGCTTACCTTAGGACAGCATTAATGACCTCTCTGCAGTCGGTATAGGTTGGACTGCCCGTTTTCCCAGGCAGTCACTGCGGGGCGCAATGCGGGGCGTATGGGTAGGACGGGAGTCAAAAAGCGCACCGGTGTCGCAACCAGGAGCTCTTCCAGGCGGTACTGCTCCGCGCCGCCGAAAATCAGCCCCGAAAAACTCCGCGCCGCTACCATTGCTGCCCCTTCGGGGCGAAAAATGAAGCATAAAGAACCGGAAATCCACCTGTTTTAGAGATGTTGGTTGAGACATATGGCTAGATTTTCCATTATTTTTGCATGCATACTGTCCACTTAACCTCCATTTTAATGCTGAAATGAGGTATAACGTCCATATATCGCCCATTTAGCCACAAAATGGAAAGTAACGCCCATTTCTTGGTCACTTATCGGCGAGCGTTACTTTCGGGATGTACACAACGCCGATAAAAAATAATACCACTCGCCCACTTTATTTGGGCGGAAAGATCTGAATGGGCGAAACCAACGTTCATAATATCATCCAGCGTTATTTTCAGCACGTAATTAACACTGAGATTTAATAATACCGTCCGGCCACTGTTTTTTGTCGTAAAGATCACATTTGCCGAAACTAACGCCCAGAAAATTGCCCAGCCTTACTTTCGGCACCTCACACACATCTTGCCGACACACACATCTTGCCGACAATTTTGCTCGCCAAAAAAACTGCTGTGAAAAAGTTAAACTGACCTGAACTAACCACAGTGACATGGACGCCATTTTCTAAATCGCAGTTCGTACCATTTAAAAGGCTGCTCTGCTTCAACCTCGGGGGAGTTTGGATGTACTCTGGAGGTCTTTTAAGGTGATGTGAACATCTGAACAAACATCTTTTCATACTGTGGATGATTGGAATTTACGTTAGGTGTCTTAGAGGGGACATTTATTGCTTGTGAACAATCGGTGTAATACTGATAGCTATTGGAATGGGGCCTGCCATTTCTCAGCCTCTCTTGATGACCACGCACATGCTGCAGACTTGAGATGGCAGAAGGTACATTCGACAGCATTATGTGTCCAATGTAAGATGTGCCAGACTGATGAAGTGAACCAGACAGTACACCCCCCGCAATTATAGGGAGAAGCAGTCTTTCCTCAACTTGTCCGACACCACCTGCCTTAGGAGACTGCGCTTCGACAAGGAGGTTATCAGTGAGCTATGACAGCTCAACAGGGGAGATCTGCAGCCTGCCAGCACCATCAGGACTGCACTGTCCGTCGAGGTCAAGGTCACCGCGGCACTGTCGTTCTACAAGTCGGGTTCCTTTCAGGTCTCAGCTGGCGACATTTGCGCTACATCTCAGCATGCCACGCATTGCTACATTAGACAGGTCACTGAAGCCCTTTACGCATGCAGGATGGGCATTATCAGCTTCCCTATGACCAGGGAGGCTCAGCCTGAGAGGGCTCTAGGATTCTACCAAATTGCTAACTTCCCCAAGGTGCAGGGAGCAATAGACTGTATGCACATTGCGATGTGGGCACCTGTTTCAGGATGCAGAGGTTTTTAGGAACCGCAAGGGATTCCACTCCCTGAATGTGCAACTCGTTGTCGACCACCAGCAAATTATACTGGCAGTGAATGCTAAATTTCCATGCAGCATCCATGATGCTCACATCGTGTGTGAGAGCGCTGTATCTGACACGTTTACCAGTCAGCCACAAAGTCAATGCTGGATGCTTGATGACAAAGGATATGGCCTCGCCACCTGGCTGATGACCCCCTGCATGTCACCCACACCGAAGCCGAGAAACGATACAACGAGAGCCACAGAGCCACTTGCAATATCGTGGAGAAAACCACTGGAGTGCTTAAACAGCGCTTTAGATGCCTGGACCACTCAGGAGGTGAGCTCCAATACCACCCTGAGCAGATAGCTCAATTCGTGGTAGTGTGCTCCATGCTCTACACAATCTGGCTATCAGGAGGAGACAAGAATTGTCAGAAGGGACTGATGGTCCACCTCAGGAGAGAAAGTAAGAGGAGGTCGAGGAGGTGGACACTGACATCAGGCCAGACAATCAGACTGATGCTGAAACCATGCCCCTTCCCCCCTCTAGACTGCAGGAAAGGGCCCGTGGTGGCTACATAGCTGCAAGACTCTTACGTCAGTAGCTCATAAATGAGCGCTTTGCTTGAAAGAATGTTGGTGGTATTTACAAAGCTGCAACACTGCTGGTTGTGCAGGTCATACATCAATGGTGTGCATCACCTTGGTGACAGTTAAAGTTTAAGTTGATTCAAGTTAAGTGTAATTATACCTTTTCATGTTAAGGAATCATCAGTGTGTAACAGTGCAGCTATCTGAGACAATGCACAACAAGGTTATGTTAAATAAAAAACATTTAAACTGACCATTTGTCTGAAATCATAATTATAATTGTAAAATACACCACACCCCACCCCGCCCCACCCCACAACAAATTTATCACATTTACATCATTACAATGGTCCCCATTTCCAGCAAAATAGAACACAAATGCATCATCATCATCATCATCATCATCATAGGCAGTCCCTCGGAATTGAGGAAGACTTGCTTACATTCCTGAAGTGAGTTCTTTGGTGGCTGAACAGTCCAATACGAGAGCCACAGACTCTGTCACAGGTGGGACAGATAGTTGTTGAGGGAAGGGGTGGTTGGGGCAGATTTGCCGCACGTTCTTTCCGCTGTCTGTGCTTGATTTCTGCATGCTCTCAGCGTTGAGACTTGAGCTGCTCAGCGCCCTCTCGGATGCACATCTTCCACTTAGGGCGGTCTTTGGTCAGGGACTCCTAGGTGTCAGTGGGGATGTTGCACTTTATCAAGGAAGCCTTGAGGGTGCCCTTGTAGCGTTTCCGCTGCCCACCTTTGGCTCGTTTGCAAACCAACAAGATAGCCCCCTCGCCCCCTGCCCCGACTCTCCCACCAAAATAGCAACAGCAACCTAAAAGTATGCCCCAGACAACTCCTGCGTCCATGCACCTCACTTTCCTACCCCCGCCCCCGCTTCTCCTCCCCACCTCTACCCCTTCCCCTTCCCCTCCTGACTCCAAGCCGCCTGGCCGAGGAGCTCCTTTGGCGCTGCTTCATTGGGGGGGAATGACAGCAGAACCGCTGCTTGGATGGATACGGGAGAGGACGGTCCTGAGGTGGGAACGTGCTCCGAGCCAGAAGCAAGAGCTTCCTCCTGGCTCTCATGAGTCGTTGGCAATGGGGGTGCGGTACCTTGCAGTGCAGTGCCGTGCTCTGGGACCACTGGGAGCCCTCTGCCACCACTGTTCCTGGCCAACAGCTCCAAGGCCTCCTCCATCCCTTCCATGTTATATATTATTTGTTGGACCAAAACTCGCTGCCAACTACCTTCTTGGTTCTTAGTAGGCTTTTTGCTGCTGGTGAATCTCCCTTCTGACTCCCACAACAGCCAAACAAACACACACCACACCCCAGTCCCTCTCTGTTCCCACAGACGCACAAACATTAGCGTCTTCCTCCAGGCCAACATCCCCAGCATTAAAGCACTGACCACACTTGATCAGCTCTGCTGGGCAGGCCACACAGTTCGCATGCCAGACACGAGACTCCCAATGCAAGCGCTCTACTCGGAATTCGTCCACAGCAAACGAGCCAAAGGCGGGCAGAGGAAACGTTACAAGGACACCCTCAAAGCCTCCCTGATAAAGTGCGACATCCCCACTGACACCTGGGAGTCCTTGGCCATAGATCACCCTAAGTGGAGGAAGTGAATCCAGGAGGGCGCTGAGCACCTCGAGTATCGTCGCAGAGAGCATGCAGAAATCAAGCGCAGGCAGTGGAAGGAGCGTGCGGCAAACCAGACTCCCTGCCCACTCTTTCCCTCAACGACTATCTGTCCCACCTGTGACAGAAACTGTGGTTCTCGTATTGGACTGTACAGCCACCTAAGTGTGGAAGCAAGTCTTCCTCGATCCCGAGTGACTGCCTATGACAATGATGATGATGCTCCCCCTCTCTCTGTCTTCTCTTCTGCACATGTAATGATGACCCCTGAACTCCTCAAACACGGGAAACAAGCATTGCCATGCCGTTGCTATGGTCGACGACACTTTACGGCAGAAGATCAAAATTTTTTAATGCTAACGCCCATTTCAGATCGCTCGCGGTAAGGCCCATTTAAAAAAAAATGAAAATTAGGGTTTTGAAAATGGGCGATAATCCAGCGATCTCAAAACCCACATTTACCACCCACGCTAGAAATATCACCGATTTTTGGCCGATTTGCACAAAAGTGGAAAGTCTAGTCCATAATTTTGGCCAGAACTTTCCCTGCTCTTTATCACCATGAGAGGGAAGACAGGGCCTCGGTTTAACATCTCATCTGAAAGACAGAACCTTTAACAGTGCAACACTCACTCAGTCCTGCACCAGGGTGTCAGCCAGGATTTTGTGCTCAAGTCTCTGGAGTGGGACTTGAACCCATGATCTCATGACTCAGAGGTGAGAATGCTACCACTGAGCCACAGCCAATGCCTCAGAGTTAGTTTCCTTCAATGATGTCACCATCGATCACTGTTTAACTAAAACAATTCAACAGAGCTTTAAAAAGTGTGATGCAAGATGGGTCCACTCCTTCCAGTAGATTGTATACAAGTTGCTTCGATCATGAACTATACCCATCTTACTTAAACCCCTGAAACAGGGGAGTAACCTCAGGCAGAAAGATGAAAGCTCTCTATCAGATAATGCAGCCAAACCCCAAGGTATCATCATCATCATCATCATAGGCAGTCCCTCGAAATCGAGGAAGACTTGCTTCTACTCTAAAAGTGAGTTCTCAGGTGACTGTACCGTCCAATATGGGAATTACAGTCTCTGTCACAGGTGGGACAGACAGTGGTTGAAGGAAAGGGTGGGTGGGGAGTAGGTTTGCCGCACACTCCTTCCGCTGCCTGCGCTTGTTTTCTGCATGCTCTCGGCGACGAGACTTGAGGTGCTCAACTCCCTCCCGGATGCTCTTCCTCGACTTAGGGTAGTATTGGGCCAGGGATTCCCAGATGCCAGTGGGGATGTTGCACTTTATCAAGGATGCTTTGAGGGTGTCTTTGAAATGTTTCCTCTGCCCACCTGGGACTCGCTTGCCATGTAGGAATTCCGAGTAGAGCGCTTGCTTTGGGTGTCTCGTGTCGGACATGTGGATGATTTGGCCCACCCAACGGAGCTGTCGAGTGTGGTCAGTGCTTCGATGCTGGGGATGTTGGCCTGGACGCGAACACTGACGTTGGTGCATCTATCCTCCCAGTGGATTTACAGGATCTTGTGGAAACAGTGCTGGTCGTATTTCTCCAGTGCTGTATATGGTCCATGTCTCTGAGCCACATAGGAGGACGGGTATCACTACTGCCCTGTAGACTATAAGTTTGGTGCAAGATTTCACGTCCTGGTCTTCAAACACTCTTCCTCAGGAGACCGAAGCCTGCGCTGGCACAGTGGAGGCATTGTTGGACCTCATTGTTGATGTCTGCCCTTGCTGATAGTTGGCTCTCGAGGTATGGATAATGGTCCACATTGTCCAAGGCCGCGCAATGGATTTTGATGACCGGGGGGCATTGCTGTGTGGCAGGGTCAGGTTGGTGGAGGACCTTTGTCTTACAGATGTTTATTGTAAGGCCCATGCTTTCGTACGCCTCGGTGAAGATATTGACGATGGCTTGAAGTTCAGCCTCTGAATGTGCTCAGACGCAAGCGTCATCCATGGATTGTAGTTCGATGGCAGAGGATGGGACGACCTTGGATATAGCCTGGAGGCAACGAAGGTTGAACAGGTTCCCACTGGTTCTATAGTTTAGTTCGACTCCAGTGGGGAGCTTGTTGAGAGTGAGACAGAGCATTGCAGCGAGGAAGATAGAGAAGAACGTTGGCGCGATGACGCAGCTGTGCTTGACCCTGGATTGGGTCTGTGGTGGATCCGTTGGTCAGCATCACGGCTTGCAAGTCTTCATGGAGCAGGCGGAGGATGGTGACAAACCTTTGGGGGTAGCCGAAATGGAGGAGGACGCTCCATCGTCCCCCATGGTTGACAGTGTCAAAGGCCTTTGTGAGGTCAAAGAAGGCCATGTACAAGGGTTGGTGCTGTTCCCTGCACTTCTTTTTGTAGTTTTGCGTGGTAAAGATCATTTCCGTTGTACCCCTTAGTGGACGGAATCCGCATTGTAACTCTGGGAAGAGCTCTTCAGCCACAGGGAGAAGACGGTTGAGGAGGATTCTAGTGATGGCTTTCCCAGTGGCCGACAGCAGGGAGATTCCTCTGTAGTGGCTGCAGTCGACTCGTCCCCTGTTTTTAAATATGGTTATGATTACAGCTTCTCTGAGATCTCCTGGCATGCTCTCCTCCTTCCAGATAAGAGAGATGAGGTCATGCATTCGTGCCAATAGTGCTTCTTCACCATACTTTAGTGCCTCAGCGGGGATTCCATCTGCTTCTGATGCCTTGTTGTTCTTGAGCTGATGGATGCCATTTTCTACCTCGTGCAGGGCTGGGGTTTTACTGAGATGGTGGCGGGTAGCATGCTGCGGGGTGGAGTTGAGGACATTCGTGTCAAGGCAGAGTCTCGATTAAGGAGATCTTCGAAGTGCTCCTTCCAGCCGGCCCTGACTGCCTCGGTGTCCTTTATGAGCATCTACTCCTTCTTTCCCAGCCTAACAGCATCAACTTTCATTTATTAATATAGTATAACCTCCCAGAGCACTTCACAGCAGCATTATCAGACTAAGCCGCATAAGGAGTTAATAGAACAGGTAACCCAAAAGGTCGGTTTTAAGGAGTGTCTTAAAGGTGGAGAGTTACAACCTACATTATTTAGCCCTGACTAGTACCATTCCAAAGTTCATTGAGTGTTAAGTTGACTTATTTTAATTGTTTAGTGCTTTGGGAGAGCCTTCATGGCAAACGTTCCTCTTAAACAAAGTTCCTGATTTGGAGACTCACTATTTAAACATGCTTCAAAAGGTATCTTGTGATGAAGCCCTGCCTTGAATTTTCCTTACTTCTGGTGTGAGGCCAGTAGAAGGCCAGTGTAATGGCTAAGATCCAGGATACCCCAGGTTACCATTCTGGTACCTCAGAATCCCCATAGAATTTGAAGGCCTCCATCGTTAAAACAGGTCCTCATGGTGCAAATATTTCTTTAAGATGGTTCCTAACTATGAGACTTCAACAAGAACAACAACAACTTGTATTTATATAGCGCCTTTAACGTAGTGAAACGTCTCAAGGTGCTGAACAGGAGTACTATGCGATTAAAAAATAAGTAGAAATTAGCACAGGTGACCACAAGCTTGGTCAAAGAGGTATGTTTTAAGAAGCGTCTTGAAAGAGGAAAGAGAGGTAGAGAGGTGGAGAGGTTTAGGCAGGGAGTTCCAGAGCTTGGGGCCTAGGCAACAGAAGGTACGGCCACCAGTGGTTGAGCGATTATAATCAGGGATGCTCAGGAGGGCAGAATTAGAGGAGCACAGACATCTCGGGGGGTTGTGGGTGTCATGCATGTATGCTTGGGGTTACTAGCCACCAGGTGGTGCCACTGTTAGAGGTCATTGGGCTGTACGCACGTGTGCGCAGCCCACATATAAGTGGCAAGCCATCATGTAATGTAATCACTTTGGGCCCTAATAAAGCAGTGCCAGGTTTGTACCTGTGTTAGTTTACAGTATTCGGTCTATCGAGTGATTACTTACATAACATTTGGCAACGATGTAACTTAAGAACCTTCGCATGCAAAAATGAGCACAATTGGAATTCTGGAGAGATTCGTGGAGGGAGAGGACAGGGCAGATTTCGTAGCTCGCCTGGACCAGTACTTCTTGGCCAACAAAATGGAGGAACCCACTGACGCAGTTAGGGTGGTCTTCCTCAGTTTGCGGTCCGAAAATCTATGGACTCATAAAGAATCTTCTCTCGCCTGCAAGTCCAATGGACAAGGACTATGAGGAAATGTGTGCTCTGGTACATGACCATCTCAAACCAGAACAAGGCATCATCATCTCACAATATCGATTCTACATGCACGTTTGTTCTGAGGGCCAAGATATGTTGGAATTCGTTGGTGACCGAAGACATCTAGCTGGACCGTGTAAGTTCGAAAACGCATTGGGAGACATGCTGCAGGACTTCTTTGTAATCAGCATCAACCACGAGGTGATCCTACATAAGCTGCTGGATTTGAGCAAGGCCATAACGATTGCCCAGGCATGCATGACGATGGACAGAAATCATCGAAAAATCGGAACTCAGCAAGTACTGTAAACAAGATTGCATTGTCCTTTGGCAGAGCTGCATATGGCAGGGCCTACTCGACTGCGTATGCGAAACCTGTGGCTGCCCAAAGTCCACCAACGGGAATTAATCCGATTTCACCGTGTTGGCATTGTGGGGGAAAACATCAGCCTCATCAGTGTTGGGTGAAACAGTACATTTGTAAAGGCTATTCAAGACTGGGGCATCTCCAAGGCATGTGTCCGCATCTGAGCAAGCGTGCTGCGACACACCACGTGGAGGATGATGACCAGTATGGCGCGGATCCGGATATGCAATCTGAGACACCAGAGGATGAAGTGTATGGACTGTATTCATTCCTAACAAAGAGTCAACCGATAATGATTAATGTGAAATTTAACGATGTGCCGGTACCGATGGAATTGGACACGGGTGTGAGCCAATCAATAATGAGCCAGAGGACAAGCTGTGGGATAATAAGCCTCTGAGGTCAAAGCTGAGTCCAGTCAATGCCAAGTTGCGTACGTACACTAAAGAACTCATAACGGTGATTAGCAATGCAGTAGTCAAGGTGTCGTATGATGGTGCGGTTCATGATTTACCGTTATGGATTGTTCCAGGCAATGGTCCAACACTGTTCAGCAGGAATTGGCTAGAAAAAATCAAATGAAATCGGAACGATATCAAAGCGTTGTTGTTGGAGGATGACACTCCATGTGCTCAAGTGCTGAGCAACTTCTCTTCGCTGTTTGAACCAGGCATTGGAAATTTCATGGGAGCCAAGGTGCAGATCCACGTGGACTCGGATGCAAGACCCGTCCATCATAAAGCTCGGGCGGTTCCGTACGTGATGAGGGAGAAGGTCGAAATCGAACTGAACAGACTCCAGTGTGAAAGGGTCATATCACCGGTCGAATTTAATAAATGGACCAGCCCCATTGTTCCTGTGTTGAAGAGTGATGGCACTGTCAGGATTTGTGAAGACTACAAGGTTATGATCAACCGATTTTCGAAACAGGATCAATACCCGTTACCGAAGGCTGATGACCTGTTTGCAACGCTAGCCAGGGGGAAGTCGTTCACTAAACTGGATCTAACGTCGGCCTACATGACACAGGAGCTGGTCGAGACATCAAAGAAACTTACGTGCATCAACACTCATAAAGGACTGTTTATCTACAACAGGTGTCCTTTTGGAATTCGCTTGGCTGCAGCCATATTTCAGAGAAACATGGAGAGTCTACTGAAGTCCGTCCCTGTGTTCCAAGATGACATCCTGGTCACAGGTCGTGAAACCGCCGAACATCTGAACAACCTGGAAGAAGTTTTATATCGTCTGGCCAAAGTGGGACTCAGACTGAAAACTTCGAAGTGTGTCTTCATGACACCGGAAGGAAAATTGCTGCTGACGGCATCAGGGCTACGGACTCGAAAACCAAGGCCATCAAAAATGCACCCAAGCCTCAGAATGTGACGGATCTGCGTTCGTTCCTTGGTCTACTCAACTACTTCGGTAATTTCCTACCTAGATTGAGCACTTCATTAAAGCCATTGCACATGCTGCTAAGAAAAGGCGACAACTGGGTTTGGGGTGCATCTCAAGATAGAGCTTTTGAGAAAGCTACTAATCTGCTTTGCTCTAATAAGCTGCTGGTACATTATGATCCATGTAAGCATCTAGTATTGGCCTGTGATGCTTCGTCATATGGAGTTGGTTGCGTGCTCCAACAAGTTAATGAGTGGGGTAAACTACAACCTGTTGCGTATGCTTCTAAAAGTTTGTCAAAGATGGAAAGAGCCTACAGCATGGTAGAAAAAGAAAAATAAGCATTAGTCTGTGTGTATGGGGTTAAAAATATGCATCAGTACCTGTTTTTTGGTCTTCGGTTTGAACTGGAAACAGATCACAAGCACTCACTTCATTGTTTTCGGAAAACAAAGGTATCAATACCAATGCATCATCCCGTATCCAGAGGTGGGTGCTGACATTATCTGCCTATGATTATGTCATTCGCCATAGACCTGGCACTGAGAATTGTGCCGATGCACTGAGCCATCTGTCGTTGCCCACACTGGAGGTGGAGACACTACAACCTGCAGACCTACTGTTAGTTATGGATGCTTTTGAAAGTGAAGGAACCCCTGTCACAGCTCAACAAGTTAAGACCTGGACCAGCCAGGACCCGACATTATCGGTTGTGAAACGTTGTGTCCATAGTGGTGATTGATCTGCCATACCCAAGCAAATGGGTGATAAGACCAAACCTTAAACCATCGCAAAGATGAACTATCCATTCAGATTGTTTACTGTGGGGCAATCGTGTTGTTATGCCTAAGAAAGGCAGAGAGAAATTTGTACCTGATCTACATAGCACTCATCCCGATATTGTCATGATGAAAGCCATTGCCACGTCTCATGTATGGTGGCCTGGAATTGACTCTGATCTGGAATCATGTGTGCATCAGTGCAACACTTGCATGCAGCTAAGTAAAGCTCCAGCGGAATCGCCGCTGAGTCTGTGGTCGTGGCCATCTAAACCATGGTCCAGGATCCCTTCCTTGGAAAGATGTTTTTAGTTGTGGTGGATGCATATTCTAAGTGGATAGAATGTATAATTATGTCATCCAGTACATCCACACCTACCATTGAGAGCCTTCATGTCATGTTTGCCACTCATGGTCTGCCCGATATCATTGTAAGCGACAACGGACCTTGCTTCACTAGTCTGGAGTTTCAAGAGTTCATGAAACTCAATGGTATCAAGCATGTGAGGTCAGCACCATTCAAACCCGCATCTAATGGTCAAGCAGAGCGTGCTGTCCAAGCCATCAAGCAGAGTATGAAACGTGTAACTCAAGGTTCACTGCAGACTCGCTTGTCATGCATATTGCTTAGTTACAGGACAAGACCCCCCCACGCTTACCGGGGTCCGCCCTGCTGAACTATTGATGAAGAGAGGTCTCAAGACCAAGCTCACTCTTGCCTACCCTGACTTGAACGATCATGTTGAATACAGACGTCAAAGTCAGCAGCGGTATCATAATCGCGCTGCTGTACCACGTGACATTTCTGTTACCGATCCTTTGTATGTGCTAAATTATGGTCAAGGTCCCAAGTGGATTGCCGGTACTGTTAAGGCCAAGCAGAGTAACAGAGTGTTCATCATCAAGCTCAAGAATGGACAAACATGCAGGAAACATGTTGATCAGATAAAGCTACGGCACATGGATGAACCGGAACAGTCTGAGAAAGACACAATCAGTGACCAACCAACCTACTCTCAGTCATCAGAGGACTCCGCTGTCATCAATGAATCTGGACTTTCAATCCCTGACATGGTCATTGCCACTCCATCAGATCAGCTACCCAGCCCCCAGTCATAACAGACTCAGAATGCTTGCCCAAGGCTGGGGTTCAACTGAGACGATCAACTCAGGAGCAGAAAGCCCAGAACCATCTCAATTTGTAAAAAGACTGTTACTAATATCTTAAAGGGGGATATTGTCATGTATGTATGCTTGGGATTACTAGCCATCAGGTGGCGCCACTGTCGGAGGTCATTGGGCTGTATGCACGTGTGTGCGGCCCAGGTATAAAAGGTAAGCCATCATGTAATGTAATCATTTTGGGCCTTAATAAAGCAGAGCCAGGTTTGTACCTGTATTAGTTTACAGTATTTTGTCTATCGAGTTGTTACATACATAACAGTGGGGCTGGAGGAAATTACAGAGATAGGGAGGGGTGAGGCCATGGAAGGATTTGAAAATAAGGATGAGTATTTTGAAATCGAGGCATTGCTTAAACGGAAGCCAATGTAGGTTAGTGAGCACAGTGATGATGGGTGAGCGGGACTTGGTGCGAGTTAGGACATGGGCAACGAAGTTTTGGATCACCTCTAGTTTACGTAGGGTAGAATGTGGGAGGCCAGCCAGGAGTGCATTGGAATAGTCAAGTCTAGAGTTAACAAAGGCATGGATGTGGTCTTCAGCAGCAGATGAGCTGTTGCAAGGGCGGAGACGGGCAATGTTACAGAGGTGGAAATAGGCAGTCTTAGTTATGCTGCGGATATGTGGTCAAAAGCTCATTTTAGGGTCAAATATGACAAAAAGGTTGCGAACAGTCTGATTTAGCCTCAGACAGAAGTTGGGGAGAGGAATGGAGTCAGTGGCTAGGGAACGGAGTTTGTCACTTGGACCGAAAACAATGGCTTCGGTCTTCCAAATATTCAATTGGAGAAAATTTCTGCTCATCCAGAACTGGATGTCGGACAAGCAGTCTGACAATTTAGAGACCGTGGAGGGATCGAGAAGTGGTAGTGAGTTCGAGCTGGTTGTCATCAGAATACATGTGGAAACGGACACTGTATTTCCAGATGATGTTGCCAAAGGGCAACATGTAGATGAGAAATAGGAGGGGCCCCACTTTAAACGGGTTTCTCTTTTAAAAGGATTGTAAGGTTCCCAATTTAAAGGGATACTGATTGTAAGATTCTTAGTTTAAAGAGGTTCTGATTGTAAGGTTTTCAGCTTTAAAAGGTTCTAATTATCAGGTTACCAGCCATGCCTCAGTTGGTGATACTCATGCCTCTGAGTCAGAGGGCTGTGGGTTCAAGTCCCACTCCAGAGACTTGATCACATATTCTAGCCTGACATTCCCAGTGCAGTACTGTGAGGGTGCTGCATTGTCAGAGATGCCGTCTTTCGGATGAGACATTAAACTGAGACCCTATCTTCCTTCTCAGGTTGATGTAAAAGATTCTAAGAAGAGCAGAGGACTTCTTCCCGGTGTCCTTGTAAAAGAAATCTACCTTATAATTTCTTTAAAAATAAGACACTACCTTATAATTTATTTTAAAATTCTACTTTATAACTTCTTTAAAAATAAGACCAGCTAGATTTAGAAAGCCTAAAGAATTCTAGCCTTCAAGGACTGACCTTAGGTAAGCTACTTTATTAACTGCTTGAAACAAGACAATTGTTGAAATAAGCAGTCAGCTTGAATGGCCTAATCTGGATTGTTCATCATAAACAAATGCAGCTGCCCTCTTGACTACAGATGGCAAATCGAACACCAGTTAATTCAGTTGAATTAGTAAAATGTCAAGTACCTCACATAAACAAAACTAAAATCTTGGGATCATAGAGGAGTTATTGGATAACCTGGTAAGAATAACACAATATGAAGAAAACACTTCAAGTGCCCAAAGCACAAACCAAATGATATCTGGGGGCTGAAATTCAGCCTCCCGATAAGATCTATTACTCCCGGAAAGTGGCGGCCACACGGCGGTGTCAAATGGCCACCAATTTTTTTGTCGAATGGCTGCCGCTCGCAAAATTCTCCTCGGTGGTTTTTCCAGTGGTCCCCACTTCTGCCCCGCTGCTGCTGTACCCTCCTAAGTGCGTTATCAAAGTGCGCACCGCCGATCTCCTGCCCTGCAAGCAAAATTCATACAAAAATCTTGTGGTCGCCGCGCGGTGCCCCCGACAGTTTTTTTCTGTCGGTGCACTGTGTTTGCAGTGTGTGCAAAATGGCTGTGTGGCCGCCATTAAAGGGGAGGGCGCATTGCCGTAGCTGTCATCTTATTTTTTTAGTCAGCCGACTGCCAGGCACCCCGTCTTGGCCCAGCCGAAATCCCCCCTGATGGTCCAGTGGACCTAACTAAAATAATCGCAGAGCTTGCAATGGCTCTCCCCTTGAAGTGAAGGGGTGAGACATGGTGATGCGCCAGCGTGCTGATGTCATCAGTGCTACACTGAAAAAACATGTAAAGTGGTAGGTGCGACCTGTTTTCGGCAGAGGTGTATTTCTACCCCCTGCACTTTGAACATAAAATAGTAAATTCACAATAGCTATGTATTGATACAGGAGCTGGGAATGCAAGGCAGCAAGAAGATAACTGATGATGATTAACTTGAGATCTTATGATACAGGGCAAAAAAGGGTATAAGTGTTGAGGGCTCGAATGAGAGAGTTAGACTCGCTTCAATGGGCAAAGGCATGTCTCGACTACTGAGCAAGGCAGAAGACACCGTGCTTTTTGCTCTGTGCTATCCTACTTCTTGGGGTTTGAAGGTAACTGCTACCTTGATAATTGATGGATATCCTGCTTAAACAATTTTAAGAACTGCAATACTGTAACGAAGTTTAGATTTCAAATTAAGATTCTCTACTAGAAATAAGATTGTATTTTTCACCTTTTTTGTTAGAACTGTTAATGTTGCGATTGACTGACTCACCAACTGTAAATTGCATATTTGTTCTTTAAATAAATCTCTATATATTTTTGAATAGTCTCTCATAGTCTTCTGTATCAATAACTCATGAACCATGTCTCACGTACACTCTTTTGGTGAAGAGGTACATTACTGAGGAGAGACCCCCCCGGACCCTTATCCGGGATATTGGGCCGAAAATCCTGGCCACACCGGGTCCATACGAAGTGCGTACGGATCCGGCGAGGCCTCGCAAAAGCTGGTTTTCAGGGCGTGGCGCACATGCGCCGAAAACCGGCTTTTCCGATCTGTCAAGATTTCTCTTGCCAGATCTTCTGCATCCCCAGGAGAAAGAAATCCACACGGGAGAGATTGGGCTATTTGCAGGCACATAGCTTACTTTTACTAGCGTAAGATTTTTAAAACACATAAAAATTACATTTAAACGCTCATTTTTGTATTAAAAATCCTGTCCATTTAGGTAAGTTTATTTTTAACACTATTAAAACATATCTTCTCAATAACTTTAATTTCAATTAATTTTAAATATGTGTTGTCTATTTTTTATTTTTTATTATTTTGTGTGATTGCTTTTGTTCCCATTAATAGCACTGAGAACTCGTAGATGCGCGAGTCTCAGTGTTATTAATGGGAAGCTGTGAAATACTTACCTGATTGGCTGAGCAGTCATACATGACTGCATCTTCTGTGTCGGGACCCTCTGCATAGGAGCGTACTTCGCAGCGCGGGAGGAGAAGGCCACCCTACCGGAAATCAGGGCGCCTCCTAGACCACCAGGTAAATATTGTCCCAGAAATTCCGATGTCCCGGCTCCATACAAAGCTTTTACAGACCAGGGGAGGCATCGGAAAAGCTGGTTTTCAGCGCGCAATGCGTAATGCTTTTCCGATCTGTCAAGTTTGTGGCTTAACAGATCCTCCGTATCTCGGGAGCGAGGACACTTGTGGGGCAAGATTTCCGATATTTATGAATATCTTGCCCTGCAAATGACCTTTAAAATCTTGTGCCTGAAAAACCAGGCATATAGCCTACTTTTACAGGTGCAAGTGTTTAAAAATACACAAAAACATTTTAAAATAAAGTTATAAAAACACATTTTATTGTTAAAAACCCTCCCCACTATGGTAAGTTTATTTTAAGGCTTAATTAAAAAAACTTTTAAAAATGTTTTTAAAGGCCCTTAAAGAAAAAGTGTGGGGCGAACAAATCTAGAGCCCCCTGGATGTCTATGGACATGCAGGGTAGGGTCAAGAGTAAAAGGGAGGCTTATGACAGATATTGAGTGCTAAATACTGCAGAATCTCTAGAGGAGTATAGAAAGTCCAGAGGTGAAATTAAAAAGGATATTAGAAAAGCAAAGAGAGAGCATGAAAATTCCTTGGCAAGTAAAATTAAGGAAAACCCAAAGATGTTTTATAAATATATTAAGAGCAAGAGGATAACTAAAGAAAGGGTAGGGCCTATTGGAGACCATGGGCTAGACTTTCCATTGACTTTCCGGCGTTAGTGGTTTTATTTTTTTTCGCGATAGCCAGAATATCGCCCATTTTAAAAACCGCTAGTTTCGTTTTTAAAATTTGGGCGTTAGCCGTAGCGATGTGAAATGGCGTTAGTGATTTATTCCGTCGTGCAAAGCCAGCGTCCATAACAACAGCCATTCTGCGCATGCGTGTATTTTTGAAGGTGATTAACTTTTTCCATGATTCAGGAGGTCAGGGGTTATGAGGGCAATGTGTGTGTGGAGGCGGAAGATGTGGTATTGTTCTTAATGAATACTTTGAGTCTGTTTTCACAAAAGAAAGGGGCGATGCAGACGCTGCTAACGAGGAGGAGGAGTGTGAAATATTAGATGAAAAAAACATAATGAGAGAGGAGGTATTAAAGGGTTTAGCAGCTTTGAAAGTGGATAATCCCCAGGCCCAGATGAAATGTATCCCAGACTGTTAAGTGAAGCAAAAGAGGAAATAACAGAGGCTTTGACCATCATTTTCCAATCCTCTCTGTCTTCAGATGTGGTGTCAGAGGACTGGAGGACTGCTAATGTGGTACCTTTGTTTAAGGAGGGAGAAAGGGATAGACTGAGTAATTACAGAGCAACTGTCATGTATTTAACCAGCATTGTAACCCATGTATAATCTGACCTAAATTGTACACTGTGAGAACAATGACCACTAGGGGGTGAACTTGTGGGAGACACTCCTAACCTGGACCTTCAGATATAAAAGGGCAAGCTCCACCCACTTCCATCACTTGAGTGCTATGGAATAAAGGACAGGTCACAGACTGACCTTCTCTCAAGCATGGGCCTCGTGTGCATTTATACTGTATAGTAAGGACGTATCAATGGCGACGAGAAACTGGAATTTAAACCACGTGAGCATGGCCACGAGCAGAACAGACGAGAGGTACTGTGTTAAGGAATGGTTGGGACAGAGATTCAACATTGTTAAAGCAGCACACAGTTCTCCAGGCAGACAAGGGCAGTCGGGCATGCCCCAACATGTAGTCGAACCCAGAGGGGGAGTTCGACAGAGACAATGGCAAGCTGAACGGCGATTCACGCCATTGCAAGGGACAATGCAGCCAGTAATGGGGCCATCAACACCTGTTAATGGCGCACTCAAGGAAAGGGGCAGTCAGGGATGATCGACTGGCAAGGGACCTTTTGTTTCAAACAGCAGCTCATGTTGGAGGCGTGGAGGCACACACTCAGCTGGAGTTTGCAGAGATGAGCAAAATACCTGCAGATATTGCAGAAATGAACGCTGGGGGAAATTGCTGGAAGCTGAAGTGCAGCTCATTCATGTGGAGAACGTATACAGTTCATACACCAGGACGCCACCGATAATGATGAAAGTGCTCCTCAATGGCATTCCAGTATCAATGGAGCTAGACATGGGGGCCAGCCAGTCCCTGATGGGTATCAAACAGTTCGAAAATTGTGCGCGTCCAAGGCCAGGAGGCCAAAATTATCGGCAATTGACGCACAGCTACGGACATACACAAAGGAGATCATTCCGGTGCTAGGCAGCGCCACGATAGTCATGACCCACAAAGATTCGGAGAACAGGTTGCCACTCTGGGTTGTCCTGGGGGAGGTGTTGGCTTGCTGTCATGAACTGGAAATGGGGCGATGTCAATGCAATTTCCTCTGTGGAGCGACTATCGTGCTCACAGATCCTTGACAAATTTGACTCATTATTTCAACCCGGCATTGGCACTTTCATGGGGGCCAAGGTAGTGATTCACATAAACCCGGACGCCAGGCCAGTACACCACAAGGCCAGAGCAGTGTCGTACGTGATGCGGGAAAAGATAGAAGGCGAATTGGACCGCCTGCTGAGGGAAGGCATCATCTCGCCAGTCGAATTCAGTGACTGGGCGAGCCCGATTGTGCCGGTGCTCAAGGCGGATGGGTCGGTCAGGATATGTGGCGATTACAAGGCCACCATCAATCGGGTGTCACTCCAAGACCTGTACCCGCTACCGAGAACCTCTTTGCGACGCTATCCGGTGGAAAACTTATTTCAAAATTGGACCTGACCTCAGCTTACATGACCCACGAGCTGGCGAGTGAGTCGAAGAAGCTGACCACCATCACGACACACAAGGGGTTGTTTGAGTACAACAGATGTCCGTTCGGGATTCGCTCGGCCGCCGCGATCTTCCAACGAAATATGGAAATTCTCCTCAAGTCGATTCCAGGACGACAGTTTTTCAGGACGACATCCTCATCACAGGTTACGATACTGAAGAACACCTCCACAACCTGGAGGAGGTGCTACACAGACTGGACCGGGTAGGGCTACAACTGAAAAAGGCGAAGTGCGTCTTCCTAGCTCCAGAGGTAGAATTCCTGGGGATGAGGGTAGCCGCAGATGGGATCAGCCCTACTGCGTCCAAGACGGAAGCGATCCAGAGAGCACCCAGACCCCGTAACACGACAGAGCTGCATTCATTCCTGGGGCTCCTGAACTATTTTGGTAACTTTCTCCCCAAATTGAGCA
Organism: Pristiophorus japonicus; assembly: GCF_044704955.1. Taxonomy (NCBI): domain Eukaryota; kingdom Metazoa; phylum Chordata; class Chondrichthyes; family Pristiophoridae; genus Pristiophorus; species Pristiophorus japonicus. The sequence goes on along the minus strand of NC_091979.1, from coordinate 201,202,584 downwards.
CGCTGCTAGAGCCACTACACGTGCTCCTACGCAAAAGTCGCGAATGGGTCTGGGGGGACAGCCAGGAAAGGGCTTTTAATAGAGCACGCAATTTGTTATGTTCCAACAATCTGTTAACGCTATATGACCCATGTAAGAAACTTGTGTTAACGTGTGATGCGTCGTCCTATGGTGTTGGGTTGTGTTGCAGCATGTCAATGCCAAGGGTCAGTTGAAGCCGGTAGCTTATGCCTCCAGAAGTCTGTCCCAGGCAGAAAGGGGCTACGGGATGGTAGAAAAGGAGGCGCTCGCATGTGTATATGCGGTAAAGAAAATGCACCAGTACCTGTTTGGCAGGAAATTTGAGCTGGAGACGGATCACAAACCCCTAACGTCCCTTTTGGCCGACAACAAGGTCATAAATGCAAATGCATCGACCCGTATACAGAGGTGGGCACTCACGTTAGCCGTCTATGACTACACAATTCGGCACAGACCGGGCACCGAAAACTACGCCGATGCACTCAGCAGGCTCCCACTAGCCACCACTGAGGGAGCTACCGAGCATGCTGCTGAGATGGTCATGGCTGTTGAAGCTTTTGGAAGCGAAGACTCACCTGTGACAGCCCGTCAGATTAAAGTCTGGACAAATAGAGACCCGCTATTGTCTCTAGTCAAGAAATGTGTCCTGAATGGGGACTGGGCAGCCACGTACAGGGCATGCCCTGAGGAATTTAAACCATTTCACAGGTGCAGGGACGAACTCTCGATTCAGGCCGATTGCCTACTGTGGGGAAACCGCGTAGTCATGCCCCAGGTGGGCAGAGAGGTGTTCATCAGAGAACTCCACAATGAGCACCTGGGCATTGTCATGATGAAGGCAATTGCCAGGCCACACGTTTGGTGGCCAGGGATAGACACAGATCTGGAACTTTGTGTTCGCAGGTGCAACATGTGTGCCCAGCTGGGCAATGCGCCCAGGGAAGCCCCCCTTAGCCCCTGGCCATGGCCCGCCAAGCCTTGGTCATGCATCCATGTGGACTACGCAGGTCCTTTCATGGGAGAAATGTTTTTGGTTGTAGTAGACGCCTACTCCAAATGGATCGAGTGTGACATTTTAAATTCAAGCACATCCTCTGCCACGGTAGAAAGTCCATGGGCAATGTTCGCCGCCCACGGTCTACCGGACATCTTGGTCAGCGACAATGGCCCGTGCTTCACAAGCACTGAATTCCAGGACTTCATGGCAGACAATGGAATTAACCATGTCAGAACGGCACCATTCAAGCCAGCCTCAAACGGCCAGGCAGAACGAGCAGTGCAGATAATCAAACAGGGGATGCTCAGAATCCAAGGGGGTTCCCTACAACGCCGCTTATCATGCCTCCTATTGGCCTACAGATCCAGACTACACTCACTCACAGGGGTTCCACCCGCAGAGCTGCTAATGAAAAGGACGCTCAAAACCCGGTTATCCCTTATACACCCCACCAAGAAAGAAATTGTCGAGAGCAGGCGCCAGTCACAATATGACTACCATGACAAGAATGCGAGGGTGCGATGTATTAATGTAAATGACCCTGTTTTTGTCCTCAACTACACTGCAGGGCCCAACTGGCTCGCAGGCACTGTGATTGCCAAAGAGGGAAATAGGATTCTGGTAGTTAAACTTACCAATGGACAAATCTGACGCAAACATGCGGATCAAACAAAAAGGAGGTTCAGCAACCCCATAGAAGAAGCAGAGGAAAAACACGATATAGAGTTCACTCCTCCACAGGTGACCGAATACAGGAACCAAAGGGAGGAGAGCTCAGTCACTGTGGGCAGTCCGGACAGGCCTGAGTCACCGCAAACAGTAGACACTCAAGCCAGCGCCCAACAACCGGAGCCCCAACTCAGGCGCTCTACAAGAGAGCGTAAACCACCAGAGAGACTCAACCTGTGATCCCAATAAGACTTTGCGGGGGGGAGGTGATGTCATGTATTCAACCAGCATTGTAACCCATGTATAATCTGACCTAAGTTGTACACTGTGAGAACAATGACCACTGGGGGGTGAATTTGCGGGAGACACTCCTAACCTGGACCTTCAGATATAAAAGAGCAAGCTCCACCCACTTCCATCACTTGAGTGCTATGGAATAAAGGACCGGTCACAGACTGACCTTCTCTCAAGCATGGGCCTCATGTGCATTTATACTGTTTAGTAAGGATGTATCAGCAACCACCTTAACCTCAGACAGGATAAATCTTCATTTAGAAAGACATGGATTAATAAAGGACAGTCAGCACGGATTTGTTAAGGGAAGGTCATGTCTGACTAACTTGATTGAATTTTTCAAGGAGGTAACCAGGAGGATCGATGAGGGCAGTGTGTATGATGTAGTGTATATGGATTTTAGCAAAGCTTTTGATAAGGTCCTACATGGTAGACTGGTCACGAAAGCAAAAGCCCATGGGATCCAGGGCAAAGTGGCAAGTTGGATCCAAAATTGGCTCAGTGGCAGGAAGCAAAGGGTAATGGTTGCTGGGTGTTTTTGTGACTGCAAGGATGTTTCCAGCGAGTTTCGCATGGTTCAGTACGAGGTCCCTTGCTTTTTGTTGTATACATCTATGATCTAGACTTTAATATAGGGGTTTGCCGATACTAAAATCTGCTGTGTGGTTGATAATGAAGAAGAAAGCTGCGGACTGCAGGAAGATATCAATCAACTGGTCAGGTGGGCAGAACAGTGGCAAATGGAATTTAATCCGGAGAAGTGTGAGGTAATGCATTTGGGGAGGGCTAACAAGGAAAGGGAATATACATTAAATGGTAAGACACTAAGTGTAGAGGAACCTTGGAGTGCATGTCCACAGATCCCTGAAGGTAGCAGGCCAGGTGGATAAGGTGGTTAAGAAGGCAAATGGAATGCTTGCCTTTATTAGCCGAGGCATAGAATACAAGAGCAGGGGGGTTATGCTTCAATTGTATAAAACACTGGTTAGGTCACAGCTGGAGTACTGCGTGCAGTTCTGGTCACCACATTACAGGAAGGACGTGATTGCACTGGAGAGGGTACAGAGGAGATTTACGAGGATATTGCCGGGAGTGGAGAATCTGAGCTATGAGGACAGATTTGATAGGCTGGGTTTGTTTTCCTTGGAACAGAAGAGGCTGGGAGGAAATTTCATTGAGGTGTATAAAATTATGAGGGGCCTAGATATCGTGGATAGAAAGGGCCTATTTCCCTTAGCAGAGGGGTCAACAACCAGGGTGCATAAATTTAAAGTAATTGGTAGAAGGTTTAGAGGGTATTTGAGGGGAAATTTCTTCATGCAACGGGTTGTGGTGGTCTGGAATTCACTGCCTGAAAGGGTGGTAGAGGGAGATACCCTCACCACATTTAAAAAGTACTTGGATATGCACTTGAAGTGCCGTAATCTGCAGGGTTACGGACCTAGAGCTGGAAAGTGGGATTAGGCTGGATAGCTTCTTGTTGGCCAGCACTTTGGAACATCCTGAGCGTATGAAAGGCGCTGTAGAAATGCAAGTCTTTCTATCTTTTAAGTTTCCCACTTTAAAAAAAACATTTTCAGCGAGACTTTCTCTGAATGACGTGAGTAGACAAGCAAATTACATGAGCTGCTTATCCTCCTTACTAAGCTGGGCCTGTTATCCTAGTGGGGACAGGGATCTCGCAGACATAAAGGTTCTCCTCTGAAGTATGTTTTGCTGTTAAGCACCATCTGTTGTGAGAGGCCTGGGATCGAGACTTTGATGCAGCTCATTGCTCCGTGTAGCACCGTTTCGGGCTGTCAGACTTGTCTTCAGCCTGTACATACGGCATGTTGACGGAACTGTCTGGAATGCTGTCAGGTGGGATTGCTTAACAGCGGTCGGTTCTCCTCTGGTAAATATTGTTGTTCGGAAACACACACAGCGGTGGGGCAGCAACATTGCTGTAAGCACAGATTGTTCTGCACCCTTTACAGAATTATTTTTCAATTCTCTCTCTACTGGTACTTTCCGCAATGCCGGTCGTCCATGGGGGAGGGGGGTGTATGGTGGAGTAATTCCAATGTTGTCTTCACAAGATGTCCGCACATGTGCACATTCCAACAGATCTGAGATTCTCCACCACCACCCCACCTCCCCCCACCCGCCGCCCCTCCGCCTCCCCCCCCGCAAAAGAAAATCTGTTGAGGCCAGTGTGTGTGTATGTGTGTGTGTGTGTGTTTGATAGGGCGGGGGGGGTGGGGGGTGAATTAAAAATGTTAAAGCTGAGATTGATCGATTTTTGTTGAGTAAGGGTATTAAGGGATATGGAATCATGGTGGGTAAATAGAGTTAAGATGCAGATCAGGCATGATCTCATTGAATGGCGAAACAGGATGGAAGGGCTGAATAGCTTGCTCCTGTTCCTATGTTCCTGCATGTTTCCAGATAGCGATCAGGATGGGAATGCTGGCTGACTGCTATCTCTCTGGCCATAGAGCCTTGAGACCAATTGTGGCATTCCTACTGTTGCACCTGGGCACAGGACAAAAATTGAGCTTGGGGTCATAATGGTCGCAATCAGGCTGATCCCAACCTCCACCCTGATCTTCCAATCTAATTTTCTCTCCAACTCAAAGACTGTCTACTTCCACCTCCATAATATTGCCTGCCTCCATCCCAACCTCAGCCCAACTGCAGCCGAAAACCCCATGCATGCCTTTGTCATTCCCAGACTCGACTATTCCAATGTTCTGCTAGCCAGCCTCCCATCCTCCACAAACTTTAGCTCATCCACAACTCTGCTGCCTGTATCCTAACCTGCAGTAAGTCCAGCTCGCCCATTACCCCTGTCGTCCTTGATCTACATTGGCTGTCCAACTTAAAGTTCTCATCCTCTGGCCTTTTGTGTATCCCCCCCTCCCGTTAGAAGTCGTGCCTTCAGCCACCTCGGCCTCACTCTAAGCTCCTCTGCCTCTGTATCACCCTCCTTCCCTTCCTCCTTTATACCCTCTTTAAAACTCGCCTGTTTCAGCAAACCTTTGGCCGCCTGTCCTAGTATCTCCTTCTTTGGCTCGGCGTTTATTTATTTCTTATGATGCCTCTATGGGAGTTTTTACTACATTAAAAAAATTATATGCATGTTGTGGTAGTTGAAAAAGTATTGGTAATGCACACATAATCTAGGCTGACACTCTAGTGCAATGCTGAGGGAGAGCTGCACTGTCGGATGTACCGTCCTTTGGATGAGACGTTAAACCGAGATGTTAAACTGCCCTCTCAGGTGGACGTAAAGATCCCATGGCACTAATTCAAAGAACAGCAGGGGAGTTCTCCCTGGTGTCCTGCCCAATATTTATCCGTCAACCAATATCACTAAAAACTGATTATCAAGGGCTAGATTTTCAAAAAATCTGCCAGTACCAGATTGCCACCCAAGATTTTAAAATTACCGCCAGCGAAAAATTCCACAAAAAAAGAAAAAATTCCACCTGGCGAAAAAAAATGGACCTCACACCCGATTCTGGGCAGAAAATGGAATCTTGGGCTGATTGGGCGGTTCTCAAACAAAATTATTAAAATTTACACCGAGGCTGAGGGTTGGGCCTACGGGTCACCGCCGAGTAAAAACCAGAAGATAGTGGTCTATGGACGGTGCACGCTGGCGGTCTGCTCCCCAGTGGTATTTCGAAACTGCCGGTGGAACTCTTTATGGCCATTTTCACCAACCCGGTTTTCACCCAAAATGACCAATACCACTGAGAAACCGGATGGAAATGCAGTGCAAATTCTAGCCCCTAGTCATTATCACATTTCTATACGTGGGACCTTGCTGTGCCCAAATTGACTGTCGCGTTTTCTACATTACAACAGTGACTACACTTCAAAAGTACTTCATTGACTGTAAAGCGCTTTGGGAGGTTGTGAAAACTGCTGTAGAAATGCAAGTCTTTCTGTCTGTTCCAACTTTCTCGCAGCACTAACCGTTAGAGAACTGTCAACTCTCGTCAGGTGTGTACTGGACCCTGGATTGTTCTGCTGCCAAATCTGCAGACCAGACATGAGGTTTAATTGATCAAATATGATTGTTTGTTGTTACCCTGACTTTCCCGGCAGGTCTGAGTGACATGCTTGAAGTAGCTTGATGTGTTTCCACGACTGGCCAACCTCTGAGCAGCTGCTGTGCTAGAAGAACTAGTGGGACATTGGGCTTTGGAGCAGGGCTACAGCCTTTGCTGCAATAATATTTGTGGCAGGGGGAAACGGTCACACCACCAGAGAAATTAAGAGGCAACCAAGGTGACTGGAAATAAAGAGTTTCATTTCTATAGCGCCTTTCATGCCGTCACAATGTCCCATAGCACTTCTCAGCCAATGAAGTACTTTTAAAGTGTAGTCACTATTGTAATGTAGGAAACACAGCAGCCATTTTGCGCACGGTAAGCTGCCACAAAAAGCAATGTGATAATGACCAGATAATCGGTTTTAGTGATGTTGTTTGAGGAATAAATACTGGCCAAGATTCCGAGGAGAACTCCCCTGCTTTCTTTGAAATATTGTCATGGGATCTCTTACAGCCACCTGAGAGACCGTCAGGGTCTCGGTTTAATGTCTCATCCGAAAGAAGGCACCTCCGATAGTGCAGCACTCCCTCAGTACTGCACTGGGAATATCAGGCTAGAATATGTGCTCAAGTCTCTGGAGTGGGACTATAAACCAACGCCTTCTGACTCAGAGGTGAGAGTGCTGCCCACTGAGCCACGGCTGATACAGTCCAGTGAGTCGAGGAATTAGAGATGGGAATGGGGATAGAATGTAAGAAAAAGCCAGAATCGGCATTAAACAAAGAGATCCCTCTCAATTTTCCAGACTGGGAAGGAAAGCTATTAATTTGCGATAATTAGTTGTGTTTCCTGAGGTTAATCAAGGCTGACATTTGATGAATAAAAGGTTAATCTGCTCACAATAGATGTTGAGGTGAGAAATGAAAGAAACGCTGGCTCAGCAGCTAGATTTTTAGCCCCCAGTTTAATTCTTTTTTTATTCCTTTCAACCACCTTGAGGCAGCTGTATGAATGAATAAAGTGATTGGCCCAGTAGTGTAAATTACAACAGGGCACAGACTCTGCCAACAGACAAGGCTGCAGGCTTACAGGCAGAAAGCCTGGGTGCCACAGCTGTCTGAGGTGCAACTTACACTGAGCTGTGCAGATGAGCGTCTTATTTTGATGGTTCTTACAAGTCGTGCAGCAATCTGTGAAATAATTAATATCACTGCACCACTCCCACATTCTCAGTTCATCTGACTCTGCCGCCTTGTACATTCTCCCTCTCCTCTTCGTCCCAGCATTGGCTACCATGCCTTCAGCTGCCGAGGCCCCACGCTTTGGAATTCCCGTCCGGAACCACTCCATCTCCCCATCTCTCTCTCCTCCTTTAAGACCTTCCTTGAAATCCACTTCATTGACCAAGCTCTATGGTCACTCCTTCCTAATATGTCCTTCTTTTGGCTTGGCACCCTTTTATTTTTGCTTGCGTCCCTCAGAAGCTCATTGGGATCTCTTTCTACGTTAAAGATGCTATATAAATGCAAGTTAATGTAGTCAAGAGTTCCAAAAGCACTTTACAGCCAATTTTTTTTTTTTTGAAGTGTAATTACCGTTGTAATGTTGAAAATGCAGCAGCCAATTTGCGCACAGCAAGGTCCCATAAACAACAATGTGATAAATGACCAGATAATCTGTGTTAGTGATGTTAGTTGAGGTATAAATATTGGCCAGGACATCAGGGAGAACTTCCCTACTCTTCTTCGAAATATTGCTGTGGCATCTTGTATGTGGGCACTCACTCAGCACTGCACTGGAGTGTACAGGCTGTATTTTGTGCTTTAGTCTCTGGAGTGGGGCTTGAACCCACAACCTGACTCAGAAGTGAAAGTGCTACCTGTTATGTTCAGAATAACTCCACAAGACTGTTATGTATGGAGAAAGCGTCAGACTGAACACTGTGAGCTCAGAGTGAAATGTGACCTTAGTCTTTTATTGCAGGTCTCCAGAGTGCCTCTCCAACCTGTGAGGCCTCCTTAAATTCCTATGCACCCAAGGGATTATGGGATCCCTTGGGACTCCAGGGGATGAGCCCTCTGGTGGCTGAACAGAGTAAATACAAGTTTACATATATAACAACACACCCCCGCCACCCCCCAAAGTCAATAGTGTAACTATTTACAACGTGAGTCGATCTGGGGCCTTTCTTGCCCTGGTTGATCATCTCAGTGTGAAAGTTGGTATTGTTGGATCATTTCTTGGGCCCTCGCTGGGCTGCTGTGCAGCTGGCCTTGCTGGGCTGCCTAGTGTATTGGGTCCTGCTGGGCTGCTGTGGATGATGGGTTCTGCTTCGTGGTCAACCATGGTGCCGGTTGCCACTGGTGTGTATGTTGGGAGATCAAAAAAGGTAGGGTCCAAGGTGGTTGCTCAGGATAGTCCGTGAATCTGAGTTTGATTTGGTCCAAGTGTTTCCAGTGAATGAGTCCATTAGAAAGTTTGACCCGAAACACCCTGCTTCCCTCTTTGGCCACGACAGTGCCGGGAAGCCACTTGGGACCTTATCCATAATTCAATACAAATACATGATCATTGATTTCAATCTCGCGTGACACATTTGCGCTATCATGGTATATACTTTGTTGAAACCACCTGCTCTCTACCTGTTCATGTAGATCAGGGTGAACTAACAAGAGCCTTGTCTGAAGTGTTCTTTTCATGAACAATTCAGCAGGTGGGATCCCAGTGAGCGAGTGGGGTCTCGTGCGGTAACTAAGCAGGACTCGGGATAGGCGAATCTGTAGTGAGCCTTCAGTTACCCTCTTCAAGCCTTGCTTGATGGTTTTCACTGCTCTCTCTGCCTGACCATTGGATGCTGGTTTAAATGGGGCAGATGTGATATGTTTGATCCCGTTACAGGTCATGAATTCTTTAATCTCAGCACTGGTAAAACATGGTCCATTGTCGCTCACCAGGATATCGGGTAAGCCGTGTGTGGCAAACATGGCCCGCAGGCTTTCAGTAGTGGCAGCGGATGTGCTAGCCGACATTATCTCACATTTAATCCACTTGGAGTACGCGTCTACAACCACAAGGAACAATTTACCCAAGAACGGGCCTGTATAGTTGACGCGTACCTTAGATCATGGTTTGGAGGGCCAAGACCATAAATGTAGCGGTGCCTCCCTAGGTACATTGCTTAACTGCGAGCATGTATTACATCTGGGAACACAGGACTCTAAGTCCGCATTGATACCGGGCCACCACATGTGGGATCTGGCTATCGCTTTCATTATTATAATGCCTGGGTGGGTACTGTGGAGGTCATTGATGAAAGTGTCTCTGCCCTTCTTGGGAACCACTATACGATTGCCCCACAGAAGACAGTCTGCCAGTATAGACGTTTCATCTTTGCGCCGCTGGAACGGCTTTATCTCTTCGTGCATTTTCACTGGGACACTGGACCAGTTCCCGTGAAGCACACAGCTTTTAACTAGGGATAGTAAGGGATCCTGGCTCGTCCAGGTTTTGATCTGCCGGGCAGTGACGGGTGATTGCTCACTCTTAAATGCTTCCATAACCATGGCTAAATCTGCGGGCTGCGCCATTTCCACCCCCGTGGTGGGCAATGGCAGCCTACTGAGAGCGTCGGCGCAGTTTTCTGTGCCTGATCTGTGGCGGATGGCCAAGTTGTTTGCGGACAACGTGAGTGCACATTTCTGGATGCGGGCCGATGCGTTGGTGTTTATCCCTTTACTCTCGGAAAACAGGGATATGAGTGGCTTATGGTCAGTTTCCAATTTGAATTTTAGCCCAAACAGATATTGATGCATTTTCTTTACCCCATAGACACACGCAAACGCTTCTTTCTCAATCATGTTGTAGGCTTTCTCAGCCTTAGACAGCCTCCTGGATGCATAAGCAACCGATTGCAGCTTCCCGAAAACATCAGCTTGTTGCAATAAACATCCGGCGCCATATGACGACGCGTCACATGCTAGTACCAAACGCTTACATGGATCATACAACACAAGCAAGTTGTTTGAACATAACAATTTTCTCACTTTTACAAAGGCATTTTCTTAGCTTTTGCCCCTAACCCATTCATCCCTTTTCCATAGTAAGACATGCAGTGGTTCTAACAGTGTGCTGAGACCCGGTAAGAAGTTACCAAAGTAGTTCAGGAGTCCCAGAAACGACCGCAGCTCCGTCACGTTCTGTGGCCTCGGTGCGTTTTCAATTGCCTCTGTCTTCACGTTGGTGGGCCTGATGCCGTCCACCGCAATCCTCCTTCCCAGGAACTCCACTTCAGGCACCAGGAAAATACACTTCGAGCATTTTATCCTGAGCCCCACACGGTTGAGTCGACTAAGAACCTCCTCCAGGCTCTGCAGATGCTCGACTGTGTTCCGACCTGTGACCAAGATGTCATCCTGGAAGACCACAGTGTGCGGGACCGACTTCAGTAAGCTTTCCATGTTTTTCTGGAATATCGCCGCCGCTGATTGAATTTCAAATGGGCATCTGTTATAAATAAAAATACCTTTGTGTGTGTTGATGCAGGTGAGGGCCTTCAATGATTCCTCCAGTTCCTGTGTCATGTAGGCTGAAGTCAGATCCAGCTTCATGAAAGTCTTTCCACCCACTAGCGTTGCAAAGAGGTTGTCGGCCTTTGGTAGTGGGTATTGGTCCTGCATGGAGAAACAATTGATAGTTACTTTGTAATCGCCACAGATTCTGATGGTGTCATCTCCCTTGAGGACAGGAACAATCGGGCTGGCCCACTCGTTGAACTCGATCAGTGAAATGATACCCTCTCGTTTCAGCCAGTCTAGCTCGATCTCTACCCTTTCTCTTATCATGTACAGTACTGCTCTCGCCTTGTGATGGATGGGTTGCGCCCCTGGAATTAGGTGGATCTTCACTTTTGCTCCTTGGAATTTCACAATGCATGGTTCGAACAGCGAAGGGAACTTGTTTAAGACCGAGGCACACGAAGTGTCATCAGCGGGCGATAGCGCTCAGATGCCGTCCCAGTTCCAGCGTATCTTTTCCAGCCAGCTCCTGCCAAGCAGCATGGGACCACCCAGGGTGGTAGCTTGTGCACCGCTCCATCGTAGGTGACCTTTACGGTAGCACTGCCGATTACAGGAATCAGTTCTTTCGTGTAAGTTCTTAGTTTCATGCAAATTGGAGTTAAGTCTGGCCTTGAGTCGTGTTGCACCACAACCTTTCGAAAGTCTTTTTGCCCATGATGGACTGGCTCTTGCCCGTGTCCAGTTCTATTGACACCGGGAGTCCATTTAGTTCAACATTCAGCATTATCGGGGGACAATTCGTGGTGAATGTGTGCACCCCATGTACCTCTGCCTCCTCGGTCTGAGGCTCTGGTTCATCGTGATCCTCCGTGGATCTGTCCTCCTATGCAACATGGTGGTTTGCAGATTAGCAGCTCGCCTGCACATACATTGGAGGTGTCCCATTGTTCCTTGCAAACCCTTGCAAACATACCCTTTGAATCGGTATGACTGGAAACGATGATCACCCCCGCAGCACCAACAAGGTGTTAATGGCCTTGCATTCATCACCCTTGATGGTGGGCTCTGAGACATCTGCGGACGTGTAGCTGCAGGTATGTGTGACCTGCCCTGTACGTTGCGATTTGAAAACAACATGCCTTTATTCACAGTACTTGTAGCAGCACTTGTGTGCTGAGAGATTTGCTTAGTATTGTTACTGGTGGCAATGAACGCCTGGGCTATCATTATGGCCTTACTCAAGGTTGGGGTCTCTACAGTCAAAAGTTTGCGAAGTATGGTTTCGTGGCCAGTGCCAAGTACGAAAAAGTCTCTGAGCATGTGCTCCAAATGTCCTTCAAATTCGAAATGTCCTGCAAGGCATCTTAGCTCGGCGACATAACTTGCCACTTCCTGGCCTTCAGACCTTTTGTTTGTGTAGAACCAGTACCTCGCCATCAGAACACTTTCCTTCGGGTTCAAATACTCTCGAACCAGTGTGCACAAATCATCGTACGATTTCTCCGTGGGTTTCGCTGGATTGTGCAGATTCTTCATGAGACCATATGTTGGTGCCCCACAGACGGTGAGGAGGATCGCCCTTCGTTTGGCAGCGTCCTCGTCCCCATATAGCTCATTGGCCACAAAGTATTGGTCGAGTCGCTCCACAAAAGTTTCCCAATCATCTCCCTCTGAGAATTTCTCCAGGATGCCCACTCTTGACTGCATCTTTGGGTTCGCTATCTGTATCTCGTCGCCAGTTGTTATCTATGTAGAACGAGTCAGACTGAACACTGTGAGCTCAAAGTAAAGTGTGACCTTAGTCTTTTATTGCAGGTATCCAGCCTGTGAGGTCTCCTTAAATACCTATGCCCCCAAGGGATTATGGGATCCGTTGGGACTCCAGGGGATGAGCCCTCTGGTGGCTGTACAGAGTGAATACAAGTTTACATATATAACAAGATTGTATTCTGCAAGCTCAAACTATTGTGACCTTGGTCTCTTTAATGTAACTCCAGAGTGAGGAAGCAGCGTGGTCGACTGCCTTTTATGCCTGCTTGCCCAGGGTGTGCAGGTGACCCTTGGGTCTCCAACAGGTGCTCCCCCTGGTGGCAAGTCTTACACACTAGTAACGTTTACATACATAACATCACTCCCCCCAAAAGTCTTAGATACAAGTTACTTACAAGTTGAGGCGATCCGAGGCTCTACATTCCCGGGTTGATCGTCTAGTTCAAGTCCTGGCATGGGTGAGTTAGTCGGATCATTGCTACACTGCAGCGCGGCTGGTCTGATCGGACTGTCGGGCATAGTGGGTTCATCCTCGTGGTTGACAGCGAGGTCGGTTGATGGCTGGGTGTGTGTTGGTGGATCAATGATGATAATTTTCATGTATACAACTGTCATTGTAACCCATGTATAAGCTGACCTAAGTTGTATACCTTGAGAACACTGACCAAAGGGGTTGAACTTGTGGGAGACACTCCTAACCTGGAGTTTCCGGTACAAAAGGGGAAGCTCCACCCACCGTCTGCGCCTTGAGATCTTGCTAATAAAGGTAACTGGTCACAGAGTGATCTTCTCTCAAGTATGGGCCTCGTGTGCATTTTTACTGTATAGTTAGGACATATTATTGGCGACGAGAAACTGGGATTTAAACCACATGAGCATGGCCACTTGCAGCACAGAAGAGAGGTACTGTGTTGGTGATGATTGGGATGACTTTATTGAGAGACTACAGCAAAGTTTTATCACTAAAGAATGGTTGGGACAGGATTCGGCCGACAAACGCAGGGCTCATCTCCTGAATGTTTGTGGATCCAGAATGAACTCCCTGATGAAGGACCTTCTAACGCCAGAGAAGCCGGCAGACAAGATGTTCGAAGAGCTCCGTAAGTTGATCAGGGAACACCTTAAACCGGCGAGCAGCATGCACATGGCGAGACTCCGGTTTTACACACACTGGCGGCGAGAAGGGCAAAGCGTTCCAAACTTCGTGGCAGATCTCCGGCGACTGGCAAGGCTATGTAAGTTCCCAGATGCATGCAGAGTGGAGATGCTGCAAGACTTTTTTATTGAGGGTATCGGGCACGCTGGGGTTTTCAGGAAACTGATTGAGACCAAAGACTTGACCTTGGAAGTGACGGCTCTGATAGCCCAGACATTTATCTCAGGGGAGGCAGAGACCAGAATGATGTATGACAAAAATCTTGGCTCAAATGCGGCAAACGACCAGGGAGTCAACATTGTTAACGCGGCACACAGTTCGCTAGGACATGCCTCAGCATGTAGTCGAACCCAAAGGGGGAATTCAACAGAGACAATGGCAAGCTGAACGGTGATTCATGCTATCGCAATGCACAATGCGGCCAGTAATGGGGCCATCAACACCTGTTAATGGTGTGCTTAAGGACAGTTACAGAGACAGTCAGAGACAAGCGACTGGTAATGGACCTTTTGTTTCCAACAACGGGGCCTCCAGCTCATGCTAGAGGTGTGGAGGCAAACACCCAGCCAGAGCTTGCAGGTATCAGCAATATACCTGCAGAAACTGCAACGTCAATGGTCACTTGCCGCGTATGTGCAGGAAGCCTGCAGCCAGGTTGATGTACGAGGAGGACGGGTCCGATGTAAGCCCTACGAGGCCAAATGAATACTGGGGGAAATCGCTGGAAGCTGAAGTTCAGCAAGTTTATGTGGAGCACATATACAGTTCATACACCAGGACGCCACCGATAATGTTGAAAGTGCAACTCAATGGCATCCCAGTATTAATGGAGCTAGACACGGGGGCCAGCCAGTCCCTGATGAGTATCAAACAGTTCGAAAGGTTGTGGGTGTCCAAGGCCAGGAGGCCAAAATTATTGCCGATTGACGCACAACTATGGACATATACAAAGGAGATCATTCCGGTGCTAGGCAGCGCCACGGTAGTCATGACCCACAAAGACTCGGAGAACAGGTTGCCACTCTGGATTGTCCCGGGGGATGGTCCCGCACTACTGGGGAGGAGTTGGCTTGCTGTCATGAACTGGAAATGGGGCGATGTCAATGCAATTTCTTCTGTGGAGCGAGTATCATGCTCACAGGTCTTGGACAAATTTGACTCACTATTTCAACCCAGCATTGGTACTTTCATGGGGACCAAGGTAGTGATTCACATAAACCCGGACGCCAGGCCAGTACACCACAAGGCCAGAGCGGTGCCGTACGTGATGCGGGAAAAGATAGAAGGTGAATTGGACTGCCTGCTGAGGGAAGGCATCATCTCGCCAATCGAATTCTGTGACTGGGCGAGCCTGATTGTGCCGGTGCTCAAAGCGGATGGGTCGGTCAGGATATATGGCGATTACAAGGCCACCATCAATCGGGTGTCACTCCTAGACCAGAACCCGCTACCGTGAGTGGCGGACCTCTTTGCAACGCTATCCGGTGGCAAACTTTTTTCAAAATTGGACCTGACCTCAGCTTACATGACCCAGGAGCTGGTGAGTGAGTCGAAGAAGCTGACCACCATTACGACACACAAGGGTTTGTTTGAGTATAACAGATGTGCGTTCGGGATTTGTTCGGCAGCCGCGATCTTTCAGCGAAATATGGAAAGCCTCCTCAAGTTGATTCCACGGACGGTGGTTTTTCAAGGCGACATCCTCATAACGGGTCGTGATTCTGAATAACATCTCCACAACCTGGAGGAGGTGATACACAGACTGAAAAAGGCGAAGTGCGTCTTGCTAGCTCCAGAGGTAGAATTCTTGGGGATGAGGGTAGCAGCAGACGGGATCAGACCTACTGCATCCAAAACGGAAGCGATCCAGAGAGCACCCAGACCTCGTAACACGACAGAGCTGCGTTCGTTCCTGGGGCTCCTGAACTATTTTGGCAACTTTCTTCCCAAATTAAGCATGCTGTTAGAGCCGCTACACATGCTCCTACGCAAAGGTCGCTATTGGGTCTGGGGGGACAGCCAGGAAAGGGCTTTTGATAGAGCACACAATTTGTTATGCTCCAACAAACTGTTAACTTTATATGACCCGTGTAAGAAATTAGTTTTAACGTGTGATGCGTCATCCTATGGGTTCGGGTCTGTGTTGAAGCTTATGCCTACAGAAGTCTGTCCCGGGCTGAAAGGGACTATGGGATGGTAGAAAAGAAAGTGCTAGCATGTGTATATGCAGGAAAAAAAATGCACCAGTACATGTTTGGCAGGAGATTTGAGCAGGAGAGAGATCACAAACCCCTAATGTCTCTTTTGGCCGACAACAAGGCCATAAATGAGAATGCATCGGCCCGCATACAGAGGTGGGCACTTACGTTCGCCGCCTATGACTACGCAATTCAGCACAGACTGGGCACTGAAAACTGTGCTGATGCACTCAGCAGGCTACCACTAGCCACCACTGAGGGGACAGCTGAGCATGATGCTGAGATGGTCATGGCTGTTGAAGCTTTTGAAAGCGAAGGCTCACCTGTGACAGCCCGTCAGATTACAGTCTGGACAAATAAAGACCCGCTACTGTTTTTAGTTAAGAAATGTGTCCTGAATGGGGACTGGGCAGCCATGTACGGGGCATGCCCTGAGGAATTTAAACGGTTTCATAGGCGCAAAGATGAACTCTCCATTCCATTCAGACTGATTGCCTACATTCGGAAACCGAGTAGTCATGCCCCAGAAGAGCAGAGAGGTGTTTCTCAGAGAACTTCACAATGAGCACCCGGGCGTTGTTATGATGAAGGCAATTGTCAGCTCACACATTTGGTGGCCAGGGATAGATGCAGACCTGGAATTTTGTGTTCGCAGGTGCAACACGTGTGCTCAGCTGGGCAACGAACCAAGGGAAGCCCCCCTTAGCCCCTGGTCCTGGCCAGCCAAGCCATGGTCACGCATCCATGTGGACTACGCAGGTCCTTTCATGGGAAAAATGTTTTTGGTTGTAGTAGACGCTGACTCCAAATGGATTGAGTGTGCCCTTTTAAATTCAAGCACATCCTCTGCCACGGTAGAAAGTCTATGGGCAATGTTCGCCGCCCACGGTCTACCGGATGTCTTGGTCAGCGACAATGGCCCGTGCTTCACAAGCACTGAATTCCAGGACTTCATGCCAGGCAATGGAATCAACCATGTCAGAACGGCACCGTTCAAGCCGGCCTCAAACGGCCAGGCAGAACGAGCAGTGCAGATAATCAAACAGGGGATGCTCAGAATCCAAAGGGGTTCCCTACAAAGCCGCTTATCACGCCTCCTGTTGGCCAATCGATCACGACCACACTCGCTCACAGGGGTTCCACCCGCAGAGCTGCTAATGAAAAGGACTCTCAAAACCAGGCTATCCCTAATACACCCTACTATGAAAGAAATTGTTGAGAGCAGGCGTCAGTCACAATGTGACTACCATAACAGGAATGCAAGGGCGCGATGTATTGATGTCAATGACCCTGTTTTTGTCCTTAATTACGCTGCAGGGCCCAAATGGCTTGCAGGCACTGTGATTGCCAAAGAGGGGAATGGGGTTTTGGTAGTTAAACTTACCAATGGACAAATCTGCCGCAAACACGTGGATCAAACGAAAAGGAGGTTCAGCAACCCCATAGAAGAAGCAGAGGAAGAACACGACATAGAGTTTACTCCCCAGGTGACCGAACACCGGAACCAAGTGGAGGAGAGCCCAGTCACTGTGGGCAGTCCAGACAGGCCTGAGGCACCGCAAACAGCAGACACTCAGGCCAGCGCCCAACAACTGGAGCCCCAACTCAGGCGCTCTATAAGTGAGTATAAACCACCGGAGAGACTTAACCTGTGATCCCAATAAGACTTTGGGGGGGAGGTGATGTCATGTATTCAACTGTCATTGTAACCCATGTATAAGCTGACCTAAGTTGTATATCTTGAGAACACTGACCACAGGGGGCGAACTTGTGGGAGACACTCCTAACCTGGACTCTCCAGTATAAAAGGGGAAGCTCCACCCACCATCTGCATCTTGAGGTCTTGGTAATAAAGGTAACTGGTCACAGAGTGATCTTTTCTCAATTATGGGCTTCGTGTGCATTTATACTGTATAGTAAGGACATATTAATAATGTCCTCTTCAAAGTGTTCTTGGTTGTCAGTGAATCGCAGTTTGGTCTGATCCAAATGTTTTCTGTACGTTTGTCGATTCAAAAGTTTGACAACAAACACTCTATCCCCCTCCTTGACTAAAACAGTGCCAGCAACGCATTTGGGACCATGACCGTAATTAAGAACGAACACAGGGCATTAAACTCAATGTCACGCGATACAGCCGCCCGATTGTGGTACACAATATGCTGGTGACGCCGGGTTTCTACATGATCATTGAGATCCGGGTGGACTAAGGAGAGCCTGGTTTTGAGTGCTCTTTTCATTAACAATTCTACAGGGAGAACACCAGTATTGTCCGGTCTCTGAGCAGAACCCGAGATAACCGGGTCTGCAGGGAACCGTCCGTCACACGTTTCAAGCTCTGCTTGATAGTTTAGACTGCCCATTCCGCTTGACCATTGGCTGCGGGCTTAAACGGGGAAGACCTGACATGCTTGATGCCATTGCGGGTCATGAACTCTTTGAATTCCGAGCTGGTGAAACATAGAAACATAGAACAACGAAACATAGAAACATAGAAAATAGGTGCAGGAGTAGGCCATTCGGCCCTTCTAGCCTGCACCGCCATTCAATGAGTTCATGGCTGAACATGCAACTTCAGTACCCCATTCCTGCTTTCTCGCCATACCCCTTGATCCCCCTAGTAGTAAGGACTTCATCTAACTCCTTTTTGAATATATTTAGTGAATTGGCCTCAACAACTTTCTGTGGTCCATTGTCACTAACAAGAATGTCAGGCAAACCATGGGTGGCGAACATGGTCCAGAGACTTTCAAAGGTGGCAATGGACGTACATGATAACATTATTATACATTCAATCCATTTAGAGTAAGTGTCCACTGCTACAAGGAACATCTTTCCTAGAAAGGGGCCAGCGAAATCTACGTGGACCCTGGACCACGGTTTGGAGGGCCATCGTGCTTGACGAATCTTCTGGAATTTTTTGAGGATGTAACTAGCAGGGTGGACAAAGGAGAATCAGTGGATGTGGTGTATTTGGACTTTCACAAGGCTTTTGACAAGGCCCTGCACAAGAGATTGGTGTGCAAAATCAAAGCGCATGGTATTGGGGGTAATGTACTGACGTGGATAGAGAACTGGTTGGCAGACAGGAAGCAAAGAGTCAGGATAAACGGGTCCTTTTCAGAATGGCAGGCAGTGACTAGTGGAGTGCCGCAGGGCTCAGTGCTGGGACCCCGGCTCTTTACAATATATATTAACGATTTAAATGAAGGAATTGAGTGTAATATCTCCAAGTTTGCAGATGACACTAAACTGGGTGGCGGTGTGAGCTGTGAGGAGGATGCTAAGAGGCTGCAGGGTGACTTGGACAGATTAGGTGAGTGGGCAAATGCATGGCAGATGCAGTATAATGTGGATAAATGTGAGGTTATCCATTTTGGGGGCAAAAACATGAAGGCAGAATATTATCTGAATGGCGGCAGATTAGGAAAAGGGGAGGTGCAATGAGACCTGGGTGTCATGGTTCATCAGTCACTGAAAGTGGGCATGCAGGTACAGCAGGCGGTGAAGAAGGCAAATGGTATGTTGGCCTTCATAGCTAGGGGATTTGAGTATAGGAGCAGCGAGGTCTTGCTGCAGTTATACAGGGCCTTAGTGTGGCCTCACCTGGAATATTGTGTTCAGTTTTGGTCTCCTAATCTGAGGAAGGATGTTCTTGCTATTGAGGGAGTGCAGCGAATGTTCACCAGACTGATTCCAGGGATGGCTGGACTGTCATATGAGGAGAGACTGGATCAACTGGGCCTCTATTCACTGGAGTTTAGAAGGATGAGAGGGGATCTCATAGAAACGTATAAGATTCTGACGGGACTGGACAGGTTAGATGCAGGAAGAATGTTCCCGATGTTGGGGAAGTCCAGAACCAGGAGGCATAGTTTTAGGATAATGGGTAGGCCATTTAGGATTGAGATGAGGAGAAACTTCTTAACACAGAGAGTTGTTAACCTATGGAATTCCATGCCGCAGAGAGTTGTTGATGCCAGTTCATTGGATATATTCAAGAGGGAGTTAGATACAGCCCTTACGGCTAAGAGGATCAAGGAGTATGGAGAGAAAGCAGGAAAGGGGTACTGAGGGAATGATCAGCAATGATCTTATTGAATGGTGGTGCAGGCTCGAAGGGCCGAATGGCCTACTCCTGCACCTATTTTCTATGTTTCTATGTTTCTATGACCACAGACTCAGTGGGGTCTCCCTTGGTGCATTGCTCAACTGTGAGCAAGTGTTACATTGGTGTATGCATGACTCCAATTCCGAATCAATGCCAGGCCACCAAACATGCGACCTGGCGATAGCCTTCATCATGACTATGCCTGGGTGGGTACTGTGTAGATCACGTATAAACGTTTCCCTGCCTTTTTTTGGCAAAACCACGTGATTCCCCCATAGGACACAATCTGAATGGATGGACATTTCATCCTTGCGTCGGTAAAACGGCTTAATTTCATCTTGCATTTCCCCGGGAACAGCTGACCAGCTCCCATTAAGGACGCAGCTTTTTACTAGTGATAGCACAGGGTCTTGGCTAGTCCAGGTCCTGATCTGGTGAGCCTTGACGGGTGACCCCTCGCTCTCAAAAACATCCATTACAAGAAGCAAGTCTGCAGGTTGCACCATTTCCAACCCGGTGTTAGGAAATGGCAGCCAACTGAGGGCATCAGCACAGTTCTCAGTGCCTGGTCTGTGGCAGATTACATAGTTACACGTAGATAATGTTAGTGCCCATCTTTGGATACGGGACGAAGCATTGGTGCGACTACGTTTGCTTTCTGAGAACAGCGAAATGAGCGGTTTGTGGTCGGTTTCGAGCTCGAGCCGGAGTCCAAATAGGTATTGGTGCATTTCCTTAACCCCGTATATGCATGCTAATGCTTCTTTCTCAACCGTACTGTAGGCTCTTTCAGCCTTAGATAAACTTCTGAACGCATATGCAACCGGTTGCAGTTTGCCTGACACATTGGCTTGCTATAACACACAACTGACCCCGTACGACGACGCATCACAAGCTAGTACTAAACGTTTACATGGGTCATACAATACAAGTAACTTGTTAGAACATAGCAGGTTTCTGGCCTTATTAAAGGCTGTCTCTTGAGATTTACCCCAAACCCCGTCATCACCCTTGCATAGCAATAAATGCAATGGTTCCAGCAAAGTGTTCAACCCCAGTAGAAAGTTACCAAAGTAGTTGAGGAGTCCCAGGAACGAACGCAGCTCCATCACATTCTGTGGTCTGCATGGATTCTTGATGGCCTCTGTCTTGGAGTCCGTGGGTCTGATGCCGTCTGCCGCAATCTTTCTCCCCAAAAATTTGACCTCTAGCGCCAGGAAAACACACTTGGAACGTTTCAGCCTGAGTCCCACTCTGTCCAGTCGCTTTAGAACCTCTTCCAGGTTGTTCAAGTGTTCGGTGGTGTTGCGACCAGTGATCAGGGATACCACGGTGCGCGGAACCGATTTCAACAGACTCTCCATGTTCCTCTGGAAGATGGCAGCAGCCGAGCGAATCCCAAAAGGGCATCTGTGGTATATGAACAGTCCTTTGTGCGTGTTGATGCATGTCAATTTTTTCGAAGGTTCAGCCAGCTCCTGTGTCACGTAAGCAGAGGTTAGATTCAGCTTGATGAACGACATCCCCCTGCTAGCATTGCGAACAGGTCATCCGCTTTGGGTACTGGTCCTGTAACGAGACTCGGTTGATCGTTACCTTGTAGTCCCCGCAGATTCTGACCGTCTCATCGCTTTTCAACATCGGAACAATTGAACTGGCCCACTCACTGAACTCGACTAGCGATATGATTCCGTCGCGTTGAAGTCTGTCCACCTCGAACTCGACTTTCTCTCGCATCACATATGGCACCACTCGGCCCTTGTGATGAATGGGTCATGCATCAGGGACTAGATGGATCTGCACTATGGCGCCTGTGAAGTTGCCGATGCCTGGCTCAAATAACAACGGGAATTTGTTTAGCACTTGTGCGCACGAGGCATCATCCACCGAAGATAGTGCTTTGATATCATCCCAGTTCCATCGGATCCGCCGAACAATGTTGGGCCATCGCCTGGTGCAATCCATAGTGATAAATCGTGCACAGTTCCTGGTACACTCATAATAAAGGATGAAACTGAGTACTGTGTACAATGAGCAAGTGTGACCTTAGCTCCTTTAATAAGATTCCAGAGTGCTGGTACCTCGTGGGTGGCCTGCTTATATACCGTGCTCCCAAGCGATGCTGGGTTCCCTTGGGACTCCAACACCCTCTGGTGGTCAGGTGTCATACAGGTTACAATGGGTTAAATATATAACATCACTGCCCCATGAAATGATATGTACATTTATTTACAAGGTGAGACGATCTGGGGCTTTTCGCTCCCTTGTCGATCGTCTCGGTACAAATGCGGGTGTGGGTGAGTTGGTCAGTTCTTCACTGGTCTGTTGGGCAGCCGGCCTTACCGGGCTACTGGGGATGGTGAGTTCGGCTTCGTGGTCAACCATGATGTCAGTTGCCACTTGTGTGTGTGTTGGAGGGCCAAAGTTGGTGGTATCTTCTTCAGGATGTTCGTAGCTGTTGCTGAGCCGCAATTTGATTTAGTCCAAATGTTTTCTGTGCGTTTGTCCATTGGCCAATTTGACCTGAAACACTCTACTCGCCTCTTTGGCTGTGACCGTGCCAGCGAGCCATTTGGGACCCTGTCCATAATTGAACACAAACACAGGATCATTGATCTCAAGATCATGTGACAAATTTGCGTGGTCATGGTGATCAGGGTGGACAAGAGAGAGCTTTGTTTTTAGAGCCCTTTTCATGAGCAGCTCGGCTGGGGGAACCCCGGTGAATGAGTGTGGTCTGATACGGTAGCTGAGCAGCACTCGGGACAGCCGGGTCTGCAGGGAGCCTTCCGACACACGTTTCAAGCTTTGCTTGATGGTCTGAACTGCCCGTTCTGCCTGGCTGTTGGATGCGGGCTTGAACAAGGCAGATGTGACATGTTTGATCACATTGCAGGTCATGAATTCCTTGAATTCAGCACTGGTGAAACATGGCCCATTGTCGCTGAATAGAACATCAGGCAGGCCATGCGTGGCAAACATGGCTCGTCGGCTTTCAATGGTGCCAGGCTTACAGCATTATTGCACATTCAATCCATTTCGAGTAAGCGTCCACGACAACCAAAATCATTTTGCTTAGAAATCAGCCCGCATAGTCCACGTGGGTCCTCGGCCACGGTTTGGAGGGCCATGACCACAAACTTAGCAGTGCCTCTCTGGGTGCATTGCTCCGCTGAGAGCAAGTGTTGCACTGTCCCACACATGACTCTAAATCTGAGTTGATGCCAGGCCACCACACATGGGATCTGGCTATGGCTTTCATCATTACAATGTCTGGGTGGGTGCTGTGCAGTTCACATGTGAACGTAGCTCTGCCTTTCTTGGGCAAGACCACGCGATGACTCCACAACAGACAGTCCATCTGCAGGGACAACTCGTCTTTGCATCTTTGCTTAATTGCCTCCTACATCTCCGTGGGACAGCGGACTAGCTCCCATGGAGGTCACATTTTTTTACCAAGGACAGTAAAGGATCCTGGCTGGTCCAGTTCCTTATCTGGCGGGCTGTAACGGGGGACTTCTCGTTCTCGAATGCCTCCATGACCATGAGCAAGCCGCTGGCTGTGCCATTTCCACCCCGGTGGTGGGCAATGGCAACCGACTGAGAGCATCTGCGCAGTTCTCTGTACCCGATCATGGCGGATTACATAGTTGTATGCCTACAGTGTGAGCGCCCATCTTTGGATGCGGGCAGAGGCATTGGTATTAATCTCAGAGAACAGCGATATGAGCGGTTTGTGATCAGTTTCAAGCTCAAACTTGAGGCCAAATAAGTACTGCTGCATTTTTTTCACCCTGTAACCACATGCCAGAGCCTCTTTTTCAATCATGCTGTAGGTCCTTTTGGCCTTGTACAAACTCCTGGATGCATAAGCGACCAGTTGCAAAATCCACAATTCGTTAGCCTGTTGTAACACACAACCGACCACGTATGACGACGCATCGCAAGCTAGCACTAATCGTTTACAAGGGTTATACAGGACAAGCAGTTTGTTTGAACACAACAGATTACTGGCTTTAATAAAGGCAGCCTCTTATGAATTTCCCCATACCCAGTCGTCTCTCTAGCGCATGTAGGGGTTCTAGCAGGGTGCTTAACCCAGGAAAGAAATTATCATAATAGTTAAGGAGTCCCAGGAATGACTATAGCTCCGTCACGTTCTGTGGTCTCGGCGTGTTCTTGGTGGCCTCCATCTTGGCATCGGTGGGTCTGATGCCATCTGCTGTGATTCTTCTTCCCAAAAATTCGACGTCCTGCGCTAGAAAAACAAACTTCGAGCATTTCAACCTGAGCCCCACGTGATCCAACTGACTAAGAACCTCTTCTAGATTCTTCATAGTTGTAAGCCGACAGCGTGAGCGCCCATCTTTGGATGCGGGCAGAGGTATTGGTGTTAATCCCTTTGCTCTCGGAAAACAGAGATATGAGCGGCTTGTGGTCAGTTTCAAGCTCAAACTTGAGGCTAACTAAGTACTGGTGCATTTTTGTCACCCCCTAAACACACGCCAGAGCCTCTTTTTCAATCATGCTGTTGGTCCTTTCAGCCTTGGACAAACTCCTGGATGCATAAGTGACCAGTTGCAAAATCCACGATTCATTAGCCTGTTGTAACACACGACCGACCACATATGACGACGCATCGCAAGCTAGCACTAATCGTTTACAAGGGTTATACAGAACAAGCAGTTTGTTTGAACACAACAGATTACTGGCTTTAATAAAGGCAGCCTCTTATGAATTTCCCCATACCCAGTCGTCTCTCTAGCGCATGTAGGGGTTCTAGCAGGGTGCTTAACCCAGGTAAGAAATTATCGAAATAGTTAAGAAGTCCCAGCAACGACTATAGCTCCATCACGTTCTGTGATCTCGGTGTGTTCTTGGTGGCCTCCATCTTGGCATCGGTGGGTCTGATGCCATCTGCTGTGATTCTTCTTCCCAAGAACTCGACCTCCTGCGCTAAAAAAACATACTTCGAGCATTTCAACCTGAGCCCCACGTGATCCAACCAACTCAGAACCTCTTCTAGATTCTTCATAGTTGTATGCCGACAGCGTGAGCGCCCATCTTTGGATGCGGGCAGAGGTATTGGTATTAATCCCTTTGCTCTCAGAAAACAGAGATATGAGCGGCTTGTGGTCAGTTTCAAGCTCAAACTTGAGGCCAAATAAGTACTGGTGCATTTTTGTCACCCCCTAAACACACGCCAGAGCCTCTTTTTCAATCATGCTGGAGGTCCTTTCAGCCTTGGACAAACTCCTGGACGCATAAGCGACCGGTTCCAAAATCCACGATTCATTAGCCTGTTGTAACATACAACCGACCACGTATGATGACACATCGCAAGCTAGCACTAATCGTTTACAAGGGTTATACAGAACAAGCAGTTTGTTTGAACACAACAGATTCCTGGCTTTAGTAAAGGCAGCCTCTTGTGAATTTCCCCATACCCAGTCGTCTCTCTAGCGCATGTAGGCGTTCTAGCAGGGTGCTTAACCCAGGGGGTAAATTACCAAAATAGTTATTATATTCTATGATCTCGGCGCGTTCTTGGCGTCAGTGGGTCTGATGCCGTCTGCTGCGATTCTTCTTCCCAAGAACTCGACGTCCTGCACCAGGAAAACACACTTCGAGCATTTCAACCTGAGCCCCACGTGATCCAACCGACGAAGAACCTCTTCTAGATTCTTCAAGTTTTCAATGGTGTCCCGACCTGTAACCAATATGTCGTCCTGGAAAACTATGGTGCAAGGAATCGACTTTAGCAGGCTCTCCATGTTCCATTGGAAGATTGCCGCGGCCAACCGAATCCCGAACGGGCACTGGTTATAGATGAACAGACCTTTGTGCGTGTTGATGCAGGTGAGGCCTTTCGAAGACTCCTCCAGCTCCTGCATCATGTAGGCCGAGGTCAGGTCCAGCTTGGTGAACGTCTTCCCTCCAGCCAGGGTCGCAAATTGGTCCTCTGCCTTGGGTAGCGGGTACTGGCCCTGCAGCAAAAAACGGTTAATCGTTACTTTATAGTCCCCACAAATTCTAACCTTGCCATCCTCTTTAAGTACTGGGACAATCGGGCTAGCTCAGTCGTTGAATTCCACCGGTGCGATGATGCCTTCTCGCTGCAGCCTGTCCAGCTCAATTTCCACTTTTTCACGCATCATGTACGGTACCGCCCGTGCCTTGTGGTGGATGGGTCGCATACCGGGAACCAGATGGATCTGCACTTTCGCCCCAGAGAAGCTTCCAATGACTGGCTCGAACAACGAGGGGTACTTGCTCAGAACCTGGGCACATGAGGCGTCGTCGACAGACGAAAGCATTCGGATGTCGTCCCAGTTCCAGTGGACTTTTCCCAGCCAGCTTCTGCCAAACAACGTGGGGCCAACTCCTGGCACAATCCACAGCGGGAGTTCGTGTACTGCTCCATCATCGGAGACTTTGACTTCTGCACTGCCAATTACAGGGATTAGTTCCTTGGTGTAAGTCCTTAGTTTGGTGTGAATGGGGCTGACCTTGGGCCTGTGTGCCTTTTTGACCCACAGTCTGTTGAAGGCCTTTTTACTCATTATGGACTGACTAGCACCCGCATCCAGTTCCATAGATACTGGAATACCGTTCAGTTCAACTTTCAAGATTATTGATGGACATTTCGTAGTGAATGTGTGTACCCCGTACACTTCTGCCTCCTTGGTACGAGTCTCCAATTCCGCCTGATCCACAGTGGATTGATCTTCCTCTGGTGGCTTGCAGGGTTTGCAGCTCACCTGCACATTTACTGGAGGTGTCCCATTGTTCTGCAACTGTTCCACGCATAGTGCTTGAAGCAGCATTGATGGGGCCGATGATCACCTCCACAACGCCAACAAGGTGTTATCTGCCTCGCATTAACAATTGATGGCGGACTCTGGGTCAACTGAGGTCAGGCAGCCTCAGCCAGCATGTATGTTCTGCCATGTATATTTCTGCTCAAAACCGACATTACTTTGTGCACAGTTCTGGCCGAAACATCTTTATTCTGCGAAATCTGTTTGGTGTTGTCGCTGGTGGACATAAATGCCTGGGCTATCGTTATGGCTTTGCTTAGATTCGGAGTTTCTACAGCCAACAGTTTGCGAAGGATTGTCTCATGTCCGATGCGCAGTACAAAAAAGTCTCTGAGCATTTGCTCTAGGAATCCCTCAAACACACAATGTCCTGCGAGGCGCCTTAGTTCGGCGACATAGCTCGCTACTTCCTGGCCCTCCGATTGTTGACACATGTAGAACCGATATCTCACCATCGAAATGCTTTCCTTAGTATTTAGGTGCTCCCGGTCCAGCGAATACAATTCTTCGTAGGATTTCTCTGTTGGTTTTGCCGGAGCCAGGAGATTCTTTATGAGGCTATAGGTTGTTACCCCACAGACAGTTAGGAGAATCACCCTTCGTTTGGTAGCGTTCTCGTCCCCTTCCAGCTCGTTGACCAAGAAGTATTGGTTGAGTCTCTCCACGAAGGCCGCCCAATCCTCCCCTTCTAAGAACTTTTTCAGGATATCAAATGTTCTTTGCATTTTCGCGCAGTTGTTCATTACCTCGTCGCCAATTGGTACACTCATAATGAAGGATGAAACTGAGTACTGTGTACACTGAGCAAGTGTGACCTTAGTTCCTTTAATAAGACTCCAGAGTGCAGGGACCTCGTGGGTGACCTGCTTATATACCATGCTCCCAAGGGATGCTGGGATCCCTTGGGACTCCAACAGATGGGCCCTCTGGTGGTCAGGTGTCATACAGGTTACAAGGGGTTAAATACATAACATGTACGATACCTTCACTGCCACACTGCTAATGACTGGTATGAGCTCTTTGGTGTAAGTGCGCAGCTTTGTGTGAATCGGGCTTAGTTTTAGCTTTTGTGCCTTGTTGCCCCATAGTTTCTCAAAAGCCTTTTGGCTCATAATTGACTGACTTGCCCCCCATGTCCAATTCCGTGGAAACTGGAATGCCGTTTAATTTGACTTTCAACATTATCGGAGGGCTTTTGGTGGTGAAGGTGTGTACCCCATACACTTCCTCTTCAGCCTTGGGTTGAATTGCCTCTCTTACTCGTTCAGCGTGATCCACGCCGGATCGGTCATCTTCTGCCGACTCTGCCACGTGGTGAGTCGCAGCACGTCTGCACATTCGCTGGAGGTGCTCCATTGTTCCACAGTCCTTGCACACGTAGTGCTTGAATCGACATTGATGGGCTCTGTGATTGCCCCTGCAGAACCAACATGGTGTTAATGGATTTGCATTCACGCCCCACAGCTGACTCCGAGTCATCCTAGGTCTGGCCTCTACAGGCGTGTAGGCCCTGTCATTTATAGTTCTGCCTACTGAAGGCATTATTTTATGCACAGTACTTGCCGGTGAGCTTCGATGCTGCAAAGATATCTGTTTAGTGTTATCGTTCATGTATATGAAAGCCTGGGCTATCGTGATGGCCTTGCTCAGATCTGGGGATTTGGCAGATAGCAGTTTGCGAAGAATGACCTCGTGGCCAATTCCAAGCACAAAAAAGTTCCACAACATTTCCCCCCAAAATCCAGCAAATTCGCACGGTCCCGCAAGGCGTCTTAGTTTGGTGACATAGCTCGCTACTTTCTGGTCCTCGGAGCGATGGTGCATGTAAAAGCGATACCTGGCCATTAAGATGCTTTCCTTCGGCTTGAGGTGTTCCCGAACCAGCCTGCACAACTCTGCATATGTCTTGTCCGTTGGTCTCGTCGGTGCTAGCAGATTTTTGACGAGGTTATATATCGTGGACCCACAAACGGTGAGGAGAATCGCCCTGCACTTGACCGAGGTATCTTCCGTATCCAGCTCGTTGGCCAAGCCAAGTACTGGTCAAGACGCCCAACGAAGGCTTCCCAAACATCACCCTCAACAAATCTCTCAAGAATACCAACGGCAGCCATAACCACGTGAAAGTTCGTGATCTGTTACTCGTCGCCAATTGTTATGTTCAGGATAACTCCACATGACTGTGTACTGTAAGCTCAAACTATTGTGACCTTGGTCTCTTTAATGTAACTCCAGAGTGAGGAAGCAGTGTAGCAAACTGCCTTTTATACCTGCTTGCCCGGGGTGTGCAGGTGACCCAACAGGTGTGCCCCCTGGTGGCAAGTCTTAAACATTAGTAAAGTTTACATTCATAACACTACCCACTGAAACACAGCTGACAACAATGCAGCACCTTTAACGTAGTAAAATATCCCACGGCACTTCACAGGAACGTAATTAGACAAAATTTGACACTGAGCCACATAAGGAGATATTAGGATAGGTGATCAACAACTTGGTCAAAGCGGTCAAAATTAAGGAGGAGGAGAGAGAGGTAGAGAGGCGGAGAGGTTTAGGGTGGGAATTCCAGAGCTTAGGGCCTAGACAGCTGAAAGCATGGCCACCATTGATGAGGTGAAGGAACTGGGGAGTCACAAGAGGCCAGAATTGGAGGAGCACAGAGATCTCGGACGGTTTTAGGGCTAGAGGAGGATACAGAGATCAGAGGGGCTAAGCTCAGAGGTATTGAGCAGCCACTTGGCTGAGATTCTGGAGGGCCCCTGATGCTCATGCAGGCATACACAAGCAGTAGACAGCACCTTCAGGAGAAAGAAGGAGAAAATCAGACTGGGGACCAAAGTGATTACTAACAATGGGCTAGATTTTTCATTATTTTTGCTTGCATACCGCCCACTTAACATCCATTTTAATGCTGAAATAAGGTGTAACGCCCATATATCGCCCATTTAGTCACAAAATGAAAACTGACGCCCATGTCTCGGTCACTTATCACCGAGAGTTACTTTCGGCATGTACGTAACGCCGAGAAAAAATAATACCACTTGCCCACTTTTTTGGGGCGGAATCATCAGAATGGGCAAACCCAACGCCCATAATATCGCTCAGCATTATTTTCGGCACATACTTAACACCAAGATTCAATAATAACGACTGCCCTCTTTTTTTTGGTGTAAAGATCACATTTGCTAAAACTAACGTCCAGGAGAGAGCAATCTAGAATGCTAAGGAGAAAAGAAAAGGAAGTAATGCAGGAAAGTGATTGTGGTAAGAATAACCAGATTATATCAGGAAAGGACAGAGTATACAAACAAAAGAGTGCACTAGCAAATAGCGTCCAGGTAAGAAAAAATAGCAATAAGACAAATAGGGCTATAGTACAAAATAATGTTAAGATGTTTAATAATGTTAAAACGACAAATTTAAAAGCATTGTATCTGAATGCATGAAGCATCTGTAATAAGGTAGACGAATTAACAGCACAAATAGATGTAAACAGATATGATATAGTTGCAATTACGGAAACATGGTTGCAGGGTGACCAGGGTTGGGAACTGAATATCCAAGGATATTCGATATTTAAGAAGCACAGGCACAAAGGAAGAGGGGTTGGTGTGGTGTTGTTAGTAAAGGATGAAATCAGAGCAATAGTGAGAAAGGATATTGGCTCAGAAAATCAAGAGGTAGAATCAGTCTGGGTGGAGAAAAGGAGCACCAAGGGGCAGAAAACATTGGAGGGAGTTACTTATAGGCCTCCAAACAGTAGTGGTAGTGTAGGGGATGGCATCAAACAGGAAATTAGAGATGCATGTAGCAAGGGTACTACAGTAATCGTAGGTGACTTTAATCTACATATAGACTGGCCAAACCAAATTAGTAATAATATTGTGGCAGATGAATTCCTGGAGTGTGTAGGAGATGGTTTTTTAGACCATTATGTTGAGGAGCCTACGAGGGAACAGGCTATCCTAAATTGGGTATTGTGTAATGAGAAGGGGTTAATTAACAGTCTTGTTGCACAGGGTCCTTTAGGGAAGAGTGACCATAATATGATTGAATTTCTTATTAAGATGGAAAGTGAAGTAGTCCAATCCAAAACTAGGGTCCTAAATCTAAACAAAGGAAACTACGAAGGTATGAGGAATTAATTGGCTATGATAGATTGGGAAGATTCATTAAAAGGCATGACGGTGGATAGGCAATGGCTAATATTTAAGGAACGAATGCATGAATTGCAACAGTTATACATTCCTTTCTGGCATAAAAACACAAAAGGAATAATGGCCCAGCCATGGCTAACAAAATAAATTAAGGATAGTATTAGAGGAGTTATACAAAGTTGCCAGAAAAAGTAGCAAGCCTGAGGATTGGGAGCAGTTTAGAATTCAGCAAAAAAGGACCAAGAGATTGATTAAGAGGGGAAAAATAGAGTATGAGAGTAAACTTGCAAGGAACATAAAAACCAACTGCCAAAGTTTCTACAAGTACGTAAAAAGAAAATGATTAGTGAAGACAAATGTAGGTCCTTTACAGACAGAAATGGGAGAATTTATAATGGGAAATAACAAAATGGCAGAACAATTAAATAAATAATTTGGTTTTGTCTTCACAAAAGAGGACACAAATAACGCCCCAGAAATGCTAGGGAACCAAGGGTCTAGTGAGCAAGAGGAATTAAAGGAAATAATTGCTAGTAAGAAAATAGTGTTGGAGAAACTAATGGGACTGAAGGCAGATAAATCCCCAGGGTCTGATGATTTGCATCCCAGAGTAATAAAAGAGGTAGCCATGGAAATAGTAGATGCATTGGTTGTCATCTTCCAAAATTCTATAGGTTATGGAACAGTTCCTGCAGATTGGAGGGTGGCAAATGTAACCCCACTATTTAAAAAAGGAGGGAGAGAGAAAACGGGGAACTACAGACCGGTTAGCCTGACATCAGTAGTAGGGAAAATACTAGAGTCTGTCATAAAGGATGTGATAACGGCACACTTAGATAATATCAACGGGATTAAACAAAGTCAACATGGATTTATGAAAGGAAAATCATGTTTTTTGAGGATGTAACTGATAGAATAGATAAGGGAGAACCAGTGAACATAGTGTATTTGGATTGTCAGAAGGCCTTTGATAAAGTCCCACATAAGAGGTTAATGCGCAAAATTAAAGAACATGGGATCGGGGGTAATGTATTGGCATGGATTGAAAATTGGTTGACTGACAGGAAACCGAGAGTAGGAATAAACGGGTCTTTTTCGGGGTGACAGTCAGTGACTAATGGGGTACCACAGGGATTAGTACTTGGGCCCCAGCTATTCACAAAATATATATATAAATGATTTGGATGAGGGAATTAAATGTAATATTTCCAAGTTTGCTGGCGACACAAAACTAGGTGGGATTGTGAGTTGTGAGGAGGATGCAAGGCGATTTAGATAGGTTGAATGAGTGGGCAAACACATGGCAGATGCAGTATAATGTGGATAAATGTGAAGTTATCCACTTTGGTAGGAAAAACATAAGGACAAAGTATTATTTAAATGGTGATGGCTTGGGAAGTTCGATGTACAGAGGGACCTGGGTGTCCTTGTTCACCAGTCATTGAAAGCAAACATGCAGGTGCAGCAAGCAGTTAGGAAGGTAAATGAGGAGAAACTTCTTCACCCAGAGAGTGGTGAACCTGTGGAATTCTCTACCACAGAAAGTTGTTGAGGCCAATTCACTAAATATATTCAAAAAGGAGTTAGATGTAGTCCTTACTACTAGGGGGATCAAGGGGTATGGCGAGAAAGCAGGAATGGGGTACTGAAGTTGCATGTTCAGCCATGAACTCATTGAATTGCGGTGCAGGCTCGAAGGGCTGAATGGCCTACTCCTGCACCTATTTTCTATGTTTCTATGTTTCTATGTTTCTAAATAGTATGTTGGCCTTCATTGCAAGAGGATTTAAGTACAGGAGCAAGGATGTCTTACTACAGCCTTGCTGAGACCGCACCTGGAGTATTGTGTACAGTTTTGGTCTCCTTACCTAAGAAAGGATATACTTGCCATAGAGGAAGTGAGGCGAAGGTTCACCAGACTGATTCCTGGGATGGCAGAACTGTTGTATGAGGAGAGGCTGGGTCAACTAGGCCTGTATTCATTAGAGTTTAGAAGTATGAGAGGGGATCTCATTGAAATGTATAAAATTTTGACTGGGTTGGATAGACTGGATGCGGGGAGGATGTTTCCCCTGGCTGGGAAGTCTAGAACAAGGGATCACAGTCTCAGGATACAAGGTAGGAAATTTAGGACCGAGATGAGGAGAAATGTTTTTACTCAGAGGGTGGTGAACCTGTGGAATTCTCTACCACAGAAGGCTGTGGAGGCCAAGTCACTGAATATATTTAAGAGGGAGATAGATAGATTTGTAGAAACAAAAGGCATCAAGGGGTATGGGGAAAAAGCGGGAATATGGTGTTGAGATAGAGGATCAGCCATGATCATATTGAATGGCGGTGCAGGCTCGAAGGGCTGAATGGCCTACTACTGCTCCTATTTTCTATGTTTCTATGTTTCTATATTTCTATGTATATCGCCCAGCATCACTTTCAGCACCTCGCACACATATCGTCCACAATCTCGCTCGCCAGAAAAACCGCTGTACAAAAGTTGAATTGATCTGAACTAATCACAGCGGTGTGGATACCATTTTTTAAATCGCAGGTCACTTCATTGAAAAGGTTGCTTCAACTTCGGGGGAGTTTGGATATACTCTGGAGTTCTTTTCAGGTGATGTGGCCATCTGAACAGACATCTTATCATGCTGTGGATGATTGGATTTTAGTAGGTGTCTTAGTGGGGAAATTTAATGCTTGTGAACAAACACCATTATACCTATAGTTATTGGAAGGGGGCCACACATTTCTCAGCCTGCATTGATTACAACACAGATGCTGCAGACTGTAAATGGCACAAGGTCCACAGCATTATGGGCCTAATCTAAGATGTGCCAGACTGATGAGGAGGATCAGACCATACACCCCCCGTACTTACAGGGAGAAGCGGTCTTACCTCGACTTACCCAAGAACACCTGCCTTCGGAGACTGTGCTTCCACAAAGTGGTTATCAGCGAGATATGCCAGCTCATCAGGGCAGATCTGCAGCTTGCCAGCATCTTCAGGACATCACTGTCCATCGAGGTCAAGGTTGTTCTTCGCGTCCGGTTCCTTTCAGGCCTCCGTGGTCGACATCTGCGCTATATCTCAGTATGCCACACATTGCTGCATTCGACAGGTCATTGAAGCCCTGTACACATGCAGGATGGACTTTATCAGCTTCCCTATGATCAGGGAGGCTCATACTGACAGGGCTCCAGAATTCTACTGAATTGCTAACTTCCCCAAGGTGCAGGGAGCAATACACTGTACACACATCGCCATGCAGGCACCTTCTCAGGATGCAGAGGTTTTTCGTAACTGAAAAGGATTTCACTCCCTGAAGGTCCAACTCATTGTCGACCACAACCAGATAATTATGGCAATGAATGCCAAATTTCCAGGCAGCATCGATGAGGCTCACATTCTGTGTCAGAGTGCTGTATCATACATGTTTACCAGCCAGCCACAAGGTCAATGCTGGATGCTTGGTGACAAATGATATGGCCTAGCCACCTGGCTCATGACTCCCCTGCGTGAAACCCACACCGAGACCAAGAAGTGATATAACAAGATGCACAGAGCCACACGCAATGTGATTCAGAAAACCATTGGTGTGCTTAAGCAGCGCATTAGATGCCTAGAGCACTCAGAAGGGAAGCTACAATACAACCCTGATCAGGTCGCTCAATTCGTGGTCATGTGCTCCATGCTGCATAACTTGGCTATCAGGGGAGGACAAGAATTGCCAGAAGGGACTGATGGTCCACTTCAAGAGAGAGAGGAAGAGGAGGATGAGGGGCTGGACGCTGACCTCGGGCCAGACAATCAGACTGACTATACAACCATGCCCACGGCCCCCTCCAGACTGCAAGAATCTTACATCAGCAGGTCAGAAATGAGCACTTTGCCTGAAAGAACGTTGCTGTTAATGACAAAGCTGACACACTGCTGTGTGTGCAGCTCAGACATCAATGGTGGGCATCACCTTGGTGCCAGTTAAAGTTTAAGTTGATTGAAGTTAAGTTTAATTATACCCTTTCATGTTAAGGAATCACCAGTGTCTAACGGTGCAACTATCTGAGCCAATGCGCAACAAACATTTAATACGACCATTGGTCTGAAATCATAAGTCTAACGGGCAAAAACACCCCTCCCCCACCCCATCCCACAACACTTTTTAGAACATTGACATCAATCAAATGATCAACATGTCCAGCAACACAGAACACAAATGCAAACCAACAGGGTGGCCTCCTCCGCCCATACATTACAACAAATTGCATACACCCAGATGGAGATATAACACAGCCATCACCTGCGGACATGCACCTCACTTTCCTTCCCCCCTCCCCTTCTTCTCCCCACCTCTACCCCTTCCCCTCCTCGCTCGACGCCGAGGCGCTCCTCAGGTGGTGCCTCATTGGGGAGGATGAAGGCAGAGCCGCTGGTTGCATAGATACGGGAGCGGGGATTACTGAGGTGGGAACATTCTTGGATCCAGAAGCAGGATCTTGCTCCTGCCTCTCATGTGTCATTGGCACTGGGGGTGCGGAGCCTAGGGGTGGAGTACCGCGCTCTGGGACTACTGAGGGGGCCTGTGCCTGTGCCAGCAGTGTTCCTGGCTATCGCCTCCAGGGCCTCCGCCATCCGCGGAACGTACTCAGTCATGGTGCTGGAGATGCTGGCCAGCTGTCGGGACATACCCCCCCAATGCATTTAGGATTTGGTCACCAATGTCTACAGTCCTCCTGGACAACTATACCATCTCTCCGCTCTCATGTGGCGCTCGTGGAACAGACCTGCCATGTCCATGAAACCTCCGCGGGGTCGGCACCGTCCTGGGGACACCTGGGGTGCCCTGTGGTGAGGTGCTTTGGCCCGGTACTTCCAGAGTGGAGGTGGGAATGGCCAGAGGAGCACTAGATGGCCTTGGGGTCGAATGCCGTCTGGAGCCTGGCGATACAGGCTCCTCAAAGTCCGCGCTATCATCCGTTGAGAACAGACCCAGCAGACTGACGGGTGAGAATCGGAGCTCTTCAGCACCAGATGTAGGATTGTCCGGCGAGTCCGGCCCCGCGCCCCACCTTCTGGCCTCTGTGGTCTTGCCTGAGGTCACGCTGCTGGCTGAGGTTATTAGAGAAAGGGGTGCTAGGGTCACAAGGTGAGTCCAGCGCTACACACAGCACATACACAACAAAAGCACCACCGCTGTCAAAATCATCACAGATATCACATTTCATGACCATCAACACATTCTGCATTGCAATGATTCTCATGAGGCCAGCATTATTTAGAGGACTCTTTTAACAATCATCTATCACATATTATTGTTCGGATATGAGTGGGTGTGGCATCTATTGGCTTCACATCACGCAATGGTGTATACTTTACTCACGTGGCATCACTTCAGGGTCTACAGCTGCCTACATGGCCATCAGGGGGTGGGTCTCCACTAGTGAGAACACCCGTTCCTCGATGTCAGTGAGGTCGCTGATGACTGGTGCCCCCCCCCTCCCCCCCCCCGACCCATTCGCCTCTGCTCGGCCCTATTCCTCGATAGCTTCTTTTGTAAAAGGTAACAGGACGACATGGCATGAGATCATTGTGTATATCATTGCTAGGTACTGTCACAGAGACTGATATAACACATAACCAACAGATATAATCATGATTTTTATGATAATTATCATTTTTTACCTTAAGACGTACATTGTGACTGCAGGCTTTGAGTACAATATTCCTGGTAAAAGTGAAAGACCTCACATTTGATTATAGTCACTCATGACTCATACAAATCAAATTATTTAAATATATAAATGTTGTGCATGGAGAAAGAGTCAGACTGAACATTCTGAGCTCAAAGTAAAGTGTGACCTTAGTCTTTTATTGCAGGTCTCCAGAGTGCTTCTCCAACCTGTGAAGCCTTCTTAAGTATCTGTGCTCCCAAGGGATTATGGGATCCCTTGGTACTCGGGGAATGAGCTCCCTGCAGAGTAAATACAAGTCCACATATATAACAACATTCCCCCCCAAAGTCAATAGTGTAACTATTTACATTGTGAGTCGATCTGGGGGCCTTCTTGCCCTGGTTGATCGTCTCGGTGTGAAAGCTGGTGTTGTTGAATCATTTATTTGGCCCTCGCTGAGCTGCTATGCAGTTGGCTTTGCTGGGCTGCCTGGTGTGTTGGGCCCTGCAGGGCTGCTGTGGATGATGGGTTCTGCTTTGTGGTCAACCTTGGTGTCGGTTGCCACTGGTGTGTGTGTTGGGGGATCAAAAAAAGTAGGGTTGCTCAGGATAGTCCATGAATCTGAGTTTGATTTGGTTCAAGTGTTTCCGGTGAATGAGTCCATTTGAAAGTTTGACCCAAAACACCCTGCTCCCCTCTTTGGCCACGACAGTGCCGGGAAGCCACTTGGGACCTTATCCATAATTGAATACAAATACAGGATCATTGACTTCAATCTCGCGTGACACATTTGCGCTATCATGCTGTGCACTTTGTTGAAGCCGCCTGCTCTCTACCTGTTCGTGCAGATCAGGATGAACTAATGAGAGCCTTGTCATAAGTACTCTTTTCATGAGCAGTTCAGCAGGTGGGATCCCAGTGAGTGAGTGTGGTCTCGTGCGGTAGCTAAGCAGGACTTGGGATAGATGAGTCTGCAGTGATCTTTCATTTACCCTCTTCAAGCCTTGCTTGATGGTTTGCATTGCTCTCTCTGCCTGACCATTGGACTCTGGTTTAAACGGGACAGATGTGACATGTTTGATCCCGTTACGGGTCATGAATTTTTTGAACTCAGCACTGGTAAAACATGGCCTGTTGTCGCTCACCAGGGCATCAGGTAAGCCGTGAGTGGCAAACATGGCCCGCAGGCTTTCAGTGATGGCAGCCGACGTGCTAGCCGACATTATCTCACATTTAATCCACTTGGAGTACGGGTCTACAACCACAAGGAACATTTTACCCAAGAATGGGCCTGCATAGTCGCCGTGTACCCTAGACCAAGACCATAAACTTAGCGGCGCCTCCCTGGGTACCTTGCTTAACTGTGAGCATGTATTACAGCTCTGAACGCAGGGCTCTAAGTCCGCATCAATACCAGGCCACCACACGTGGGATCTGGTTATCGCTTTCATCATTACAATGCCTGGGTGGGTACTGTGGAGGTCATCGATGAAGGTGTCTCTGCCCTTCTTGGGGACCACTACTTGATTGCCCCACAGAAGACAGTCTGCCTGTATAGACATTTCATCTTTGCGCCACTGGAACGGCTTTATCTCTTCCTGCATTTCCACTGAGACACTGGACCAGCTCCCGTGAAGCACACAGCTTTTGACTAGAGATAATAAGGGGTCCTCGCTTGTCCAGGTTTTGATCTGCCGGGCAGTGATGGATGATTGCTCACTCTCAAATGCTTCCATAACCATGGCTAGATCTACGGGCTGCGCCATTTCCACCCCCATGGTGGGCAATGGCAGCCTACTGAGAGCATCGGCGCAGTTTTCTGTGCCTGGCCTGTGGCGGATGGCATAGTTGTATGCGGATAATGTGAGCGCCCATCTCTAGATGCGGGTCGATGCATTGGTATTTATCCCTTTACTCTCAGAAAACAGTGATATAAATGGCTTATGGTCAGTTTCCAATTCGAATTTTAGCCCAAACAGATATTGATGCATTTTCTTTACCCCATAGACACATGCTAACACTTCTTTTTCAATCATGCTGTAGGCTCTCTCGGCCTTAGACAGATTCCTGGATGCATAAGCAACCGGTTGCAGTTTCCCGAAATCATTAGCTTGTTGCAATATACACCTGACGCCATATGACGACGCATCACATGCTAGTACCAAACGCTTACATGGATCATAAAACACAAGCAATTTGTTTGAGCATAACAATTTTCTCGCTTTTAAAAAGACATTTTCTTGGCTTTTGCTCCAAACCCATTTGCCTCCTTTTCGTAGTAGGACATGTAGTGGTTCTAGCAGTGTGCTGAGACCCGGTAAGAAGTTACCAAAGTAGTTCAGGAGTCCCACCCAGAAACGACCGCAGCTCCGTCACGTTCTGTGACCTCGGTGCGTTCTCGATTGCCTCCGTCTTCGCATTGGTGGGCCTGATGCCGTCCGCCGCAATCCTCCTTCCCAGGAACTCCACTTCAGGCACCAGGAAAATGTACTTCCAGCGTTTTAACCTGAGCCCCATGCGGTTGAGTTGACTAAGAGCCTCCTCCAGGTTCTGCAGGTGCTCGACTGTGTTCCGACCTGTGATCAAGA
The DNA here is from genome assembly GCF_044704955.1 of Pristiophorus japonicus. Lineage (NCBI taxonomy): Eukaryota > Metazoa > Chordata > Chondrichthyes > Pristiophoridae > Pristiophorus > Pristiophorus japonicus. The sequence continues at coordinate 201,163,575 of NC_091979.1, read as the reverse complement.
TGTCATCCTGGAAGACCACAGTGTGTGTGACCGACTTCAGTAAACTTTCCATGTTTCTCTGGAATATCGCCGCCGCTGATCGGATTCCAAACGGGCATCTGTTGTAAACAAAAAGACCTTTGTGCGTGTTGATGCAGGTGAGGGCCTTCGATGATTCCTTCAGTTCCTGCGTCATGTAGGCTGAATTCAGATCCAGCTTCCTGAACGTCTTCCTCCTGCCAGTGTTGCAAAGAGGTCATTGGCTTTTGGTAGTGGGTATTGGTCCTGCAGGGAGAAACGATTGATAGTTACTTTGTAATCGCCACAAATTCTGACGGTGCAATCTCCCGTGAGGACTGGCCCACTCGCTGAACTCGATCAGTGAAATGATGCCCTCTCGTTTCAGCCAGTCTAGCTCGATCTCTACCCTTTCTCTTATCATGTACGGTACTGATCTCACCTTGTGATGGATGGGTCGCGCCCCCGGAATTAGGTGGATCTTCACTTTTGCTCCTTGGAATTTCCCTGGTTCGAACAGTGAAGGAAATTTGTTTAAGACCTGGGCACACGAAGTGTCATCAGCGGGCGATAGCGCTCGGATGTCGTCCCAGTTCCAGCGTATCTTTCCCAGCCAGCTCCTGCCGAGCAGCGTGGGACCATCAGCTGGTACCACCCAGAGTGGTAGCTTGTGCACCGCTCCATCATAGGAGACCTTTACTGTAGCACTGCCGATTACCGGAATCAGTTCTTTCGTGTACGTTCTTAGTCTCATGCGAACTAGAATTAAGACTGGCCTTGAGGCCTTGTTGTACCACAACCTTTCAAAAGTCTTTTTGCCCATGATGGACTGGCTCGCGCCCGTGTCCAGCTCCATTGACACCGGGAGTCCATTTAGTTCAACATTCAGCATTATCGGCGGACAATTCGTGGTGAATGTGTGCACCCCATATACCTCTGCCTCCTCTATCTGAGACACTGGTTCATAGTGATCCTCCGTGGATCTGTCCTCCTTTGAAATGTGATGGTTTGCAGGTTTAACAGGCTTAACAGCTCGCCTGCACACTTGTTGGAGGTGTCCCATTGTTCCACAGCCCTTGCAAATGTATCCTTTGAATCGGCATGAATGGAAACGATGATCACCTCCGCAGCACCAACAAGGTGTTAATGGCCTTGCATTCATCACCCTTGATGGTGGACTCTGAGACATCTGTGGACGTGTAGCTGCAGGTATGTGTGACCTGTCTTGTACGTTACGATTCGAAAACAACATCACCTTGTTCACAGTACTTGTAACAGCACTTGTGTGCTGAGAGATTTGCTTAGTATTGCCACTGGTGGCAATGAACACCTGGGCTATCGCTATGGCTTTACTCAAGGTTGGGGTCTCTGCAGTCAAAAGCTTGCGAAGTATGGTTTCGTGGCCAATGCCAAGTACGAAAAAGTCCCTGAGCATGTGCTCCAAATGTCCTTCAAATTCGAAATGTCCTGCAAGGCATCTCAGCTCGGCGACATAACTCGCCACTTCCTGGCCTTCAGACCTTTTGTAGGTGTAGAACCGGTACCTCGCCATCAGAACGCTTTCCTTCGGGTTCAAATGCTCTCGGAGCAGTGTGCACAAATCGTCTTACAATTTCTCCGTGGGTTTCGCTGGAGTGAGGCCATACGTTGGTGCCCCACAGGCAGTGAGGAGGATCGCCCTTTGTTTGGCGGCGCTCTCTTCCCCATCTAGTTCGTTGGCCACGAAATATTGGTCGAGTCGCTCCACAAAAGTTTCCCAATCATCTCCCTCCGAAAATTTCTCCAGGATGCCCACTGTTCTCTGCATCTTTGGGTTCGCTATCTGTATCTTGTCGCCAGTTGTTGTGGATGGAGAAAGAGCCAGACTGAACACTGTGAGCTCAAAGTAAAGTGTGACCTTAGTCTTTTATTGCAGGTTTCCAGAGTTCCTCTCCACCTTTTGAAGCCTTCTTAAATACCTGTGCTCCCAAGAGATTATGGGATCCTTTAGGGGAATGAACCCTCTGTACAGGGTAAATACAAGTCCACATAAAAAACAACAAGTCCATGTAAATAAATCTTGCAGATCCAACAAGGTCGTTCCATCGTTTGCTGCACTGGTTGCCCTCATGCATTCATTGGTCGCCAACGGGACTACCTCGGCTATCTTGGCCCATATCTTCTGGTAGGCCTTTGGGGTGGGCTTCCCACGCCCTCCCTGGGTCAAATTACCCCAGCTTGACTCGACTTCCTGCATGAGGGAGGCATTTGCCTCATCCGAGAACCTCCTCGCTTTCTTTTGTCCTCCCATTTGTTCCTCTCCCAGCTCACTGCTCTCGCCAGCATCAGTCTTCACAGCGTGCTGTGTCGCCTCTTCCACTCTCTCCATTATAGGCACTAAATTCGTGAAAATATCTGGCTGGTAACAGCTAACTTTTTTCACACAATTTGCTATAAAGCTCGAAACTCTCCCTCCTACCTCCCAAAGCAGCCACACCACACCCCACACCACACCCACACACGCCGTCACTCCCTCGCTGCTCCCTCTCTCTCTGTCTCCTCTTATGCTCATGTAATGATGACCCCTGACCACTGGAATTGTGGGAAATGAGCGTTGCAATGGGCAGCAACACTTTCCGGCAGATGGTCAGAGATTTAACGCTAACGCCCATTTCAGATCGCTCGCGGTAGCGCCCAATTTTTAAAATGGAAACGAGGGGCTTTGAAAATGGGTGTCAATCCGGAGATCTGAAAACTCATATTTACCACCCACGCTGGAAATAACACCCATTTTTGGGCAATTGCACAAAAGTGGAAGATCTAGCCCTATATCACTGAGTGATGGTGTAAGAGAACTAAATTAACAGGTACAGTTGAAATGACAGGTAGCTGATGTACCTCAGGTTAATAACGGTGTCTCTCCTGACATTGAACCCGCTTCTTGATGGTGTTTTGAGCCTATAGCCTGGTTTGAACAAATCGTACTCTATGCATTCTGCTTGCATTTCCCTGCTCAGTCGGAACAATGCTAAATCTGGCCTTAATTACCTGGCCGGGTGACACACAAATCATGCAAATTCCCAATCTTGGCCACTCTCCAGTAACTTTAGAATAAGAACATAAGAGTTAGGAGCAGGAGTAGGCCATTCGACCCCTCGAGCCTGCTCTGCCATTCAATGAGATCATGGCTGATCTACCTCAACTCCACTTTCCTGCACTAGATCCATATCCCTTGATTCCTTTAATATCCAAAAATCTATCAATCCATGTCTTGAATATACTCAAAGACTGAGCCTCCACAGCACTCTAGGATAGAGAATTCTAAAGGTTTACCACCCTCTGAATGAAAACGTTTCTCCTCATCTCAGTCCTAAATGACCAATCCCTTATTCTGAGATTGTGATCCTTAGTTCTAGACTCCTCAGCCAGAGGAAACTGCATCTACCCTGTCAAGCCCTGTAAAAATTTTGTATGTTTTAATGAGAACACCTCTCATTCTTCTAAACCCTAGAGAATATAGGCCTAGTCTACTCAATTCCTCCTCATAGGACAATCCCTCCATCCCAGGAATCAGTTTGGTGAACCTTTGATGCACTCCCTCTATGGCAAGTATATCCTTCCTTGGGTAAGGAGACCAAAGCTATACACAATACTCCAGGTGTGGTCTCACCAGGGTCCTATATAATTGCAGTCAGCCTTTACTGTTATACTCAAATCCTCTTGTAATAAAGGGCAACATATCATTTGCTTCCTTAATTGCTTGCTGTATCTGCATGTTAACTTTCAGTGATTCATGTACAAGGGCACCCAGGTCCCTCTGAACACCAACATTTGCCAATCTCTCACCATTGAACCCTACCAGGTACATGCAGTTGTGTATATGTTGGGTAAGGATAGGAACGGGCTCAGCTCCCCAAACCCCCAGCCTCCCCCACAGTTGGATAACCTGCCAATTCCGAAGGGGTCAGTATTAGGACCACTATTTTTTTAAATATATATTAATGAACTGGACTTGGCAGCATTTCAGAGTGTGCCAATGACACAAAGCTTTGAAATGTAGTAAACAGTGAGGAGGATAGTAGAAGAACTCAGGAGAACATTGACAGACTGGTGGAATGGGCAGACACATGCAGCTGAAATCTAACGCAGAGAAGTGCGAAGTGATGCATTTTGGTAGGAAGAATGAAGAGGGGCAATATGAACTATATAGTACAATTTTTGGGGGTGCAGGTACAGAGAGACCTGGGGGGAGAGGGGGGGGTGTATGTACACAAACCTTTGAAAGTGGCAGTGCAAGTCGATAAGGCTGTTAAAAAAACAGACAAATCCTTGGCTTGATAAATAGAGGCATTGAGTACAAAAGCAAGGCAGTTATGCTAAACCTTTATAAAACACTGGTTAGGCCCTCAGCTGGAGTATTGTGTTCTATTCTGGGCATCACACTTTAGGAAGCATGTCAAGGCCTTGGAGAGGGTGCGAAGGAGATTTCCGAGAATGGTACCAGGGATGAGGGACTTGTTATGTGGAGAGACTAGAAAAGCTGGGATTATTCTTCTTAGACCAGAGAAGTTGTGATTTAATAGAGGTGTTCAAAATTATGAAGGGTTTTGATAGAGTTGATAGGGAGAAATTGTTTCCACTGGCAGGAGGCTCAGTAATCAGAGGACACAGATTTAAGATAATGGGCAAAAAACCTAGCAGGGAGATGAGAAGATTTTTTTTTAAGCAGCAATTTTTTTATGGAATGCAGATTCAATAATAAATTTCAAAAGGGAATTGGATATATACTTCAAAAAGGAAACATTTGTAGGACTATAGGGAAAGAGCAAGGAAATGGGACTAATTGGATAGGTCTTTCAAAAAGCTGTCACAGGTACAAGGGGCTGAATGGCCTCCTTCTGTACTGCATTATTGTAGGGGGTGGTGGATCTGTCAGCTTCACCTTCTGACCTTGAGCGGTTCGAATCGCTCCCACTCCCTGGTTCTAGACCTTGGATTTATTAGTCAGGATGTAATAAAGAGCAGCAGACAATTGTTTTGGTGCAAAAAAATCCTTATGTTTATTTTAGGATGACAACATGGCACTTCAAGATTATATAGAACTTCAATACTTAGAATAGAAGGGGGAACATTAAGTTACAGGTGGAAAAACACACTCCCAATCTTGCCTCCCACCTCCCACTTCTAACTATCTAAGCCGGAACTCTAGGGTTACAGGGATTATGCTCACCAAATGATTCCTTGACATTTGAGCTGGCTTGCGGTTTCAGGGTTCGCGGGGTGGTGGTTGGTGCCTGCCGTATCCCGGACACGGTAGAGGATTTCCAACTGCGCAGCTGGTCAGTCTTCGCAAGTCCACTGATGCGGTGGGGCGCGTTTTGGAAGTGTACTTTGTGAGTACCCGATTTTCTTCCTCTAGCTGTAGTTTAAGGCCCCTTTAGGTAAATTTTACCCCGTTGATCATTAGGAATCGGTCGTGGTAGTCGGGTTTTGAATGGACCCTGGTTTTTCCTTCGGTCTTTTCCCTCCAGCGTCGATTTGTTGGTCGTGGTGTCCCTGTTGTCTCGTGGTTGCCGGGATGGAAGGTAGTGGCTTCTTCTCAAGTTTCTTAGCTTCCTAGCTTCTCAGCTTCTGTTCTTTTTCTTCCTTTTCTTTTTCGCTTTGTGAGGCCTCTAGTTATACTACTGAGGGGCCTGCTAATCTTGGCGCCAAATCTCAAGACTCGTTTGTACTGTCTTGGCTGGCCCATTGATTGTGTGTCCTTTGTTAAGTTTGGTGTGCTCGTTACCTTTTGATTAGAGTTAAATGGTTGGACTAGGTATCGATGGGACCCGGAATTTCTGCGTTTATTTTAGATGGGCTGGCGAGCCCTTGTCTGTGTGGCGATGGCGGTGTGAGCTGTGAGGAGGATGCTAAGAGGCTGCAGGGTGACTTGAACAGGTTAAGTGAGTGGGAAATGCATGGCAAATGCAGTATAATGTGGATAAATGTGAGATTATCCACTTTGGTGTTAAAAACAGGAAGACAGAATATTATCTGAATGGTGACAGATTAGGAAAAGGGGAGGTGCAACGAGACCTGGGTGTCATGGTACATCAGTCATTGAAGTTTGGCATGCAGGTACAGCAGGCGGTGAAGAAGGCAAAGGGCATGTTGGCCTTCATAGCGAGAGGATTTGAGTATAGGAGTAGGGAGATCTTACTGCCGTTGTACAGAGCCTTGGTGAGGCCACACCTGGAATATTGTGTTCAGTTTTGGTCTCTTAATCTGAGGAAGGACGTTCTTGCTATTGAGGAAGTACAGCGAAGGTTCACCAGATTGATTCCCAGGATGGCAGGACTGACATATGAGGAGAGAGTGGATCAACTGGGCCTGTATCCACTGGAGTTTAGAAGAATGAGAGGGGATCTCATAGAAACATATAAAATTCTGACAGAATTGGACAGGTTAGAGGCAGAAGAATGTTTCCGTTGCTGGGGAGTTCCAGAATCAGGGGACACTGTCTAAGAATAAGGGATAAGCCATTTAGGACCGAGATGAGGAGAAACGTCTTCACTCAGAAAGTTGTTAACCTGTGGAATTCTCTACCGCAGAATGTTGTTGAGACCAGTTTGTTAGATATATTCAAGAGGGAGTTAGATATGGCCCTTACGGCCAAAGGGATCAAGGGATATGGAGAGAAAGCAGGAAATGGGTACGGAGGTTGAATGATCAGCCATGATCTTATTGAATGGCAGTGCAGGCTCGAAGGGCCGAATGACCTGCTCTTGCACCTAATTTCTATGTTTCTATGTCATGTTTCTCTGCTGGTTCCAGGAGGTCTGGGTGAGGTCAGAGATTTCTATGGGCATGCCTCAGTATCACTGTGGGGTGGAGGCACTCTGCTGTGGGCTGGTTGTTTAAGATGCTAATGTCCTTCTGGGAGCTGACTAGGTTAACAGCTTCCCAGACAGTCTTTGATCAATCCAATACCCAAAGTCTAAATTACAGAGGTGGATCCCACCACCCTGCTTGCAACTTTTCCTTTCACAGGCCTAACATCTTCGAGAAACACTGGGATTTTGTGACCCTTAAACTATCTAGGTTGCGACAAAGTACTGGTAGACAACCAATGGGCGGAACAGTGCCCCACCGAACCCTTTCCCATTCACTCTTGTTATATAGAATGTAAATGATCCAAACACCGACCCATTCACTCTCATTATATAGAATGAAAATGCCCCAAATTCTTTCCTATTCACTCACAAGACTCGCTGAGTGACAGCACTCATGACACAAGGTTGTGGATCAAGTTCCACTCCAGAGAATTGATCATAAAATCTAGGCTGACACTGAAGGAGTACTGCACTATCTGAGGTGTCGTCTTTCAGATGAGACGTTAAATCTCAGATGGATGTAAAAGATCCCATGGCACTATTTCGTAGATGAGCAGGGAAGTTCTCCCTGGTGCCCTGGCCAATATTTATCCCTCAACCAACATAACAAAAAACAGATTTTCTGGTCATTATCACATTGCTATTTGTGGGAGTTTGCTGTGCGCAAATTGGCTGCCGCATTTCCTACATTACAACAGTGACTACACTCCAAAAGTATTTCATTGGCTGTAAAGTGCTTTGGGATGTCCTGAGGTTGTGAAAGGCACTATATAAATGAAAGTTGTTTCTTCCTTTCTCACAGCCAGCCAAACACTGGAATTTGATATTCAAAAAGGAGTTAGATGTAGTCCTTACTACTAGGGGGATCAAGGGGTATGGCGAGAAAGCAGGAATGGGGGACTGAAGTTGCATGTTCAGCCATGAACTCATTGAATGGCGGTGCAGGCTCGAAGGGCCGAATGGCCTACTCCTGCACCTATTTTCTATGTTTCTATGTTTGGTTGGCCTCAAGAACATCCACCTCCTGAGCTGATCGTGGAGTCTTTGTCTGCCCCAAGGAAACTCTGAACCTCCTCTGTCTCAGTATTCATGCTGAGGATCAAACTTGTTTTTTTATAATGAATGCATGCTGGGCATCTTCTGGAAAAACTGCTTCTGAATCCACCATTATCTGTAATTAGTCAGAGCTGGTAATCAGGCCACTGCTGGGATACTGGGATGATGATGGCAAATGCCACTTCGAATTGTAAATGTCACGCTACTTCCAGGACTTCAAACTGTGATTATCAGCAACTCAGTCCATTTAGAAATTAAGCACGCACCATCGACAGGGATATTTATCTTGAAGGAGGAGTCAAGGACACTGATAAGTGGAGGCTGAAGAGTCTCTCTCATGTTTAGGAAGCCAGGGATTCTTCAACATGAACGGAGAGGTGAATGATGAGGAAAACGCAAAGGATGCACAATAAATTAATTAGTCAATGCACTCCATTGTTCCACAAACAAAATCTTTGATAAATTTCTGCTCTATTTTGACGTACAGCCTTGTGTGCTAGATTTATGTTTTTACCATATTTTATTAAGGCAGTCATGTCAAGATCATTGTATTTCTACTAATCAAACATAGAATGAAAATAGACTAACCCACTCCCATTTCACACTATTATACAGATTGTAAATAGGACAAACCACTTCCCATTTACTCCTACAATACACAAAAAATGGACCAAACCACTTCCCACTAACTCCTATTATTTAGAATGTAAATGGATCAAATCCCTTCACATTAACTTCCATTATACAGAATGTAAATGGAATCAAACCCCTTCTCATCCACTCCCATCATATAGAATGTAAATGGAATAAACCCTTTCTCATTCACCTCCCATAATATAGGGCTGGAAATTCATCAAAAACCGTTACCATCGGTTTGCCGCCAAAAAAAAACGCTATGACTCCGCTATGATTTCAAGACAGAAGATTCCTGAAAAAAATGGGTAAAAATCCGCCCGGTGGGAAAAATCGGCATTGCACGAGGAGTCACAGCAGAAACCGCGATCCTCATCAACTTTAGTCCGAGGCTGATTTCCGCTGCGAGTTGGGCCGAGGGAGTTGGGGAAACACAAAAACTATTTTTCCAAAAACCAGAAAATAAAAAATCATAAAACATTCACAAGACCCTTTTCTAGTAAATCGCTGCAAAAGAATTTTAAAATAAAAATGTTAACTTACCTTTTTGCAGGGTTTCATACTTATCGCCGTTCCAAGGGCTGCTCCGACAGGTTTGTCCTCAGAGTTTTTTCCCACCTACTGATCACCACTGTGACCAAACTCGGACGGAAGCGCTTTTTCCATCCAGCCTTGCACACCGGCAGTCCACTCCCCAGCAGTATTTCAAAACCACCGGTGGAAGATTTCAATGAATTTCTCACCGCACCGTTTTCCGCCCAAAACGACAAAATACTGCCGAAAAACACAGCGGAAGGCTGATGAATTTCCAGCCGATGGAATGTGAATTGATAAACCCCATCTCATCCATTCTGATTATAAAGAATGTAAATGAATTAAACTCCTTTTCAACCACACTCATTATATAGAATGCAAGTTGTCAAATCCCTTCTCATCCACTCCCATTATATAGAATGTAAATGGATTAAGCCACTCCCACTATATAGAATGTAAAGGAACAAACCCCTGCTTATCGACTCCCATTCTATAGAATGTAAATGGACAAACCCCTTCTCATCCGTTCCGTTCTATAGAAGGTAAATTGAATCAAACCCCATCTCGTCCTCTCCCATAATATAGAATGTGAATGGATCAAACATCTTCTCATCCACTCCCATTACATTGAATGAAAATGGAATCAATCCCCTTCTAATCTGTGATATCTTTAAACACCATTACACAAGCACACACACTACAAGATGGCTCCTAACAGAACTGTGATCACATGACCTTTTATTGTTATTACATCAGTAGTTGTTATTACATCCGTTGTCCACTAGGTGGACCTCTATTGCACTCCTCCCTCCTTATTGAAGAAGTTAATCATAACAAAATAATCATTATACATACTTGCATGGTATACACAACGAAAAATCTTAACTTATTTTTCCATATATACAGATCAAACTTAACCACTTGTTTTCTGTTTCGAAGAGGATATCTTCGTTCTTGAACTGAACTTTCCAATGAACTTCCACCTTCATTGTCGGCAGACAGCTGTTTTTCCGCCGGCGAAAGTTTCCACTTAAGTTTTTTCCTTGGTATCGCTCACATCTGAACACGCCTGCCGGGACCAAACCGGCCACCTGCAACACCGAGAACAACCGCCAGGGCGTAAGTTTGGCCTCAACTGCCGACATCCAGATCGCCGAGAGAATCGCCCTATAAAAGCTGTTTAAACAGGGCGGTAGGTAAGTACTCTGCAAAGAAAGGTAAGTTAAAGGTCTTTATTTTTTTTTTAATTTTAAAATGGTGATTAGGTTTAAAACTGTCTTGGGAATGCTTTGTATGTTTTTTTTTATTGATTTTTAAAAAAAAAGTTTTCCCCACTCCCTAGGCCCAACCGCAGTCTCGGACTAAATTTTAGTACTTACCGTCCATACTGGTAACGACCGCCCATGTTACTAACTTTCCACTTAACCGCCGAGAAACCGCCGGCCATGAGTGTGCAATGCCCATTTTCTCGCCGGACGATTAGTTTTAATTACTTTAAACATAAAAATGGAAATTCTCACCTGCGTTACTCACCGAGCATTTGTGGTTCTTCTCAGCGGGCAATCGGGGATTGAGGGACTTTAGGAAAAGTCTGGCCCTTAGACTCATTCTCGGCTGAGCCTGAGGACAGTTTTTCTTCGAGGGCTAACCTTGATCTACATTTGAACTCTCTACAACTTCAAACTGTTTGTCTGCCTGACCCAGACTTAAATTCTTGACAGTCTCTTGGACTTGTTTCTAGTGTATCTGATGTAGGATTTGCTACTGGTACTCTACTTGTAACAAGACTATCTGACTCATCAGAAATAATTGAATCACCCCAACTTTCAACTCCTTCCACATCTGTAGGTAAAATATGACCAATGTGAACAAACCTAACTGTTCCATGATCAAACATCTTGAACAAAAATATGCTAGAGCCACATATCTTCACTAATTTTTCTGGTAACCACTGGAACCATTTATGGTGATGGTTCTTCACTCTAACCTTCTGATTCAACTTCACACATCTCTCTCTTACTCTACCTTTATCATGATTCTCTTTCTGCCTTGATTGTTTCTGCTCTACTGACTGTGCCAAGTTTTGCTTTAACAACGAGGACCTGGTTTGTGGCTGTCATTTGAGAAACAACTTTGCTGGTGTTCAACCAGTAGTGGTATGAGGAGTATTTTGATAAGTAATCAGCAAATTTTCCTGTTTGTGGTCCAACGACAATTGCCATTTCCTTGGATTTGGATTCAACATTTGTTTAATGAGGGCACGTTTTACAATTTGTACTGAGCACTCTGCAGCACCATTTGAAGCAGGATGGTATGGTGGAACTTTAGTGTGTTTCACACCGTTTCTGCTCATGAACTATGCAAATTCTTCTGAACAAAATTGCAGCCCATTATCAGACACAATTTCCTCTCTGAGAGGCCATATGAAATAAACAATCTTTGCAAATTGTGTAGTGTTTTACTTGTTATTTTCCACATTGGAAACACCTCTACCCACTTCGAATGACTATCTACCATTATGAGCAATTGCTGTTCTTCCAGCTCAGCAAAATCTACTTGTAACCTTTGCCACACCCTGGGAGGCCATTTCCATGGCTGTAATGGTACTGATGGTGGTTTCATGCTTACCGATTCACATGTTGTACATTGACTGACGATGTACTCTATGGGCTAGACTTTCCATCATTTTTTAATGCATAACGCCCACTTAACGTCCATTTTAATGCTGAAATGACATGCAACGCCCAGATATCGCCCATTAAGCCACAAAATGGAAACTGATGCCCATTTTTCGGTCACTTATCGTCAAGTGTTACTTTCTGCATGTGCGTAACGCTGAGAAAAAATAATACCGCCCGCCCACTTTTTTGGGGCGGATTCATCAGAATGGGTGATCCCAAAGCTATAATATTGGCCAACATTACTGTCGGCACGTCATTTACACCGAGATTTAATAATACCGCCCGGCCACTGTTTTTTGTCGAAAAGATCACATTTGCCGAAACTAATGCCCAGGAGATCACCCATCCTTACATTCGGCACCTCGCACACATCTCACCCACAATATCGCTTGCCGAAAAAACGGCAGGTAAAAGTGAAATTAACCGGAACTATTCACAGCGGTATGGACGCCATGTTCTAAGTCACATGTCGCATCATTTAAAAGGCTGCTCTGCTTCAACCTCGGGGAAGTTCGGATGTACTCTGGAGGTTTTTGGAAGTGATGTGAACATCTGAACAAACACTTTATCATACTGTGGACGATTGGAATTGAATAGGTGTCTTAATGGGGACATTCATTCTTTGTGAATCATCGGTGGAAAACAGAGAGCTATTGGAATGGGTCCTGTCCTTTCTCACCCTTTCTTGATGACCATTTACATGCTGCAGACTCGAGATGGCAGAAGGTACGCTCGACAGCATCGTGTGCCCAATGTAAAATGTGCCAGACTGATGAGAAGGACCAGATGTTACACTCCCCGCAAGAACAGGGAGAAGCGGTCTTACCTCAACTTGTCCGATAACACCTGCCTTCGGAGACTGCACTTTCACAAAGAGGTTATTAGTGAGATATGCCAGCTCATCAGGGGAGATCTGCAACCTGCCAGCACCATCAGTACTGCACTGTCCGTCAAGGTCAAAGTCACCACGGCACTGTCATTTTACGCGTCGGATTCCTTTCAGGTCTCAGCTGGCGACATTTGTGCTATATCTCAGCATTAGACAGGTCACCGAAGCCCTGTACACATGCAGGATGGACTTTATCAGCTTCCCTATAACCAGGGAGGCTCAGACTGAGAGGGGTTTAGGATTCTACTGAATTGCTAACTTCCCCAAGGTGCAGGGAGCAATAGACTGTACACACATCGCATTGTGGGCACCTTTTCAGGATGCAGAGGTTTTCAGGAACCGCAAGGGTTTCCACTCCCTGAATGTGCAACTCCTTGTCGACCACCAGCAAATTATTATAGCAGTGAATGCTAAATTTCCAGGGGGCATCCATGATGCTCACACCCTGCGTGAGAGCACTGTATCTGACTTGTTTAACAATCAGCCACAAGGTCAATGCTGGATGCTTGGTGACAAAGGATACAGCCTCATCACCTGGCTGATGAACCCCCTACGTGACACCCACACAGAAGCCAAGAAGCGATGCAACGAGAGCCACAGAGCCACTCGCAATATAGTGAAGAAAACCCTGGAGTGCTTAAGCTGCTTTAGCTGCCTGGACCACTCAGGAGGCGAGCTCCAATACCACCCCGAGCAGTAGCTCAATTCGTGGTGGCGTGCTCCATGCTGCACAACTTGGCTATCAGGAGGGGACAAGAATTGCCAGAAGGGTGTGACGGTCCACCTCAGGAGAGAGATGAAGAGGAGGATGAGGAGGTGGACGCTAACCTCGAGCCACACAATCAGGCTGATGCTAAAGCCATGCTCCCAACCCCTGTAGACCGCAGGAAAGGGCCAGTGATGGCATCATAGCTGCAAGACTCTTTCGTCAGGAGCTCATAAATGAGCGCTTTGTCTGAAAGAACGTTGGTGGTATTTACAAAGCTACAACACTGCTGAATGTGCAGGTCAGACATCAGTGGTGTGCATCACCTTGGTGACAGTTAAAGTTTAAGTTGATTGAAGTTAAGTGTAATTATACCCTTTTTGATGTTAAGGAATCACCAGTTTGTAACGGTGCAGCTATCTGAGCCAATGCGCAACAAGATTATGTTAAATAAAAAACATTTAAACCGACCATTTGTCTGAAATCATAAGTATTTCTGTAAAAACCAACCCTTCCCCCCCCCCACCAAACCCCCCGCTTCTCATCCCCACCTCTACCCCTTCCCCTCCTGACGCCAAGCCACCTGGCCGAGGAGCTCCTCAGGCGATGCTTCACTGGGGGGGCAGTGACGGCAGAACTGCACCTTGGATGGATATGGGAGAGGACAGTCCCAAGGTGGGAACGTGCTCCAAGCCAGAAGCAAGATGTTGCTCCTGGTTCTCATGTGTCATTGGCAATGGGGGTGTGGCACCTTGGGGTGCCGTGCCACGCTCTGGGATCACTGGGAGGCCTCTGCCACCAGTGTTCCTGGCCAACAGCTGCAGGGCCTCCTCCATTTCTTCCATATTATATATTATTTGTTGGACAAAAACTCGGTTCAAACTATGTTCTTGGTGCTTAGTAGGCTTTTTGCTGCTGGTGTATCTCTCTCGTGCCTCTCACAACAGCCAAACAAGCACAAACCAAACCCACACATGCTTTCAGTCCCTCTCTGCTCCCTCTCTCTCTGTCTCCTCTTCTGCACATGTAATGATGACCCCTGACCTCCTGAATCATGGGAAACGAGCATTGCCATGCCGTTGCTTAGGACGGCGACACTTTACGGCAGAAGGTCAGAGAGATTTAACGCTACTGCCCATTTCATATCGCTCGTGGTAACGCCCAATTTTTAAAATGTAGTCTAGTGGCTTTGAAAATGGTCGACAAGCCGGCTAACTGAAAACCCATTTTTACCGCCCATGCCGGAAATACCGCCCATTTTTGGGCGATCTGCACAAAAGTGTAAAATCCGGCCCCATATCTTTATCTAGACCTGGCCACCATAAGTAACTGTGTGCAAAACTCTTGGTCAAGCATATTCCCAGGTGCTGGTCATGAAGATCTCTTAACAATTTGGACCTGAACTTATTTGGGATAACCACTCATTTGGGATAACGTGAAAAAATCTATGTCCACTGACAATTCATTCTTACGAACAAAGTATGGATGAATATCTTTTTCTGATAGCTGGTATGTAATCATATACCTTTGACCTAACTGGGTCACATTTGGTTGCTCTACCAATCTCTTCAGCTGTGACTGGCAACTCATCAATGTATGAAAAATAGAACACTTCTTCCCTATTAAGTGTAACTTTTGATGGGGATGGCAACCTGGACATAGCATCAGCATTACTCAATGTCATACATATATGCTGACAAAATCAAAGCCCATCTCTGCATTCGGGTAGGAGCTAAGTTTGGAACTGGGGACTTTGGATGGAGGATTGCTGTCAGAAGCTTATGGTCAGTATCTATAGTAAACGTATGACCAAACAAGTATTTGTGAAACTTCTTGACCCCAAATCCGATGCCAAAGCTTTCCTTTCGATCTGCGCATTATTCCGCTCACTGGCACTGAGAGTTCGTGAAGCAAAAGTAATTGGTCTTTCCTCCCCACTATCTACTACATGAGAGCTCACTGCCCCAACTTCATATGGAGAGTTGTCACACACTAGCTTGATCTCCTTAGATACGTCATAGTGAACTAACATGGTACTCTCTACGAACTGGTTTTTAAACTCTTTGAATGCTGTGTTGCATTCTTCTGACCATTTCCAATGGACCTGTTTGTTCAACAACTCATCCAGTGGATGTAACACTGTAGCCATATTTGGTAAGAACTTCCTGTAATAGTTCAAAAGACCCAAAAATGATCGAAGTTCAGAGACATTCTTGGGAGTGGGTGCATTTCTGATTGCATCCAGCTTTACCTTTGTTGGATGTAAACCATCTTTGTCTACTTTGTGCCCTAAATACTCCATTGAGTTTTGAAATATCTCATACTTGTGAGCAGTCACTTGTACTCTGTGCTTCTCTAGCTGTTTGAGCACTTCATTCAACACCTTATCATGGATTTGCCTGTTTGGTGCTGAAATGAGTATGTCATCTAAATAACACACTACCCCTTCAATCCCTTGCGACATCTGGTTCATTACCCCTTGAGATATGGCGGGGGCAGAAGACACTCCAAATGGTGGCCTATTAAACTGACATAGGCTTAGATGAGTATTTATAGTCAAGCATGACATGGACTCTTTATCTAACTCAAGTTGTAGGTAGGCATTTGTTAGATCTAACTTTGAAAAGATGTGGCCACCTGACAGCATTGTGAACAAATCTTCTACATTTGGCAATGTATTGGGTAGATTACGCTCCAGAACCTGGTTTACGGTTACTTTATAATCACCACACAACCTTACCTTACCATGTGACTTAGGTACAACAACAATGGCTGTAGCACAATTACTTAGATCTATCTTAGAGATAATGTTCTCTGGGGAGCGGGCAGAGAAGTGGACCTTAATCCATGATCGGATCAGCCATGATCATATTAAATGGCGGAGCAGGCTTGAGGGGCCGTTTGGCCTACTCTTGCTCCTATTTCTTATGTTCTATGTTCTCAGTCTCTAGTCTTTCTTGAGTTCTTGCTAAACTTTCTCCTTGAATGCGTATGGTACGGGACATGGGTTGCAGTAAACTGGTCTTGCATCCTTCTGCACTCTGACACTCATCTTGAAGTTTTGGATCGGACTACCTGTTTCATGGAATACCTTCGGATATTGCTTGATGACGACATATTTCAAAGCAAATTTCGGTTCCACATGAAAAATATCATTCCAATCCAGCTTTAGTGATCCCAACCAATTTCTACCAATAAAGGCAGGCTTGTCTCCTGCCACTACTGTGAGAGGCAAGCTCTGAAACTGATCCTTGTGTTTCACCGGTTATGGTGATACTTCCTACAACAGGGATTTGCTCTCCTGAGTAGCCTAGCAGTTCTATCTTCGATTTCTCCAATCGGAAATCACGCAACTTGGTGAGATATAGCGATTCCGGTACTGTGCTCACGGAAGCACCAGTGTCACTTTCCATGGGTATCCTGGTTCCTGCAATGTCTATTTGGATGAGGATATTTCGCAAATCACTGAGATACCTTTGTGCTCCTGATGAAGTGTATCTCCAGAACTTTCTTGTCTTGTTGCTTCTCTTCAATGCCATGCAGTGTCTGGCAATTTCTACTTAAGCATTGAAAGTCAGTTTACTCTTCAGTCGGCACGCCTTCACAAGATGCCCAGTTTTCTTGCAGCAGAAACAATCTGTCTTTACATATATACAGCTTTGAGCAATGTGTTGTCCCAGGCACTGATAGCACAATAGGCCTTGGGGCCCAGCTGCCTTTTACTTTTAGCCTGCAGCTGATTAACCTTGATTGTCTGATGACTGGCAATGGCGCGAAATTCACAGGAGTATTGTCGGCCATATGCATCCACATAGCTGTCTGACAAGCTAAATTAAAAGTAAAGTAAGGGATTGTCAGCAATTTTCTTCTCATTCCCTCATTTTTCAACCCATAAATAAAGCGGTTGCGCAATGATGCTCGGTCCTGAAAGTTTCTGAAATTACAGTGAATGGATAGCTTTTTTAAAGCTATAATATACTCACTGTTACCCTCTTCATTTAATTAGTTTTGCTTTCCAAAATTATAATTTTCAGTGATTTCCAGGGCTCAGGACTGTGGTGCTGTTCTAACTTCACTGTCAGTGGCATGTCCTTTGGCTTGATGGGAACAAGCACATTTTTCAGGGTTTCATATACCTCGGGGCCTGATTCAGTCAAGAAAATACTTTCTAAAAGCACCCGGTTATGGTTTACATCATCGGGGACTTCTACGACACTATTGGTGGTGAAAACATTTCTAGCCACTCCACATATGCTCCAAAAGTCTCTCGGTCACAATGGAACTCACCCAAGCGCCCTATTATTCCCATAGGCGCAGGCATCTGGATTCTGGCGATGTTGACAGTTCAGCCAAGTGTACTTGAAATTTACCTTGGATTTTTAGCTGTTCTGCAAAACAAAGAACCTCTCAAAGTCTCTCCTCCAGTTGGCATAAAATTAAAAATATCAGCTAGGAAATTCAAAAAATCCTATCCTCATCACCAATCTGTGATTCTTTAGACACCACTACACACGTACACACATGTCTGGATGGCTCCTAACAGAACTGTGATCACGAGACCATGCCACATGATCGTTTATTGTTATTACATTATTAGTTGTTATTACACTAGGTGGAGCTCTATTATATCATCCATAATATAAAATGTGCAAGGATTTTTGCTCTTCTTGTCCTTACTACAGTTCTTTGACTCTGGGATTTACAGGAATAAAATATACACGACACAAAGATTTAGGCTCAACCCAAAACTATTAGTTTATTAAAACCAACAACACACGGACAAAACCCCTAGAGATTTGGTTGAAACGTACCATCACCCAATCCAGCTGGTCGTCACTGATGTCGATTGTCGGCCCTGGAGTCTCCATCGGTCTTCACCTGACTGAAGTAGTCCTTGAGAGCGAGAGAGTGTCTTCCTGCGTGATTCTCTGTCGATGTCTTTCCGTCTTAAAGTCTTTTTATCACAAAGCCCTCTCCCATAGTTTCAGTTGCTGAGCTTCTGAATGGCCGACATTCACACATCATCAACCGGTAATTCAACCACCGGAGATATGCCGATTCTGCAAGATTAAAGTTGACTCCTCATCTTTGTTTCCTGCTCCCTGAAATATACATTTAATATGGTTTCCTCTTACTATTGAAGGGTGTGCCTGGTCGTCGGCTCGCAGGTAAACGTTTTTCTGATTCAGGCCATGAAGTTAATCTGACCCCATTTTTTGAATGAAACCTGGAGCATTGTCCAGATGTTAATTTCTCCCATCGAAATCAATCAAGGCTTGCTCAAGATTTCAGGCCACATATTTCCATGAATGTTCTTTTTCATAGTCAATCAGAAAAGCTTTAAAACATTCTAATGTCCAGTATCAATGTCGTTCATTGATTCAAAACCAAACTTGGCTGTCGCCTTTTCCTGTGCTTCAAGTTTTAGTCTCCAGACCCTGGCATCTTCCTGTGCCCTGAGCTAAATATCTTTGCGAACCTTACATTTCCCCCTTTAATGTATCTTCTTAAAACTAGGAACATTACTCCAGACGACTTCTCCTTCTTCTTTGCCTTTGGGTGCATTGCCCGTCTCAACCAAATCTTAACATTACATACATCTGACTTCAGTTCATACATTCTCACCCTGCCGCTTCAATAATGCTTTAAGGTTCCCCCTTTTTGTCTTTCTTTTTAATTTACATGACTAGATTAACAGATACAACACAATAATCAACTGTACAATCACGAACATATGTGACGCGATTCGAATCCAAGGAGGGATCTCAATGTTGAGACCCACATCCCACCATGGAGGGGTAATCATTTCTTCGATTTCCACCCTTGCTTTCTTATTTCTCTAGTGTAGCATGTAATAATGTTTGTGGGACAGCTCTATGTCCTTTAATAGTTTACTCAAATGTTCGGGTAATGGCGGGATATCGTATCCAAAACGCGAGGTTCTGTAAAGTACCGTTAACTGTAATACTGGCATGTTTGTGGTCTGAAATAGCAATTATCCTTTCTTGTGCTACTTGTGTCTCCACCTGGGGTTTGAAGCAAAAGGTGGGATCTTTAACTGGGCACCAGGTGTCATTGTGCACTCTATACTGACTTTCGCTGGTGGTGGCACAGTATGTTCCGTTGCCCTTGTACGCAACCTGGGCCGGGGCATGGTTGTGAGCTGTCACTTCCATGCTACAGCTTATAGGCTGCCCGTCTATGTACTCAAACCCACATACAGGCCAGTCAAAAGGAGTCAAATGATAGGGGCACAATACCACATGTGTAACGCCTCTCTGACAGTCCTCCAGACTAGTACCGGTTATCGAGTCTCCCAACCTAACCACATACTGAGGGGTTTTATGATGTTTCACATGTACCCCTTTCAGAATGACCCCAATGTTTTCCACCCGGTGTACCGGTACGGGCCGTTGTGACTGATCCATCAGCGGCAGCCTAAGAACTATCCCCATTATAGATTGTTTGCTCTGATCACAGTTGACCAGAACTGGGTACGCTTCAGAGGCTGACCGCAGCTGACATGGCTTCAGGAGGTTGTCATAAACACTTAAAGCCTTTAGGTGCTTGTTACTGATCTATGACGGTACGTCGCCTTGTTTTAAATCTTCCAAATTACGGTGCCCCTCATTTAACAACCAGGCTCCGTACATGACACACGTATCATT
Source organism: Pristiophorus japonicus (assembly GCF_044704955.1). Taxonomy (NCBI): domain Eukaryota; kingdom Metazoa; phylum Chordata; class Chondrichthyes; family Pristiophoridae; genus Pristiophorus; species Pristiophorus japonicus. The sequence continues at coordinate 201,143,557 of NC_091979.1, read as the reverse complement.
TTGGGCAGCCCGATCTGACGCATTCCGACCCTCCTTTATTAATACATTGATGGTCTTAGCGTGAGTATCCATCTCAGCCACCATCTCCTTTAGATGAATTGTCATCACCTGGTCTTCCTGTAATTCATCACTCTCAATGTCACTACCCTCCCCCAGTATTTTCTTTAGCTGGTCCCTTAGAGTACTTACTTGACTGCGCGTTGCCCATGCTATTGACCAGTGATGTCCCCATATTAAATGCCGTAGCCACATCATTCAGTCCCCTTTTTCATCTCCCCAACCTGTGTGGCTGTTGTTTATTGGTTTGTATGCTGATGTATGCTTCCCCTCGACCTTCGTCCCCGTAATTCTTCTGGTAGAATTGTTTGAACATTTCTTTTAACAACTGCTCATATAGCTTCTCCGTCTCTGGCGGGTACCACTGGGGCAATTGTAACTCCGTTAGATTAAGAATAACCGATGCTACTTCATAATACACGATATGGTACAGCATTTTCCCTGTTGGGATTAACACTTTTAGGTCCGGGTATCGTCATGGGACATTTAACTTCTTTACCCTGAGTCTCTGGAATTTTTGATCGAGGCTTTAACCTGCTCATGATTAGTTCGGTCGCATTAACTGCTTTTGGAGGATCCAAGGTCATGCAAGAGTCAAAACCCTGCGTCCAATTCATACCCAACCCGGAATCTTGCAGTTGTAATCCGACCCGACCACACATACATAAATCCCTTGCTCCATCTTCCACCATTTCTCCCAGCACAACTTCACCCCTTCCTTCGTTCCCATGTTTGAGTTATTACACAACTTCTCCCATTCCATAGATGCGTGAATTTTACTCCTGTCTGTTTTCCGTAACCACCACCACCCTCCCATGGGGGTGCTCCCTTTATATTCAGACAAACCCGCCTCCCTCTTTCACCCCGTACCTTCTTAGTCGTGATGTTCACCTTTGGGCAGGACACTGATATCTCTCCAAGTTTGTTTCCGGTTTGCCTTGAGTACTCGGTCGAATTTAATCCTAGCCACCCTGGCCAACTTCCAGTGTGAGCGTAGGCACTTGTACCCTTATTACTCCATATTGCCCCACCCCCTGAGTTACGGTGGGGCCGGTTCCGCCCATACACCCATATGTAAGGAATGTTTCCGTGTCTCTCTGATCTCCCCACCCTGCTTTAATCAGGATCATCCACACGCTCATCTGCAGCGCCCACCTCATCTCACGTCCTCAACTCGATTCACTTCTATAAAAACAAAACAAAAGAATAGCACTGCTCTATGAGGGGTCTTCCCTTCACAGGTCCCACTTAAATTACACACATATTTACACTTCACGTTTTGATACGCTTCACGTTCTGATCACCACTTCCCTTTTCCCTTGTCCTGATGCTTGGGCTTCTTAAAGCTCGGGGGTGGAGTAGGAGCAGGCATCCAGAGCACCCTGGGTCTCGGCACCTGACCACTCGGTCTTCCCGTTCCATCCCCTGAGTTTTCCTCATCCTCATCATCCCACAGCATGGGCGGAAGGCTTACATTGATCAAGCTCATCACAGTTCCTCAGGCCATAGCCCGCTTTTTACTTCTCTCTCCAGGGTTATACAGCTTGCATTGGTTTATATGAAACCATTTTACCAGCTTCGGCAGCTGGATCGCCTAGACCATAGGTCTCACCTTATCTATGATGTTAAGAACATAAGAGCATAAGAAATAGGAGCAGGAGTAGGCCATACGGCCCCTCGAGCCTTCTCCGCCATTTAATATGATCATGGACTTAGGTCCACTTCCCCACCCGCTCCCCATAACCCCTTATTCCTTTATCCGTTAAGAAACTGTCTATCCCTGTCTTAAATTTATTCAATGACCCAGCTTCCACAGCTCTCTGAGGCAGAGAATTCCACAGATTTATAACCCTCTGAGAGAATAAATACCTCCTCATCTCAGTTTTAAATGGCTGCTCCTTATTCTAAGATTATGCCCCCTTGTTCTAGTCTCCCCTATCAATGGAAACATCCTCTCTGCATCCACCTTTTCAAGCCCCCTCATAATCGCATACATTTCGATAAGATCACCTCTCATTCTTCTGAAATACAATGAGTAGAGGCCCAACCTACTCAACCTTTCCTCATATATCAACCCCCTCATCTCCGGAATCAACCTAGTGATCCTTCTCTAAAATGCCTCCAAAGCAAGTATATCCTTTCTTAAATATGGAAACCAAAACTGCACGCAGTATTCCGAATATGGCCTCACAAATACCCTGTATAACTGTAGAAAGACTTCCCTGCTTTTACACTCTATCCCCTTTACAATAAAGGCCAAGATTCCACTGGCCTTCCTGATCACTTGCTGTATCTGCAGTTATATGGTCCTTTAAATCAGCATGGATTTATGAAGGGGAAGTCATGTTTGACAAATTTGCTGGAATTCTGAGAGCAGGGTGGATAATGGGGAACCAGTGGATGTGGTGTATTTAGATTTCTAGAAGGCATTTGACAAGGTGCCACATAAAAGGTTACTGCACAAGATAAAAGTTCACGGGGTTGGGGGTAATATATTAGCATGGATAGAGGATTGGCTAACGAACAGAAAACAGAGAGTCGGGATAAATGGTTCATTCTCGGGTTGGCAATCAGTAAATAGTGGGGAGCTGCAGGGATCAGTGCTGGGACCCCAACTATTTACAATCTATATTAATGACTTGGAAGAAGGGACTGAGTACCGTAGCCAAGTTTGCTAACGATACAAAGATGGGAGGAAAAGTTATGTGTGAGGAGGACACAAAAAATCTGCAAAAGGACATAGACAGGCTAAGTGAGTGAGCAAAAATTTGGCAGATGGAGTATAATGTTGGAAAGTATGAGGTCATGCACTTTGGCAGAAAAAAACTCAAAGAGCAAGTTATTATTTAAATGGAGAAAGATTGCAAAGTGCTGCAGTACAGCGGGACCTGGGGGTACTTGTGCATAAAACACAAAAGAATAGTAAGTATGCAGTTACAGCAAGTGATTAGGAATGGAATCTTGGCCTTTATTGCAAAGGGGATGGAGTATAAAAGCAGGGAAGTCTTGCTACAGTTATATAGGGTATTGGTGAGGCCACACCTGGAATACTGCATGCAGTTTTGGTTTCCATATTTACGAAAGGATATACTTGCTTTGGAGACAGTTCAGAGAAGGTTCACTTGACTTATGAGGAAAGGTTGATTAGGTTCGCCTTTACTCATTGGAATTCAGAAGATTGAGAGGTGATCTTATCGAAACGTATAAGATTATGAGGGGGCTTGACAAAGTGGATGCAGAGAGAATGCTTCCACTGATGGGGTAGACGAGAACTAGAGGCATAACCTTAGAATAAGGGACCGCCCATTTAAAACTGAGATGAGGAGAAATTTATTCTCTCAGAGGGTTGTAAATCTGTGGAATTCGCTGCCTCAGAAAACTGTGGAAGCTGGGTCATTGAATATATTTAAGACAGAGATAGACAGTTTCTTAACCAATAAGGGAATAAGGGGTTATGGGGAGCGGGCAGGAAAGTGGACCTGAGTCCATGATCGGGTCAGCCAAGATCATATTAAATGGCAGAGCAGACTCGAGGGGCCATATGGCCTGCTCTTGCTCCTATTTCTTATGTTCTTATGTTCTTATGTTTATATATTGGTCCAGAAATCCCGGTTTCTCCTTCCCGCGGGCAATCGACTAGATTCTAGGAAAAAGAAGCGCACCTACCACTGCACCTACCTGAAGCTGCTGTGTCCACATGAGACGTGTGCTGACTGCGCATCACAGCGCATGCACGTCGGGACATGCGCAGGCCTGGAGCTGGAGTCACATGGCTCTGGGCAGCCAATCAGATATAGTATGTTCTCATTCATAATAATGGGAACTCCGTAAGTTGGAGTTCCCATTATTATGAATGAGAAACAGCCCCCAAAACACACATAACCAATAATAAAAGATAGAAAATGCACAACCTATTTTTATTAATTTAAATTAAAGTTATTTATGTATTTAAAAAATATATATTTTTCCGATTTTTAAAAAAGGTTTTAAAATTATGGTTTAAAAGTAACTCACAGTAGTGGGGAGGGTTTTTAACAATAAGATGTGTTTTAAAAATGTTATTTTACAATATTTTGGTGTGTTTTAAAACTCTTACACCTGTAAAAGTAGACTAAGCGCCTGCGTTTATCAGGCGCAAGAGTTTTGAGGACATTTGCTGGGCAAGATGTGGGTAAATCCCGCAGTCTTGCCCTTGCAAATGTCATTGCTCCTGAGATGCGCATTGTGCGCAGAAAACTGGCTTTTCCGATGCCTTCCCAGGTCTGTAGAAACTCCGTACGGACCCGGGAACGCCGGGATTTCAGGGCCAATGGCTTAAATGCTCCTACTCTGGCATCATTCCTGACCATTACCTGATCCCCTACCTTCCATTCCTGTGTTACCCGTGGTTCCAACAACATTTTATTCTGTTGGTGCTGCCTTCCCATATTGTTAGCTGCCTCCTAATGCAGCCCCCTCAGAGTATCGTACAGATCTCTGACAAACTTGTCCCGTGTGACCTCTTTAACCTGTCTTTCGGTCAGGACTGGTGCCAACACATGAGTCGGCATCCTCATCGACCTCCCTGTCATCAGCTCATGCGGGGAGTGTCCCGTACTTTTAGAGAGACTGGGTCTGATAGTCATCAGTACTAGCGGTAGGACCTTATCCCAATTCTTCGGGATCTCACCTATCTCTTTCCTAAACCTCTGTTTTAAGGTCCGGTTCGTCCTCTCTACTGGACCCGATGATTGGGGGTTAGACACCACATGCCACTTTTCTTGTATTCCATGCAGTTTCAGGGTGGCCTGCATTACTAGTCCGGTGAAATGACTTTCCTGATCTGACTCTACTATCAGGAGTAGTCTCGACCGAGAAAACACTTCCCTCACCAGAATCTTTGCCGTGTTTAATGCTGTTGCTGCCCTACAAGGAAAAGCTTCTACCCATTTTGAAAAGAGATCCACTAATACCAGACAATATTTGTCATGTATTCAACGATCATTGTAACCCATGTATAAGCTGACCAAAGTTGTACACCTTGAGAATATTGACCACAAGGGGGTGAACTTGTGGGAGACACTCCTAACCTGGACTTTCGGGTATAAAAGGGGAAGCTCCACCCACCTTCATCACTTGAGGTCTTGGTAATAAAGGTAACTGGTCACAGAGTGATCTTCTCTCAAGTATGGGCCTCGTGTGCATTTATACTGTATAGTAAGGACATATTATTGGCGACGAGATACTGGGATATAAACCACGCGAGCATGGCCACTAGCAGCACAGAAGAGAGGTACTGTGTTGGTGATGATTGGGACGACTTTATTGAGAGACTACAGCAAAGTTTTGTCACTAAGGAATGGCTGGGACAGGATTCGGCCGACAAACGCAGGGCTCATCTCCTGTCGGTTTGTGGATCCAGAACGTACTCCCTGATGAAGGACCTTCTAGCGCCAGAGAAGCCGGCGGACAAGACGTTCGACGAGCTCAGTAAGTTGATCGGGGAACACCTTAAACTGGCGAGCAGCATGCACATGGCGAGACACTGGTTTTACACGCACCGGCAGTGAGAAGGGCAAGACGTTCCAGACTGCGTGGCAGACCTCCGGCGACTGGAGAGCCGATGTAAGTTCCCAGATGCATGCAGAGCGGAGATGCTGCGAGATATTTTTATTGATGGCATCGGGCATGCTGGGGTTTTCAGGAAACTGATTGAGACCAAAGACTTGACCTTGGAAGCGGCGGCTCTGATAGCCCAGACATTTATCTCAGGGGAGGAAGAGACCAGAATGATGTATGACAAAAATCTTGGCTCAAATGCGGCAAACGACCAGGGAGTCAACATTGTTAACGCAGCACACAGTTCTCTAGGCAGACAAGGGCAATTGGACATGCCCCAGCATGTAGTCGAATCCAAAGGGGGAATTCAACAGAGACAATGGTTAGCTGAACGGCGATTCATGCCATCGCAATGGACAGTGCGAGCAGTAATGAGGCCATCAACACCTGTTAATGGTGCGCTTAACGACAGTTACAGAGACAGTCAGAGACAATCGACTGGTAATGGACCTTTTGTTTCCAACAACGGAGCCTCCAGCTCATGCTGGAGGTGTGGAGGCAAACACCCAGCCAGAGCTTGCAGGTATCAGCAATATACCTGCAGAAACTGCAACGTCAGCGGTCACTTGGCGCATATGTGCAGGAAGCCTTCGGCCAGGTTGATGTACGAGGAGGATGGGCCCGATGTAAGCCCAACGAAACCAAATGAATACTGGAGGAAATTGCTGGAAGCTGAAGTTCAGCGAGTTCATGTGGAGCACATATACGGTTCATATACCAGGATGCCACCAATAATGATGAAAGTGCTCCTCAATGGCATCCCAGTATTAATGGAGCTAGACAAGGGGGCCAGCCAGTGCCTGATGAGTATCAAACAGTTTGAAAGGTTGTGGGTGTCCAAGGCCAGAAGGCCAAAATTATTGCCAATTGACGCACAGCTACGGACATATACAAAGGAGATCATTCCGGTGCTAGGCAGTGCCACGGTAGTCGTGACCCACAAAGATTCGGAGAACAGGTTGCCACTCTGGATTGTCCCGTGGGGCGGTCCCGCACTACTGGGGAGGAGTTGGCTTGCTGTCATGAACTTGAAATGGGGCAATGTCAATGCAATTTCTTCTGTGGAGCGAGTATCACGCTCACAGGTCCTGGACAAATTTGACTCATTATTTCAACCCAGCATCGGCACTTTCATGGGGGCCAAGGTCGTGATTCACATAAACCCGGACACCAGGCCAGTACACCACAAGGCCAGAGCGGTGCCGTATTTGATGCGGGAAAAGATGGAATGCGAATTGGAACGCCTGCTGAGGGGAGGCATCATCTCGCCTGTCGAATTCAGTGACTGGGCGAGCCCGATTGTGCCGGTGCTCAAGGCGGATGGGTCGGTCAGGATATGTGGTGATTACAAGGCCACCATCAATTGGGTGTCACTCCAAGACCAGTACCCGCTACCGAGAGCGGAGGACCTCTTTGCGACGCTATCCGGTGGCAAACTTTTTTCAAAATTGGACCTGATCTCAGCTTACATGACCCAGGAGTTGGCAAGTGAGTCGAAGAAGCTGACCACCATCACGACACACAAGGGGTTCTTTGAGGAATACAGATGTCCGTTCGGGATTTGTTCGGTCGCTGCGATCTTTCAGCGAAATATGGAAAGCCTCCTCAAGTCGATTCCAAGGACGGTGGTTTTTCAAGACGACATCCTCATCACGGGTTGCGATACTGAAGAACACCTCCACAACCTGGAGGAGGTGCTACGCAGACTGGACCGGGTAGGGCTGCGACTGAAAAAGGCGAATGCGTCTTCTTAGCTCCATCGGTAGAATTCCAGGGAAGGAGGGTAGCAGCAGACGGGATCAGACCTACTGCATCCAAAATGGAAGCGATCCAGAGAGCACCCAGACCCCGTAATACGACGGAGCTGCGTTCGTTCCTGGGGCTCCTGAACTATTTTGGTAACTTTCTCCCCAAATTGAGCACGCTGTTAGAGCCGCTGCACGTGCTCCTATGCAAAGGTCACAATTGGGTCTGGGGGGACAGCCAGGAAAGGGCTTTTGATAGAGCACGCAATTTGTTATGCTCCAACAAACTCCAACTTATGATCCATGTAAGAAACTTGTTTTAACGTGAGATGCGTCGTCCTATGGGGTCGGGTGTGTGTTGAAGCGTGTGAATGCCAATGGTCAGTTATAGCCGGTAGCTTATGCCTCCAGAAGTCTATCCCAGGAAGAAAGGGGCTATGGGATGATAGAAAAGGAAGCGCAAATATGTGTATATGCAGGAAAATAAATGCACCAGTACCTGTTTGGCAGGAAATTTGAGCTGGAGACAGATCACAAACCCCTAACGTCCCTTTTGGCTGACAAGAAGACCATAAATGCGAATGCATCGGCCCGCATAAAGAGGTGGGCACTCACGTTAGCCGCCTATGACTACACAATTCGGCACTGACCGGGCACTGAAAACTGCGCCGATGCACTCAGCAGGCTCCCACTAGCCACCACTGAGGGGGCAACTGAGCATGATGCTGAGATGGTCATGGCTGTTGAAGCTTTCGAAAGCGAAGGCTCACCTGTGACAGCCCGTCAGATTAAAGTCTGGACAAATAAAGACCTGCTACTGTCTTTAGTTAAGAAATGTGTCCTGAATGGGGACCGGGCAGCCACGTACGGGGCATGCCCTGAGGAGTTTAAACCGTTTCATAGGCGCAAGGATGAACTCTCGATTCAGGCCGATTGCCTACTGTGGGGAAACCGAGTAGTCATGCCCCAGATGGGCAGAGAGGTGTTTATCAGAGAACTTCACAATGAGCACCCGGGCATTGTCATGATGAAGGCAATTGCCAGGTCACATGTTTAGTGGCCAGGGATTAATGCAAACCTGGAACTTTGTGTTCGCAGGTGCAACACGTGTGCTCAGCTGGGCAACGCACCCAGGGAAGCCCCCCTTAGCCCCTGGTCCTGGCCCGCCAAGCCATGGTCACGAATCCATGTGGACTAGGCATGTCCTTTCATGAGAAAATTTTTTTTCGTTGTCGTAGGCGCCGACTCCAAATGGATTGAGTGTGCCATTTTAAATTCAAGCACATCCTCTGCCACGGTAGGAAGTCTACGGGCAATGTTCGCCGCCCATGGTCTTGGTCAGCGACAATGGCCCATGCTTCACAAGCACTAAATTCCAGGATTTCATGGCAGACAATGGAATCAACCATGTCAGAACGGCACCATTCAAGCCGGCCTCAAACGGCTAGGCGGAACAAGCAGTGCAGATAATCAATCAGGGAATGCTCAGAATCCAAGAGGGTTCCCTACAAAGCCGCTTATCACGCCTCTTGTTGGCCAATAGATCCCGACCACACTCGCTCACAGGTGTTCCACCCGCAGAGCTGCTAATGAAAAGGATGCTCAAAACCAGGTTATCCCTTATACACCCCACCATGAAATAATTTGTTGAGAGCAGACATCAGTCACAATGTGACTACCATGACAGGAATGCAAGGGCATTTTTGTCCTTAATTACGCTGCAGGGCCCAAATGGCTTGCAGGCACTGTGATTGCCAAAGAGGGGAATAGGGTTTTGGTAGTTAAACTTACCAATGGACAAATCTGCCGCAAACACGTGGATCAAACTAAAAGGAGGTTCAGCAACCCCATAGAAGAAGCAGAGGAAGAACACAACGTAGAGTTTACTCCACCACAGGTGACCAAACATCGGAACCAAGTGCAGGAGAGCCCAGTCACTGTGGGCAGTCTGGACAGGCCTGAGGCACCGCAAACAGCAGATACTCAGGCCAGCGCCCAACAATCGGAGCCCCAACTCAGGCTCTCTACAAGGAAGCATAAACCACCAGAGAGACTTAACCTGTGATCCCAATAAGACTTTGGGGGGGAGGTGATGTCATGTATTCACTTATCATTGTAACCCATGTATAAGCTGACCTAAGTTGTACACCTTGAGAACATTGACCACGAGGGTGTGAACTTGTGGGAGACACTCCCAGCCTGGACTTTCAGGTACAAAAGGGGAAGCTCCACCCACCTTCATCACTTGAGTCTTGGTAATAAAGGTAACTGCTCACAGAGTGACCTTCTCTCAAGTATGGGCCTCGTGTGCATTTGTACTGTATAGTAAGGACATATCACATCCCATCTAGACTCATCTTTTGTTTCCTAAATTGTGCTATTACTGTTGTGTTCCTAACACAGATGAGACTGCACACAGGGAGATTAAAGTAACAGTGACCTCAGTCTTTATTAAGACACTCCAGAGTGTGTAACAGGCCTTAGGGGCCAGCTTATATAGTGTGCTCCCAAGGGATGCTGTTGTTGGCCCTGCAGGGCTGCTGGGTGAGCCTGGCCTTGCTGGGCTGTTGGGCATGATGGGCTCGATTTCCTGGTCCAGTGTGGTATCGTTGATCCTTTGGGTGTGTGTTGTGGGCTCGAAAAACGTGGTGTCTGCTGTGGGTTGTTCAGGACAGTCTGTGAATCGCAGCCTCGTTTGGTCCAGGTGCTTTCTGCAAATTTGTCCATTGTCTAGTTTGACTAGAAATACCCTATTCCCTTCTTTAGCTATCACCGTGCCTGCGATCCACTTGGGACCAGGTCCATAGTTTAGCACATACACAGCGTCATTCAGATCAACTTCCCGTGACACAGTGGCGCGACCATCATTTACATTTTGTTGCGGCCACCTGCTCTCTAACTGATCATGCAGGTTGGGGTGAACCAGCGAGAGTCTGGTTTTAAGTGTCCTTTCCATGAGTAGCTCAGTCGGGGGCACCCCTGTGAGTGAGTGGGGTCTCGTGCGGTAGCTGAGCAGTACTCGGGACAGGCGGGTTTGGAGTTAGCCTTCTGAGAGTTGTTTAAGGCTCTGTTTGATGGTTTGTACTGCCCGCTCTGCCTGCCCATTGGAGGTTGGTTTAAACGGGGCCGAGGTGACATGTTTGAGCCCATTGCGGGTCATGATTTCTTTAAATTCGGCAGTAGTGAAACATGGCCCGTTGTCATTGACCAGTATGTCAGACAGGCCGTGAGTGGCAAACATGGCCCTCAGGCTTTCAATGGTGGCGGTGGCGGTGCTTCCCGAAATTATTTCACATTCAATCCATTTTGAAAAAGCATCCACTACCACCAGGAACATTTTGCCAAGAAACGGGCCTGCATAGTCGACATGGATCCTCGACCATGGTCTGGAGGGCCAGGACCACAAACTTAGTGGTTCCTCTCTGGGTGCGTTGCTCAACTGAGCACATACGCTGCATTGCCGTACACAGGACTCTAGGTCAGAGTTGATACCGGGCCACCACATGTGGGATCTGGCTATCGCTTTCATCATTACCATACCCGGGTGTGTGCTGTGGAGATCCAAGATGAACGTCTCCCTGCCCATTTTTGGTAGCACTACGCAGTTACCCCACAACAGGTAGTCTGCCTGAATGGACAGCTCGTCCTATCGCCGCTGGAATGGCTTGACTGGCTCTTGCATCTCAACGGGGATGCTGGCCCAGCTCCCCTGCAGTACACAGTTTTTTACTAGGGATCTTGGCTGGTCCAAGTCCTAATCTGGCGGGCCATGACAGGTGATTTATCATTTTCAAACGCTTGTACGACCATCAGCAAGTCTGCAAGCAGCGCCGCCATTTACAAGTTTGCAAGCTGCGCCATTTCCACCCCCGTGGTGGGCAATGATAGCCGACTGAGAGCATCCGCACAGTTCTCGGTGCCTGGCCTGTGGCAGATGGTATAGTTATATGCTGATAGCGCGAGTGCCCACCTTTGTATTTATCCCCTTGTTTTCAACGAACAGGGATGTGAGGGGCTTGTGATCGGTTTCCAGCTCAAATTTAAGGCCAAACAGGTACTGATGCAATTTCTTTACCCCGAACACACACGCTAATGCCTCTGTCTCAATCAGACAGCTTAGACAAGCTCCTGGAAGCATAGGTGACAGGTTGCAACTTCCCCGCAACGATAGCTTGTTGTAATACATACCCGACTCCATACGACGACACGTCACCAGTTAGCACAAGTCTTTTACACGGGTTATACAATACAAGCAGCTTGTTGGAGCATAAAATGTTTCTGGCTTTTTCAAAAGCAATTACTTGGTTTTTTTCCCCCATACCCCGTTCTCATCTTTGCGCAATAACACATGTAGGGGCTCTAAAAGGGTGCTTAACCCCGGTAGGAAGTTACCACAATAGTAGAGGAGGCCCAGGAACGACCGCAGCTCCGTGATATTCTGTGGCCTGGGCGCATTCCTGATAGCCTCTGTCTTGGTGTCTGTGGGCCGAATGCCGTCCGCCGCGATCTTTCTCCCCAAAAACTCGACTTCTGTTGCCATGAAGACACATTTCGACCTCTTCAGCCGCAGCCCTATGTGATCCAGTCGCTGGAGGACCTCCTCCAGGTTTTGTAGGTGCTCGGCGGTGTCCTGACCCGTGACCAATATGTCGTCCTGAAAAACCACCGTGTGTGGTACCGACTTGAGTAGGCCCTCCATGTTTCTCTGGAAGATCGCTGCAGCCGACTGAATTCCAAACGGACATCTGTTGTAGATGAACAGTCCCTTGTGCGTGTTGATGCAGGTGAGGCCCTTCGAAGATTCCTCCAGCTCTTGTGTCATGTAGACCGAAGTCAGGTCGAGCTTTGTGAACGTCTTGCCTCCTGCCAGCGTCACAAATAGGTCGTCTGCCTTAGGTAGCGGGTATTGGTCCTGTCGCGAGAAACGATTAATAGTTACTTTATAATCGCCGCAAATCCTGACCGTGCCATCACTTTTGAGTACTGGAACAATCGGGCTGGCCCACTCGCTGAATTCCACTGGGGAGATGATGCCCTCGCGTTGCAGCCTGTCCAGCTCGATTTCCACTCTCTCCCTCATCCTGTGAGATACCGCTCGCGCTTTGTGGTGAATGGGTCCTGCCTCTGGGACCAAGTGGATCCGCACCTTCGCCCCGGAAAAGTTTCCAATGCCTGGCTCAAAAAGGGAAGGAAATTTGTTAAGAACCTGGGTACATGAGGCCTCATCGACATGTGATAGCGCTCGGATGTCATCTCAGTTCCAGCGGATTTTGCCCAGCCAGCTCCTTCCAAGCAGTGTGGGGCCATAACCCGGACAATCCAGAGTGGCAGTTCGTGCACCGTGCCCTCGTAGGTGACCTTGACCATGGCACTGCCCAGGACAGTGATGAGCTCTTTGGTGTACGTTCTCAGTTTTGTGTGGATGGGGCTCCGGGCTGGTCTGAATGCCTTGTTGACCACAGTCTCTATTTATTTTTATTTATGATGGATTGGCTAGCCCCAGTGTCCAGTTCCATGGCTACGGGTAAGCCATTCAATTTTACGTTCAGCATTATAGGTGGACATTTCGTCGAAAATGTGTGCACCCCGTGTACTTCAGCATCTGCCTCCTCTCTCTGAGGCTCGAAATTGCTTTGATCCACCATGGACCAATCTTCCTCTGTAAAGTGGTGGTTAGCAGGTTTTGCAGAGTTTGCAGCTCATTTGCAAGCTCGTTGGAGGTGCCTCATTATTCCACAGCTCTTGCAAACATACCCTTTGAAGCGGCATGAATAGGCTGAATAACGCCAACAAGGTGTGAATTGCCTTGCATTCATCCTTTGTTGGGGACTCTGAATCATCTGGGTCACCTGAGGCCTGCTGGCAATTGCAGACTCGCAGGTTCTGCCCTGTACATTTTGTGCTCACAAACACAGTTCTAGTTAATTTGTGAACATTGCTAGCACTTGTGTGCTGAGAGATTTGTTTGGTGTTATCACTGGTGGACATAAACGCCTGTGCTATCGCAATGGCCTTACCGAGGGTCGGTGTCTCGACAGTCAAAAGTTTTCGTAGGATGGTCTCGTGGCCAATGCCCAGTACAAAAAAGTCTCTGAGCATTTGCTCCAGGTAGCCATCAAACTCACATTGTCCTGCAAGTCGCCTTAGCTCGGTGACGTAGCTCGCCATTTCCTGACCTTCAGATCGCTGGCACCTCGCCATCAGCACGCTCTCCCTCGGCTTAAGATGCTCCAGAACCAGTGTACACAGCTCCTCATACGACTTATCTGTGGATTTCACCGGGGCCAGAAGATTCTTCATGAGGCTGTAGGTCGGTGCCCCGCAGACCGTGAGGAGGACCGCTCTCCTTTTTGCAGCGCTTCCTTCTCCGTCCAGCTCGTTGGCTACAAAGTACTAGCCGTTCTAGCTGGTCTTGCCATGTGACATAGGCTTTCCAGTCCTCACCCTCCGAGAACTTCTCCAGGATGCCCACAGTTTTCTGCATCTTTGCGTTGGATTCGTATACTCGTCGCCAGTTATTGTGTTCCTCACACAGATGAGGTTGCACACAGGGAGGTTAAAGTAACAGTGACCTCAGTCTTTAATAAGACACTCCAGAGTGAGGAACAGGCCTTAGGGGCCGGCTTATATACAGTTCTTTCAAAACATGCTGGGATCCCTTGGGACTTCAGGGGATGAGCTCCCTGGTGGCAGAACATGGGAGTGCATGCTTTACAGATACACAACAAAGATCAGGGCCTGCATGTCGTCATGAAGCAGGTGAAGGATGTTGACAAACTTTTGGGGGCATCCGAAACGAAGGACGTCGCTCCATAGACCCTCACGGTTGACATTGTCAAAGGTCTTTGTAAAATTGAAGGCCATGTATAAGGGCTGGCGCTGCTCCCTGCATTTTTCCTGCAGCTGTCGCGCTGAAAAGATCATGTCCGTTGTGTCCCATAGGGGACGAAATCCGCACCGTGATTCCGGGAGGAGCTCCTCAGCCATAGAGAGAAGACGATTGAGAAGAACTCTAGCGACAACCTTCCCAGTGGCTGATAGCAGGGAGATACCCCTGTTTTTGCCGCAATCAGACTTGTCCCCTTTTTTAAAAATGGTCACAATCACTGCATCGCTGTGATCTCCCAGCATGCTCTCCTCCTTCCAGATGAGGTCATGTATCTGCGCCAACAGCGCCTCTCCACTATTTTTTGGCGCCTCATCAGGGATTCCATCCGCACCCGTAGCCTTGTTATTTTTCAGCTGTTTTATGGCTTTGCCTACCTCGTGCAATGTTGGAGTTTCACTGAGTTGGTGGTGGGTCGCATACTGCGGGATGGAGTCGTGTACACTCGAGTCAAAGGCAGAGTCTCGATTGAGGAGATCTTCGAAGTGCTCCTTCCATCGGGTCCTGACAGCCTTGGTGTCCTTGATGAGTGTTTCCCCGTTCTTGGCCAGGAGTGGGGTGGGGCCTTGGGAGTTTGTACCGTAGGTGGACTTGACTGTAATAAAGAATTCTCGAATATCGTGGCTGTCGGCCAGTTGTTGTATCTCCTGTGCTTTCTCCATCCACCACCTGTTCTTTAGGTCCCGGATTTTTTGTTGGACCTGAGCTTTGAGCCGTCTATAATGTTGTTTTGCAGCTCCCGAGTTGGGATGTTGCTTGAGGCTCAGAAATGCTCTGCGCTTGCGATCTATTAGTTCTTCGATCTTCTGATCATTTTCATCAAACCTGTCCTGATATTTTCTGGTTGAGTGACCAAGTATCTCTTCACAGGCACTGGTTATAGAGGCCTGGAGGGCAGACCAAGCACTATGGGCATTCAGCATCTCAGGGTCATCAAGGCACGCCAGATTGGCTGTGAGGCGCTGGCTGTATAGGGCTCTCTTAGCTGGGTCTCTCAGGTGCCCCAGCATTAACTATTTTGCGGCACTGCTTCGGCTGGTCCTCTACTTTAGGGCTATGTTAATGTTGATGATGGATCGGATTACACGGTGTTCTGTCCAGCAGTCATCAGCTCCTGTCATAGCGCAGGTGATGCGCACATCCTTGCGATCCCTGGCTCGGATGATGACATAGTCAAGCAGATGCCAGTCTTTGGAGTGAGGATGTTGCCACGATGCCTTGTATTTGTCCCTCTGATGTAACAGGGTATTGGTGATGAGGAGTTCATGTTCTAGATATTTTGTCAGGAGTAGGGTACCACTGAAGTTGACTTTCCCTACCCCCTCTCTGACAATCACGCCTCCCCAGAGGGCTGTGTCTTTGCTGACCTTGGCATTAAAGTCACCGAGGAGGATCAATTTGTCGCCGGTGGGATGCGAGACAAGGATGTCTCGAGGTTGGAATAAAAACCCTCTTTAGCCTCATCTGTTGCATTGAATGTAGGAGCGTACACACTGATGACTGTGGTGCATTGGTTCTGGGATGGGGTGAGTCAGAGAGTCATGAGGCATTTGTTAACCCCACAGGGAGAGTCTTTGAGGCGGTCGACCAGCTCATTCTTGACGGCAAAGCTGACTCCATGAAGGTGGCGTTCTGCCTCAGGTTTCCCTTTCCAGAAGAAGGTGTAACCTTCACCATGTTCCTTCAACTGGGCTTCCCCTGCCCGCCGGGTCTTGCTTAGGGTGCCGATGTCAATGTCAAAACGTCTGAGTTCCCGAGCAACAATGGCGGTGCAGCGTTCCGACCTGTTGCTATTGAAATTGTCCATGAAGGTCCTGATGTTCCAGGTCCCGAACTTCATACTGACGAAGTGGAAGATGACTGTGCGTGAGTTCTTTTAACATGGGGCGGTCACTGCACACCGGCAACCACACGGGCTTAGCTGAACAAGGTCTTGGTCCAGTGGCAAGGGGGTCCAAGACACTTGGAGACCAGGCACAGCTCTATAAGCCTACTTGCCTACGGCAAAGTGTTGGTAGATGGCCTGAGGCTTGGTTGGGGGGGTAGGCATAAGGAAGGTCACCTCCAAAGTTATTTTAAGAGTTAAAAGTTGATTTAAAAAATTTGATAAAAATTCACAATTTATTTTAAAAGTTTCTAAAGGTTGTTAAAAAGTCAAAGATGTAGATCAACAACAGTATAAAAGTTTCAATTAAAAAGTCTAAAATATAAGTTTTAAAAGTTCTCCCAAATTGTTTAAAAAGATTAAAATTTGATTAAAAGTTTAAAAATTGATTAAAATTTGGTTAGGAGTTTAAGGTGTTGGGTTGAACACCGCCGGTCCCTTCGGCCGGTTCAGTGCCAGCGCGGAGTCCCTTCGGCCGGTTCAGTGCCAGCGCGGAGTCCCTTCGGCCGGTTCAGTGCCAGCGCGGAGTCCCTTCAGCCGGTTCAGTGCCAGCGCGGAGTCCCTTCGGCCGGTTCAGTGCCAGCGCGGAGTCCCTTCGGCCGGTTCAGTGCCAGCGCGGAGTCCCTTCGGCCGGTTCAGTGCCAGCGCGGAGTCCCTTCGGCCGGTTCAGTGCCAGCGCGGAGTCCCTTCGGCCGCTTCAGTGCCAGCGCGGAGTCCCTTCGGCCGGTTCAGTGCCAGCGCGGAGTCCCTTCGGCCGGTTGAACGCCGGCCTCAGAGTCCCTTCGGCCGATTCGGCGTCCCCCCGAATCTGTTAGCACAATGAATAGCTGGTGTGCGATCACAGGGACAGGCGTGGGCAGGTGTGGAGTCCCTTCGGCCCGGGATGGTTGCGGGCTGGTCCCTTGGCCCAGGATTGCAGCGGGCCGGTGTGGAGTCCTTTCGGCCCAGGATAGAAGCGGGCCGGCGCGGGGTCCCTTCGGACCTGGGCCGAAGGAGTACCTTCACCACAAGGACTGCAGCGGTTCAAGGTGACGGCTTACCACCACCTTCTCAATGGCAATTAGGGATGGGCAATAAATGCTGGCCTTGGCAGCAACACCACATCCTGAAACGAATTTTTAAAAATTCACTCCCATTATAAGCAAATGAACTAAACTCCTGCCCACTTCCTCAAATTGTATAGAATTCCTGTGGCACAGTGCTTCCAGTTCACTCCATGCGCAGCATTTCAATCGGATTCAGTTCCCCATCGATTCCTAATTGTTCAGTTTTAACGCTCAGCCCAGAAACTTACCTGCTCGATTTTTTTGAATTATATATCATTATCAGTTTTGCATAAGTACAGATCATTTAGCTCAGTGTTTTCTGTTGTTTCAGTGTTATCATCATCATCATAGGCAGTCCCTCGGAATCGAGGAAGACTTGCTTCCACTCTAAAAATGAGTCCTTAGGTGGCTGAACAGTCCAATAGGAGAGCCACAGTCCCTGTCACAGGTGGGACAGATAGTCGTTGAGGGAAAGGGTGGGTGGGACAGGTTTGCCGCAAACTCTTTCCGCTGCCTGCGCTTGATTTCTGCACGCTCTCGGCGATGAGACTCGAGGTGCTCAGCACCCTCCTGATGCACTTCCTCCACTTAGGGTGGTCTTTGGCCAGGGACTTCCAGGTGTTGGTGGGGATGTTGCACTTTATCAGTTTCTGTTGTTTCAGTGTTAATTGAATTGCTGAATGTTAGACTGGAATGTGGGATTGGGCCAGAAATCTGTTAACTGGTTCTTTTTATCCCCGGTTATCAGATATTTCAGCAAATGAGGCCGAGGTTTATTGGGAATTATTAGCTTGTAAAAGCAGACCATTGAATTGAGAAGCTGGTCTAACATGAGCCCTTGTTGGTGAAGCATTGATAAAACAATATGAGAAAGACAATGAAAGAATCCACACACAAATATTTTAGTGATTTATTGTATTAAAATCTTCATTCGACATAGTTTGATTTGATAGGGCAGGAGACGTTGTCAAGGAGTTGAGTGCATGTGAATTAATAGCAGTATGAATAAATGTACAAATCAGAAGAATGCTTTAAAGCCCTGTCTTCCTAAGAACATAGAAACAGGCCATTCAGCTCTTCAAGCCTGCTCTGCCATTCAATTTGATCATTGCTGAAGTGAACCTCAACTTCATTTGCCTGCCTTAGCTCCAGATCCCTTGATAATCTTATCTAACAAAAAACTATTAATCTCAGTCCTGTCATTTGACTCTGATACAAGGTAGGTTTAACATTGTATCAGCCCATAAACATTGATTTTATTGTTACATGATTGTTAACCTGTCCAACTACAATTCATCTGATATGATGTCACTGACCCTTACCTAATCCCACTCAGCTGTCGCTCCACATACAAAGGAATGCGGGTAGATTTTAATGGTAACAATTTATATATATTGTAAATGACAGGAAGTTGTAACACAACCTTTGGGCCAAGTTCTTCGGAACTGCTGGGAGACTAGAGCCAGGAAGTCATAGAGATGGAGGAGGCTACGGACATCGGGAGGGGTGAACTAGAACAAGTTCTTTGTGCTTGACAGATACAGCATGGTAGCTTGCCGTTGTCCTGTCTCTTGAAGATTTTGAAGTTGAAGAACTATCTATGGAGGACAGGAGCTCTGTTTGATGCTTGAGTTCCACTGAACAGTCATCCAGATATCACACTGAAGAGACATCAACAAGATGACTCACTGAGTATAGCACATTGGGTTTGGCATGTCAAGGTTAGCCTGCTTCCCTCTGTAATTCACCTTCACTGCCTTCATTTTCTTTCATATTGATAAGATCCTTGTGTCTGGTTCTCGGAGCTGACCCTAAGTAAAGACTTACTGAGAATATTCTCTCTCACAAGGGAGCTCAGATCAAAGTCTCTTTTTATCTTTCTGAGCAACCTGATCATTTTCCTTTGTACGGATAAAAGGATTAAGTGCTTTTGGTGAGCATTTCACTCTAGATATAATTTGTTTCGTTTCAGTTATTTGAAAGTCCTGCTCTCTTGAGATTATTTTTTGTTTCACAGACCTGCTCCAGTAAGAAGAGAGTGGGGAGGGTGTTTTAGTTACTGGAAACAAGATTACTTCATGCAGGTGACACATCGTCACGGACAAGCCCAAACTGGTGAAATTCTGCATTTTGTTTGATTTAAAGGGAATGCATCATCTTACAAAAGGAAACAAAAAAAAACGCAAGACAGAATCTACAGAGTCTAATTCATGGACATCCAGTGTGCTAATGGAAGTTGGCCAGGGTGGTGAGGGAGAGGTATTGCTTTTTATAATGAGAATGTCAACGTGATCGAGCAGTTGCAAGGTGTGACCCTAACTTCTCAGGTATGGTAAAGAAGGAAAGAAAGGTTTGTATTTATATAGCGCCTTTCACAACCTCAGGACATCCCAAAGCACTTTACAGCCAAATAAGTACTTCTTGAATTATAGTGACATTTGTAATGTAGGAAATGCGGCAACCAATTTGCGCACAGCAAGGCCCCACAAACAGCAATGAGATAATGACCAAATAATCTGTTTTAATGATGTTGATTGAGGAATAAATATTGTCCAGGACAGTGGGGGGAACTCCACTGCTCTTCTTTGAAATAGTGCCGTTCAATCTTTTACGTCTACCTGAGAGAGCAGACGAGCGTCTCAGTTTAACGTTTCATCTGAAAGAAAATTTGTCAAATATTAGCCCAGAAATTCCAGCCTCCCGGGTCCGTACGGAGTGTGTACAGACCCGGGAAGGCATTGCAAAAGCTGGTTTTCTGCGCACAATGCGCATGCAATGAAAACCGACTTTTCCGATCTGTCAAGCTGGAGTTTGACAGGTCTTTCATAACTCGGCAGCCAGGACATTCGCATGGACAAGATTGCGGTCTTTACCCATATCTTGCCGAGCAAATGTCCTGAAAACTCTTGCGCCTGATAAAAGCAGGCGCATAGCCTACTTTTACAGGCGTAAGAGTTTTAAAATGCACAAAAACATTTTAAAATAAAATTATAAAAACACATTTTATTGTTAAAAACCCTCCCCACTATGGTAGGTTTATTTTAAACCATAATTTAAAAAACATTTTTAAAAATTGGAAAAATATATTTTTTTATAATACATAAATAACTTTAATTAAAATTAATAAAAATATATGGAGCATTTTTTCTATTTTTTATTAGTGTTTTGGGTGTTTGGGGCAGGTTCTCATTCTTAATGGGAATTCCAACTTATGGAGTTCTCATTATTATGAATGAGAAATACTTTACCTGATTGGCTGCCCAGAGCCAGGTGACTGCAGCTCCAGCCCTGCGCACGTTCTGATGTGCATGCGCTGCGACGCGCAGTCAGTGGAGGCCACAGGACCGGGAACTCGCATGGACGCAGCAGCTTCAGGTAAGTGCACATCTTTTTAAAGTTTTTCCCTCGATCGCCTGCGGGAAGCAGCTGACCGGGATTTCTGGGCCGTTCTCTTCTTGTTCATTGATGTTCTGCAGGCCAAGTCAGAGGTTGTGGGTAAAGCTAGGATTTGAGGACATAATGTGGCTGACACCTTAGTGTAGTGCTGAGGCTGAACTCCAGGACATAGTCGATGTATTTACTGAGGCTTACGAAAGCATGGATCTTACGCTAAACATCCGTAAGACAAAGGTCCTCCACCAGCCTGTTCTCGCCTCACAGCACTGCCCCCCAGTCATCAAGATCCACGGCGCAGCCCTGGACAACGTGGACCATTTCCCATATCTCGGGAGCTCTTGTCAACAAAAGCAGACATTGATGATGAGATTCAACAGCGCCTCCAGTGCGCCAGTGCAGCCTTCGGCCGTCTGAGGAAAAGAGTGTTCGAAGACCAGGCCCTCAAATCTATCACCAAGCTCATGGTCTACAGGGCTGTAGTAATACCCGCCCTCCTGTACGGCTCCGAGACGTGGACCATGTACAGTAGACACCTCAAGTCACTGGAGAAATACCATCAACGATGTCTCCGCAAGATCCTACAAATCCCCTGACAGACGCACCAACATTAGCGTCCTCGACCAGGCCAACATCCCCAGCATTGAAGCACTGACCACAGTGATCAGCTTTGCTGGGCAGGCCACATTGTCCACATGCCAGACTCTCAAAGCAAACGCTCCACTCAGAACTCCTTCATGGCAAACGAACCAAAGGTGGGCAGAGAAAACGTTCCAAGGACACCCTCAAAGCCTCCCTGATAAAGTGCAACATCCCCATCGACACCTGGGAGTCCCTGGCCAAAGACCACCCTAAGTGAAGGAAGTGCATCCGGGAGGGCGCTGAGCACCTCAAGTCTCATCGTCGAGAGAATGCAGAAATCAAGCGCAGGCAACGGAAAGAGCATGCGGCAAATCTGCCCCACCTTCCCTGACCCTCAACGACTATCTATCCCACCTGTGACAGGGACTGTGGCTCTCGTATTGGACTGTTCAGCCACCTAAGGACTCATCTTAGGAGCGGAAGCAAGTCTTCCTCGATTCCGAGGGACTGCTTATGATGATGATGATTGCTGAGAATGTGTCGCATTGTTGGAGGCCCCGACCTTCAAATGAGATATGAAACTGATACAACAGAACAGGCAGGAGAATTAAAGGTCTCACAGCACTATTCAAAGAAGACCAGGAAGCTCTGACAAAAGGTCATAGACCTGACTCTGTTTCTTGTTCCACAGATGCTGCCTGACCTGCTGAGTATTTCCAGCATTTTCTGTTTTTATTACAGGAAGTTCTCACATGTTCTAGCCAATATTTATCCCTCAAACGCCACTGCTGAAAGCATGTTTAATGGTCATTTATTTCATTACTGTTTGTGGGACTTGCTGTGCACAAAATGGTAGTCTTATATAACAACAGTCACTGCAAACTAATTCATTCTATGGCTGACACTCCAGTACTGAGAGATTGCTGCACTATCAGAGGTGCCAAGTTTCAGATGACACATATAAATGCAAATCTTTCTTTTAGTTCTTTATGTGAAACACTTTGAGTTGTTTCTGAGGGAAGTGATCAGATGCTATGGAAACTTAAATCTTTTTTGTGTTCTGTTCAATGGAGTGAGAGAAGGAGGTGACAGTGATTGAGATGGACCAATCCTGCTATTCATAATGCTGATGGAAGTTGCCCGTTGATACAATAGGGACTGTTCTAATAGAGGTATTCACTACTGCTATGGATGTTGGGGTAGTTCTGCCTCCATAGCTTTCCCATTCAGGGAATTCTGATCTCTCACCTGAGTCTCCCATTGATGCAGGAGAGTCGGTCGGTCTGGCAGTTAAGTGAGAGCTACCCGTGTACAATCTATGCTCACTCCCAGTGACACCAGGTCAACTAATACCATTTAATGAGCCACAGGGGTTTTGCTTTTAAAACCTCTTGCAAAATGGCATCAGACAAGGAGAAAAAGGACAGGCAATCTCTCGCACCTCAAACATTTACATTTCAGCACCTCTACGTTTCAGGAGCATTTTTCATTTTCCCTCAGACATGGACAGAGTGCTCGACTGGAATATTAATCCAGGCTGACTGTTGCCACCTTATTTACGATCATTACACAAAGTCAAGCATACTTAGCTCAAATGACAGTGACATTTATCTAAGGCTGAGGAGATGGCCAAGGCCAAACAGTCAATTCCAGCAAAATACACATCTGATCCCAGCAGAGATATTCAAAATACTAAGCTCCTTCTTCACTCCATTGTATAAAGTGTTAGTGCACCAATCTTCTGCAATATATCAAATCTGAGCCCCGCAATTAGACTCCAGTCTGTAACTCACTCCCAGGTATCCATTATATGCTACACAGTGTACTGTATTTTTAAATGAGCCATACAATATTTAATATTTTCCATTGTTTAGTATGTTACGCAGTATTTAATATTCTCCATCGTTTACATAGAAAAATAGAAACATAGAAAATAGGTGCAGGAGTAGGCCATTCAGCCCTTCGAGCCTGCACCATCATTCAATATGATCACGGCTGATCATGCAACTTCAGTACCCCATTCCTGCTTTCTCTCCATACCCCTTGATCCCTTTAGCATTAAGGGCCACATCTAACTCCCTTTTGAATATATCTAATGAACTGGCCTCAACAACTTACTGTGGTAGAGAATTCCACAGGTTCACAACACTCTGAGTGAAGAAGTTTCTCCACATCTCGGGCCTAAATGGCTTACCCCTTATCCTTAGACTGTGACCCCTAGTTCGGGACTTCCCCAATATCGGGAATATTCTTCCTGCATCTAACCTGTCCAATCCCGTCAGAATTTTATACGTTTCTATGAGATCTCCTCTCATTCTTCTAAATTCCAGTGAATATAAGCCTAGTCGATCCAGTCTTTCTTCGTATGTCAGTCCTGCCATCCTGGGAATCAGTCTGGTGAACCTTCACTGCACTCCCTCAATAGCAAGAATATCCTTCCTCAGATTAGGAGACCAAAACAGTACACAATATTCAAGGTGAGGCCTCACCAAGGCCCTGTACAACAGTAAGAAAGACCTCCCTGCTCCTATACATTAGTGGGAGTTGTGTACAGACCTCCCAACAGTAGTAGTGATGTTGGGGAGGGCATCAAACAGGAAATTAGGGGTGCATGCAATAAAGGTGCAGCAGTTATAATGGGTGACTTTAATATGCACATAGATTGGGCTAGCCAAACTGGAAGCAATACGGTGGAGGAGGATTTCCTGGAGTGCATAAGGGATGGTTTTCTAGACCAATATGTCGAGGAACCAACTAGAGGGGAGGCCATCTTAGACTGGGTGTTGTGTAATGAGAGAGGATTAATTAGCAATCTCATTGTGCGAGGCCCCTTGGTGAAGAGTGACCATAATATGGTGGAATTCTGCATTAGGATGGAGAATAAAACAGTTAATTCAGAGACCATGGTCCAGAACTTAAAAAAGGGTAACTTTGAAGGTATGAGGCGTGAATTGGCTAGGATAGATTGGCAAATGATACTTAAGGGGTGACTGTGGATGGGCAATGGCAGACATTTAGAGACCGCATGGATGAACTACAACAATTGTACATTCCTGTCTGGCGTAAAAATAAAAAAGGGAAGGTGGCTCAACCGTGGCTATCAAGCGAAATCAGGGATAATATTAAAGCCAAGGAAGTGGCATACAAATTGGCCAGAAATAGCAGCGAACCCGGGGACTGGGAAAAATTTAGAACTCAGCAGAGGAGGACAAAGGGTTTGATTAGGGCAGGGAAAATGGAGTACGAGAAGAAGCTTGCAGGGAACATTAAGGCGGATTGCAAAAGTTTCCATAGATATGTAAAGAGAAAAAGGTTAGTAAAGACAAACGTAGGTCCCCTGC
Organism: Pristiophorus japonicus; assembly: GCF_044704955.1. Taxonomy (NCBI): domain Eukaryota; kingdom Metazoa; phylum Chordata; class Chondrichthyes; family Pristiophoridae; genus Pristiophorus; species Pristiophorus japonicus. The sequence continues at coordinate 201,119,024 of NC_091979.1, read as the reverse complement.
AGTTAGAATCAGGGGAAGTCATAACGGGGAACAAAGAAATGGCAGACCAATTGAACAAGTACTTTGGTTCGGTATTCACTAAGGAGGACACAAACAACCTTCCGGATATAAAAGGGGTCAGAGGGTCTAGTAAGGAGGAGGAACTGAGGGAAATCTTTATTAGTCGGGAAATTGTGTTGGGGAAATTGATGGGATTGAAGGCCGATAAATCCCCAGGGCCTGATGGACTGCATCCCAGAGTACTTAAGGAGGTGGCCTTGGAAATAGCGGATGCATTGACAGTCATTTTCCAACATTCCATTGACTCTGGATCAGTTCCTATCGAGTGGAGGGTAGCCAATGTAACCCCATTTTTTAAAAAAGGAGGGAGAGAGAAAACAGGGAATTATAGACTGGTCAGCCTGACCTCAGTAGTGGGTAAAATGATGGAATCAATTATTAAGGATATCATAGCAGCGCATTTGGAAAAAGGTGACATGATAGGTTCAAGTCAGCATGGATTTGTGAAAGGGAAATCATGCTTGACAAATCTTCTGGAATTTTTTGAGGATGTTTCCAGTAAAGTGGACAAGGGAGAACCAGTTGATGTGGTATATTTGGACTTTCAGAAGGCTTTCGACAAGATCCCACACAAGAGATTAATGTGCAAAGTTAAAGCACATGGGATTGGGGGTAGTGTGCTGACGTGGATTGAGAACTGGTTGTCAGACAGGAAGCAAAGAGTAGGAGTAAATGGGTACTTTTCAGAATGGCAGGCAGTGACTAGTAGGGTACCGCAAGGTTCTGTGCTGGGGCCCCAGCTGTTTACATTGTACATTAATGATTTAGATGAGGGGATTAAATGTAGTATCTCCAAATTTGCGGATGACACTAAGTTGGGTGGCAGTGTGAGCTGCGAGGAGGATGCTATGAGGCTGCAGAGTGACTTGGATAGGTTAGGTGAGTGGGCAAATGCATGTCAGATGAAGTATAATGTGGATAAATGTGAGGTTATCCACTTTGGTGGTAAAAACAGAGAGACAGACTATTATCTGAATGGTGACAGATTAGGAAAAGGGGAGGTGCAACGAGACCTGGGTGTCATGGTACATCAGTCATTGAAGGTTGGCATGCAGGTACAGCAGGCGGTTAAGAAAGAAAATGGCATGTTGGCCTTCATAGCGAGGGGATTTGAGTACAGGGGCAGGGAGGTGTTGCTACAGTTGTACAGGGCCTTGGTGAGGCCACACCTGGAGTATTGTGTACAGTTTTGGTCTCCTAACTTGAGGAAGGACATTCTTGCTATTGAGGGAGTGCAGCGAAGATTCACCAGACTGATTCCCGGGATGGTGGGACTGATCTATCAAGAAAGACTGGATCAACTGGGCTTGTATTCACTGGAGTTCAGAAGAATGAGAGGGGACCTCATAGAAACGTTTAAAATTCTGACGGGTTTAGACAGGTTAGATGCAGGAAGAATGTTCCCAATGTTGGGGAAGTCCAGAACCAGGGGTCACAGTCTAAGGATAAGGGGTAAGCCATTTAGGACGAGATGAGGAGAAACTTCTTCACCCAGAGAGTGGTGAACCTGTGGAATTCTCTACCACAGAAAGTAGTTGAGGCCAATTCACTAAATATATTCAAAAGGGAGTTAGATGAAGTCCTTACTACTAGGGGGATCAAGGGGTATGGTGAGTAAGCAGGAATGGGGTACTGAAGTTGCATGTTCAGCCATGAACTCATTGAATGGCGGTGCAGGCTAGAAGGGCTGAATGGCCTACTCCTGCACCTATTTTCTATGTTTCTATGTTTCTATACTCAATCCTCTCGCTATGAAGGCCAACATGCCATTTGCCTTCTTCACCGCCTGCTGTACTTGCATGCCAACTTTCAATAGCTGTTAGTGTGTTATACAGTATTTAATACACTATGTACTGCATTGTACTATACATAATCTAATGTGAGGTGTGCAGCATAATAAACTGCATTGCGTGAGAGGAAGGTTAACACATATAAAAAGGGTTTCAAAGTATTTATTCCTCAGCCATTCATTTGTGCAGCTATCAGATCAGACTCAGATGTGACTCAGATGTCTGAACAGTGCATGCATAAAATGGATAGTTTCTTCTTCTTGTATTTATCCTGGGCTGCGCACAAACAATTTTCTCTGACACTGAACTATTGTACAGGCCCATTTCCTAGCCTTTGATTGAATGTGTAATTCAGATAGTAAGTATGTGCAGCAAAGAGGGTTAAACACAAACAGTTAGACATGGCATAGGCTGTAAATTAAGCTCTTTAAATATTAACATGATTGACAAACTCAGATTGAATTCCTTTGTCTGCTATGTGAACTAGATTAATGCTGTTGCTTCCATTCTCTTATTCCTCTTGAATTTAAATTTGTTATTTTTCTCACTCGGTCACTTACTTGCATTGCAAGTATTACACGACTATAAATTATTTTTAAAACTGGCATCTCACAAAGAGAACAAAACTGGGGAGCATTCTGTTACCCTCGGTTATGCTGACACCGTTATTATCCTCGTTCACCTCTAGTTTCCGACCTCTCCATCCTGGCCAATATTCATCCCTCAATCAACATAACAAAAACAGATTAGCTGGTCATTATCACATTGCTGTTTGTGGGAGCTTGTTGTGTGCTAATTGGCTATCGCGTTTCCCACATTACAACAGTGATTACACTTCAAAAAGTACCTCATTGGCTGTAAAGCACTTTGAGACGTCCGGTGGTCGTGAAAGGTGCTATATAAATACAAGACCTTCTTTATCTCTCTCTCCATCCCGACCTTTCCTCTCGCTCTTTTTCAATACCATTATGCTCCTTTGAACTTTCTTCACTTCTTCCTTGCAAAGATATATATCGAGGCTTTATAGAGGCTTTCAACACTCAGGACCTCCCAAAGCACTTAACAGCCAATTAAATACTCTTTGAAGTATAGTCACGGCTGTAATATATGAAACGTGGCAGCCAATTTGCGCATAGGAAGCTCCCACATACAGCAATATGGTTCTGACCAGATAAACTGTTTTTAGTGATGTTGGTTGAAAAGTAAATATTGGACAACTTCCCTGCTCTTCTTCAAAATGTTTAATGACCCTTCTGAAAGGTGGCACCTCTGACAGTGCAGCACTTCCTCAGTACTGCACTGGAGTGTCAGCCTAGATTTTGTGCTCAAGTCTCTGGAGTGGGACTTGAACCGACAGCCATCTGACTTTGAGGAAAGAGTGCTACCCACTGAACCATGGCTGGCACCTTAAGTGCCAGAGGACTATGTTGCTGAATGAACAGTGAAATTGGCCCTATATAATCCAAACTGGTTACCCCATGTGCTGACAGTGTGCCAAATCCTCTCATTCCAGACACACTTGCTGCAAAACACACTGACTGTGACAGATCAGCTCGGAAGGTAAACTGTACGTGAGTGTGCTCACCACGCGCAGTCCCAGTTAGTCTGAACAGGATCTGAGTTGGCAGGCTTTATCTATTCCTGCAAGCCTAGTTTTATGACCTACTTGCCAAGCACTCCGTTAGCAGTATGTAGATCTACCCCTCTCTGGAGACAGAAAGAAAGACACACAAACAGAAAGAGAGAACACACACACACAGACAAGGGCACTGAAAGAATCAGAGAGAGACACAGAAAGGGACAAAGTAAGACTATGGACGAGACAGAAAGAAAGACACAGAAAGAGACAGAAACGCAAGTGGGAAAATTCTGTTGCGCCCCGTTTGGGGGAGGTAACATCCGCGAGGCAGGACTTTTTGCGGCAGGCACGGAAGTTCCGACCTGCTGACGAAATTGGGGTTCCTTGAAATATTGGTTCAGAAAACCATCCCTAATACACTCCAGGAAATCCTCCTCCACTGTATTGCTACCAGTTTGGTTAGCCCAATCAATATGTAGATTAAAGTCGCCCATGATAACTGCTGTACCTTTATTGCACACATCCCTAATTTCTTGTTTGATGCTGTCCCCAACCTCACTACTACTGTTTGGTGGTCTGTACACAACTCCCACTAGCGTTTTCTGCCCTTTGGCATTCCGCAGCTCTTCCACACCGATTCCACATCATCCAGGCTAATGTCCCTTCTTACTATTGCATTAATGTCCTCTTTTACCAGCAACGCCACCCCACCTCCTTTTCCTCTCTGTCTATCCTTCCTAAATGTTGAATACCCCTGGATGTTGAGTTCCCAGCCTTGGTCACCCTGGAGCCATGTCTCCATGATGCCAATTACATCATATCCGTTAACTGCTATCTGCGCAGTTAATTCATCCACCTTATTCCGAATACTTCTCACATTGAGGCACAGAGCCTTCAGGCTTGTCTTTTTAACACACTTTGCTCCTTTAGAATTTTGCTGTCATGTGGCCCTTTTTTTTTTTGCCTTGGGTTTCTTTGCCCTCCACTTTTACTATTCTCCTTTCTATCTTTTGCTTCTGCCTCCATTTTATTTCCCTCTGTCTCCCTGGATAGGTTCCCATCCCCATGCCATGTTAGTTTAACTCCTCCCCAACAGCACTAGCAAACACTCCCCGTAGGACATTGGTTCCGGTCCTGCCCAGGTGCAGGCCATCTGGTTTGTACTGGTCCCACCTCCCCCAGAACCGGTTCCAAAGTTCCAGGAATTTGAATCCCTCCCTTCTGCACCGCTCCTCAAGCCACGTATTCATCTGAGCTATCCTGCGATTCCTACTCTGACTAGCACATGACAGTGGTAGCAATCCGGAGATTACTACTTTTGAGGTCCTACATTTAAATTTAGTTCCTAGCTCCCTAAATTCGTCTCGTAGGACCTCATCCCATTTTTTACCTATATCGTTGGTACCTATATGCACCACGACAGCTGGCTGTTCACCCTCCCTTTTCAGAATGTCCTGCACCCGTTCCTTGACCCTTGCACCAGGGAGGCAACATACTACCCTTCTCCTCCAATAACCTAATTTGTCTTTTACAGTTCAGCCAGCAGCGCGTCCCAAGGCAAGACCACAGAGGCCAGAAGGTGGGGACACGGGGCCGGACTCGGCAGACGATCCTACATCTGGTGCTAAGGTGGTCCGATTCTCACCAGTCAATCAGCTGGGTCTGTTCTCAACAGATGAGAGCGCAGACTTTGAGGAGTCTGCGCTGCCAGGTTCCAGAAGGCATTCCACCCCAAGGCCATCTAGTGCTCCTCAAACCATTCCCACCTCCACTCTGGAGGTACCAGGCCCAAGCTCCTCACCACAGGGCACCCTATTTGTCCCCAGGACGGCGCCAACCCGCGGAGATTTTGTGGAAGCGGCAGGTCTGGTCCACGCACGCCAGATGAGAGCACAGAGGTGGTAGAGTTGGCCAGGAGGACTGTAGACATAGGAGAAAAATCCTAAATGCGTTGGGGGGCATATCCCGACAGCTGGCCAGCATCTCCGGCACCATGATGGAGTACGTTCCGCGGATGGTGGAGGCCCTGGAGGTGATAGCCAGGAACAGTCATGGCACAGACCTCCGTGGTCCCGGAGCTCTGCACTCCACCCCTAGGTTCAGCACCCCCAATGCCAACCACAGATGAGAGGCAGGACCAAGATCCTACTTCTGGATCCGAGAACGTTCCCACCTCGGTATCCCACGCTCTCGTATCCGTGCAACCACCGGCTCTGCCTTCATCCCCTCCCAATGGGGCAGTGCCTGAGGAGCGCCTCAGCCAGGCGGCATGGAGCGAGGAGGGGAAGGGGTAGAGGTGGGGAGAAGAAGGGGAGAGGGGAAGGAAAGTGAGGTGCATGTCCGCAGGTGATGGCTGTGTTATATCTCCATCTGGGTGTATGCAATTTGCTGTAATGTATGGGGGGAGGGGGGCACCCTCCTGTTTTGCATTTGTATTCTGTGTTGCTGGACATGTTCACCATTTGATTGATGTCACTGTTCGAAAAAGTGAGGTGGGGTGGGGTGCTTTTGCCCATGATATTTATGAATTCCGACCAATGGTCGTATTAAAGTATTTTTTATTCAACATAACTTTGTTGCGCATTTTCTCAGATAGCTGGAGCGTTACACACTGGTGATTCCTTAACATGAAAGGGTATAATTACACTTAAATTGAATCAACTTTAACTGCCACCAAGGCGATGCCCACCATTGATGTCTGAGCTGCACACACACAGCAGTGTGTCAGCTTTGTCATTAAAAGCAACATTCTTTCAGGCAAATCGCTTATTTATGAGCTCCTGACGTAAGAGTCCTGCATCTATGTAGCCACCACAGGCCCTTTCCTGTGATCTGGAGGGGGCCGTGGGCATGGTTGCATAGCCAGCCTGATTGTCTGGCCCTAGTTCAGCGTCCAGCCCCTCTTCCTCCGCTTCCTCTCCCTCCTGAGGTGGACCATCAGTCCCTTCTGGCAATTCTTGTCCCCTCCTGATAGCCAGGTTGTGCAGCATGGAGCACACAACCACAAATTGAGCTACTTGCTCAGGGTTGTATGGTAGCTCCCTTCCTAAATGCTCCAGGCATCTAAAGTGCTGCTTAAGCACAGTAATTGTTTGCTGGACCACATTGCATGTGGCTCTGTGGCTCTCATTGTATTGCTTCTCGGCCTCGGTGTGGGTGTCACGCAGGAGGGTCATGAGCGAAGTAGCTAGGCCATATCGTTTGTCACCAAGCATCCAGCATTGCCCTTCCGTAAATACTAGGGGACCAAGGGTCGAGCGAAAAAGAAGAACTGAAGGAAATCCTTATTAGGCGGGAAATTGTGTTAGGGAAATTGATGGAATTGAAGGCCGATAAATCCCCGGGGCCTGAGAGTATGCATCTCAGAGTACTTAAGGAAGTGGCACGAGAAATAGTGGATGCATTAGTGATCATTTTACACCAGTCTATCGACTCTGGATCTGTTCCTATGGATTAGAGGGTAGCTAATGTAACACCACTTTATAAAAAAAGAGGGAGAGAGAAAAAGGGTAATTATAGACCGATTAGCTTGACATCAGTAGTGGGGAAAAAGTTGGAATCACTAATTAAAGATGAAATAGCAGCGCATTTGGAAAGCAGTGACAGGATCAGTCCAAGTCAGCATGGATTTATGAAAGGGAAATCATGCTTGACAAATCTTCTGGAATTTTTTGAGGATGTAACTAGTAGAGTGCACAAGAGAGAACCAGTGGATGTGGTGTATTTGGACTTTCAAAAGGCTTTTGACAAGGTCCCACACAGGAGATTGGTGTGCAAAATTAAAGCACATGGTATTGGGGGTAATGTACTGACGTGGATAGAGAACTGGTTGGCAGACAGGAAGCAGAGAGTCGGGATAAACGAGTCCTTTTCAGAATGGCAGGCAGTGACTAGTGGGGTGTCGCAGGGCTCAGTGCTGGAACCCCAGCTATTTACAATATAATTTAATTATTTAGATGAAGGAATTGAGTGTAATATCTCCAAGTTTGCAAATGACACTAAGCTGGCTGGCGGTGTGAGTTGTGAGGAGGATGCTAAGAGGCTATAGGGTGACTTGGACAGGTTAGGTGAGTGGGTAAACACATGGCAGATGCAGTATAATGTGGATAAATATAAGGTTATCCACTTTGGTGGCAGAAACACAAAGGCAGAATATTATCTGAATGGCAGCAGATTAGGAAAAGGTGAGGTGCAACGAAACCTGGGTGTCATGGTACATCAGTCATTGAAATTTGGCATGCAGGTAAAGCAGGCGGTGAAGAAGGCAAATGGCATGTTGGCCTTCATAGCTAGGGGATTTGAGTATCGGAGCAGGGAGGTTTTACTGCAGTTGTACAGGGCCTTAGTGAAGCCTCACCTGGAATATTGTGTTCAGTTTTGGTCTCCTAATCTGAGGAAGGACGTTCTTGCTATTGAGGGAGTGCAGTGAAGGTTCACCAGACTGATTCCCGGGATGACAGGACTGACATTTGAGAAGAGACTGGATCAACAGGGCATGTATTCACTGGAGTTTAGAAGGATGAGAGGGGATCACATAGAAATGTACAAAATTCTGACGGGACTGGACAGGTTAGATGCAGGAAGAATGTTCCCGATGTTGGGGAAGTCCAGAACCAGGGGACATAGCCTAAGGCTAAGGAGCATTTAGGACTGAGATGAGAAGAAACTTCTTCACTCAGAGAGTTGTTAATCTGTGGAATTCCCTACCGCAGGGAGTTATTGATGCCAGTTCATTGGATATATTCAATAGGGAGTTAGATATGGCCCTTACGGCTAAAAGAGATCAAGGGGTATGGAGAGAAAGCAGGAAAGGGGTACTGAGGTGAATGATCAGCCATGATCTTATTGAATGGTGGTACGGGCTCGAAGGGTCAAATGGCCTGCTCCTGCACCTATTTTCTATGTTTCTATGTTATGGCTGACTGGTAAACATAAGAACATGGCTGATCTGATCATGGACTCAGGTCCATTTCCCTGCCCACTCGCCATAACCTCTTATTCCCTTAACGTTTACGAAACTGTCTATTTCTGTCTTACATTTCTTCTATGTCCCAGCTTCCACAGCTCTTCGAGGCAGCGAATTCCCCAGATCGACAACCCTCTGAGAAAATAAATTTCTCCTCATCTCAGTTTTAAATGGGTAGCCCCTTATTTTAAGATTGTGCCCTCTAGTTCTAGTCTCCCCTATCAGTGGAAACATCCTCTCTGCATCCACCTTGTCAAGCCCCTTCATAATCTTATATGTTTCAATAAGATCACCTCTCATTCTTCTGAATTCCAATGAGTAGAGGCCCAACCTACTCAACCTTTCCTCATAAGTCAACTCACTCATCCCCAGAATCAACCGAGTGAACCTTCTCTGAACTGCCTCCATAGCATCTATATACTTTCGTAAATATGGGAACCAAAACTGCATGCAGTATTCCAGGTGTGGCCTCACCAACACCCTGTACAACTGTAGCAAGACTTCCCTGCTTTTATACTCCGTCCCCTTTGCAATAAAGGCCAAGATTCCATTGGCCTTGCTGATCACTTGCTGTACCTGCATACTAACCTTTTGTGTTTCATGCACATGTACCCCCAGGTCCCGCCTATAGAGTATGGAGAAAGAGTCAGACTGAACACTTTGAGCTCAAAGTAAAATGTGACCTTAGTCTTTTATTGCAGGTCTCCAGAGTGCCTCTCCAACCTGTGAAGCCTTCTTAAATACCTGTGCTCCCAAGGGATTATGAGATCCCTTGGGACTCCAGGGGATCAGCCTTCTGGTGGCTTTACAGTGTAAATACAAGTCCAGATTCATAACAACATTCTCCCCTAAAGTCAATAGTGTAACTATTTACAATGTGAGTCAATCTGGGGCCCTTCTTGCCCTGGTTGATCATCTTGGTGTGAAAGCTGGTGTTGTTGAGTCATTTGTTGGGCCCTCGCTGGGCTCCTGTGCAGCTGGCCTGGCTGGGCTGCCTGGTGTGTTGGGCCTTGCAGGGCTGCTGTGGATGATGGGTTCTGCTTCGTGGTCAACCGTGGTGTCAGTTGCCATTGGTGTGTGTGTTGGGGGATCAAAACAGGTAGGGTCCAAGGTGGGTTGCTCAGGGTAGTCCGTGAATCTGAGTTTGATTTGGTCCAAGTGTTTCCGGTAATGAGTCCATTTGAAAGTTTCATCCAAAACACCCTGCTCCCTTCTTTGGCCATGACAGTGCCGGGAAGTCATTTGGGACCTTGCCCATAATTCAATACGAATACAGGATCATTGACTTCAATCTCGCGTGACACATTGGCGCAATCATGCTATGCACTTTGTTGAAGCTGCCTGCTCTCTACCTGTTCATGTAGATCAGCGTGAACTAATGAGAGCCTTGTCCTAAGTACTGTTTTCATGAGCAGTTCAGCAGGTGGGATCCCAGTGAGTGAGTATGGTCTCATGCGCTAGCTAAGCAGGACTCAGGCTAGGCGAGTCTGCAGTGAGCCTTCAGTTACCCTCTTCAAGCCTTGCTTGATAGTTTGCACTGCTCTCTCTGCCTGACCATTGGACGCTGTTTAAACGGGGCAGATGTGATATGTTTGAACCCGTTACGGGTCATAAATTCTCTGAATTCAGTACTGGTAAAACATGCCCGTTGTCGCTCACCAGGACATCGGGTAAGCCATGTGTGGCAAACATGGCCCGCAGGCTTTCAGTGGTGGCAGCGGACGTGCTAGCCGACATTATCACACATTCAATCCCCTTGGAGTATGCGTCTACAACCACAAGGAACATTTTACCCAAGAACGGGCCTGCATAGTCGATGTGTACGCTAGACCATGGTTTGGAGGGCCAAGACCATAAACTTAGCGGCGCCTCCCTGGGTACATTGCTTAACTGCGAGCATGTAATACATCTGTGAATGCAGGACTCTAAGTCCGCATCGATACCGGGCCACCACACGTGGGATCTGGCTATCGCTTTCATCGTTACGATGTCTGGGTGGGTACTGTAGAGGTCATTGATGAAGGTGTCTCTGCACTTCTTGGGGACCACTACTCGATTGCCCCACAGAAGGCAGTCTGCCTGTATAGACATTTCATCTTTGTGCCGCTGGAACGGCTTTATCTCTTCCTGCATTTCCACTGGGACACTGGACCAGCTCCCGAGAAGCACACAGCTTTTGACTAGAGATAAGGGGTCCTGGCTTGTTCAGGTTTTGATCTGCCGGGCAGTGATGGGTGATTGCTCACTCTCAAATGCTTCCATAAACCATGGCTAGATCTGCGGGCTGCGCCATTTCCAACCCCGTGGTGGGCAATGGCAGCCTACTGAGAGCATCGGCGCAGTTTTCTGTGCCTGGCCTGTGGCGGGTGGCATAGTTGTATTCATGAGTGAGTGCCCATCTCCGGATGCGGGCCGAGGCATTGGTACTTATCCCTTTGCTCTCGGAAAACAGGGATATAAGTGGCTTATGGTCAGTTTCCAATTTGAATTTTAGCCCAAACAGGTATTGATGCATTTTCTTTACCCCATAGACTCACGCTAACGCTTCTTTCTCAATCATGCTGTAGACTCTCTCGGCCTTAGACAGATTCCTGGATGTATAAGCAACCGATTGCAGTTTCCCAGATTCATCAGCTTGTTGCAATACACACCCGGCGCCATATGACGATGCATCACATGCTAGTACCAAACGCTTACATGGATCATACAACACAAGCAATTTGTTTGAGCATAACAATTTTCTCGCTTTTGCAAAGGCATTTTCTTGGCTTTTGCCCCAAACCCATTCACCCCCTTTTCATAGTAAGACATGCAGTGGTTCTAGCAGGGTGCTGAGACCCGGTGAGAAGTTACCAAAGTAGTTCAAGAGTCCCAGGAACGACCGCAGCTCCGTCACGTTCTGTGGCCTCGGTGCGTTCTCGATTGCCTCCGTCTTCGCGTTGGTGGGCCTGATGCCGTCCGCCACAATCCTCCTTCCCAAGAACTTCACTTCAGGCGCCAGGAAAACGCACTTCGAGCATTTTAACCTGAGCCCCACGCAGTTGAGCTGACTAAGAACCTCCTCCAGTTTCTGCAGATGCTCGACCGTGTTCCGACCTGTGACCAAGATGTCGTCCTGGAAGACCACGGTGTGCGGGACCGACTTCAGTAAACTTTCTATGTTTCTCTGGAATATCGCCGCCACTGATCGGAGTCCAAATTGGCATCTGTTATAAACAAAAAGACCTTTGTGCGTGTTGATGCAGGTGAGGTCCTTCGATGATTCCTCCAGTTCCTGAGTCATGTAGGCTGAGGTCAGATCCAGCTTCGTGAACGTCTTTCCTCCCGCCAGCGTTGCAAACAGGTCGTCAGCTTTTGGAAGTGGGTATTGGTCCTGCAGGGAGAAACGATTGATAGTTACTTTGTAATCGCCACAGATTCTGACGGGGTACTGTCTCCCCTGAGGACTGGGACAATAGGACTGGCCCACTCGCTGAACTTGATCGGTGAGATGATGCCTTCTCTTTGTAGCCGGTTGAGCTCGATTTCTCCCCTTTCTCTCATCATGTACGGTACTTCCCTTGCCTTGTGATGATGGGTCGCGCCCCCGGAATTAGGTGGATCTGCACATTTGCTCCTTGGAATTTTCCGATGCCTGGATCGAACAGCGAAGAAAATTTGTTTAAGACCTGTGCACATGAAGTGTCGTCAGCGGGCAATAGCGCTCGGATGTTGTCCCAGTTCCAGTGTATCTTTCCCAGCCAGCTCCTGCCGAGCAGCGTGAGACCATCGCCCAGTACCACCCAGAGTGGTAGCTTGTGCACCGCTCCATCGTAGGAGACCTTTACGGTAGCACTGCCGATTACAGGAATCAGTTCTTTCGTGTAAGTTCTTAGTTTCATGCGAATTGGAGTTAAGACTGGCCTTGAGTCCTTGTTGTACAACATTTCGAAATTCTTTTTGCCCATGATGGACTGGCTCATGCCTGTGTCCAGTTCCATTGACAGCGGAAGTCCATTTAGTTCAACCTTAAGCATTATCGGGGGACAATTCGTGGTGAATGTGTGCACCCCATGTACCTCTGCCTCCTCTATCAGAGGTTCTGTTTCATCGTGATCCTCCGTGGATCTGTCCTCCTCTGCAACGTGGTGGTTTGCAGGTTTAGCAGGCCTAGCAGCTCACCTGCACACTCGTTGGAGGTGTCCCATTGTTCCACAGCCCTTGCAAATGTATCCTTTGAATCGGCATGAATGGAAATGATAATCAGCCCTACATCGCCAAAAAGGTGTTAATGGCCTTGCATTCATCACCCTTGATGGTGGCCTCTGAGACATCTGCGGACGTGTAGCTGCAGGTATGTGTGACCTGCCCTGTCTGTTACGAATCGAAAACAACATCACTTTGTTCACAGTACTTGTAGCAGCACTTGTGTGCTGAGAGATTTGCTTAGTATTGTCACTAGTGGCAATGAACACCTGGACTATCGCTCTGGCCTTACTCAAGGTTTGGGTCTCTACAGTCAAAAGTTTGCGAAGTATGGTTTCGTGGCCAATGCCAAGTATGAAAAGGTCTCTGAGCATGTGCTCCAAATGTCCTTCAAATTCGCAATGTCCTGCAAGGCGTCTTATCTCGGCAACATAACTAGCCACTGGCCTTCATAGTGAGGGGATTTGAGTACAGGGGCAGGGAGGTGTTGCTACAGTTGTACAGGGCCTTGGTGAGGCCACACCTGGAGTATTGTGTACAGTTTTGGTCTCCTAACTTGAGGAAGGACATTCTTGCTATTGAGGGAGTGCAGCGAAGGTTCACCAGACTGATTCCCGGGATGGTGGGACTGACCTATCAAGAAAGACTGGATCAACTGGGCTTGTATTCACTGGAGTTCAGAAGAATGAGAGGGGACCTCATAGAAACGTTTAAAATTCTGCCGGGTTTAGACAGGTTGGATGCAGGAAGAATGTTCCCAATGTTGGGGAAGTCCAGAACCAGGGGTCACAGTCTAAGGATAAGGGGTAAGCCATTTAGGACCGAGATGAGGAGAAACTTGTTCACTCAGAGAGTGGTAAACCTGTGGAATTCTCTACCACAGAAAGTAGTTGAGGCCAATTCACTAATTATATTCAAAAAGGAGTTAGATGAAGTCCTTACTACTAGGGGGATCATGGGGTATGGCGAGAAAGCAGGAAGGGGGTACTGAATTTGCATGTTCAGCCATGAACTCATTGAATGGTGGTGCAGGCTAGAAGGGCTGAATGGCCTACTCCTGCACCTATTTTCTATGTTTCTATGTTTCTAACTGCAGCGACCGTGGGCGCGCAGGCTGGGATATTGCGGTTGAGGACCCGGTAGTCCACAGTGGCTCTCCACAAATTGTCCGATTTCCTAACCAGCCAAGTGGTGAGTTCACATGGGTGGCTATCGGCCGCAACACTCCCTGTGTGACTAGGGAACCCAGGGCAATCTCCAGGTCTGCCTCCGCCTCCCGAGGGAAATTGTACTGTTTTTGGGGCTTGGCCATGGGATCCCCATCTACGTTAACCTCGACCCCTGTTACCCTTCACAATCATACTTGTGGGTGGCGAATGCACTGTGATTTGCCCGCACAAAAACCTGATACTCTCTGGGGGTACTGCTTACCAGTAACTCGAGATCATAGCCTTCTTTTGACTTTACCGTGCATAGGGTCCCTTTGCCTTGTATCCCCGGGATCACTACAACTTCTTTCTCTTACCCCGTGCACACCGCTCCCCATAGACAATGATTTCTAAGATCCACTAGGATCTTGTGGCCAATAATGAAATCTGCGCCTAGGATTCCTGTTCCCTCTTTCTCCCACTTCATTAGGACACATGTCCACTTGGTATGGAGTGTTCCTAAGTCAATTGATAGTGGAGTGGAGAATGAGCCAGCCTGCTCGTTACCTGTGAACACTACCAAGAAATACGGGACTCCGTTCGACAGAGGTGAGTGGTTGGGTTATCTGCATAGACGACAGTGCTGGAAGCACCAGTGTCTAGCAGATAGGTCCCTTTAACCCTCTCCACCTCCATCTTCACGCAAGACCGTTTCCACTCATCATATTGTAAAGGGCACAGGTATACAGGCTGTGCTGGCTCTAGTCATGGATCAGGATTAGGTGGGGCAGATGGGGTTGCGCCGGTGGCTACAGCTACCTTCCCTGAGCCCATTATCATAGTTCGGAGCGCGGCCACAATCTCATCGAAACTGCCAGAGGGATTGTGTGCCACAGGTCTGGATTTTTGAGCCGGGACTCTTGAACCTTTTGTGGCAGGGGAATCCTTTAAGGGTAGGGATTCCTTTCTTGCCCTATCTTTCCAAGGATTTCAGCAATCCTTGCGCCAATGTCCACTTTTTCCGCACCTATAACACGTACTCTTTGAGTCGGAAGAGCTCCCTGGTGCCATTCTCTCCTGGAATTACTGGGTTGGATCTCGTGGGCCTTTCCTTTTTGTGGGGCCTCAATTGTCCCTCTGCCGATGCAGTAAGCCAGGGTTAACTGTCTAACCACTGACTGCTCGGTAACGGTGGGGTCTCTGGGGTGGAACCACAGCTCAGCTTTAGCCTTTACTCGTAGCAGGCAGTTAGCCACTAGGCTGTGAAGCCAGCGAGCTGTTGGTTCCTGGTCCAGGTGTTCCCGGTCGAGATCTCCTCCACATGCTCTCTCGTAGACGGGCCACAGCCTGTCTATGAAAGCTTGTGGAGTTTCGCCTGCCTGTTGCAGGGTTTTCTCGACCCGGGAAAACGGACTTCCATCATTTAGGCCCAGAACCTCTAACACCTCTTCTTGGATCGCAGCGTATGTGCTCTGCCCCTTCTTGCTATCTGCAGAGAGGGCCTGTTATACCCTGCGATCCAAGGAGAAAAGTAGCATTTTAGCCTGCTAGGCCTCATCGCAGCCGTTTATACCGGCTGCCTGCTCTATGTTCATAAAATGCACCGAGGGGTCCCCTTGAGGGGTTAACTTTTCTAAATGAGCTACCATTACCCGGAGCTGCTGGGTTCCATGGGGAATTACAAATTGGCTCTCCAGGGCCCCTTGTCCCTGACCACCGTTGCCGGCACCATACTTTTGTTGTCGGGTCGGGCACATCAGCCCCGGTCCTGACACCCCTTGTATTTCCCCGGTGCCGCGCTCTCTCTGTACTGCCAGGCTTAACCTCGGTAGGGCTACAGGCGGTGTTTGGACACCCCTTTCTGCCACTCTATCCCTTTCCCCCTCGACTCCCCCTTGCTCCTGCACATCTCCCTTAGGAGCGCTTGGGCTTATCAGACATACCATCCCCTTAGCATTAGATAGGGCCTGGGTTAAACTTTTTATCTTGGCCTCACAGGGCCCGTGATCCTCCACCCCAAAGCCCTTGCTACTGGCTACTTTATAGGCTGCCTGCACATCCCGTATCCTCTCCTCCTGTTCTCTTATTACTTTTGTAAGGCAGGCATTTTCCTCCCGCAGCACCAGCTCATTCCCCTTTGCCTCTGTTACTTGGCAATGGAAATAGTCCTGCTTATTCCTGTGGGTCTCCTCTAGCTGTAATCTGCTGTGCTTTTGTTTAGTTAATTCCTCAAACATTTTCTCCATAGCCCTTATGGCTGAGTGCTCTTCGGATTCCTAAAGCACTGCTACCAATTTCTTGACCTTCCTATCCAGCAACTGGATCTGTCTTTGGTAGCAGACCAACCAAATAGCTTTCTCTATTGACCTTTTATGGTCCTTGCTCTCGGTCCATTTAGCAGCTGCGTCCACTGGACGCTCAGCCTGTAACAGGCGTATGACCCACTTTTTGGCAATATTTACTTTCTTAAATACATATTCGGAGATTCTTTCCTCCATTTTTGTTCTTTCCACCAGAACCGAGTCGACATCCTCACATCCTTTGTACCAAGCTCCTACCTGGCTTGCCATTATGTAGGGGTTGGTGGGTTTGTCACCCTTTTCTGACCTTGACAGTTCAAATCGTCCCACTCCCTGGTTCTAGGGCTTGGAATTATTTAGGGGATGTGATAGATATAGACAGACAAATGTTTGGTGCAAGAACAAATATTTTATTTAGAAAATAGCACACCACACTAATTAACTTAATAGCATATAACAAAATGTACAGAAAAAGGGGGAAAACGTATACGCAACTGGTACAGAGGTTATGCAGTGAAAAAAAAACACCTCCCACCACTACACTATCTAAGTTAGGCTCTGAAATTGCAGGGACTATGCTCACCAAAGGATTTCTCCACAGTTTAGACCAGTTGCACACTGCTTTCTCTCTCCTCAATCTTGTGGATTCTTTGGCTGGTGTCTTCGGTATTAGCACTGGTCGACGTTTTGATGATAAATAAGTTTTTTCCTTGAGTCAGCGCTGGATGATTGTTGGTTTTTCAGTGACTCCGAGGCTTCTTGTTAGGTTCTTCTTGTTGCGTTGCTGTAACCTCGTGTGGCAAGTTAGATGTTTCAAAAGCCAGAGTCAAAGAGCCCAGAGTCCAGGGCCCCAAATTTCGGGCCGCACCGAAAACGGCGCAGCCCCGAACTGGACGCCTGTTCTTCGCGCCTAAAAGTGCGCAGGAAAAAAACTGCGAGATTCTCCGGCTCCTCGGAGCTCGAACTCAGCTTGGCGCGGCTCGCACATCACAGCGGGGGGGCGGAGTCAGACACTCGCTCCGATTCTCTAAGCAGTGGGGGGGCGGGTCTAATTCAAATGAGCCAACGTCGTGCTGGCAACCCTGCGTGTGCGCGTTGGAGCGTGTGCGCATGCGCAGTGTGAAACAAACATTGGCACTTGGCCATTTTTAAAGGGACTGGAGAAAAAGTGAAGATTTGTCTCTTGGACTCCTGGAAAGGCTTGTAATTTAACTTTTGTGATACTTTTGTGTGAGGGGAAGTGCTTTTAGCAACACTGTTGAATAAATCACCTGCTGAAATCAGTGAGTTCAGCTTTTCACTGCTAACCTTGCAGAACCGGTGCTGCATTGGTGCATGCAAATTAAAGACTGTGTGTTTTGAGAAATAAGAGTGCCAATTCAACTTTGCAATGGATCAACGTCCACCAAGAACAAAGAATTTCTTGCATGAGGAAGTAGAGATATTAGTCAACGTAATTGAGCAGAGATGGCAGGAGCTGGATACCAGCAACAGAGGTCGCATAAAAGTGCCACCAAAAGAAATGAAGAAACGCTGGAACCTAGTTGCAGAAGATTACTGCGCAGTGGTGCATACCATGAGATCTGGAAGCCAGTGTAAAAAGAAATGGCACGACCTTGGTCAAGTAGTTAGTGTAAGTAATATTTCCCATTTTTAATTTAATCGTAATTGTAACCTGGCTATCTGTATGTCCCACCTTGCAGACTGACACACTCTGTAAAAAGTTATATTTTACTCTTTGCAGAAGAAATTGGCCCACAACAAAAGGGAGGCAACTCGGACAGGAGGAGGCATGCCCAATCTGCATCCACTGACACCCTTGGAACAAAGGGTAGCTGCTATGATGAGTCGTACATGGAGAAAAGCAATCAGTACAGCACAAGCTGGGCCCGCACGCGAGGAAGAGGGTAAGTCCTGAAAATGCATCGTGGCCCTTTAAATCAACCTGCTGCCTAATCTGCTATGTGTGAGAGTACTCATGCCACCCATCCAGCCCCCTCCCTTGCTGTTAAACATTTGACTGTTCTGATGTATTTTGCAGAACATGATGATGATGATGATGATGATGATGACGATGCTGCTGCTGCTGCCAACCCTGAGGATCCTGAGGGTACTGAACAAGGACCAGTACAACAAGATGCGGACGAACCAGACTGGATGATGGCAGCGATGACTGAAATGTCTGCAGGGGAGAGCTTCCAAATTAATGTTTATGAGCCCCCATCAAGGGGCATCAGAGTTTCAACCCCTAGCATAGGTCTTAGTTCTACCTTCCATGGTTTTGCTTCTGATGTTGCGGGTCCCAGTGGTGCTGCTGGTATAATGCTGCATTCTACAGTCAGTGCACTACCGTCCCAGCCTGCGCCTCCCTCTCGCATAGGTTCTGGTTCCACCTACTATGGTTTTGATTCCGACGCAGCGGGTCCCAGTACTGCTGCTGATATCATGGAGCAGTTTACACCCATTCATCCAACATCCCAGCCCATGGCTCGCACTCGAGTGCTGTCGTCTGGAACACTGAGCGCCCCACCGTCCCAGCCCGAGCATCTCCGTCTAGTTCTGCTGTCTGCAACACAGAGCATCCCAAAGTTCCAACCCGAGCCTCTCCCTCTAGTTCTGCCGTCTGCAACACAGAGCGTCCCACAGTCCCAGCCCACGCCTCCCTGTGTAGTGGTGCCGCTTGCAACATCGAGCGTCCCACCGTTCGTGCCCGCGCCTCCCAGTGTAGTGGTGCCACGAGGCAGACCCAGGCAGAGGAGAAGGAGATTGGAGACACACTCTCCTGAGATGCAGCGTGCAACAGATGCGGCTCAGGTTGTGGCATTGGGTATGGAGACCAATGAGCTTACCCGATCACTCATCGGTAGCGTCAGTGCAGTGGGTGAAGAGTTGACGGTCCTGACGGGAGAAATAGCAGTAATGACACGGGAACTTAGGGAGGGAATGTCCGAGGGAGTGCAATCGACGGCACAGGCCATCATGGAGGGCATGCAAATGACGGCACAGGCCATCAGGGAGGGCATGCAAGTGTCGGCACAGGCCGTCAGGGAGGGCCTGGTTGAGGTAGCTGCTGCAATAAGGGCATACAGCCCAGCCAATCAAATGATACCCCCATGAGGAAGTGAACATTCACTGAGATATGGATGAGACATGGTTGCAGCCTTTCTTTGCTGCTTTTGTTCTTGTTCTTGATGTAGCCACTGGCCCTCATAGCGAGGGGATTTGAGTACAGGGGCAGGGAGGTGTTGCTACAGTTGTACAGGGCCTTGGTGAGGCCACACCTGGAGTATTGTGTACAGTTTTGGTCTCCTAACTTGAGGAAGGACATTCTTGCTATTGAGGGAGTGCAGCGAAGGTTCACCAGACTGATTCCCGGGATGGTGGGACTGACCTATCAAGAAAGACTGGATCAACTGGGCTTGTATTCACTGGAGTTCAGAAGAATGAGAGGGGACCTCATAGAAACGTTTAAAATTCTGTCGGGTTTAGACAGGTTGGATGCAGGAAGAATGTTCCCAATGTTGGGAAAGTCTAGAACCAGGGGACACAGTCTAAGGATAAGGGGTAAGCCATTTAGGACGAGATGAGGAGAAACGTCTTCACCCAGAGAGTGGTGAACCTGTGGAATTCTCTACCACAGAAAGTAGTTGAGGCCAATTCACTAAATATATTCAAAAGGGAGTTAGATGAAGTCCTTACTATTAGGGGGATCAAGGGGTATGGCGAGAAAGCAGGAAGGGGGTACTGAATTTGCATGTTCAGCCATGAACTCATTGAATGGTGGTGCAGGCTAGAAGGGCCGAATGGCCTACTCCTGCACCTATTTTCTATGTTTCTATGTTTCCTGGCCTTCAGATTTTTGTAGGTGTAGAACTGGTACCTCGCCATCAGAACGCTTTCCTTCGGATTCAAATGCTCTCGGACCCGTGTGCACAAATCATCATATGATGTCTCCGTGGGTTTCGCTGGAGTGAGGCCATACGTCGGTGCCCCACAGATGGTGAGGAGGATCGCCCTTCATTTAGCAGCGCTCTCTTCCCCATCTAGCTCGTTGGCTACGAAGTATTGGTTGAGTCGCTCCACAAAAGATTCCCAATCATCTCCGTCCGAGAATTTCCCCAGGCTACCCACTGTTCTCTGCACCTTTAGGTTCGCTATCTGTATCTCGTCGCCAGTTGTAGTGTATGGAGAAAGAGTCAGACTGAACACTGTGAGCTCAAAGTAAAGTGTGACTTTAGTCTTTTATTGCAGGTCTCCAGAGTGCCTCTCCAACCTGTGAAGCCTCCTTAAATACCTGTGCTCCCAAGGGATTATGAGATCCCTTGGGACTCCAGGGAATGAGCCCTCTGGTAGCTGTACATAGTAAATACAAGTCCACATACATAACATCGCCATTTCTCCATTTAAATAATAACTTGTTCTTTGATGTTTCCTGCAAAAGTGCATGACCTCACACTTTCCAACATTATACTCCAACTGCCAAATTTTTGTCCGCTCATTTAGCTTGTATATGTCCTTGTGCAGATTTTTTGTGTTCTCCTCACACATTGCTTCTCCTCACAACTTTGTATCATCGACAAACTTGGCTACGTTATACTCAGTCCCTTCCTCCAAGTCGTTAATATACATTGTAAAAAGTTGGGGTTCCAGCACTGATCCCTGCAGCACCCCATTGGTTACTGATTGCCAACCCGAGAATGAACCATTTATACCTACTCTCTTTTTTCTGTTCGTTAGCCAATCCTCTATTCATGCTAATATATTACCCGCAACTCCGTGAACTTTTATCTTGTGCAGTAACCTTTTATGTGGCACCTTGTCAAATGCCTTCTGGAAGTCTAAATACACCACATCCACTGGTTCCCCTTTATACACCCTGTTTGTTACATCCTCAAAGAATTCTGGCATGTCTTAGATTGGACACATAGGGCCCAAGTTTCCACACGATAAAAAACGGGCGCCCCTCCGAGCTGGGCGCCCGTTTTTCGCGCCTAAAACGGCACCTAAAAGAAAAATCGTGATTCTGGAGCGTTCTGCAGCTCCTTGTCTGCCTGGCGCGGCGCCCAGGGGGGCGGAGCCTACACTCGCGCCGATTTTGTAAGTGGGAGGGGGCGGGTACCATTTAAATTAGTTTTTTTCCTGCCGGCAACGCTGCGCGTGCGCGTTGGAGCGTTCGCGCATGCTCAGTGTGAAAAAAACATTGGCACTCGGCCATTTTTGTAGTTCTTTGTAGCTGTTTAATTTTTGAACATTTTTTTAATAAAAGCACATTGCCATCAGCACATCAGCACTTGCAGCCTTCTCACTGTCTCCTTCCCCCCTCCCCCGCAGGAAGAACGGTCGCCTCCTCTCCCCACCGCCCCCCCCGCAGGAAGAACGGTCGCCTCCTCTCCCCACCGCCCCCCCCGCAGGAAGAACGGTCGCCTCCTCTCCCCACCGCCCCCCCCGCAGGAAGAACGGGCGCCTCCCCCCACCCCCCCGTGGGAAAAACGGGCGCCTCCCCCCCCCGCGGGAAAGAACGGGCGCCCCCGCCCCGCGGGAAAGAACGGGCGCCCCCGCCCCGCGGGAAAGAACGGGCGCCTCCTCTCCCCTCCCCCCCCCGCGGGCAGAACGGGCGCCTCCCCCCCCCGTGGGAAAGAACGGGCGCCTCCCCCCCCCGTGGGAAAGAACGGGCGCCTCCCCCCCCCGCGGGAAAGAACGGGCGCCTCCTCTCCCCTCCTCCCCCCCCGCGGGCAGAACGGGCACCTCCCCCCCCCCCCCGCGGGAAGAACAGGCGCCTCAGGCTGACTGCAGAATTCTCCGTGCCTGAAGCACTTTCACACAGGTAGGAAGATGGTTTATTTAATCTTTTCTTTGCTTATAAATGTTTATTTAGGTTGGATTTATTTGTATAATATTTGTAGAAGTATAAATAAAGATTTATTGTAGAATTTAATGAGTTCCCTTCCCCCCCCTCCCCCCCCCACCTCGTTCTGGACGCCTAATTTGTAACTTGCGCCTGATTTTTTAATGTGTAGAACAGGTTTTTTCAGTTCTACAAAAATCTTCACTTGTTCCATTCTAAGTTAGTTTGGAGTACATTTTCACTGTTGAAACTTTGAAATCAGGCGTCAGTGGCCGGACACGCCCCCTTTTGAAGAAAAAATTCTGTTCCAAAGTAGAACTGTTCTACCTGACTAGAACTGCAGAAAAAAAAATGTGGAGAATTGCGATTTCTAAGATAGTCCGTTCTCCACCAGTTGCTCCTAAAAATCAGGCGCAAATCATGTGGAAACTTGGGCCCATAATGCTGTGTATTAGACGTTGCGCCATTTTGCATTCTGCAGCATCTACGTATTAATCGATGCAGGCTGAGAAATGGCTGGCCCCATTCCAATAAAAGTATAATGCTGATTGTTCACAAGCAGTAAATTTCCACACTAAGACACCTGCAGTAAAACCCAATAGTCCACAGTCTGAAAATATGTCTGTTCAAATGGTCACTTCACCTGAGAAGAACTCCAGAGTCAATCCAAACTCCCCTGAATTTGAAGCAACCTTTTCAATGAAGCGACCTGCGATTTGCAAAATGGCCTCCACACCACTGTGATTAGTTCAGAACAGTTTAACATTTTCAGAGTGGTGTTTTGGGCGAGCGATATTGTGGGCGAGATGTGTGCGAGGTGCTGAAACTGGCGCTGGGCAATATACTGGGCATCAGTTTTGGTAAATGTGATCTTTATGATTAAAAAACAGTGGCCGGTTGGTATTATTGAATCTCGGCGTTGATTACGTGTGGAAAGTAATGCTGGGCGATATTATGGGCATTGGTTTCACCCATTCTGATGATTCCGCCCCAAAAAAGTGGGCGGGCGGTATTATTTTTTCCCGCCGTTTTGTACATGGCGAAAGTAACGCTTGGCGATAAGTGTCCGAAACATGGGTGTCAGTTTCAATTTTGTGGCTGAATGGGTGATATCTGGACATTGCACCTCATTTCAGCGTTAAGTGGGCATTATGCATGCCAAAATAATGGAAAATCTAGCTCTATAGCTTTATTGAATTATTAACTTAAATTAAATTAACTAATTAAAACTACAAATTAAAAGTATAAATAATCATTTGAATAATTACTATAACTAATTATATAAATAAAATAAGGTCGATAGAGATAGTAAGGCAGGTGGTCTGTCATGACTGCACCATCTGGGAGTTGGTGGAAACCAATGAGATCGCGAGCAACCACATCTGCGATAAGTGCCTGCAGATCAAGGCACTTCGGCTTAGAGTTGTTGAGCTGGAGTCCGAGCTCCAGACATTGCGATACATCAGGGAGGAAGAGAGTTACCTGGACACTTTGTTCCAGGAGGCAGTCACATCCCTTAGGTTAAGCAGTACTTTAGAGTTCTTCAATAGTCAGAGACAGGAGGGTGTGACTGTGAGTCAGGAAGGTATGGGGACCCAGGATATAGTGCTGGAGGAACCTCAGCCCTTGACCTTGTCCAACAGGTATGAGGTACTTGCTGCCTGTGGGAATGAGAACAAGGACTGCAGGAAGGATGGGCATACTGACCATGGCACCATAGTACAGGAGGTTGTTTAAGCGGAGGGAGTAAAACGGAATGTGGTCGTGGTAGGCGACAGTATAGTCAGGGGGATAGATATTGATTGTAGCCATGACAGGGAGTTCCAGAGGTTGTGTTGCCTGCCCGGTATCAGATCTAAGGATATCTCCTCATGGCTGGAAAATAACTTTGAGTGGGAAGGGGAGGATCCAGTTGTCGCGGTCCACGTAGGAACCAACGACATAGGTAGAACCAGGAATGAGGTTTTGCTGAGGGAATTTGAGGAGTTAGGATCCAAATTTAAAAAGCAGAACCTCAAAGGTAATAATCTCTGGATTGTTACCTGAGCCATGTGCAAATTGGCATAGAGACAAGCAGATTAGAAGTCTGAAAGGGTGGCTCAAAGAGTGGTGTTGGAGGAAGGGGCTTCAGTCCATGGGCCACTGGCACCAGTCGCTGGGGAAAGCGAGAGCTGTTCCGATGGGACGGGCTCCACTTAAACCGGGCTGGGACCAGTGTCCTGGTGAGCCGAATAACTAGGGCAGTAGACTGGGCTTTAAACTAATGAAGGTGGGGTGGGAGGATTCAGGAAAAAGTAAATTTGAAAGCAGCAAGCGAAATGTCACGGCTCTAGAGCAGTGTAGAGATTTGGGTAAAAATAAGCAGAGTGGGTCAGGAAGGGACAGAGAGAGTAACAAAGGTAATAGGGCATCAGTGACTAAGTGACATCAGGGATAAATAGAAATAAGTCAAAGCTAAAGGCACTATTTCTGAATGCGTGAGGCATTTGCAACAAAATAGGTGAATTAATAGCGCAGATAGAAATTAGTATGTTTGACCTAATAGCCATTACAGAGATGTGGCTGCAAAGTGACAAAGGTAGGTAATTAAATATTCTAGGATACTTAATTTTTAGAAGAGATAGGCAAAATGGAAAAGGAGAAGGGGTAGCCCTGATAACAAAGGATGGGATAAAGGCAGTAAAGAGGTTGGGCCCGAATTTAGTCAAACCTAAGTTCCGCCCGTTTTTTGGTGGTCCCCGGGTATTGCATGTTTTTTTACCAGCTGCTACCGTTGGGACCAACAGACCACGAGATTCATCCCGGTTTTGTCAGCGGGAATGGGAGCGACACGCAGCGGGAGGCATCGGCCGGTAGTGGGCGGCAGCGGGAGTCAGCAGCTGGTAGCGGTTGGCAGCAGGAGTCGGCGGTAGGGGCAGGCCTATCGACTCGGGAAACATCGGAGGCCATGTACTGCGCATGCGCGAGATTTGGGGAAAAAATGCTGCAGTTTTTTTTGCCTGATGACCTCACTTTTCCCACAATTGGGGCTGAGGGGTCAGCTGCGCATGCCCATAAAATCTCGTGTGTGACTTGCACCTGACAGTTACAGAGGGAAGTGATTGAGAGAGAGAGGCAAGAGAATCATCAGCCATCCACCTTGAAAACCTATCATGAGTAGTAGAAAAGTTGTCGGGAAATCCAATGCAGGGAGGCTCAGAGCTCCCTGGTTTACAGATGATGAATTGGAGGCACTTGTCTCTGAGGTGGAGCGCCGTTACAGAGACCTCACCTGGGATAGTCATGGCAAGCCAGCCCCGTCCCAATATAAATGCATTTGGTGGGAGATTGGGAAAGCCGTGTCTGCAGTGGGCACCATGGTTCGTGATGGAGACCAGTGCAGGAAGAGATGGAACGATGTGGTAGCGGTAGCAAGAGTAAGTAAAGATCTTATTGTTGCACTCCCATACTACTGAAAAAGTATATGTGGCTGTTGTGTGTGTGTGTGAGTGTGTGTGTGTGTTACATCTTCAAACCGGTTAAACATTGCAACTTTTATTTCTGCAGAGGAAAAGAACAGCCAAAGCCTCAAAGCAGTGTGGCACGGGAGGGGACCCACCAGAAGTTCTCGAAGTGACTGACATTGAGGAGCATGCCTTGACATTGGTGGGTGACCACCCCCGTGCCACCACACATGATGTTGCCGATCCCGTGCTACAGCATGGTAAGTTTACCATAATCGCCGGTCTGTGTTACACTCATGTCATGTAATCTGATGTCAAATGCATGTTAATGTACTGTCTGTCTGTCGGCCATTTAGGGTGTGGTGATGTAGCCATGGTAGTCCTTGAAATAAGACTGTGATACGTGATGGTACTCATGTCAGCATTACCAACCCTGCCCCCCGCCCCAACACCACCGCCCTCCCCACCCTTAGCCCCCGCCCCCCCCCCCCCCCAGCTGCTAAACACTGAAATGTTGTATTGTATTTGCAGATGATGAATCGGAGAGCACCCACTGAGACACCCCATCCACCCCTGGCACGCAAAGGCCATGTGCAACACCAACTCCATCCACCTCGACCTCATCAGGAGCCCGCCCCCCCACCCCCCTCAACATCCCCCATTGCCCCCGCATCCAAGTCCGCAACCCACAGAGACGAAGACCAGGAGGAAGAGCAGAGAAGGCCCAGTGTTTCTCCCACTTGAGCTCGAGGAGATGGATGAGGAGGACTCCATCCTCTTGACATCCGTGTCCCCTGTGTGCCCAACATCGGTATCGGGGTTCGAGCTGCAGAGCAGCGTACTAACAGTATGTCGCTGCTGATCACCAGCGAACCATCGAGTTTGTCAATGCCATGCGGCAATCGATGGTCTCTGGCTATGGCACGGAATCCCCGATGCCATACCAGCCAGGCCGACAGAATCAGAGGGTCCATCTCACCGCCTCCATTCTCTCCCCGACGAACACGACGGCAGCGCTCCGGGTGCACTGCTGCACAACGTGCTGGTACCGACGCGGTGAGGGGCAGGGATGCGGGACGGCGTGGGGATGGGCAACCCATCAAGAGGAGAATGGGCCCCACTTGGAGGGGGGGAGGAGAGAGTTGATGGGAATGGGTGAGGGTTGGGTGTTGGTGTTGGTGTTGTTTGTATATATTGTTCATGTTGTTGGTGTTTAAGATGTTGCTTTTTGATGCTGCTTTTTGTACTGTTTTTTGAAATACTGTTAAATATTTTGCTTGACATGTTTGAATGTTCTGCCACTTTTGAATGTTGTACAATTCAATACAGAGAATTTTTTTTACCACTCTTGGTCAGTGTCTAACTTTTAAATAATGAGCGGTATGTGCTGAGAAACATACAAATGTCCTTTAAATGTAGTGCAGTGTGATAAATATTTTGCCTTACAGTTATGATACGACTTGTTAATGGGTCCTAACATCACGTCACTTAGCTAAGACAAGTAAGGGTCACCAATCCAGGGTGTGTGGATTTGAATGACAGATAGTTCTAGAACTTGGAAGCCAGACATTATGGTTGGCATTTGAGTCTACAATTTTTAAGGTAACAGATTGCCGAACCGTACCCCTAACATTACATGTTATTCAGTCAAATTATAACAGTCGAATATAGATATATATATATTTGCATCTTCTGTATTTGAGCAAATGTTCTTCTCAAGATCTCATCCTGGCACCGAAGAGAAACTTACAGGATTTTATTATTGCCGATTTGAGGTCATTACCTCTGGAGACTCACATGGTGTGACTAAATGTCCTCTGTATGCAGTTGTGTCAAGACCCTTATACCACAAGTCCATGGAGCCTTTACTGTAATTGGGAGCTCATGTCCACTTTCTACCCCACACATGCCCTTCAACGGAACATTTTAATTTCAATGCAACATCTTTTTCTGAGGAAAAAATATTGCTGCAGCAATTTAACCTGACCTGGGATCTACTGCTCTGGACAAATCTGCGCCATTGTCCCTACCGTCCACTCAAGATCCAGGTAAGACAACGGTCTTTCTGGTGGGCGGTAACAGGATCTTACAGGAACCTAAGGATGAAACTCGTGTTTTAGCCCATTTTTACAAGGGTGGGCAGTATGGACTACTGCCGGCGGTACTTCTCCGATGAAGTTCCCGCCAGGCAGTAGTTGGGCAGTAGGTCGGCGGTCCCTGAGTTTTTTCGGCAAAACTGGCATTTTTTGGGGGTAGCTCGGCGGCTGTGGACGGTAAAGGGCGGAAGGTTGAACAAATTTGGGCCCAAAGGATCCTAGCTCTGAAAATCAAGAAGCAGAATCAGTTTGGGTGGAGCTGAGAAACAACAAGGGGCAGAAAACATTGGTGGGAGTTGTTTACAGGCCCCCAAACAATAGTTGTAATGTAGGGCAGAGTCTAAACCAAGAAATTAGAAGCACATGTAACAAGGGTGATACAGTAATCGTGGGGACATTAATCTACATATAGATTGGGCTCACCAAATTTGCAGTGATAGTGTGAAGGACAAGTTCATGGAATATATGCAAGATAGTTTTCTAGATTAGTATGTTGAGGAACCAACTAGGAAACTGGCTTTTTTAGATCTAGTATTGTGCAATGAGAAAGGGTCATTAATAACCTTGTCATGAAGGTGCCTTTAATGAAGAGTGACCACAATATGTAAGAATTTTTATATTGGGTTTGAAAATTAGTTAGTTAAAACTGAAACTGGGGTCTTAAATCTAAACAAAGTAAACTACAGATGTATGAGGGGCAAGTTGGCTAAGGTAAATTGGGAAACTACATTAAAAGGTACGATGATAGACAAGCAATGGATAGCATTTAAAGAATTAATACATAATTTACAACAAATAGACATTCCTTTAAGGCACAAAAAACCCACAGGAAAAGTGGCCCAACTGTGGCTAACAAGAGAAGTTAAAAATAGTATTAGATCAAAGGAAGAGGCAGATAATGTTGCCAAAAAGAGTAGTGAGCCTGAGGATTGGGGGGATTTTAGAATTCAGCAAAGGAGGCCAAGAAATTGATAAAGGGAAAATAGAATCTGAGAGTAAACTAGCGAGAGATATAAAAACAGACTGTAAAAGCTTCTATAGGTATGTAAGAAGGAAAAGATTAGCACAAGTAAATGTGGGTCCCTTAAAGGCTGAGACAGGAGATGTTATGGCTCAAATAAAGCAATGTGACTGAGTACTGTAGACTTGAGTAAGTGTGACCTTAGTCTCTTTATTCTGACTCCAGACTGCTGACACAGCATGGGAGGCCTGCTTATATCCAGTGCTCCCAAGGGATGCTGGGATCCCTTGGGACTCCCACAGATGCGCCCTCTGGTGGCAGTGGAATGCTAGTTACAAGGTGTTGCATACATAACATCATTCCCCCCAAAGTATATAGTACACTTATTTACAGGGTGAGACGATCTGGGGCTTTCTGCTCCATAGTCGATCGTCTCGGTACAAACACAGGTGCAGGTGAGTTGTTTGGACCTTTGCTGGGTTGCTGCACAGCTGGCCTTGCTGGGCTGCTGGGGATGATGAGTTCAGCTTCATGGTCAACCGTGATGTTGGTTGCCAGTTGTGTGTGTATCGGAGGGTCGAAGTTGGTGGTGTCCTCTTCAGGTTGCTCATGGCTGTCTGTGAATCGCAGTTTGGTTTGGTCCAAATGCTTTCTGCAAGTTAGTCCATTTGCAAGTTTGACCTCAACCACCCTACTCCCTTCTTTGGCTACGACAATGCCAGCAAGTCATTTGGGACCATGTCCATAGCTGAGTACAAATACAGGGTCAATATCGCGGGACAAATTTGTGCGATCATGGTACATGCTTTGTTGATGCTGCCTGCTCTCAACATGATCATGGAGATCAGGGTGGACTAGCGAGAGCCTTGTTTTAAGTGCCCTTTTCATGAGCAGTTCGGCAGGGGGAACCGCGGTGAGCGAGTGGGGTCTTGTGCGGTAGCTGAGCAGGACTCAGGACAGATGGGTCTGCAGGGAGCCTTCCGAAATGCATTTCAAGCTTTGCTTGATGGTTTGGACTGCCCGTTCTGCCTGGCCATTAGATGCGAGCTTGAACGGGGCAGATGTGACGTGCTTGATCCCATTGCGGGTCATGAATTCCTTGAATTCAGCTCTGGTGAAGCACGGCCCATTGTCACTGACAAGGAAATCAGGCAGGCCGTGTGTGGCAAACATGGCTCGTAGGCTTTCAATGGTGGCAGTGGACGTGCTTACAGACATTATTACACACTCAATCCTTTTTGAATAAGCATCCACAACAACCAAAAACATTTTGCCTAGAAACGGGCCCGCAAAGTCAACGTGGATCCTAGACCACAGTTTGGAGGGCCATGACCAGACTTAGCGGTGCCTCCCTGGGTGCATTGCTCAGTTCAGAGCAAGTATTGCATTGGCGCATGCAAGACTCCAAATCTGAGTCGATGCCGGGCCACCACACATGGGATCTGGCTATAGCTTTCATTATTACTATGCCTGGGTGGGTACTGTGTAGTCGCGTATGAACATTTCCCTGCCTTTCTTAGGCAAAACCATGCGATTATCCCACAAAAGACAGTCCGCCTGTATGGACATTTCGTCTTTGCGCCACTGGAACAGCTTGATCTCTTCATGCATCTTTGCTGGGACGTTGGACCAGCTCCCATGGAGGACGCAGTTTTTTACAAGGGATAGTAAAGGATCCTGGCTCGTCCAGGTCCTGATCTGGCAGGCTGTAACGGGTGACTTTTCGTTTTCAAATGCATCCATCACCAAGAGCAAGTCTGCAGGCTGTGCCATTTCCACCCCGGTGGTGGGCAATGGTAGCCGACTGACAGCATCAGCACAGTTCTCTGTGCCTGACCTGTGGCGAATTACATAGTTATATGCAGACAGCGTGAGTGCCCATCTTTGGATGCGAGTAGAGGCATTGGTATTAATACCTTTGCTCTCTGAGAATAGCTATATGAGCGGCTTATGGTCAGTTTCTAACCTTCTAACTCGAACTTAAGCCCAAACAGATACTGGTGCATTTTTTTCACCCCGTAAACACATGCCAGAGCTTCTTTTTCAATCATGCAGCATTGATGGGCTCAATGATCACATCCGCAGTGCCAACAAGATGTTAATTGCTTCACATTCACACTTGATGGCGGACTCTGAGTCATCTGAGGTGTATGTTCTACCATATGCATTCCTGCCTGAAAACGATGTTACTTTGTGTACAGTATTTGCCGATGCATCTTTATGCTGTGAAATTTATTTGGTATTATCGCTGGTGGACATAAATGCCGGGGCTATCGTTATGGTGTTTCAACAGTCAATAGTTTGCGAAGGATAACCTCATGGCCAATGCCAAGCATAAAAAAGTCTCTTAGCATTTGCTGCAGAAATCCACCAAATTCGCAATGTCCTGCAAGACGCCTTAGTTTGGCGACATAGCTCGCCACTTCCTGGCCTTCAGACCGTTGACATGTATAAAATCGATACCTTGCCATCAGAACGCTCTCCTTCGGATTTAGGTGCTCCCAGACAAGTGTACACAGTTCTTCATACGATTTGGTTGATGGTTTCACCGGAGCAAGAAGTTTCTTCATGAGGCCATAGGTTGTTACTCCGCAGATGGTGAGGAGAATCGCCCTTCGTTTGGCAGCGTTCTCATTCCCTTCCAGCTCATTGGTCATGAAGTATTGGTCGAATCACTCCACGAAGGCTTCCCAATCGTCACCTTCTGAGAATTTTTCCAGCATACCAACAGTTCTCTGCATTTTCGTGTGATGGTTCGTTATCTATTACCCATCTCCAGTTGTTATGTCTCAAATAAAGCAATGTGACTGAGTACTGTAAACTTGAGTAAGTGTGACCTTAGTCTCTTTATTCTGACTCCAGAATGCTGGCACAGCATGGGAGGCCTGCTTATATGCAGTGCTCCCAAGGGATGCTGGGATCCCTTGGGACTCCAACAGATGCACCCTCTGGTGACAGTAGAATGCTGGTTATAAGGTGTTGCATACATAACAGGAGAAATTATAATGGATAATAAGGAAATGGCAGGGAAATTAAACAAATACTTTGGGCCCGAAATTCATCGATGTCCCGCCCACTGCCGCTGAAGTTCCGCTGGAAATGGCCGGTTTCTGGGTGATTCCTCTGGAACCGGCCATCTTCCGTCAAGGATCCACCCGGCGGAAGATTGGTGGGGAAGGGTTCTGCCAACATCGCAGTGTCCCGCCCTCCCATGCCGGATGTCAGATAATTGACATTTTGATCACTTTTGCTGCACTCCTGCTGACCTACCGTCCGCCAGAAGGATCGCTCTGGAAAAGCAGGTCTGAACTGGTTGGCAGTGGGCCAGCACTCGCACATCGGACGGGAGGCAGCACTATTAGCGGCTTGAATCGGGAGGGAGGGAGGAAGGAAGGGAGGGAGGCAGCACTATTATTGGCATCAATCGGGAGGGCGGAAAGGAGGGAGGGCGGCAGCAGTGGGAGCGGCGTCAATCGGGCGATCGGGAGGGAGGGAGGCAGCAGTGTGAGTGGGCAGCAATCGCACATCAGGTGGGTAGGAGGGAGGGAGAGATGGAGTGCATTGGGATAGCTCTGGCACATTGGCTGGGAGGGAGGGAGAGAGAGGTGCAGTGCAATGGGGCAGCTCTGGCACATCGGCTGGGAGGGAGTGCTGGTGGCCATCACATCACGGCCGCTAGTCGGTTTCTGCACCATATCAGTGGGACTGCTGGAAAGAAGTTAGGTCAATGTTGCATTACTTTCTTGCTGATGGTGATGTTTAAATTGGATGTGATAAAACCGACTGAAATGTGTCTAAGCTAATGGAGGCTTTTTTGTTGCACCTTGTTGAAAGTCCTTCATTGAGAAGGCCAATGGCGAAGGGAAAATTATTATGAGTGAATGACAAGTGTTCAGCGTCTCACATGTTGTACATCCAAGCTGATTCATTCATTGTCTCGCACAATGTACAACAATGTCACTGATGACCATGTCATCTCAGGGGTGGCACTCCTCCATCTTTGGCCTCACAAAACGAGGGTTGAAGTGCAAGCCTTAAGGTCTGCCCTGCAACTTGGTAAACTAGAGTAATTGAATGGCAGCCTTCCTGCATTCATTGTCATCTTGTGATGGCCTGATGACAGGACCCATTATACACTGCAGTCAGATGTGGATGGGAAGATATTTCTGATGAAGCAGATGACCTGAGGGACACATGTATGTTTTGTGCAACGCACCACACATGACGTTAAAATAACACACACACAAACAGAGGGTCAACAATGTGAATGTATTTGCAAGTGCACAATGACAAACGTTACATCATATTATCACTTATACATACAGTTAGACAAGGAAACAACACCCACTCCTCTACCCGGCACCATCACCTCTCTTCATCCCCCCCCCCCCCACTTGCAGCCATGGCCGCTTTCCTCTTCCTCCCCACGCCTACATGACAGAGTGGCCCTCCCTGCCCCTCACTGCCTCTGGTTCAGGAGGTTGTGCAGGAGGGCAGCGTGCTGTCTGTAGATGTGTGCGTCTCGGTGAGAACATAGGGCACAGGACCGAAGGCGCGGGGATCTCCTGCTCCTCCACATCTGTGTGCCTTGAGGGTGTGGGGTTAGAGGCTTGCAATGCGTGTGCAGAAACCATCTCCTGCCTCATGGCCTTGACGCTTTCTGATGTGCGCTCCAACACTGTGAGGAGGCGCTCCATCCTTTCATCGTGCTGATGAGTGAATGTGGCGATGATGCCAGCTATCCCAGCCATAGTCTGTTGCATCTCGCAACATACCTCCACGCCGATGGTTGAGAGTTGGACCATCTGGCTCAGTAGAGTGAACCATCCTGCATCTGCAGGTAATTGCTCGATGCTGCTGGGTGCTGGGGCCTTGCTTCCCTTTGCACCACGGACTCTGCACTTGTTTGAGCTTGGAAACCCCAGGAAATCTGAGCTCGATGCCGAGGTTCTGCGGACACTTGGTTGACTTGGCAGGTGCTTCCAGATCCTCCAGGTGAAGGGGCACAAATATGGGCCCTTCTCCCTCCTCTCCTCTTCTTCCTGGGCCTGGGTGGGAGTGGTGGACATGGGTGATGTGGGCTGGGTTGCAGGAAGGATCCGGTGCCTTCGGGTGTGGAGAACGTCGGGGTGGGAGATACTGGGGTGTGACGGCATCTGTGTAGGCCAGAGATCGATGGTCTCTCCAGATCTGTGGTATCCGAGTCAGCATCTGCAAGTAGAGGGCAAAGTGAGATGTGAGCCATTCCATCTCACATTATGCCAGCAAAGAGTCCCATTCCTACATGTCCACACCAATAATGGGCAACAAAGTTTGCATTCAACTGCGAGTGCCTTAACATTGCAAGTACTTTCATGCCATGACTGTCGCTAACACCAGAGGTGATTGCAGCCTTACCCTGTGGTAGCACCGGATCTGCAGAAACGTTTGTGCTTGGAATGCGATGATGTCCCACCAATGCCAATGCACTCTCCTCCAGCCTGGTCAATTCCACCACATCTTGTGGGCCCCCTCCGGTCACATGCAGATTTGCCTGTTTGGCTGCTTGTTGTCTCTGCTAAAAGAAACATTGCAGCCTTTACCCATTTTGCTCATGTCCCCCACACACACTCCAATACACATCGCGTGCAAAACCTTTTTGGCCTTGGACAGGAGGGGCCAGATAAATTTGTGCTCACTTTAACTGCCGCCACCAAATCGTTCCACCGTTTGCGGCACTGTTCCCCATCCCACTCCACGTTGCCCATTGCACTGACCATCTGAACTATGTCCATCCAAAGACATCGCTATTGGGCTGGTAGAGGCTTGCCACGCCCATCCGAGGTGAGTTCGCCATACCTGCACTCCACCTCTGTCACTAGCTCCTCCAACTCCTGCTCATTGAACCACGGAGCTCTGGACCTGGTTGTGGCAGTTTTCATTGATGCTTTCTGGCCACTCATCCACTGTGATGAAAGGAATGGCGGCTCAAAAGTCTAGGTATAAATTTGTCACATTGCCAGCTCTGCAACTCAGACTGGCCCCTCTCCAATGCCACCTTTGCTCGCTAGAAACATTGAAACATAGAAAATAATGCAGGGTTAGGCCATTCGGCCCCTCGAGCCTGCACCACCATTCAATATGATCATGGCTGATCTTGCAACTTCAGTACCCCATTCCTGCTTTCTCTCCATACCACTTGATCCCTTTAGCTGTAAGGGCCACATCTAACTCCCTTTTGAATATAACTAACGAACTGGCCTCAACAACTTTCTGTGGTAGATAATTCCACAGGTTCACAATTCTCTGAGTGAAGAAGTTTCTCCTCATCTCGGTCCTAAATGGCTTACCCCTTATCCTGAGACTGTGACCCCTGGTTCTCGACTTCCCCAACATCGGGAACATTCTTCCTGCATTTAACCTGTCCAATTCCATCAGAATTTTATGTTTCTATGAGATCCCCTCATTCTTCTAAATTCCAGTGAATATAAGCCTAGTCGATCCAGTCTTTCTTCATATGTCAGTCCTGCCATCCCGGGAATCAGTCTAGTGAACCTTTGCTACACTCCCTCAATAGCAAGAATGTCCTTCCTCAGATTAGGAGACCAAAACTGTACACATTATTCAAGGTGAGGCCTCACCAAGGCCCTGTACAACTGCAGTAAGGCCTCCCTGCTCCTATACTCAAATCCTCTCGCTATGAATGCCAACATGCCATTAGCCTTCTTCACTGCCTGCTGTATCTGCATGCCAACTTTCAATGACTGATGTACCATAACACCCAGGTCTCGTTGCACCTCCCCTTTTCCTAATCTGTCACCATTCGGATAATATTCTGCCTTCCTATTTTTACCACCAAAGTGGATAACCTCACATTTATCTACATTATATTACATCTACCATGCATTTGCGCACTCACTTAACCTGTCCAAGTCACCCTGCAGCCTCTTAGCATCCTCCTCACAGCTCACACTGCCACCCAGCTTAGTG
This sequence comes from Pristiophorus japonicus, assembly GCF_044704955.1. Classification (NCBI taxonomy): domain Eukaryota; kingdom Metazoa; phylum Chordata; class Chondrichthyes; family Pristiophoridae; genus Pristiophorus; species Pristiophorus japonicus. The sequence continues at coordinate 201,083,682 of NC_091979.1, read as the reverse complement.
TCATCTGCAAACTTGGAGATTACATTCAATTCCTTCATCTAAATAATTAATGTACATTGTAAATAGCTGGGGTCCCAGCACTGAACATTGCGGTACCCCACTAGTCACTGCCTGCCATTCTGAAAAGGACCCATTTATTCCTACTCTTTGCTTCCTGTCTGCCAACCAGTTCTTTATCCACATTAATACATTACCCCAATACCATGTGCTTTAATTTTGCACACTAATCTCTTGTGCGGGACCTTGTCAAAAGCTTTTTGAATGTCCAAATACACTGGTTCTCCCTTGTCCACTCTACTAGTTACATCCTCAAAAAATTCTACAAGATTTGTCAAGCATGATTTTGCGATCATAAATCCATGCTGACTTGGACCGATCCTGTCACTGCTTTCCAAATGCGCTGCTATTAAATCTTTAATAATTAATTCCAACATTTTCCCACTACTGATGTCAGGCTAACTGGTCTATAATTCCCTGTTTTCAATCTCCCTCCTTTTTTTAAAAAGTGGGGTTACATTAGCTACCCTCCAATCCATAGGAACTGATCCAGCGTCTATAGAATGTTGGAAAATGACCACCAATTCATCCACTATGTCTAGGGCCACTTCCTTAAGTACTCTGGGATGCAGACTATCAGGCCCTGGGGATTTATCAGCCTTCAATCCCATCAATTTCTCCAACACAATTTCCTGACTAATAAGGATTTTCCTCAGTTCCTCCTTCTTACTAGACCCTCGGTCCCTTGGTATTTCCGGAAGGTTATTTGTGTCTTCCTTAGTGAAGACAGAACCAAAGAATTTGTTCAATTGGTCTGACATTTCTTTGTTCCCCATTATAAATTCACGTGATTCTGACTGCAAGGGACCTACATTTGTCTTCACTAATCTTTTTCTCTTCACATATCTATAGAAGCTTTTGCAGTCAGTTTTTATGTTCCCTGCAAGCTTACTGTCATACTCTATTTTCCTCCTCCTAATTAAACCCTTTGTCCTCCTCTGCTGAATTCTAAATTTCTCCCAGTCCTCAGGTTTGCTGCTTTTTCTGGCCAATTTATATGCCTCTTCCTTGGTTTTAACACTATCCCTAATTTCCCTTGTTAGCCACGGTTGAGCCACTTTCCCCGTTTTATTTTTACGCCAGACAGGGATGTACAATTGTTGAAGTTCATCTATGTGATCCTTAAATGCCTGCCATTGCCTATCCACCGTCAATCCTTTTAGTATCATTCGCAAGTCTATCCTAGCCAATTTACGTCTCATACCATTGAAGTTACCTTTCTTTAAGTTCAGGACTCTAGTCTCTGAATTAATTGTGTCATTCTCCATCTTAATGAAAAATTCTACCATATTATGGTCACTCTTTCCCAAGGGGCCTCACACAAGATTGCTAACCTCCAACTCTCTCTTTTCACTCTCCTTTATCTCTCTCTCTCCTCTCTCTCCCTCTCCTCTCTCTCGCCTCTCCTCTCTCCTTCCTCTCTCCTCTGTATCCTCTCTCTCTCCTCTGTCTCTCTCTCTCCTCTCTCTCTCTCCTCTCCTGTCTCTCTCCTCTGCTGTCTCCTCTCCTGTCTCTCTCTCTCACTCTCTCACTCCTCTCTCTCTCTCTCCTCTGTATTCTCTCTCTCCTGTCTTCACTCTCTTCTCTCCTCACTTCTCTCCTCTCTCTCTGCTCTCCTCTCTTCTCTTCTCTGTATCCTCTCCTCTCTTCTCTTCTCTGTCTCTCCTGTCTCTCCTGTCTCTCTCCTCTCCTCTCCCCTCGCAGGTTAAATTGAGTGATGTTCTTTTATGGCCCTGAGCACTTACTCAATTAGCATGCAAGGGCCACAAAAGGACTACAACAGGCTACACAAAACTACAAAAAAACCCCGCCTAAATGCCGCGCATGCGCAGTAGAGGCCTCCGAAAAATCCCGAGTGGAGAGGCCTCCACCTGTCGCATTCTGATGCTGCTTTTCGCCGAGTCCCGCTTCTGCCCGCTCCCGCTCGCCGACTGATGTCCACTGACGCTTCCGCTGCCGCCCATGCAATGGCGACCAAAGTGACTCCCGAGAAATGGACGGCCATGAACTTTGAGCCGTTTGTGTCTGTTTTCACGGAAGAAGACACAAAAAAACTCCCAGAAATAGTGGAGAACCAAGGGTCTAACGAGAATGAGGAACTGAAAGAAATTAGTATTACCTGTAGTAAAAAAATAGTACTGGAGAAATTAATGTGACTGAAAGCTAATAAATTCCCTGAACCCGACGGGCTACATCCTACGGTTTTGAAACAGGTGGTTATAGATAATGGATAAATTGGTTGTCATCTTCCAAAATTCTATAGATTCTAGAACATAAGAACACAAGAACATAAGAATAGGAACAGGAGTAGGCCATACGGCCCCTCGAGCCTGCTCTGCCATTCAATAAGATCATGACTGATCCGATCATGGACTCAGCTCCACTTCCCTGCTCGCTCTCCATAACCCCTTATCCCCTTATCATTTAAGAAACTGTCTATTTCTGTCTTAAATTTATTTAATATCCCACAGCTCTTTTAAGCAGTGAATTCCACAGATTCACAACGCTCTGAGAGAAGAAATTTCTCCTCATCTCAGTTCTAAATGGGCGGCCCATTATCCTAAGATCATGCCCTCTAGTTCTAGTCTCCCCCACCAGTGGAAACATCTTCTCTGCATCCACCTTGTCAAGCCCCCTCATAATCTTACACGTTTCGATAAGATCACCTCTCATTCTTCTGAATTCCAATGAGTAGAGGCCCAACCTACTCAACCTTTCCTCATAAGTCAACCCACTCAGACCCGGAATCAACCTAGTGAACCTTCTCTGAACTGCCTCCACAGCAAGTATATCCTTTTGTAAATATGGAAACCACAACTGCAAGCAGTATTCCAGGTGTGGCCTCAACAATACCCTGTACAGCTGTAACAAGGCTTCCCTGCTTTTATACTCCATCCCCTTTGTAATAAAGGCCAAAATTCCATTGGCCTTCCTGATCACTTGCTGCACCTGCATACTATCCTTTTGTGTTTCATTCATAAGTACCCCCAGGTCCCACTGTACTGCAACACTTATCAATCTTTTTCCATTTAAATAATAACTTGCTCTTTGATTTTTTCTGCCAAAGTGCATGACTGTTAGATCTCTTAATTTCCAATGAAATAGGAACTCCGATGATAGTTTTAACTTTTTAATCTTGGCAGAGAGCAACAAACTGCTGGCTGATTGCCAGTTTCTTTGTCTTACTGAGACACATGATCAAAATGGCTGTATTTTATACCTGGATCAATTTACAGAAAAGAACTCGCCTTCTTTGACCTTATTGACTCAATTGAAAGTCTTTTGTTTTATTGGCTCGCTACCCAAGGTCCGAAAATGTCAAGTTGATTGATGAGTTAATGCAACATGCCAAACTGCATGTAGCAGCCTTGACTTGGGGGTCTGCGAATTTTCACAGTCTGTCTAAATGAGCCTGTTTAAATGCTTTATCAATTACCTCACATTTTCCAACATTATACTCCATCTTCCAAATTCTTGCCCACTCACTTAGCCTGTCTATGTCCTTCTGCAGCCTTTTTATGTCCTCCTCACACATCAGTAGTGAGTAAAATGATGGAATCAATTATTAAGGATGTCATAGCAGCGCATTTGGAAAGAGGTGACATGATAGGTCCAAGTCAGCATGGATTTGTGAAAGGGAAATCATGCTTGACAAATCTTCTGGAATTTTTTGAGGATGTTTCCAGTAGAGTGGACAAGGGAGAATCAGTTGACGCGGTGTATTTGGACTTTCAGAAGGCTTTCAACAAAGTCCCACACAAGAGATTGATGTGCAAAGTTAAAGCACATGGGATTGGGGGTAGTGTGCTGACGTGGATTGAGAACTGGTTGTCAGACAGGAAGCAAAGAGTAGGAGTAAATGGGTACTTTTCAGAATGGCAGGCAGTGACTAGTGGGGTAACGCAAGGTTCTGTGCTGGGGCCCCAGCTGTTTACATTGTACATTAATGATTTAGACGAGGGAATTAAATGTAGTATCTCCAAATTTGCGGATGACACTTAGTTGGGTGGCAGCATGAGTTGCGAGGAGGATGCTATGAGGCTGCAGAGTGACTTGGATAGGTTAGGTGAGTGGGCAAATGCATGGCAGATGAAGTATAATGTGGATAAATGTGAGGTTATCCACTTTGGTGGTAAAAACAGAGAGACAGACTATTATCTGAATGGTGACAGATTAGGAAAAGGGGAGGGGCAACGAGACCTGGGTGTCATGGTGCATCAGTCATTGAAGGTTGGCATGCAGGTACAGCAGGCGGTTAAGAAAGCAAATGGCATGTTGGCCTTCATAGCGAGGGGATTTGAGTACAGGAGCAGGGAGGTGTTGCTACAATTGTACAGAGCCTTGGTGAGGCCACACCTGGAGTATTGTGTACAGTTTTGGTCTCCTAACTTGAGGAAGGACATTTTTGCTATTGAGGGAGTGCAGCGAAGGTTTACCAGACTGATTCCCGGGATGGCGGGACTGACATATCAAGAAAGACTGGATCAACTGGGCTTGTATTCACTGGAGTTCAGAAGAATGAGAGGGGATCTCATAGAAACGTTTAAAATTCTGATGGATTTAGACAGGTTAGATGCAGGAAGAATGTTCCCAATGTTGGGGAAGTCCAGAACCAGGGGTCACAGTCTAAGGATAAGGGGTAAGCCATTTAGGACCGAGATGAGGAGAAACGTCTTCACCCAGAGAGTGGTGAACCTGTGGAATTCCCTACCCCAGAAAGTTGTTGAGGCCAATTCACTAAATATATTCAAAAAGGAGTTAGATGTAGTCCTTACTACTAGGGGGATCAAGGGGTATGGCGAGAAAGCAGGAATGGGGTACTGAAGTTGCATGTTCAGCCATGAACTCATTGAATGTCGGTGCAGGCTCGAAGGGCCGAATGGCCTACTCCTGCATATTTTTTCTATGTTTCTATGTTTCTATGTTTCTATGTTTCTATGTTACCCTTCCGCCCATCTTTGTATCATCAGCAAACTTGGCTACGTTACACTCAATCCCCTCTTCCAAGTCGTTAATAAGATTGTAAATAGTTGGGGTCCTTGCACTGATCCCTGCAGAAGCCCACTCGTTACTGATTGCCAACCAGAGAATGAACTATTTATCCCGACTCTCTGTTTTCTGTTTGTCAGCTAATCTTCTATCCATTCTAATATATTACCCCCAACCCCGTGAACTTTTATCTTGTACAGTATCCTTTTGTGTGGAACCTTGTCAAATGCCTTCTGGAAGTCCAAATACACCACATCCACTTTATCCACCCTGTTCATTACATCCTCAAAGAATTCCAGCAAATTTGTCAAACATGACTTCCCCTTCATAAATCCATGCTGACTTTGCCTTACCAAGTTTTGCTTTTCCAAATGTCCTGGTGCTGCTTTTTTAATAATGGACTCCAACATTTTCCCAACCACAGATGTTAGGCTAACTGGTCTATAGTTTCCCGCTTTTTGCCTGCTTCCTTTTTTAAATAGGGGCGTTACATTTGCAGTTTTCCAATCAACTGGGACCTCCCCAGAATACACGGAATTTTGGTAAATTACAACCAATGCATCCACAATCCCTGCCGCTACTTCTCTTAAGACCCTAGGATGCAAGCCATCAGGTCCAGGGGATTTATCTGCCTTTAGTCCCATTATCTTACTGAGCACCGCCTCCTTAGTGATTGTGATTGTGTTAAATTCCTCCCCCCCATAGCCCCTTGACTATCCATTGTTGGAATATTGTTAGTGTCCTCTACCGTAAAGACTGATACAAAATACTTGTTTAGAGTTTCTGCCATCTCCATATTCCCCATTACTAATTACCTGGTCTCGTCCTCTAAGGGACCAACATTTACTTTAGCCACTCTTTTTTTTTATATACATATAGAAACTCTTAATATCTGTTTTTATATTTTGTGCTAGTTTACTTTCATAGTCTATCTTCCCTTTCTTGATCATTTTTTTTTGTCATTCTTTGCTAGCTTTTAAAAGCTTCCCAATCTTCTGACCTCCCACTAGTTTTGCTCACTTTGTATGCCCTTGTTTTTAATCGGATACCGTCCTTTATTTCTTTAGTTAGCCACGGATGGCTTTCTTTCCTCTTGCACCCTTTCCTCCTGACTGGAATATATTTTTCTTGGGAGTTCATCAACCGTCCCACACTTCAATCTGTTTTCCCAGTCCACTTTATCCAACTCTGCCCTCATACCTTCATAGTCTCCTTTATTTAAGCTTAGAATGCTGGTTAGAGATCCAACTTTCTCGCCCTCCATCTAAATTTGAAACTCAACCATGCTATGATCACTCATTCCAATGGGATCCTTTACTAGGAGATTGTTTATTAATTCTGTCTCATTACACAGGACCAGATCTAGGATAGTCTGCCCCCTGGTTGGTTCTGTTACATACTGCTCAAGGAACCCGTCCCTTAATACTCTATGAACTCTTCCTCAAGCTACCCTGACCAATTTGATTTGTCCAATCAATTTTGAGGTTAAAATCACCCATGATTATTGCTGTTTGCTTTTTACAAGCCCCCACTATTTCCTGGTTTATACTCCAACCAACAGAGTTGCTAGTGTTAGGGAGCCTATATACCACACCCGCCAGTGACTTTTTTCCCTTATTATCCCTTATCTCCACCCAAACTGTTTCAATATCCTGATCCTTTGAGCCAATATCGTTTCTCACCATTGCAGTGATTCTATCTTTTATCAATAGAGCTACCCCAATTCCTTTTCCTTTCTGTCTGTCCTTCTGGATTGTCAAACACCCCTGAATGTTTAGTTCCCAGTCCTGGTCACTTTGCAACCACGTCTCTGTAATGGCTATCAGATCATACCCATTTGGATCTATTTGTGCCGTCAACTCATTTATTTTGTTACAAATGCTATGTGCATTTAGACAAAGTGCCTTTATATTTGTTATTTTACACTTTTTCCCTGCTTGTTTCCTCTCTCCTTCAAACTCACTTTCTTTATTTTTGCTTTCTAATTTCCACTTTTCTCCACCCCCCCCCCCCCCCACTGAATCAACTCTCAGTTTCCCATCCCCCCACCAAGCTAGTTTAAACCCTCCCCAACAGCACTAGCAAACCCCGTCGTGAGGATATTGGTCCCTGCTCCATTGAACTACAACCTGTTCGGCTTCAACAGGTCCCACCTCCCTCAGAAGTGGTTCCAATGTCTCAGGAATCTAAAGCCCTCTCACCTGCACCATCTCTCCAGCCACGTATTCATCTGCTCTATCTTCCTATTTCTGTACTCACTAGCTCGTGGCACTGGGAGTAATCCAGAGATTACTACCTTTGAGGTCTTGCTTTTTAATCTCTCTCCTAGCTCCCTAAACGCTGCCTGCAGGACCTCATCCCTCTTTCTACCTATGTCATTGGTACCGATGTGGACCACGACCTCTGGCTGTTCACCCTCTCCCCGCAGAATGCCCTGCAGCCGCTCAGTGACATCCTTGACCCTGGCACCAGGGAGGCAACATACCATCCTGGTGTCACATCTGCGGCCGCAGAAACGCCTGTCTGCTCCCCTGACTATGGAATCCCCTATCACTATAGCTCTTCCATTTTTTTTCCCTCCCCCCTGTGCAGCTGAGCCACCCGTGGTGCCGTGGACTTGGCTCTGGCTGCACTCCCCAGAGCCACCATCGCCCCCACCAGTACTCAGAACAGAGTACCGTTTGGAGAGTGAGATGGACTCAGGGGACCTGCCTAGTCCTCCTCTTCTGTCCAGAGGTCACCCAATCCCAATCTGCCTGCACACTCTTAATCTGTGGGGTGACCGCCTCTAGAAACGTGCTATCCACATTGCACCGCAGTGACCCAGCTGCCGCTCAAGCTCCAAAACACGGAGCTCGAGTTGGTGCAGCCGGAGACATCTGCACACATGGTCGTCCCAGCTGCACGAAGCATCCAGGATTTCCCACATGGCACAGGATGTGCAATCCACAGGACTGCGTTGCACTGCCATCCCTCTAGTTACACTCGCAACTATCGAGTCGAACTAAACTCTAAACCTTAGCAAAACACGCCCAGAAACTACTCCACAAACAGCTGATTTAATGAACTGCTCTCCTTAGATAATAAGGATCACATATATTTACTTTCAGTTCTTACTTACTTACATCATTGCCAAATGTTTTCTACCGAAAGGAAAGAAAAAGATAAAATACTCGCCAATCCACCAACCAATCACTTACCCGCTTGGCTGTGACGTCACACTTCGATTTCTTTTTACTTCTTTGTTTATTTTCTGTCCCTGCTGCAGCAGCCTCCTCCCAACGGCCGCAGCTCCTCGCTGCCACCACCCTTTGTGCTCCCACGCCTGCTCCGCTCTCGCGATGCTGGCCTCCTACCATGGATTGAAAGGTAGCAAATGTAACCCCGCTATTTAAGAAAGGAGGGAGAGAGAAAACAGGGAACGGCAAACTGGTTAGCCTGACAACAGTAGTAGAGAAAATTCTAGAATCTATTATTAAGGATGTGGTAACAGGACACTTAGAAAATAATAATAGGATTGGGCAGAGTCAACATGGATTTCTGAAAGGGAAATCATGTTTGACAAATCTGTTAGAGTTATTTGAGGTTGCAACTGTTATGTATTTAACCCCTTGTAACCTTGTAACCTGCATCACACCTGACCACCAGAAGGCCCACCTGTTGAAGTCCCAAGAGATCCCAGCATCCCTTGGGAGTACAGTATTTAAGCAGGCCACCCACGAGGTACCTGCACTCTGGAACTACAACAAAGGAGCTAAGGTCGCACTTGCTCATTACACACAGTACTCGGTCTGACCATTTATTATGAGTATAACAATTGGCGACGAGATAATGAACCGCGCGAAAATACAAAGAACAATCGGCATTCTGGAGAAGTTCTCAGAGAGGGACGATTGGGAGGCCTTTGTAGAGAGACTCGACCAATACTTCATAGCCAATGAGCTGAAAGGGGATGAGAACATGACCAAACGGAGGGCGATCCTCCTAATTGTCTGTGGGGCAACAACCTATGGCCTCATGAAGAATCTCCTGGCCCAGGCTAAACCCAAAGAGAAATCCTACGAAGAACTGTGTGCGCTGGTCCGGGAGCACCTAAATCCTAAGGAAAGCGTTTTGATAGCGAGACATCGGTTCTACACGTGTCAACGATCGGAGGGCCAGGAAGTGGCGAGCTACGTCACCGAACTAAGGCGCTTTGCAGGACATTGTGAGTTTGAGGGATTCCTAGAACAAATGCTCAGAGATTTTTTTGTACTGGGCATCGGACATGAGACAATCCTTCGCAAACTGTTGACTGTAGAAACTCCGAATCTGAGTAAAGCCATAACGATTGCCCAGGCATTTATGTCCACCAGCGACAACACCAAGCAGATTTTGCAGAACAAAGAAGTTTTGGCTAGTACTGTGCATAAAGTAACATCAGTTTTGAGCAGAAATGTACAGGGCAGAATGTACATGCTGGCTGCTGTGGCCCGACCTCAATTGGCCCAGAGTCCGCCATCAATCGTTAATGCGAGGCAGTTAACACCCTGCTGGCGCTGCGGAGGTGATCATCGGCCCCAACAATGCCGCTTTAAGCACTATGTGTGCAATGGTTGCAGAACAATGGGACACCTCCAACGAATGTGCAGGTGAGCTGCAAACCCTGCAAACCCTGCAAACCCTGCAAACCACCATGTTGCAGAGGAAGATCGATCCACAGTGGATCAGATAGAATTGGAAACTCGTATGGAGGAAGCAGAGGTGTATGGGGTACACACGTTCACGACGAAATGCCCACCAATAATGTTGAAAGTTGAACTGAATCGGTATTCCAGTGTCTATGGAGTTGGACACAGGGGCAAGCCAGTCCATAATGAGTAAAATGGCCTTCGACAGGCTGTGGGGGAAGAAGGCACACAGGCCCAAGCTCAGCCCCATTCACACCAAACTAGGACTTATACAAAGGAACTAATCCCTGTAATTGGCAGTGCAGAAGTCAAAATCTCCGATGATGGAGCAGTACATGAACTCCCGCTGTGGATTGTGCCAGGGGATGGCCCCACGTTGTTTGGCAGAAGCTGGCTGGGGAAAACCCGCTGGAACTGGGACGACATCCAAGCGCTTTCGTCAGTTGATGACACCACATGCACCCAGGTTCTAAGCAAGTTCCCTTCGTTATTTGAGCCAGGCACTGGAAGTTTCCAGGGGGCCAAAGTGCAGATCCATTTGATTCCCGGTATGCGACCCATCCACACAAGGCTCGGACACGACTGTACATGATGCATGAAAAAGTGGAAATCAAACTGGACAGGCTGCAATGTGAAGGCATCATCGCGCCAGTGGACTTCAACGACTGTGCCAGTCTGGTTGTTCTGGTACTCAAGGAGGACGGTGCAGTTAGAATTTGCGGTGATTATAAACTAACGAATTACCGTATTTCGCTGCAGGACCAGTACCCGCTACTCAAGGCAGATGACCTTTTTGCAACCCTGGCTGGAGGGAAGACATTCGCCAAGCTGGACCTGACCTCGGTCTACATGACGCAGGAGCTGGAGGAGTCTTCGAAAGGCCTCACCTGCATCAACACACACAAAGATCTGTTTATCTACAACCGATGCCCGTTTGGGATTCGATCAGCTGCAGCGATCTTCCAGCGGAACATGGTTAGCCTGCTTAGGTCGGTTCCTTGTACAGTGGTCTTCCAGGATGACATATTGGTTACAGGTTGGGACACCATGGAGCACTTGAAGAACCTGGAGGAGATTCTTAGTCAGTTGAATCGCGTGGGGCTCAGGTTGAAGCGCTCGAAGTGTGTTTTCCTGGCACAGGACAGCGAATTCTTAGGGAGAAGAATTGTGGCAGACGGCATCAGACCTACCGATGCCAAGATGCAGGCCATCAAGAACGTGCCACAACCACGGAACGTGACGGAGCTGCAGTCATTTCTGGGACTCCTTACCTATTTCGGTAATTTCCTACCTGAGTTAAACACCCTGCTAGAACCCCTACATGCGCTACTGCGCAAGGGAGACGACTGGGTATGGGACAAGAGGCTGCCTTTAAGAAAGCCAGAAACTTATTGTGTTCTAACAAATTGCTTGTCCTGTATAACCCATGTAAATGACTAGTGTTAGCTTGCGATGCGTCATCATATGGGGTCAGTTGTGTGTTACAACAAGCTAATGAATCGGGAATTTTGCAACCAGTTGCGTATGCATCCAGGAGCTTGTCCAAGGCTAAAAGGGCCGACAGCATGGTTGAAAAAAAGGCTGCGGCATGCATTTACGGGCTTAAAAAAATGCACCAGTACTTGTTTGGCCTCAAGTTCGAGCTTGAAACTGACCACAAGCCGCTCATATCGCTATTCTCAGAGAGCAAAGGGATCAATATCAATGCCTCTGCCCGCATCCAAAGATGGGCGCTCACGTTGTTGGCATTCAACTCTGTAATTTGCCACAGACCGGGCACAGAGAACTGCGCAGGTGCTCTCAGTCGGCTACCATTGCCCACCACCGGGGTGGAAATGGCACCGCCAGCAGACTTGCTTATGGTCATGGAGGCATTTGAGAATGAGAAATCCCCCGTTACGGCCCGCCAGATCAGGAGCTGGACCAGCCAGGATCCTTTACTGTCCCTGGTAAAAAACTGTGTCCTCCATGGAAGCTGTTCCAGTGTCCCAGTGGAGATGCAGGAAGCGATTAAGCCATTCCACAGATGCAAAGATGAGCTGTCCCTGCAGGCGGACTGTCTCTTGTGGGGCAAGAAAGGCAGAGACACATTTATTGGGGAACTGCACAGCAGCCACCCAGGTATCGTGATGATGAAAGCCATAGCCAGATCCCATGTGTGGTGGCCAGGCATCGACTCAAATTTAGAGTCTTATGTACGCCAGTGCAACTCTTGCTCTCAGTTGAGCAATGCACCCAGAGAGACACCGCTAAGTTTATGGCCCTGGCAAACCAAACCGTGGTCGAGGATCCATGTAGACTATGCAGGCCCATTCCTAGGCAAAATGTTTTTGGTTGTCGTGGATGCTTACTCAAAGTGGATTGAATGTGCAATAATGACTGGAAGCACGTCCACGGCCACTATTGAAAGTCTTAGAGCTATGTTTGCCATGCACGGCTTGCCCGACATCCTAGTCAGCGACAATGGGCTGTGCTTCACAAGTGCCGAATTCAAAGAGTTCATGACCCGCAACGGGATCAAACATGTCACATCTGCACCGCATCCCGCATCCAATAGCCAGGCAGAACGGGCAGTTCAGGCCATCAAGCAAAGCTTGAAACGGTGTCGGAAGGCTTCCTGCAGACCCGGTTGTCCCGAGTACTGCTCAGCTACCGCACCAGACCCCACTCACTCACAGGGAAGCGACATCAACAGCGTATGTACCATGACCGTGCAAACTTGTCACGCGATATTGAGATCAATGATCCTGTGTTTGTGCTCAATTATGGACATGATCCTAAATGGCTCGCTGGCACTGTCACAATGACCAATGGACAAACGCACAGAAAACACTTGGACCAAATTAAACGGCGGTTCACCAACAGCTACGTACAACCTGAAGAGGACACCACCAACTTTGACCTTCCAACACACACACAAATGGCAACTAACATCATAGTTGACACGAAACAGAACTCATCATCCCCAGCAGCCCGGCAAGGCCGGCTGCCCAACAGCCCAATGAAGAACTGACCAACTCACCCACACCAACATTTGTACCGAGACGATCGACAAGGGAGTGAAAAGCCCCAGATCGTCTCACCTTGTAAATAAGTGTATTGCTGACTTCACGGGGGAGTGATGTTATGTATTTAACCCCTTGTAACCTGCATCTCACCTGTCCCAGCATCCCTTGGGAGTACAGTATATAAGCAGGCCATCCACGAGGTGCACTCTGGAACCACAATAAAGGAGCTCAGGTCATACTTGCTCATTACACACAGTACTCGGTCTGACCATTTATTATGAGTATAACAGCAACTACCAGAATAGATAAGGGAGAACCAGCGAATGTGGTGTATTTGGATTTTCAGAAGGCATTCAATAAGGTGCCACACAAGAGCTTATTAGTAACCAAAATTAGGGCTCATGGGATTAGGGATAATATATTAGCATGGATTGAGAATTGTTTAATGAACAGAAAACAGAGAGTAGGAATAAACAGGTCATTTTCGGGTTGGCAGCCTGTAACTAGTGGGGTACTACAAGGATCAGTGCTTGGGCCCCAGCTATTCACAATCTGTATCAATGATTTGGGTGAGGGGACCAAATGTAATATATCCAATTTTGCTGATGATACAAAGCTAGTTGGAAAATGGAAGTTGTGAGAAGGATGCAAATAGGCTTAAAGGGGATATAGACAGGCTAAGTGAGTGGGCAAGAACATGGCAAATGGAATATAATGTGGAGAAATGTGAAGTTATCCACTTTGGTAGGAAAAATAGAAAAGCAGAGTATTTTTTAAATGGTGAGAGATTGGTGTTCAGAGGGACCTTGGTGTCCTTTTACACGAATCACGGAAAGTTAACATGCAGGTACAGCAAGCAATTAAGAAAGCAAATGATATGTTGAGCTTTATTAAAAGAGGATTTGAGTATAAGAGTAAAGATGTCTCACTGCAATTATATCATCATCATAGGTGGTCCCTCGAAACGAGGATGACTTGCTTCCATGCCAAAAAAGGATGAGTTCACAGGTGTTTTGAATGAAGGACCCGAACTACATGTTGGAGGGTGGAAGATGCCTGTGCGTGGATTTTTTTAATGTGTGGTGGCCGTTGCACACCAGCCACCACACGGGCTTGACAGAGCTAGGTCTTGGTCCAGTGGCAAGGATTACCCAAGATGACTGGAGACTAGTGTAGGGGAGGATGAAAACCTCCTCATTTTACCCAGACGGAAAAGGGCTGTGGGATCGGTCTGTACTGTGAATTGAAACCGAGACGGTTTGACCTTGGCAGAGCAATGATTGGATGGGGGAGGACACCGGAGGGCCAATGGTGGGACAGAGTCAGCCCGAAGCATGGGGCTTTCAAGCCAATGGGAGAGCACTTGCTCGAAAACTGTGGGACTGACTCATAGCCATTAACGGGCTATTGTCTTCTCCATGTTTACACTATGGAAGGAAATTATGCAGACCTTCAGAAAACTAGGGAACCCAAAACAACCCAAGGGCCGACACAATGGCTACAGGAGGCCAATGCAATCAACACCCACTCAAACCTTGAGTAGGTTAACATCAGTGGAAAAAACTCGCAATAATCTAAAACTGCTGCATTTTTCAAAATCACAAAGCCCACCAATGGGAAGAATCGATTTCAGCAGGAGAGGCGGACTGGATAATCTGGCTATAAAAAGGGGTTTCTGACGTAGTGTGGGTGCTTCCCTGCATTCGTGATCCAACAACCAGCAAGCCTCTCAATACTGAAGGAAAACCACTGTCCGAAGACACTGAAGATAGAAGAAACAAACCACCAGACTGCAGAAGGCACAGTAGTGAGTATAACCTCTGGTCCCCGGAACTCCCAACTCAGTTAGGCCAGGAAAGGTGGGAGGTTGGGCATTGTACTGCTAAACTTGTGTAAAGATTTTCGTTGTGTCCGTTTAGTGGGATTTAGGGGAATTGTTTTGTTGGTGTATTGCTGTTTGTTGAGATACACCTTGTCAAATAAATTGGAAGCCTAAGTTCCTCTTGGAATCACCTTGTCTCAGTTCTATTGTATTACATCTCCTGATCGTGAGTCTTATGTCAGAACAGTGTAAGGGAAGCTAGGAACGCCTCGAAAATGCTCAACTGTGTGTCACAGGCTAGGGAAGAAGGGGTTAGGAGTGTTTGACACTCACAGGTGCCTCACAGGCTAGGCATAAGCTGTGGGGACGCACGAGTCTCAAAACCTCCTTCATAAGCTGTGGACACAGTCTCTCCAGGGGTGCTCTTGCAGCACTCAGGGTAGCTCACAGGCCAGGCATAAGCTGTGAGGACAGAAGCCCAGAGAGAGACACCCAAGGCACAACAACACTCCCTGAGAACCCCTTACACTAGCTCTGCTGCACGGACCAAGTGCGCACACATATCGCAGTGTGGGCTGGCTCGTGCTGCCCCTGCGCTCCTGGCCCCGAACTCATGCCTCCCCTGGGCCCCGGTCACGTCCGTCCACAGTCTCTCACCGCTCCTTCGCCCAACCTCGCCACTCCTGCTGTATCTGCCCACGCTCCAATCACCGACCTGGACCTTGATGATGTCACTCTTAGCTGCCGTCGCTCTCCTGCACAGCTCACACTGCTCCCTGGAGTAGTATGCCTCCACACTGCTCCCCGAGGCCTCCACACTGCTCCCGGGGCCTCCACGCTGCTCCCGGGCCGCTGCACCTCCGCTCCTTTTATGGCGCCGACCTGCCGCTGGTGTTCTCACGCAGGTCGGGGCCTCCACGCTGATGCAGGTAGCTGTTTAGCAATTATATAGGGCCCTGGTGAGAACACACATGGAGTATTATGTACAGTTTTGGTCCCCTTACCTAAGGAAGGATATACTTGCCATAGAGGAAGTGCAACAAAGGTTCACTAGGCTGATTCCTGGGATGAGAGGATTGTCTTTTGAGGAGAGATTGAGTAGACTAGGCCTATATTCTCTAGAGGTTAGAAGAATGAGAGGTGAGCTCATTGAAACATACAAAATTCTTACAGAGCTTGACAAGGTAACTGCTGGGAGCATGTTTCCTCTGGCTGGGGAGCTAGAGCCAATCTCAGAATAAGAGGTCAGCCATTTAACATATAAACATAGAAAGTAGGAGCAGTAGTAGGCCATTCAGCCCTTCGAGTCTGCACCGCCATTCAATATGATTTAGGTCAGAGATGAGGAGAAATTTCTTCACTCAGAGGGTGGTGAATCTTGGGAATTCTCTAACCCAGAAGGCTGTGGAAGCTCAGTCATTGAGTATATTCAAGACAGATCAATAGATTTTTGGATATTAAGGAGATCAAGGGATATGGGGATAGTGCAGGCAAGTGGATTTGAGGTAGAAAATCAGACATGATCTTCCTGAATGGTGGAGCCTTTAGGGCTGAGATGAGGAGAAACGTCTTCACTCAGAGGGCGGCGAATCTTTGGAATTCTCTACCCCAGGAGGCTCAGTCATTGAGTATAATTAAGATAGAAATTGATAGATTTTTGGATATTAAGTAATATGGGGATAATGCAGGAAAATGGAGTTCAGGTAGAAGATTCGCCATGAACTTATTAAATGGCGGAGCAGGCTCGAGGGACCGAATGACCTACTCCTGCTCCTATTTCTTATGTTCTTATTATGGAGTTGCTCTAGGATAGCACTATTGCCTCTGAGTCGAAAGGTTGTGGGTTCAATCCCCACTCCAGAGACTTGAGCACAAAATCTAGGCTGACACTGCAGTGCAGTACTGAGGGAGTGCTGCACTGTCGGAGGTGCCGTCTTTTAGATGAGACGTTAAACCGAAGCCCTGTCTGCCCTATCATGTGGGTGTAAAAGATCCCATGGCACTATTTCAAAGAAAAGCAGGGGGGTCTCCCCCATGTCCTGGCCAATATTTATCCGTCAACCAACATCACTAAAACAGATTATCTGGTCATTATCATATTACTGTTTGTGGGAGCTTGCTGTACGCAATTTGGCTGCTGCGTTTCCTACAATACAAGTCACAACACTTCAAAATGTATTTGTTTGGCTGTAAAGCCCTTTGGGATGTTCCAAGGTCATGAAAGGTGCTATAGAAATGCAAGACTTTCTTTTCTTTCTAAAAAAGGAACTTGGTAAATGTACCTAGGGAGTTACTGCAACCTACGTCACTATGAGTCTTTCTGCCATGTGTGTGAATTTTATAGTTAAAGTTCTTTCAAAGTGGCCTTGTATTATTAACATTTAAGTGGATGAAGGGATTGGTCCCAGTATTTAAATGGCTCACGCATTCCAAGTTGGAAATTATGGGCTGGCTCGGTGCAGTACCATTGTCCAGTCACCTTGAGTGTACCTCTGAATGTACACGAGCATCAAATTAGTGAGGTACTTCCTGAGAATATATTCATCATATAAGGGTTCAAAGTGTCAGCTTGGAATTCTCTCACCTCCAGATAAGAAAGTTACGGGTTCAAATCTCACTGTGAATATGAGCACATGATCTAAGACTGACACTCCAGTGCAATACTGAGGAAGAGTTGCATGGTCGGAGTGTGGCACCTTTTGGGGAGTGGGACTAGCTGAAGTGCTCTTGCAGAGAACTGGCATGGGCTCGACAGGCTGAATGGACATCTTCTGTGCTGTAACAATTCTATGATTCTATTTCGTCTGCTGGAACGGTCGGAAAATCTCGCCCAAATTTACGATGCTTACTTCTGCTGGGTGAGGATCCACAACGGAAGCACAAATCTAAATTGTTACCCCTGGAGAGCGCTCATTTGGTTCCAGCTGCCTCCACTCACTTCAATTGCTATGAAGCTCCTTGTGTTAACAGAAACAAGGCAGCTTGCCCACTTACAGAAATGACCCGGAGACAAGGTACACTTTAGGAGGAAATGAAAGACAATAAGATTCCTGTTTTTGAAAACGCTAATCTGATAATTGCTCCTGTTCCGCATACACACTCCCAGCTCCACATTCCCTTTTCCACACTCCCAGCTCCACACTCTCTGTTCCACACTCCCAGTTCCACACTTCTTGTTCCACACTCCCTGTTCCACACTCCCAGTTCTACACTCCCTATTCCACACTCCCTGTTCCACACTCCCAGCTCCACACTCCCAGCTCCACACTCCCTGTTCCACACTCCCAGCTCCACACTCCCTATTCCACACTCCCTGTTCCATACTCCCACACTCCCTGTTCCACACTCCCACACGCCCTGTTCCACACTCCCTGTTCCACACTCCCAGCTCCACACTCCCTATTCCACACTCCCTGTTCCATACTCCCACACTCCCTGTTCCATACTCCCACACTCCCTGTTCCACACTTCTTGTTCCACATTCTCTGTTCCACACTCCCTGTTCCACACTCCCAGCTCCACACTCCCAGCTCCACACTCCCTGTTCCACACTCCCAGCTCCACACTCCCTGTTCCACACTCCCTGTTCCATACTCCCACACTCCCTGTTCCACACTCCCACACGCCCTGTTCCACACTCCCTGTTCCACATTCCCAGCTCCACACTCCCTATTCCACACTCCCTGTTCCGTACTCCCACACTCCCTGTTCCATACTCCCACACTCCCTGTTCCACACTCCCACACTCCCTGTTCCACACTTCTTGTTCCACACTCCCTGTTCCACACTCCCTGTTCCACACTCCCAGCTCCACACTCCCTGTTCCACACTCCCTGTTCCACACTTCTTGTTCCACACTCCCTGTTCCACACTCCCTGTTCCACACTTCCAGCTCCACACTCCCTGTTCCACACTCACACACCCTGGGCTGGGCTTTTGGCTCGTTTGCGCTTCTGTTTGCTCCCCAGAAGGTCAGTAAATGATATTTCCAGGCGTAACGCTGGGCATCCAAATTTTAGCGACCAGACGGTAAATTAGGCCACTGATTTACAGCGGCAGAAAAAGTTACCGACCTGCTCTCCAGTTTGACTGCGATCATGATATCAATCAGCATGAAATGCTGCGCTAGCGCCCCAGATGGGAAATTCGGCCTTTACGCCTCATTTAACGTCCGCCCCAGGAAGCGTCTAAGAAATCTGGTGTTCCCAGAGTACAGTTGGCGGTATTGGTGGTGTATTTAAAGGGAGGGAGAGGTATCCTACATCGCAGGTCACATTGACTGCAACAGTTGTGCACAGATGCTGCGTGAAGCTGAAACTTGCAAACGGCACTTTTATCTGCCATTATAGTGTCCTAACAAAGTCAGTGAGAGAATTTAATGGGGGAATTACTAGTTCACCAATGTATCATGATGGTTGCTATTGGCAGGCTCTATCAAGCTAGAAGAAGAGCTGCTGGCCATGTTGGGCCACAGATGAGGGGAGGCCGAAGATGTCAGGGGAGGAGGTCTTACCCCTCATGGATTTGCAAGGACCACACAGATACCTCCAGCTCTCTGAGGAGCAGTGTGTAAGAAGGCTGCATTTCTGAAAGGAAGTGCTGACGGAGATATGCCAGCTCCTACAGGCAGACCTACAGCCTTCCAGTGGCAACACGACTGAGCTGCCCGTCACAGTGAAGGTGACTGTGGCGCAGGCCTTCTATGCATCCAGCTCTTTCCAGGCCGCAGCAGGGAACATATGCAGCATCTCTCAATAAGCTACACATCGCTACATTCACCACGTCACAAAAGCTCTGTACACTTGCAGAATGGACTTCATAAAGCTCCCAATGAACAGGGAGAGCCAGAATGAGAGGACATGTGGGTTTGGCAGGATTGCGGGATTCCCGGGGGTTCGAGGAGCCATTGACTGCACACATGTCACCTTGCGAACACCATTCAACAACGCAGAGGTATTCAGAAATCGAAACGAATACAACTCCCTAAACATGCAGCTGGTGTGTGACCACATGCAGTGCATCCTCGTAATGAATGCCGCTATCCAGGGAGTTGAAAGGATGCAAAATTAACAAGAACCCGCCCCCCCCCCCCCAGTGTTTGGGCTCATTCGAAAGGAAATGTAATTTGGGACTATCTATCGGAAAGTTTGAAATCCTAAAGTGCTTATGGAAGAAACTACGAACTTTAATCAAATTTTGGACTTTTAAAAGACAAATTCAAGGCTGTGGGCAAGCCTAAAGAACTACCAGGAGGCAACTTGATTATTGAGGCTGTCTGGGTGTTGGGCCTAACGTAACTTGTTTGGAAAAATGGGTATTTGAGAATCCTTCTTCACTAGAGACATTAACATTACAGCAAATAACCCAGAGATAGCTAACCATCAACCTGAATCTGGAAAACCGTTTCAGCATATACATCACAAAGAGGCCCAATCTGGCCTGTATACGAAAAACTAAGCACAAAAGGACATTGCGATTACCAAGCTAATATTTCCATCAGGAAACAGTTTTTGAACATCAACCCACCCAAAACATGTTAACTTTTAACAAGCCCGCCAAAATATTACAAAGAGTCAAGCCCGCAAAATTTAAACAAAGAATTCTGAACTGATTTGGCGCCAAGATTAGAACAACTCAAACCGTATAACTGGCCCCCTGTTTCAACAGAGGGTATGACATACTTTGCCACACTACGGCCAGTACCATACTATGCTTGTGTCATCAAGACAAGGAGAGAAACCAACGCGGCAGTTGTAAACTAACTTCTCCAGCCTCGAAATCCTGAAGTCCTGAAGGAAGGAAGAACATCACCATCGCAGCAACAACCGACCACAGCCAACATGGTACTAACGGAAAACCACCGCGATCGACCAAACTCGAAAGAAAACTCCAACAGGAAGAAACCGAAGAATCAAAAGTTTTCCACTCTACAATCTAAGACCTGACTACCAACAGGTGAAAACATTATCTAAAGAGACTTTGAACCTAGTTCTAACGGAGAAAACCAGGTACTTACCCCATAGATCCAAAACGCGCCTTACCGCATCAGCGGACTCAACCCAACTGAAGATTGCATAGTAAGAAGTCTTCTCCGACGTTCGGGGTATGGCAAGCAGAACCTACAGAATTCAATGAACCCCGAAATCGTGAACTACCGCTAACTGATCAGAAAGGATTGGTAAGCATTGTCCCTGCCTGCCCTGGAGTCTAACCTAGCTAGAATTAGGTGTTAGGCGGTGGGAGGTGTAATTTTTACTGTAACCCCCTTTGAATGTGTAATGTATTGTTCTTTACTAGAGTGATTATGGGCCCAAGTTTCCACAGGATAAAAAACGGGTGCCCCTCCGAGCTGGGCGCCCGTTTTCGCGCCTAAAACGGCGCCAGAAAAAAAACGCGCTATTCTCAAGCGCTTTGCAGCTCCTTGTCTGTTTGGCGCGGCGCCCAGGGAGGCGGAGCCTACACTCGCACCGATTTTGTAAGTGGGAGGGGGCGGGTACTATTTAAATTAGTTTTTTTCCTGCCGGCAACGCTGCGCGTGCGCGTTGGAGCGTTCGCGCATGCTCAGTGTGAAAAAACATTGGCACTCAACCATTTTTGTAGTTCTTTGTAGCTGTTTAATTTTTGAAAATTTTTTAATAAAAGCACATTGCCATCAGCACATCAGCACTTGCAGCCTTCTCACTGTCTCCTTCCCCTCCCCACCCTCCACGGCAACAAACCGCTGTCTCCTTCCCCTCCTTCCCCTCCGCGGCGGCAAACGGCGGTTTCCTTCCCCTTCCTCCCCTCCGCGGCAACAAACCGCTGTCTCCTTCCCCTCCCTCCCCTCCTCGGCAACAAACCGCTGTCTCCTTCCCCTCCTTCCCCTCCGCGGCGGCAAACGGCGGTTTCCTTCCCCTCCCTCCCCTCGGCGGTAACAAACCGCTGTCTCCTTCCCCTCCTTCCCCTCCGCGGCGGCAAACGGCGGTTTCCTTCCCCTCCCTCCCCTCGGCGGTAACAAACCGCTGTCTCCTTCCCCTCCCTCCCCTCCTCGGCAGCAAACGGCGGTTTCCTTCCCCTCCCTCCCCTCCGCGGCAGCAAACGGCGGTTTCCTTCCCCTCCCTCCCCTCCGCGGTAACAAACCGCTGTCTCCTTCCCCTCCCTCCCCTCCGCGGCGGCAAACGGCGGTTTCCTTCCCCTCCCTCCCCTCGGCGGTAACAAACCGCTGTCTCCTTCCCCTCCCTCCCCTCCGCGGCGGCAAACGGCGGTTTCCTTCCCCTCCCTCCCCTCGGCGGTAACAAACCGCTGTCTCCTTCCCCTCCCTCCCCTCCGCGGCGGCAAACGGCGGTTTCCTTCCCCACCCCCCGCGGCAACAAACGATGGCTGAAGCACTTTCACACAGGTAGGAAGATGGTTTATTTAATCTTTTCTTTGCTTATAAATGTTTATTCAGGTTGGATTTATTTGTATAATATTTGTAGAAGTATAAATAAGGATTGATTGTAGGATTTAATGACTTCCCTTCTCCCCCTCCCCCCCACTCCCCCCCACCACCTCGTTCTGGACGCCTAATTTGTAACCTGCGTCTGATTTTTTAATGTGTAGAACAGGTTTTTTCAGTTCTACAAAAATCTTCACTTGCTCCATTCTACTTTAGTTTGGAGTACGTTTTCACTGTGGAAACTTTGAAATCAGGCGTCAGTGGCCGGACACACCCCCTTTTGAAGAAAAAATTCTGTTCCAAAGTAGAACTGTTCTACCCACTAGAACTGCAGAAAAAAAAATGTGGAGAATTGCGATTTCTAAGATAGTCCGTTCTCCACCAGTTGCTCCTAAAAATCAGGCGCAAATCATGTGGAAACTTGGGCCCTATAAGTCTGACATTGTATTCTCTTGTCTTTAATAAAATCAAAGTTATTTTGCACCAATCCAATTGTCCTTTGCCACTTTATCACATCCCCCAAATAAATCCAGAGTCTAGAACTCAAGGGAGTGGGAGTGATTCAAACCACTCAAGTTGGTCAGAGGTGAACCTGACCCCCAGGACCACAACCCCTTACAGAGTGCATATGATGCTTTCATCTTGCGTGAGAGTAGTGTCTCACAAATGTTTCAGCAACAAAGGGAAGTGCACGGCTGGCTGCTCGGGGACAAAGGATACAGCCTGGTCACCTGGCTCATGACCCCCCTCCGCAACCCCACCATAGAAGCAGAGCAGTGCTACAATGACAGCCATGCAGCTGCCCGCAACATCATCGAACAGACAATTGGGGTGCTCAAGCAGCGCTTCTGATGCCTGGACTGCTCTGGAGGCAACCTTCAATACTCCCCTCAACAGGTGTCGGGATTCATTGTGGTGTGTTGCATGTTACACAACTTGGGTACCATGAGGAGCCAGGCATGTCCAGTAGGGATTGCAGGTCCACCTCAGGAGGATGAGGACAACGAAGAGGAGCCTGGAGAGGCCCCGGTTGCACAACCACCTCATCCATGGAAGAGGCCACGTCCAGATGCTGCCAGAGCAAGCGCCACATGTCGCCAGCTCATAATGGACCGGTTTGGTTGAATGGAGGAAGCTGAGGGATGCATCTAATACTGGCATGCTATGTGCATACAGGCATATCTACGCTGAGCTTTTGAATGATACAAACAGCAAAGGGTCAAAGTGACATTTTTATCAAAAAAAGTTACAAACAATGCACCCCCATTAAAACCAAACAAAACAATAAACAGTATTCTGCTGCAAGTAACATGACATTAAGTGCATTATTAAAAAACAACTATTTACGGGCATTCTCATAAAATAGCAAGGCATCTGCAGAAAGCTGTCCCACCCTTTAATAGGACTTTGCCGAGATTTACGCCGCACCCCCCCCTTCCCTTCATGCCCCTCCGATGCCTGCTGCTCCACCTCAATCAGGTCTCAGTGCCTACAGCAAGGCTGCTTGAGGGCTGCTGTGTTAGGGGGCAGACAGTACAGACAGCGTCTGAGGATGCCCTGGACCAGCTCTGGGTCTGGAAGGCCCGACTGCAGACTCCTGTGCCTTATCATCGACGGAAGCAGTCACTGGTGGCTCGAGTATGTACCAATGAGGGTGCATGGTGGAGAGTCAGTAGTGGGAGCCAGAATGCAGTCATCCTGAGGAAGGACAGCACCTTCTATTTCCTGGGAACCACTGAGACTCTGACGGGGCTGGCCTCAACATCCGGAGCCCGATGTGTCTCCACAACTTGCTGGCCTGCTTCGGCACTATCCCCTCCCCATTGGACAGTGGGGAACACAGAGAGGATGGCACCAAGTCATCGACCACATGGCATCACCAAAATGCAGCATAACTTGTGACTGCGATTCAATCGATGCTGCAACGGGATCAGTGACACACGCCACACACTCTGGAACACCACTGTCACTGCTGGAAGTCACCTGCTCTGTGAGTGGGCAATGATGGCCTTGCTGAAGGCCAGAATTGCACCGACAATGCGTGATGCTGCCTCCGCAATAGTCACAGAAAATTTGTCAATGCTCTCTGGGATCTGACCTAATGCACTGATGAGCCCACATTGCATGTCTGTGTTTTCCCTGGACATTTCCACCAAGTCCAGTTCCATGTCTGCCTATTTTTGAGCAGACCTACTTTGCCGACTCACCCTCCGGAGAGCTGGCCTCCGAGAATCCCATCTCGCTGTGCTTTGCTGTAAGCAACTGGGGCCAGGAGCCTCCGACAACTCAAATCCAGGGAATTTGGGCTCATCTCCAGATGTGCTTTGTTGCGACGGGCCAACTGGTGGGCTCTGCGGCTCAGGCATTACAGTATCTTCGCACACCTCATCATCTCCCCCATGGCCAGATGTCGATGGCTCCCTGGACGCTTGTCGCGATTGTGGCAGTTCTTCTGCAAGCAAAAAACAACAGACATGTGGTTAGCAGCAGGGTAGGGGGCAGGGTGATAGCAGAAAGGTGACATTGCACATGTACATGTGAAGCCCCCACACCACTTCATAATATGTCTCAATGAAGTCACATCAGTCATGCGTCCCATTTACATACCCTCACTACCCGAATGGGGCTCAGCATTGCCCCTGGCAACTGTTTGAGCTGATGCTCCAATGAGGGCAGACACCCGTTCCTCCACATCTGTTAGGATGAGCAGCTGAGACGGACCCCCACCTGCCTGACACAGCTCACGCCTGTTGTGTGAGAGCTATGCCTGCAGTGAGAAAAATAGCAAGAGTTCAGAAAGGGTACACCTCGTGTTGTGCCACATAGGCCTACCATAGTTCAACAGCTGGAACGGTGTGGATGTGCAAATTGTTGTGTATCTGTAAAGCATGCACTCCCATGTTCCGCCCTGTATATAAGCCGGCCCCTAAGGCCTGTTCCTCACTCTTGGGTGTCTTAATAAAGACTGAGGTCACTGTTACTTTAACCACCCTGTGTGCAGTCTCATCTGTGTTAGGAACACAATAACTGGCGATGAGTATACGAATCCAACGCAAAGATGCAGCAAACTGTGGGCATCCTGGAAAAGTTCTCAGAGGGTGAGGACTTGGAAGCCTATGTCGAACGGTTAGACCAGTACTTTGTAGCCAACAAACTGGACGGAGAAGGAAGCGCTGCAAAAAGGAGAGCGGTCCTTTTTGCAGCGCTGTAGATCTGTAGGTCGGGGCACCGACCTACAGCCTCAAGAAGAATCTTCTGGCTCCAGTGAAACCCAAAGATAAGTCGTATGAGGAGCTGTGGACACTGCTTCGGGAGCATCTTAACCCGAGGGAGAGCGTGCTGATGGCGAGGTATTGGTTCTACACGTGCCAGCGATTGAAGATCAGGAAGTGACGAGCTACGTCGCCGAGCTAAGGCGGCTTGCAGGACAATGTGAATTTGATAGCTACCTGGAGCAGATGCTCCGAGACTTTTTTATATTGGCCATTGGCCACGAGACCATCCTACGAAAACTTTTGACTGTAGAGACACCGACCCTCAGTAAGGCCATTGCGATAGCACAGGCGTTTATGTCCACCAGTGATAACACCAAACAAATCTCTCAGCACGCAAGTGCTAGCAATGTTCATAAATTAACTGGAACTATGTTTGCGAGCAGAAATGTACAGGGCAGAAACCACGAGTGCACGAACTGCCACTCTGGATTGTCCCGGGCGATGGCCCCACATTGCTTGGAAGGAGCTGGCTAGGCAAAATCCGCTGGAACTGGGATGATATCTAAGCACTATCACATGTCGATGAGGCCTCATGTACCCAGGTTCTTAACAAATTTCCTTCCCTTTTTGAGCCAGGTATTGGAAACTTTTCCGGGGCGAAGGTGTGGATCCACTTAGTCCCAGAAGCACGACCCGTTCACTACAAGGCGCGAACGGTACCTCACATGATGAGGGAGAGAGTGGAAATCGAGCTGGACAGGCTGCAAAGCGAGGGCATCATCTCCCCAGTGGAATTCAGCAAGTGGGCCAGCCTGATTGTTCCAGTACTCAAAAGTGATGGCACGGTCAGGATTTGCAGCGATTATAAAATAACTATTAATTGTTTCTCGCTACAAGACCAATACCCGCTACCTAAGGCAGACGACCTATTTGCGACACTGGCAGGAGGCAAGACATTCACCAAGCTCGACCTGACTTCGGCCTACATGACGCAGGAGCTGGAGGAATCTTCGAAGGGCCTCACCTGCATCAACACGCACAAGGGACGCACAAGGGAATTCCAAACAGATGGAATTCGGTCGGCTGCAGCAATCTTCCAGAGAAACATGGAGAGCCTACTCAAGTCAGTACCACACATGGTGGTTTATCAGGACCACATATTGGTCACGGGTCGGGACACCATCGAGCACCTACAAAACCCGGAGGAGGTCCTCCAGCGACTGGATCGCGTAGGGCTGCGGCTGAAGAAGTCGAAATGAGTCTTCATGGCAACAGAAGTGAAGTTTTTGGGGAGAAAGATCGCTGTGGACGGCATTCGGCCCACAGACGCCAAGACAGAGGCTATCAGGAACGTGCCCAGGCCACACAACGTCACGGAGCTGCGGCCGTTCCTGGGACTCCTCAACTATTTTGGTAACTTCCTACCGGGGTTAAGCACCCTCTTAGAGCCCCTGCATGTGTTATTGCATAAAGGGGAGAACTGGGTATGGAAAAACACCAAATAATTGCTTTTGAGAAAGCCAGAAACATTTTATGCTCCAACAAGCTGCTTGTATTGTATAACCCGTGTAAAAGACTCGTACTAGCATGTGATGCGTCGTCGTACGGAGTTGGTGTGTATTACAACAAGCTAACGTTGCGGGGAAGTTGCAACCTGTTGCCTATGCTTCCAGGAGCTTGTCTAAGGCCGAGAGGGCCTACAGCATGATTGAGAAAGAGGCATTCGCGTGTGTGTTCGGGGTAAAGAAAATGCATCAGTACCTGTTTGGCCTCAAATTTGAGCTGGAAACCGATCACAAGCCCCTCACATCCCTGTTCGCTGAAAACAAGGGGATAAATACTAATGCCTCAGCCCGCATACAAAGGTGAGCACTCGCACTATCAGTGTATAACTATATCATCCGCCACAGGCCAGGCACCGAGAATTGTGCGGATGCTCTCAGTCGTCTACCATTGCCCACCAAGGGGGTGGAAATGGTGCAGCCTGCAAACTTGTTGATGGTGGCGCAGCCCGCAGACTTGCTGATGGTCATGGAAGCATTTGAAAATGATAAATCACCTGTCACGGCCCGCCAGATTAGGACTTGGACCAGCCAAGATCCTCTGCTGTCCATAGTAAAAAACTGTGTACTGCATGGGAGCTGGGCCAGCATCCCCGTTGAAATGCAAGAGCTAATCAAGCAGTTCCAGCAGCGAAAGGATGAGCTGTCCATTCAGGCAGACTGCTTGATGTGGGGTAACCACATAGTGCTACCCAAAAAGGGCAGGGAGACATTCATCTCGGATCTCCACAGCCCACACCCGGGTATAGTAGTGATGAAAGCAATAGACAGATCCCACGTGTGGTGGCCTGGTATCGACTCTGACTTGGAGTCCTGTGTACGGCAATGCAGCGTATGTGCTCAGTTAAGCAACACGCCCAGAGAGGCACTACTAAGTTTGTTGTCCTGGCCCTCCAGACCATGGTCGAGGATCCATGTCAACTATGTGGGCCCATTTCTCGGTAAAATGTTCCTGGTGGTGGTGGATGCTTTTTCAAAATCGTTTGAATGTGAAATAATGTCGGGAAGCACTGCCACCACCACCATTGAAAGCCTGAGGGCCATGTTTGCCACCCACGGCCTGCCTGACATAATATCAGTGACAACGGGCCATGTTTCACCAGTGCCGAATTTAAAGAATTCATGGCCCACAATGGGATCAAACATGTCACCTCGGCCCCATTTAAACCAGCCTCCAATGGGCAGGCAGAGAGGGCAGTACAAACAATCAAACAGAGCCTCAAACGAGTCACAGAAGGCTCACTCCAAACCTGTCTGTCCCGAGTACTGCTCAGCTACCGCACGAGACCCCACTTGCACACAGGGGTGCCCCCGGCTGAGCTACTCATGAAAAGGACACTTAAAACCAGACTCTCGCTGGTTCACCCCAACCTGCATGATCAGGTAGAGAGTAGGCAGCAGCAACAAAATGTAAACGATGGTCGCGCCACTGTGTCACAGGAAATTGATCTGAATGACCCTGTGTATGTGCTAAACTATGGACATGGTCCCAAATGGATTGCGGGCACAGTGATAGCTAAAGAAGGGAATAGGGTGTTTGCAGTCAAACTAGACAATGGACAAATTTGCAGAAAGCACCTGGACCAAACGAGGCTGCGGTTCACAGACTGCCCTGAACAACCCACAGCAGACACCACCTTTTTCGAGCCCACAACACACACCCAAAGGATCAACGATACCACGCCGGACCAGGAAATCGAACCCATCACACCCAACAGCCCAGCAATGCCAGGCTCACCCAGCAGCCCTGCAGGGCCAACAACATGCCAGCCCAGCAAGGGCACAGCCAACACACCAGAACAGACATTTGTATCGAGGCGTTCCACCAGGGAAAGAAAGGCTCCCGACCGCCTCGCCTTGTAAATTTTTTTTATTTGACTTTGTGGGGGGAGTGATGTTGTGTATCTGTAAAGCATGCACTTCCATGTTCTGCCACCAGGGAGCGCATCCCCTGAACTCCCAAGGGATCCCAGCATCCCTTGGGAGCACTGTATATAAGCTGGCCCCTAAGGCTTGTTACTCACTCTGGTGTGTCTTAATAATGAGTGAGGTCACTGCTACTTTAACCTCCCTGTGTGCAGTCTCATCTGTGTTAGGAACACAACACAAATGTCTTCACTTCAATCTGTGTGGATGTTGCATGAGCTTTCTGAGCGATTAATAGGAAGTGAGAGGGAGGTAACATTAGGGTTGGAGGTGATCTTTATTAAATTAATTGATAATTGTTCTACACATGCCACATAAAGCACGCACCTGGAATGCAAGTTAAACTGAATTGTTAAATTGATTTGTTGTGCATTCTGGCTGGGAGTAAAGTTGAAGCTAAATTCAGTTCAACTTGTCAGGATTTAGAGTTTCCCCCCTCCCACAAGGTATGCGGATCCACTAATTTGTAAGTAGGCAACAATCACCATGCTGGTTCCACAAGTAAGACATGAATTAAAAAAGAAAGTGTAGCAGGCTTGGGAGGAACAGGTGGATTTGGACAATGTCTCCCAAAGCTCTTCACCACCGGGGTTTTCCTCGTCTCATGTCTGAGTCTATTGTAGAATAATTGATAGAGACTGATTGCTATAATTAGTCAACATTATTGTTGTATCATGTAACTACCAGGATAGTAGAAGGTGATGTAGCTGGACCTTGATCTTTTATTATCTAGCAATTCCTATGTTCCTTGCAATCGCAATTTCAACTTCAACAGCAGTGCTACCATCCCCTGTTTTTCTTTTAAGCATATTACAGATCATTCCATCCATATTTCCTCTCCTGTGTGTGAGTTTTTTCTCTTCCCCCTGCCCTCCTTCCTCTTTGTTCTGCTTCCATATAAATGCTGGTCCATTTTTTTCAGTTCTGATCAAGGTTTCTACCCGAAGCCTTAACTTGTCTTGATTTTAAAATTCTTATCCTTGTTTTCAAATCCCTCGATAGCCTCATTCCTCCCTATCTCTGTAATCTCCTCCAGCCCTACAACCCTCCGAGATATCTGCGCTCCTCCAATTCTGGCCTCTTGTGTATCCATGGATTAATCGCTCCTCCATTGGCGGTCGTGCCTTCAGCTGCCTCGGCCCCAAGCTCTGGAATTCTCTTCCAAAACCTCTCCGCCTCAGCCTATCTCTTTGGCCAAATTTTTGGTGATCTGCCCTAATATATCCTGATGTAGCTCAGTGTCAGATCTTGTTTGATAACACTCCTGATAAGCACCTTGGGACATTTGACTATGTTAAAAGTGCTATACAACTGAAAGTTGTTATTTTCTGTCCGTTCCACAGATGCTGACTGACCTACCATGTGTTTCCAGCATCTTGTGTTTTCTTTTTGTTGCTAAAGCACTTCTTCCACCACACCCTGACCAATTACCATCACAAAATGAGTCATGAGCAACTGGGTGTGATGGGAAACTGATCACTGCCTAGTGCCGGTGAAGGTCACAGCAGCAAAGCATTACATCATTACCTCACATACAATGGTGACTGGTGCAATTGCAATGTGCCTATTGGAGAACATTAGGACAGACAGGAGCAGTTACAACAATTATCAGTACGCAACTGACAACTGCCTATTTTCCTATGCTGCTGCCTGAAGTTTCCAATAAAGTCTCTTCAGTTCTGTCTCCCCAATACAAGATATGTCCTCAGAAAACTGCCTCCACCTTATTTGAAAAAAAAGATAAAAAGAAAGAAAAAAGGAAAGTAAAAAAGCAGTGCATTTAAATAGTGCCTTTCACAACATCCCACAGTGCATTACAACCAATTAACCACTGTTGTAATATAAGAAATACAGCAGCCAATTTGCACGCAGCAAGTTCCCACGGTTGTGTACACATGCTTGTTTACTGTGTGATGTCTGTAACACTGTTATGCCCCACTGAATGTACACACCTTACCTGTACACAAGAGGGTGCTGCTGCTGAAGACCTAAGGGAGACCTAAGGGTTACCTGCACACCAGTATAAAAAGGAACTCACAGCTTGTTGTCCTCACTCAGGAGCTGCAAATAAAGGACTACAAGTCTACACAGTTTAAGCATCATACCCTGCCTTGTGGAGTCATTACTAAAGGTGCCTACATACACAACACCCACAAATGGCAATGTGATAATGACCATATAATCCGTTTTATGTGATGTTGGTTGAGGGATAAATGTAGGCCAGCACATCAGGATGAACTCCCCTGCTTTTCTTAGAATAATGCTGTGGGATCTTTTACGTCCACCTGAGAGGGCAGACAGGGCCTTGCTTTAATGTCTCATCCGAAAGGTGGCACATGCATCAGTGCAGCACTCCCCCAGTACTACTGCAGTGTCAGCCTAGATTGAGTGCTAAGAAGGAGCAATTCTGGTAATTTGCGACTTCCGTTAGCGCACCCGGGCGAGGCACCGTTAACAAATCCCTCTAAATTCAACAGGAATTTAGCGGCGGCACTACGGCATTGCGCCACAATCTCCTGTGCCCGGAGAATGTGGGCAGCGCCCCGTTAATGCCCCAGACCCTAAATTGGGTATCGCTCCATGAAGCTGCGCCGGGCGATGACAGCGACAGCTTCAGGTGGCCAGCCGCTAGCGGGGCAAAATTTAAAGGGGAAGTGGCTGGCTGTTCCTATAAAAAATGTGTGTTTT
Source organism: Pristiophorus japonicus (assembly GCF_044704955.1). NCBI lineage: Eukaryota > Metazoa > Chordata > Chondrichthyes > Pristiophoridae > Pristiophorus > Pristiophorus japonicus. Next base: position 201,052,328 of record NC_091979.1, on the reverse strand, counting down.
TCTTCTGCACCCCGTTGCCGCTTTAGACGTGGGGTCTGTGCCGTGATCGATCAGCCCAACACTCTGCTTGAGTGTCGGGCTGATCGCGTGGCACCTGTACCCCCTGGTGATCCAGGTAGGACCATTTTAATTCTGCAGAGTATGCAGTTTGGGTCCTTCCCTTTAATTCAGTGAAGAGCCCCTCCTACGCGGCCCAGTGCGTAGCGCTGCTGAGCAGTGCACCCCACTCCCGAGGTGTCCTCCCCGCTACCACCCTAGAAAGGAAGTGGAGCGCTTGATTTAGCACCCCACTTCCTTTTGGGGGCAGTAACCCCAAACGGAGCACACCCAAATTTTTAACCCCAAGTCTCTGGAATTAGACTTGAATCCACAACCCTCTGACTCAGAGGTGAGAGTGCTACCAACTGAACCACAGCTGATACCGAACTCGGAATGAAGGTATTCAGTTCCAAAAGACAAAATGCTAAGTGGTTTGGCAGAAATTAATTACATAAATATAGGATTTTTTTCACAAAAGCTAAATACTGCAAATGTGGAAATCTGAAATAAAAACAGAAAATGCGACACACTCAGCAGGTCAGGCAGCATCTAGGGAGAGAGAGAAACAGAGTTAATGTTTCAGGTTGATGACCTTTCATCAGAACTGGAAAAATTAGAGATGTAACAGACTTTAAGCAAGTGTCGGGGCAGTGAAGGGGGAGGGGAGGAAGGAACAAAAGGGAAGGTCTGTGATAGGGTGGAAGGCAGGAGAGATTAAATTACAAAAGGTATGATTGTACAAAGCAAAAGGACAAGTAAAGAAACAAAAGATGGATTCAGAAGATCTGTAAATGAGAATGGCAGATTCATCAACAGCTGCCACGTGAAAAAATAGGGGCAGAGGTTATAGTCTGAAATTGTTGAACTCGATGTTGAGTCCAGAAGGCTGTAAAGTGCCTCAACGAGAGATGAGATGCTATTCCTCGAACTTGCATTGAGCTTTATTGGAACAGTGTAGGAGGCCGAGGACGGGAGATCAGAGTGGGAGTGGAGCGGAGAATTAAATTGACAGATGACTGGAAGCTCGGGGTCACGCTTGTTGACTGAATGGAGTTGTTCCGCAAAGCGGGCAACCAACCTGCACTAGGTCTCCCCAATGTAGAGGAGATGCATCATGAGCAGCGAATACAATATACTAAATTGCAAGAAGTACAAGTAAACTGCTGTTTCACCTGGAAGGAGTGTTTGGGGCTTTGGACAGCAGGAAGGGAGGAGATAAAAAGACAGGTGTTACTCCTCCTGCATTTGCACAGGAAGGTGCCATGGGAAGAGGAGGCGATGCCGGGGGTGATTAAAGAGTGGAGGGAGCAGTCCCTTTGGAATGCTGAAAGGGGAGGGGAGGGGAAGATGTGTTTGGTGGTGGGATCACGCTGCAGGTGCCGGAAATGGCGGAGGATGATCCATTGAATGTGGACGCTAGTGGGGTGAAAAGTGAGGACAAGGGAAACCTTATTGTGGTCCTGCGAGGGAGGGAAAGGGGTGAGAGCAGAAGTCTTCTTCTACTTAGGCAGTCCCTCGGAGTCGAGGATAACTTGCTTCCACACTAATATGAGATCTACAGTCTCTGTCACAGGTGGGGCAGACGGTGGTTGAAGGGACGGGTGGGTTGGGTGCTTTGGGTTTCCGTGCTCCTTCCGTTGTTTGCGCTTGGCTTCTGCGTGCTCTCGGCGAAGAGACTCGAGATGTTCGGCGCCTTCCCAGATGCTTCTCCTCCACTTTGAGCAGCCTTGGGCCAAGGATTCCCAGGTGTCGGTGAGGCTGTTGTATTTTTTCAAGGAGGCTTGAAAGGAGTCCTTGAAGCATTTCCTCTGCCCACCTGGGGTTCGCTTGCTGTGACGGAGCTCTGAGTAGAGCGCTTGTTTTGGGAGTCTAGTATCAGGCATGCGGATGATGTGGCCCATCCATCGGAGCTGATTGAGTGTGGTCAATGCTGCGTGCTGGGGATGTTGGCCTGAGCGAGAATACTGAGAATGGATTTGCAGGATCTTGCTGAGGCAGCATTGGTGGTACTTCTCCAGTGCTTTGAGGTGCCTGCCGTACATGGTCCATGTCTCTGAAGCATAAAAGAGGGCGGGTATCACTATTGCTCTGTAGATCATGAGCTTGGTGCCGTGTTTGAGATCCTGGTCTTCAAACACTTTCTTCATCAGGCGACCAAAGACTGCACTGGCACACTGAAAGCAGTGTTTGACTTTGAAATTGGCATCTGCCCTTGTTGACAGTAGGCTCCCGAGATATGGAAAATGGTTCACGTTGTCCGAGACCTCATCATGAATCTTGATAATCAGGGAACAGTACTGTGTGGCAGGGGCAGATTGGTAGAGAACCTTTGTCTTACGGATGTTTAATATAAGGCCTATACTCTCGATGATTCAGTGAAGGTGTTGACGATGGTTTGGAGTTCGACCTCCGAGTGTGCACAGACGCAAGCATCATCTGCGTACTGTAATTCAATGAAAGAGAATGCGACAACCTTGGATCTGGACTGGAGGCGATGGAGGTTGAACAGTTTCCCGTTTGTTCTGTAGATTAGCTCCACTCCAGCGTGGCGTTTACTGAGGGTGAGATGGAACATTGCAGCAAGGAAGCTCGAGAAGAGCGGTGGTGTGATGACACAGCCTTGCTTGACCCCAATCCGACTGTGAATTGGGTCTGTGGTAGATCCGTTGGTCAGGATTGCGACTTGCATGTCATTGTGAAGCAGGCGGAGGATGATGACAAACTTTTGAGGGCAGCCGAACTTGAGGAGTACACTCCATAATCCCTCACGGTTGACAGTGCCAAAGGCCTTTGTGAGGTCAAAGAAGGCCATGTACAGAGGTTGATGCTGCTCCCTGCATTTTTCTTGAATTTGACGTGCGGTGAAGATCATGCCCATTGTACCCCTTAGTGGGCGAAATCCGCATTGCGACTCTGGGAGGAGCTTTTCAGCCAATGGGAGAAGGCAATTGAGGATTCTTGTGATGACTTTCCCTGTGGCCGACAGCAGGGAAACTCCTCTGTAATTACTGCAATCGGACTTGTCACCTTTCTTAAAGATGGTCACGATTACAGCGTCTCTGAGATCCCCGGTATGCTATCCTCCTTCCAGATAAGAGAAATTAGTTCATGGATTCGCGTTGTAAGATTACAATTTTTCCAGAAAGCACAGAATGAGGCCATGAACTCAAAAGTTGATTAAATTGATTTGATACAAGCTTTTGGGATAAACTGGCCAAAGGGAGCAAAAAGGCACCAACCTGGGGGCAGATGGTGACTCACCACCAATTAAGAACAATCTTTGTGGTCAGGTACCAAACTGGTTTTATACATAACAGCAATGGAGTTGTTACATTTTCATAAACTAACTGAAGAGGCCCTGAACTAATTGGCCAGAGGGGGGAAAAACAAATCTCGCTGGAAAAACCAAGTCTGTAAGGAGACCAGAACAACAAAGGGATCAGCCCAGGTGTACATTTTTGGAGTACGAGGTATTAAGCATGAGGAGACATCTTTTGCCTGGTCGACTCCGTGTGCAAACTAGGAACATTCGGGTCCATCATTGCAAACAATCAAACAAGATCACTGTAAACAAAGCATCGATTCAAATACATTGTCGATAAATATGCGAGCTAGGAGCGGCTCAGAAGCGAAAAACACAGGCGAAGAAGAGGGGCGAAGTGTGGTGCCATACCGAAGCGAGGTACAGAATGGACATGGACAGGACAGAACTGAGAAGAATGGCTAGGAGAGGAAACATCTGTCAAGGAACCAACGACCAAGACCCTATGATCCACAATTACAATGAGAAACTGGATGGGTGAGTGTATGTCTTCAGTCAATTCTCTCAGGAATCTAGTTCTGCGGTTTTAATTGGTTTTTGCTTAATAAAACTGACACTGGGTTAAGCCTAAATTTTGTGCCATGTTTTGTTCTTTTTCCTACCATTCCTGAGGTCAAACGAATCAAGATAGCGTGTAAAAACAAACACCCTACAGAAATTGGCGACCGGCGGCAGGACCTCGGCATTTGGAATAGGATCACGGATACAAAACCAGGGCAAAAGTCCCTAGGAGGCTTGGTTTAGTTTCAGGTCAGCTAAGGTAGTCAAAGTATTTCTCAAGGCCGACTAGGGCAGCCAGGAGAGAAACAGTCTCTGACAGGAAGGAGTACTCTCGGGTCGATGGTGGTTGACAGTGGATAGGCAATGGCAAACATTTAAAGATCACATGGATGAACTTCAGCAATTGTACATCCCTGTCTGGAGTAAAAACAAAACGGGGAAGGTGGCTCAACCGTGGCTAACAAGGGAAGTTAAGGATAGTGTTAAATCCAAGGAAGAGGCATATAACTTGGCCAGAAAAAGCAACAAACCTGAGGACTGGGAGAAATTAGAATTCAGCAGAGGAGGACAAAGGGTTTAATTAGGAGGGGGAAAATAGAGTATGAGAGGAAGCTTGCCGGGAACATAAAAACTGACTGCAAAAGCTTTTATAGATATGTGAAGAGAAATGGATTAGTGAAGACAAACGTAGGTCCCTTGCAGTCGGATTCAGGTGAATTTATAATGGGGAACAAAGAAAAGGCAGACTAATTCAACAAATACTTTGGTTCTGTCTTCACGAAGAAAGACACAAATAACCTTCCGGAAGTATTAGGGGACCGAGGGTCTAGTGAGAAGGAGGAACTGAAGGATATCCTTATTAGGTGGGAAATTGTGTTAGGGAAATTGATGGGATTGAAGGCCAATAAATCCCCGGGGCCCGATAGTCTGCATCCCAGAGTACTTAAGGAAGTGGCCCTCGAAATAGTAGATGCATTGGTGATCATTTTCCAACAGTCTATCGACTCTGGATCAGTTCCTATGGACTGGAGGGTAGCTAACATAACACCATTTTTTAAAAAGGGAGGGAGAGAGAAAGCGGGTAATTATAGACTGGTTAGCCTGACATCAGTAGTGGGAAAATGTTGGAATCAATTATTAAGGATGAAATAGCAGCGCATTTGGAAAGCAGAGACAGGATTGGTCCAAGTCTTGGATAATGAAGGCAAGCATTCTGCATGTCTTCCTAACCACCTTATCTACCTGCCCGACTATCTTCAGAGATCTGTGTACCTGTACTCCATGGTCCCTTTGTTCCTCTACACTTCTCAGTAACCTATCATTTATTGTGTATTCCCTTTCCTCTGTTGGCCCGCCCCAATTGTATTACAGAATTTTTTGAGGATGTTTCCAGTAGAGTGGACAAGGGAGAACCAGTTGATGTGGTGTATTTGGACTTTCAGAAGGCTTTCGATAAGGTCCCACACAAGAGATTAATGTGCAAAGTTAAAGCACATGGGATTGGGGGTAGTGTGCTGACGTGGATTGAGAACTGGTTGGCAGAGAGGAAGCAAAGAGTAGGAGTAAATGGGCACTTTTCAGAATGGCAGGCAGTGACTAGTGGGGTACCGCAAGGTTCTGTGCTGGGTCCCCAGCTGTTTACATTACATTGTACATTAATAATTTAGACGAGGGGATTAAATGTACGGATGAGACTAAGTTGGGTGGCAGTGTGAGCTGCGAGGAGGATGCTATGAGGCTGCAGAGTGACTTGGATAGATTAGGTGAGTGGGCAAATGCATGGCAGGTGAAATATAATGTGGATAAATGTGAGGTTATCCAATTTGGTGGTAAAAACAGAGAGACAGACTATTATCTGAATGGTGACAGATTAGGAAAAGGGGAGGTGCAACGAGACCTGGGTGTCATGGTACATCAGTCATTGAAGGTTGGCATGCAGGTACAACAGGCAGTTAGGAAAGCAAATGGCATGTTGGCCTTCATAGCGAGGGGATTTGAGTACAGGGGCAGGGAGGTGTTGCTACAGTTGTACAGGGCCTTGGTGTGGCCACACTTGGAGTATTGTGTACAGTTTTGGTCTCCTAACTTGAGGAAGGACATTCTTGCTATTGAGGGAGTGCAGCGAAGATTCACCAGACTGATTCCCGGGATGATGGGACTGATCTATCAAGAAAGACTGGATCAACTGGGCTTGTATTCACTGGAGTTCAGAAGAATGAGAGGGGACCTCATAGAAACGTTTAAAATTCTGACGGGTTTAGACAGGTTAGATGCAGGAAGAATGTTCCCAATGTTGGGGAAGTCCAGAACCAGGGCTCACAGTCTAAGGATAAGGGGTAAGCCATTTAGGACCGAGATGAGGAGAAACTTCTTCACCCAGAGAGTGGTGAACCTGTGGAATTCTCTACCACAGAAAGTTGTTGAGGCCAATTCACTAAATATATTCAAAAAGGAGCTAGATGTAGTCCTTACTACTAGGGGGATCAAGGGGTATGGCGAGAAAGCAGGAATAGGGTATTGAAGTTGCATGTTCAGCTATGCACTCATTGAATGGCGGTGCAGGCTCGAAGGGCCGAATGGCCTACTCCTGCACATATTTTTTATGTTTCTATCTATGTTTCTACATCAGCATGGATTTATGAAAGGGAAATCATGCTTGACAAATCTTCTGGAATGTTTGAGGATGTAACTAGTAGAGTGGACAAGGGAGAACCAGTGGATGTGGTGTATTTGGACATTCAAAAGGCTTTTGACAAGGTACCACACAAGAGATGGTGTGCAAAATCAAAGCACATGGTATTGGGGGTAATATACTGACGTGGATAGAGAACTGGTTGGCAGACAGGAAGCAGAGAATCAGGATAAACGGGTCCTTTTCAGAATGGCAGGCAGTGACTAGTGGAGTGCCGCAGGGCTCAGTGCTGGGACCCCAGCTCTTTACAATATATATCAATGATTTGGATGAAGGAATTGAGTGCAATATCTCCAAGTTTGCAGATGACACTAAACTGGGTGGCGGTGTGAACTGTGAGGGGGACGCTAGGAGGCTGCAGGGCTGCAGTGAGAAGGCAAATGTATGGCAGATGCAGTATAATGTGGATAAATGTGAGGTTATCCACTTTGGGGGCAAAAATGCAAAGACAGAATATTATCTGAATGGCAGCAGATTAGGAAAAGGGGAGATGCAACGAGACCTGGGTGTCATGGTTCATCAGTCATTGAAAGTTGGCATACAGGTACAGCAGGCGGTGAAGAAGGCAAATGGTATGTTGGCCTTCATAGCTAGGGGATTTGAGTATAGGAGCAGAGAGGTCTTACTGCAGTTGTACAGGGCCTTGGTGAGGCCTCACCTGGAATATTGTGTTCAGTTTTGGTCTCCTAATCTGAGGAAGGACGTTCTTGCTATTGAGGCAGTGCAGCGAAGGTTCACCAGACTAATTCCCGGGATGGCTGGACTGACATATGAGGAGAGACTGGATCAACTGGGACTTTATACATTTGAGTTTACAAGGATGAGAGGGGATCTTATAGAAACATATAAGACTGTGACGGGACGGGACAGGTTAGATGCGGGTAGAATGTTCCCGAAGTTGGGGAAGTCCAGAACCAGGGAACGCAGTCTTAGGATAAGGGGTAGGCCATTTACGACTGAGATAAGGACAAACTTCTTCACTCAGAGAGTTGTTAACCTGTGGAATTCCCTGCCGCAGAGAGTTGTTGATGCCAGCTCATTGGATATATTCAAGAGGGAGTTAGATATGGCCCTTACGGCTGAGGGGATCAAGGGATATGGAGAGAATGCAGGAAAGGGATACTGAGGGAATGATCAGCCATGATCTCATTGAATGGTGGTGCAGGCTCGAAGGGCCGAATGGCCTACTCCTGCACCTATTTTCTATGTTTCTATGTTTCTATGATGAGGGTAGCCACGGAGAAAAGAAAGTCACAGGTAGTCTGCGCAGGGGTCTTGGGAAGATCACAAGTACTCTCAAGGACAGCTAGGGCAACCAGCAGAGGAAGGAAACAGTCTTGGGAAGGCTGGAGTAATCCCATGTTGACTCGGGTAGCCATCGAGAAAGCCGCAGGTAGTCTGCGATGGGGGTCACAGAGAGATTAAAGTACTCTCAAGGGAGACTAGGGTAGCCGGAGAGCTCCGGCTGACTTGGGCAGTCACCGAGAGAAGTAGTCGCGGGTAGTCTGCAAATAGATCTCAGGGAAGCCAGGGGTGAATCTCACGGATGGCCAGGGCAGCCTGAGGAGAGAAACAGTCTTGGATAGGCTTGAGTAATCTCTGTTGACTGCGGTAGTCACAGAGAAAAGCCAGTAGTAGTCGCGGGTAGCCTGCGCAGGGGTGTCAGGGAGGCCAAGGGTGATCTCAAGCGCGACTAGAGGACCAGGAGAGAAACAGTCTCGGACAGACCAGAGTAGTCTCGGGTTGACTAGGGTAGCCACAAAGAGAAGCCTGAGTAACAGGAACCGCAGGTCACTGCGAGGTGGTCTCAGAGAGACCAATGTAGTCAGGGGAAATTTCTCAGCCAGAGGCACTGGAAATGGACTCACCGCAGCAAAACGCGGTCGAGCCCGCGGTTAAGAGCAGTCACAGGAAGTCCATCGAGGTTAAGGTAGCTGCATATATATGCAACAAATTGGACATTTCTGATCCATGGGCACAAGAAATGCTGCACTCTGAGGATCCGCAGGAAAAAGCGGCAGAGTGGACAGTCAGTAGTAACCGCAAAGGGTCAAAAGAGAAAGCGATTTGGCTCTTGTGCCAGCAGGCACAACTGTTATGGGAAAGGTTAGGACAGCTGGAGGAGGAGAATAAGAAGTTAAAGGGTGAGATAAACATCTTCGAGAAGGAAAGGCAGGACCAAGGTATGAGGGAATAAACGGCGCGGCATTACTTAGAGTATTTGCAGTGCAGGTGACCAAATGCAAAAAGCAGCAGCAAACCTACATTGAACAAAGTGAAAGGCATTTAGAAAGAGCCAAAGAGGCAGAAGAGCAGCTCAGGAGAATCAAGATAGCCTATCAGGTAGCGCAGAAACAGGGTTACTAGAGAACAGATCACGGATCTTGTAAGGAAAAGATCCACCAGCTAACGGCAGAGTTTGACAGGGCCAAAGGGATGGTTTGTCTCATGGCACCCGGGTGTAGTAAAATTAAATGAAGGAGGAGATGCCTCCATTCATTTTGCTAAATAGTGGGTATAAATAACTGCAACGAGGAGGAGAAAGTGAAGCTAACACTGCTCTCGCTTGTCGACAGCCACCAAGTTAAGTGGAGGAACCCCACAGGTCTTAAACGAGGAAATCATGGCAGCGCTAGGGTACAGTCAGGGTAGTCCGTTCTGGCAAGTAGAACAGACTAGGCAACAAGTAAACGAATCACCTGGTATGTTTGCAGACAGACTGTGGCCAACTTATTTAAGGGCCACTGGAGGAAATATGGTACGGGCAGACTTAGTAGGGGAACCCAGAAACCATTGGCTGAGAACTGTAATGGCTAACAGTTTGCCATGGCTCAGAGCAAAGGTCAAAGCATGGTTTGACCCAGACGAACTCCAGAATACCGAGGCAGGGGTGCTGAGAAGATTAACTCTCGCTTTTAAGTCCAGGCAAGGGGAGGAGGAGAAATTAAAAGGGAAGGTACACGAAGTAAAAGGAGAGGTTAGGCCAAGGAAAGAATGGAGACAAGAGGGAGATAATGTGGGTCGAGCTAAAAGCGAGTGTTTCAACAGTGGGAAGTTGGGACACTGCAGCAAGGATTGTAGGCTCTCTAAAGGAAGGAAGCCAGGGTACGAGGGTGCTGAGGCAGGAAAAGGCCAGAAGAAGGTAGCTGCCGACCCAGTACAGATTTTAGTGGCCATCTTACAGCAGGTTATGGGCACGGGTGGAGGAAAGCTGGACGCTGCAGTGGGAGAAAAGGGACCCAATGCGTCGGCACCCCCACTTTGATGATGCGCCCAGCCAGAATACCTGTGTCGCTCATATATGATGAGTGGGGCAGGCCATGTGTAGATGTGAAGGTGGAAACAGTTAGGGGAAGGTATCTAGTAGATACAGAAACCTCTAGCACGGTTGCCCGCTCACCGAATCCGACCTCTTCCCCGTAGTCGAGCGGAGTCCCATTTACACTGGCGGGTTTTACAGATAATGAGCATGCTGGGGCAGTGTAGAAACCCTTAACCATAGAGTCAGGACCTAACATAATGAAATGGGAATGCATTTTAATGAAGTGGGAACAGCCCGGTTCAGGAGTTCTTGGGGCCGACTGCATGTTGGCATAACACATCATAGTGGATATGAAAAACAATTGTCTATGTAAGGCAGTTGATACAGATAGGATGGGTGAGATCGTAGTGATTCCCAAGGACAGTACAGACAAAGGCAGCACCTGCACGATGAAGCCCAAAGGGAGTTATGATTTAGAAAGATTAGTCGATAACATTCCGGCCAGGTATCACGGGTATGTACGGGAGAATATGGATGCATTTGCAATGCACAAGCATGATTGCGGGAGAGTAACTGGGGTAGAGGTGAAGGTAGACGGGGATCCGATGACACGGCCCCAGAAATAGTATAATTTTCCCCGGGAAACAGAAGGGATTTGGAAACTACTATGAATTCCCTGGTGGGTCAAGGTGTGTTGAGGACCATAGCCACACATGTAAACTCATCCCTATGGCCAGTAAAGAAGCCCGATAACTCATGGAGGGTCACAGTAGATTACTGAGTCCTGAATAAAAATATTCCAGCCTGTGCACCCATGGTAGCGATGGTAGCAGATTTGATAGGAATATCCCCGCAGCCGCTACAACTTTCACGATGCTGGACATTTCAAACAGATTTTGGTCCATTCCCCTGATATGGGAGGACCAATATAAATTTGCCTTTACCTTTATGGGTCAGCAGTACAGGTGGACATGTCTTCCACAAGGGTTTCACAATAGTCCCTCGATCTTTCACCAAAATATGGCCGAGGCACTAAAAGGTTTTCGTCAGCCAAAGCGGTTGGTCCAATACGTGGACGACCTGTTGTTATTCTCCGAAAGTGCGGAGACCACGGCCATTATTGAGTGAGTTACTGCATTTGTTGAAAGAAGCAGATTTCAAAGTAAATCCCAAGAAAGCTCAAATAGGCAAAGAGAAGGTGCAGTTTCTAGGTTTGACCATTAGAGCAGGAGAGAGAGCCATAGATGGAGCTAAGAGAAAGGCAGTCCAGGAACTACCTGCTCCTAAGGACGTGTCTGCAGTAAGGTCTTTCCTGGGAATAACGGGTTACTGCAGGGAATTCATAGAGGGATATGCAGTCATGGCAGCTTCTTTGTTGAGGCTTCTTAGGAAAGGAGTAGAGTGGGAATGGAGTGACAGTTGTCAGGAAACTTTCATCCGGTTAAAAGAGGTGTTACAGACAGCACCAGCATTGGGAGCAGTAAATGGGGACCAGGACTTTAGTTTGGAGGTAGAAGTGACTGGGGACAGTTGAGTGCAGTGTTACTCCAGGATCGACACGGCAAGCTGAGACCGGTGGCCTACGCCTCCCTGGTTCTCACCGAAGTAGAGAAGAGATTTTCAAACTGCGAGCAACATCTGTTAGCAACTTTTTGGGCAGTAAAGCATTTTCGGTCACTCACAGGGTTAGCTACAGTGTCACACCCCGACACAGATGTTACTGGACGGTAGAATGAAAGATAGGACAGTGAGCAATAATAGGATTGCTCGCTGGACATTGTTGCTTACTCAGTTAGACCTAAAGGTTGAGAGGCTAGGGGAACCCTAAGCTAGCCCTGAACCTGGTCTATTTGGAGCAGCTCATGTGTGTTCAGTGGAAGGAGCGTGGGGTGTAGGGATGGGATTCCGAGCAGGGGAACACCCGACTAGCAGAGACATTTATGTAGATGGGTCCAGTTCTGTCATGTATTCAACTGTCATTGTAATCCATGTATAAACTGACCTAAGTTGTACACCATGAGAACACTGACCACTAGGTGGTGAACTTGTGGGAGACACTCCTAACCTGGACTTTCAGGTATAAAAGGGGAAGCTCCACCCATCTTCTCCACTTCAGTGCTGGCTAATAAAGGTTACTGGTCACAGAGTGACCTTCTCTCTAGTATGGGCCTCGTATGCATTTATACTGTATAATAAGGACATATTATTGGCGACGAGAAACTGGGACTTAAACCACGAGAGCATGGCCACTAGCAGCACAGACGAGAGGTACTGTGTTGGTGATGATTGGGGCGATTTTATTGAGAGACTACAGCAATGTTTCGTCGCTAAGGAATGGCTGGGACAGGATTCGGCCGACAAACGCAGGCCTCATCTCCTGACGGTTTGTGGATCCAGAATGTACTCCCTGATGAAGGACCTTCTAGCGCCAGAGAAGCCGGCAGACAAGACGTTTGAAGAGCTCAGTAAGTTGATCGGGCGAGCAGCATGCACATGGCGAGACATCGGTTTTACACGCACCGGCAGCGAGAAGGGCAAAGCGTTCCAGATTTCGTGGCAGACCTCCGGCGACTGGAGAGCCGATGTAAGTTCCCAGATGCATGCAGAGCGGAGATGCTGCGAGACTTTTTTATTGAGGGCATCGGGCACGCTGGGGTTTTCAGGAAACTGATTGAGACCAAAGACTTCACCCTGGAAACGGCGGCTTTGATGGCTCAGACATTTATCTCAGGAGAGGAAGAGACCAGAATGATGTTTGACAAAAATCTTGGTTTAAATGCAGAAATGGACAAGGAATCAATATTGTTAACGCCGCATACAGTTCTCCAGGCAGACAGGGGCAATCGGACATGCCCGAGCATGTAGTCGAACCCAAAGGGGGAATTTAACAGAGACAATGGCTAGCTGAATGGCGATTCATGTCATCGCAAGGGACAATGCGACCAGTAATGGGGTCATCAACACCTGTCAATGGTGCGTTTAAGGACAGTTACAGAGACAGTAAGAGACGATCGACTGGTAATGGACATTTTGTTTCCAACAACAGCTCATGTTGGAGGTGTGGGGGCAAACACACAGCCAGAGCTTGCAGGTATCAGCAATATACCTGCAGAAATTGCAACGTCAGCGGTCACTTGGCGCGTATGTGCAGGAAGCCTGCAGCCAGGTTGATGTACGAGGAGGACGGGCCCGATGTAAGCCCTACGAGGCCAAATGGAAACTGGGGGAAATTGCTGGAAGCTGAAGTTCAGCGAGTTCATGTGGAGCACATATACAGTTCATACACCAGGATGCCACCGATAATGATGAAAGTGCTTCTCAATGGCATCCCAGTATCACTGGAGTTAGACACGGGGGCCAGCCAGTACCTGATGGGTATCAAACAGTTCGAAAAGTTGTGGGCGTCCAAGGCCAGGAGGCCAAAATTATTGCCAATTGATACACAGCTACGGACATATACAAAGAAGATCATTCCGGTGCTAGGCAGTGCCACGGTAGTCATGACCCACAAAGATTCGGAGAACAGGTTGCCACTCTGTATTGTCCCGGGGGACGGTCCCACACTGCTGTGGAGGAGTTGGCTTGCTGTCATGAACTGGAAATGGGGTGATGTCAATGCAATTTCTTCTGTGGAGCGAATATCATGCTCACAGGCCCTGGACAAATTTGACTCACTATTTCAACCCGGCATTGGCACTTTCATGGAGACCAAGGTAGTGATTCACATAAACCCAGACACCAGGCCAGTACACCACAAGGCCAGAGCGGTGCCATACATGATGCGGGAAAAGATAGAAGGTGAATTGGACCACCTGCTGAGGGAAGGCATCATCTCGCAAGTCGAATTCAGTGACTGGGCAAGCCCGATTGTGCCAGTGCTCAAGGCGGATGGGTCAGTCAGGATATGTGGTGATTACAAGGCCACCATCAATCGGGTGTCACTCCAAGACCAATACCAGCTACCAAGAGCGGAGGACCTCTTTGCGACGCTATCCGGTGGCAAACTTTTTTCAAAATTGGACCTGACCTCAGCTTACATGACCCAGGAGCTGGCGAGTGAGTTGAAGAAGCTGACCACCATCCAGACACACAAGGGGTTGTTTGAGTACAACAGATGTCCGTTTGGGATTCGTTCGGCCGCCGCGATCTTTCAACGAAACATGGAAAGTCTCCTCAAGTCGATTCCAAGGATGGTGGTTTTTCAAGACGACATCCTCATCATGGGTTGCGATACTGAAGAACACCTCCACAACCTGGAGGAGGTGCTACGCAGACTGGACCGAGTAGTCTGCGACTGAAAAAGGCAAAGAGCGTCTTACTAGCTCCAGAGGTAGAATTCCTGGGGATGAGGGTAACAGCAGACGGGATCAGACCTACTACGTCCAAAACAGAAACGATCCAGAGAGCACCCAGACCCCGTAACACAACGGAGCTGCGTTCGTTCCTGGGGCTCCTGAACTATTTTGGTAACTTTCTTCCCAAATTGAGCACGCTGTTAGAGCCGCTACACGTGCTCCTACGCAAAGGTCGCGAATGGGTCTGGGGGGACAGCCAGGAAAGGGTTTTTGATAGAGTACGCAATTTGTTATGCTCCAACAATCTGTTAACGCTATATGACCCATGTAAGAAACTTGTTTTAACGTGTGATGCCTCATCCTATGGGGTCGGGTGTGTGTTGCAGCATGTGAATGCCAATGGTCTGTTACAGCCGGTAGCTTATGCCTCCAGAAGTCTGTCCCAGGCAGAAAGTGGTTACGGGATGGTAGAAAAGGAAGCGTTTGTATGTGTATATGCAGTAAAAAAATGCACCAGTATCTGTTTGGCAGGAAATTTGAGCTGGAGACAGATCACAATCCCCTAACGTCCCTTTTGGCTGACAACAAGGCCATAAATGCAAATGAGTCGGCCCGCATACAGAGGTGGGCACTCACGTTAGCCATCCGTGACTATACAAATCGGCACAGACCGGGCACTGAAAACTGCGCTGATGCACTCAGCAGGCTCCCACTAGCTACCACCGAGGGGGTAATCGAGCAGGCTGCTGAGATGGTCATGGCTGTTGAAGCTTTCGAAAGTGAAGGCTCACCCGTGACAGCCCGTCAGATCAAAGTCTGGACAAATAGAGACCCACTACTGTCTTTAGTCAAGAAATATGTCCTGAATGGGGACTAGGCAGTCACATATAGGGCATGCCCTGAGGAATTTAAACCATTTCATAGGCGCAAGGATGAACTCTCGATTCAGGCCGATTGCCTACTATGGGGAAACCAAGTAATCATACCCCAGATGGGCAGAGAGGCGTTCATCCGAGAACTCCACAATAAGCACCCGGGCATTGTCATGATGAAGGCAATTGCCAGGTCACACATTTGGTGGCCAGGGATAGATGCAGACCTGGAACTTTGTGTTCGCAGGTGCAACACGTGTGCCCAGCTGGGCAATGCGCCCAGGAAAGCCTCCCTTAGCTCCTGCTCCTGGCCCGCCAAGCCATGGTCACGCATCCATGTGGACTACGCAGGTCCTTTCATGGGAAAAATGTTTTTGGTTGTAGTAGACGCCTACTCCAAATGGATCGAGTGTGACATTTTCAATTCAAGCACATCCTCTGCCACCCATGGTCTACGGGATGTCTTGGTCAGCGACAATGGCCCGTGCTTTACAAGTATTGAATTCCAGGACTTCATGGCAGGAAATGGTATCAACCATGTCAGAACGACACTGTTCAAGCCGGTCTCAAATGGCCAGGCGGAATGAGCAGTGCAGATAATCAAACAGGGGATGCTCAGAATCCAAGGGGGATCCCTACAAAGCCGCTTATCATGCCTCCTGTTGGCCAATAGATCCCGACCACACTCGCTCACAGGGGTTCCACCCGCAGAGCTGCTAATGAAAAGGATACTCAAAACCAGGTTATCCCTTATACACCCCACCATGAAAGAAATTGTTGAGAGCAGGTGCTGGTCACAATGTGACTCCCATGACGGGAATGCGAGGGCGCGATGTATTGATGTCAATGACCCTGTCTTTGTCCTCAACTACGCTGCAGAGCCCAAATGGCTCGCAAGCACTGTGGTTGCCAAAGAGGGAAATAGGATTCTGGTAGTTAAACTTACCAATGGACAAATCTGCCGCAAACACGTGGCTCAAACAAAAAGGAAGTTCAGCAACCCCATAGAAGAAGCAGAGGAAGAACACGTTGTCGAGTTCACTCCACCACAGGTTACCGAACACCGGAACCAAGTGGAGGAGAGCCCAGTCACTGTGGGCAGTCCGGACAGGCCTGAGGCACCGCAAACAGCAGACACTCAGGCCAGCGCCCAACAACCGGAGCCCCAACTCAGGCGCTCTACAAGGGAGCGTAAACCACCAGAGAGACTTAACCTGTGATCCCAATAAGACTTTGGGGGGGGAGGTGATGTCATGTATTCAACTGTCATTGTAATCCATGTATATACTGACCTAAGTTGTATACCGTGAGAACACTGACCACTGGGTGGTGAACTTGTGGGAGACACTCCTAACCTGGACTTTCAGGTATAAAAGGGGACGCTCCATCCATCTTCTCCACTTCAGTGCTGGCTAATAAAGGTAACTGGTCACAGAGTGACCTTCTCTCTCGTATGGGCCTCATGTGTATTTATACTGTATAGTAAGGACATATTAAGTTCAATGATAAAAGGAGAGAGAGAAACAGGCTGCGGGATTTACGATCCTGAAGCAGGGATAGAGAAAGCCATAAAACTCCCCAACACTTTAAGTGTGCAGCAGGCCGAGCTAGCAGCGGTAGTGTACGTAGTCACACACCCTAACGAATTCCCACCTCCCTATACGATATGTTCGGACTCCATGTTCACTTGTAACTCCCGTATAGAGTATTTAGCCATATGGGCTGGGCAAGGATTGAAGTCCTCAGACGGAAAACCGTTGGTGATGGCTCCTTTGTTAAAAGTCATTTTGGACATCACGGGTAGGGACCAGAAGGATCACTACATCCAAAAGGTCAAAGCACACTCTAAGACAGAGCCCAAGTGGAAAGGCAATGAAAAAGCAGACACACTGGCCAAAACAGGGGCCGGAGAAGGGACACCTTGGGACCCATATCACTGTGGACAGATTATGGCTGTAACAGGCAGAGAGGGGCCCAAAGAATCACCATTACCGCCTGATTTAAAACAGGCTCAGTTACGGGATTCAGACCTTAGAGCAGTGATTAGGACAAGATAGAAGGGAAGTCTGTAGTGGGAACTTTGGGAGCTGCAGACATAGTAAAGCAGGGAATGCTGTTTAAGGGAGACAGTTGGATCGTGCCAGGGCAGTGCAGGGAAGAATTGTTGCAGCTAGAGCACATGGGGGTCCAGGAGCTGGACATCCAGGGTCAGAAACAACGTGGAATAAAGTAGAAGCTGTGGGATGGTGGCCCAGGCTTAGAAATGATGAAAGGGATTATTATCAGAATCGTTTGGTATGTACTGCAAACAATCCAGACCCCCACCGGAGAAAGGCTCCATTGGGACACGCGGGGAGGGTAGAGGGGCCATGGCAATCTATACAGATAGATTTCATAGGGCCACTGCCCACCTCAGGCAGAGGCAATAAATATTGCTTGGTGTTAAAAGATCTCTACGTAATGAGTAGAAGCTTTTCCTTCAGGGCGGCCACCGCAGGCAGTAGTCACTGCAAAGATTCTGGTGCGAGAAGTATTTTCTCGATGGGGACTGCCGCTGATAGTGGAATCAGATCAAGGGAGTCATTTCACCGGAGCGGTAATACAGGCCACCCTAAAGCTGTTAAGAATACAGGGGAAATGGCATGTGGCGTATAACCCCCAATCATCAGGTTCAGTAGAAAGGACAAACTGGACCTTAAAAGAGAGGCTTAGAAAGGAGATAGGTAAAACCCTGAAGAAATGGGATGAGATCCTACCCCTCATACTGATGCATCACCGAGCCAGTCTCTCAGAGTATGGGGCACTCCCTACATGCACTGATGACAGGGAAACTATAAAAATTCCGACTCATATCCTAGCACCTGTTCTGACCGAAAAGCAGGTTAAAGAGGTCACATACTCTGAAGGGGCTGCATTGGGAACAGCTAACAATATGGGCAGACAGCACAAGAAGAATAAACTGCTGCTGGAACCCAGGGTTACACAGGAATGGAGGGTAGGGGATCAGGTAATGGTAGGAATTATGGCAGTATAGGGGCATTTGAACCATTGTTCAAAGGACCATATAGCATTGTAGTCAAGTGAAGCCCTATGGTGTATGTGATCCAGGTGCCAAAACGCATAAAATTGTTCCAATGGAAAGAAAGCTAAAAAGCAGGCGAAGGCCCAAGGAACAGTGATGAGTTTGATCAATGTAAGCCTTCCACCAATGCTGTGGGATGATGAGAATGGAGATGTAAGGGATGGAGCAGTAAAGCTGAGTGGTCGGGTATTGTGACCTAGGGTGCCCTGGGTGCCTTCTCCATTTCCACCCCGAGCCTCCGAAAGCCCAAGCATCGGGATAAAAGGAGAGGGAAGCAGTGATCTTAAAAAGGGAACATGTACATATGTGAATAACTGAAGAAGGACCTGTGAGGAGTAGGCCCCCACAGAGCAAAAGTATTTCTTTCATTTTGTCTTCATAGGAGCGAATCGAGCCAGGGATACGAGATGAGGTGGACGCTGTGGATGGGCCTGTGGATGGCCATTATTATTAAAGGATGGGGAGACATTGAGACATTCCTTACATACATGGTTAGGGTCAAATTTGACCAAGTACTCCAGGCAAACTGAGGATCAACTTAGGGAGGTGTCAGTATCCTGCCCTAGGCTAAACATCACGACCAGGAAGGTACAGGTGAGAGAGGGGGTAGACGAGTTCTCTGGAATGTAAAGGGATTATCTCCATGGGAGGATGGTGTTGATTACAGAAAACAGATGGGAAAAGTTAATGCATCCACAGAATGGGAGAAACTGGGTAATAGCTCAAACAGGCGAACCACAGGAACAAAAGAAGGGCCGAAATTATGTTGGGAGAAGTGGTGGAAGGGGGAATCAAGGGATTTATGTCTGTGTGGTTGGATCTAGCCACAAGTGCAGGGGAGGTGTGGGGATTGTTTTTAAACAGCAGTGGCAGGATTCTGGGTCAGGAATGAATTGGACGCAGGGTTTTGATTCCTGTGTGATCTTGAACCCTCCAAAAACAGTCAATGCAACCGAACTGAGCGCGAGCAAATTAAAACCTCTCCCTAAAATGATGGAGATTCCAAACCAAGAAATTCCATGTCCTGTTATAACACCCATGCCTAAGAACGAGCTGGTGTTAATCCCAACAGGGAAAATGTTGTATCATATTATATATTATGAAGTAGCGTCAGTTATTCTAAGTTTAACATGTCCGTCAGAAATGGAAAAATTATACGAACGGTTATTAAAAGAAATGTTTAAACAATTCTATTAGAAGAATTATGGGGGCGAGAGTCGGGGGAAGCGTACAAACTGAGACGAAAAAGGGATTAATAAGTGATGTAGCTACAGCATTTAATACTGGGACATCACTGGTAAATATTGTGGACAAAGCGCAGTTGCAAGTCCAAGTGAATACCTTAAGGGACCAGTTAAAGAAGATACTGGAGGAGGGTAGTGACATAGAAGGTAACGAACTACAGGAACATCAGGCAATGACAATTCACTTGAAGGAGATGGTAGCTGAGGTGGAGACACACACTCAGACCATCAATGCTTTAATAAAGGAGGATAGAAACGCGTCAGATCAAGCTGCTTAGAATGACGTGTGCGTCATGTACTGAGCTTGGTTGTTAAATGAATGATGCAGTAATTTTAGAGAATTTAACACAAGGTCACGTACCGTCATGGGTCAGTAACAAGCATCTAAATGTTTTGAGTGTCTACAACAACCTCCTGAATTCGTGCCGGCTATGGTCAGCCTCCGAAGCGTACCCAGTCTCAGTCAACTGTGGTCAGAGTAAACAATCTATAATGGGGATAGTGCTTAGAATACCGGTTATGGATCAGTCACAATGACCCGTACAGGTATACTGGGTGGAAAACATTGGGTTAATTCGGAACGGGGTACATGTGAAGCATCATAGAACCGTGCAGTATGTGGTAAAATTGAGATACTCAATAACCGGTGCTAGTCTGGAGGGATGCCAGAGAAGGGGTACACTCGTGATATTGTGCCCCTATCATCAAAATCCTTTTGACCGGCCGGTATGTGGGTTCAAGTACGAGGACAGGCAGCCAAAAGCTGTAACATGGAAGTGACGGCTCAGGACTATGTCCCACCACAGGTTGTGTACAAAGGAAACGGGATATACTGCGTCACCACCAGCGAAAGTCGGTACAGAGTACACCAGGACACTTGGACCAGTGACAGATTCCACCTTTTGTTTCAAGCCCCAGCTAGAGACATTCATAGCACAAGTATCCTCCTCCACCGTATTGCTACCAGTTTGGTTAGCCCAATCTATATGTAGATTAAAGTCACCCATGATAACTGCTGTACCTTTATTGCACGCTTCCCTAATTTCCTGTTTGATGCCATCCCCAACCTCACTACTACTGTTTGTTGGTCTGTACACAACTCCCACTAGCGTTTTCTGCTCTTTGGTGTTCCGCAGCTCTACCCATACAGATTCCACATCATCCAAGCTAATGTCCTTTCTTCCTGTTGCAGTAATCTCCTCTTTAACCAGCAATCCCACCTCCTTTTCCTTTCTGCCTATCCTTCCTGAATTCATAGTTAGTTCAGAGACTAGGGTCCTGAACTTAAAGAAAGGTAACTTCGATGGTATGAGAAGTGAATTGGCTAGGATAGACTGGCGAATGATACTTAAAGGGTTGACGGTGGATAGGCAATGGCAGACATTTAAAGATCACATGGATGAACTTCAACAATTATACATCCCTGTCTGGCATAAAAATAAAACAGAGAAGGTGGCTCAACCGTGGCTAACAAGGGAAATTAGGGATAGTGTAAAATCCAAGAAAGAGACATATAAATTGGCCAGAAAAAGCAGCAATCCTGAGGACTGGGAGAAATTTAGACTTCAACAGAGGAGGACAAAGACTTTAATTGGGGGGGGGGGGATAGAGTATGAGAGGAAGTTTGCAGGGAACATAAAAACTGACTGCAAAAGCTTCTATAGATATGTGAAGAGAAAAAGATTAGTGTAGACAAATGTAGGTCCCTTGCAGTCAGAATCAGGTGAATTTATAATGGAGAACAAAGAAATGGCAGACCAATTGAACAAATACTTTGATTCTGTCTTCACTAAGGAAGACACAAATAACCTTCCGGAAATAGTAGGGGACAGAGGGTCTAGTGAGAAGGAGGAGCTGAAGGAAATCCTTATTAGTCAGGAAATTGTGTTATGGAAATTGATGGGATTGAAGGTCGATAAATCCCCAGGGCCTGATAGTCTGCATCCCAGATTACTTAAGGAAGTGGCCCTAGAAATAGTGGTCATTTTCCAACATTCTATAGACTTTGGATCAGTTCCTATGGATTGGAGGGTAGCTAATATAACACCACTTTTTAAAAAAGGAGGGAGAGAGAAAACAGGGAATTATAGACCAGTTAGCCTGACATCGGTAGTGGGGAAAGTGTTGGAATCAATTATTAAAGATGCAATAACAGTGCATTTGGAAAGCAGTGACAGGATCGGTCCAAGTCAGCATGGATTTATGAAAGGGAAATCATGCTTGATAAATCTTCTATAATTTTTTGAGGATGTAACTTGTAGAGTGGACAAGGGAGAACCAGTGAATGTGGTGTACTTGGACTTTCAAAAGGCTTTTGACAAGGTTCCATACAAGAGATTAGTGTGCAAAATTAAAGCACATGGTATTGGGGTTAATGTATTGACGTGGATAGAGAACTGGTTGGCAGACAGGAAGCAAAGAGTAGGAATAAACGGGTCCTTTTCAGAATGGCAGGCAGTGACTAGTGGGGTACCGCAAGGTTCAGTGCTGGGACCCCAGCTATTTACGATACACATTAATGATTTAGACGAAAGAATTTAATGTAATATCTCCAAGTTTGCAGATGACACTAAACTGGGTGGCAGTATGAGCTATGAGGGGGATGCTACGAGGCTGCAGGGTGACTTGGACAGGTTAGGTGAGTGGGCAAATGCATGGTAGATGCAGTATGATGTAGATAAATGTGAGGTTATCCATTTTGATGGCAAAAACAGGAAGGCAGAATATTATCTGAATAGTGACAGATTAGGAAAAGGGGAGGTGCAATGAGACCTGGATGTCATGTATATCAGTCAATGAAAGTTGGCATGCAGATACAGCAGGCGGTGAAGAAGGCAAATGGCATGTTGGCCTTCATAGCGAGAGGATTTGAGTATGGGAGCAGGGAAGTCTTACTGCCGTTTTACAGGGCCTTGGTGAGGCCACACCTTGAATATTGTGTACAGTTTTGGTCTCCTAATCTGAGGAAGGACTTTCTTGCCATAGAGGGAGTGCAGCGAAGGTTCACCAGACTGATTCCCGGGATGGCAGGACTGACATATGAGAAAGACTGGATCGACTAGGCTTATATTCACTGGAATTTGGAAGAATGAGAGGGGATCTCATAGAAACATATAAAATTCTGACGGGATTGGACAGGTTAGATGCAGGAAGAATGTTCCCGATGTTGGGGATGTCCAGAACCAGGGGTCACAGTCTAAGGATAAGGGGTAAGCCATTTAGGACCGAGATGAGGAGAAACGTCTTCTCTCAGAGAATTGTGAACCTGTGGAATTCTCTACCACAGAAAGTTGTTGAGGCCAGTTCATTAGATATATTCAAAAGGGAGTTGGATGTGGCCCGTATGGCTAAAGGGATCAGGGTTTTTGGAGAGAAAGCAGGAATGGGGTACTGAAGTTGCATGATCAGCCATGATCATATTGAATGGTGGTGCAGGCTCGAAGGGCCAAATGGCCTACTCCTGTACCTATTTTCTATGTTTCTAGGTTTCTAAGAAAGGATAATTCCTGTCTCCGGCCACAAACACATAAGTATCAGTCAACGGTACTATACCGAACCTCCAGGAATACATATCGCATTTTGGATACAATATCCCGCTGTTACCCGAACATTTGACCAAGTTATTAAAGGAGATCTAGCTATCCCACAAACACTATTATACATTACACCAAACGAATGAGAATGTAAGGGAGGAAATCAAGGATATGATGGCCCCTCCATAATGGGATTTGGGACTCAATATTGAGATTCCCCCCTGGGTTCGAATCGTATTACACGCACTAGTAATTGTACAGTTGGTAATAGCGTTGTACCTATTTATCTTATCCTGTTAAGTTAAAACTGAAAACAAAGGAAGGGAATCTTGAAGGGTTATTAAAATGAACCAAGGCCAAAGTGTTTCTATATAAAACTGAAGTCAGATCTAGGCCAAACATTGTGTTGTTATAAAAAGAGCATTGGTTTGTCGGGAAAGGTACTGTTTTCATTGTGAAAAAAAACAAATGTAATCTGGAGTTTTTGACTGAGACTGCAATTCACCCAAAAAGGCTCATGGAAAAAGAAGAAATCACCAAGAGTAATGTCTCTGAGTTTATATTAAAGAGACATTAAAGAGGGAGTGTAAGGTTACAATTTTTCCAGAAAGCACAGAATGAGGCCACAAACTCAAAAGTTGATTAAATTGATTTGATACAAGCTTTTGGGATAAACTGGCCAAAGGGAGCAAAAGGGTACCAGCCTGGGGGCAGGTGGTGACTCACCACCAATTAAGAACAATCTTTGTGGTCAGGTATCAGACTGGTTTTATACATAACAACAATGGAGTTGTTACATTTTCATAAACTAACTGAAAAGGCCCTGAACTGATTGGCCAGAGGGGGGAAAAACAAATCTCGCTGGAGACACCAAGTCTGTAAGGAGACCAGAACAACAAAGGAATCAGCCCAGGTGTACATTTTTTGAGTACGAGGTATTAAGCGTGAGGTGTCACCTTTTGCCTGGTCAACTCCGTGTGCAAATTGGGAACATTCGGGTCCATCATTGCAGTCAATCAAACAAGATCACCGTGAACAACGTATCGATTCAAATACATTGTCCGCAGCAACGGGGGATTATTCATAACTTGGATATAAATATGCGAGCTAGGAGCGGCTCAGAAGCGAAGAACACAGGCAAAGAAGAGGGGCGAAGTGTGGTGCCATACCGAAGCGAGGTACAGAATGGACACGGACAGGACAGAACTGAGAAGAACGGCTAGGAGAGGAAACATCCGGTCAAGGAACCAATGACCAAGACCCTACGATCCATGATTACAGTGATAAACTGGATGGGTGATTGTTTGTCTTCAGTCAATTCTCTCAGGAATCTAGTTCTGTAGTTTTAGTTAGTTTTTGCTTAATGAAACTGACACTGGGTTAAGCCTAAATTTTGTGCCACGTGTTATCCTTTTTCCTATAATTCCCGTGGTCAAACGAATCAAGGTAGAGTGCAAAAACAAACACCCTACAGCAACAATAGTACTTCTCCGCCATGTTTTAATGCTTCAGCAGGGCTTCCATCTGCCACTGAGACCTTGTTGTTCTTCAGTTGTCGGATGGCCTTTTCAACCTCAGCCAGGCTGGGGTTGTGCTAAGGTGGTGGCGGGTAGCATTCTGCGGGATGGAGTCGAGGGCACTCACGTCGAAGACTATGGGCTAGACTTTCAGCTTCATTGTCGGTGATTTTCTCGGCGGTACAGCTGTTTTTACGCCCGGCAAAGGTTTCTACTTAAGTTTCTTCATGGTATCGCCCACATCTGAAGTCGCCCACTGGGACCAAACAGCCCACGTGCAACGCCGAGAGCAACCACCAGGGCATAAGTTTGGCCTCAACCGCTGACGTCCAGATCGCTGAGAGAACTGCCCTGTAAAAGCTGCTTAAACAGGATGGTAAGGGGGTACCCTGCAAAGAAAGGTAACTTAAAGGTTCTTTACTTTTTAAAAAATTTTAAAATGGCAATTAGGTTTAAAACTGTCTTGGGAATGCTTTGTACATTTTTATTTTTTTTAACGAAATTTTTTTTTAAATTTTCCCTACTCCCTAGCCCAACCGCAGCCTCGAACTAATCGTCCATTCCGGTAACGACCGCCCATGTTGCTAACTTTCCACTTACTCGCTGAGAAAACCACCGACAATGAGTGTGCACCACCCATTTTCTCGCCGGGCGATTAGCTTTAATTACTTTAAACATAAAAATGCAAATTCTCGCCAGCTTTTCTCACCGAACGTTAGCGGTTCTTCTCAGTGGGCAATCGGGCGTTGAGAGCCTTTTGGGAAAGTCTAGCCCAGAGTCTCGGTTAAGAAGATTTTTGACATGCTCCTCCAGTGGGTACTGACTGTCTCTCTGTCCTCGATGAGTATCTCTCCATTCTTGGCCCTCAATGGGGTAGGATTTTGGGTACTTGGGCCGTAAGTCATCTTGACTGCGCTAAAGAATCCACGCACGTCGTGATTGTCGGCTAGTTGCTGGATCTCCTGCGCTTTTTCCACACAACATCTGTTCGTTAGGTCACGAGTTTTATGTTGGACTTCGGCCTTCAGACATCTATAGAGCTGCTTTCTTGCTCTCAAGTTATGTTGCTGTTTCCAGTTCAAGGATGCCTTGCGTTTGTGACTTATTAGCTCCTGGAGCAGAAGTGAATAAAGTGGAATAGACACAGTAAAGGGCCCTGTCAACCGTGGTGGAGGGGATTCCTCGGTTGAGGAAAGAGGAAGACATATCAGAAGCACTAGTATGGAAGGTGTCATCGTCGGAACATGCGATGGAGAAACTGGGAGAATGGAATAGAATCCTTACAGGAAGCAGGGTGGGAGGAAGTGTAGTCCAGGAGCTATGGGAGTCAGTGGGCTTATAGTGAATGTTTGTTGATAGCCTATCCCCAGAAATGGAGATAGAGAAGTCGAGGAAGGGAAGAGTCGAAGATAGACCATGTGAAGGTGAGGGAAGGGTGGAAATTGGATGCAAAGTGAATGAAATTTTCTAGTTCAGGGCGAGAGCAGGAAATGGCACCGATACAGTCATCAATGTATTGGAAAAAGAGGTGAGGGAGGGGACCTGAGTAAGACTGGAACAAAGAATGTTCCACATAAAAGGCAGGCATAGTAGGACCCATGCGGGTTCCCATAGCAACACCTTTAATTTGGAGGAAGTGAGTGGAGTCAAAGGAGAAGTTGTTCCATGTGCGATCCTGGTGGGGGATGGATGTGTGAAGGGATTGGACATTCATAGTGAAAAGGAGATGGTTGGGAACATGAAATTGGGTACTGTTAATGGGCAGAGGGCGTCAAAAAAGTTGTGGATGTAGGTGGGAAGAGAAGTGGCGAAATATAGAGTCGACGTAGGAAGAAATCAGTCCGTGGGGCAAGAACAGGCTGAAATGATGGGTCTACTGGGGCAATCCTGTTTGTGGATCTTGGGAAGGAGGTAGAAGTGGGCTGTGCGGGGTTGAGGAACTATGAGGTTGGCAGCTGTGGAGGGAAGATCTCCAGAGGAGATGAGGTCAGTGACAGTTTTGGAAGTGATGGCTTGATGTTCGGTTGTGGGGTCATGGTCCAGGGGAGGTAGGAGGAGATGTCAGAGAGTTGGCGTTCAGCCTCCGCAAGATAGAGACCGGTTCGTCAAACAACAACAGCACCACCCTTGCCAGCAGCTTTAAATACAAGGTTGAAGTTGGATCTGAGTGAGCAGAGTGCTGCAAGTTCAGAGGGAGGTAGGTTGGAGTCAGTGAGGAGAGCAGAGAAATTGAGATGGCCGATGTCCTGTCGGTAGTTTGCAATGAAAAGATCTAGAGAGGGTAAGAGGCCAGAAGGAGGGGTCCAGGTAGAGCGAGAATTCTGAAATGGGAGAAAGGGTCAGCTGTGTGGGCGGAAGACTCCTGGCCAAAGAAGTGGGCACTGAGGCGAAGGCGATAGAAAAAGAGCTCAGCATCGGGCTGAGCTCGAAATTCATTGAGGTCGGGACACAAGGGGATAAAGCTCAGGACTTTGTTGAGGACTGATTATTCAGGGTCAGAGAGGGGAGGGTCAGAGGGAAAAGTGAAAACACAGCAGGGGGTGAGATTGGAAGAAAGGATGGGGTCAGAGGGAAGTGAAGGGGAAGAAGGTTCTGGAGGGGCGTTGGTGTCCAAGAGTTGTTGAAGCTTGCGATTGTTGACACCTGAAAGGAAGGAAAAAAGTTTTTGGTTAAAGTGCCGGTTGAGGTAAAGAATGAAATAAAACTGAGGAACAGGTCAGCTTAGAGACAGAGTGAGTCGGTGCTGCTGAAGAGAGAGGTCGAGGGTGTGCATGTGGCGACGCATAGCGTTGAGTGTGGATCCCAGGATGCGGCGAGAGCAGTGGTTCGAGGAGCGCTGACTATCTCAGATATCTGTAATCCTGGGTGGATCCAAAACATGAAGGGTGGAATTTCAGTTGGAATCCACGTGGAATAAGTCGAAGCCGGAGAGAGTTCCTGAGGAAGGAGATGTCGCTGTGAAAGTGAGTTTTGGCAAATAGTTGATCAAACACGAGAAGGGAAACAGAAAATAATGACGATGAACAAGGTAAAAAAGACAAACAGAAATCCCGTGCGACAGAAGAACAGAACTTCTTCAAGATGGGCATTCCTAGAAGAAAAGTGGCAGTGAATTAAACACTAATACAAAAG
The DNA here is from genome assembly GCF_044704955.1 of Pristiophorus japonicus. Classification (NCBI taxonomy): domain Eukaryota; kingdom Metazoa; phylum Chordata; class Chondrichthyes; family Pristiophoridae; genus Pristiophorus; species Pristiophorus japonicus. The sequence continues at coordinate 201,024,837 of NC_091979.1, read as the reverse complement.
CAAAATACTGCGGATGTTGGAAATCTGAAATAAGAACAGAGATGCTAGAAACACTCAGCAGGTCAGGCAACATCTGTGGAGAGAGAAACAGAGTCAATATGTGCTTTTAAAAATTTAATTTAATTATATTTTTGTATGTTTTTAAACTCTTACGCCTGTAAAAGTAGACTATGCGCCTGCTTTTAACAGACGCAAGAGTTTTGAGGACAGTTGCTGGGCAAGATATGCGTAAACCCCGCAATCTTGCCCTCGCTCCCGAGATACGTAGGATCTATCAATTTAGAAACTTGACAGATCGGAAAAGCCAGTTTTTAGCGCTGAAAACCAGCTTTTCTGATGCAATCCCGTGTCCATAGAAACTTCATATGGACCCAGGGAGGCCGCAATTTTGGGGCCATTATCTCCAGAATCTTGGGAGAAAACTAAAGATTACTGTCAACTTGATCCAGAAACTCGCCGGATGGGGAGCAGACGCTCAAACCCTCTGTACGGCAGCACTCGCCCTGGTGTACTCTACAGCGGAGTACTGCTCTCCGGCATGGCTAACAAGTCCGCATGTCAAATCCGTTGACGTCCAGCTGAATTCTACTATGAGAATTATCAGCAGTACACTTTTATCGAAACCAACACCTCAGCTGCCCATGCTTGCAAACATCGCACCATCATACCTGCACCACGAATATGCAGTTTTCAGAGAATACAACTACTACACCAGCAAAGACATGTCGATCCAAACTGATTTGAACAACCTACCACCAGCCTATCTCAAATCTAGAAAGCCATTTTGGACCATCGTCGTAGCCCTTCAGCGATCGCCCCATAGCCTTGATGAGCAATGGCGAAATACTTGGAAGAACTGTGACATATGGAATGGGTTCCTTATGGAGGACCTCAGAGTATAACCTGAAGGATCAAAACTTTCTTGCAAACAGTGGACAATCATTAACCGCCTCAGAACTGGTCTGGGTAGATGCTGCCAACTTCTCCATTGATGGAAGACTAAAGCAACTGTGGAACTCCTAATCAGCACTGCCCACAGAGGAAATTCGCAGGCAGCCTACAAGATGTCTACGCTGTTACAGTGGAAGCTTTGGCCTGGATATCTGACTTAGATATTAATATTTGTTTTGCTTTGCTACTACCATATGAAAGAAGAATGGTGAGAGATTAAGAAATGATGGTATTCAGAGGGACCTGGGTGTCCTTGTACACGAATCACTGTAAGTTAACATGCAGGTACAGTAAACAATTAGGAAATAAAATGGTATGTTAGCCTTTATTACAAAAGGATTGGAGTATAAGATAAAAGAAGTCTCACTGCAATATCATCATCTTCATAGGCAGTCCCTCGGAAACGAGGAAGGCTTGCTTCCACTCCTGAAGTGAGTTCTTTGGTGGCTGAACAGTCCAATACGAGAGCGAGAGATTCTGTCACAGGTGGGACAGAAAATCGTTGAGAGAAGGGGTCAGACAAGTTTGCCGTATGCTCTTTCCCCTGTCTGTGTTTGATTTCTGCATGCTCTCGGCATTGAGACTCGAGGTGCTCAGTGCCCTCTCGAATGCACTTTCTCCACCAAGGTCGGTCTTTGGCCAGGGTCTCCCAGGTGTCACTGGGGATGTCACATTTTATCAGGGATGCTTTGAGGGTGTCCTTGTAACATTTTCGCTGCCCACCTTTGGCTCGTTTGCCATGAAGGAGCTTCGCATAGATCACTTGCTTTGGGAGTCTCGTGTCTGGCATGCGAACTATGTGGCCTGCCAGCGGAGCTGATCGAGTGTCGTCAGTGCTTCAATGCTGGGGATGTTAGCCTGTACGAGGATGCTGATGTTGGTGCGCCTGACCTCCCAGGGGATTTGTAAGATCTTGCGGAGACATCATTGGTGATATTTCTCCAGTGACTTGAGGTGTCTAATGTACATGATCCATGTCTTTGAGCCATACAGGACGGCAGGTATTACTACAGCCCTGTAGACCATAAGCTTGGTAAAAGTGTTAAGGGCCTGGTCTTCAAACACTCTTTTCCTCAGGCGGCCGAAGGCTGCACTGGCGCACTGGAGGCGGTGTTGGATCTCATCGTCGATGCCTGCTCTTGTTGATAGGAGGCTCCCGAGATATGGGAAGTGGTCCACGGTGTCCAAGGCCGCGGATCTTGATGACTGGGGGGCAGTGCTGTGCGGTGAGGACAGGCCGGTGGAGGACCTTTGCCTTACGGATGTTTAGCGTAAGGCCCATGCTTTCGTCCGCCTCAGTAAATAAGCCGAATATGTCCTGGAGTTCAGCCTCTGTATGTACGCAGACGCAGGCGTCATCCGCGTACTGTAGCTCGACGACAGAGGTTGGGGTGGTCTTGGACCTGGCCTGGAGATGGTGCTGGTTGAACAGGTTTCCACTGGTTTAGTTCCACTCCAGCGGGAAGCTTGTTGACTGTGGGGTGGAGCATGGCTGTGAGAAAGATTGAGAATAGTGTTGAGGCGATGACGCAGCCCTGTTTGACTCCGGTCCAGATGTGGATTGGGTCTGTGATGAATCCGTTGGTAAGGATCACGGCCTGCATGTCATCGTAGAGCAGGTGGAGTATGGTGATGAACTTTTGGAGGCATCCGAAATGGAGGAGGACACTCCATAGACCCTCGCGGTTGACAGTGTCAAAGGCCTTTGTAAGGTCGAAGAAGGCCATGTATAAGGGTTGGCGCTGTTGCCTGCATTTTTCCTGCATCTGTCGCGCTGTAAAAATCATGTCCGTTGTGCCCCGGAGGGGATGAAATCCGCACTATGACTCGAGAAGTTCCTCGGCCACGGGAAGAAGACGATTGAGGAGGACTCTAGCGATTACTTTCCCAGTGGCTGATAGCAGGGAGATTCCTCTGTAGTTGCTGCAGTCGGACTTGTCCCCTTTTTTAAAGATGGTCACAATTACTGCATCTCTGAGATCCCCCAGCATGCTCTCCTCCCTCCAGATGACAGAGATGAGGTTGTGTATTCGCACCAGCAGTGCCTCTCCGCCATACTTCAATGCCTCAGAAGGGATTCCATCTGCACCCATAGCCTTGTTGTTTTTAAGTTGTCTTATGGCTTTTTCTACCTCGTGCAGTGTTGGGATCTTACTGAGGTGGTGGCGGGTAGCATGCTGCAGGATGGAATCAAGAACACTCGAATCTCTATTGAGGAGATCTTCAAAGTGCTCCTTCCAGCGGGCCCTGACTGCCTCGGTGTCCTTGATGAGTGTTTCCCCATTCGTGGCCAGCAGTGGCGTGGGACCTTGGGTGTTTGGACCGTAGGTGGACTTGACTGCAATGAAGAATCCTCGTATATCATGGCTGTCGGCCAGCTGCTGTATCTCTTGTGCTTTCTCCATCCACCACCTGTTGTTTAGGTCCCGGATTTTTTGTTGGACCTCAGCCTTGAGCCATCTGTAATGCTGCATAGGGCCTTGGTGAGACCACACCTGGAGTACAGGGTACCGTTTTGTTCTCCTTACCTAAGGAAGGATATATTTGCCTTAGAGGGAGTGCAACAAAGGTTCACCACAGTGATTCCTGGGATGGGGAGAATGTCCTACGAGGAACGATTGAAGACTATATTCCCTAGAATTTAGAAGAATGAGAGGTGATCTCATTGAAACATTTTGGAGCCGAAATTGGTGGATGTTGCGCCCACAGCCGCCGAGGTTCCGCTGGAAATGTATGTTTTCTGGGCGATTCCTCTGGAACCGCCCATCTGCCGTCCACGTTCCGCCCAATGGGAGATTGATCGTGGAGGGTTCCGCCGGCATGACATCATGCTGCCCGCCCATGCCGAATGCTGGCCTCGGATCGACTTGCCGCCCGCCAGAAGGACCACTCGCAAAAAGCAGGTCTGAGCTGGCCGTGAGTCGGGCAGCAGGGAGAAGGGCTCCGAGTGCTGTTGTGCTGCACATCGCGGCCATGGTGTAGATGCTGGACCATATGAGTGGGACTGCTGTAAAAAAGTTAGGTGGATGTTACTTTACTTTATTGCTGATGGTCATGTTTAATTTGGATGTGATAAAAGCGACTGATATGTGTCTGGGCTGATGGAAACTTTTTTCTTTGACCTTGCTGAAAGACCTTCATTGAGAAACTCAATGGCGAAGGCAAAATAATTATGAATAAGTGAAAAGTCTTCAGTATGTCACATTTTGTGCAGCCAAGCTGATTAATTAATTCTGTGACACAGTCCTTCAAGTTCTCAGGGAAGCACTACATATAACATAGAGGGTGAGAGAGTTAGGGTTAGAATGATCTATTGTAAACCTGAGACAGCTGAAGACTCTGACAACCTTTGTCTGGGAGGAAAAGAGTCTAAAGTTACAGCTATTCGACTGTAGGGCAGCGTGATTACAGACCAAACTGAGGAAGGACTATGGTCAGTACAACACAGCAAGAGACAAGCACCGCGGTGACTCATGTCCTACTGTTGAGGTTTCAATGACGAGACTGTCACTATTACCTTGTTAATGTGTTTTTCTTTGTCCTGCAAGGAAACTACTTCATAAAATCAGTTCTGATTCATCACAAAAGACCTGTACCCAGCGTGCCTTGTTGTGTTGACGGACAAAAGTCTATTCTGAGAGATGTAATATACCTGACAGATCGAATAACCCTCACAGCACATATAGAGTAATGTGATGGACCTTAACCCGCACAGAAAGAGTTCAGATATGTTTCTCCATATGACTCTGTTGAAGGGCAGGTGTGGTAGACAAAGCGGCAATGAGTAGCGAAAGATGGTAACGGCTCAGTGGAGATGACCTCCAACAGTTATGAGAGCATTTAATGCGGAACATATTTCAGCGCATATTGTGACTGCGCAGAGGGTGTGGGATTATGTCAGGCTGAATAAGTGAGAGGAAGAAGATGTTAAGAAATGGCGCATCGCTGTAACTGATAGTCAGAAGAGCATTACATGAGGAATGGAACATGGGAAAAGACTTTTAATGTACTGCAATGTAACTGATGACCATGTCATCTCAGGGATGGCACTCCCCCATGCTTGGTCTCAGAAAAAGAGGGTTGAAGTGCAAGCCTTAAGGTCTGCCCTGCAAGTAGGTAAAGTGAGAGTAATTGAATGGCAGCCTTCCTGCATTGATGACCCTTCATTGTCGTGTTGCGATGGCCTGATGACAGGACCCATTATACAGTGCAGTCATATGTGGATGGGAAAATATTCCTGATAAAGCAGAAGACCTGAGGGACAGATGTGTGTTTCTCACAAGGCACCACACATGACGTTAAAATCAGACACTCACCAAGCCATCCATAGACAGTCCCTTGAAACGAGGATGACTTGCTTCCATGCCAAAAAAGGATGAGTTCACAGGTGTTTCAATGAAGGACCTAATATTCCAGATCCTGAACTACAGCCTGAAGGGTGGAAGATGCCTGTGCATGGATTTTTCTAATGTGTGGTGGCCATTGCACACCAGCCACCACACGGGCCTAACAGAGCTAGGTCTTGGTCCAGTGGCAAGGATTACCCAAGACGACTGGAGACCAGTTCTGCTACACGGATCTAGTGCACACACATATCGCAGTGTGGGCTGGCCCGTGCTGCCCCTGGGTCAACAATGTGAGTGTATTTACAAGTGCATAATAACAAAGGCTACATGACAGTATTACATTTACAAACATTTACACCAGCAACACCCATCCCTCTACCCAGCACCACCACCACTCTTCCCCTCCTTGAAGCGATGCCCAAGCTCCTCTTCCTCACCCTGTCTACACCATGGCGTGCTGCTCCCTTGACCCTCATTGCCTCTGGTTGACAAGGTTGTGCAGGAGGGCAGCGGGATGTCTGCAGACGTGTGCGCCTTGGTGAGAAGGCAGGGGGCGTGACCAATGGCGCTGGGATCTCCAGCTCCTCCGGATCTGTCTACCTTGAGGGTGTGGGCTCGGGGGCTTACACTGCGCATCCAGAAGCCATCTCTTGCCTCATCGCCTCAACGATCTCGGTTTTGTGCTCCAACACAGTGATGAGCCGGTCCATCCTGTCATCATGCTGCTGGGTGAAGGTGGCCATGCTGCCAGCGATCCCAGCCATAGTCTGGAGCATATTGCGACCTATCTGCATGCTCGTCCGTGATAGCTGGACCATCTCCTGAATTGCAGAGAGCGGTGCTGCATCCTCAGGTGGTTGCTCGCTCCTGGTGGGTTCTGGCGCCTTGCTTGCCTTCGTGCTATGGCCTCGGCTCTTGGTAGAGTTTGCCAATGTGGAGTCCGTTCCAAACCCCAGGAACTCGGAGGCTGACACCGAGGTTCTGCTGACACCTGGCTCACATGGCAGGAGGCTGCTGTCATCCTGGTTCTGCTCCTGGAGCTCAAGGGCCACAAAGACAGGCCCTTCTCCCTCCTCTCTCTCCTCTTCTTCATGGCTCTGGGTGGCGGAGGTGGGAGCGGTGGAAATGGGTGATCTGAGGGGGGAGGTGCCGAGAGGCGGTGTGGTGTGGAGGAAGGATCCGCTGTCTTGGGCTAGGGGCAATGTCAGGGTAGGAGACGTTGGGGTCTGAGGGCTTTTCTTAAAGTCAGAAGTCGATGGTGTGCCTTGATCCGTGCTGTCCGAGTCATCAGCTGCAAGTAGAGGACAACATTTCAGTCTGTGGGGGGATGGTGGCAGGGGGGGGGGTGCTGGTCAAGCTGAGATAAGAGCCGTGACATCTCACATTCTGCCAGCAAGGAGTTCCATCTCTACATGGACACACCAATACTGGGCAACAAAGTGTGCAGTAAACCGCGAGTACCTTAACAGTACCTTTCATTCCATGAGCGTTGTTCAGACCGCAGATTAGTATAACCTTACCATGCTGTAGCACCCCATCTGCATCAACTGTTGTGGTTGCACGGCGGTGGTCACCCACCAATGCCAACACACGCTCCTCCAGCCTGCTCAATTCGACCATCTCTGCTGGTCCCCCTCCCGTCACACGCATGCTTGCTGCCTTGGATGCTTTTTTCTTTTGCACAAAGAAATGTTGCTGCCTTTAGCCCCTTTGCTGATGTCCCCCACACACTCTCCCACACACACACACACACACATCTGGTGCACAACCCTTTTGACGTTGGATCAGAGGGGACAAATACATTTTTACTCACTCTTGCTGCCGCCACCAAATTGTTCCAACGTTTCCGGCATTGGTCCTCATCCTGCTCAACATTGCCCATTGCAGACACAATGTCAGCGATCTCCCTCCAAATGCATCAGTATTGGGGTGGTGGAGGCTTGCCACGACCATCCTGGGTGAGGTCTTTGTACCTGCGCTCCACCTCCATTACTAGCTTCTCCAATTCCTCTTCATTAAACCAGGGAGCTCGGGACCTGGTTTTGGCAGTCTTCAGGGCAGATTTCTGGCCACTCATCGTCAATCATGAAACGATTGGCTCTACAATAGTTTGTGGGTCTCAATTTCTCAGACTGCCCCTTCTCTAACCTCCAACTCTCTCTTCTCCAACCTCCAACTCTCTCTTCTCCCCTCTCACACTCACAGGTGGAATAAAGTGATATGCCTTTCATCATCATCATCATAAGCAGTCCCTCGAAATCAAGGAAGACTTGCTTCCACTCCTAAAGTGAGTTCTTTGGTGGCTGAACAGTCCAACACGAGAGCCACAGACCCTGTCACAGGTGGGACAGACATTCGTCGGGGGAAGAGGGGGAAGGTGGCACTGATTTACCACACGCTCCTTCCGCTGCCTGCGCCTGACCTCTTCATGCTCACGCCGTTGAGATTCGAGGAGTGCACTCCCTCCACTTAGGGCGGTCTTCAGCCAGGGATTCCCAGGTGTCGGTAGAGATGTCACACTTTATCAGGAAGGCTTTGAGGGTGTCCTTGTAACATTTCCGCTGCCCACCTTTGGCTCGTTTGCCATGAAGGAGCTCCGCATAGAGCAATTGCTTTGGGAGTCCCATGTCTGGCATGCGAACTAAGTGGCCTGCCCAATGAAGCTGATCGAGTATGGTTAGTGCTTCAATGCTGGGGATGTTAGCCTGGGTGAGGACACTGATGTTGGTGCGTCTGTCCTCCCAGAGGATTTGCAGGATCTTGCGGAGACATCGTTGGTGATATATCTCTAGCGACTTGATGTGTCTTCTGTACATGGTCCATGTCTCAGTGCCATAAAGGAGGGCGGGCATTACTACAGCCCTGTAGACCATGAGCTTGGTGGTAGATTTGAGAGCCTGGTCTTCGAACACTCGTTTCCTCAGGCGGCCGAAGGCTGCACTGGTGCACTGGAGGTGGTGTTGGATCTCATCATCAATGTCTGCCCTTGTTGACAAGAGGCTCCCGAGGTATGGGAAGCGGTCCATGTTGTTGAGAGCCGCGCCGTGAATCTTGATGACTGGGGGGCAGTGCTGTGCGGCGAGGACAGGCTGGTGGAGGACCTTTGTCTTACGGATGTTAAGCGTAAGGCCCATGCTTTCATATACCTCACATGAGTGCCAGAAGATGGCCGCCAGGGTGGCAGCTCCCTAGGGAGCTCCCCTGCCAAACCAACTTTATCCTCGTCATTTTCCGCTATCCGACAACTTTTCACCCTCAACCTCCCCCCTCCCACTGTCTAAACTTCCGCTAGCCTTAATAGACCCTGATAAGGGGTCCATTTTCTTAATTGGTTACTTTAAACCCTAATCCTACAAATCCCACAAATTTGGGCCTACCTCAGGCGCGAACCTTCCCTCCAAATGTCCATGCCTCTCATCGGCAACAACGACCAGACTACCAGACTACCAGCGACCGAGCCTCCTGAACGGCAACATGGACCTGGACCTGGACCTGCACCTCTTTTTTCAATGTCAACTCAGGTGCCCCACCCAATCCCTGATCCTCGACGATGCCCGGCGAGCCAGGTGAGCCTCCGCCTAGGCAATCGTGCCCACTCCAACCACGATCGGACCCCCGCCAACGGCGACCGGGCCCCTCCAATGGAGGTCGGACCCTCTCCAGCGGCGATCGGACCCCCTCCAACGGCGATCGGGCCTCCTCCAGTGGAGATCAGGCCTCCTCCAGCAGAGATCAGGCCTCCTTCAGTGACGACGGCTGGGCCTCTCCTCCTCGGCGGCGATTGGGCCTCTTCCCTTTCAGCGACGACTGGGCCTCTCCTTCCCTGCTGGTGACCTGACCTCTTCTCCCCTAGCACATTGTGAGTACCATGGCTGTGACCACCTTGACCTTACACACTGAACTCCAGTGGACCGCTGACCCTCTCAATGCCTGCCCCCAAACAAGCAGCAGGCCACCTACCATCAAGGGCGCTACTCAACGCTGAGCTTGCGGCCAACATCTCGCTATAGGCAATTAGGCCCAGATAGCAGTGCCTGGTCTCCAGTCGTCTTGGATACCCTTGCCACTGGACCAAGACCTTGCTCAGCTAATCCCGTGTGGGAGTCGGTGTGCAACGACCACCACACGCTAAAAGAACTCACGCACAGACATCTTCCACTCATCTAATATGAAATTCGGGACCTGGAAGGTCAGGACCCGAATGGACAACTCCAACAGTGACAGGTCGGAATGCCGCACCGCCACAGTTGCCCGGGAACTTAGAGGCTTTGACATTGACATCGCTGCCCTAAACGAGACCCAATGGGCAGGGGAGGCCAGCTCAAGGAACATGGTGTAGGTTATACCTTTTGCTGGAAAGGAAAACCAGAGGAAGAACGCCGCCTTCATGTGGTCAGCTTTGCTGTCAAAAATGAACTGATCGACCACCTCAAAGACTCCCTCTGCGGGGTTAATGAACACCTCATGACCCTTTGCCTTACCCTATCCTGAAACTAATGCGTCACAGTCATCAGTGCGTATGCCCCAACACTCGATGCAACGGATGAGGCTAAACAGGGGGGTTTACCTCGCGATATCCCTGTCTGGCGTCCCCATAGATGACAAATTGATCGCCCAAGGTGACTTTAATGCCAGGGTGGGGAGGTGTGATTGGCAGAGAGGGGATAGGGAAAGCCAACTCCAATGACACCCTACTCCTGAAAAAATGTCTAGAACACGAACGCCTCATCACTAACACCCTGTTCCACCAATACAAGGCATCGTGGCAACACCCTCGCTCCAAACACTGGCACCTGCCAGTGTCATCATCCGAGCTAGGGATCGCAAGGAAGTGCACATCACCCGCACCATGACAGGAGCTGACGACTGCTGGACACACCATCGCCTATGCCTTTACAGTCATGCGCAGTACAGCAATCAGCCTGAAATGACCCTAAACGACGATATGTCGGAAGACAAAAACTACAAAAAAATTAAATCGCAAAGTCTCGCGCATGTGCTTTGGAGACCCTCCGAAGATCCCCAAGTGGAGAGGCCTCCAACTGCCGCACACTGATGACACCGGCCACTCACTGCCTGCTCCCACCTGGCGACTGCCGCTGCCTGTCACTGACGCTGACGCCCACACAACGGAGCCAAAAGTGTCTCCCGACAGGACAAGGAGGCAGTGGGCGGAAAAAAGGTAGGTGTATAGAATTCCAGTGCAACAACACTGTAAAGTCCTTACTCGACATTATGAAACCACACGAGGCACATTCTGGGGACAAGGTCACTCTGTGACCTTAACTCTTTATTTACAGGACTCCAAAGACCCTGACCCTGCGTGGGACCTCCCTTTTTATACCTGTGTGATAAGGTAAGGAGTGTCTCCCACAAGTTCACCCCTTGTGGTCAAGGTGTGCATCTAGGTTGAGTGTTTCCAGTAATACAGTGGTGTTACATTGTGGTTACATACATGACATCACCTCCCCCCAAAGTCTTATTGGGATCATAGGTTAAGTCTTTCAGGTGGTCTACGCTCCCTCGTGGAGCGCCGCAGTTGGGGCTCTGGTTGTTGGACACTGACGTGAGTGTCTGTCATCTGTGGTGATTCCGGCCTGTCCAGATTGCTCTTGTTGTGCGTTTACTGGCGGTGTTGTAAGCTCCATCTCATGGTCTTCTTCAGGTTTCTCCGTGTCGATACTGAACCTTTTTTTTACTTGGTCCAGATGCTTACGGCATATCTGACCATTGTTGAATTTTACCATGATGACCCTATTCCCCTCTTTGTCAATTATAGTGCCCTCAAGCCATTTGGGCCCCATGGCGTGATTGAGGATGAATACAGGATCATTTATTTCTATACATCTCCCCCTCGAATTACGGTCATGGTACTCGTTTTGTGACTTGCGCTTGCCCTCAACTATGTCGGTCAGGACTGGGTGAATGAGGGACGACCGAGTTTTGAGTGTCCGTTTCATTAGTAGCTATGCGGGCGGGACCCCCGTGAGCGAGTGCAGTCGGGATCTATAGGCCAGCAGGAGACACGATAGGCGGCATTGTATGGAGGGTCCTTGTATCCTGAGCATACCTTGCTTAATGATTTGGACCGCACGTTCCGCCTGGCCATTGGAGGGGCCGGCTTGAACAGCGCAGTCCTGACGTGGTTGATGCCATTGCCTGACATAAACTCTCAGAATTTGTAGCGTGTGAAACATGAGCCATTATCACTAACCAGAATGTCCAGCAAGCCATGGGTTGCAAAGATCGCACGTAGGCTTTCCACGGCGGTGGATGACGTGCATGAATTCAGAATGATGCACTCGATCCATTTCGAGTACGCATCTACCACAATAAGGAACATCTTACCCATTAACGGGCCCGCGTAGTCAACATGAATGCGTGACCATGGCCTGATGGGCCAGGGCCACGGGCTGAGTGGGGCCTCCCTGGGGGCATTACCCAGCTAGGCACACGTAATGCACCTGCGAACACAGTGTTCCAGGTCTGAATCAATTCCAGGCCACAAAACGTGTGACCGGGCAATGGCCTTCATCAGCACAATGCCTGGGTGCTCGCTGTGGAGTTCCCTGATGAACTACCCAGCTGCCCCATAGTAGGCAGTCGGCTTGGATGGAGAGCTCATCCATCTGTCTGTGGAACGGTCTGACCTCCTCAGGGCATGCTCCGTGTGCGGGCGCCCAATTCCCAGTTAGGACACATTTCATAATCAGGGATAGGAGGGGATCTCTGTTTGTCCAGATTTTGATCTGGCGGGCTGTGATGGGGGAGCCTGCGCTGTCAAAGGCGTCGACAGCACTTTGCTCCGCTGCCCTCTCAGTGGTGGCCAGTGGAAGCCTGCTGAGCGCATCAGCGCAATTTTTGGTGCCAGGCCGGTGCCGGATGGAGTAGTCATAAGCAGCCAGCGTGAGAGCCCATTGTTGTATGCGAGTTGATGCGTTGGCATTGATGGCCTTGCTGTCTGACAACAGGGATGTTAATGGCTTGTGGTCCGTCTCTAATTCAAACTTCCTACCAAAGAGGTACTGATGTATTTTGTTTACACCATAGGCACATGCAAGCGCTTCCTTCTCGACCATCCCATATCCCCGTTCTGCTTGAGAGAGCGACCTGGAGGCATAAGCCACAGGTTGTAGTTGACCCTCAGCATTGCCCTGCTGCAACATGCACCCAACGGCATAGGACGATGCATCACATGTCAGAACCAACTTTTTACAGGGGTCATACAGGGTCAACAACTTGTTTGAACAAAGTAGGTTTCGCGCCCGATCAAAAGCCCGTTCCTGACAGTTCCCCCAAAACCAATCACAACCCTTACACAGGAGCACTTGTAGCGGCTCCAACAACGTGCTCAAGTTCATGAGAAAGTTCCCAAAATAGTTCAACAGTCCCAGGAACTGGAGTACTGCATGCAGTTTTGGTCACCTTACTTAAGGAAGGATATACTGGCTTTGGAGGGGGTACAGAGACGATTCACTCGGCTGATTCCGAGATGAGGGGGTTACCTTATGATGATAGATTGAATAGACTGGGTCTTTACTCGTTGGAGTTCAGAAGGATGAGGGGTGATCTTATAGAAACATTTAAAATAATGAAAGGGATAGACAAGATAGAGGCAGAGAGGTTGTTTCCACTGTTAGGGGAGACTGGAACTAGGGGGTACAGCCTCAAAATACGGGGGAGCCAATTTAAAACCGAGTTGAGAAGGAATTTCTTCTCCCAGAGGCTTGTGAATCTGTGGAATTCTCTGCCCAAGGAAGCAGTTGAGGCTAGCTCATTGAATGTATTCAAGTCACAGATAGATAGATTTTTAACCAATAAGGGAATTAAGAGTTACGGGGAGCGGGCGGGTAAGTGGAGCTGAGTCCACGGCCAGATCAGCCATGATCTTGTTGAATGGCGGAGCAGGCTCGAGGGGCTAGATGGCCTACTCCTGTTCCGAATTCTTATGTTCTTATGTTCTTATGAATGCAACTCCGATGTGTTGCAGGGCCTGGGTGCTTGTCGAATTGCCTCTGTTTTGGATTCGGTGGGCCAAATCCCATCTGCAGCAACCCTCCTGCCCAGAAACTCAACCTCAGGAGCTAAGAACACAAATTCAGACTCCTTGAGTCGCAGGCCTACCCGGTCCAGTCGGTGTAGCACCTCCTCCAGGTTGTGGAGGTGTTCCTTGGTGCCTCGACCCGTGATGAGGATGTCATCCTGGAATACGATCATTCCAGGAATGGATTTAAGCAGGCTTTCCATGTTTCATTGAAAAATCGCAGCCGCTGATCGAATGCCAAACGGACACCTGTTATAAACGAACAGTCCCTTGGGCGTGGTGATGGTGGTCAGTAGTTTAGATTCGTCGGCCAGTTCCTGGGTCATATAGGCTGAATTGAGGTCCAACTTGGTGAACAGCTTGCCGCCTGCCAGCATGGCGAAGAGGTCCTCCGCTCTCGGGAGCGGATATTGATCTTGTAGGGACACCCGATTGATGGTGGCCTTGTAGTCGCCACAGATCCTGACAGAGCCATCTGCTTTTAGGACGGGAACAATGGGGCTCGCCCAGTCGCTGAATTCAAAAGGCGAGATGATGCCCTCTTTCAACAGCCGGTCCAATTCGCTCTCAATCTTTTCCCGCATCACATACGGCACCGCTCTGGCTTTGTGGTGCACTGGCCTGGCGTCCGGGGTGATGTGTATCACTACTTTAGTGCCTTTGAAAGTCCCGATGGCAGGTTGGAATAGTGAATCGAATTGTTCTAGGACTGGTGAGCACAAACTTTGCTCCACAGATGACATTACATGAACATCCCCCCATTTCCAGTTCATCTTGGCTAACCAGCTCCACCCCAACAGTGCGGGACCATTGCCCGGGACAATCCAGAGCGGCAGCCGATTCACTAACCCATTGTGTGTGACAGCCAACATTGCACTGCCTAGCACCGGAATGATTTCTTTAGTTTAAATCCGTAATTGTGTCTCAATACGTGCTAATTTGGGTTGACTGACTTTAAGTGGCCATAACTTCTCAAATTGCTGAATGCCCATGAGTGACTGGCTGGCCCCAGTGTCCAGCTCCATTCCTACTGGGATACCATTTAATAAAAACCTCATCATCATTGGTGGCGTTTTGGTGTATGAACTGTGAATATTCGCCACATGGACCTCGGCGTCCATCGATTTGCCCCAAAAGTTATCCTGCCTCAAAGAACCCTCTTTTGGTCCATCCGCCTCATATATTAGTCTGGTTGCAGACTTCCTGCACATTTGAGCTAAGTGGCCACTGAGATTGCAGTTCCTGTAGACAAACTGTTGAAATCTGCAAGATCTAGCTGAGTGTTTCCCCCACACCTCCAGCATGAGTTAAAGTTTCCATTGTTGGAAACAAAGGGACTATGGCCAGGCATTCCGCGCTCACTGTCCCTTTGACTGCTCTTATGTACCCTATTAGTGGGTGTCAGTGGCACCATCCCGGGCCGCATTGTCCACTGTGATGGCGTGAATGTCCGTTCAGCCTGCCATTGTCTCTGTTGAAGTCCTACTCTGGGGTCTATTGCTGCCTGGGGAGTGTCGGACTGCCCCTGCCTGCCTGCGGGGCTCTGAGTCACATTGATGATGTTGACTCCCTGATCCATCGGCGCGTCAGAGGCAGAATTGCGCACGTATATTATTTTCGTCTCTTCCTCCCCCGCCATGAAAGTTTGAGCTATCAACGCTGCCACTTCCAAGGTCAGATCCTTGGTCTCAATTAATTTGCGGAAAATTCCTGCATGACCGATGCCCTCGATAAAGAAATCCCTTAGCATCTCCCCCCGGCAGGCGTCTGTAAACTTAGAGAGGCTGGCCAAACGCCGGAGGTCCGCTACGAAGTCCGGTATGCTCTGTCCTTCACGACGTCAGTGGGTGAAGAATCTGTGTCGGGCCATATGTATGTTACTCGCCGGTTTGAGGTGCTCCCCTATCAATTTGCTAAGTTCTTCAAAGGTTTTGTCCGCCGGCTTTTCGGGTGCTAATAAGTCCTTCATGAGCGCGTAAGTCTTTGGTCCACAGCTGGTCAAAAGATGAGCCCTTCGCTTGTCGGCCGCTGCATCCCCCAGCCAGTCTTTCGTAATGAAGCTTTGCTGAAGCCTCTCAACAAAATCATCCCAGTCTTCCCCAACACCGTACCGTTCCTCTGTGCTACCAGTGGCCATTCTCGTGCGTCGTGAATTCCCGTTCATCGTCGCCAATGTAAAGTCCTTACTCTACAGCATGAAACCACACAAGGCACATTCTTGGGACAAGGTCACTCTGTGACCTTAACTCTTTATTCACAGGACTCCAAAGACCCTGACCCTGCGTGGGACCTCCCTTTTTATACCTGTGTGATCAGGTAAGGAGTGTCTCCTACAAATTCACCCCTTGTGGTCAAGGTGTGCATCTAGGTTGAGTGTATACAGTAATACAGTGGTGTTATATTGTGGTTATATACATGACAAACACCTTCCTATTCAGTCACATTGTACAATATTCCAATAGAGCAAGCCCTTTTTTTTCACTCATGTAAGTTCAGTGACCCAATTAGCAGGTAGTGGGAGTCAACAGAATTGTTCAAATAATGAGTTGTCTGGGAGAACTGAGCTAACAAGTGCTTTTATCCTTTGACCAATCCCACCCCACTCCAACCCCAAATTAACGTGATGATGGACTTTGGTGTCGTTGGAGGAAATTGGAGGAAACCAACTTTGGAGGGTTTTGATGAGCACCTTTCACAACAGACCTCCTGAGAACTTTGGCCATGAAATTCCCGTAATAACACCGGCTGCTATGGGCAGTTTGAAGCAAAAAATGGCACTCGCCACGCTTCCACTCTCTTCTGGCATGGACCACTGGTCGCAATCCTGGGAAGGGCGATAGCACGGCTGTTGCCTGCATGCACAGGAAGAATTGAAATGGCATCAAGCAGCGTGAGGAGTGTTGCTGGATGTTTTCAAGGCTTTGGCTCTTAAAGGAAGGCTGCTGAGAACACCACTTGCTCCCAGTCCTAGGGGCTCTACATGCAGTCCACCTTGGGCTGCAACATGACATGGAGATGGAGCAGAGGCAGCAAAGGGGACAAGCTGCTCGTAGGGGGAGGAGGAATTCTCTGCAGGAGGCATTACCTACCTAAAGACTTTGAGGTGCACTTCTCCTACTTGCACCTAAGTCAGCAGCAGTATGTTTGTCGGCTCCTCTTCACCAAGGAGGTGGTCACAGAACTCTGCCACCTCCTGCAAGCAGACCTGGAGCCTCAGAGCAGGGCAAGGACAGCGCTGTCAGTGGCCCTCAAGGTACCGTGGCCCTGAATTTCTTTGACAGAGAATCCTTCCAAGCTAGAACAGGTGACATCGTAAACTTCTCACATTTCGCAGTCCATTGCTGCATCCAGAAGGTCACAGAGGCTCTGTACACCAGGAGACGGGACTTCATTGCCTTCTCTCTAAATGGGAGGAACATGCACGTGGCATTGCCAGGATATCGGGCAGGGCACCATTGACTGCGCACACATTGCTTTGCGAGCTCCGCATCTCAATACTGAGATGTACCGCAACCCCAAAGGCTACCCCAATCACTAAATGTGCAGTTGGTGTGTGACCACGCCCAGTGCATCATGATGGTGAATGCCCTCTATCCTGGCAGCAATCATGATGTCTCCAGCTGCCGTGTCAAACCCGAGGGTGGTGCTCGGTGACAAGGGCCATCCGCTCCGCACCTGGCTCATGACTCCCCTCCGCAACCCCACCCCTCGTGAGCAGCAATTCGACAATGACAGCTATGCTGCCACTGTACTAGAGCTCCCCCTAGTGGACTACTGCTCCATCTAGTGGACTACTGTGGTAATGCAACCACTGATGTAAATAAAAAAGGGTCATGTGGCAAAGTCGCATGATGACAGTTTTCGGTTAAGAGCCATCTTGGGTAGTGAACTTCTTAGTGATGTCGTAAGGATATATTACTTTGGCGACGAGGATAGGATTTCTGGATTCCCTAGCTGAAATTTTTGTTGGTGGATGTTCCTGCCATTCAACAGAGAGCCATTGAGAGGTTCTTCGTTTTGCAGAACAGCTAAAAATCCAAGGTAAATTACAAGAACACTTGGATGAATGGTTAACATTGCCAGAGTCCAGCTGGCTGCATCTATGGGAAAAATAGAGTGCTTGGGTGAGCTCCATCATGACAAAAAGACATTCAGAGCATATGTGGAGTGGCTAGAAATGTTTTTCACTACAAATATTATTGTCGAAGTCCCCGATGATGAAAACCATAACCGGGTGATTTTAGAAAGGAAACGGGCTATTTTCTTGACTGAAGCAGGTCCCAATGTGTTGGAAACCCTCTAAAATGCGCTTGTTCCCATCAAGCCAAAGGACACCGCCATTGACTGAGATTCAGCACTACAGTACTGGAAATTGCTGAAAGTTAGTGTTTTTGAATATGAGATCAATTGAATGACGAGGGTATCAGTGAGTACATTGTAGTTGTAAAGAAGCCATCCATTCAATGTAATTTCAGAAACTTTCAGGACCAAGCATTGCGTGACCACTTTGTTTGTGGGGTGAAAAATGAAGCAATTAGTTGTTGACAATCCCTAACTTGAATTTTGATTTTGCTTGTCAGATAGCTACGTCGATGGATATGGCTGACCAATGCATTCCGGGAATTTCACACCATTTCCAGTCATCAGATAACCAAGGTGAATCACCTGCAGGTTAAAAGTAAAAGGCAGTTGGGCTCCAAAGCCACGGTAACAGAGCATTGAAGTCATTCTATCAATGCCTGGGACAACATATCACTCAAAGCTGTCCATATGTGAAGGCAGAGCGTTTCTTCTGCAAGAAAACTAGGCATTTTCCAAAGGCAGGCAGACTGAAGAGTAAGCTGATTTTCAATGCTAGAAGTAGAAATCGCCAGACACCACATAGCATGGAAGAGCAGCAACAGGATGAGGAAGTTCTGGAGATAAAAGTCATCAGGAGCACGAGGGTGTCTCACAGCGATTCGCGAAGTATCGTCATCCAAGTAGTCGTTGCAGAACCAGGATACCCACGGAAATCGACACTGGTGCATCCGTGAACGTAATACTGGAATCGCTATATCTCGACAAGTTACGTGATTTTCGAATGAAGAAATTGAAGATAGAGCTGTGAGGCTACTCAAGAGAACAAATCCCTGTTGGAGGACATATCACCATACTGGTGAAATATAAGGATCAGTTTCAGAGCTTGCCTCTCATAGTAGCGGCAGAAGACAAACCTACCTTAATAGGTAGAAATTGGTTGGGATCACTGAAGCTGGATTGGAATGAGATTTTCCATGTGGAAACGAAATTTGCATCAAAAGATGACAAAAGTAACCGAAGGTGTTCTGTGAAACAGGCAGTCCGATCCAAAACTTCAAGGCGAATGTCAGAGTGCAGAGGGACGCAAGACCAGTTTACTGCAAGCCATCTCCTGTACTATACGCACTCAAGGAGAAAGTTGAGCAAGAACACAAAAGACTAGAGACTGAGAACATTATCTCTAAGGTAGATCTAAGTAATTGGGCTACACCCATTGTTGTTGTATCTAATTCAGATGGTAATGCTGATGCTATGTCCAGGTTGCCATCTGCATCACAAGTTACACCCAATAGGGAAGAAGTGTTCTATTGTTCATACATTGATGAACTGCCAGTCACAGCTGAAGAGACTGGTAGAGCAACCAAACGTGACCCAGTTATGTCAAAGGTGTATGATTACAGAGCAAATGGCTGGCCAAACTAGGTAGCAGAGAAAGATATTCATCCATACTTCATTCATCGGAATGAATTATCAGTGGATAAAGATTGTATCATGTGGGATGCAAGAGTAGTTATCCAAAAATAAATTCAGGTTCAAATTGTTAGGAGATCTTCATGACCAGCACCTGGGAATGTGCTTAACCAAGAGTTTTGCATGCAGTTACTTATGGTGGCCAGGTTTAGATCAAGATATAGAGTACATCATTAGTCAGTGTACAACATATCAATCAGTAAGCAAGAAACCACCATCAGTACTATTACAGCCATGGAAATGGCCTCCCAGGGTGTGGCAAAGATTACATACAGATTTTGCTGAGATATATCGACAGGCAACAATTGTTCATTGTGATTGACAGTCATTCAAAGTAGTTAGAGGTATTTCCAATGCGGAAAATAACAACACGTAAAACACTAGACAATTTGCGAAGATTGTTTTCTTCATATGGCCTCCCAGAAGAAATGGTGTCTGATAATGGGCCACAATTTTGTTCAGAAGAATTTTCACAGTTCATGAGCAGAAACATTGTGAAACATACCAAAGTTCCACCATATCACCCTGCTTTAAATGGTGCAGCAGAGCGCACAGTACAAATGATAAAACGTGCCCTCATCAAGCAAATGTTGAATCCAAATCCAAAGAAATAGCATTGTCATTGGATCACAAATTAGCAAATTTTCTGACTACTTATCGTAATACTCCTCATACAACTATTGGTAGAACACCAGCAGAGTTGTTTCTCAAAAGACAGTCATGAGCCAGGTTCTCATTAAAGCCAAACTTGGCACAGTCAGCAGAAGAGAAACAATTGAGACAGAAAGAGAATCATGATAGAGGTAGAGTAAGAGAGAGAAGTGTAAAATTGATTCAGAAGTTTAGAGTGAAGAACCATCACCATAAATGGTTAAATTGCTTACCAGGAAGAGTAGTAAAGATATGTGGCTCTTGCACATATTTGGTCAAGATGTTTGATCATGGACAGTTAGGTTTGTTCATATTGATCATATTTTACCTACAGATGTGGAAGGAGTTGAAAGTTGGAATGATTCGATTATTTCTGATGAGTCAGATAGTCTTGTTACAAGTAGATTACCAGTAGCAATCCTACATCAGATACACTAGAAACAAGTCCAAGAGAAAGTCAGAATTTAATTCTGAGTCTGAGTCAGGCAGACGAACAGTCTGAAATTGTACAGAGTCAAAATGTTGCCCTTGGAGAAAAATTCTCCTCAGGCTCAGCATAAAATGTGTCTTAGGGTTTGACACCAAGTTTGGAAGGTTCTATTCGAGAGCGAAGGTATCCTCTTCGAAAGAGAAAGCGAGTGGATATGGAAAAATAAGTCCACATCTTTTATTGTGTATACCATGCAAGTTATGTATAATGATTATTTGGTAATGATTACTTATTCATTACATAATAAGAACACAAGAAATAGGAATGGAAGTAGGCTATACGGCCCCCCCGAGCCTGCTCCACCATTCAATAAGATCATAGCTGATCTGATCATGGACTCAGCTCCACTTCCCCGCCCACTCCACATAACCCCTTATCCCCTTATCGTTTAAGAAACTGCCTATTTCTGTCTTAAATTTATTCAATGTCCCAGCTTCCATAGCTCTCTGAGGCAGAAAATTCCACAGATTTACAACCCTATGAGAGAAGAAATTTCTCCTCATTTCTGTTTTAAATGGGCGGCTCCTTATTCTAAGATTGTGCCATCTAGTTCTCGTCTCCCCCATCAGTGGAAACATCCTCTCTGCATCCACCTTGTCAAGCCCCCTCATAAACTTATACGTTTCGATAAGATCACCTCTCATTCTTCTAAATTCCAATGAGTAGAGGCCCAACCTACTCAACCCTTCCTCATAAGTCAACCCCCTCATCCCCAGAATCAGCCTAGTGAACCTTCTCTGAAGGTTCCAAAGCAAGTATATCCTTTCGTAAATATGGAAACCAAAACTGCACGCAGTATTCCAGGTGTGGTCTCACCAATACCTGATATAGCTGTAGCAAGACTTCCTTGCTTTTATATTCCATCCCCTTTGCAATAAAGGCCAAGATACCATTGGCCTTCCTGATCACTTGCTGTACCTGCATACTATCCGTTTCATGCACAAGTGCCCCCAGGTCCTGCTGTACTGCGTCACTTTGCAATCTTTGTCCATTTAAATAATAACTTGCTCTTTGATTTTTTCTGCCAAAGTGAATGACCTCCAACATTATACTCCATCTGCCAAATTTTTGCCCAATCACTTAGCCTGTCTATGTCCTTTTGCAGATTTTTTGTGTCCTCCTCACACATTGCTTTTCCTCCCATCTTTGTATCGTCAGCAAACTTGGCTATGTTACACTCAGTCCCTTCTTCCAAGTCGTTAATATAGATTGTAAATAGTTGGGGTCCCAGCACTCATAGAAACATAGAAACATAAAAAAAGGTAAAGGAGTAGGCCATTCGGCCCTTCGAGCCTGCACTACCATTCAATAAGATCATGGCTGATCATTCCCTCAGTACCCCTTTCCCGCTTTCTCGCCATACCCCTTGATCCCTTTAGCCGTAAGGGCCAGATCTAACTCCCTCTTGAATATATCCAATGAACTGGCATCAACAACTCTCTGCGGTAGGGAATTCCACAGGTTAACAACTCTCTGAGTGAAGAAGTTTCTCCTCATTTCAGTCCTAGATGGCCTACCCCTTATCCTAAGACTGTGTCCCCTGGTTCTGGACTTCCCCATCATCGGGAACATTCTTCCCACATCTAACCTGTCCAGTCCCGTCAGAATCTTGAAAGTTTCTATGAGATCCCCTCTCATCCTTCTAAACTCCAGTGTATAAAGGTCCAGTTGATCCAGTCTCTCCTCATATGTCAGTCCCGCCATCCCGGGAATCAGTCTGGTGAACCTTCGCTGCACTCCCTCAATAGCAAGTACATCCTTCCTCAGATTAGGGGACTAAAACCGAACACAATATTCCAGGTGAGGCTTCACCATGACCTTGTACAACTGCAGTAACACCTCCCTGCTCCTATACTTAAGTGCTCTAGCTATGAAGGCCTACATGCAATTTTCTTTCCTTACTGCCTGCTGTACCTGCATGTCAAACTTCAGTGACCCAGGTCACTTTGCACCTCCCCTTTGACTAATCTGCCGCCATTCAGATAATATTCTGCCTTCGTGTTTTTGCCACCAAAGTGGATAACCTCACATTTATCCACATTATACTGCATCTGCCATGCATTTGCCCACTCACCTAACCTGTCCAAATCACCCTGCAGCCTTTTAGCATCCTCCTCATTGCTCACACTGCCACCCAGCTCAGTGTCATCTGCAAACTTGGAGATATTACACTCAATTCCTTCATCTAAATCATTAATGTATATTGTAAATAGCTGGGGTCCCAGCACTGAGGCCCTGCGGCACTCCACTAATTACTGATTGCCAACCAGAGAATGAACCATTTATCCCAACTCTCTGTTCTCTGTTAGTTAGCCAATCCTCTATCCGTGCTAATATATTACCCCCAACCCTGTGAACTTTTATCTTGTGCAGTAACCTTTTATGTGGCAACTTGTCAAATGCCTTCTGGAAATCCAAATACACCACATCCACAGTAAGGAGGGAGAAGTATAATAGAGCTCCCCCTAGCGGACTACTGCTCCACCTAGTGGCCTACTGTGGTAAAGCAACTACTGATGTAAATAATGAACTGGTCATGTGGCAAAGTCACATGATGACAGTTTTCTGTTAAGAGCTATCTTGTGTAGAGTGCTTCTTAGTGATATTGTAAGCATATACTACAACCACGAGGAACCTCATCGAGCTGATCATCAGGGAGCTAAAGTAACGGATCCACAGCCTTGACTGCTCGGCAGCTATTCAATTTCGTGGGGGTCTGCTGCATCCTCCATAATTTGGCCATCATGAGGGCGCAGTCCTTGCCACCATGGGTTCTGCCACCTCCTCGGGAGGAGGAAAAGGCAGAGGAAGAGGAGGAATGGAGGAGGCAGTCTGCCAATCCAAGTTCCAGTTGGTCTGTCCGTGAGTGCATTATCAGACTCCGGTTCCCCTGATTTAAACCCAGATCCCTGTAGCTCAACACTTCCCCATCTTATCAACCCTCTGACATGGAGCATCACAGTGTCCTCTTGGCCACAATCCTGAAATGAAAGCCAAAACAAACATTGCAAACACAATTTGTCAAACAATGAATCAAATTGTACATATCAACATCAACGAATCACCCTTGCACATTCTCTTACTGCCTGTCTTGCATGTTCATTTGCCTGTTCTAGTGCTTCTACAAAGTGCTACCCCAGTGGCTGCAGCATGGCTGGTGCTAGGCTGCTGACAGTCTGGACTGGGTGGCTGACTGCCAATAGCAAGGGCACTGGTGGAGTGGCAGTGATGGGAGGATGAATGATGTCATTCTGAGAGAGGACAGCAGGTTGGTGCTCCACGGAGCCACGCCACTCCCCGGGGCAATGCCTCAGTATACCTAGTCATCTGTTGGAGGACTGTTGAACTACTGTGACACCCTGCAAGCCCCTTTCAACACTGGCAAACACAGTCATGATGAGCACAGTCTGTACTTCCATGGCAGAAAGCTGACCCTGCATGAGAGCAGTCTGAGCTTGCATGGCACATGTCTGAGCTTGCACTGTAGCTCTACGACTTTGGGTCTACTTGTGCTGCAATTGAAGCTGAAATCGACCATCAGATGCTGCATCATGGTTTCACAGTGCTCTAATGGAGTTGCCCATCACTTCCATCCTGGAAATCATGGTCTCCAAGCTCTGCACAAAGGTCTGTGCAAAATTGATGCTGAACAATGACAACAGGCTTGCTGGCAGGCCTGCCGATGCACCAAGCAATTCATTGTGTATGCCCATCAACGATCTTCTGTAGTCCTCATCTGAGTCCACTGCAGCAAAACTCATGTGCAAGTTCACCCTCCAGGGAGCACCCATCTGCGCTACCCTTTCCCCTTGACCTGGCTACAGCCTACTCATTCCTGGTGACTCACTGCATGCAGATATCAGCTCTAAGCTACCCTCTAAAATCCACACAGTCACGATCTGAGCTGCAAGTGTCAGATCGAGTGATGGTGTCTCTCAACAATCACCTCTTCCACCACTGGCTGAACAGCTTGGAAACCTTGGGTATCTGAAAGGATAAAGGCACAAAGGTAGGCTTGTGGAGAGGGGAGGGGGAGGGAAGCAAGATGTGCATGCTGATACCATCAGCAGTTTGCAAGTGAGAAAAGATTGTGGGATGAGGGGGAACTTGGATGTGAGAAGGAGGATGAAATATGAGCATGCCATCATCATCAATGGTTTCAAAGTCGCTGCTCGCCATGGCCTCAGTGACGACCCCTCCAATTATCTGTAGCACCATCTCCTCCATGGGGGTGAGGACATTTAGCCTTGCCCGTCCTCTGCCAGTTCACTGCTGCTCTCTCCTGTTATGAGGCACCTTGACCCACTGAGCACACAGACAGTCAGCAGCACGCTCACCACTGGGCTGGCGTTGCTATTATTATAATTAGCATGCACCACAAAGTTTACGTGCTGCCTCCACTCCCATTAACGGGCGCAGACTGATCGCTCATCGCGATACCCGTGCCGTTTGCAGGCATTATCATATTATTCCCGCTTTAAGTATAAGTGGGTTCAATTTGGGGAAAAATCTTCTTTCTAGATGCTGAGACGAGTGATCCTCTTCTCTCCCTCTCCCGAACTGTATATATCTGTTAGTTAACATGAAAAGAATGTGATGATCCTAGACGAGAGGAGATTTACTCGAGTGGTACCCGGGGTGAAGGACTTCAGTTATGTGGAGAGACCAGAAAAGCTGGGATTATTTGTCTTAGAGCAGAGTAGGTTAAGTGGAGATTTAATAGAGGTGTTCAAAATTATGAAGGCTTTAGATAGAGTAAATAAGGAGAAACTGTTTCCACTGGCAAGAAGGTCGGTAGGCAGAGGACACAGAATTAAGATAACTGGTAAATGAACCAGAGGGAAGACGAGGAGAAATCTTTTTATGTAGCAAGTTGTAATCTGGAAAGCACGGCCTGAAAGAGATGGTGGAAGCAGATTCAATAGTAACTTTCAAAACGGAATTGCATAAATACTTAAAGGGGAATATATTACTGGGAAATGGGGAAAGGGCAGGATAGTGGAACTAATTGGATAGCTCTTCCAAAAAGCCGGCACAGGCACGGGGCCAAATATGCTGTATAATTCTGTCAAAGCCCTGAGCAAGTCCTTTTCTTGGCTGGAAAGAGCTCTACAGACCAGGATAGGGGGGTTGGGGGTTGTTGGGGAGGCGGGGTATGTGGGGAGAGTGGATTCAAATTGATAGTGGGGGAGAGAGAATGTTATTTTCTTTGTGCTAAGGTTAGGATCCCATCTTTGTTTTGTAAGTTACTCTCTCTAATTGCTCACAATACAAACACACAAGGATGAGAAAGGAGACACTGTTTGTGCAGTCATCTATCTCAGTGTTTAATCATCTGTGTGAGTGCTGTCAGCTCATTTACAGGAAAGTGAAGGCACTGGGAGCTGCTGCTGTCTACTTACACATTGTCATGAATCACTGAAGCTGTTTTTACCGGGATTGATCACATTAGTTAAAAAGGTTCCCATTGTAACAACATGAATATACATGGAGTGTTTGGCAATTGACTGCTGCTTCCACTATACATGGCTACTTCCTGGAATGAACGAGGGAATTCTCATCATTATGGGCTTTAAGGACATTGTTTACGAATTCAACAGAGGCAGGCGAGTGAGTGTAGGCAGTAATACATTTGGTAAGGGTCAACATGTTAGGACCAGACTTTAGCAGAAATGAATGGAGGATCAGGGATAGAGGGATACACACACTGAAGGCTCAGGGATAGAAGGGTATACACACTGAAGGAGCAGATATAGAAGGGTATACACACTGAAGGCTCAGGGATAGAAGGGTATATACACTGAAGGTTCAGAGATAGAAGGGTATACACACTGAATGATCAGGGATAGCGGGATATACACATTGAAGGCTCAGGGATAGAGGATATACACACTGAAGGATCAGGGATAGAGGGATATACACACTGAAGGATCAGGGATAGAGGGATCTGGGGCTAGATTTTACACTTTTGTGCATATCGCCCAAAAATGGGCATTATTTTCGGCGTGGGCGGTAAAAATGGGTTTTCAGATCGTCAGCTTCTCAGCCATTCTCAAAGCATCTAGGGCTCAAACCTCCACTTTTGTGGTTATCACCCAAAATTTATGGCGTGGGCATTAAAAATGGGTTTTCAGATCACTGGCTTCTCGCCCATTCTCAAAGCGCCTAGTCTCCATTTTTTTAAATGGGCGTTACCGCGAGTGATATCAAATGGGAGGTAGCGTTAAATTTTTTTTACCTTCTGCCGTAAAGTGTGGCCGTCCTTAGCAACGCATGGCAACGCTCGATTCCCGCGATTCAGGAGGTCAAGCATCATTATGACATGCGCAGAAAAGGAGATATTTAGAGAGAGGGAGCTCAGAGGGACTGAAGGCGTGGCTGGGTGTGGTGTGGCTGCTTTGGGAGGAAGGAGGGAGACTTTTGAGCTTCACAGCAAGTAGGCAAACAAAAAGTAGCTGTTACCAACCACATATTTGCCGGAATTTGACCTATAATGGAGAGAGGAGGAGGAGGCATCACAGCACGCTGTGGAGACTGATGCTGGAGAGAGCAGTGAGGTGGGAGAGGAGTATATTGGAGGGCACAAAAGAGCCAGGAGGTTCTCTGACGAGGCAAATGCCTCCCTCCTGCAGGAGTTGAGTCGCGCTGGGGTGATTTGACACAGGGAGGGCGTGGGAAGCCCACCCCAAAGGCCTACCAGAGGATATGGACCGAGAAGCAGAGGTGGTCTCATCGGCGACCAACGAGGTGCGTGAGGGCAATCAATGCCGCAAACGATGGAATGACCTTGTGGGATCTGCAAGAGTAAGTATTACATTGATTTACATGTTCTTATGTATTTTTATAATTTGATTTGTAACAGTCATGAGTGACTATCAGCAGATGTGAGGCCTTTCACCAGGAATGTTTTACTCAAAGCCTGCGGTCACGGTGTACGTCTTTAGGTAAAGAATGATAATTTTCATAATAATCATAATTACATCTGTTGGTTATATGATGTATCAGTCTCTGTGGCAATACTTAGCAATGATATCACACAATGATCTCATGCCATGTCATCCTGTCACCTTTTACAGAAGAAGCTATCGACGATGAGTTCTGTGCAGAGGCAAAATGGTGGGGTCCACCAGTCCCCAGCAACATCACCATGGGGAAGCACCCCCGGACAACCATGGATGCATCTGCAGACCCTGAAGTGATGCCATGTGAGTAAAGTTTACACCATTGCGTTATGTAAAGTCAATAGATGCCACACCCACTCATATCCAAACAATCATATATGATAGATGATTTCTAAAATTGTCATTGAAATAATGATGGCCTAATAAAAATCATTGCAATGCAAATCTGTTGATGGTCATGAAATGTGATGTCTGCGATGATTTTGAGAGCGGTGGTGCTTTTGTCGTGCATATGCTGTGTGTAGCGCTGGACTCACCTTTTGACCCTTCTCCTCTAATTTGTGTTTTGCAGCTCAGCCAACAGCATGTCCCAAGGCAAGACCACAGAGACCAGAAGGTGGGGGCGGGGGGCCCGACTCTCCGGACGATCTGGTGCTGAGGAGCTCCGATTCTCGCCCGTCAATCTGCTGGGTCTGTTCCCCACGGATGAGAGCGCGGACTTCGAGGAACCTGTATCGCCACGCTCCAGAAGCAATTCCATGCCAAGTCCTCCGGTCATTCCCGCCTCCACTCTGGAGGTACTGACCCCAAGCACCTCACCACAGAGTACCCCATTTGTCCCCAGGATGGCGCCGACCCCTAGGAGGTCTCGTGGATGTCTGTTCCACAAGCGCCACATGACAGCAGAGAGATGGTACAGTTGTCTTGAAGGACTGTAGACATTGGTGACCAGCTCATCGAAGCATTGGGGGGCATATCCTGACAGCTGGCCACCATGACTGAATACATTCCGCCGATGACGGAGTCCCTGGATGCGATAGCCAGGAACACTGTTGCCATAGCCCTCCCAGTGGTCCCCGAGTGCGGCACTCCACCCCTAGGTTCCGCACCACCACTGCGAACGACAGATGAGAGCAATGACCAAGATCCTGCTTCTGCATCAGAGAATTTTGCCCCTCACTCCCGTATCCATGCAACGACCACATCTGCATTCATCCCCCCCCCCCAATGAGGCATCGCCTGAGGAGCTCCTCAGCCTGGCGCCATGGATCGAGGAGGGGAAGGGGTAAAGGTGGGGAGAAGGGGAGGGGGGAAGGAAAGTGAGGTGCATATCCACAGATGATGGCTGTGTTATATCTCCATCTGGGTGTATGCAATTTATTGTATGGGGGCTGGAGACCACGCTCCTGCTTTGCCTTTGTAGTCTGTGTTGCTGGACATGTTGAACATTTGATTGATGTCAATGGTGGAAAAAGTGGGGTTTGGGTGGGGGTTGGGTGTTACTGTCTGTGATATTTATGATTTCAGACCAATGTTGGTATAAAATTTTTGTTATTCAATATAATCTTGTTGCGCATTGTCTCAGATAGCTGCACTGTTACACATTGGTGATTCCTTAACATGAAAGGGTTAAATACAACTTAACATCAATCAGCGTAAACTTTAACTGGCACCAAGCTGATGGGCACCATTGATGTCTAAGCTGCACAAACAAGTCAGATACAGTGCTCTCACGCAGGATCATGGATGCTGCCCGTAAATTTAGCATTCACTGCCATTATCATTTGCTGGTGGTCGACAACGAGTTGGACATTCAGGGAGTGAAATCCCTTGTGGTTCCTGAAAGCCCCTGCATCCTGAAAAGGTGCCCGCATCGCGATGTGCATACAGTCTATTGCTCCCTGCACCTTGGGGAAGTTTGCAATTCTGGAGAATCCAAGAGCCCTCTTACTCTGTGCCTCCCTGATCATAGTGAAGCTGATCAAGTCCCTCCTACGTGCTTACAGGGCTTCAGTGACCTGTCTAATGCAGCAATGTGTGGCATGCTGAGACAGACTGCAAATGTCGCCAGCTGAGGCCTGAAAAGAACCTGAAGCGTGTAACGACAGTGCCGCGGTGACTTTGACCTTGACGGACAGTGCAGTACTGATGGTGCTGGCAGGCTGCAGATCTCCCCTTATGAGCTGGCATACCTCAGTGATAACCTCTTTGCAGAAGCGCAGTCTCCGAAGGCAAGTGGTGTCGGGCAAGTTGAGGTAAGACCGCTTGTCCCTGTACTTGCAGGGGGTGTAACATCTGCTCCTCCTCATCAGTCTAGCATGTCTTACATTGGGCACATAATGCTATGGAGCGTACCTTTGCCCATCTCAAGTCTGCAACATGTAATTGGTCATTAAGAAAGGATGAGAAAGGACAGGCCCTATTGCAATAGCTCTCTGTTTTCCACCGATTGGTCACAAACAATGAATGTCTGACGAAGACACCTATTAAATTCCAATCGGTCACAGATGTTCACATCAACTCCAACAACCTCCAGAGTACATCCGAACTCCCCCGAGGTTCAAGCATAGCAGCCTTTTAAAAGATGCAACATGTGATGTAAAACACTGTGATTAGTTCTGGTTAGTTTCACTTTTTCCAGGCGGTTTTTTGGGCGAGCAATATTGTGTGCGAGTTGGTGAAAGTGACCTGGGCAATCTCATGGCCATTAGTTTCGGCAAGTGTCTCTTTACGACAAAAAAAAATGGGCGGGCGGTATTATTCAATCTTGGCATTAATTCCGTGCAGAAAGTAATGCTTGGTGATATTATGGGTGTTGATTTCGCCCATTCTGATGATTCCGCCCCCAAAAAGTGGGCGGGTGGTATTATTTTTTACCGGCGTTAAGTACATGGGGAAAGTAACGCTCGCCGATAAGTTTCTGAAAAATGCCCATCAGTTTCCATTTTGTTGCTAAATGGGTGATATATGGGCATTATACGTCATTTCAGCGGTAAAATGGACGTTAAGTGGGCGTTAAGCATGCAAAAAAAATCTAGCCCCTGGACACTGAAGGCTCAGGGATAGAAGGGTATATAAGAACACAAGAACATAAGAAATAGGAGCAGGAGTAGGCTATACAGCCCCTCAAGCCTGCTCTGCCATTTAATACGATCATGGCTGATCCGATCAAGGGCTCAGGTCCACTTCCCCGCCTGTTCCCCATAACCCCTTATTCCCAGATCGTTTAAGAAACTGTCTATTTCTGTCTTAAATTTATTCAATGTCCCAGCTTCCACAGCTCTCTGAGGCAGTGAATTCCACAGATGCACAACCCTCTGAGAGAAGAAATTTCTCCTCATCTCGGTTTTAAATGGGCGCATCCTTATTCTAAGATTATGCCCCCTAGTTCTAGTCTCCCCCATCAGTGGAAACATCCTCTCTGCATCCACTTTGTCAAGCCCCCTCACAATCTTATACGTTTCGATAAGATCACCTCTCATCCTTCTGAATTCCAATGAGTACACACTGAATGACCAAGGATAGACGGATATAGACACTGAAGGCTCAGGGATAGAGAGATACACACACTGAAGAATCAGGGATAGAGGGATAGGCACTGAAGGATCAGGAATAGGGATATACACTGAATGATCAGGGATAGAGGGATATACACACTGAAGGATCAGGGATAGAGGGATATAGGGCTCAATTTTCCCCAAGCCCGTTTTCTGGTGCAGGGACAAAGTTACGCCCATTTTCCTAGGCCAGGAATGTGCCAGAAATATTTTGACAAAGTTTCCCCAATGCATAATTCAAATTTGGTGCCGTACAGCATGTCCAGTCGCCTCGGTGGGGGTGGGCAGGGGGTGGGGTGGAACCTGCTGTCTGCGTCAAAAAACAAAGCAGCATCTTCTGTGCATGCGCGGGGAAAAAAGTAACGTTTTTGACGTCGTTCCAATGGACGTGCATGCTCAGTACGGCTCGGATTTGGCAATCGGCCATTTTTAAAGAGCCAGTTGTGTTTGTTACAAGTGCTGCGTGAGAGCATTGGAAAAGTCGCAGCTGCAGCTATACAAGATGCAACACAGTGCAAAGACCAAGAATTTCTAACAGGAAGAAGTGGAGGCACTAATTACAGATGGCAGGAGCTGGACACCAGCAAAGGCCACATAAAAGTTCCACCCAAAGAAATGAAGAAACGCTGGAACCAAGCTGCAGAAGATTTCTGCGCAATGGTGAACACCACGGGATCAGGAGGCCAGTGTAAAAAGAAATGGCAGGACCTTGGTCAAGTAGTTAGTGAAAGTAATATTGTCATTTATTCAATGCAATTATAAATGTGACCAGCTGTATATGTCCCACCCAGCAGAAAGACACCTTCTCTAAAAAGTTAAATTTTCATCTTTGCAGAAGAAAGGAGCATACAATGAAAGGGAAAGAACTCGAACAGGAGGAGGCCCGCCAAATCTGCACCGATTGACACCCTTGGAAGGGAGGGTTGCTGCTTTGATGGGTCCTACCTGGAAAAAAGCAATCAGTACTACACAAGCTGGGCCAACACTCGAGGGAGAGGGTAAGTCCTGAAAATTCATCGTGGCCCTTCAAATCAGCCTGCTGCCTGGCCTGCGATGTGTGAGCCTACTCATGCCACCCATCCTGCCCCCTCCTCTGCTGCTAACTATTTGACTGTTCTGTTATATTTTGCAGAACTTGAGGCCAACCCTGATGATGCAGAAGAAGATTCAGATGTGGACAAGCCAGAAGAAGAGAATATTTTCCAATCCATCCATGGGGGTGAGGGGGAGGGGATGGAGCTGGATGAAGCTCCCACTGTTGTACTGACTTTGGAGGAGGTGCCGCTCATGGAGGTGACAGCCCTTTCCGTGACTAGTGGTTTGAGTGTTGGTGGGACATTCCATGGTTTTGCACCTTCCGAGGTTGCGGGTTCCAGTGGTGTGGTGCGAGGAGGGAAAGAAGAGCTCGACCGCGCTCTCCTGAGATGCAGGATCTAACAGATGTGATTCGGATGATGTCATTGAGTGCGGAGAGCATTGACCTTACACGATCACTCCTGGACACCATCAGTGGGGTGAGTGATGAGGTAGCGGACTGTCAGGAGAAGTAACAACACTCTCCTGAGAAATGGGAATGATATCCGGGACCATCAGTGAGGGAATAGTGACAATGAGGGAAGGAATGTCAGAGGTAGTGCACACCACGTCACTGACCATGAGGGAAGGAATGTTGCAGGCCGCTGAGACACTGTCAGGGCACGAGGGACGGTATGTTGGAGTTAGCTGCTGCAATAAGGGAACACGCCCAGACCCCGCGCCCATTGACAGAATCAACTGCCACTCCCACTCCAATCCCCACACCAGCCTCTGAAAAGCCCAAAGCCAGGCCCTCCAACTTGCCGCCTGACACTGACACCCTCAAGAGGTGTGCCGTACCCGAGATGTTAAAAAAATAAGCTTGGTATCTGTTGTACATTTTTCTTGTTCTGTTCGCTTTGTTGCTTTAAACGTCGCATTACACACACACTCAGTTGTAGTAATGGCAGGATCAGGTCTTTTATTTAGACATCCATACTATACAAACCAAGTATGAAAGTTACTGAGACACTTCACAAAGGCAGCTCTCTGCTTGTTCCAATTTCCGTGGCTGTTTGTGACACACACACCTTCCGAGTTTCCAGTGTCTAATGTGTATGGCTCAAACAGCCTTCCCTCTCATCTTTATACCAAAAAAAGCCTTTGAACTCTTGTTTCCTTGCATAGTATATACAGACAATTAACATGCAGACGATGTAGAGTCAAAATGGCATTGTCCTGAAATCACGACTAACTGGTTTCAACAACCAGATCATTTCCTCGCATAGTAACAAAGGTACACTCAAATACTTAACATACAGATAAATGACCAGCTACTCATTATCCTGAAATCAAGTCTCACTGCCATAAATCGACTCCCACCATGAAGTACCGTAAACACACAGGTGATCAGATCGACACATTTCAATGGCTAAATGGCTCCATATTGTCTAGCAGCCTGTTTCGATCCAATCATCCTGTTTTAATCCAAACTTCAATCTTCAACTTTTAACTCTTTCGATATCTCCATACTGCGCCGAAGCAAAGCGTTTCAAAAATGCGGGCATGCACTCCCACAGTATCAAGCCCAGAAACACTGCGCCATCGCCTGCGGGCAGGGGTGGTGGCGTGTCCATGACCAAGCGCAGCGGGCGGTCTTAGAATAAGGGGATTGAGAGATGGGTGCAGCCTTTCTTTGCTGCTGTTGTTGTTGTTGTTATTATTGTTACTGTTGTAACTGTTCTCAAATTAAAAGTTTTTTGTAAGTTATGTAAATTTACAAGTTTATAAATGATCTTAAAGTTTTTAAGTGATCTTAAAGAGTGATCTTAAAGTAAAGTTTGATAAGAATAATCTTATTAAAGTTAAGTTATTGTAAACTTTGGAATAAAATATATTTTACATTAAAGCTGAACCATATGCCATTAACACAACACAACCTTACGGAACAGCTCCAAACAGTAAACATGTCCATGTGGAATAGTAGTCGCTGACTTAAATCCAACCTTTGAAAGATGCTTAAAACGGCAGGAAAGCAGGAGACACAGGTTCGCAATTGTATCTCTCCAGGTCTGTATGGATGGACCATACTCAAAGGTCTTGTGACTTCTCCTCTCTCCCCCCCCCCCTGCCCCCCCCCCACCCCCCACCTTGAGTCTTGTGACTTCTCTCTCTCCCTCCCCAGGCTCCAAGCCTTCCGATCGGCACCTCGCTCTCTTTCTCTCCTCACCCTGCCCGCCCGGCTTGTTTTGTAGCCGAGCCCCAGGGATAGAGGGATACACACTGAAGGGTCAAGAATAGAGGGATACACATTGAAGGGTCAGGGATAGAGGGATATTACATAGGATTACATAGGCTATATGGCACAGAAACAGGTCTTTCATCCCAACAAGTCCATGCTGGTGCTCATGCTCCACTAGAACCTCCTCCAGTCTTTCTTCATCTAAATATATCAGCATAACCATCTATTTCCTTTTCCCTCATATGCTTATCACCCCTTAAATGAATTTTTGGTATTGCTTCAACCACTCCCTGTGGCAGCGAGTTCCACATTCTCACCACTCTCTGGATAAATAAGTTTCTTCTGAATTCTCTATTTAATTTCTTGGTGACTATCTTATATTGATGGCCTCGAGTTATGCTCTTCCCCACAAGTGGAACGATTCTCTCTTTATCTACTCTATCAAAATCTTTCATAATATTAAAGACCTCTATTAGGTCACCCCTCAGCCTTCTCTTTTCAAGAAAAAAGAGACCCAGTCTGTTCATCCTTTCCTGATAAGTGTACCCTTGCATTTCTGGTATCATCCTTGTAAATCTTCTCTGCACCCTCTCCAGTGCCTCCATATCCTTTTTATAATATGGCAATCAGAACTGTACACAGTACTCCAAGTGTGGTCTAACCAAGGTTCGATACAAGATTAGCATAACCTCACTACTTTTCACTTCTATCCCTCTAGAAATAAACCCTCGTGTTTGGTTTTCTTTTCATGCCTTGTTAACCTATATCGATACTTTTAGTGTTTTGCGTATTCATACTCCTAGATCCCTTTGCTCCTCTACCCCATTTAGATTCTTATTTTCTAAGTAATTTGTAACCTGTTTATTTTTCTTATCCAAATGTAATACCTCACATTTATCTGTGTTGAATTTCATCTGCCAATTATATGCCCATTCAGTAAGTTTATTAATGTATTCTTGTAATTTGTTGCAGTCCTCCTCAGTATTGACTATCCCTCCCTCGCACTTTGGTGTCGTACACAAATTTAGAAATTGTGTTTTCGATTCCAAAGTCGAAATTGTTAATATAAATTGTGAACAACAGTGGTCCCAGCACTGATGCTTGTGGAACACCACTTCCCACCCCCTGCTCTACTCTCTGCTTTCTGTCTTGAAGTCAGGCTTCTTGCGCATCCCTGATTTTCATCTCTCGAACGTCGCAAAGCACTTTACAGCCAATGTCCGTGACGGGAGTGGGAGAGTCCATGAGTTCCGGGGAGTCCGAGTTCAGGAGATTGGCGATTCGGTAGGCCCTGAGGTCGACGATTCGGTAGGTCCTGAGGTCGACGATTCGGTAGGTCCTGAGGTCGACGATTCGGTAGGCCCTGAGGTCGGCGAGTAGGTAGGCACTGAGGTCAGCGAGTAGGTAGGTCCTGAGGTCAGCGAGTAGGTAGGCCCTGAGGTCGGCGATTCGGTAGGCCCTGAGGTCGGCGAGTCGGTAGGCACTGAGGTCGGTGAGTAGGTAGGTCCTGAGGTCGGTGAGTCGGTAGGTCCTGAGGTCGGTGAGTAGGTAGGTCCTGAGGTCGGCGATTCGGTAGGTCCTGAGGTCGGTGAGTAGGTAGGTCCTGAGGTCAGCGATTCGGTAGGTCCTGAGGTCGGCGAGTCGGTAGGTCCTGAGGTCAGCGAGTAGGTAGGTCCTGAGGTCGGCGAGTAGGTAGGTCCTGAGGTCAGCGAGTAGGTAGGTCCTGAGGTCGGTGAGTAGGTAGGTCCTGAGGTCGGTGAGTAGGTAGGTCCTGAGGTCGGTGAGTAGGTAGGTCCTGAGGTCGGTGAGTAGGTAGGTGCTGAGGTCGGTGACTAGGTAGGTCCTGAGGTCAGCGATTCAGTAGGTCCTGAGGTCGGCGAGTCGGTAGGTCCTGAGGTCGGTGAGTCGGTAGGTCCTGAGGTCAGCGATTCGGTAGGTCCTGAGGTCAGCGATTCAGTAGGTCCTGAGGTCAGCGAGTAGGTAGGTCCTGAGGTCAGTGATTCAGTAGGTCCTGAGGTCAGTGATTCAGTAGGTCCTGAGGTCGGCGATTCGGTAGGTCCTGAGGTCGGTGAGTCGGTAGGTCCTCAGGTCAGCGATTCGGTAGGTCCTGAGGTCAGTGATTCAGTAGGTCATGAGGTCGGTGAGTCGGTAGTTCCTGAGGTCGGAGAGTAGGTAGGTCCTGAGGTCGGCGATTCGGTAGGTCCTGAGGGCAGCGATTCGGTAGGTCCTGAGGTCGGCGAGTAGGTAGGTCCTGAGGTCGGCGAGTAGGTAGGTCCTGAGGTCGGCGAGTCAGTAGTTCCTGAGGTCGGCGATTCGGTAGGTCCTGAGGTCGGCGATTCGGTAGGTCCTGAGGTCGACGAGTAGGTAGGTCCTGAGGTCGGCGAGTAGGTAGGTCCTGAGGTCGGCGATTCGGTAGGTCCTGAGGTCGGCGATTCGGTAGGTCCTGAGGTCGACGAGTAGGTAGGTCCTGAGGTCGGCGAGTAGGTAGGTCCTGAGGTCGGCGAGTAGGTAGGCCCTGAGGTCGGCGAGTAGGTAGGACCTGAGGTCGGCGAGTCGGTAGGTCCTGAGGTCGGCGAGTAGGTAGGTCCTGAGGTCGACGAGTCGGTAGGTCCTGAGGTCAGCGAGTAGGTGGGTCCTGAGGTCGACGATTCGGTAGGTCCTGAGGTCGGCGAGTAGGTAGGTCTTGAGGTCGGCGATACGGTAGGTCCTGAGGTCGGAGAATAGGTAGGATCTGAGGTCAGCGTGTAGGTAGGTCCTGAGGTCTGCGATTCAGTAGGTCCTGAGGTCAGCGAGTAGGTAGGTCCTGAGGTCTGCGAGTCAGTAGGTCCTGAGGTCGGCGAGTAGGTAGGTCCTGAGGTCTGCGAGTCAGTAGGTCCTGAGGTCGGCGA
This sequence comes from Pristiophorus japonicus, assembly GCF_044704955.1. NCBI lineage: Eukaryota > Metazoa > Chordata > Chondrichthyes > Pristiophoridae > Pristiophorus > Pristiophorus japonicus. The sequence goes on along the minus strand of NC_091979.1, from coordinate 200,987,980 downwards.
GTAGGTAGGTCTTGAGGTCAGCGAGTCGGTAGGTCCTGAGGTCAGCGAGTTGGTAGGTCCTGAGGTCAGTGATTCAGTAGGTCCTGAGGTCAGCGAGTAGGTAGCTCCTGAGGTCAGTGATTCAGTAGGTCCTGAGGTCAGCGAGTAGGTAGGTCCTGAGGTCTGCGAGTCAGTAGGTCCTGAGGTCAGCGAGTCAGTAGGTCCTGAGGTCAGCGAGTAGGTAGGTCCTGAGGTCTGCGAGTCAGTAGGTCCTGAGGTCAGTGATTCAGTAGGTCCTGAGGTCAGCGAGTAGGTAGGTCCGGAGGTCTGCGAGTCAGTAGGTCCTGAGGTCAGCGAGTAGGTAGGTCTTGAGGTCAGTGATTCAGTAGGTCCTGAGGTCGGACAGGAGGTAGGTCCTGAGGTCGCCGATTCGGTAGATCCTGAGGTCAGCAAGTAGGTAGGTCCTGAGGTCGGCGAGTAGGTAGGTCCTGAGGTCGGCGAGTAGGTAGGTCCTGAGGTCGGCGAGTAGGTAGGTCCTGAGGTCAGTGATTCAGTAGGCCCTGAGGTCGGCGAGTAGGTAGGTCCTGAGGTCAGCGAGTAGGTAGGTCCTGAGGTCAGTGATTCAGTAGGTCCTGATGTCAGCGAGTAGGTAGGCCCTGAGGTCGGCGAGTACGTAGGTCCTGAGGTCGACGAGTAGGTAGGCCCTGAGGTCAGCGAATAGGTATGCCCTGAGGTCGGCGAGTAGGTAGGTCCTGAGGTCGGCGAGTAGGTAGGTCCTGAGGTCGGCAAGTAGGTAGGATCTGAGGTCGGCGAGTAGGTTGGTCCTGGGTTCATCGAGTAGGTAGGTCCTGAGGTCCGCGAGTCAGTAGGTCCTGAGGTCGGCGAGTAGGTAGGCCCTGAGGTCGGCGATTCAGTAGGTCCTGAGGTCATCGAGTAGGTAGGTCCTGAGGTCAGCGAGTAGGTAGGTCCTGAGGTCGGAAAGTAGTTAGGTCCTGAGGTCAGCGAGTAGGTAGGTCCTGAGGTCGGAAAGTAGTTAGGTCCTGAGGTCAGCGAGTAGGTAGGTCCTGAGCTCAGCGAGTAGGTAGGTCCTGAGGTCAGCGAGTTGGTAGGTCCTGAGGTCAGCGAGTAGGTAGGTCCTGAGGTCAGCGAGTAAGTAGGTCCTCAGGTCGGCGAGTAGGTAGGTCCTGAGGTCAGCGAGTAGGTAAGTCCTGAGGTCAGCGAGTAGGTAGGTCCTGAGGTCGGCGAGTAGGTAGGTCCTGAGGTCGACGAGTAGGTAGGTTCTGAGGTCAGCGAGTCAGTAGGTCCTGAGGTCGGCGAGTAGGTAGGTCCTGAGGTCGGCGAGTCGGTAGGTCCTGAGGTCGGCGAGTCGGTAGGTCCTGAGGTCGGCGAGTCGGTAGGTCCTGAGTTCGGCGAGTAGGTAGGTCCTGAGGTCGGCGAGTAGGTAGGTCCTGAGGTCGGCGAGTAGGTAGCTCCTGAGGTCAACGATTCGGTAGGTCCTGAGGTCAGCGAGTAGGTAGGTCCTGAGGTCGGCGAGTCGGTAGGTCCTGAGGTCGGCGAGTAGGTAGGTCCCGAGGTCGACGATTCGGTAGGCCCTGAGGTCGGCGAGTAGGTAGGTCCTGAGGTCAGCGAGTAGGTAGGTCCTGAAATCGACGATTCGGTAGGTCCTGAGATCAGCGAGTAGGTAGGTGCTGAGGTCAGCGAGTAGGTAGGTCCTGAGGTCAGCGAGTCGGTAGGTCCTGAGGTCGGCGAGCAGGTAGGTCCTGAGGTCGGCGAGTAGGTAGGTCCTGAGGTCAGCGAGTAGGTAGGTCCTGAGATCGGCGAGTAGGTAGGTCCTGAGGTCAGCGAGCAGGTCGGTCCTGAGGTCGGCGAGTCAGCAGGTCCTGAGGTCGACGAGTAGGTAGGTCCTGAGGTCAGCGAGTAGGTAACTCCTGAGGTCAGCGAGTAGGTAGGTCCTGAGGTCGGAGAGTAGGTAGGTCCTGAGATCAGCGAGTAGGTAGGTACTGAGGTCGGCGAGTAGGTAGGTCCTGAGGTCAGCGAGTAGGTAGGTCCTGAGGTCGGCGAGTAGGTAGGTCCTGAGGTCAGCGAGTAGGTAGGTCCTGAGATCAGCGAGTAGGTAGGTCCTGAGGTCAGCGAGTAGGTAGGTCCTGAGGTCGGCGAGTAGGTAGGTCCTGAGGTCGCGAGTAGGTAGGTCCTGAGGTCGGCGAGTAGGTAGGTCCTGAGGTCAGCGAGTAGGTAGGTCCTGAGGTCAGCGAGTCGGTAGGTCCTGAGGTCTGCGAGTCAGTAGTTCCTGAGGTCGACGATTCGGTAGGTCCTGAGGTCGGCGAGTAGGTAGGTCCTGAGTTCGGCGAGAAGGTAGGTCCTGAGGTTAGCGAGTAGGTAGGTCCTGAGGTCGACGATTCGGTAGGTCCTGAGGTCGGCGAGTAGGTAGGTCCTGAGGTCGGCGATTCAGTAGGTCCTGAGGTTAGCGAGTAGGTAGGTCCTGAGGTCGACGATTCGGTAGGTGCTGAGGTCGGCGAGTAGGTAGGTCCTGAGGTCGGCGATTCGGTAGGTCCTGAGGTCGGCGAGTAGGTAGGTCCTGAGGTCGGCGATTCGGTAGGTCCTGAGGTCGGCGAGTAGGTAGGTCCTGAGGTCGGCGAGTAGGTAGGTCCTGAGGTCGGCGATTCGGTAGGTCCTGATGTCGGCGAGTAGGTAGGTCCTGAGGTTAGCGAGTAGGTAGGTCCTGAGGTCAGCGAGTCAGTAGGTCCTGAGGACGGCGAGTAGGTATGTCCTGAGGTCGGCGATTCGGTAGATCCTGAGGTCCGCGAGTAGGTAGGTCCTGAGGTCGACGATTCGGTAGGTCCTGAGGTCGACGATTCGGTAGGTCCTGAGGACCGCTAGTAGGCAGGTCCTGAGGTCAGCGAGTAGGTAGGTCCTGAGGTCGACGATTCGGTAGGTCCTGAGGTCGACGATTCGGTAGGTCCTGCGGTTGGCGAGTAGGTAGGCACTGAGGTCGGCGAGTAGGTAGGTCCTGAGATCGGTGAGTAGGTAGGTCCTTAGGTCGACGATTCGGTAGGTCCTGAGGTCAGCGAGTAGGTAGGTCCTGAGGTCAGCGAGTAGGTAGGTCCTGAGGTCGGCGAGTCAGTAGGTCCTGAGGTCGGCGAGTAGGTTGGTCCTGAGGTCAGCGAGCAGGTAGGTCCTGAGGTCAGCAAGTAGGTAGGTCCTGAGGTCAGCGAGTAGATAGGTCCTGAGGTCGGCGAGTAGGTAGGTCCTGAGGTCGGCGAGTCGCTAGGTCCTGAGGTCGACGAGTCAGTAGGTCCTGAGGTCGACGATTCGGTAGGTCCTGAGGTCGGCGAGTAGGTAGGTCCTGAGGTCAGCGAGTAGGTAGGTCCTGAGGTCGGCGAGTCGCTAGGTCCTGAGGTCGGCGAGTCAGTAGGTCCTGAGGTCGACGATTCGGTAGGTCCTGAGGTCGGCGAGTAGGTAGGTCCTGAGATCTGCGAGTAGGTAGGTCCTGAGGTCGGCGAGTAGGTAGGTCCTGAGATCAGCGAGTAGGTAGGTCCTGAGGTCGGCGAGTAGGTAGGTCCTGAGGTCGGCGAGTAGGTAGGTCCTGAGGTCGGCGAGTAGGTAGGTCCTGAGGTCGGCGAGTAGGTAGGTCCTGAGGTCGGCGATTCGGTAGGTCCTGAGGTCGGCGAGTAGGTAGGTCCTGAGGTCGGTGAGCAGGTAGGTCCTGAGGTCGGCGAGTAGGTAGGTCCTGAGGTCGACGATTCGGTAGGTCCTGAGGTCAGCGAGTAGGTAGGTCCTGAGGTCGGCGAGTAGGTAGGTGCTGAGGTCAGCGAGTAAGTAGGTCCTGAGGTCAGCGAGTAGGTAGGTCCTGAGGTCGGCGAGTAGGTAGGGCCTGAGGTCAGCGAGTAGTTAGGTCCTGAGGTCGGCGAGTCAGTAGGTCCTGAGGTCAGTGAGTAGGTAGGCACTGAGGTCGGCGAGTCGGTAGGTCCTGAGGTCAGCGAGTAGGTAGGTCCTGAGGTCGACGATTCGGTAGGTCCTGAGGTCGGCGAGTAGGTAGGTCCTGAGATCAGCGAGTAGGTAGGTCCTGAGGTCAGCGAGTAGGTAGGTCCTGAGGTCGACGATTCCGTAGTTCCTGAGGTCGGCGAGTCGGTAGGTCCTGAGGTCGGCGAGTAGGTAGGTCCTGAGATCGGCGAGTAGGTAGGTCCTGAGGTCGGTGAGTAGGTAGGTCCTGAGGTCAGCGAGTAGGTAGGTCCTGAGGTCGGCGAGTAGGTAGGTCCTGAGGTCAGTGATTCAGTAGGTCCTGAGGTCCGCGAGTAGGTAGGTCCTGAGGTCGGCGAGTAGGTAGGTCCTGAGGTCGGCGAGTAGGTAGGTCCTGAGGTCTGCGAGTAGGTAGGTCCTGAGGTCGGCGAGTCGGTAGATCTTGAGGTCGGCGAGTAGGTAGGTCCTGAGGTCGGCGAGTCGGTAGGTCCTGAGGTCGGCGAGTAGGTAGGTCCTGAGGCCGGCGAGTAGGTAGGTCCTGAGGTCGACGATTCGGTAGGTCCTGAGGTCAGCGAGTAGGTAGGTCCTGAGGTCGGCGAGTAGGTAGGTCCTGAGGTCAGCGAGTAAGTAGGTCCTGAGGTCAGCGAGTAGGTAGGTCCTGAGGTCGGCGAGTAGGTAGGTCCTGTGATCGACGAGTAGGTAGGTCCTGAGATCAGCGAGTAGGTAGGTCCTGAGGTCGGCGAGTCGGTAGGTCCTGAGGTCGGCGAGTAGGTAGGTCCTGAGGTCGACGATTCGGTAGGTCCTGAGGTCGGCGAGTAGGTAGGTGCTGAGGTCAGCGAGTAGGTAGGTCCTGAGGTCGGCGCGTCCGTAGGTCCTGAGGTCGGCGAGTAGTTAGGTCCTGAGGTCGGTGAGTAGGTAGGTCCTGAGGTCAGCGAGTAGGTAGGTCCTGAGGTCGGCGAGTAGGTAGGTCCTGAGGTCAGCGAGTAGGTAGGTCCTGAGGTCGGCGAGTCAGTAGGTCCTGAGGTCGGCGAGTAGGTAGGTCCTGAGGTCAGCGAGTAGGTAGCTCCTGAGGTCAGCGAGTAGGTAGGTCCTGAGATCAGCGAGTAGGTAGGTCCTGAGATCGGCGAGTAGGTAGGTCCTGAGGTCGGCGAGTAGGTAGGTCCTGAGGTCGGCGAGTAGGTAGGCCCTGAGGTCAGCGAGTCAGTAGGCCCTGAGGTCGGCGAGTAGGTAGGTACTGAGGTCGACGAGTAGGTAGGTCCTGAGGTCGGCGAGTAGGTAGGTCCTGAGGTCGGCGAGTAGGTAGGTCCTGAGGTCAGCGAATAGGTAGGTCCTGAGGTCGGCGAGTCGGTAGGTCCTGAGTTCGGCGAGTAGGTAGGTCCTGAGGTCGACGATTCGGTAGGTCCTGAGGTCGGCGAGTCAGTAGGTCCTGAGGTCGGCGAGTAGATAGGTCCTGAGGTCAGCGAGTAGGTAGGCACTGAGGTCGGCGAGTAGGTAGGTCCTGAGGTCAGCGAGTAGGTAGGTCCTGAGGTCGGTGAGTCGGTAGTTCCTGAGGTCGGCGAGTCGGTAGGTCCTGAGGTCGACGATTCGGTAGGTCCTGAGGTCGGCGAGTAGGTAGGTCCTGAGGTCGGCGAGTAGGTAGGTCCTGAGGTCAGCGAGTCAGTAGGCCCTCAGGTCGGCGAGTAGGTAGGTCCTGAGGTCGGCGAGTAGGTAGGTCCTGAGGTCGGCGAGTAGGTAGGTCCTGAGGTCAGCGAGTAGGTAGGTCCTGAGGTCGGCGAGTAGGTAGGTCCTGAGGTCGGCGAGCAGGTAGGTCCTGAGGTCGGCGAGTAGGTAGGTCCTGAGGTCGGCGAGTAGGTAGGTCCTGAGCTCGGCGAGTAGGTAGGTCCTGAGGTCGGCGAGTCGGTAGGCCCTGAGGTCGGCGAGTAGGTAGGTCCTGAGGTCGACGAGTAGGTAGGTCCTGAGGTCGGCGAGTAGGTAGGTCCTGAGGTCGGCGAGTCGGTAGGTCCTGAGCTCGGCGAGTAGGTAGGTCCTGAGGTCGGCGAGTAGGTAGGTCCTGAGGTTGGCGAGTCAGTAGGTCCTGTGATCGACGAGTAGCTAGGTCCTGCGGTCAGCGAGTAGGTAAGTCCTGAGGTCGGCGAGTCGGTAGGTCCTGAGGTCGGCGAGTAGGTAGGTCCTGAGGTCGACGATTCGGTAGGTCCTGAGGTCGGCGAGTCAGTAGGTCCTGAGGTCGGCGAGTAAGTAGGTCCTGAGGTCAGCGAGTAGGTTGGCACTGAGGTCGGCGAGAAGGTAGGTCCTGAGGTCGGCGAGTCAGTAGGTCCTGAGGTCGGCGAGTAAGTAGGTCCTGAGGTCGGCGAGTAGGTAGGTCCTGAGGTCGGCGAGTAGGTAGGTCCTGAGGTCGGCGAGTCGGCAGGTCCTGAGGTCGGCGAGTAGGTTGGTCCTGAGGTCGGCGATTCGGTAGGTCCTGAGGTCGGCGAGTAGGTAGGTCCTGAGGTCAGCGAGTAGGTAGGTCCTGAGGTCGGCAAGTAGGTAGGTCCTGAGGTCGGCGAGTCGGCAGGTCCTGAGGTCAGCGATTCGGTAGGTCCTGAGGTCGGCGAGTCGGTAGGTCCTGAGGTCAGCGATTCGGTAGGTCCTGAGGTCGGCGAGTAGGTAGGTCCTGAGGTCGACGATTCGGTAGGTCCTGAGGTCAGCGAGTAGGTAGGTCCTGAGTTGGACGATTCGGTAGGTCCTGAGGTCGGCGAGTAGGTAGGTCCTGAGGTCAGCGAGTAGGTAGGTCCTGAGGTCGACGATTCGGTAGGTCCTGAGGTCAGCAAGTAGGTAGGTGCTGAGGTCAGCAAGTAGGTAGGTCCTGAGGTCGGCGAGTAGGTAGGTCCTGATGTCGGCGAGTAGGTAGGTCCTGAGGTCGGCGAGTAGGTAGGTCCTGAGGTCAGCGAGTAGGTAGGTCCTGAGGTCGGCGAGTAGGTAGATCCTGAGGTCGGCGAGTAGGTAGGTCCTGAGGTCGGCGAGTAGGTAGGTCCTGAGGTCGACGATTCGGTAGGTCCTGAGGTCAGCGAGTAGGTAGGTCCTGAGGTCGGCCAGTCGGTAGGTCCTGAGGTCGGCGAGTAGGTCGGTCCTGAGGTCGCCGATTCGGTCGGTCCTGAGGTCGGCGAGTAGGTAGGTCCTGAGGTCAACGAGTAGGTAGGTCCTGAGGTCGACGATTCGGTAGGTCCTGAGGTCAGCAAGTAGGTAGGTGCTGAGGTCAGCGAGTAGGTAGGTCCTGAGGTCAGCGCGTCGGTAGGTCCTGAGGTCGGCGAGTAGGTAGGTCCTGAGGTCGGCGAGTAGGTAGGTCCTGAGGTCAGCAAGTAGGTAGGTCCTGAGGTCGGCGAGTAGGTAGGTCCTGAGGTCAGCGAGTAGGTAGGTCCTGAGGTCGGCGAGTAGGTAGGTCCTGAGATCAGCGAGTAGGTAGGTCCTGAGGTCGGCGAGTAGGTAGGTCCTGAGGTCAGCGAGTAGGTAGGTCCTGAGGTCGGCGAGTCGGTAGGTCCTGAGGTTGGCGAGTCAGTAGGTCCTGAGGTCGACGATTCGGTAGGTCCTGAGGTCGGCGAGTAGGTAGGTCCTGAGGTCAGCGAGTAGGTAGGTCCTGAGGTCAGCGAGTAGGTAGGTCCTGAGGTCAGCGAGTAGGTAGATCGTGAGATCAGCGAGTAGGTAGGTCCTGAGGTCAGCGAGTAGGTAGGTCCTGAGGTCAGCGAGTAGGTAGGTCCTGAGGTCGGCGAGTAGGTAGGTCCTGAGGTCGGCGAGTAGGTAGGCCCTGAGGTCAGCGAGTCAGTTGGCCCAGAGGTCGGCGAGTAGGTAGGTCCTGAGGTCGACGAGTAGGTAGGTCCTGAGGTCGGCGAGTAGGTAGGTCCTGAGGTCGGCGAGTAGGTAGGTCCTGAGGTCGGCGAGTAGGTAGGTCCTGAGGTCGGCGAGTAGGTAGGTCCTGAGGTCGGCGAGTAGGTAGGTCCTGAGGTCAGCGAGTAGGTAGGTCCTGAGATCAGCAAGTAGGTAGGTCCTGAGGTCCGCGAGTAGGTAGGTCCTGAGGTCGGCGAGTAGGTAGGTCCTGAGGTCAGCGAGTAGGTAGGTCCTGAGGTCAGCGAGTAGGTAGGTCCTGAGGTCGGCGAGTAGGTAGGTCCTGAGGTCGGCGAGTCGGCAGGTCCTGAGGTCAGCAATTCGGTAGGTCCTGAGGTCGGCGAGTCGGTAGGTCCTGAGGTCAGCGATTCGGTAGGTCCTGAGGTCGGCGAGTAGGTAGTTCCTGAGGTCAGTGATTCGGTAGGTCCTGAGGTCAGCGAGTAGGTAGGTCCTGAGTTGGACGATTCGGTAAGTCCTGAGGTCGGCGAGTAGGTAGGTTCTGAGGTCGGTGAGTAGGTTGGTCCTGAGGTCGGCGAGTAGGTAGGTCCTGAGGTCGGCGAGTAGGTAGGTCCTGAGGTCGGCGAGTAGGTAGGTCCTGAGGTCGGCGAGTAGGTAGGTCCTGAGGTCGGCGAGTAGGTAGGTCCTGAGGTCGGCGAGTAGGTAGGTCCTGAGGTCGGCGAGTAGGTAGGTCCTGAGGTCGGCGAGTAGGTAGGTCCTGAGGTCGGCGAGTAGGTAGGTCCTGAGGTCGGCGAGTAGGTAGGTCCTGAGGTCGGCGAGTAGGTAGGTCCTGAGGTCGACGATTCGGTAGATCCTGCGGTCAGCGAGTAGGTAGGTCCTGAGGTCGGCGAGTCGGTAGGTCCTGAGGTCGGCGAGTAGGTAGGTCCTGAGGTCGACGATTCAGTCGGTCCTGAGGTCGGCGAGTAGGTAGGTCCTGAGGTCAGCGAGTAGGTAGGTCCTGAGGTCGACGATTCGGTAGGTCCTGAGGTCAGCAAGTGAGTAGGTGCAGAGGTCAGCGAGTAGGTAGGTCCTGAGGTCAGCGAGTCGGTAGGTCCTGAGGTCGGCGAGTAGGTAGGTCCTGAGGTCGGCGAGTAGGTAGGTCCTGAGGTCAGCGAGTAGGTAGGTCCTGAGGTCGGCGAGTAGGTAGGTCCTGAGGTCAGCGAGTAGGTAGGTCCTGAGGTCGGCGAGTCAGCAGGTCCTGAGGTCGGCGAGTAGGTAGGTCCTGAGGTCAGCGAGTAGGTAGCTCCTGAGGTCAGCGAGTCGGTAGGTCCTAAGGTCGGCCAGTAGGTAGGTCCTGAGATCAGCGAGTAGGTAGGTCCTGAGGTCGGCGAGTAGGTAGGTCCTGAGGTCGGCGAGTAGGTAGGTCCTGAGGTCGGCGAGTCGGTAGGTCCTGAGGTCGGCGAGTCAGTAGGTCCTGAGGTCGGCGAGTAGTTAGGTCCTGAGGTCGGTGAGTAGGTAGGTCCTGAGGTCAGCGAGTAGGTAGGTCCTGAGGTCGGCGAGTAGGTAGGTCCTGAGGTCAGCGAGTAGGTAGGTCCTGAGGTCGGCGAGTCAGTCGGTCCTGAGGTCGGCGAGTAGGTAGGTCCTGAGGTCAGCGAGTAGGTAGCTCCTGAGGTCGGCGAGTAGGTAGGTCCTGAGGTCAGCGAGTAGGTCGGTCCTGAGGTCGGCGAGTCGGTAGGTCCTGAGGTCGGCGAGTAGGTAGGTACTGAGGTCGGCGAGTAGTTAGGTCCTGAGGTCGGTGAGTAGGTAGGTCCTGAGGTCGGCGAGTAGGTAGGTCCTGTGATCGACGAGTAGGTAGGTCCTGAGGTCAGCGAGTAGGTAGGTCCTGAGGTCGGCGAGTCGGTAGGTCCTGAGGTCGGCGAGCAGGTAGGTCCTGAGGTCGACGATTCGGTAGGTCCTGAGGTCGGCGAGTAGGTAGGTGCTGAGGTCAGCGAGTAGGTAGGTCCTGAGGTCGGCGAGTCGGTAGGTCCTGAGGTCGGCGAGTAGTTAGGTCCTGAGGTCGATGAGTAGGTAGGTCCTGAGGTCAGCGAGTAGGTAGGTCCTGAGGTCGGCGAGTAGGTAGGTCCTGAGGTAAGCGAGTAGGTAGGTCCTGAGGTCGGCGAGTCAGTAGGTCCTGAGGTCGGCGAGTAGGTAGCTCCTGAGGTCAGCGAGTAGGTAGCTCCAGAGGTCAGCGAGTAGGTAGGTCCTGAGATCAGCGATTAGGTAGGTCCTGAGATCGGCGAGTAGGTAGGTCCTGAGGTCGGCGAGTAGGTAGGTCCTGAGGTCGGCGAGTAGGTAGGCCATGAGGTCAGCAAGTAGGTAGGTGCTGAGGTCAGCAAGTAGGTAGGTCCTGAGGTCAGCGAGTAGGTAGGTCCTGAGGTCGGCGAGTAGGTAGGTACTGAGGTCGGCGAGTAGGTAGGTCCTGAGGTCGGCGAGTAGGTAGGTCCTGAGGTCGACGATTCGGTAGGTCCTGAGGTCAGCGAGTAGGTAGGTCCTGAGGTCGGCCAGTCGGTAGGTCCTGAGGTCGGCGAGTAGGTCGGTCCTGAGGTCGACGATTCGGTCGGTCCTGAGGTCGGCGAGTAGGTAGGTCCTGAGGTCAGCGAGTAGGTAGGTCCTGAGGTCGACGATTCGGTAGGTCCTGAGGTCAGCAAGTAGGTAGGTGCTGAGGTCAGCGAGTAGGTAGGTCCTGAGGTCAGCGAGTCGGTAGGTCCTGAGGTCGGCGAGTAGGTAGGTCCTGAGGTCGGCGAGTAGGTAGGTCCTGAGGTCAGCGAGTAGTTAGGTCCTGAGGTCGGCGAGTAGGTAGGTCCTGAGGTCAGCGAGTAGGTAGCTCCTGAGGTCGGCGAGTAAGTAGGTCCTGAGATCAGCGAGTAGGTAGGTCCTGAGGTCGGCGAGTAGGTAGGTCCTGAGGTCAGCGAGTAGGTAGGTCCTGAGGTCAGCGAGTCGGTAGGTCCTGAGGTCGGCGAGTAGGTAGGTCCTGAGGTCGGCGAGTAGGTAGGTCCTGAGGTCAGCGAGTAGGTAGGTCCTGATGTCGGCGAGTAGGTAGGTCCTGAGGTCGGCGAGTAGGTAGGTCCTGAGGTCAGCGAGTAGGTAGGTCCTGAGGTCGGCGAGTCGGTAGGTCCTGAGGTTGGCGAGTCAGTAGGTCCTGAGGTCGACGATTCGGTAGGTCCTGAGGTCGGCGAGTAGGTAGGTCCTGAGGTCGGCGAGTAGGTAGGTCCTGAGGTCAGCGAGTAGGTAGGTCCTGAGGTCAGCGAGTAGGTAGATCCTGAGATCAGCGAGTAGGTAGGTCCTGAGGTCAGCGAGTAGGTAGGTCCTGAGGTCAGCGAGTAGGTAGGTCCTGAGGTCGGCGAGTAGGTAGGTCCTGAGGTCGGCGAGTAGGTAGGCCCTGAGGTCAGCGAGTCAGTTGGCCCTGAGGTCGGCGAGTAGGTAGGTCCTGAGGTCGACGAGTAGGTAGGTCCTGAGGTCGGCGAGTAGGTAGGTCCTGAGGTCGGCGAGTAGGTAGGTCCTGAGGTCGGCGAGTAGGTAGGTCCTGAGGTCGGCGAGTAGGTAGGTCCTGAGGTCGGCGAGTAGGTAGGTCCTGAGGTCAGCGAGTAGGTAGGTCCTGAGATCAGCAAGTAGGTAGGTCCTGAGGTCGGCGAGTAGGTAGGTCCTGAGGTCGGCGAGTCGGTAGGTCCTGAGGTTGGCGAGTAGGTTGGTCCTGAGGTCGGCGATTCGGTAGGTCCTGAGGTCGGCGAGTAGGTAGGTCCTGAGGTCAGCGAGTAGGTAGGTCCTGAGGTCAGCGAGTAGGTAGGTCCTGAGGTCGGCGAGTAGGTAGATCCTGAGGTCGGCGAGTAGGTAGGTCCTGAGGTCGGCGAGTAGGTAGGTCCTGAGGTCGGCGAGTAGGTAGGTCCTGAGGTCAGCGAGTAGGTAGGTCCTGAGGTCGACGATTCGGTAGATCCTGAGGTCAGCGAGTAGGTAGGTCCTGAGGTCGGCGAGTCGGTAGGTCCTGAGGTCGGCGAGTAGGTAGGTCCTGAGGTCGACGATTCGGTCGGTCCTGAGGTCGGCGAGTAGGTAGGTCCTGCGGTCGGCGAGTAGGTAGGTCCTGAGGTCGGCGAGTAGGTAGGTCCTGAGGTCGACGAGTAGGTAGGTCCTGAGGTCGGCGAGTAGGTAGGTCCTGAGGTCAGCGAGTAGGTAGTTCCTGAGGTCGACGATTCGGTAGGTCCTGAGGTCAGCAAGTAGGTAGGTGCTGAGGTCAGCGAGTAGGTAGGTCCTGAGGTCAGCGAGTCGGTAGGTCCTGAGGTCAGCGAGTAGGTAGGTCCTGAGGTCGGCGAGTAGGTAGGTCCTGAGGTCAGCGAGTAGGTAGGTCCTGAGGTCGGCGAGTAGGTAGGTCCTGAGGTCAGCGAGTAGGTAGGTCCTGAGGTCGGCGAGTCAGCAGGTCCTGAGGTCGGCGAGTAGGTAGGTCCTGAGGTCAGCGAGTAGGTAGGTCCTGAGGTCAGCGAGTAGGTAGCTCCTGAGGTCAGCGAGTAGGTAGGTCCTAAGGTCGGCGAGTAGGTAGGTCCTGAGATCAGCGAGTAGGTAGGTCCTGAGGTCGGCGAGTAGGTAGGTCCTGAGGTCAGCGAGTAGGTAGGTCCTGAGGTCGGCGAGTCGGTAGGTCCTGAGGTCGGCGAGTCAGTAGGTCCTGAGGTCGGCGAGTAGTTAGGTCCTGAGGTCGGTGAGTAGGTAGGTCCTGAGGTCAGCGAGTAGGTAGGTCCTGAGGTCGGCGAGTAGGTAGGTCCTGAGGTCAGCGAGTAGGTAGGTCCTGAGGTCGGCGAGTCAGTAGGTCCTGAGGTCGGCGAGTAGGTAGGTCCTGAGGTCAGCGAGTAGGTAGCTCCTGAGGTCAGCGAGTAGGTAGGTCCTGAGGTCAGCGAGTAGGTAGGTCCTGAGGTCGGCGAGTAGGTAGGACCTGAGGTCAGCGAGTAGGTAGGTCCTGAGGTCGGCGAGTCGGTAGGTCCTGAGGTCGGCGAGTCGGTAGGCCCTGAGGTCGGCGAGTAGGTAGGTACTGAGGTCGGCGAGTAGGTAGGTCCTGAGGTCGGTGAGTAGGTAGGTCCTGAGGTCGGCGAGTAGGTAGGTCCTGTGATCGACGAGTAGGTAGGTCCTGAGGTCCGCGAGTAGGTAGGTCCTGAGGTCGGCGAGTAGGTAGGTCCTGAGGTCAGCGAGTAGGTAGGTCCTGAGTTCGGCGAGTAGGTAGGTCCTGAGGTCGGCGAGTCGGTAGCTCCTGAGGTCGGCGAGTAGGTAGGTCCTGAGGTCGACGATTCGGTAGATCCTGAGGTCAGCGAGTAGGTAGGTCCTGAGGTCGGCGAGTAGGTAGGTCCTGAGGTCGACGATTCGGTCGGTCCTGAGGTCGGCGAGTAGGTAGGTCCTGAGGTCAGCGAGTAGGTAGGTCCTGAGGTCGACGATTCGGTAGGTCCTGAGGTCAGCAAGTAGGTAGGTGCTGAGGTCAGCGAGTAGGTAGGTCCTGAGGTCGGCGAGTCGGTAGGTCCTGAGGTCGGCGAGTAGGTAGGTCCTGAGGTCGGCGAATAGGTAGGTCCTGAGGTCAGCGAGTAGGTAGGTCCTGAGGTCGGCGAGTAGGTAGGTCCTGAGGTCAGCGAGTAGGTAGGTCCTGAGGTCGGCGAGTCAGCAGGTCCTGAGGTCGGCGAGTAGGTAGGTCCTGAGGTCAGCGAGTAGGTAGCTCCTGAGGTCAGCGAGTAGGTAGGTCCTAAGGTCGGCGAGTAGGTAGGTCCTGAGATCAGCGAGTAGGTAGGTCCTGAGGTCGGCGAGTAGGTAGGTCCTGAGGTCAGCGAGTAGGTAGGTCCTGAGGTCGGCGAGTAGGTAGGTCCTGAGGTCGGCGAGTAGGTAGGTCATGAGGTCGGCGAGTAGGTAGGTCCTGAGGTCGGCGAGTAGGTAGGTCCTGAGGTCGGCGAGTAGGTAGGTCCTGAGGTCGGCGAGTAGGTAGGTCCTGAGGTCGGCGAGTCGGTAGGTCCTGAGGTCGGCGAGTAGGTAGGTCCTGAGGTCGGCGAGTAGGTAGGTCCTGAGGTCAGCGAGTAGGTAGGTCCTGAGGTCGGCGAGTCGGTAGGTCCTGAGGTCGGCGAGTCAGTAGGTCCTGAGGTCGGCGAGTAGTTAGGTCCTGAGGTCAGCGAGTAGGTAGGTCCTGAGGTCAGCGAGTAGGTAGGTCCTGAGGTCGGCGAGTAGGTAGGTCCTGAGGTCAGCGAGTAGGTAGGTCCTGAGGTCGGCGAGTAGGTAGGTCCTGAGGTCGGTGAGTAGGTAGGTCCTGAGGTCAGCGAGTAGGTAGGTCCTGAGGTCGGCGAGTAGGTAGGTCCTGAGGTCAGCGAGTAGGTAGGTCCTGAGGTCAGCGAGTAGGTAGGTCCTGAGGTCGGCGAGTAGGTAGGTCCTGAGGTCAGCGAGTAGGTAGGTCCTGAGGTCGGCGAGTCGGTAGGTCCTGAGGTCGGCGAGTCGGTAGACCCTGAGGTCGGCGAGTAGGTAGGTACTGAGGTCGGCGAGTAGGTAGGTCCTGAGGTCGGTGAGTAGGTAGGTCCTGAGGTCGGCGAGTAGGTAGGTCCTGTGATCGACGAGTAGGTAGGTCCTGAGGTCAGCGAGTAGGTAGGTCCTGAGGTCGGCGAGTCGGTAGGTCCTGAGGTCGGCGAGTAGGTAGGTCCTGAGGTCAGCGAGTAGGTAGGTCCTGAGGCCGGCGAGTAGGTAGGTCCTGAGGTCAGCGAGTAGGTAGCTCCTGAGGTCAGCGAGTAGGTAGGTCCTGAGGTCGGCGAGTAGGTAGGTCCTGAGGTCAGCGAGTAGGTAGGTCCTGAGGTCGGCGAGTCGGTAGGTCCTGAGTTCGGCGAGTCAGTAGGTCCTGAGGTCGGCGAGTAGTTAGGTCCTGAGGTCGGTGAGTAGGTAGGTCCTGAGGTCAACGAGTAAGTAGGTCCTGAGGTCGGCGAGTAGGTAGGTCCTGAGGTCAGCGAGTAGGTAGGTCCTGAGGTCGGCGAGTCAGTAGGTCCTGAGGTCGGCGATTCGGTAGGTCCTGAGGTCGGCGAGTAGGTAGGTCCTGAGGTCAGCGAGTAGGTAGGTCCTGAGGTCAGCGAGTAGGTAGGTCCTGAGGTCGGCGAGTAGGTAGATCCTGAGGTCGGCGAGTAGGTAGGTCCTGAGGTCGGCGAGTAGGTAGGTGTTGAGGTCGGCGAGTAGGTAGGTCCTGAGGTCAGCGAGTAGGTAGGTCCTGAGGTCGACGATTCGGTAGATCCTGAGGTCAGCGAGTAGGTAGGTCCTGAGGTCGGCGAGTCGGTATGTCCTGAGGTCGGCGAGTAGGTAGGTCCTGAGGTCGACGATTCGGTCGGTCCTGAGGTCGGCGAGTAGGTAGGTCCTGAGGTCGGCGAGTAGGTAGGTCCTGAGGTCGGCGAGTAGGTAGGTCCTGAGGTCGACGAGTAGGTAGGTCCTGAGGTCGGCGAGTAGGTAGGTCCTGAGGTCAGCGAGTAGGTAGTTCCTGAGGTCGACGATTCGGTAGGTCCTGAGGTCAGCAAGTAGGTAGGTGCTGAGGTCAGCGAGTAGGTAGGTCCTGAGGTCAGCGAGTCGGTAGGTCCTGAGGTCAGCGAGTAGGTAGGTCCTGAGGTCGGCGAGTAGGTAGGTCCTGAGGTCAGCGAGTAGGTAGGTCCTGAGGTCGGCGAGTAGGTAGGTCCTGAGGTCAGCGAGTAGGTAGGTCCTGAGGTCGGCGAGTCAGCAGGTCCTGAGGTCGGCGAGTAGGTAGGTCCTGAGGTCAGCGAGTAGGTAGGTCCTGAGGTCAGCGAGTAGGTAGCTCCTGAGGTCAGCGAGTAGGTAGGTCCTAAGGTCGGCGAGTAGGTAGGTCCTGAGATCAGCGAGTAGGTAGGTCCTGAGGTCGGCGAGTAGGTAGGTCCTGAGGTCAGCGAGTAGGTAGGTCCTGAGGTCGGCGAGTCGGTAGGTCCTGAGGTCGGCGAGTCAGTAGGTCCTGAGGTCGGCGAGTAGTTAGGTCCTGAGGTCGGTGAGTAGGTAGGTCCTGAGGTCAGCGAGTAGGTAGGTCCTGAGGTCGGCGAGTAGGTAGGTCCTGAGGTCAGCGAGTAGGTAGGTCCTGAGGTCGGCGAGTCAGTAGGTCCTGAGGTCGGCGAGTAGGTAGGTCCTGAGGTCAGCGAGTAGGTAGCTCCTGAGGTCAGCGAGTAGGTAGGTCCTGAGGTCAGCGAGTAGGTAGGTCTTGAGGTCGGCGAGTAGGTAGGACCTGAGGTCAGCGAGTAGGTAGGTCCTGAGGTCGGCGAGTCGGTAGGTCCTGAGGTCGGCGAGTCGGTAGGCCCTGAGGTCGGCGAGTAGGTAGGTACTGAGGTCGGCGAGTAGGTAGGTCCTGAGGTCGGTGAGTAGGTAGGTCCTGAGGTCGGCGAGTAGGTAGGTCCTGTGATCGACGAGTAGGTAGGTCCTGAGGTCAGCGAGTAGGTAGGTCCTGAGGTCGGCGAGTAGGTAGGTGCTGAGGTCGGCGAGTAGGTAGGTCCTGAGGTCGGCGAGTCGGTAGGTCCTGAGGTCGGCGAGTAGTTAGGTCCTGAGGTCGATGAGTAGGTAGGTCCTGAGGTCAGCGAGTAGGTAGGTCCTGAGGTCGGCGAGTAGGTAGGTCCTGAGGTCAGCGAGTAGGTAGATCCTGAGGTCGGCGAGTCAGTAGGTCCTGAGGTCGGCGAGTAGGTAGGTCCTGAGGTCAGCGAGTAGGTAGCTCCAGAGGTCAGCGAGTAGGTAGGTCCTGAGATCAGCGAGTAGGTAGGTCCTGAGATCGGCGAGTAGGTAGGTTCTGAGGTCGGCGAGTAGGTAGGTCCTGAGGTCGGCGAGTAGGTAGGCCCTGAGGTCGGCAAGTCGGTAGGACCTGAGGTCAGCGAGTAGGTAGGTCCTGAGGTCGGCGAGTCAGTAGGTCCTGAGGTCGGCGAGTAGGTAGGTCCTGAAGTCAGCGAGTAGGTAGGCACTGAGGTCGGCGAGTAGGTAGGTCCTGAGGTCAGCGAGTAGGTAGGTCCTGAGGTCGGCGAGTCGGTAGGTCCTGAGGTCGGCAAGTCGGTAGGACCTGAGGTCAGCGAGTAGGTAGGTCCTGAGGTCAGCGAGTAGGTAGGTCCTCAGATCAGCGAGTAGGTAGGTCCTGAGGTCAGCGAGTAGGTAGGTCCTGAGGTCGGCGAGTAGGTAGGTCCTGAGGTCGGCGAGTAGGTAGGTCCTGAGGTCGGCGAGTAGGTAGGCCCTGAGGTCAGCGAGTCAGTAGGCCCTCAGGTCGGCGAGTAGGTAGGTCCTTAGGTCGGCGAGTAGGTAGGTCCTGAGGTCGGCGAGTAGGTAGGTCCTGAGGTCAGCGAGTAGGTAGGTCCTGAGGTCGGCGAGTCGGTAGGTCCTGAGGTCGGCGAGTAGGTAGGTCCTGAGGTCGGCGAGTCGGTAGCTCCTGAGGTCGGCGAGTAGGTAGGTCCTGAGGTCGACGATTCGGTAGATCCTGAGGTCAGCGAATAGGTAGGTCCTGAGGTCGGCGAGTAGGTAGGTCCTGAGGTCGACGATTCGGTCGGTCCTGAGGTCGGCGCGTAGGTAGGTCCTGAGGTCAGCGAGTAGGTAGGTCCTGAGGTCGACGATTCGGTAGGTCCTGAGGTCAGCAAGTAGGTAGGTGCTGAGGTCAGCGAGTAGGTAGGTCCTGAGGTCAGCGAGTCGGTAGGTCCTGAGGTCGGCGAGTAGGTAGGTCCTGAGGTCGGCGAGTAGGTAGGTCCTGAGGTCAGCGAGTAGGTAGGTCCTGAGGTCGGCGAGTAGGTAGGTCCTGAGGTCAGCGAGTAGGTAGGTCCTGAGGTCGGCGAGTCAGCAGGTCCTGAGGTCGGCGAGTAGGTAGGTCCTGAGGTCAGCGAGTAGGTAGCTCCTGAGGTCAGCGAGTAGGTAGGTCCTAAGGTCGGCGAGTAGGTAGGTCCTGAGATCAGCGAGTAGGTAGGTCCTGAGGTCGGCGAGTAGGTAGGTCCTGAGGTCAGCGAGTAGGTAGGTCCTGAGGTCGGCGAGTAGGTAGGTCCTGAGGTCGGCGAGTAGGTAGATCCTGAGGTCGGCGAGTAGGTAGGTCCTGAGGTCGGCGAGTAGGTAGGTCCTGAGGTCGGCGAGTAGGTAGGTCCTGAGGTCGGCGAGTAGGTAGGTCCTGAGGTCGGCGAGTCGGTACGTCCTGAGGTCGGCGAGTAGGTAGGTCCTGAGGTCGGCTAGTAGGTAGGTCCTGAGGTCAGCGAGTAGGTAGGTCCTGAGGTCGGCGAGTCGGTAGGTCCTGAGGTCGGCGAGTCAGTAGGTCCTGAGGTCGGCGAGTAGTTAGGTCCTGAGGTCAGCGAGTAGGTAGGTCCTGAGGTCAGCGAGTAGGTAGGTCCTGAGGTCGGCGAGTAGGTAGGTCCTGAGGTCAGCGAGTAGGTAGGTCCTGAGGTCGGCGAGTAGGTAGGTCCTGAGGTCGGTGAGTAGGTAGGTCCTGAGGTCAGCGAGTAGGTAGGTCCTGAGGTCGGCGAGTAGGTAAGTCCTGAGGTCAGCGAGTAGGTAGGTCCTGAGGTCAGCGAGTAGGTAGGTCCTGAGGTCGGCGAGTAGGTAGGTCCTGAGGTCAGCGAGTAGGTAGGTCCTGAGGTCGGCGAGTCGGTAGGTCCTGAGGTCGGCGAGTCGGTAGACCCTGAGGTCGGCGAGTAGGTAGGTACTGAGGTCGGCGAGTAGGTAGGTCCTGAGGTCGGTGAGTAGGTAGGTCCTGAGGTCGGCGAGTAGGTAGGTCCTGTGATCGACGAGTAGGTAGATCCTGAGGTCAGCGAGTAGGTAGGTCCTGAGGTCGGCGAGTCGGTAGGTCCTGAGGTCGGCGAGTAGGTAGGTCCTGAGGTCAGCGAGTCAGCAGGTCCTGAGGCCGGCGAGTAGGTAGGTCCTGAGGTCAGCGAGTAGGTAGCTCCTGAGGTCAGCGAGTAGGTAGGTCCTGAGGTCGGCGAGTAGGTAGGTCCTGAGGTCAGCGAGTAGGTAGGTCCTGAGGTCGGCGAGTCGGTAGGTCCTGAGTTCGGCGAGTCAGTAGGTCCTGAGGTCGGCGAGTAGTTAGGTCCTGAGGTCGGTGAGTAGGTAGGTCCTGAGGTCAGCGAGTAGGTAGGTCCTGAGGTCGGCGAGTAGGTAGGTCCTGAGGTCAGCGAGTAGGTAGGTCCTGAGGTCGGCGAGTCAGTAGGTCCTGAGGTCGGCGAGTAGGTAGGTCCTGAGGTCAGCGAGTAGGTAGCTCCTGAGGTCAGCGAGTAGGTAGGTCCTGAGGTCAGCGAGTAGGTAGGTCCTGAGGTCGGCGAGTAGGTAGGTCCTGAGGTCAGCGAGTAGGTAGGTCCTGAGGTCGGCGAGTAGGTAGGTCCTGAGGTCGGCGAGTCGGTAGGCCCTGAGGTCGGCGAGTAGGTAGGTACTGAGGTCGGCGAGTAGGTAGGTCCTGAGGTCGGTGAGTAGGTAGGTCCTGAGGTCGGCGAGTAGGTAGGTCCTGTGATCGACGAGTCGGTAGGTCCTGAGGTCAGCGAGTAGGTAGGTCCTGAGGTCGGCGATTCGGTAGGTCCTGAGGTCGGCGAGTAGGTAGGTCCTGAGGTCGACGATTCGGTAGGTCCTGAGGTCGGCGAGTAGGTAGGTGCTGAGGTCAGCGAGTAGGTAGGTCCTGAGGTCGGCGAGTCGGTAGGTCCTGAGGTCGGCGAGTAGTTAGGTCCTGAGGTCTATGAGTAGGTAGGTCCTGAGGTCAGCGAGTAGGTAGGTCCTGAGGTCGGCGAGTAGGTAGGTCCTGAGGTCAGCGAGTAGGTAGGTCCTGAGGTCGGCGAGTCAGTAGGTCCTGAGGTCGGCGAGTAGGTAGGTCCTGAGGTCAGCGAGTAGGTAGCTCCAGAGGTCAGCGAGTAGGTAGGTCCTGAGATCAGCGAGTAGGTAGGTCCTGAGATCGGCGAGTAGGTAGGTCCTGAGGTCGGCGAGTAGGTAGGTCCTGAGGTCGGCGAGTAGGTAGGCCCTGAGGTCAGCGAGTCAGTAGGCCCTGAGGTCGGCGAGTAGGTAGGTACTGAGGTCGACGAGTACGTAGGTCCTGAGGTCAGCGAGTAGGTAGGTCCTGAGGTCGGCGAGTAGGTAGGTCCTGAGGTCAGCGAGTAGGTAGGACCTGAGGTCGGCGAGTAGGTCGGTCCTGAGGTCAGCGAGTAGGTAAGTCCTGAGGTCGGCGAGTCAGCAGGTCCTGAGGTCGGCGAGTCGGTAGGTCCTGAGGTCGGCGAGTAGGTAGGTCCTGAGGTCAGCGAGTAGGTAGGTCCTGAGGTCAGCGAGTAGGTAGGTCCTGAGGTCGGCGAGTAGGTAGGTCCTGAGGTCGGCGAGTAGGTAGGTCCTGAGGTCAGCGAGTAGGTAGGTCCTGAGGTCGGCGAGTAGGTAGGTCCTGAGGTCAGCGAGTAGGTAGCTCCTGAGGTCGGCGAGTAAGTAGGTCCTGAGATCAGCGAGTAGGTAGGTCCTGAGGTCGGCGAGTAGGTAGGTCCTGAGGTCAGCGAGTGGGTAGGTCCTGAGGTCAGCGAGTCGGTAGGTCCTGAGGTCGGCGAGTAGGTAGGTCCTGAGGTCGGCGAGTAGGTAGGTCCTGAGGTCAGCGAGTAGGTAGGTCCTGATGTCGGCGAGTAGGTAGGTCCTGAGGTCGGCGAGTAGGTAGGTCCTGAGGTCAGCGAGTAGGTAGGTCCTGAGGTCGGCGAGTCGGTAGGTCCTGAGGTTGGCGAGTCAGTAGGTCCTGAGGTCGACGATTCGGTAGGTCCTGAGGTCGGCGAGTAGGTAGGTCCTGAGGTCGGCGAGTAGGTAGGTCCTGAGGTCAGCGACTAGGTAGGTCCTGAGGTCAGCGAGTAGGTAGATCCTGAGATCAGCGAGTAGGTAGGTCCTGAGGTCAGCGAGTAGGTAGGTCCTGAGGTCAGCGAGTAGGTAGGTCCTGAGGTCGGCGAGTAGGTAGGTCCTGAGGTCGGCGAGTAGGTAGGCCCTGAGGTCAGCGAGTCAGTTGGCCCTGAGGTCGGCGAGTAGGTAGGTCCTGAGTTCGGCGAGTAGGTAGGTCCTGAGGTCAGCGAGTAGGTAGGTCCTGAGGTCAGCGAGTAGGTAGATCCTGAGATCAGCGAGTAGGTAGGTCCTGAGGTCAGCGAGTAGGTAGGTCCTGAGGTCAGCGAGTAGGTAGGTCCTGAGGTCGGCGAGTAGGTAGGTCCTGAGGTCGGCGAGTAGGTAGGCCCTGAGGTCAGCGAGTCAGTTGGCCCTGAGGTCGGCGAGTAGGTAGGTCCTGAGGTCGACGAGTAGGTAGGTCCTGAGGTCGGCGAGTAGGTAGGTCCTGAGGTCGGCGAGTAGGTAGGTCCTGAGGTCGGCGAGTAGGTAGGTCCTGAGGTCGGCGAGTAGGTAGGTCCTGAGGTCAGCGAGTAGGTAGGTCCTGAGATCAGCAAGTAGGTAGGTCCTGAGGTCGGCGAGTAGGTAGGTCCTGAGGTCGGCGAGTCGATAGGTCCTGAGGTTGGCGAGTAGGTTGGTCCTGAGGTCGGCGATTCGGTAGGTCCTGAGGTCGGCGAGTAGGTAGGTCCTGAGGTCAGCGAGTAGGTAGGTCCTGAGGTCAGCGAGTAGGTAGGTCCTGAGGTCGGCGAGTAGGTAGATCCTGAGGTCGGCGAGTAGGTAGGTCCTGAGGTCGGCGAGTAGGTAGGTCCTGAGGTCGGCGAGTAGGTAGGTCCTGAGGTCAGCGAGTAGGTAGGTCCTGAGGTCGACGATTCGGTAGATCCTGAGGTCAGCGAGTAGGTAGGTCCTGAGGTCGGCGAGTCGGTAGGTCCTGAGGTCGGCGAGTAGGTAGGTCCTGAGGTCGACGATTCGGTCGGTCCTGAGGTCGGCGAGTAGGTAGGTCCTGCGGTCGGCGAGTAGGTAGGTCCTGAGGTCGGCGAGTAGGTAGGTCCTGAGGTCGACGAGTAGGTAGGTCCTGAGGTCGGCGAGTAGGTAGGTCCTGAGGTCAGCGAGTAGGTAGTTCCTGAGGTCGACGATTCGGTAGGTCCTGAGGTCAGCAAGTAGGTAGGTGCTGAGGTCAGCGAGTAGGTAGGTCCTGAGGTCAGCGAGTCGGTAGGTCCTGAGGTCAGCGAGTAGGTAGGTCCTGAGGTCGGCGAGTAGGTAGGTCCTGAGGTCAGCGAGTAGGTAGGTCCTGAGGTCGGCGAGTAGGTAGGTCCTGAGGTCAGCGAGTAGGTAGGTCCTGAGGTCGTCGAGTCAGCAGGTCCTGAGGTCGGCGAGTAGGTAGGTCCTGAGGTCAGCGAGTATGTAGGTCCTGAGGTCAGCGAGTAGGTAGCTCCTGAGGTCAGCGAGTAGGTAGGTCCTAAGGTCGGCGAGTAGGTAGGTCCTGAGATCAGCGAGTAGGTAGGTCCTGAGGTCGGCGAGTAGGTAGGTCCTGAGGTCAGCGAGTAGGTAGGTCCTGAGGTCGGCGAGTCGGTAGGTCCTGAGGTCGGCGAGTCAGTAGGTCCTGAGGTCGGCGAGTAGTTAGGTCCTGAGGTCGGTGAGTAGGTAGGTCCTGAGGTCAGCGAGTAGGTAGGTCCTGAGGTCGGCGAGTAGGTAGGTCCTGAGGTCAGCGAGTAGGTAGGTCCTGAGGTCGGCGAGTCAGTAGGTCCTGAGGTCGGCGAGTAGGTAGGTCCTGAGGTCAGCGAGTAGGTAGCTCCTGAGGTCAGCGAGTAGGTAGGTCCTGAGGTCAGCGAGTAGGTAGGTCCTGAGGTCGGCGAGTCGGTAGGACCTGAGGTCAGCGAGTAGGTAGGTCCTGAGGTCGGCGAGTCGGTAGGTCCTGAGGTCGGCGAGTCGGTAGGCCCTGAGGTCGGCGAGTAGGTAGGTACTGAGGTCGGCGAGTAGGTAGGTCCTGAGTTCGGTGAGTAGGTAGGTCCTGAGGTCGGCGAGTAGGTAGGTCCTGTGATCGACGAGTAGGTAGGTCCTGAGGTCAGCGAGTAGGTAGGTCCTGAGGTCGGCGAGTAGGTAGGTGCTGAGGTCAGCGAGTAGGTAGGTCCTGAGGTCGGCGAGTCGGTAGGTCCTGAGGTCGGCGAGTAGTTAGGTCCTGAGGTCGGCGAGTAGGTAGGTCCTGAGGTCAGCGAGTAGGTAGATCCTGAGGTCGGCGAGTCAGTAGGTCCTGAGGTCAGCGAGTAGGTAGGTCCTAAGGTCGGCGAGTAGGTAGGTCCTGAGATCAGCGAGTAGGTAGGTCCTGAGGTCGGCGAGTAGGTAGGTCCTGAGGTCAGCGAGTAGGTAGGTCCTGAGGTCGGCGAGTCGGTAGGTCCTGAGGTCGGCGAGTCAGTAGGTCCTGAGGTCGGCGAGTAGTTAGGTCCTGAGGTCGGTGAGTAGGTAGGTCCTGAGGTCAGCGAGTAGGTAGGTCCTGAGGTCGGCGAGTAGGTAGGTCCTGAGGTCAGCGAGTAGGTAGCTCCTGAGGTCAGCGAGTAGGTAGGTCCTGAGGTCAGCGAGTAGGTAGGTCCTGAGGTCGGCGAGTAGGTAGGACCTGAGGTCAGCGAGTAGGTAGGTCCTGAGGTCGGCGAGTCGGTAGGTCCTGAGGTCGGCGAGACGGTAGGCCCTGAGGTCGGCGAGTAGGTAGGTACTGAGGTCGGCGAGTAGGTAGGTCCTGAGGTCGGTGAGTAGGTAGGTCCTGAGGTCGGCGAGTAGGTAGGTCCTGTGATCGACGAGTAGGTAGGTCCTGAGGTCAGCGAGTAGGTAGGTCCTGAGGTCGGCGAGTAGGTAGGTGCTGAGGTCAGCGAGTAGGTAGGTCCTGTGGTCGACGAGTCGGTAGGTCCTGAGGTCGGCGAGTAGTTAGGTCCTGAGGTCGGCGAGTAGGTAGGTCCTGAGGTCAGCGAGTAGGTAGATCCTGAGGTCGGCGAGTCAGTAGGTCCTGAGGTCAGCGAGTAGGTAGGTCCTGAGGTCAGCGAGTAGGTAGCTCCAGAGGTCAGCGAGTAGGTAGGTCCTGAGATCAGCGAGTAGGTAGGTCCTGAGATCGGCGAGTAGGTAGGTCCTGAGGTCGGCGAGTAGGTAGGTCCTGAGGTCGGCGAGTAGGTAGGCCCTGAGGTCAGCGAGTCAGTAGGCCCTGAGGTCGGCGAGTAGGTAGGTACTGAGGTCGACGAGTAGGTAGGTCCTGAGGTCGGCGAGTAGGTAGGTCCTGAGGTCGGCGAGTAGGTAGGTCCTGAGGTCAGCGAATAGGTAGGTCCTGAGGTCGGCGAGTCGGTAGGTCCTGAGTTCGGCGAGTAGGTAGGTCCTGAGGTCGGCGAGTAGGTAGGTCCTGAGGTCGGCGAGTAGGTAGGTCCTGAGGTCGACGATTCGGTAGGTCCTGAGGTCGGCGAGTCAGTAGGTCCTGAGGTCGGCGAGTAGGTAGGTCCTGAAGTCAGCGAGTAGGTAGGCACTGAGGTCGGCGAGTAGGTAGGTCCTGAGGTCAGCGAGTAGGTAGGTCCTGAGGTCGGCGAGTCGGTAGGTCCTGAGGTCGGCAAGTCGGTAGGTCCTGAGGTCGGCGAGTAGGTAGGTCCTGAGGTCGGCGAGTAGGTAGGACCTGAGGTCAGCGAGTAGGTAGGTCCTGAGGTCAGCGAGTAGGTAGGTCCTGAGATCAGCGAGTAGGTAGGTCCTGAGGTCAGCGAGTAGGTAGGTCCTGAGGTCGGCGAGTAGGTAGGTCCTGAGGTCGGCGAGTAGGTAGGTCCTGAGGTCGGCGAGTAGGTAGGCCCTGAGGTCAGCGAGTCAGTAGGCCCTCAGGTCGGCGAGTAGGTAGGTCCTTAGGTCGGCGAGTAGGTAGGTCCTGAGGTCGGCGAGTAGGTAGGTCCTGAGGTCAGCGAGTAGGTAGGTCCTGAGGTCGGCGAGTCGGTAGGTCCTGAGGTCGGCGAGTAGGTAGGTCCTGAGGTCGGCGAGTCGGTAGCTCCTGAGGTCGGCGAGTAGGTAGGTCCTGAGTTCGACGATTCGGTAGATCCTGAGGTCAGCGAGTAGGTAGGCCATGAGGTCGGCGAGTAGGTAGGTCCTGAGGTCGACGATTCGGTCGGTCCTGAGGTCGGCGAGTAGGTAGGTCCTGAGGTCAGCGAGTAGGTAGGTCCTGAGGTCGACGATTCGGTAGGTCCTGAGGTCAGCAAGTAGGTAGGTGCTGAGGTCAGCGAGTAGGTAGGTCCTGAGGTCAGCGAGTCGGTAGGTCCTGAGGTCGGCGAGTAGGTAGGTCCTGAGGTCGGCGAGTAGGTAGGTCCTGAGGTCAGCGAGTAGGTAGGTCCTGAGGTCGGCGAGTAGGTAGGTCCTGAGGTCAGCGAGTAGGTAGGTCCTGAGGTCGGCGAGTCAGCAGGTCCTGAGGTCGGCGAGTAGGTAGGTCCTGAGGTCAGCGAGTAGGTAGGTCCTGAGGTCGGCGAGTAGGTAGGTCCTGAGGTCGGCGAGTAGATAGGTCCTGAGGTCGGCGAGTAGGTAGGTCCTGAGGTCGGCGAGTAGGTAGGTCCTGAGGTCGGCGAGTAGGTAGGTCCTGAGGTCGGCGAGTCGGTAGGTCCTGAGGTCGGCGAGTAGGTAGGTCCTGAGGTCGGCGAGTAGGTAGGTCCTGAGGTCGGCGAGTAGGTAGGTCCTGAGGTCGGCGAGTCGGTAGGTCCTGAGGTCGGCGAGTCAGTAGGTCCTGAGGTCGGCGAGTAGTTAGGTCCTGAGGTCAGCGAGTAGGTAGGTCCTGAGGTCAGCGAGTAGGTAGGTCCTGACGTCGGCGAGTAGGTAGGTCCTGAGGTCAGCGAGTAGGTAGGTCCTGAGGTCGGCGAGTAGGTAGGTCCTGAGGTCGGTGAGTAGGTAGGTCCTGAGGTCAGCGAGTAGGTAGGTCCTGAGGTCGGCGAGTAGGTAGGTCCTGAGGTCAGCGAGTAGGTAGGTCCTGAGGTCAGCGAGTAGGTAGGTCCTGAGGTCGGCGAGTAGGTAGGTCCTGAGGTCAGCGAGTAGGTAGGTCCTGAGGTCGGCGAGTCGGTAGGTCCTGAGGTCGGCGAGTCGGTAGACCCTGAGGTCGGCGAGTAGGTAGGTACTGAGGTCGGCGAGTAGGTAGGTCCTGAGGTCGGTGAGTAGGTAGGTCCTGAGGTCGGCGAGTAGGTAGGTCCTGTGATCGACGAGTAGGTAGGTCCTGAGGTCAGCGAGTAGGTAGGTCCTGAGGTCGGCGAGTCGGTAGGTCCTGAGGTCGGCGAGTAGGTAGGTCCTGAGGTCAACGAGTCAGCAGGTCCTGAGGCCGGCGAGTAGGTAGGTCCTGAGGTCAGCGAGTAGGTAGCTCCTGAGGTCAGCGAGTAGGTAGGTCCTGAGGTCGGCGAGTAGGTAGGTCCTGAGGTCAGCGAGTCGGTAGGTCCTGAGGTCGGCGAGTCGGTAGGTCCTGAGTTCGGCGAGTCAGTAGGTCCTGAGGTCGGCGAGTAGTTAGGTCCTGAGGCCGGTGAGTAGGTAGGTCCTGAGGTCAGCGAGTAGGTAGGTCCTGAGGTCGGCGAGTAGGTAGGTCCTGAGGTCAGCGAGTAGGTAGGTCCTGAGGTCGGCGAGTCAGTAGGTCCTGAGGTCGGCGATTCGGTAGGTCCTGAGGTCGGCGAGTAGGTAGATCCTGAGGTCGGCGAGTAGGTAGGTCCTGAGGTCGGCGAGTAGGTAGGTCCTGAGGTCGGCGAGTAGGTAGGTCCTGAGGTCGGCGAGTAGGTAGGTCCTGAGGTCGACGATTCGGTAGATCCTGAGGTCAGCGAGTAGGTCGGTCCTGAGGTCGGCGAGTCGGTAGGTCCTGAGGTCGGCGAGTAGGTAGGTCCTGAGGTCGACGATTCGGTCGGTCCTGAGGTCGGCGAGTAGGTAGGTCCTGAGGTCGGCGAGTAGGTAGGTCCTGAGGTCGGCGAGTAGGTAGGTCCTGAGGTCGACGAGTAGGTAGGTCCTGAGGTCGGCGAGTAGGTAGGTCCTGAGGTCAGCGAGTAGGTAGTTCCTGAGGTCGACGATTCGGTAGGTCCTGAGGTCAGCAAGTAGGTAGGTGCTGAGGTCAGCGAGTAGGTAGGTCCTGAGGTCAGCGAGTCGGTCGGTCCTGAGGTCGTCGAGTAGGTAGGTCCTGAGGTCAGCGAGTAGGTAGGTCCTGAGGTCGGCGAGTAGGTAGGTCCTGAGGTCAGCGAGTAGGTAGGTCCTGAGGTCGGCGAGTCAGCAGGTCCTGAGGTCGGCGAGTAGGTAGGTCCTGAGGTCAGCGAGTAGGTAGCTCCTGAGGTCAGCGAGTAGGTAGGTCCTAAGGTCGGCGAGTAGGTAGGTCCTGAGATCAGCGAGTAGGTAGGTCCTGAGGTCGGCGAGTAGGTAGGTCCTGAGGTCAGCGAGTAGGTAGGTCCTGAGGTCGGCGAGTAGGTAGGTCCTGAGGTCAGCGAGTAGGTAGGTCCTGAGGTCGGCGAGTCGGTAGGTCCTGAGGTCGGCGAGTCAGTAGGTCCTGAGGTCGGCGAGTAGTTAGGTCCTGAGGTCGGTGAGTCGGTAGGTCCTGAGGTCAGCGAGTAGGTAGGTCCTGAGGTCGGCGAGTAGGTAGGTCCTGAGGTCAGCGAGTAGGTAGGTCCTGAGGTCGGCGAGTCAGTAGGTCCTGAGGTCGGCGAGTAGGTAGGTCCTGAGGTCAGCGAGTAGGTAGCTCCTGAGGTCAGCGAGTAGGTAGGTCCTGAGGTCAGCGAGTAGGTAGGTCCTGAGGTCGGCGAGTCGGTAGGACCTGAGGTCAGCGAGTAGGTAGGTCCTGAGGTCGGCGAGTCGGTAGGTCCTGAGGTCGGCGAGTCGGTAGGCCCTGAGGTCGGCGAGTAGGTAGGTACTGAGGTCGGCGAGTAGGTAGGTCCTGAGTTCGGTGAGTAGGTAGGTCCTGAGGTCGGCGAGTAGGTAGGTCCTGTGATCGACGAGTAGGTAGGTCCTGAGGTCAGCGAGTAGGTAGGTCCTGAGGTCGGCGAGTAGGTAGGTGCTGAGGTCAGCGAGTAGGTAGGTCCTGAGGTCGGCGAGTCGGTAGGTCCTGAGGTCGGCGAGTAGTTAGGTCCTGAGGTCGGCGAGTAGGTAGGTCCTGAGGTCAGCGAGTAGGTAGATCCTGAGGTCGGCGAGTCAGTAGGTCCTGAGGTCAGCGAGTAGGTAGGTCCTAAGGTCGGCGAGTAGGTAGGTCCTGAGATCAGCGAGTAGGTAGGTCCTGAGGTCGGCGAGTAGGTAGGTCCTGAGGTCAGCGAGTAGGTAGGTCCTGAGGTCGGCGAGTCGGTAGGTCCTGAGGTCGGCGAGTCAGTAGGTCCTGAGGTCGGCGAGTAGTTAGGTCCTGAGGTCGGTGAGTAGGTAGGTCCTGAGGTCAGCGAGTAGGTAGGTCCTGAGGTCGGCGAGTAGGTAGGTCCTGAGGTCAGCGAGTAGGTAGGTCCTGAGGTCGGCGAGTCAGTAGGTCCTGAGGTCGGCGAGTAGGTAGGTCCTGAGGTCAGCGAGTAGGTAGCTCCTGAGGTCAGCGAGTAGGTAGGTCCTGAGGTCAGCGAGTAGGTAGGTCCTGAGGTCGGCGAGTAGGTAGGACCTGAGGTCAGCGAGTAGGTAGGTCCTGAGGTCGGCGAGTCGGTAGGTCCTGAGGTCGGCGAGACGGTAGGCCCTGAGGTCGGCGAGTAGGTAGGTACTGAGGTCGGCGAGTAGGTAGGTCCTGAGGTCGGTGAGTAGGTAGGTCCTGAGGTCGGCGAGTAGGTAGGTCCTGTGATCGACGAGTAGGTAGGTCCTGAGGTCAGCGAGTAGGTAGGTCCTGAGGTCGGCGAGTAGGTAGGTGCTGAGGTCAGCGAGTAGGTAGGTCCTGTGGTCGGCGAGTCGGTAGGTCCTGAGGTCGGCGAGTAGTTAGGTCCTGAGGTCGGCGAGTAGGTAGGTCCTGAGGTCAGCGAGTAGGTAGATCCTGAGGTCGGCGAGTCAGTAGGTCCTGAGGTCAGCGAGTAGGTAGGTCCTGAGGTCAGCGAGTAGGTAGCTCCAGAGGTCAGCGAGTAGGTAGGTCCTGAGATCAGCGAGTAGGTAGGTCCTGAGATCGGCGAGTAGGTAGGTCCTGAGGTCGGCGAGTAGGTAGGTCCTGAGGTCGGCGAGTAGGTAGGCCCTGAGGTCAGCGAGTCAGTAGGCCCTGAGGTCGGCGAGTAGGTAGGTACTGAGGTCGACGAGTAGGTAGGTCCTGAGGTCGGCGAGTAGGTAGGTCCTGAGGTCGGCGAGTAGGTAGGTCCTGAGGTCAGCGAATAGGTAGGTCCTGAGGTCGGCGAGTCGGTAGGTCCTGAGTTCGGCGAGTAGGTAGGTCCTGAGGTCGGCGAGTAGGTAGGTCCTGAGGTCGGCGAGTAGGTAGGTCCTGAGGTCGACGATTCGGTAGGTCCTGAGGTCGGCGAGTCAGTAGGTCCTGAGGTCGGCGAGTAGGTAGGTCCTGAAGTCAGCGAGTAGGTAGGCACTGAGGTCGGCGAGTAGGTAGGTCCTGAGGTCAGCGAGTAGGTAGGTCCTGAGGTCGGCGAGTCGGTAGGTCCTGAGGTCGGCAAGTCGGTAGGTCCTGAGGTCGGCGAGTAGGTAGGTCCTGAGGTCGGCGAGTAGGTAGGACCTGAGGTCAGCGAGTAGGTAGGTCCTGAGGTCAGCGAGTAGGTAGGTCCTGAGATCAGCGAGTAGGTAGGTCCTGAGGTCAGCGAGTAGGTAGGTCCTGAGGTCGGCGAGTAGGTAGGTCCTGAGGTCGGCGAGTAGGTAGGTCCTGAGGTCGGCGAGTAGGTAGGCCCTGAGGTCAGCGAGTCAGTAGGCCCTCAGGTCGGCGAGTAGGTAGGTCCTTAGGTCGGCGAGTAGGTAGGTCCTGAGGTCGGCGAGTAGGTAGGTCCTGAGGTCAGCGAGTAGGTAGGTCCTGAGGTCGGCGAGTCGGTAGGTCCTGAGGTCGGCGAGTAGGTAGGTCCTGAGGTCGGCGAGTCGGTAGCTCCTGAGGTCGGCGAGTAGGTAGGTCCTGAGTTCGACGATTCGGTAGATCCTGAGGTCAGCGAGTAGGTAGGCCATGAGGTCGGCGAGTAGGTAGGTCCTGAGGTCGACGATTCGGTCGGTCCTGAGGTCGGCGAGTAGGTAGGTCCTGAGGTCAGCGAGTAGGTAGGTCCTGAGGTCGACGATTCGGTAGGTCCTGAGGTCAGCAAGTAGGTAGGTGCTGAGGTCAGCGAGTAGGTAGGTCCTGAGGTCAGCGAGTCGGTAGGTCCTGAGGTCGGCGAGTAGGTAGGTCCTGAGGTCGGCGAGTAGGTAGGTCCTGAGGTCAGCGAGTAGGTAGGTCCTGAGGTCGGCGAGTAGGTAGGTCCTGAGGTCAGCGAGTAGGTAGGTCCTGAGGTCGGCGAGTCAGCAGGTCCTGAGGTCGGCGAGTAGGTAGGTCCTGAGGTCAGCGAGTAGGTAGGTCCTGAGGTCGGCGAGTAGGTAGGTCCTGAGGTCGGCGAGTAGATAGGTCCTGAGGTCGGCGAGTAGGTAGGTCCTGAGGTCGGCGAGTAGGTAGGTCCTGAGGTCGGCGAGTAGGTAGGTCCTGAGGTCGGCGAGTAGGTAGGTCCTGAGGTCGGCGAGTCGGTAGGTCCTGAGGTCGGCGAGTAGGTAGGTCCTGAGGTCGGCGAGTAGGTAGGTCCTGAGGTCGGCGAGTAGGTAGGTCCTGAGGTCGGCGAGTCGGTAGGTCCTGAGGTCGGCGAGTCAGTAGGTCCTGAGGTCGGCGAGTAGTTAGGTCCTGAGGTCAGCGAGTAGGTAGGTCCTGAGGTCAGCGAGTAGGTAGGTCCTGACGTCGGCGAGTAGGTAGGTCCTGAGGTCAGCGAGTAGGTAGGTCCTGAGGTCGGCGAGTAGGTAGGTCCTGAGGTCGGTGAGTAGGTAGGTCCTGAGGTCAGCGAGTAGGTAGGTCCTGAGGTCGGCGAGTAGGTAGGTCCTGAGGTCAGCGAGTAGGTAGGTCCTGAGGTCAGCGAGTAGGTAGGTCCTGAGGTCGGCGAGTAGGTAGGTCCTGAGGTCAGCGAGTAGGTAGGTCCTGAGGTCGGCGAGTCGGTAGGTCCTGAGGTCGGCGAGTCGGTAGACCCTGAGGTCGGCGAATAGGTAGGTACTGAGGTCGGCGAGTAGGTAGGTCCTGAGGTCGGTGAGTAGGTAGGTCCTGAGGTCGGCGAGTAGGTAGGTCCTGTGATCGACGAGTAGGTAGGTCCTGAGGTCAGCGAGTAGGTAGGTCCTGAGGTCGGCGAGTCGGTAGGTCCTGAGGTCGGCGAGTAGGTAGGTCCTGAGGTCAACGAGTCAGCAGGTCCTGAGGCCGGCGAGTAGGTAGGTCCTGAGGTCAGCGAGTAGGTAGCTCCTGAGGTCAGCGAGTAGGTAGGTCCTGAGGTCGGCGAGTATGTAGGTCCTGAGGTCAGCGAGTCGGTAGGTCCTGAGGTCGGCGAGTCGGTAGGTCCTGAGTTCGGCGAGTCAGTAGGTCCTGAGGTCGGCGAGTAGTTAGGTCCTGAGGTCGGTGAGTAGGTAGGTCCTGAGGTCAGCGAGTAGGTAGGTCCTGAGGTCGGCGAGTAGGTAGGTCCTGAGGTCAGCGAGTAGGTAGGTCCTGAGGTCGGCGAGTCAGTAGGTCCTGAGGTCGGCGATTCGGTAGGTCCTGAGGTCGGCGAGTAGGTAGATCCTGAGGTCGGCGAGTAGGTAGGTCCTGAGGTCGGCGAGTAGGTAGGTCCTGAGGTCGGCGAGTAGGTAGGTCCTGAGGTCGGCGAGTAGGTAGGTCCTGAGGTCGACGATTCGGTAGATCCTGAGGTCAGCGAGTAGGTCGGTCCTGAGGTCGGCGAGTCGGTAGGTCCTGAGGTCGGCGAGTAGGTAGGTCCTGAGGTCGACGATTCGGTCGGTCCTGAGGTCGGCGAGTAGGTAGGTCCTGAGGTCGGCGAGTAGGTAGGTCCTGAGGTCGGCGAGTAGGTAGGTCCTGAGGTCGACGAGTAGGTAGGTCCTGAGGTCGGCGAGTAGGTAGGTCCTGAGGTCAGCGAGTAGGTAGTTCCTGAGGTCGACGATTCGGTAGGTCCTGAGGTCAGCAAGTAGGTAGGTGCTGAGGTCAGCGAGTAGGTAGGTCCTGAGGTCAGCGAGTCGGTCGGTCCTGAGGTCGTCGAGTAGGTAGGTCCTGAGGTCAGCGAGTAGGTAGGTCCTGAGGTCGGCGAGTAGGTAGGTCCTGAGGTCAGCGAGTAGGTAGGTCCTGAGGTCGGCGAGTAGGTAGGTCCTGAGGTCAGCGAGTAGGTAGGTCCTGAGGTCGGCGAGTCAGCAGGTCCTGAGGTCGGCGAGTAGGTAGGTCCTGAGGTCAGCGAGTAGGTAGGTCCTGAGGTCAGCGAGTAGGTAGCTCCTGAGGTCAGCGAGTAGGTAGGTCCTAAGGTCGGCGAGTAGGTAGGTCCTGAGATCAGCGAGTAGGTAGGTCCTGAGGTCGGCGAGTAGGTAGGTCCTGAGGTCAGCGAGTAGGTAGGTCCTGAGGTCGGCGAGTCGGTAGGTCCTGAGGTCGGCGAGTCAGTAGGTCCTGAGGTCGGCGAGTAGTTAGGTCCTGAGGTCGGTGAGTAGGTAGGTCCTGAGGTCAGCGAGTAGGTAGGTCCTGAGGTCGGCGAGTAGGTAGGTCCTGAGGTCAGCGAGTAGGTAGGTCCTGAGGTCGGCGAGTCAGTAGGTCCTGAGGTTGGCGAGTAGGTAGGTCCTGAGGTCAGCGAGTAGGTAGCTCCTGAGGTCAGCGAGTAGGTAGGTCCTGAGGTCAGCGAGTAGGTAGGTCCTGAGGTCGGCGAGTAGGTAGGACCTGAGGTCAGCGAGTAGGTAGGTCCTGAGGTCGGCGAGTCGGTAGGTCCTGAGGTCGGCGAGTCGGTAGGCCCTGAGGTCGGCGAGTAGTTAGGTCCTGAGGTCGATGAGTAGGTAGGTCCTGAGGTCAGCGAGTAGGTAGGTCCTGAGGTCGGCGAGTAGGTAGGTCCTGAGGTCAGCGAGTAGGTAGATCCTGAGGTCGGCGAGTCAGTAGGTCCTGAGGTCGGCGAGTAGGTAGGTCCTGAGGTCAGCGAGTAGGTAGCTCCAGAGGTCAGCGAGTAGGTAGGTCCTGAGATCAGCGAGTAGGTAGGTCCTGAGATCGGCGAGTAGGTAGGTCCTGAGGTCGGCGAGTAGGTAGGTCCTGAGGTCGGCGAGTAGGTAGGCCCTGAGGTCAGCGAGTCAGTAGGCCCTGAGGTTGGCGAGTAGGTAGGTACTGAGGTCGACGAGTAGGTAGGTCCTGAGGTCGGCGAGTAGGTAGGTCCTGAGGTCGGCGAGTAGGTAGGTCCTGAGGTCAGCGAATAGGTAGGTCATGAGGTCGGCGAGTCGGTAGGTCCTGAGTTCGGCGAGTAGGTAGGTCCTGAGGTCGGCAAGTAGGTAGGTCCTGAGGTCGGCGAGTAGGTAGGTCCTGAGGTCGACGATTCGGTAGGTCCTGAGGTCGGCGAGTCAGTAGGTCCTGAGGTCGGCGAGTAGGTAGGTCCTGAAGTCAGCGAGTAGGTAGGCACTGAGGTCGGCGAGTAGGTAGGTCCTGAGGTCAGCGAGTAGGTAAGTCCTGAGGTCGGCGAGTCGGTAGGTCCTGAGGTCGGCAAGTCGGTAGGTCCTGAGGTCGGCGAGTAGGTAGGTCCTGAGGTCGGCGAGTAGGTAGGACCTGAGGTCAGCGAGTAGGTAGGTCCTGAGGTCAGCGAGTAGGTAGGTCCTGAGATCAGCGAGTAGGTAGGTCCTGAGGTCAGCGAGTAGGTAGGTCCTGAGGTCGGCGAGTAGGTAGGTCCTGAGGTCGGCGAGTAGGTAGGTCCTGAGGTCGGCGAGTAGGTAGGCCCTGAGGTCAGCGAGTCAGTAGGCCCTCAGTTCGGCGAGTAGGTAGGTCCTTAGGTCGGCGAGTAGGTAGGTCCTGAGGTCGGCGAGTCGGTAGGTCCTGAGGTCGGCGAGTAGGTAGGTCCTGAGGTCGGCGAGTCGGTAGCTCCTGAGGTCGGTGAGTAGGTAGGTCCTGAGGTCGACGATTCGGTAGATCCTGAGGTCAGCGAGTAGGTAGGTCCTGAGGTCGGCGAGTAGGTAGGTCCTGAGGTCGACGATTCGGTCGGTCCTGAGGTCGGCGAGTAGGTAGGTCCTGAGGTCAGCGAGTAGGTAGGTCCTGAGGTCGACGATTCGGTAGGTCCTGAGGTCAGCAAGTAGGTAGGTGCTGAGGTCAGCGAGTAGGTAGGTCCTGAGGTCAGCGAGTCGGTACGTCCTGAGGTCGGCGAGTAGGTAGGTCCTGAGGTCGGCGAGTAGGTAGGTCCTGAGGTCAGCGAGTAGGTAGGTCCTGAGGTCGGCGAGTAGGTAGGTCCTGAGGTCAGCGAGTAGGTAGGTCCTGAGGTCGGGGAGTCAGCAGGTCCTGAGGTCGGCGAGTAGGTAGGTCCTGAGGTCAGCGAGTAGGTAGCTCCTGAGGTCAGCGAGTAGGTAGGTCCTAACGTCGGCGAGTAGGTAGGTCCTGAGATCAGCGAGTAGGTAGGTCCTGAGGTCGGCGAGTAGGTAGGTCCTGAGGTCAGCGAGTAGGTAGGTCCTGAGGTCGGCGAGTATGTAGGTCCTGAGGTCGGCGAGTAGGTAGGTCCTGAGGTCGGCGAGTAGGTAGGTCCTGAGGTCGGCGAGTAGGTAGGTCCTGAGGTCGGCGAGTAGGTAGGTCCTGAGGTCGGCGAGTAGGTAGGTCCTGAAGTCGGCGAGTCGGTAGGTCCTGAGGTCGGCGAGTCAGTAGATCCTGAGGTCGGCGAGTAGTTAGGTCCTGAGGTCAGCGAGTAGGTAGGTCCTGAGGTCAGCGAGTAGGTAGGTCCTGAGGTCGGAGAGTAGGTAGGTCCTGAGGTCAGCGAGTAGGTAGGTCCTGAGGTCGGCGAGTAGGTAGGTCCTGAGGTCGGTGAGTAGGTAGGTCCTGAGGTCAGCGAGTAGGTAGGTCCTGATGTCGGCGAGTAGGTAGGTCCTGAGGTCAGCGAGTAGGTAGGTCCTGAGGTCAGCGAGTAGGTAGGTCCTGAGGTCGGCGAGTAGGTAGGTCCTGAGGTCGGCGAGTCGGTAGGTCCTGAGGTCGGCGAGTCGGTAGACCCTGAGGTCGGCGAGTAGGTAGGTACTGAGGTCGGTGAGTAGGTAGGTCCTGAGTTCGGCGAGTAGGTAGGTCCTGTGATCGACGAGTAGGTAGGTCCTGAGGTCAGCGAGTAGGTAGGTCCTGAGGTCGGCGAGTCGGTAGGTCCTGAGGTCGGCGAGTAGGTAGGTCCTGAGGTCAGCGAGTCAGCAGGTCCTGAGGCCGGCGAGTAGGTAGGTCCTGAGGTCAGCGAGTAGGTAGCTCCTGAGGTCAGCGAGTAGGTAGGTCCTGAGGTCGGCGAGTAGGTAGGTCCTGAGGTCAGCGAGTAGGTAGGTCCTGAGGTCGGCGAGTCGGTAGGTCCTGAGTTCGGCGAGTCAGTAGGTCCTGAGGTCGGCGAGTAGTTAGGTCCTGAGGTCGGTGAGTAGGTAGGTCCTGAGGTCAGCGAGTAGGTAGGTCCTGAGGTCGGCGAGTAGGTAGGTCCTGAGGTCAGCGAGTAGGTAGGTCCTGAGGTCGGCGAGTCAGTAGGTCCTGAGGTCGGCGAGTAGGTAGGTCCTGAGGTCAGCGAGTAGGTAGCTCCTGAGGTCAGCGAGTAGGTAGGTCCTGAGGTCAGCGAGTAGGTAGGTCCTGAGGTCGGCGAGTAGGTAGGTCCTGAGGTCAGCGAGTAGGTAGGTCCTGAGGTCGGCGAGTAGGTAGGTCCTGAGGTCGGCGAGTCGGTAGGCCCTGAGGTCGGCGAGTAGGTAGGTACTGAGGTCGGCGAGTAGGTAGGTCCTGAGGTCGGTGAGTAGGTAGGTCCTGAGGTCGGCGAGTAGGTAGGTCCTGTGATCGACGAGTCGGTAGGTCCTGAGGTCAGCGAGCAGGTAGGTCCTGAGGTCGGCGATTCGGTAGGTCCTGAGGTCGGCGAGTAGGTAGGTCCTGAGGTCGACGATTCGGTAGGTCCTGAGGTCGGCGAGTAGGTAGGTGCTGAGGTCAGCGAGTAGGTAGGTCCTGAGGTCGGCGAGTCGGTAGGTCCTGAGGTCGGCGAGTAGTTAGGTCCTGAGGTCTATGAGTAGGTAGGTCCTGAGGTCAGCGAGTAGGTAGGTCCTGAGGTCGGCGAGTAGGTAGGTCCTGAGGTCAGCGAGTAGGTAGGTCCTGAGGTCGGCGAGTCAGTAGGTCCTGAGGTCGGCGAGTAGGTCGGTCCTGAGGTCAGCGAGTAGGTAGCTCCAGAGGTCAGCGAGTAGGTAGGTCCTGAGATCAGCGAGTAGGTAGGTCCTGAGATCGGCGAGTAGGTAGGTCCTGAGGTCGGCGAGTAGGTAGGTCCAGAGGTCGGCGAGTAGGTAGGCCCTGAGGTCAGCGAGTCAGTAGGCCCTGAGGTCGGCGAGTAGGAAGGTACTGAGGTCGACGAGTACGTAGGTCCTGAGGTCAGCGAGTAGGTAGGTCCTGAGGTCGGCGAGTAGGTAGGTCCTGAGGTCAGCGAGTAGGTAGGACCTGAGGTCGGCGAGTAGGTAGGTCCTGAGGTCAGCGAGCAGGTCAGTCCTGAGGTCGGCGAGTCAGCAGGTCCTGAGGTCGGCGAGTCGGTAGGTCCTGAGATCAGCGAGTAGGTAGCTCCTGAGGTCGGCGAGTAGGTAGGTCCTGAGGTCAGCGAGTAGGTAGGTCCTGAGGTCGGCGAGTCGGTAGGTCCTGAGGTCGGCGAGACAGTAGGTCCTGAGGTCGGCGAGTAGTTAGGTCCTGAGGTCGGTGAGTAGGTAGGTCCTGAGGTCAGCGAGTAGGTAGGTCCTGAGGTCGGCGAGTAGGTAGGTCCTGAGGTCAGCGAGTAGGTAGGTCCTGAGGTCGGCGAGTCGGTAGGTCCTGAGGTCGGCGAGTAGGTAGGTCCTGAGGTCGGCGAGTCGGTAGCTCCTGAGGTCGGCGAGTAGGTAGGTCCTGAGGTCGACGATTCGGTAGATCCTGAGGTCAGCGAGTAGGTAGGTCCTGAGGTCGGCGAGTAGGTAGGTCCTGAGATCGACGATTCGGTCGGTCCTGAGGTCGGCGAGTAGGTAGGTCCTGAGGTCAGCGAGTAGGTAGGTCCTGAGGTCGGCGAGTCAGCAGGTCCTGAGGTCGGCGAGTAGGTAGGTCCTGAGGTCAGCGAGTAGGTAGCTCCTGAGGTCAGCGAGTAGGTAGGTCCTAAGGTCGGCGAGTAGGTAGGTCCTGAGATCAGCGAGTAGGTAGGTCCTGAGGTCGGCGAGTAGGTAGGTCCTGAGGTCAGCGAGTAGGTAGCTCCTGAGGTCGGCGAGTAAGTAGGTCCTGAGATCAGCGAGTAGGTAGGTCCTGAGGTCGGCGAGTAGGTAGGTCCTGAGGTCAGCGAGTAGGTAGGTCCTGAGGTCAGCGAGTCGGTAGGTCCTGAGGTCGGCGAGTAGGTAGGTCCTGAGGTCGGCGAGTAGGTAGGTCCTGAGGTCAGCGAGTAGGTAGGTCCTGATGTCGGCGAGTAGGTAGGTCCTGAGGTCGGCGAGTAGGTAGGTCCTGAGGTCAGCGAGTAGGTAGGTCCTGAGGTCGGCGAGTCGGTAGGTCCTGAGGTTGGCGAGTCAGTAGGTCCTGAGGTCGACGATTCGGTAGGTCCTGAGGTCGGCGAGTAGATAGGTCCTGAGGTCGGCGAGTAGGTAGGTCCTGAGGTCAGCGAGTAGGTAGGTCCTGAGGTCAGCGAGTAGGTAGATCCTGAGATCAGCGAGTAGGTAGGTCCTGAGGTCAGCGAGTAGGTAGGTCCTGAGGTCAGCGAGTAGGTAGGTCCTGAGGTCGGCGAGTAGGTAGGTCCTGAGGTCGGCGAGTAGGTAGGCCCTGAGGTCAGCGAGTCAGTTGGCCCTGAGGTCGGCGAGTAGGTAGGTCCTGAGGTCGACGAGTAGGTAGGTCCTGAGGTCGGCGAGTAGGTAGGTCCTGAGGTCGGCGAGTAGGTAGGTCCTGAGGTCGGCGAGTAGGTAGGTCCTGAGGTCGGCGAGTAGGTAGGTCCTGAGGTCGGCGAGTAGCTAGGTCCTGAGGTCAGCGAGTAGGTAGGTCCTGAGATCAGCAAGTAGGTAGGTCCTGAGGTCGGCGAGTAGGTAGGTCCTGAGGTCGGCGAGTCGGTAGGTCCTGAGGTTGGCGAGTAGGTTGGTCCTGAGGTCGGCGATTCGGTAGGTCCTGAGGTCGGCGAGTAGGTAGGTCCTGAGGTCAGCGAGTAGGTAGGTCCTGAGGTCAGCGAGTAGGTAGGTCCTGAGGTCGGCGAGTAGGTAGATCCTGAGTTCTGCGAGTAGGTAGGTCCTGAGGTCGGCGAGTAGGTAGGTCCTGAGGTCGGCGAGTAGATAGGTCCTGAGGTCAGCGAGTAGGTAGGTCCTGAGGTCGACGATTCGGTAGATCCTGAGGTCAGCGAGTAGGTAGGTCCTGAGGTCGGCGAGTCGGTAGGTCCTGAGGTCGGCGAGTAGGTAGGTCCTGAGGTCGACGATTCGGTCGGTCCTGAGGTCGGCGAGTAGGTAGGTCCTGCGGTCGGCGAGTAGGTAGGTCCTGAGGTCGGCGAGTAGGTAGGTCCTGAGGTCGACGAGTAGGTAGGTCCTGAGGTCGGCGAGTAGGTAGGTCCTGAGGTCAGCGAGTAGGTAGTTCCTGAGGTCGACGATTCGGTAGGTCCTGAGGTCAGCAAGTAGGTAGGTGCTGAGGTCAGCGAGTAGGTAGGTCCTGAGGTCAGCGAGTCGGTAGGTCCTGAGGTCAGCGAGTAGGTAGGTCCTGAGGTCGGCGAGTAGGTAGGTCCTGAGGTCAGCGAGTAGGTAGGTCCTGAGGTCGGCGAGTAGGTAGGTCCTGAGGTCAGCGAGTAGGTAGGTCCTGAGGTCGGCGAGTCAGCAGGTCCTGAGGTCGGCGAGTAGGTAGGTCCTGAGGTCAGCGAGTAGGTAGGTCCTGAGGTCAGCGAGTAGGTAGCTCCTGAGGTCAGCGAGTAGGTAGGTCCTAAGGTCGGCGAGTAGGTAGGTCCTGAGATCAGCGAGTAGGTAGGTCCTGAGGTCGGCGAGTAGGTAGGTCCTGAGGTAAGCGAGTAGGTAGGTCCTGAGGTCGGCGAGTCGGTAGGTCCTGAGGTCGGCGAGTCAGTAGGTCCTGAGGTCGGCGAGTAGTTAGGTCCTGAGGTCGGTGAGTAGGTAGGTCCTGAGGTCAGCGAGTAGGTAGGTCCTGAAGTCGGCGAGTAGGTAGGTCCTGAGGTCAGCGAGTAGGTAGGTCCTGAGGTCGGCGAGTCAGTAGGTCCTGAGGTCGGCGAGTAGGTAGGTCCTGAGGTCAGCGAGTAGGTAGCTCCTGAGGTCAGCGAGTAGGTAGGTCCTGAGGTCAGCGAGTAGGTAGGTCCTGAGGTCGGCGAGTAGGTAGGACCTGAGGTCAGCGAGTAGGTAGGTCCTGAGGTCGGCGAGTCGGTAGGTCCTGAGGTCGGCGAGTCGGTAGCTCCTGAGGTCGGTGAGTAGGTAGGTCCTGAGGTCGACGATTCGGTAGATCCTGAGGTCAGCGAGTAGGTAGGTCCTGAGGTCGGCGAGTAGGTAGGTCCTGAGGTCGACGATTCGGTCGGTCCTGAGGTCGGCGAGTAGGTAGGTCCTGAGGTCAGCGAGTAGGTAGGTCCTGAGGTCGACGATTCGGTAGGTCCTGAGGTCAGCAAGTAGGTAGGTGCTGAGGTCAGCGAGTAGGTAGGTCCTGAGGTCAGCGAGTCGGTACGTCCTGAGGTCGGCGAGTAGGTAGGTCCTGAGGTCGGCGAGTAGGTAGGTCCTGAGGTCAGCGAGTAGGTAGGTCCTGAGGTCGGCGAGTAGGTAGGTCCTGAGGTCAGCGAGTAGGTAGGTCCTGAGGTCGGGGAGTCAGCAGGTCCTGAGGTCGGCGAGTAGGTAGGTCCTGAGGTCAGCGAGTAGGTAGCTCCTGAGGTCAGCGAGTAGGTAGGTCCTAACGTCGGCGAGTAGGTAGGTCCTGAGATCAGCGAGTAGGTAGGTCCTGAGGTCGGCGAGTAGGTAGGTCCTGAGGTCAGCGAGTAGGTAGGTCCTGAGGTCGGCGAGTATGTAGGTCCTGAGGTCGGCGAGTAGGTAGGTCCTGAGGTCGGCGAGTAGGTAGGTCCTGAGGTCGGCGAGTAGGTAGGTCCTGAGGTCGGCGAGTAGGTAGGTCCTGAGGTCGGCGAGTAGGTAGGTCCTGAAGTCGGCGAGTCGGTAGGTCCTGAGGTCGGCGAGTCAGTAGATCCTGAGGTCGGCGAGTAGTTAGGTCCTGAGGTCAGCGAGTAGGTAGGTCCTGAGGTCAGCGAGTAGGTAGGTCCTGAGGTCGGAGAGTAGGTAGGTCCTGAGGTCAGCGAGTAGGTAGGTCCTGAGGTCGGCGAGTAGGTAGGTCCTGAGGTCGGTGAGTAGGTAGGTCCTGAGGTCAGCGAGTAGGTAGGTCCTGATGTCGGCGAGTAGGTAGGTCCTGAGGTCAGCGAGTAGGTAGGTCCTGAGGTCAGCGAGTAGGTAGGTCCTGAGGTCGGCGAGTAGGTAGGTCCTGAGGTCGGCGAGTCGGTAGGTCCTGAGGTCGGCGAGTCGGTAGACCCTGAGGTCGGCGAGTAGGTAGGTACTGAGGTCGGTGAGTAGGTAGGTCCTGAGTTCGGCGAGTAGGTAGGTCCTGTGATCGACGAGTAGGTAGGTCCTGAGGTCAGCGAGTAGGTAGGTCCTGAGGTCGGCGAGTCGGTAGGTCCTGAGGTCGGCGAGTAGGTAGGTCCTGAGGTCAGCGAGTCAGCAGGTCCTGAGGCCGGCGAGTAGGTAGGTCCTGAGGTCAGCGAGTAGGTAGCTCCTGAGGTCAGCGAGTAGGTAGGTCCTGAGGTCGGCGAGTAGGTAGGTCCTGAGGTCAGCGAGTAGGTAGGTCCTGAGGTCGGCGAGTCGGTAGGTCCTGAGTTCGGCGAGTCAGTAGGTCCTGAGGTCGGCGAGTAGTTAGGTCCTGAGGTCGGTGAGTAGGTAGGTCCTGAGGTCAGCGAGTAGGTAGGTCCTGAGGTCGGCGAGTAGGTAGGTCCTGAGGTCAGCGAGTAGGTAGGTCCTGAGGTCGGCGAGTCAGTAGGTCCTGAGGTCGGCGAGTAGGTAGGTCCTGAGGTCAGCGAGTAGGTAGCTCCTGAGGTCAGCGAGTAGGTAGGTCCTGAGGTCAGCGAGTAGGTAGGTCCTGAGGTCGGCGAGTAGGTAGGTCCTGAGGTCAGCGAGTAGGTAGGTCCTGAGGTCGGCGAGTAGGTAGGTCCTGAGGTCGGCGAGTCGGTAGGCCCTGAGGTCGGCGAGTAGGTAGGTACTGAGGTCGGCGAGTAGGTAGGTCCTGAGGTCGGTGAGTAGGTAGGTCCTGAGGTCGGCGAGTAGGTAGGTCCTGTGATCGACGAGTCGGTAGGTCCTGAGGTCAGCGAGCAGGTAGGTCCTGAGGTCGGCGATTCGGTAGGTCCTGAGGTCGGCGAGTAGGTAGGTCCTGAGGTCGACGATTCGGTAGGTCCTGAGGTCGGCGAGTAGGTAGGTGCTGAGGTCAGCGAGTAGGTAGGTCCTGAGGTCGGCGAGTCGGTAGGTCCTGAGGTCGGCGAGTAGTTAGGTCCTGAGGTCTATGAGTAGGTAGGTCCTGAGGTCAGCGAGTAGGTAGGTCCTGAGGTCGGCGAGTAGGTAGGTCCTGAGGTCAGCGAGTAGGTAGGTCCTGAGGTCGGCGAGTCAGTAGGTCCTGAGGTCGGCGAGTAGGTCGGTCCTGAGGTCAGCGAGTAGGTAGCTCCAGAGGTCAGCGAGTAGGTAGGTCCTGAGATCAGCGAGTAGGTAGGTCCTGAGATCGGCGAGTAGGTAGGTCCTGAGGTCGGCGAGTAGGTAGGTCCAGAGGTCGG
This sequence comes from Pristiophorus japonicus, assembly GCF_044704955.1. Lineage (NCBI taxonomy): Eukaryota > Metazoa > Chordata > Chondrichthyes > Pristiophoridae > Pristiophorus > Pristiophorus japonicus. The sequence continues at coordinate 200,946,608 of NC_091979.1, read as the reverse complement.
CGAGTAGGTAGGCCCTGAGGTCAGCGAGTCAGTAGGCCCTGAGGTCGGCGAGTAGGAAGGTACTGAGGTCGACGAGTACGTAGGTCCTGAGGTCAGCGAGTAGGTAGGTCCTGAGGTCGGCGAGTAGGTAGGTCCTGAGGTCAGCGAGTAGGTAGGACCTGAGGTCGGCGAGTAGGTAGGTCCTGAGGTCAGCGAGCAGGTCAGTCCTGAGGTCGGCGAGTCAGCAGGTCCTGAGGTCGGCGAGTCGGTAGGTCCTGAGATCAGCGAGTAGGTAGCTCCTGAGGTCGGCGAGTAGGTAGGTCCTGAGGTCAGCGAGTAGGTAGGTCCTGAGGTCGGCGAGTCGGTAGGTCCTGAGGTCGGCGAGACAGTAGGTCCTGAGGTCGGCGAGTAGTTAGGTCCTGAGGTCGGTGAGTAGGTAGGTCCTGAGGTCAGCGAGTAGGTAGGTCCTGAGGTCGGCGAGTAGGTAGGTCCTGAGGTCAGCGAGTAGGTAGGTCCTGAGGTCGGCGAGTCGGTAGGTCCTGAGGTCGGCGAGTAGGTAGGTCCTGAGGTCGGCGAGTCGGTAGCTCCTGAGGTCGGCGAGTAGGTAGGTCCTGAGGTCGACGATTCGGTAGATCCTGAGGTCAGCGAGTAGGTAGGTCCTGAGGTCGGCGAGTAGGTAGGTCCTGAGATCGACGATTCGGTCGGTCCTGAGGTCGGCGAGTAGGTAGGTCCTGAGGTCAGCGAGTAGGTAGGTCCTGAGGTCGGCGAGTCAGCAGGTCCTGAGGTCGGCGAGTAGGTAGGTCCTGAGGTCAGCGAGTAGGTAGCTCCTGAGGTCAGCGAGTAGGTAGGTCCTAAGGTCGGCGAGTAGGTAGGTCCTGAGATCAGCGAGTAGGTAGGTCCTGAGGTCGGCGAGTAGGTAGGTCCTGAGGTCAGCGAGTAGGTAGCTCCTGAGGTCGGCGAGTAAGTAGGTCCTGAGATCAGCGAGTAGGTAGGTCCTGAGGTCGGCGAGTAGGTAGGTCCTGAGGTCAGCGAGTAGGTAGGTCCTGAGGTCAGCGAGTCGGTAGGTCCTGAGGTCGGCGAGTAGGTAGGTCCTGAGGTCGGCGAGTAGGTAGGTCCTGAGGTCAGCGAGTAGGTAGGTCCTGATGTCGGCGAGTAGGTAGGTCCTGAGGTCGGCGAGTAGGTAGGTCCTGAGGTCAGCGAGTAGGTAGGTCCTGAGGTCGGCGAGTCGGTAGGTCCTGAGGTTGGCGAGTCAGTAGGTCCTGAGGTCGACGATTCGGTAGGTCCTGAGGTCGGCGAGTAGATAGGTCCTGAGGTCGGCGAGTAGGTAGGTCCTGAGGTCAGCGAGTAGGTAGGTCCTGAGGTCAGCGAGTAGGTAGATCCTGAGATCAGCGAGTAGGTAGGTCCTGAGGTCAGCGAGTAGGTAGGTCCTGAGGTCAGCGAGTAGGTAGGTCCTGAGGTCGGCGAGTAGGTAGGTCCTGAGGTCGGCGAGTAGGTAGGCCCTGAGGTCAGCGAGTCAGTTGGCCCTGAGGTCGGCGAGTAGGTAGGTCCTGAGGTCGACGAGTAGGTAGGTCCTGAGGTCGGCGAGTAGGTAGGTCCTGAGGTCGGCGAGTAGGTAGGTCCTGAGGTCGGCGAGTAGGTAGGTCCTGAGGTCGGCGAGTAGGTAGGTCCTGAGGTCGGCGAGTAGCTAGGTCCTGAGGTCAGCGAGTAGGTAGGTCCTGAGATCAGCAAGTAGGTAGGTCCTGAGGTCGGCGAGTAGGTAGGTCCTGAGGTCGGCGAGTCGGTAGGTCCTGAGGTTGGCGAGTAGGTTGGTCCTGAGGTCGGCGATTCGGTAGGTCCTGAGGTCGGCGAGTAGGTAGGTCCTGAGGTCAGCGAGTAGGTAGGTCCTGAGGTCAGCGAGTAGGTAGGTCCTGAGGTCGGCGAGTAGGTAGATCCTGAGTTCTGCGAGTAGGTAGGTCCTGAGGTCGGCGAGTAGGTAGGTCCTGAGGTCGGCGAGTAGGTAGGTCCTGAGGTCAGCGAGTAGGTAGGTCCTGAGGTCGACGATTCGGTAGATCCTGAGGTCAGCGAGTAGGTAGGTCCTGAGGTCGGCGAGTCGGTAGGTCCTGAGGTCGGCGAGTAGGTAGGTCCTGAGGTCGACGATTCGGTCGGTCCTGAGGTCGGCGAGTAGGTAGGTCCTGCGGTCGGCGAGTAGGTAGGTCCTGAGGTCGGCGAGTAGGTAGGTCCTGAGGTCGACGAGTAGGTAGGTCCTGAGGTCGGCGAGTAGGTAGGTCCTGAGGTCAGCGAGTAGGTAGTTCCTGAGGTCGACGATTCGGTAGGTCCTGAGGTCAGCAAGTAGGTAGGTGCTGAGGTCAGCGAGTAGGTAGGTCCTGAGGTCAGCGAGTCGGTAGGTCCTGAGGTCAGCGAGTAGGTAGGTCCTGAGGTCGGCGAGTAGGTAGGTCCTGAGGTCAGCGAGTAGGTAGGTCCTGAGGTCGGCGAGTAGGTAGGTCCTGAGGTCAGCGAGTAGGTAGGTCCTGAGGTCGGCGAGTCAGCAGGTCCTGAGGTCGGCGAGTAGGTAGGTCCTGAGGTCAGCGAGTAGGTAGGTCCTGAGGTCAGCGAGTAGGTAGCTCCTGAGGTCAGCGAGTAGGTAGGTCCTAAGGTCGGCGAGTAGGTAGGTCCTGAGATCAGCGAGTAGGTAGGTCCTGAGGTCGGCGAGTAGGTAGGTCCTGAGGTAAGCGAGTAGGTAGGTCCTGAGGTCGGCGAGTCGGTAGGTCCTGAGGTCGGCGAGTCAGTAGGTCCTGAGGTCGGCGAGTAGTTAGGTCCTGAGGTCGGTGAGTAGGTAGGTCCTGAGGTCAGCGAGTAGGTAGGTCCTGAAGTCGGCGAGTAGGTAGGTCCTGAGGTCAGCGAGTAGGTAGGTCCTGAGGTCGGCGAGTCAGTAGGTCCTGAGGTCGGCGAGTAGGTAGGTCCTGAGGTCAGCGAGTAGGTAGCTCCTGAGGTCAGCGAGTAGGTAGGTCCTGAGGTCAGCGAGTAGGTAGGTCCTGAGGTCGGCGAGTAGGTAGGACCTGAGGTCAGCGAGTAGGTAGGTCCTGAGGTCGGCGAGTCGGTAGGTCCTGAGGTCGGCGAGTCGGTAGGCCCTGAGGTCGGCGAGTAGGTAGGTACTGAGGTCGGCGAGTAGGTAGGTCCTGAGGTCGGTGAGTAGGTAGGTCCTGAGGTCGGCGAGCAGGTAGGTCCTGTGATCGACGAGTAGGTAGGTCCTGAGGTCAGCGAGTAGGTAGGTCCTGAGGTCGGCGAGTAGGTAGGTGCTGAGGTCAGCGAGTAGGTAGGTCCTGAGGTCGGCGAGTCGGTAGGTCCTGAGGTCGGCGAGTAGTTAGGTCCTGAGGTCGATGAGTAGGTAGGTCCTGAGGTCAGCGAGTAGGTAGGTCCTGAGGTCGGCGAGTAGGTAGGTCCTGAGGTCAGCAAGTAGGTAGATCCTGAGGTCGGCGAGTCAGTAGGTCCTGAGGTCGGCGAGTAGGTAGGTCCTGAGGTCAGCGAGTAGGTAGCTCCAGAGGTCAGCGAATAGGTAGGTCCTGAGATCAGCGAGTAGGTAGGTCCTGAGATCGGCGAGTAGGTAGGTCCTGAGGTCGGCGAGTAGGTAGGTCCTGAGGTCGGCGAGTAGGTAGGCCCTGAGGTCAGCGAGTCAGTAGGCCCTGAGGTCGGCGAGTAGGTAGGTACTGAGGTCGACGAGTAGGTAGGTCCTGAGGTCGGCGAGTAGGTAGGTCCTGAGGTCGGCGAGTAGGTAGGTCCTGAGGTCAGTGAATAGGTAGGTCCTGAGGTCGGCGAGTCGGTAGGTCCTGAGTTCGGCGAGTAGGTAGGTCCTGAGGTCGGCGAGTAGGTAGGTCCTGAGGTCGGCGAGTAGGTAGGTCCTGAGGTCGACGATTCGGTAGGTCCTGAGGTCGGCGAGTCAGTAGGTCCTGAGGTCGGCGAGTAGGTAGGTCCTGAAGTCTGCGAGTAGGTAGGCACTGAGGTCGGCGAGTAGGTAGGTCCTGAGGTCAGCGAGTAGGTAGGTCCTGAGGTCGGCGAGTCGGTAGGTCCTGAGGTCGGCAAGTCGGTAGGTCCTGAGGTCGGCGAGTAGGTAGGTCCTGAGGTCGGCGAGTAGGTAGGACCTGAGGTCAGCGAGTAGGTAGGTCCTGAGGTCAGCGAGTAGGTAGGTCCTGAGATCAGCGAGTAGGTAGGTCCTGAGGTCAGCGAGTAGGTAGGTCCTGAGGTCGGCGAGTAGGTAGGTCCTGAGGTCGGCGAGTCGGTAGGTCCTGAGGTCGGCGAGTAGGTAGGCCCTGAGGTCAGCGAGTCAGTAGGCCCTCAGGTCGGCGAGTAGGTAGGTCCTTAGGTCGGCGAGTAGGTAGGTCCTGAGGTCGGCGAGTAGGTAGGTCCTGAGGTCAGCGAGTAGGTAGGTCCTGAGGTCGGCGAGTCGGTAGGTCCTGAGGTCGGCGAGTAGGTAGGTCCTGAGGTCGGCGAGTAGGTAGGACCTGAGGTCAGCGAGTAGGTAGCTCCTGAGGTCAGCGAGTAGGTAGGTCCTGAGATCAGCGAGTAGGTAGGTCCTGAGGTCAGCGAGTAGGTAGGTCCTGAGGTCGGCGAGTAGGTAGGTCCTGAGATCGACGATTCGGTCGGTCCTGAGGTCGGCGAGTAGGTAGGTCCTGAGGTCAGCGAGTAGGTAGGTCCTGAGGTCGGCGAGTCAGCATGTCCTGAGGTCGGCGAGTCAGTAGGTCCTGAGGTCAGCGAGTAGGTAGCTCCTGAGGTCAGCGAGTAGGTAGGTCCTAAGGTCGGCGAGTAGGTAGGTCCTGAGATCAGCGAGTAGGTAGGTCCTGAGGTCGGCGAGTAGGTAGGTCCTGAGGTCAGCGAGTAGGTAGCTCCTGAGGTCGGCGAGTAAGTAGGTCCTGAGATCAGCGAGTAGGTAGGTCCTGAGGTCGGCGAGTAGGTAGGTCCTGAGGTCAGCGAGTAGGTAGGTCCTGAGGTCAGCGAGTCGGTAGGTCCTGAGGTCGGCGAGTAGGTAGGTCCTGAGGTCGGCGAGTAGGTAGGTCCTGAGGTCAGCGAGTAGGTAGGTCCTGATGTCGGCGAGTAGGTAGGTCCTGAGGTCGGCGAGTAGGTAGGTCCTGAGGTCAGCGAGTAGGTAGGTCCTGAGGTCGGCGAGTCGGTAGGTCCTGAGGTCGGCGAGTCAGTAGGTCCTGAGGTCGACGATTCGGTAGGTCCTGAGGTCGGCGAGTAGGTAGGTCCTGAGGTCGGCGAGTAGGTAGGTCCTGAGGTCAGCGAGTAGGTAGGTCCTGAGGTCAGCGAGTAGGTAGATCCTGAGATCAGCGAGTAGGTAGGTCCTGAGGTCAGCGAGTAGGTAGGTCCTGAGGTCAGCGAGTAGGTAGGTCCTGAGGTCGGCGAGTAGGTAGGTCCTGAGGTCGGCGAGTAGGTAGGCCCTGAGGTCAGCGAGTCAGTTGGCCCTGAGGTCGGCGAGTAGGTAGGTCCTGAGGTCGACGAGTAGGTAGGTCCTGAGGTCGGCGAGTAGGTAGGTCCTGAGGTCGGCGAGTAGGTAGGTCCTGAGGTCGGCGAGTAGGTAGGTCCTGAGGTCGGCGAGTAGGTAGGTCCTGAGGTCGGCGAGTAGCTAGGTCCTGAGGTCAGCGAGTAGGTAGGTCCTGAGATCAGCAAGTAGGTAGGTCCTGAGGTCGGCGAGTAGGTAGGTCCTGAGGTCGGCGAGTCGGTAGGTCCTGAGGTTGGCGAGTAGGTTGGTCCTGAGGTCGGCGATTCGGTAGGTCCTGAGGTCGGCGAGTAGGTAGGTCCTGAGGTCAGCGAGTAGGTAGGTCCTGAGGTCAGCGAGTAGGTAGGTCCTGAGGTCGGCGAGTGGGTAGATCCTGAGTTCTGCGAGTAGGTAGGTCCTGAGGTCGGCGAGTAGGTAGGTCCTGAGGTCGGCGAGTAGGTAGGTCCTGAGGTCAGCGAGTAGGTAGGTCCTGAGGTCGACGATTCGGTAGATCCTGAGGTCAGCGAGTAGGTAGGTCCTGAGGTCGGCGAGTCGGTAGGTCCTGAGGTCGGCGAGTAGGTAGGTCCTGAGGTCGACGATTCGGTCGGTCCTGAGGTCGGCGAGTAGGTAGGTCCTGCGGTCGGCGAGTAGGTAGGTCCTGAGGTCGGCGAGTAGGTAGGTCCTGAGGTCGACGAGTAGGTAGGTCCTGAGGTCGGCGAGTAGGTAGGTCCTGAGGTCAGCGAGTAGGTAGTTCCTGAGGTCGACGATTCGGTAGGTCCTGAGGTCAGCAAGTAGGTAGGTGCTGAGGTCAGCGAGTAGGTAGGTCCTGAGGTCAGCGAGTCGGTAGGTCCTGAGGTCAGCGAGTAGGTAGGTCCTGAGGTCAGCGAGTAGGTAGGTCCTGAGGTCAGCGAGTAGGTAGGTCCTGAGGTCGGCGAGTAGGTAGGTCCTGAGGTCAGCGAGTAGGTAGGTCCTGAGGTCGGCGAGTCAGCAGGTCCTGAGGTCGGCGAGTAGGTAGGTCCTGAGGTCAGCGAGTAGGTAGGTCCTGAGGTCAGCGAGTAGGTAGCTCCTGAGGTCAGCGAGTAGGTAGGTCCTAAGGTCGGCGAGTAGGTAGGTCCTGAGATCAGCGAGTAGGTAGGTCCTGAGGTCGGCGAGTAGGTAGGTCCTGAGGTAAGCGAGTAGGTAGGTCCTGAGGTCGGCGAGTCGGTAGGTCCTGAGGTCGGCGAGTCAGTAGGTCCTGAGGTCGGCGAGTAGTTAGGTCCTGAGGTCGGTGAGTAGGTAGGTCCTGAGGTCAGCGAGTAGGTAGGTCCTGAAGTCGGCGAGTAGGTAGGTCCTGAGGTCAGCGAGTAGGTAGGTCCTGAGGTCGGCGAGTCAGTAGGTCCTGAGGTCGGCGAGTAGGTAGGTCCTGAGGTCAGCGAGTAGGTAGCTCCTGAGGTCAGCGAGTAGGTAGGTCCTGAGGTCAGCGAGTAGGTAGGTCCTGAGGTCGGCGAGTAGGTAGGACCTGAGGTCAGCGAGTAGGTAGGTCCTGAGGTCGGCGAGTCGGTAGGTCCTGAGGTCGGCGAGTCGGTAGGCCCTGAGGTCGGCGAGTAGGTAGGTACTGAGGTCGGCGAGTAGGTAGGTCCTGAGGTCGGTGAGTAGGTAGGTCCTGAGGTCGGCGAGCAGGTAGGTCCTGTGATCGACGAGTAGGTAGGTCCTGAGGTCAGCGAGTAGGTAGGTCCTGAGGTCGGCGAGTAGGTAGGTGCTGAGGTCAGCGAGTAGGTAGGTCCTGAGGTCGGCGAGTCGGTAGGTCCTGAGGTCGGCGAGTAGTTAGGTCCTGAGGTCGATGAGTAGGTAGGTCCTGAGGTCAGCGAGTAGGTAGGTCCTGAGGTCGGCGTGTAGGTAGGTCCTGAGGTCAGCAAGTAGGTAGATCCTGAGGTCGGCGAGTCAGTAGGTCCTGAGGTCGGCGAGTAGGTAGGTCCTGAGGTCAGCGAGTAGGTAGCTCCAGAGGTCAGCGAATAGGTAGGTCCTGAGATCAGCGAGTAGGTAGGTCCTGAGATCGGCGAGTAGGTAGGTCCTGAGGTCGGCGAGTAGGTAGGTCCTGAGGTCGGCGAGTAGGTAGGCCCTGAGGTCAGCGAGTCAGTAGGCCCTGAGGTCGGCGAGTAGGTAGGTACTGAGGTCGACGAGTAGGTAGGTCCTGAGGTCGGCGAGTAGGTAGGTCCTGAGGTCGGCGAGTAGGTAGGTCCTGAGGTCAGCGAATAGGTAGGTCCTGAGGTCGGCGAGTCGGTAGGTCCTGAGTTCGGCGAGTAGGTAGGTACTGAGGTCGGCGAGTAGGTAGGTCCTGAGGTCGGCGAGTAGGTAGGTCCTGAGGTCGACGATTCGGTAGGTCCTGAGGTCGGCGAGTCAGTAGGTCCTGAGGTCGGCGAGTAGGTAGGTCCTGAAGTCAGCGAGTAGGTAGGCACTGAGGTCGGCGAGTAGGTAGGTCCTGAGGTCAGCGAGTAGGTAGGTCCTGAGGTCGGCGAGTCGGTAGGTCCTGAGGTCGGCAAGTCGGTAGGTCCTGAGGTCGGCGAGTAGGTAGGTCCTGAGGTCGGCGAGTAGGTAGGACCTGAGGTCAGCGAGTAGGTAGGTCCTGAGGTCAGCGAGTAGGTAGGTCCTGAGATCAGCGAGTAGGTAGGTCCTGAGGTCAGCGAGTAGGTAGGTCCTGAGGTCGGCGAGTAGGTAGGTCCTGAGGTCGGCGAGTAGGTAGGTCCTGAGGTCGGCGAGTAGGTAGGCCCTGAGGTCAGCGAGTCAGTAGGCCCTCAGGTCGGCGAGTAGGTAGGTCCTTAGGTCGGCGAGTAGGTAGGTCCTGAGGTCGGCGAGTAGGTAGGTCCTGAGGTCAGCGAGTAGGTAGGTCCTGAGGTCGGCGAGTCGGTAGGTCCTGAGGTCGGCGAGTAGGTAGGTCCTGAGGTCGGCGAGTAGGTAGGACCTGAGGTCAGCGAGTAGGTAGGTCCTGAGGTCAGCGAGTAGGTAGGTCCTGAGATCAGCGAGTAGGTAGGTCCTGAGGTCAGCGAGTAGGTAGGTCCTGAGGTCGGCGAGTAGGTAGGTCCTGAGGTCGGCGAGTAGGTAGGTCCTGAGGTCGGCGAGTAGGTAGGCCCTGAGGTCAGCGAGTAGGTAGGTCCTGAGGTCGGCGAGTAGGTAGGTCCTGAGGTCGACGATTCGGTCGGTCCTGAGGTCGGCGAGTAGGTAGGTCCTGAGGTCAGCGAGTAGGTAGGTCCTGAGGTCGACGATTCGGTAGGTCCTGAGGTCAGCAAGTAGGTAGGTGCTGAGGTCAGCGAGTAGGTAGGTCCTGAGGTCAGCGAGTCGGTAGGTCCTGAGGTCGGCGAGTAGGTAGGTCCTGAGGTCGGCGAGTAGGTAGGTCCTGAGGTCAGCGAGTAGGTAGGTCCTGAGGTCGGCGAGTAGGTAGGTCCTGAGGTCAGCGAGTAGGTAGGTCCTGAGGTCGGCGAGTCAGCAGGTCCTGAGGTCGGCGAGTAGGTAGGTCCTGAGGTCAGCGAGTAGGTAGCTCCTGAGGTCAGCGAGTAGGTAGGTCCTAAGGTCGGCGAGTAGGTAGGTCCTGAGATCAGCGAGTAGGTAGGTCCTGAGGTCGGCGAGTAGGTAGGTCCTGAGGTCAGCGAGTAGGTAGGTCCTGAGTTCGGCGAGTAGGTTGGTCCTGAGGTCGGCGAGTAGGTAGGTCCTGAGGTCGGCGAGTAGGTAGGTCCTGAGGTCGGCGAGTAGGTAGGTCCTGAGGTCGGCGAGTAGGTAGGTCCTGAGGTCGGCGAGTAGGTAGGTCCTGAGGTCGGCGAGTCGGTAGGTCCTGAGGTCGGCGAGTAGGTAGGTCCTGAGGTCGGCGAGTAGGTAGGTCCTGAGGTCAGCGAGTAGGTAGGTCCTGAGGTCGGCGAGTCGGTAGGTCCTGAGGTCGGCGAGTCAGTAGGTCCTGAGGTCGGCGAGTAGTTAGGTCCTGAGGTCAGCGAGTAGGTAGGTCCTGAGTTCAGCGAGTAGGTAGGTCCTGAGGTCGGCGAGTAGGTAGGTCCTGAGGTCAGCGAGTAGGTAGGTCCTGAGGTCGGCGAGTAGGTAGGTCCTGAGGTCGGTGAGTAGGTAGGTCCTGAGGTCAGCGAGTAGGTAGGTCCTGAGGTCGGCGAGTAGGTAGGTCCTGAGGTCAGCGAGTAGGTAGGTCCTGAGGTCAGCGAGTAGGTAGGTCCTGAGGTCGGCGAGTAGGTAGGTCCTGAGGTCAGCGAGTAGGTAGGTCCTGAGGTCGGCGAGTCGGTAGGTCCTGAGGTCGGCGAGTCGGTAGACCCTGAGGTCGGCGAGTAGGTAGGTACTGAGGTCGGCGAGTAGGTAGGTCCTGAGGTCGGTGAGTAGGTAGGTCCTGAGGTCGGCGAGTAGGTAGGTCCTGTGATCGACGAGTAGGTAGGTCCTGAGGTCAGCGAGTAGGTAGGTCCTGAGGTCGGCGAGTCGGTAGGTCCTGAGGTCGGCGAGTAGGTAGGTCCTGAGGTCAGCGAGTCAGCAGGTCCTGAGGCCGGCGAGTAGGTAGGTCCTGAGGTCAGCGAGTAGGTAGCTCCTGAGGTCAGCGAGTAGGTAGGTCCTGAGGTCGGCGAGTAGGTAGGTCCTGAGGTCAGCGAGTCGGTAGGTCCTGAGGTCGGCGAGTCGGTAGGTCCTGAGTTCGGCGAGTCAGTAGGTCCTGAGGTCGGCGAGTAGTTAGGTCCTGAGGTCGGTGAGTAGGTAGGTCCTGAGGTCAGCGAGTAGGTAGGTCCTGAGGTCGGCGAGTAGGTAGGTCCTGAGGTCAGCGAGTAGGTAGGTCCTGAGGTCGGCGAGTCAGTAGGTCCTGAGGTCGGCGATTCGGTAGGTCCTGAGGTCGGCGAGTAGGTAGGTCCTGAGGTCAGCGAGTAGGTAGGTCCTGAGGTCAGCGAGTAGGTAGGTCCTGAGGTCGGCGAGTAGGTAGATCCTGAGGTCGGCGAGTAGGTAGGTCCTGAGGTCGGCGAGTAGGTAGGTCCTGAGGTCGGCGAGTAGGTAGGTCCTGAGGTCAGCGAGTAGGTAGGTCCTGAGGTCGACGATTCGGTAGATCCTGAGGTCAGCGAGTAGGTAGGTCCTGAGGTCGGCGAGTCGGTAGGTCCTGAGGTCGGCGAGTAGGTAGGTCCTGAGGTCGACGATTCGGTCGGTCCTGAGGTCGGCGAGTAGGTAGGTCCTGAGGTCGGCGAGTAGGTAGGTCCTGAGGTCGGCGAGTAGGTAGGTCCTGAGGTCGACGAGTAGGTAGGTCCTGAGGTCAGCGAGTAGGTAGCTCCTGAGGTCAGCGAGTAGGTAGGTCCTAAGGTCGGCGAGTAGGTAGGTCCTGAGATCAGCGAGTAGGTAGGTCCTGAGGTCAGCGAGTAGGTAGTTCCTGAGGTCGACGATTCGGTAGGTCCTGAGGTCAGCAAGTAGGTAGGTGCTGAGGTCAGCGAGTAGGTAGGTCCTGAGGTCAGCGAGTCGGTAGGTCCTGAGGTCAGCGAGTAGGTAGGTCCTGAGGTCGGCGAGTAGGTAGGTCCTGAGGTCAGCGAGTAGGTAGGTCCTGAGGTCGGCGAGTAGGTAGGTCCTGAGGTCAGCGAGTAGGTAGGTCCTGAGGTCGGCGAGTCAGCAGGTCCTGAGGTCGGCGAGTAGGTAGGTCCTGAGGTCAGCGAGTAGGTAGGTACTGAGGTCAGCGAGTAGGTAGCTCCTGAGGTCAGCGAGTAGGTAGGTCCTAAGGTCGGCGAGTAGGTAGGTCCTGAGATCAGCGAGTAGGTAGGTCCTGAGGTCGGCGAGTAGGTAGGTCCTGAGGTCAGCGAGTAGGTAGGTCCTGAGGTCGGCGAGTCGGTAGGTCCTGAGGTCGGCGAGTCAGTAGGTCCTGAGGTCGGCGAGTAGTTAGGTCCTGAGGTCGGTGAGTAGGTAGGTCCTGAGGTCAGCGAGTAGGTAGGTCCTGAGGTCGGCGAGTAGGTAGGTCCTGAGGTCAGCGAGTAGGTAGGTCCTGAGGTCGGCGAGTCAGTAGGTCCTGAGGTCGGCGAGTAGGTAGGTCCTGAGGTCAGCGAGTAGGTAGCTCCTGAGGTCAGCGAGTAGGTAGGTCCTGAGGTCAGCGAGTAGGTAGGTCCTGAGGTCGGCGAGTAGGTAGGACCTGAGGTCAACGAGTAGGTAGGTCCTGAGGTCGGCGAGTCGGTAGGTCCTGAGGTCGGCGAGTCGGTAGGCCCTGAGGTCGGCGAGTAGGTAGGTACTGAGGTCGGCGAGTAGGTAGGTCCTGAGGTCGGTGAGTAGGTAGGTCCTGAGGTCGGCGAGTAGGTAGGTCCTGTGATCGACGAGTAGGTAGGTCCTGAGGTCAGCGAGTAGGTAGGTCCTGAGGTCGGCGAGTAGGTAGGTGCTGAGGTCAGCGAGTAGGTAGGTCCTGAGGTCGGCGAGTAGGTAGGTCCTGAGGTCGGCGAGTAGTTAGGTCCTGAGGTCGATGAGTAGGTAGGTCCTGAGGTCAGCGAGTAGGTAGGTCCTGAGGTCGGCGAGTAGGTAGGTCCTGAGGTCAGCGAGTAGGTAGATCCTGAGGTCGGCGAGTCAGTAGGTCCTGAGGTCGGCGAGTAGGTAGGTCCTGAGGTCAGCGAGTAGGTAGCTCCAGAGGTCAGCGAGTAGGTAGGTCCTGAGATCAGCGAGTAGGTAGGTCCTGAGATCGGCGAGTAGGTAGGTCCTGAGGTCGGCGAGTACGTAGGTCCTGAGGTCGGCGAGTAGGTAGGCCCTGAGGTCAGCGAGTCAGTAGGCCCTGAGGTCGGCGAGTAGGTAGGTACTGAGGTCGACGAGTAGGTAGGTCCTGAGGTCGGCGAGTAGGTAGGTCCTGAGGTCGGCGAGTAGGTAGGTCCTGAGGTCAGCGAATAGGTAGGTCCTGAGGTCGGCGAGTCGGTAGGTCCTGAGTTCGGCGAGTAGGTAGGTCCTGAGGTCGGCGAGTAGGTAGGTCCTGAGGTCGGCGAGTAGGTAGGTCCTGAGGTCGACGATTCGGTAGGTCCTGAGGTCGGCGAGTCAGTAGGTCCTGAGGTCGGCGAGTAGGTAGGTCCTGAAGTCAGCGAGTAGGTAGGCACTGAGGTCGGCGAGTAGGTAGGTCCTGAGGTCAGCGAGTAGGTAGGTCCTGAGGTCGGCGAGTCGGTAGGTCCTGAGGTCGGCAAGTCGGTAGGTCCTGAGGTCGGCGAGTAGGTAGGTCCTGAGGTCGGCGAGTAGGTAGGACCTGAGGTCAGCGAGTAGGTAGGTCCTGAGGTCAGCGAGTAGGTAGGTCCTGAGATCAGCGAGTAGGTAGGTCCTGAGGTCAGCGAGTAGGTAGGTCCTGAGGTCGGCGAGTAGGTAGGTCCTGAGGTCGGCGAGTAGGTAGGTCCTGAGGTCGGCGAGTAGGTAGGCCCTGAGGTCAGCGAGTCAGTAGGCCCTCAGTTCGGCGAGTAGGTAGGTCCTTAGTTCGGCGAGTAGGTAGGTCCTGAGGTCGGCGAGTAGGTAGGTCCTGAGGTCAGCGAGTAGGTAGGTCCTGAGGTCGGCGAGTCGGTAGGTCCTGAGGTCGGCGAGTAGGTAGGTCCTGAGGTCGGCGAGTCGGTAGCTCCTGAGGTCGGCGAGTAGGTAGGTCCTGAGGTCGACGATTCGGTAGATCCTGAGGTCAGCGAGTAGGTAGGTCCTGAGGTCGGCGAGTAGGTAGGTCCTGAGGTCGACGATTAGGTCGGTCCTGAGGTCGGCGAGTAGGTAGGTCCTGAGGTCAGCGAGTAGGTAGGTCCTGAGGTCGACGATTCGGTAGGTCCTGAGGTCAGCAAGTAGGTAGGTGCTGAGGTCAGCGAGTAGGTAGGTCCTGAGGTCAGCGAGTCGGTACGTCCTGAGGTCGGCGAGTAGGTAGGTCCTGAGGTCGGCGAGTAGGTAGGTCCTGAGGTCAGCGAGTAGGTAGGTCCTGAGGTCGGCGAGTAGGTAGGTCCTGAGGTCAGCGAGTAGGTAGGTCCTGAGGTCGGCGAGTCAGCAGGTCCTGAGGTCGGCGAGTAGGTAGGTCCTGAGGTCAGCGAATAGGTAGCTCCTGAGGTCAGCGAGTAGGTAGGTCCTAACGTCGGCGAGTAGGTAGGTCCTGAGATCAGCGAGTAGGTAGGTCCTGAGGTCGGCGAGTAGGTAGGTCCTGAGGTCAGCGAGTAGGTAGGTCCTGAGGTCGGCGAGTAGGTAGGTCCTGAGGTCGGCGAGTAGGTAGGTCCTGAGGTCGGCGAGTAGGTAGGTCCTGAGGTCGGCGAGTAGGTAGGTCCTGAGGTCGGCGAGTAGGTAGGTCCTGAGGTCAGCGAGTCGGTAGGTCCTGAGGTCGGCGAGTAGGTAGGTCCTGAGGTCGGCGAGTAGGTAGGTCCTGAGGTCAGCGAGTAGGTAGGTCCTGAGGTCGGCGAGTCGGTAGGTCCTGAGGTCGGCGAGTCAGTAGATCCTGAGGTCGGCGAGTAGTTAGGTCCTGAGGTCAGCGAGTAGGTAGGTCCTGAGGTCAGCGAGTAGGTAGGTCCTGAGGTCGGAGAGTAGGTTGGTCCTGAGGTCAGCGAGTAGGTAGGTCCTGAGGTCGGCGAGTAGGTAGGTCCTGAGGTCGGTGAGTAGGTAGGTCCTGAGGTCAGCGAGTAGGTAGGTCCTGAGGTCGGCGAGTAGGTAGGTCCTGAGGACAGCGAGTAGGTAGGTCCTGAGGTCAGCGAGTAGGTAGGTCCTGAGGTCGGCGAGTAGGTAGGTCCTGAGGTCAGCGAGTAGGTAGGTCCTGAGGTCGGCGAGTCGGTAGGTCCTGAGGTCGGCGAGTCGGTAGACCCTGAGGTCGGCGAGTAGGTAGGTACTGAGGTCGGAGAGTAGGTAGGTCCTGAGGTCGGTGAGTAGGTAGGTCCTGAGGTCGGCGAGTAGGTAGGTCCTGTGATCGACGAGTAGGTAGGTCCTGAGGTCAGCGAGTAGGTAGGTCCTGAGGTCGGCGAGTCGGTAGGTCCTGAGGTCGGCGAGTAGGTAGGTCCTGAGGTCAGCGAGTCAGCAGGTCCTGAGGCCGGCGAGTAGGTAGGTCCTGAGGTCAGCGAGTAGGTAGCTCCTGAGGTCAGCGAGTAGGTAGGTCCTGAGGTCGGCGAGTAGGTAGGTCCTGAGGTCAGCGAGTAGGTAGGTCCTGAGGTCGGCGAGTCGGTAGGTCCTGAGTTCGGCGAGTCAGTAGGTCCTGAGGTCGGCGAGTAGTTACGTCCTGAGGTCGGTGAGTAGGTAGGTCCTGAGGTCAGCGAGTAGGTAGGTCCTGAGGTCGGCGAGTAGGTAGGTCCTGAGGTCAGCGAGTAGGTAGGTCCTGAGGTCGGCGAGTCAGTAGGTCCTGAGGTCGGCGAGTAGGTAGGTCCTGAGGTCAGCGAGTAGGTAGCTCCTGAGGTCAGCGAGTAGGTAGGTCCTGAGGTCAGCGAGTAGGTAGGTCCTGAGGTCGGCGAGTAGGTAGGTCCTGAGGTCAGCGAGTAGGTAGGTCCTGAGGTCGGCGAGTAGGTAGGTCCTGAGGTCGGCGAGTCGGTAGGCCCTGAGGTCGGCGAGTAGGTAGGTACTGAGGTCGGCGAGTAGGTAGGTCCTGAGGTCGGTGAGTAGGTAGGTCCTGAGGTCGGCGAGTAGGTAGGTCCTGTGATCGACGAGTCGGTAGGTCCTGAGGTCAGCGAGTAGGTAGGTCCTGAGGTCGGCGATTCGGTAGGTCCTGAGGTCGGCGAGTAGGTAGGTCCTGAGGTCGACGATTCGGTAGGTCCTGAGGTCGGCGAGTAGGTAGGTGCTGAGGTCAGCGAGTAGGTAGGTCCTGAGGTCGGCGAGTCGGTAGGTCCTGAGGTCGGCGAGTAGTTAGGTCCTGAGGTCTATGAGTAGGTAGGTCCTGAGGTCAGCGAGTAGGTAGGTCCTGAGGTCGGCGAGTAGGTAGGTCCTGAGGTCAGCGAGTAGGTAGGTCCTGAGGTCGGCGAGTCAGTAGGTCCTGAGGTCGGCGAGTAGGTAGGTCCTGAGGTCAGCGAGTAGGTAGCTCCAGAGGTCAGCGAGTAGGTAGGTCCTGAGATCAGCGAGTAGGTAGGTCCTGAGATCGGCGAGTAGGTAGGTCCTGAAGTCGGCGAGTAGGTAGGTCCTGAGGTCGGCGAGTAGGTAGGCCCTGAGGTCAGCGAGTCAGTAGGCCCTGAGGTCGGCGAGTAGGTAGGTACTGAGGTCGACGAGTACGTAGGTCCTGAGGTCAGCGAGTAGGTAGGTCCTGAGGTCGGCGAGTAGGTAGGTCCTGAGGTCAGCGAGTAGGTAGGACCTGAGGTCGGCGAGTAGGTAGGTCCTGAGGTCAGCGAGTAGGTAAGTCCTGAGGTCGGCGAGTCAGCAGGTCCTGAGGTCGGCGAGTCGGTAGGTCCTGAGATCAGCGAGTAGGTAGCTCCTGAGGTCGGCGAGTAGGTAGGTCCTGAGGTCAGCGAGTAGGTAGGTCCTGAGGTCGGCGAGTCGGTAGGTCCTGAGGTCGGCGAGTCAGCAGGTCCTGAGGTCGGCGAGTAGTTAGGTCCTGAGGTCTGTGAGTAGGTAGGTCCTGAGGTCAGCGAGTAGGTAGGTCCTGAGGTCGGCGAGTAGGTAGGTCCTGAGGTCAGCGAGTAGGTAGGTCCTGAGGTCGGCGAGTCGGTAGGTCCTGAGGTCGGCGAGTAGGTAGGTCCTGAGGTCGGCGAGTCGGTAGCTCCTGAGGTCGGCGAGTAGGTAGGTCCTGAGGTCGACGATTCGGTAGATCCTGAGGTCAGCGAGTAGGTAGGTCCTGAGGTCGGCGAGTAGGTAGGTCCTGAGGTCGACGATTCGGTCGGTCCTGAGGTCGGCGAGTAGGTAGGTCCTGAGGTCAGCGAGTAGGTAGGTCCTGAGGTCGGCGAGTCAGCAGGTCCTGAGGTCGGCGAGTAGGTAGGTCCTGAGGTCAGCGAGTAGGTAGCTCCTGAGGTCAGCGAGTAGGTAGGTACTAAGGTCGGCGAGTAGGTAGGTCCTGAGATCAGCGAGTAGGTAGGTCCTGAGGTCGGCGAGTAGGTAGGTCCTGAGGTCAGCGAGTAGGTAGGTCCTGAGGTCGGCGAGTAGGTAGGTCCTGAGGTCGGCGAGTAGGTAGGTCCTGAGGACGGCGAGTAGGTAGGTCCTGAGGTCGGCGAGTAGGTAGGTCCTGAGGTCGGCGAGTCGGTAGGTCCTGAGGTCGGCGAGTAGGTAGGTCCTGAGGTCGGCGAGTAGGTAGGTCCTGAGGTCAGCGAGTAGGTAGGTCCTGAGGTCGGCGAGTCGGTAGGTCCTGAGGTCGGCGAGTCAGTAGGTCCTGAGGTCGGCGCGTAGTTAGGTCCTGAGGTCAGCGAGTAGGTAGGTCCTGAGGTCAGCGAGTAGGTAGGTCCTGAGGTCGGCGAGTAGGTAGGTCCTGAGGTCAGCGAGTAGGTAGGTCCTGAGGTCGGCGAGTAGGTAGGTCCTGAGGTCGGTGAGTAGGTAGGTCCTGAGGTCAGCGAGTCGGTAGGTCCTGAGGTCGGCGAGTAGGTAGGTCCTGAGGTCAGCGAGTAGGTAGGTCCTGAGGTCAGCGAGTAGGTAGGTCCTGAGGTCGGCGAGTAGGTAGGTCCTGAGGTCAGCGAGTAGGTAGGTCCTGAGGTCGGCGAGTCGGTAGGTCCTGAGGTCGGCGAGTCGGTAGACCCTGAGGTCGGCGAGTAGGTAGGTACTGAGGTCGGCGAGTAGGTAGGTCCTGAGGTCGGTGAGTAGGTAGGTCCTGAGGTCGGCGAGTAGGTAGGTCCTGTGATCGACGAGTAGGTAGGTCCTGAGGTCAGCGAGTAGGTAGGTCCTGAGGTCGGCGAGTCGGTAGGTCCTGAGGTCGGCGAGTAGGTAGGTCCTGAGGTCAGCGAGTCAGCAGGTCCTGAGGCCGGCGAGTAGGTAGGTCCTGAGGTCAGCGAGTAGGTAGCTCCTGAGGTCAGCGAGTAGGTAGGTCCTGAGGTCGGCGAGTAGGTAGGTCCTGAGGTCAGCGAGTAGGTAGGTCCTGAGGTCGGCGAGTCGGTAGGTCCTGAGTTCGGCGAGTCAGTAGGTCCTGAGGTCGGCGAGTAGTTAGGTCCTGAGGTCGGTGAGTAGGTAGGTCCTGAGGTCAGCGAGTAGGTAGGTCCTGAGGTCGGCGAGTAGGTAGGTCCTGAGGTCAGCGAGTAGTTAGGTCCTGAGGTCGGCGAGTCAGTAGGTCCTGAGGACGGCGAGTAGGTAGGTCCTGAGATCAGCGAGTAGGTAGCTCCTGAGGTCAGCGAGTAGGTAGGTCCTGAGGTCAGCGAGTAGGTAGGTCCTGAGGTCGGCGAGTAGGTAGGTCCTGCGGTCAGCGAGTAGGTAGGTCCTGAGGTCGGCGAGTCGGTAGGTCCTGAGGTCGGCGAGTCGGTAGGCCCTGAGGTCGACGAGTAGGTAGGTACTGAGGTCGGCGAGTAGGTAGGTCCTGAGGTCGGTGAGTAGGTAGGTCCTGAGGTCGGCGAGTAGGTAGGTCCTGTGATCGACGAGTCGGTAGGTCCTGAGGTCAGCGAGTAGGTAGGTCCTGAGGTCGGCGAGTCGGTAGTTCCTGAGGTCGGCGAGTAGGTAGGTCCTGAGGTCGACGATTCGGTAGGTCCTGAGGTCGGCGAGTAGGTAGGTGCTGAGGTCAGCGAGTAGGTAGGTCCTGAGGTCGGCGAGTCGGTAGGTCCTGAGGTCGGCGAGTAGTTAGGTCCTGAGGTCGATGAGTAGGTAGGTCCTGAGGTCAGCGAGTAGGTAGGTTCTGAGGTCGGCGAGTAGGTAGGTCCTGAGGTCAGCGAGTAGGTAGGTCCTGAGGTCGGCGAGTCAGTAGGTCCTGAGGTCGGCGAGTAAGTAGGTCCTGATGTCAGCGAGTAGGTAGCTCCAGAGGTCAGCGAGTAGGTAGGTCCTGAGATCAGCGAGTAGGTAGGTCCTGAGATCGGCGAGTAGGTAGGTCCTGAGGTCGGCGAGTAGGTAGATCCTGAGGTCGGCGAGTAGGTAGGCCCTGAGGTCAGCGAGTCAGTAGGCCCTGAGGTCGGCGAGTAGGTAGGTACTGAGGTCGACGAGTACGTAGGTCCTGAGGTCAGCGAGTAGGTAGGTCCTGAGGTCGGCGAGTAGGTAGGTCCTGAGGTCAGCGAGTAGGTAGGTCCTGAGGTCGGTGAGTAGGTAGGTCCTGAGGTCAGCGAGTAGGTAAGTCCTGAGGTCGGCGAGTCAGCAGGTCCTGAGGTCGGCGAGTAGGTAGGTCCTGAGATCAGCGAGTAGGTAGCTCCTGAGGTCGGCGAGTAGGTAGGTCCTGAGGTCAGCGAGTAGGTAGGTCCTGAGGTCGGCGAGTCGGTAGGTCCTGAGGTCGGCGAGTCAGTAGGTCCTGAGGTCGGCGAGTAGTTAGGTCCTGAGGTCGGTGAGTAGGTAGGTCCTGAGGTCAGCGAGTAGGTAGGTCCTGAGGTCGGCGAGTAGGTAGGTCCTGAGGTCAGCGAGTAGGTAGGTCCTGAGGTCGGCGAGTCAGGAGGTCCTGAGGTCGGCGAGTAGGTAGGTCCTGAGGTCAGCGAGTAGGTAGGTCCTGAGGTCGGCGAGTCGGTAGGTACTGAGGTCGGCGAGTAGGTAGGTCCTGAGGTCGGTGATTAGGTAGGTCCTGTGATCGACGAGCAGGTAGGTCCTGAGGTCAGCGAGTAGGTAGGTCCTGAGGTCGGCGAGTCGGTAGGTCCTGAGGTCGGCGAGTCGGTAGGTAGTGAGGTCGGCGAGTAGGTAGGCCGTGAGGTCGACGATTCGGTAGGTCCTGAGGTCGGCGAGTAGGTAGGTCCTGAGGTCGGCGAGTAGGTAGGTCCTGAGGTCAGCGAGTAGGTAGGTCCTGAGGTCGGCGAGTAGGTAGGTCCTGAGGTCAGCGAGTAGGTAGGTCCTGAGGTCGGCGAGTCAGTAGGTCCTGAGGTCGGCGAGTAGGTAGGTCCTGAGGTCAGCGAGTAGGTAGCTCCAGAGGTCAGCGAGTAGGTAGGTCCTGAGTTCAGCGAGTAGGTAGGTCCTGAGATCGGCGAGTAGGTAGGTCCTGAGGTCAGCGAGTAGGTAGTTCCTGAGGTCAGCGATTCGGTAGGTCCTGAGGTCAGCGAGTAGGTAGGTCCTGAGTAGGACGATTCGGTAAGTCCTGAGGTCGGCGAGTAGGTAGGTTCTGAGGTCGGTGAGTAGGTAGGTCCTGAGGTCAGCGAGTAGGTAGGTCCTGAGGTCGGCGAGTAGGTAGGTCCTGAGGTCGGCGAGTAGGTTGGTCCTGAGGTCGGCGAGTAGGTAGGTCCTGAGGTCGGCGAGTAGGTAGGTCCTGTGGTCGGCGAGTAGGTAGGTCCTGAGGTCAGCGAGTAGGTAGGTCCTGAGGTCGACGATTCGGTCGGTCCTGAGGTCGGCGAGTAGGTAGGTCCTGAGGTCAGCGAGTAGGTAGGTCCTGAGGTCGACGATTCGGTAGGTCCTGAGGTCGGCGAGTCGGTAGGTACTGAGGTCGGCGAGTCGGTAGGTCCTGAGGTCGGCGAGTAGGTAGGTCCTGAGTTCGGCGAGTAGGTAGGTCCTGAGGTCAGCGAGTAGGTAGGTCCTGAGGTCGGCGAGTAGGTAGGTCCTGAGGTCAGCGAGTAGGTAGGTCCTGAGGTCGGCGAGTCAGCAGGTCCTGAGGTCGGCGAGTAGGTAGGTCCTGAGGTCAGCGAGTAGGTAGCTCCTGAGGTCAGCGAGTAGGTAGGTCCTAAGGTCGGCGAGTAGGTATGTCCTGAGATCAGCGAGTAGGTAGGTCCTGAGGTCGGCGAGTAGGTAGGTCCTGAGGTCAGCGAGTAGGTAGGTCCTGAGGTCGGCGAGTCGGTAGGTCCTGAGGTCGGCGAGTCAGTAGGTCCTGAGGTCGACGATTCGGTAGGTCCTGAGGTCGGCGAGTAGGTAGGTCCTGAGGTCGACGATTCGGTAGGTCCTGAGGTCGGCGAGTAGGTAGGTCCTGATGTCGGCGAGTAGGTAGGTCCTGAGGTCAGCGAGTAGGTAGGTCCTGAGGTCAGCGAGTAAGTAGATCCTGAGATCAGCGAGTAGGTAGGTCCTGAGGTCGGCGAGTAGGTAGGTCCTGAGGTCGGCGAGTAGGTAGGCCCTGAGGTCAGCGAGTCAGTCGGCCCTGAGGTCGGCGAGTAGGTAGGTACTGAGGTCGACGAGTAGGTAGGTCCTGTGGTCGGCGAGTAGGTAGGTCCTGAGGTCGGCGAGTAGGTAGGTCCTGAGGTCGGCGAGTAGGTAGGTCCTGAGGTCGGCGAGTAGGTAGGTCCTGAGGTCAGCGAGTAGGTAGGTCCTGAGGTCGGCGAGTCAGTCAGTCCTGAGGTCGGCGAGTAGGTAGGTCCTGAGGTCAGCGAGTAGGTAGGCACTGAGGTCGGCGAGTAGGTAGGTCCTGAGGTCGGCGAGTCAGTAGGTCCTGAGGTCGGCGAGTAGGTAGGTCCTGAGGTCAGCGAGAGGTAGGCACTGAGGTCGGCGAGTCAGTAGGTCCTGAGGTCGGCGAGTAGGTAGGTCCTGAGGTCGGCGAGTGGATAGGTCCTGAGGTCGACGATTCGGTAGGTCCTGAGGTCGGCGAGTAGGTAGGTCCTGAGATCGGCGAGTAGGTAGGTCCTGAGGTCGGCGAGTCAGTCAGTCCTGAGGTCGGCGAGTAGGTAGGTCCTGAGGTCAGCGAGTAGGTAGGCACTGAGGTCGGCGATTAGGTAGGTCCTGAGGTCGGCGAGTCAGTAGGTCCTGAGGTCGGCGAGTAGGTAGGTCCTGAGGTCAGAGAGAGGTAGGCACTGAGGTCGGCGAGTCAGTAAGTCCTGAGGTCGGCGAGTAGTTAGGTCCTGAGGTCGGCGAGTAGGTAGGTCCTGAGGTCGACGATTCGGTAGGTCCTGAGGACGGCGAGTAGGTAGGTCCTGAGATCGGCGAGTAGGTAGGTCCTGAGGTCGGCGAGTAAGTAGGTCCTGAGGTCGGCGAGTCGGTAGGTCCTGAGGTCGACGAGTAGGTAGGTCCTGAGGTCGGCGATTCGGTAGGTCCTGAGGTCGGCGAGTAGGTAGGTCCTGAGGTCAGCGAGCAGGTAGGTCCTGAGGTCGGCGAGTAGGTAGGTCCTGAGGTCAGCGAGTAGGTAGCTCCTGAGGTCAGCGAGTAGGTAGTTCCTGAGGTCGGCGAGTAGGTAGGTCCTGAGATCAGCGAGTAGGTAGGTCCTGAGGTCGGCGAGTAGGTAGGTCCTGAGGTCAGCAAGTAGGTAGGTCCTGAGGTCGGCGAGTCGGTAGGTCCTGAGGTCGGCGAGTCAGTAGGTCCTGAGGTCGACGATTCGGTAGGTCCTGAGGTCGGCGAGTAGGTAGGTCCTGAGGTCAGCGAGTATGTAGGTCCTGAGGTCAGCGAGTAGGTAGGTCCTGAGGTCGGCGAGTAGGTAGGTCCTGAGGTCGGCGAGTAGGTAGGCCCTGAGGTCAGCGAGTCAGTTGGCCCTGAGGTCGGCGAGTAGGTAGGTCCTGAGGTCGACGAGTAGGTAGGTCCTGAGGTCGGCGAGTAGGTAGGTCCTGAGGTCGGCGAGTAGGTAGGTCCTGAGGTCGGCGAGTAGGTAGGTCCTGAGGTCAGCGAGTAGGTAGCTCCTGAGGTCAGCGAGTAGGTAGGTCCTAAGGTCGGCGAGTGGGTAGGTCCTGAGATCAGCGAGTAGGTAGGTCCTGAGGTCGGCGAGTAGGTAGGTCCTGAGGTCAGCGAGTAGGTAGGTCCTGAGGTCGGCGAGTAGGTAGGTCCTGAGGTCGGCGAGTAGGTAGGTCCTGAGGTCGGCGAGTAGGTAGGTCCTGAGGTCGGCGAGTAGGTAGGTCCTGAGGTCGGCGAGTAGGTAGGTCCTGAGGTCGGCGAGTCGGTAGGTCCTGAGGTCGGCGAGTAGGTAGGTCCTGAGGTCGGCGAGTAGGTAGGTCCTGAGGTCAGCGAGTAGGTAGGTCCTGAGGTCGGCGAGTCGGTAGGTCCTGAGGTCGGCGAGTCAGTAGGTCCTGAGGTCGGCGAGTAGTTAGGTCCTGAGGTCAGCGAGTAGGTAGGTCCTGAGGTCAGCGAGTAGGTAGGTCCTGAGGTCGGCGAGTAGGTAGGTCCTGAGGTCGGCGAGTAGGTAGGTCCTGAGGTCAGCGAGTAGGTAGGTCCTGAGGTCAGCGAGTAGGTAGGTCCTGAGGTCGGCGAGTAGGTAGGTCCTGAGGTCGGCGAGTAGGTAGGTCCTGAGGTCGGCGAGTCGGTAGGTCCTGAGGTCGGCGAGTCGGTAGACCCTGAGGTCGGCGAGTAGGTAGGTACTGAGGTCGGCGAGTAGGTAGGTCCTGAGGTCGGTGAGTAGGTAGGTCCTGAGGTCGGCGAGTAGGTAGGTCCTGTGATCGACGAGTAGGTAGGTCCTGAGGTCAGCGAGTAGGTAGGTCCTGAGGTCGGCGAGTCGGTAGGTCCTGAGGTCGGCGAGTAGGTAGGTACTGAGGTCAGCGAGTCAGCAGGTCCTGAGGCCGGCGAGTAGGTAGGTCCTGAGGTCAGCGAGTAGGTAGCTCCTGAGGTCAGCGAGTAGGTAGGTCCTGAGGTCGGCGAGTAGGTAGGTCCTGAGGTCAGCGAGTAGGTAGGTCCTGAGGTCGGCGAGTCGGTAGGTCCTGAGTTCGGCGAGTCAGTAGGTCCTGAGGTCGGCGAGTAGTTAGGTCCTGAGGTCGGTGAGTAGGTAGGTCCTGAGGTCAGCGAGTAGGTAGGTCCTGAGGTCGGCGAGTAGGTAGGTCCTGAGGTCAGCGAGTAGGTAGGTCCTGAGGTCGGCGAGTCAGTAGGTCCTGAGGTCGGCGAGTAGGTAGGTCCTGAGGTCAGCGAGTAGGTAGCTCCTGAGGTCAGCGAGTAGGTAGGTCCTGAGGTCAGCGAGTAGGTAGGTCCTGAGGTCGGCGAGTAGGTAGGTCCTGAGGTCAGCGAGTAGGTAGGTCCTGAGGTCGGCGAGTCGGTAGGTCCTGAGGTCGGCGAGTCGGTAGGCCCTGAGGTCGGCGAGTAGGTAGGTACTGAGGTCGGCGAGTAGGTAGGTCCTGAGGTCGGTGAGTAGGTAGGTCCTGAGGTCAGCGAGTAGGTAGGTCCTGAGGTCGGCGAGTCAGTAGGTCCTGAGGTCGGCGAGTAGGTAGGTCCTGAGGTCAGCAAGTAGGTAGGTCCTGAGGTCGGCGAGTCGGTAGGTACTGAGGTCGGCGAGTAGGTAGGTCCTGAGGTCGGTGATTAGGTAGGTCCTGTGATCGACGAGTAGGTAGATCCTGAGGTCGGTGAGTAGGTAGGTCCTGAGGTCAGCGAGTAGGTAGGTCCTGAGGTCGACGATTCGGTCGGTCCTGAGGTCGGCGAGTAGGTAGGTCCTGAGGTCAGCGAGTAGGTAGGTCCTGAGGTCGACGATTCGGTAGGTCCTGAGGTCAGCAAGTAGGTAGGTGCTGAGGTCAGCGAGTAGGTAGGTCCTGAGGTCAGCGAGTCGGTAGGTCCTGAGGTCGGCGAGTAGGTAGGTCCTGAGTTCGGCGAGTAGGTAGGTCCTGAGGTCAGCGAGTAGGTAGGTCCTGAGGTCGGCGAGTAGGTAGGTCCTGAGGTCAGCGAGTAGGTAGGTCCTGAGGTCGGCGAGTCAGCAGGTCCTGAGGTCGGCGAGTAGGTAGGTCCTGAGGTCAGCGAGTAGGTAGCTCCTGAGGTCAGCGAGTAGGTAGGTCCTAAGGTCGGCGAGTAGGTATGTCCTGAGATCAGCGAGTAGGTAGGTCCTGAGGTCGGCGAGTAGGTAGGTCCTGAGGTCAGCGAGTAGGTAGGTCCTGAGGTCGGCGAGTCGGTAGGTCCTGAGGTCGGCGAGTCAGTAGGTCCTGAGGTCGACGATTCGGTAGGTCCTGAGGTCGGCGAGTAGGTAGGTCCTGAGGTCGACGATTCGGTAGGTCCTGAGGTCGGCGAGTAGGTAGGTCCTGATGTCGGCGAGTAGGTAGGTCCTGAGGTCAGCGAGTAGGTAGGTCCTGAGGTCAGCGAGTAAGTAGATCCTGAGATCAGCGAGTAGGTAGGTCCTGAGGTCGGCGAGTAGGTAGGTCCTGAGGTCGGCGAGTAGGTAGGCCCTGAGGTCAGCGAGTCAGTCGGCCCTGAGGTCGGCGAGTAGGTAGGTACTGAGGTCGACGAGTAGGTAGGTCCTGTGGTCGGCGAGTAGGTAGGTCCTGAGGTCGGCGAGTAGGTAGGTCCTGAGGTCGGCGAGTAGGTAGGTCCTGAGGTCGGCGAGTAGGTAGGTCCTGAGGTCAGCGAGTAGGTAGGTCCTGAGGTCGGCGAGTCAGTCAGTCCTGAGGTCGGCGAGTAGGTAGGTCCTGAGGTCAGCGAGTAGGTAGGCACTGAGGTCGGCGAGTAGGTAGGTCCTGAGGTCGGCGAGTCAGTAGGTCCTGAGGTCGGCGAGTAGGTAGGCCCTGAGGTCAGCGAGAGGTAGGCACTGAGGTCGGCGAGTCAGTAGGTCCTGAGGTCGGCGAGTAGGTAGGTCCTGAGGTCGGCGAGTAGATAGGTCCTGAGGTCGACGATTCGGTAGGTCCTGAGGTCGGCGAGTAGGTAGGTCCTGAGATCGGCGAGTAGGTAGGTCCTGAGGTCGGCGAGTCAGTCAGTCCTGAGGTCGGCGAGTAGGTAGGTCCTGAGGTCAGCGAGTAGGTAGGCACTGAGGTCGGCGATTAGGTAGGTCCTGAGGTCGGCGAGTCAGTTGGTCCTGAGGTCGGCGAGTAGGTAGGTCCTGAGGTCAGCGAGAGGTAGGCACTGAGGTCGGCGAGTCAGTAAGTCCTGAGGTCGGCGAGTAGTTAGGTCCTGAGGTCGGCGAGCAGGTAGGTCCTGAGGTCGACGATTCGGTAGGTCCTGAGGACGGCGAGTAGGTAGGTCCTGAGATCGGCGAGTAGGTAGGTCCTGAGGTCGGCGAGTAAGTAGGTCCTGAGGTCGGCGAGTCGGTAGGTCCTGAGGTCGACGAGTAGGTAGGTCCTGAGGTCGGCGATTCGGTAGGTCCTGAGGTCGGCGAGTAGGTAGGTCCTGAGGTCAGCGAGTAGGTAGGTCCTGAGGTCGGCGAGTAGGTAGGTCCTGAGGTCAGCGAGTAGGTAGCTCCTGAGGTCAGCGAGTAGGTAGTTCCTGAGGTCGGCGAGTAGGTAGGTCCTGAGATCAGCGAGTAGGTAGGTCCTGAGGTCGGCGAGTAGGTAGGTCCTGAGGTCAGCAAGTAGGTAGGTCCTGAGGTCGGCGAGTCGGTAGGTCCTGAGGTCGGCGAGTCAGTAGGTCCTGAGGTCGACGATTCGGTAGGTCCTGAGGTCGGCGAGTAGGTAGGTCCTGAGGTCAGCGAGTATGTAGGTCCTGAGGTCAGCGAGTAGGTAGGTCCTGAGGTCGGCGAGTAGGTAGGTCCTGAGGTCGGCGAGTAGGTAGGCCCTGAGGTCAGCGAGTCAGTTGGCCCTGAGGTCGGCGAGTAGGTAGGTCCTGAGGTCGACGAGTAGGTAGGTCCTGAGGTCGGCGAGTAGGTAGGTCCTGAGGTCGGCGAGTAGGTAGGTCCTGAGGTCGGCGAGTAGGTAGGTCCTGAGGTCGGCGAGTAGGTAGGTCCTGAGGTCGGCGAGTAGGTAGGTCCTGAGGTCAGCGAGTAGGTAGGTCCTGAGATCAGCAAGTTGGTAGGTCCTTAGGTCGGCGAGTAGGTAGGTCCTGAGGTCGGCGATTCGGTAGGTCCTGAGGTCAGCGAGTAGGTAGGTCCTGAGGTCAGCGAGTAGGTAGGTCCTGAGGTCAGCGAGTAGATAGGTCCTGAGGTCGGCGAGTAGGTAGGTACTGAGGTCGGCGAGTCGGCAGGTCCTGAGGTCAGCGATTCGGTAGGTCCTGAGGTCGGCGAGTCGGTAGGTCCTGAGGTCAGCGATTCGGTAGGTCCTGAGGTCGGCGAGTAGGTAGTTCCTGAGGTCAGCGATTCGGTAGGTCCTGAGGTCAGCGAGTAGGTAGGTCCTGAGTTGGACGATTCGGTAAGTCCTGAGGTCGGCGAGTAGGTAGGTTCTGAGGTCGGTGATTAGGTAGGTCCTGAGGTCAGCGAGTAGGTAGGTCCTGAGGTCGGCGAGTAGGTAGGTCCTGAGGTCGGCGAGTAGGTAGGTCCTGAGGTCGGCGAGTAGGTAGGTCCTGAGGTCGGCGAGTAGGTAGGTCCTGAGGTCGGCGAGTAGGTAGGTCCTGAGGTCGACGATTCGGTAGGTCCTGAGGTCAGCGAGTAGGTAGGTCCTGAGGTCGGCGAGTCGGTAGGTCCTGAGGTCGGCGAGTGGGTAGGTCCTGAGGTCGACGATTCGGTCGGTCCTGAGGTCGGCGAGTAGGTAGGTCCTGAGGTCAGCGAGTAGGTAGGTCCTGAGGTCGACGATTCGGTCGGTCCTGAGGTCAGCAAGTAGGTAGGTGCTGAGGTCAGCGAGTAGGTAGGTCCTGAGGTCAGCGAGTCGGTAGGTCCTGAGTTCGGCGAGTAGGTAGGTCCTGAGGTCGGCGAGTAGGTAGGTCCTGAGGTCAGCGAGTAGGTAGGTCCTGAGGTCGGCGAGTAGGTAGGTCCTGAGGTCAGCGAGTAGGTAAGTGCTGAGGTCGGCGAGTCAGCAGGTCCTGAGGTCGGCGAGTAGGTAGGTCCTGAGGTCAGCGAGTAGGTAGCTCCTGAGGTCAGCGAGTAGGTAGGTCCTAAGGTCGGCGAGTAGGTAGGTCCTGAGATCAGCGAGTAGGTAGGTCCTGAGGTCGGCGAGTAGGTAGGTCCTGAGGTCAGCGAGTAGGTAGGTCCTGAGGTCGGCGAGTCGGTAGGTCCTGAGGTCGGCGAGTCAGTAGGTCCTGAGGTCGGCGAGTAGTTAGGTCCTGAGGTCGGTGAGTAGGTAGGTCCTGAGGTCAGCGAGTAGGTAGGTCCTGAGGTCGGCGAGTAGGTAGGTCCTGAGGTCAGCGAGTCGGTAGGTCCTGAGGTCGGCGAGTCGGTAGGCCCTGAGGTCGGCGAGTAGGTAGGTACTGAGGTCGGCGAGTAGGTAGGTCCTGAGGTCGGTGAGTAGGTAGGTCCTGAGGTCGGCGAGTAG
The DNA here is from genome assembly GCF_044704955.1 of Pristiophorus japonicus. NCBI lineage: Eukaryota > Metazoa > Chordata > Chondrichthyes > Pristiophoridae > Pristiophorus > Pristiophorus japonicus. The sequence continues at coordinate 200,919,317 of NC_091979.1, read as the reverse complement.
GTAGGTCCTGTGATCGACGAGTAGGTAGGTCCTGAGGTTAGCGAGTAGGTAGGTCCTGAGGTCGGCGAGTCGGTAGGTCCTGAGGTCGGCGAGTAGGTAGGTCCTGAGGTCGACGATTCGGTAGGTCCTGAGGTCGGCGAGAAGGTAGGTGCTGAGGTCAGCGAGTAGGTAGGTCCTGAAGTCAGCGAGTCGGTAGGTCCTGAGGTCGGCGAGTAGTTAGGTCCTGAGGTCGGTGAGTAGGTAGGTCCTGAGGTCAGCGAGTAGGTAGGTCCTGAGGTCGGCGAGTAGGTAGGTCCTGAGGTCAGCGAGTAGGTAGGTCCTGAGGTCGGCGAGTCAGTAGGTCCTGAGGTCGGCGAGTAGGTAGGTCCTGAGGTCAGCGAGTAGGTAGCTCCAGAGGTCAGCGAGTAGGTAGGTCCTGAGGTCGGCGAGTAGGTAGTTCCTGAGGTCAGCGATTCGGTAGGTCCTGAGGTCAGCGAGTAGGTAGGTCCTGAGTTGGACGATTCGGTAAGTCCTGAGGTCGGCGAGTAGGTAGGTTCTGAGGTCGGTGATTAGGTAGGTCCTGAGGTCAGCGAGTAGGTAGGTCCTGAGGTCGGCGAGTAGGTAGGTCCTGAGGTCGGCGAGTAGGTAGGTCCTGAGGTCGGCGAGTAGGTAGGTCCTGAGGTCGGCGAGTAGGTAGGTCCTGAGGTCGGCGAGTAGGTAGGTCCTGAGGTCGACGATTCGGTAGGTCCTGAGGTCAGCGAGTAGGTAGGTCCTGAGGTCGGCGAGTCGGTAGGTCCTGAGGTCGGCGAGTGGGTAGGTCCTGAGGTCGACGATTCGGTCGGTCCTGAGGTCGGCGAGTAGGTAGGTCCTGAGGTCAGCGAGTAGGTAGGTCCTGAGGTCGACGATTCGGTCGGTCCTGAGGTCAGCAAGTAGGTAGGTGCTGAGGTCAGCGAGTAGGTAGGTCCTGAGGTCAGCGAGTCGGTAGGTCCTGAGTTCGGCGAGTAGGTAGGTCCTGAGGTCGGCGAGTAGGTAGGTCCTGAGGTCAGCGAGTAGGTAGGTCCTGAGGTCGGCGAGTAGGTAGGTCCTGAGGTCAGCGAGTAGGTAAGTGCTGAGGTCGGCGAGTCAGCAGGTCCTGAGGTCGGCGAGTAGGTAGGTCCTGAGGTCAGCGAGTAGGTAGCTCCTGAGGTCAGCGAGTAGGTAGGTCCTAAGGTCGGCGAGTAGGTAGGTCCTGAGATCAGCGAGTAGGTAGGTCCTGAGGTCGGCGAGTAGGTAGGTCCTGAGGTCAGCGAGTAGGTAGGTCCTGAGGTCGGCGAGTCGGTAGGTCCTGAGGTCGGCGAGTCAGTAGGTCCTGAGGTCGGCGAGTAGTTAGGTCCTGAGGTCGGTGAGTAGGTAGGTCCTGAGGTCAGCGAGTAGGTAGGTCCTGAGGTCGGCGAGTAGGTAGGTCCTGAGGTCAGCGAGTCGGTAGGTCCTGAGGTCGGCGAGTCGGTAGGCCCTGAGGTCGGCGAGTAGGTAGGTACTGAGGTCGGCGAGTAGGTAGGTCCTGAGGTCGGTGAGTAGGTAGGTCCTGAGGTCGGCGAGTAGGTAGGTCCTGTGATCGACGAGTAGGTAGGTCCTGAGGTTAGCGAGTAGGTAGGTCCTGAGGTCGGCGAGTCGGTAGGTCCTGAGGTCGGCGAGTAGGTAGGTCCTGAGGTCGACGATTCGGTAGGTCCTGAGGTCGGCGAGAAGGTAGGTGCTGAGGTCAGCGAGTAGGTAGGTCCTGAAGTCAGCGAGTCGGTAGGTCCTGAGGTCGGCGAGTAGTTAGGTCCTGAGGTCGGTGAGTAGGTAGGTCCTGAGGTCAGCGAGTAGGTAGGTCCTGAGGTCGGCGAGTAGGTAGGTCCTGAGGTCAGCGAGTAGGTAGGTCCTGAGGTCGGCGAGTCAGTAGGTCCTGAGGTCGGCGAGTAGGTAGGTCCTGAGGTCAGCGAGTAGGTAGCTCCAGAGGTCAGCGAGTAGGTAGGTCCTGAGATCAGCGAGTAGGTAGGTCCTGAGATCGGCGAGTAGGTAGGTCCTGAGGTCGGCGAGTAGGTAGGTCCTGAGGTCGGCGAGTAGGTAGGCCCTGAGGTCAGCGAGTCAGTAGGCCCTGAGGTCGGCGAGTAGGTAGGTACTGAGGTCGACGAGTAGGTAGGTGCTGAGGTCAGCGAGTAGGTAGGTCCTGAGGTCGGCGAGTCGGTAGGTCCTGAGGTCGGCGAGTAGTTAGGTCCTGAGGTCTATGAGTAGGTAGGTCCTGAGGTCAGCGAGTAGGTAGGTCCTGAGGTCGGCGAGTAGGTAGGTCCTGAGGTCAGCGAGTAGGTAGGTCCTGAGGTCGGCGAGTCAGTAGGTCCTGAGGTCGGCGAGTAGGTAGGTCCTGAGGTCAGCGAGTAGGTAGCTCCAGAGGTCAGCGAGTAGGTAGGTCCTGAGATCAGCGAGTAGGTAGGTCCTGAGATCGGCGAGTAGGTAGGTCCTGAGGTCGGCGAGTAGGTAGGTCCTGAGGTCGGCGAGTAGGTAGGCCCTGAGGTCAGCGAGTCAGTAGGCCCTGAGGTCGGCGAGTAGGTAGGTACTGAGGTCGACGAGTACGTAGGTCCTGAGTTCAGCGAGTAGGTAGGTCCTGAGGTCGGCGAGTAGGTAGGTCCTGAGGTCAGCGAGTAGGTAGGTCCTGAGGTCGGCGAGTAGGTAGGTCCTGAGGTCAGCGAGTAGGTAGGTCCTGAGGTCGGCGAGTAGGTAGGTCCTGAGGTCAGCGAGTAGGTAAGTCCTGAGGTCGGCGAGTCAGCAGGTCCTGAGGTCGGCGAGTAGGTAGGTCCTGAGATCAGCGAGTAGGTAGCTCCTGAGGTCGGCGAGTAGGTAGGTCCTGAGGTCAGCGAGTAGGTAGGTCCTGAGGTCGGCGAGTCGGTAGGTCCTGAGGTCGGCGAGTCAGTAGGTCCTGAGGTCGGCGAGTAGTTAGGTCCTGAGGTCGGTGAGTAGGTAGGTCCTGAGGTCAGCGAGTAGGTAGGTCCTGAGGTCGGCGAGTAGGTAGGTCCTGAGGTCAGCGAGTAGGTAGGTCCTGAGGTCGGCGAGTCAGTAGGTCCTGAGGTCGGCGAGTAGGTAGGTCCTGAGGTCAGCGAGTAGGTAGGTCCTGAGGTCGGCGAGTCGGTAGGTACTGAGGTCGGCGAGTAGGTAGGTCCTGAGGTCGGTGATTAGGTAGGTCCTGTGATCGACGAGTAGGTAGATCCTGAGGTCGGTGAGTAGGTAGGTCCTGAGGTCAGCGAGTAGGTAGGTCCTGAGGTCGGCGAGTAGGTAGGTCCTGTGGTCGGCGAGTAGGTAGGTCCTGAGGTCAGCGAGTAGGTAGGTCCTGAGGTCGACGATTCGGTCGGTCCTGAGGTCGGCGAGTAGGTAGGTCCTGAGGTCAGCGAGTAGGTAGGTCCTGAGGTCGACGATTCGGTAGGTCCTGAGGTCAGCAAGTAGGTAGGTGCTGAGGTCAGCGAGTAGGTAGGTCCTGAGGTCAGCGAGTCGGTAGGTCCTGAGGTCGGCGAGTAGGTAGGTCCTGAGTTCGGCGAGTAGGTAGGTCCTGAGGTCAGCGAGTAGGTAGGTCCTGAGGTCGGCGAGTAGGTAGGTCCTGAGGTCAGCGAGTAGGTAGGTCCTGAGGTCGGCGAGACAGCAGGTCCTGAGGTCGGCGAGTAGGTAGGTCCTGAGGTCAGCGAGTAGGTAGCTCCTGAGGTCAGCGAGTAGGTAGGTCCTAAGGTCGGCGAGTAGGTATGTCCTGAGATCAGCGAGTAGGTAGGTCCTGAGGTCGGCGAGTAGGTAGGTCCTGAGGTCAGCGAGTAGGTAGGTCCTGAGGTCGGCGAGTCGGTAGGTCCTGAGGTCGGCGAGTCAGTAGGTCCTGAGGTCGACGATTCGGTAGGTCCTGAGGTCGGCGAGTAGGTAGGTCCTGAGGTCGACGATTCGGTAGGTCCTGAGGTCGGCGAGTAGGTAGGTCCTGATGTCGGCGAGTAGGTAGGTCCTGAGGTCAGCGAGTAGGTAGGTCCTGAGGTCAGCGAGTAAGTAGATCCTGAGATCAGCGAGTAGGTAGGTCCTGAGGTCGGCGAGTAGGTAGGTCCTGAGGTCGGCGAGTAGGTAGGCCCTGAGGTCAGCGAGTCAGTCGGCCCTGAGGTCGGCGAGTAGGTAGGTACTGAGGTCGACGAGTAGGTAGGTCCTGTGGTCGGCGAGTAGGTAGGTCCTGAGGTCGGCGAGTAGGTAGGTCCTGAGGTCGGCGAGTAGGTAGGTCCTGAGGTCGGCGAGTAGGTAGGTCCTGAGGTCAGCGAGTAGGTAGGTCCTGAGGTCGGCGAGTCAGTCAGTCCTGAGGTCGGCGAGTAGGTAGGTCCTGAGGTCAGCGAGTAGGTAGGCACTGAGGTCGGCGAGTAGGTAGGTCCTGAGGTCGGCGAGTCAGTAGGTCCTGAGGTCGGCGAGTAGGTAGGTCCTGAGGTCAGCGAGAGGTAGGCACTGAGGTCGGCGAGTCAGTAGGTCCTGAGGTCGGCGAGTAGGTAGGTCCTGAGGTCGGCGAGTAGATAGGTCCTGAGGTCGACGATTCGGTAGGTCCTGAGGTCGGCGAGTAGGTAGGTCCTGAGATCGGCGAGTAGGTAGGTCCTGAGGTCGGCGAGTCAGTCAGTCCTGAGGTCGGCGAGTAGGTAGGTCCTGAGGTCAGCGAGTAGGTAGGCACTGAGGTCGGCGATTAGGTAGGTCCTGAGGTCGGCGAGTCAGTAGGTCCTGAGGTCGGCGAGTAAGTAGGTCCTGAGGTCAGCGAGAGGTAGGCACTGAGGTCGGCGAGTCAGTAAGTCCTGAGGTCGGCGAGTAGTTAGGTCCTGAGGTCGGCGAGCAGGTAGGTCCTGAGGTCGACGATTCGGTAGGTCCTGAGGACGGCGAGTAGGTAGGTCCTGAGATCGGCGAGTAGGTAGGTCCTGAGGTCGGCGAGTAAGTAGGTCCTGAGGTCGGCGAGTCGGTAGGTCCTGAGGTCGACGAGTAGGTAGGTCCTGAGGTCGGCGATTCGGTAGGTCCTGAGGTCGGCGAGTAGGTAGGTCCTGAGGTCAGCGAGTAGGTAGGTCCTGAGGTCGGCGAGTAGGTAGGTCCTGAGGTCAGCGAGTAGGTAGCTCCTGAGGTCAGCGAGTAGGTAGTTCTTGAGGTCGGCGAGTAGGTAGGTCCTGAGATCAGCGAGTAGGTAGGTCCTGAGGTCGGCGAGTAGGTAGGTCCTGAGGTCAGCAAGTAGGTAGGTCCTGAGGTCGGCGAGTCGGTAGGTCCTGAGGTCGGCGAGTCAGTAGGTCCTGAGGTCGACGATTCGGTAGGTCCTGAGGTCGGCGAGTAGGTAGGTTCTGAGGTCAGCGAGTATGTAGGTCCTGAGGTCAGCGAGTAGGTAGGTCCTGAGGTCGGCGAGTAGGTAGGTCCTGAGGTCGGCGAGTAGGTAGGCCCTGAGGTCAGCGAGTCAGTTGGCCCTGAGGTCGGCGAGTAGGTAGGTCCTGAGGTCGACGAGTAGGTAGGTCCTGAGGTCGGCGAGTAGGTAGGTCCTGAGGTCGGCGAGTAGGTAGGTCCTGAGGTCGGCGAGTAGGTAGGTCCTGAGGTCGGCGAGTAGGTAGGTCCTGAGGTCGGCGAGTAGGTAGGTCCTGAGGTCAGCGAGTAGGTAGGTCCTGAGATCAGCAAGTTGATAGCTCCTTAGGTCGGCGAGTAGGTAGGTCCTGAGGTCGGCGATTCGGTAGGTCCTGAGGTCAGCGAGTAGGTAGGTCCTGAGGTCAGCGAGTAGGTAGGTCCTGAGGTCAGCGAGTAGGTAGGTCCTGAGGTCGGCGAGTAGGTAGGTACTGAGGTCGGCGAGTCGGCAGGTCCTGAGGTCAGCGATTTGGTAGGTCCTGAGGTCGGCGAGTCGGTAGGTCCTGAGGTCAGCGATTCGGTAGGTCCTGAGGTCGGCGAGTAGGTAGTTCCTGAGGTCAGCGATTCGGTAGGTCCTGAGGTCAGCGAGTAGGTAGGTCCTGAGTTGGACGATTCGGTAAGTCCTGAGGTCGGCGAGTAGGTAGGTTCTGAGGTCGGTGATTAGGTAGGTCCTGAGGTCAGCGAGTAGGTAGGTCCTGAGGTCGGCGAGTAGGTAGGTCCTGAGGTCGGCGAGTAGGTAGGTCCTGAGGTCGGCGAGTAGGTAGGTCCTGAGGTCGGCGAGTAGGTAGGTCCTGAGGTCGGCGAGTAGGTAGGTCCTGAGGTCGACGATTCGGTAGGTCCTGAGGTCAGCGAGTAGGTAGGTCCTGAGGTCGGCGAGTCGGTAGGTCCTGAGGTCGGCGAGTGGGTAGGTCCTGAGGTCGACGATTCGGTCGGTCCTGAGGTCGGCGAGTAGGTAGGTCCTGAGGTCAGCGAGTAGGTAGGTCCTGAGGTCGACGATTCGGTCGGTCCTGAGGTCAGCAAGTAGGTAGGTGCTGAGGTCAGCGAGTAGGTAGGTCCTGAGGTCAGCGAGTCGGTAGGTCCTGAGGTCGGCGAGTAGGTAGGTCCTGAGGTCGGCGAGTAGCTAGGTCCTGAGGTCAGCGAGTAGGTAGGTCCTGAGGTCGGCGAGTAGGTAGGTCCAGAGGTCAGCGAGTAGGTAAGTGCTGAGGTCGGCGAGTCAGCAGGTCCTGAGGTCGGCGAGTAGGTAGGTCCTGAGGTCAGCGAGTAGGTAGCTCCTGAGGTCAGCGAGTAGGTAGGTCCTAAGGTCGGCGAGTAGGTAGGTCCTGAGATCAGCGAGTAGGTAGGTCCTGAGGTCGGCGAGTAGGTAGGTCCTGAGGTCAGCGAGTAGGTAGGTCCTGAGGTCGGCGAGTCGGTAGGTCCTGAGGTCGGCGAGTCAGTAGGTCCTGAGGTCGGCGAGTAGTTAGGTCCTGAGGTCGGTGAGTAGGTAGGTCCTGAGGTCAGCGAGTAGGTAGGTCCTGAGGTCGGCGAGTAGGTAGGTCCTGAGGTCAGCGAGTCGGGAGGTCCTGAGGTCGGCGAGTCGGTAGGTCCTGAGGTCGGCGAGTAGGTAGGTACTGAGGTCGGCGAGTAGGTAGGTCCTGAGGTCGGTGAGTAGGTAGGTCCTGAGGTCGGCGAGTAGGTAGGTCCTGTGATCGACGAGTAGGTAGGTCCTGAGGTTAGCGAGTAGGTAGGTCCTGAGGTCGGCGAGTCGGTAGGTCCTGAGGTCGGCGAGTAGGTAGGTCCTGAGGTCGACGATTCGGTAGGTCCTGAGGTCGGCGAGAAGGTAGGTGCTGAGGTCAGCGAGTAGGTAGGTCCTGAAGTCAGCGAGTCGGTAGGTCCTGAGGTCGGCGAGTAGTTAGGTCCTGAGGTCGGTGAGTAGGTAGGTCCTGAGGTCAGCGAGTAGGTAGGTCCTGAGGTCGGCGAGTAGGTAGGTCCTGAGGTCAGCGAGTAGGTAGGTCCTGAGGTCGGCGAGTCAGTAGGTCCTGAGGTCGGCGAGTAGGTAGGTCCTGAGGTCAGCGAGTAGGTAGCTCCAGAGGTCAGCGAGTAGGTAGGTCCTGAGATCAGCGAGTAGGTAGGTCCTGAGATCGGCGAGTAGGTAGGTCCTGAGGTCGGCGAGTAGGTAGGTCCTGAGGTCGGCGAGTAGGTAGGCCCTGAGGTCAGCGAGTCAGTAGGCCCTGAGGTCGGCGAGTAGGTAGGTACTGAGGTCGACGAGTAGGTAGGTCCTGAGGTCGGCGAGTAGGTAGGTCCTGAGATCGGCGAGTAGGTAGGTCCTGAGGTCAGCGAATAGGTTGGTCCTGAGGTCGGCGAGTCGGTAGGTCCTGAGTTCGGCGAGTAGGTAGGTCCTGAGGTCGGCGAGTAGGTAGGTCCTGAGGTCGGCGAGTAGGTAGGTCCTGAGGTCGACGATTCGGTAGGTCCTGAGGTCGGCGAGTCAGTAGGTCCTGAGGTCGGCGAGTAGGTAGGTCCTGAGGTCAGCGAGTAGGTAGGCACTGAGGTCGGCGAGTAGGTAGGTCCTGAGGTCAGCGAGTAGGTAGGTCCTGAGGTCGGCGAGTCGGTAGGTCCTGAGGTCGGCGAGTCGGTAGGTCCTGAGGTCGACGATTCGGTAGGTCCTGAGGTCGGCGAGTAGGTAGGTCCTGAGGTCGGCGAGTAGGTAGGTCCTGAGGTCGGCGAGTAGGTAGGTCCTGAGGTCAGCGAGTAGGTAGGTCCTGAGATCAGCGAGTAGGTAGGTCCTGAGGTCAGCGAGTAGGTAGGTCCTGAGGTCGGCGAGTAGGTAGGTCCTGAGGTCGGCGAGTAGGTAGGTCCTCAGGTCGGCGAGTAGGTAGGCCCTGAGGTCAGCGAGTCAGTAGGCCCTCAGGTCGGCGAGTAGGTAGGTCCTTAGGTCGGCGAGTAGGTAGGTCCTGAGGTCGGCGAGTAGGTAGGTCCTGAGGTCAGCGAGTAGCTAGGTCCAGAGGTCGGCGAGTCGGTAGGTACTGAGCTCGGCGAGTAGGTAGGTCCTGAGGTCGGCGAGTAGGTAGGTCCTGAGGTCGGCGAGTAGGTAGGTCCTGAGGTCGGCGAGTAGGTAGGTCCTGAGGTCGGCGAGTCGGTAGGTCCTGAGGTCGGCGAGTCGGTAGGCCCTGATGTCGGCGAGTAGGTAGGTCCTGAGGTCGACGAGTAGGTAGGTCCTGAGGTCGGCGAGTAGGTAGGTCCTGAGGTCGGCGAGTAGGTAGGTCCTGAGGTCGGCGAGTCGGTAGGTCCTGAGCTCGGCGAGTAGGTAGGTCCTGAGGTCGGCGAGTAGGTAGGTCCTAAGGTCGGCGAGTCAGTAGGTCCTGTGATCGACGAGTAGCTAGGTCCTGCGGTCAGCGAGTAGGTAGGTCCTGAGGTCGGCGAGTCGGTAGGTCCTGAGGTCGGCGAGTAGGTAGGTCCTGAGGTCGGCGAGTCAGTCGGTCCTGTGATCGACGAGTAGCTAGGTCCTGCGGTCAGCGAGTAGGTAGGTCCTGAGGTCGGCGAGTCGGTAGGTCCTGAGGTCGGCGAGTCGGTAGGTCCTGAGGTCGACGATTCGGTAGGTCCTGAGGTCGGCGAGTCAGTAGGTCCTGAGGTCGGCGAGTAAGTAGGTCCTGAGGTCAGCGAGTAGGTAGGCACTGAGGTCGGCGAGAAGGTAGGTCCTGAGGTCGGCGAGTCAGTAGGTCCTGATGTCGGCGAGTAGGTAGGTCCTGAGGTCAGCGAGTAGGTAGGCACTGAGGTCGGCGAGTCGGTAGGTCCTGAGGTCGGCGAGTAGGTAGGTCCTGAGGTCAGCGAGTAGGTTGGTCCTGAGGTCGACGATTCGGTAGGTCCTGAGGTCGGCGAGTAGGTAGGTCCTGAGATCAGCGAGTAGGTAGGTCCTGAGGTCGGCGATTAGGTAGGTCCTGAGGTCGGCGAGTCGGTAGGTCCTGAGGTCGGCGAGTAGGTTGGTCCTGAGGTCGGCGATTCGGTAGGTCCTGAGGTCGGCGAGTAGGTAGGTCCTGAGGTCAGCGAGTAGGTAGGTCCTGAGGTCGGCGAGTAGGTAGGTCCTGAGGTCGGCGAGTCGGCAGGTCCTGAGGTCAGCGATTCGGTAGGTCCTGAGGTCGGCGAGTCGGTAGGTCCTGAGGTCAGCGATTCGGTAGGTCCTGAGGTCGGCGAGTAGGTAGTTCCTGAGGTCAGCGATTCGGTAGGTCCTGAGGTCAGCGAGTAGGTAGGTCCTGAGTTGGACGATTCGGTAGGTCCTGAGGTCGGCGAGTAGGTAGGTCCTGAGGTCGGTGAGTAGGTAGGTCCTGAGGTCAGCGAGTAGGTAGGTCCTGAGGTCGGCGAGTAGGTAGGTCCTGAGGTCGGCGAGTAGGTAGGTCCTGAGGTCGGCGAGTAGGTAGGTCCTGAGGTCGACGATTCGGTCGGTCCTGAGGTCGGCGAGTAGGTAGGTCCTGAGGTCAGCGAGTAGGTAGGTCCTGAGGTCGACGATTCGGTAGGTCCTGAGGTCAGCAAGTAGGTAGGTGCTGAGGTCAGCGAGTAGGTAGGTCCTGAGGTCAGCGAGTCGGTAGGTCCTGAGGTCTGCGCGTAGGTAGGTCCTGAGGTCGGCGAGTAGGTAGGTCCTGAGGTCAGCGAGTAGGTAGGTCCTGAGGTCGGCGAGTAGGTAGGTCCTGAGGTCAGCGAGTAGGTAGGTCCTGAGTTCGGCGAGTCAGTAGGTCCTGAGGTCGACGATTCGGTAGGTCCTGAGGTCGGCGAGTAGGTAGGTCCTGAGGTCGGCGAGTAGGTAGGCCCTGAGGTCAGCGAGTCAGTAGGCCCTGAGGTCGGCGAGTAGGTAGGTCCTGAGGTCGACGAGTAGGTAGGTCCTGAGGTCGGCGAGTAGGTAGGTCCTGAGGTCGGCGAGTAGGTAGGTCCTGAGGTCGGCGAGTAGGTAGGTCCTGAGTTCGGCGAGTAGGTAGGTCCTGAGGTCGGCGAGTAGGTAGGTCCTGAGGTCAACGAGTAGGTAGGTCCTGAGATCAGCAAGTAGGTAGGTCCTGAGGTCGGCGAGTAGGTAGGTCCTGAGGTCGGCGAGTCGGTAGGTCCTGAGGTCGGCGAGTAGGTTGGTCCTGAGGTCGGCGATTCGGTAGGTCCTGAGGTCGGCGAGTAGGTAGGTCCTGAGGTCAGCGAGTAGGTAGGTCCTGAGATCAGCGAGTAGGTAGGTCCTGAGGTCAGCGAGTAGGTAGGTCCTGAGGTCGGCGAGTAGGTAGGTCCTGAGGTCGGCGAGTAGGTAGGTCCTCAGGTCGGCGAGTAGGTAGGCCCTGAGGTCAGCGAGTCAGTAGGCCCTCAGGTCGGCGAGTAGGTAGGTCCTTAGGTCGGCGAGTAGGTAGGTCCTGAGGTCGGCGAGTAGGTAGGTCCTGAGGTCAGCGAGTAGCTAGGTCCAGAGGTCGGCGAGTCGGTAGGTACTGAGCTCGGCGAGTAGGTAGGTCCTGAGGTCGGCGAGTAGGTAGGTCCTGAGGTCGGCGAGTAGGTAGGTCCTGAGGTCGGCGAGTAGGTAGGTCCTGAGGTCGGCGAGTCGGTAGGTCCTGAGGTCGGCGAGTCGGTAGGCCCTGATGTCGGCGAGTAGGTAGGTCCTGAGGTCGACGAGTAGGTAGGTCCTGAGGTCGGCGAGTAGGTAGGTCCTGAGGTCGGCGAGTAGGTAGGTCCTGAGGTCGGCGAGTCGGTAGGTCCTGAGCTCGGCGAGTAGGTAGGTCCTGAGGTCGGCGAGTAGGTAGGTCCTAAGGTCGGCGAGTCAGTAGGTCCTGTGATCGACGAGTAGCTAGGTCCTGCGGTCAGCGAGTAGGTAGGTCCTGAGGTCGGCGAGTCGGTAGGTCCTGAGGTCGGCGAGTAGGTAGGTCCTGAGGTCGGCGAGTCAGTCGGTCCTGTGATCGACGAGTAGCTAGGTCCTGCGGTCAGCGAGTAGGTAGGTCCTGAGGTCGGCGAGTCGGTAGGTCCTGAGGTCGGCGAGTCGGTAGGTCCTGAGGTCGACGATTCGGTAGGTCCTGAGGTCGGCGAGTCAGTAGGTCCTGAGGTCGGCGAGTAAGTAGGTCCTGAGGTCAGCGAGTAGGTAGGCACTGAGGTCGGCGAGAAGGTAGGTCCTGAGGTCGGCGAGTCAGTAGGTCCTGATGTCGGCGAGTAGGTAGGTCCTGAGGTCAGCGAGTAGGTAGGCACTGAGGTCGGCGAGTCGGTAGGTCCTGAGGTCGGCGAGTAGGTAGGTCCTGAGGTCAGCGAGTAGGTTGGTCCTGAGGTCGACGATTCGGTAGGTCCTGAGGTCGGCGAGTAGGTAGGTCCTGAGATCAGCGAGTAGGTAGGTCCTGAGGTCGGCGAGTAGGTAGGTCCTGAGGTCGGCGAGTCGGTAGGTCCTGAGGTCGGCGAGTAGGTTGGTCCTGAGGTCGGCGATTCGGTAGGTCCTGAGGTCGGCGAGTAGGTAGGTCCTGAGGTCAGCGAGTAGGTAGGTCCTGAGGTCGGCGAGTAGGTAGGTCCTGAGGTCGGCGAGTCGGCAGGTCCTGAGGTCAGCGATTCGGTAGGTCCTGAGGTCGGCGAGTCGGTAGGTCCTGAGGTCAGCGAGTAGGTAGGTCCTGAGGTCGGCGAGTAGGTAGTTCCTGAGGTCAGCGATTCGGTAGGTCCTGAGGTCAGCGAGTAGGTAGGTCCTGAGTTGGACGATTCGGTAGGTCCTGAGGTCGGCGAGTAGGTAGGTCCTGAGGTCGGTGAGTAGGTAGGTCCTGAGGTCAGCGAGTAGGTAGGTCCTGAGGTCGGCGAGTAGGTAGGTCCTGAGGTCGGCGAGTAGGTAGGTCCTGAGGTCGGCGAGTAGGTAGGTCCTGAGGTCGACGATTCGGTCGGTCCTGAGGTCGGCGAGTAGGTAGGTCCTGAGGTCAGCGAGTAGGTAGGTCCTGAGGTCGACGATTCGGTAGGTCCTGAGGTCAGCAAGTAGGTAGGTGCTGAGGTCAGCGAGTAGGTAGGTCCTGAGGTCAGCGAGTCGGTAGGTCCTGAGGTCTGCGCGTACAACTTCATGGTTACTTTTACTATATTGGGCTCAATTTTGCCCAAGCCCGTTTTCGAGCGTATTGCCAGAGTTACGCCCGTTTTTCTAGACCATAAATGTGGCGGAAATAATTTGCCAAAGTTTCCTGATGTATAATTTGAGTTTGGCACCGCACGGCCTGTCCCAGTTGTAGGTCCTGAGGTCGGCGAGTAGGTAGGCCCTGAGGTCAGCGAGTCAGTAGGCCCTGAGGTCGGCGAGTAGGTAGGTCCTGAGGTCGACGAGTAGGTAGGTCCTGAGGTCGGCGAGTAGGTAGGTCCTGAGGTCGGCGAGTAGGTAGGTCCTGAGGTCGGCGAGTAGGTAGGTCCTGAGTTCGGCGAGTAGGTAGGTCCTGAGGTCGGCGAGTAGGTAGGTCCTGAGGTCAACGAGTAGGTAGGTCCTGAGATCAGCAAGTAGGTAGGTCCTGAGGTCGGCGAGTAGGTAGGTCCTGAGGTCGGCGAGTCGGTAGGTCCTGAGGTCGGCGAGTAGGTTGGTCCTGAGGTCGGCGATTCGGTAGGTCCTGAGGTCGGCGAGTAGGTAGGTCCTGAGGTCAGCGAGTAGGTAGGTCCTGAGGTCGGCGAGTAGGTAGGTCCTGAGGTCGGCGAGTCGGCAGGTCCTGAGGTCAGCGATTCGGTAGGTCCTGAGGTCGGCGAGTCGGTAGGTCCTGAGGTCAGCGATTCGGTAGGTCCTGAGGTCGGCGAGTAGGTAGTTCCTGAGGTCAGCGATTCGGTAGGTCCTGAGGTCAGCGAGTAGGTAGGTCCTGAGTAGGACGATTCGGTAAGTCCTGAGGTCGGCGAGTAGGTTGGTTCTGAGGTCGGTGAGTAGGTAGGTCCTGAGGTCAGCGAGTAGGTAGGTCCTGAGGTCGGCGAGTAGGTAGGTCCTGAGGTCGGCGAGTAGGTAGGTCCTGAGGTCGGCGAGTAGGTAGGTCCTGAGGTCGGCGAGTAGGTAGGTCCTGAGGTCGGCGAGTAGGAAGGTCCTGAGGTCGACGATTCGGTAGGTCCTGAGGTCAGCGAGTAGGTAGGTCCTGAGGTCGACGATTCGGTCGGTCCTGAGGTCGGCGAGTAGGTAGGTCCTGAGGTCAGCGAGCAGGTAGTTCCTGAGGTCGACGATTCGGTAGGTCCTGAGGTCAGCAAGTAGGTAGGTGCTGAGGTCAGCGAGTAGGTAGGTCCTGAGGTCAGCGAGTCGGTAGGTCCTGAGGTCGGCGAGTAGGTAGTTCCTGAGGTCGGCGAGTAGGTAGGTCCTGAGGTCAGCGAGTAGGTAGGTCCTGAGGTCGGCGAGTAGGTAGGTCCTGAGGTCAGCGAGTAGGTAGGTCCTGAGGTGGGCGAGTCAGCAGGTCCTGAGGTCGGCGAGTAGGTAGGTCCTGAGGTCAGCGAGTAGGTAGCTCCTGAGGTCAGCGAGTAGGTGGGTCCTGAGGTCGGCGAGTAGGTAGGTCCTGAGGTCGGCGAGTCGGTAGGTCCTGAGGTCGGCGAGTCGGTAGGCCCTGATGTCGGCGAGTAGGTAGGTCCTGAGGTCGACGAGTAGGTAGGTCCTGAGGTCGGCGAGTAGGTAGGTCCTGAGGTCGGCGAGTAGGTAGGTCCTGAGGTCGGCGAGTCGGTAGGTCCTGAGCTCGGCGAGTAGGTAGGTCCTGAGGTCGGCGAGTAGGTAGGTCCTAAGGTCGGCGAGTCAGTAGGTCCTGTGATCGACGAGTAGCTAGGTCCTGCGGTCAGCGAGTAGGTAGGTCCTGAGGTCGGCGAGTCGGTAGGTCCTGAGGTCGGCGAGTAGGTAGGTCCTGAGGTCGGCGAGTCAGTAGGTCCTGTGATCGATGAGTAGCTAGGTCCTGCGGTCAGCGAGTAGGTAGGTCCTGAGGTCGGCGAGTCGGTAGGTCCTGAGGTCGGCGAGTAGGTAAGTCCTGAGTTCGACGATTCGGTAGGTCCTGAGGTCGGCGAGTCAGTAGGTCCTGAGGTCGGCGAGTAAGTAGGTCCTGAGGTCAGCGAGTAGGTAGGCACTGAGGTCGGCGAGAAGGTAGGTCCTGAGGTCGGCGAGTCAGTAGGTCCTGATGTCGGCGAGTAGGTAGGTCCTGAGGTCAGCGAGTAGGTAGGCACTGAGGTCGGCGAGTCGGTAGGTCCTGAGGTCGGCGAGTAGGTAGGTCCTGAGGTCAGCGAGTAGGTTGGTCCTGAGGTCGACGATTCGGTAGGTCCTGAGGTCGGCCAGTAGGTAGGTCCTGAGATCAGCGAGTAGGTAGGTCCTGAGGTCGGCGAGTAGGTAGGTCCTGAGGTCGGCGAGTCGGTAGGTCCTGAGGTCGGCGAGTAGGTTGGTCCTGATGTCGGCGATTCGGTAGGTCCTGAGGTCGGCGAGTAGGTAGGTCCTGAGGTCAGCGAGTAGGTAGGTCCTGAGGTCGGCGAGTAGGTAGGTCCTGAGGTCGGCGAGTCGGCAGGTCCTGAGGTCAGCGATTCGGTAGGTCCTGAGGTCGGCGAGTCGGTAGGTCCTGAGGTCAGCGATTCGGTAGGTCCTGAGGTCGGCGAGTAGGTAGTTCCTGAGGTCAGCGATTCGGTAGGTCCTGAGGTCAGCGAGTAGGTAGGTCCTGAGTTGGACGATTCGGTAGGTCCTGAGGTCGGCGAGTAGGTAGGTCCTGAGGTCGGTGAGTAGGTAGGTCCTGAGGTCAGCGAGTAGGTAGGTCCTGAGGTCGGCGAGTAGGTAGGTCCTGAGGTCGGCGAGTAGGTAGGTCCTGAGGTCGGCGAGTAGGTAGGTCCTGAGGTCGACGATTCGGTCGGTCCTGAGGTCGGCGAGTAGGTAGGTGCTGACGTCAGCGAGTAGGTAGGTCCTGAGGTCGACGATTCGGTAGGTCCTGAGGTCAGCAAGTAGGTAGGTGCTGAGGTCAGCGAGTAGGTAGGTCCTGAGGTCAGCGAGTCGGTAGGTCCTGAGGTCGGCGCGTAGGTAGGTCCTGAGGTCGGCGAGTAGGTAGGTCCTGAGGTCAGCGAGTAGGTAGGTCCTGAGGTCGGCGAGTAGGTAGGTCCTGAGGTCAGCGAGTAGGTAGGTCCTGAGGTCGGCGAGTCAGTAGGTCCTGAGGTCGACGATTCGGTAGGTCCTGAGGTCGGCGAGTAAGTAGATCCTGAGGTCGGCGAGTAGGTAGGTCCTGAGGTCAGCGAGTAGGTAGGTCCTGAGGTCAGCGAGTAGGTAGGTCCTGAGGTCGGCGAGTAGGTAGGCCCTGAGGTCAGCGAGTCAGTAGGCCCTGAGGTCGGCGAGTAGGTAGGTCCTGAGGTCAGCGAGTAGGTAGGTCCTGAGGTCGGCGAGTAGGTAGGTCCTGAGGTCGGCGAGTAGGTAGGTCCTGAGGTCGGCGAGTAGGTAGGTCCTGAGGTCGGCGAGTAGGTAGGTCCTGAGGTCGGCGAGTAGGTAGGTCCTGAGGTCAGCGAGTAGGAAGGTCCTGAGATCAGCAAGTAGGTAGGTCCTGAGGTCGGCGAGTAGGTAGGTCCTGAGGTCGGCGAGTCGGTAGGTCCTGAGGTCGGCGAGTAGGTTGGTCCTGAGGTCGGCGATTCGGTAGGTCCTGAGGTCGGCGAGTAGGTAGGTCCTGAGGTCAGCGAGTAGGTAGGTCCTGAGGTCGGCGAGTAGGTAGGTCCTGAGGTCGGCGAGTCGGCAGGTCCTGAGGTCAGCGATTCGGTAGGTCCTGAGGTCGGCGAGTCGGTAGGTCCTGAGGTCAGCGATTCGGTAGGTCCTGAGGTCGGCGAGTAGGTAGTTCCTGAGGTCAGCGATTCGGTAGGTCCTGAGGTCAGCAAGTAGGTAGGTCCTGAGTAGGACGATTCGGTAAGTCCTGAGGTCGGCGAGTAGGTTGGTTCTGAGGTCGGTGAGTAGGTAGGTCCTGAGGTCAGCGAGTAGGTAGGTCCTGAGGTCGGCGAGTAGGTAGGTCCTGAGGTCGTCGAGTAGGTAGGTCCTGAGGTCGGCGAGTAGGTAGGTCCTGAGGTCGGCGAGTAGGTAGGTCCTGAGGTCGGCGAGTAGGAAGGTCCTGAGGTCGACGATTCGGTAGGTCCTGAGGTCAGCGAGTAGGTAGGTCCTGAGGTCGACGATTCGGTCGGTCCTGAGGTCGGCGAGTAGGTAGGTCCTGAGGTCAGTGAGTAGGTAGTTCCTGAGGTCGACGATTCGGTAGGTCCTGAGGTCAGCAAGTAGGTAGGTGCTGAGGTCAGCGAGTAGGTAGGTCCTGAGGTCAGCGAGTCGGTAGGTCCTGAGGTCGGCGAGTAGGTAGGTCCTGAGGTCGGCGAGTAGGTAGGTCCTGAGGTCAGAGAGTAGGTAGGTCCTGAGGTCGGCGAGTAGGTAGGTCCTGAGGTCAGCGAGTAGGTAGGTCCTGAGGTGGGCGAGTCAGCAGGTCCTGAGGTCGGCGAGTAGGTAGGTCCTGAGGTCAGCGAGTAGGTAGCTCCTGAGGTCAGCGAGTAGGTAGGTCCTCAGGTCGGCGAGTAGGTAGGTCCTGAGATCAGCGAGTAGGTAGGTCCTGAGGTCGGCGAGTAGGTAGGTCCTGAGGTCAGCGAGTAGGTAGGTCCTGAGGTCGGCGATTCGGTAGGTCCTGAGGTCGGCGAGTCAGTAGGTCCTGAGGTCGACGATTCGGTAGGTCCTGAGGTCGGCGAGTACGTAGGTCCTGAGGTCGGCGAGTAGGTAGGTCCTGATGTCGGCGAGTAGGTAGGTCCTGAGATCAGCGAGTAGGTAGGTCCTGAGGTCAGCGAGTAGGTAGATCCTGAGATCAGCGAGTAGGTAGGTCCTGAGGTCAGCGAGTAGGTAGGTCCTGAGGTCGGCGAGTAGGTAGGTCCTGAGGTCGGCGAGTAGGTAGGTCCTGAGGTCGGCGAGTCGGTAGGTCCTGAGGTCGGCGAGTAGGTAGGTCCTGAGGTCGGCGAGTAGGTAGGTCCTGAGGTCAGCGAGTAGGTAGGTCCTGAGGTCGGCGAGTCGGTAGGTCCTGAGCTCGGCGAGTAGGTAGCTCCTGAGGTCGGCGAGTAGGTAGGTCCTGTGATCGACGAGTAGCTAGGTCCTGAGGTCGACGAGTAGGTAGGTCCTGAGGCCGGCGAGTAGGTAGGTCCTGAGGTCGGCGTATAAGTAGGTCCTGAGGTCGGCGAGTAGGTAGGTCCTGAGGTCGACGATTCGGTAGGTCCTGAGGTCGGCGAGTAGGTAGGTCCTGAGTTCAGCGAGTAGGTAGGCACTGAGATCGGCGAGTAGGTAGGTCCTGAGGTCGGCGAGTAGGTAGGTCCTGAGGTCGGCGAGTAGGTAGGTCCTGAGGTCAGCGAGAGGTAGGCACTGAGGTCGGCGAGTCAGTAGGTCCTGAGGTCGGCGAGTAGGTAGGTCCTGAGGTCGGCGAGTAGGTAGGTCCTGAGGTCGGCGAGTAGGTAGGTCCTGAGGTCTGCGAGTAGGTAGGTCCTGAGGTCGGCGAGTCAGTAGGTCCTGAGGTCGGCGAGTAGGTAGGTCCTGAGGTCAGCGAGTAGGTAGCTCCTGAGGTCGACGAGTAGGTAGGTCCTGAGTTCGGCGAGTAGGTAGGTCCTGAGATCAGCGAGTAGGTAGGTCCTGAGGTCGGCGAGTAGATAGGTCCTGAGGTCAGCGAGTAGGTAGGTCCTGAGGTCGGCGAGTCAGTAGGTCCTGAGGTCGGCGAGTCAGTAGGTCTTGAGGTCGGCGAGTAGGTAGGCCCTAAGGTCGGCGAGTAGATAGGTCCTGTGGTCGGCGAGTAGGTAGGTCCTGAGGTCGGCGAGTAGGTAGGTCCTGAGGTCGGCGATTCAGTAGGTCCTGAGGTCGGCGAGTAGGTAGGTCCTGAGGTCAGCGAGTAGGTAGGTCCTGAGGTCGGCGAGTAGGTAGGTCCTGAGGTCGGCGAGTCAGTAGGTCCTGAGGTCGGCGAGTAGGTAGGTCTTGAGGGCAGCGAGTCAGTAGGTCCTGAGGTCAGCGAGTAGTTAGGTCCTGAGGTCGGTGAGTAGGTAGGTCCTGAGGTCAGCGAGTAGGTAGGTCCTGAGGTCGGCGAGTAGGTAGGTCCTGAGGTCGGCGAGTAGGTAGGTCCTGAGGTCGGCGAGTAGGTAGGTCCTGAGGTCGGCGAGTAGGTAGGTCCTGAGGTCGACGATTCGGTAGGTCCTGAGGTCAGCGAGTAGGTAGGTCCTGAGGTCAGCGAGTAGGTAGGTACTGAGGTCGGCGAGTAGGTAGGTCCTGAGGTCGGCGAGTAGGTAGGTCCTGAGGTCGGCGAGTAGGTAGGTCCTGAGGTCAGCGAGTAGGTAGGTCCTGAGGTCGGCGAGTAGGTAGGTCCTGAGGTCGGCGAGTAGCTAGGTCCTGAGGTCGGCGAGTAGGTAGGTCCTGAGGTCGGCGAGTAGGTAGGTCCTGAGGTCAGCGAGTAGGTAGGTCCTGAGGTCGGCTAGTAGGTAGGTCCTGAAGTCAGTGAGTAGGTAGATCCTGAGGTCGGCGAGTAGGTAGGTCCTGAGGTCGGCGAGTAGGTAGGTCCTGAGGTCGACGATTCGGTAGGTCCTGAGGTCAGCGAGTAGGTAGGTCCTGAGGTCGACGATTCGGTAGGTCCTGAGGTCAGCAAGTAGGTAGGTGCTGAGGTCAGCGAGTAGGTAGGTCCTGAGGTCAGCGAGTCGGTAGGTCCTGAGGTCGGCGAGTAGGTAGGTCCTGAGGTCGGCGAGTAGGTAGGTCCTGCGGTCAGCGAGTAGGTAGGTCCTGAGGTCGGCGAGTAGGTAGGTCCTGAGGTCAGCGAGTAGGTAGGTCCTGAGGTCGGCGAGTCAGCAGGTCCTGAGGTCGGCGAGTAGGTAGGTCCTGAGGTCAGCGAGTAGGTAGCTCCTGAGTTTAGCGAGTAGGTAGGTCCTAAGGTCGGCGAGTAGGTAGGTCCTGAGATCAGCGAGTAGGTAGGTCCTGAGGTCGGCGAGTAGGTAGGTCCTGAGGTCAGCGAGTAAGTAGGTCCTGAGGTCGGCGAGTCGGTAGGTCCTGAGGTCGGCGAGTCAGTAGGTCCTGAGGTCGACGATTCGGTAGGTCCTGAGGTCGGCGAGTCAGTAGGTCCTGAGGTCGACGATTCGGTAGGTCCTGAGGTCGGCGAGTAGGTAGGTCCTGATGTCGGCAAGTAGGTAGGTCCTGAGGTCAGCGAGTAGGTAGATCCTGAGATCAGCGAGTAGGTAGGTCCTGAGGTCGGCGAGTTGGTAGGTCCTGAGGTCGGCGAGTAGGTAGGTCCTGAGGTCGGCGAGTAGGTAGGTCCTGAGGTCGGCGAGTAGGTAGGCCCTGAGGTCAGCGAGTCAGTAGGCCCTGATGTCGGCGAGTAGGTAGGTCCTGAGGTCGGCGAGTAGGTAGGTCCTGAGGTCGACGAGTAGGTAGGTCCTGAGGTCGGCGAGTAGGTAGGTCCTGAGGTCGATGAGTAGGTAGGTCCTGAGGTCGACGAGTAGGTAGGTCCTGAGGTCGGCGAGTAGGTAGGTCCTGAGGTCGACGAGTAGGTAGGTCCTGAGGCCGGCGAGTAGGTAGGTCCTGAGGTCGGCGAGTAAGTAGGTCCTGAGGTCGACGATTCGGTAGGTCCTGAGGTCGGCGAGTCAGTCAGTCCTGAGGTCGGCGAGTAGGTAGGCACTGAGGTCGGCGAGTAGGTAGGTCCTGAGGTCGGCGAGTCAGTAGGTCCTGAGTTCAGCGAGTAGGTAGGCACTGAGGTCGGCGAGTAGGTAGGTCCTGAGGTCGGCGAGTAGGTAGGTCCTGAGGTCGGCGAGTAGGTAGGTCCTGAGGTCAGCGAGAGGTCGGCACTGAGGTCGGCGAGTCAGTAGGTCCTGAGGTCGGCGAGTAGGTAGGTCCTGAGGTCGGCGAGTAGGTAGGTCCTGAGGTCGACGATTCGGTTGGTCCTGAGGTCGGCGAGTAAGTAGGTCCTGAGGTCGGCGAGTAGGTAGGTCCTGAGGTCGACGATTCGGTTGGTCCTGAGGTCGGCGAGTAGGTAGGTCCTGAGATCGGCGAGTAGGTAGGTCCTGAGGTCGGCGAGTAAGTAGGTCCTGAGGTCGGCGAGTCGGTAGGTCCTGAGGTCGACGAGTAGGTAGGTCCTGAGGTCGGCGATTCGGTAGGTCCTGAGGTCGGCGAGTCGGTAGGTCCTGAGGTCAGCGAGTAGGTAGGTCCTGAGGTCGGCGAGTAGGTAGGTCCTGAGGTCGGCGAGTCGGTAGGTCCTGAGGTCAGCGATTCGGTAGGTCCTGAGGTCGGCGAGTCGGTAGGTCCTGAGGTCAGCGATTCGGTAGGTCCTGAGGTCGGCGAGTAGGTAGTTCCTGAGGTCAGCGATTCGGTAGGTCCTGAGGTCAGCGAGTAGGTAGGTCCTGAGTTCGACGATTCGGTAGGTGCTGAGGTCGGCGAGTCGGTAGGTCCTGAGGTCGGCGAGTAGGTAAGTCCTGAGGTCGGTGATTCAGTAGGTCCTGAGGTCGGCGAGTAGGTAGGTCCTGAGGTCAGCGAGTCAGTAGGTCCTGAGGTCGGCGAGTAGGTAGGTCTTTAGGGCAGCGAGTCAGTAGGTCCTGAGGTCAGCGAGTAGTTAGGTCCTGAGGTTGGTGAGTAGGTAGGTCCTGAGTTCGACGATTCGGTAGGTCCTGAGGTCGGCGAGTCGGTAGGTCCTGAGGTCGGCGAGTAGGTAGGTCCTGAGGTCGGCGAGTAGGTAGGTCCTGAGGTCAGCGAGTAAGTAGGTCCTGAGGTCGGCGAGTAGGTAGGTCCTGAGGTCAGCGAGTAGGTAGGTCCTGAGGTCGGCGAGTAGGTAGGTCCTGAGGTCGGCGAGTAGGTAGGTCCTGAGGTCGGCGATTCGGTCGGTCCTGAGGTCGGCGAGTAGGTAGGTCCTGAGGTCGGCGAGTAGGTAGATCCTGAGGTCGGTGAGTAGGTAGGTCCTGTGATCGACGAGTAGGTAGGTCCTGAGGTCGGCGAGTAGGTAGGTCCTGAGGTCAGCGAGTAGGTAGGTCCTGAGGTCGGCGAGTAGGTAGGTCCTGAGATCAGCGAGTAGGTAGGTCCTGAGGTCAGCGAGTAGGTAGATCCTGAGATCAGCGAGTAGGTAGGTCCTGAGGTCAGCGAGTAGGTAGGTCCTGAGGTCGGCGAGTAGGTAGGTCCTGAGGTCGGCGAGTAGGTAGGTCCTGAGGTCGGCGAGTCGGTAGGTCCTGAGGTCGGCGAGTAGGTAGGTCCTGAGGTCGGCGAGTAGGTAGGTCCTGAGGTCAGCGAGTAGGTAGGTCCTGAGGTCGGCGAGTCGGTAGGTCCTGAGCTCGGCGAGTAGGTAGCTCCTGAGGTCGGCGAGTAGGTAGGTCCTGTGATCGACGAGTAGCTAGGTCCTGAGGTCGACGAGTAGGTAGGTCCTGAGGCCGGCGAGTAGGTAGGTCCTGAGGTCGGCGAGTAAGTAGGTCCTGAGGTCGGCGAGTAGGTAGGTCCTGAGGTCGACGATTCGGTAGGTCCTGAGGTCGGCGAGTAGGTAGGTCCTGAGTTCAGCGAGTAGGTAGGCACTGAGATCGGCGAGTAGGTAGGTCCTGAGGTCGGCGAGTAGGTAGGTCCTGAGGTCGGCGAGTAGGTAGGTCCTGAGGTCAGCGAGAGGTAGGCACTGAGGTCGGCGAGTCAGTAGGTCCTGAGGTCGGCGAGTAGGTAGGTCCTGAGGTCGGCGAGTAGGTAGGTCCTGAGGTCGGCGAGTAGGTAGGTCCTGAGGTCTGCGAGTAGGTAGGTCCTGAGGTCGGCGAGTCAGTAGGTCCTGAGGTCGGCGAGTAGGTAGGTCCTGAGGTCAGCGAGTAGGTAGCTCCTGAGGTCGACGAGTAGGTAGGTCCTGAGTTCGGCGAGTAGTTAGGTCCTGAGATCAGCGAGTAGGTAGGTCCTGAGGTCGGCGAGTAGATAGGTCCTGAGGTCAGCGAGTAGGTAGGTCCTGAGGTCGGCGAGTCAGTAGGTCCTGAGGTCGGCGAGTCAGTAGGTCTTGAGGTCGGCGAGTAGGTAGGCCCTAAGGTCGGCGAGTAGATAGGTCCTGTGGTCGGCGAGTAGGTAGGTCCTGAGGTCGGCGAGTAGGTAGGTCCTGAGGTCGGCGATTCAGTAGGTCCTGAGGTCGGCGAGTAGGTAGGTCCTGAGGTCAGCGAGTAGGTAGGTCCTGAGGTCGGCGAGTAGGTAGGTCCTGAGGTCGGCGAGTCAGTAGGTCCTGAGGTCGGCGAGTAGGTAGGTCTTGAGGGCAGCGAGTCAGTAGGTCCTGAGGTCAGCGAGTAGTTAGGTCCTGAGGTCGGTGAGTAGGTAGGTCCTGAGGTCAGCGAGTAGGTAGGTCCTGAGGTCGGCGAGTAGGTAGGTCCTGAGGTCGGCGAGTAGGTAGGTCCTGAGGTCGGCGAGTAGGTAGGTCCTGAGGTCGACGATTCGGTAGGTCCTGAGGTCAGCGAGTAGGTAGGTCCTGAGGTCAGCGAGTAGGTAGGTACTGAGGTCGGCGAGTAGGTAGGTCCTGAGGTCGGCGAGTAGGTAGGTCCTGAGGTCGGCGAGTAGGTAGGTCCTGAGGTCAGCGAGTAGGTAGGTCCTGAGGTCGGCGAGTAGGTAGGTCCTGAGGTCGGCGAGTAGCTAGGTCCTGAGGTCGGCGAGTAGGTAGGTCCTGAGGTCGGCGAGTAGGTAGGTCCTGAGGTCAGCGAGTAGGTAGGTCCTGAGGTCGGCTAGTAGGTAGGTCCTGAAGTCAGTGAGTAGGTAGATCCTGAGGTCGGCGAGTAGGTAGGTCCTGAGGTCGGCGAGTAGGTAGGTCCTGAGGTCGACGATTCGGTAGGTCCTGAGGTCAGCGAGTAGGTAGGTCCTGAGGTCGACGATTCGGTAGGTCCTGAGGTCAGCAAGTAGGTAGGTGCTGAGGTCAGCGAGTAGGTAGGTCCTGAGGTCAGCGAGTCGGTAGGTCCTGAGGTCGGCGAGTAGGTAGGTCCTGAGGTCGGCGAGTAGGTAGGTCCTGCGGTCAGCGAGTAGGTAGGTCCTGAGGTCGGCGAGTAGGTAGGTCCTGAGGTCAGCGAGTAGGTAGGTCCTGAGGTCGGCGAGTCAGCAGGTCCTGAGGTCGGCGAGTAGGTAGGTCCTGAGGTCAGCGAGTAGGTAGCTCCTGAGTTTAGCGAGTAGGTAGGTCCTAAGGTCGGCGAGTAGGTAGGTCCTGAGATCAGCGAGTAGGTAGGTCCTGAGGTCGGCGAGTAGGTAGGTCCTGAGGTCAGCGAGTAAGTAGGTCCTGAGGTCGGCGAGTCGGTAGGTCCTGAGGTCGGCGAGTCAGTAGGTCCTGAGGTCGACGATTCGGTAGGTCCTGAGGTCGGCGAGTCAGTAGGTCCTGAGGTCGATGATTCGGTAGGTCCTGAGGTCGGCGAGTAGGTAGGTCCTGATGTCGGCAAGTAGGTAGGTCCTGAGGTCAGCGAGTAGGTAGATCCTGAGATCAGCGAGTAGGTAGGTCCTGAGGTCGGCGAGTTGGTAGGTCCTGAGGTCGGCGAGTAGGTAGGTCCTGAGGTCGGCGAGTAGGTAGGTCCTGAGGTCGGCGAGTAGGTAGGCCCTGAGGTCAGCGAGTCAGTAGGCCCTGATGTCGGCGAGTAGGTAGGTCCTGAGGTCGGCGAGTAGGTAGGTCCTGAGGTCGACGAGTAGGTAGGTCCTGAGGTCGGCGAGTAGGTAGGTCCTGAGGTCGATGAGTAGGTAGGTCCTGAGGTCGACGAGTAGGTAGGTCCTGAGGTCGGCGAGTAGGTAGGTCCTGAGGTCGACGAGTAGGTAGGTCCTGAGGCCGGCGAGTAGGTAGGTCCTGAGGTCGGCGAGTAAGTAGGTCCTGAGGTCGACGATTCGGTAGGTCCTGAGGTCGGCGAGTCAGTCAGTCCTGAGGTCGGCGAGTAGGTAGGCACTGAGGTCGGCGAGTAGGTAGGTCCTGAGGTCGGCGAGTCAGTAGGTCCTGAGTTCAGCGAGTAGGTAGGCACTGAGGTCGGCGAGTAGGTAGGTCCTGAGGTCGGCGAGTAGGTAGGTCCTGAGGTCGGCGAGTAGGTAGGTCCTGAGGTCAGCGAGAGGTCGGCACTGAGGTCGGCGAGTCAGTAGGTCCTGAGGTCGGCGAGTAGGTAGGTCCTGAGGTCGGCGAGTAGGTAGGTCCTGAGGTCGACGATTCGGTTGGTCCTGAGGTCGGCGAGTAAGTAGGTCCTGAGGTCGGCGAGTAGGTAGGTCCTGAGGTCGACGATTCGGTTGGTCCTGAGGTCGGCGAGTAGGTAGGTCCTGAGATCGGCGAGTAGGTAGGTCCTGAGGTCGGCGAGTAAGTAGGTCCTGAGGTCGGCGAGTCGGTAGGTCCTGAGGTCGACGAGTAGGTAGGTCCTGAGGTCGGCGATTCGGTAGGTCCTGAGGTCGGCGAGTCGGTAGGTCCTGAGGTCAGCGAGTAGGTAGGTCCTGAGGTCGGCGAGTAGGTAGGTCCTGAGGTCGGCGAGTCGGTAGGTCCTGAGGTCAGCGATTCGGTAGGTCCTGAGGTCGGCGAGTCGGTAGGTCCTGAGGTCAGCGATTCGGTAGGTCCTGAGGTCGGCGAGTAGGTAGTTCCTGAGGTCAGCGATTCGGTAGGTCCTGAGGTCAGCGAGTAGGTAGGTCCTGAGTTCGACGATTCGGTAGGTGCTGAGGTCGGCGAGTCGGTAGGTCCTGAGGTCGGCGAGTAGGTAAGTCCTGAGGTCGGTGATTCAGTAGGTCCTGAGGTCGGCGAGTAGGTAGGTCCTGAGGTCAGCGAGTCAGTAGGTCCTGAGGTCGGCGAGTAGGTAGGTCTTTAGGGCAGCGAGTCAGTAGGTCCTGAGGTCAGCGAGTAGTTAGGTCCTGAGGTTGGTGAGTAGGTAGGTCCTGAGTTCGACGATTCGGTAGGTCCTGAGGTCGGCGAGTCGGTAGGTCCTGAGGTCGGCGAGTAGGTAGGTCCTGAGGTCGGCGAGTAGGTAGGTCCTGAGGTCAGCGAGTAGGTAGGTCCTGAGGTCGGCGAGTAGGTAGGTCCTGAGGTCAGCGAGTAGGTAGGTCCTGAGGTCGGCGAGTAGGTAGGTCCTGAGGTCGGCGAGTAGGTAGGTCCTGAGGTCGGCGATTCGGTCGGTCCTGAGGTCGGCGAGTAGGTAGGTCCTGAGGTCGGCGAGTAGGTAGATCCTGAGGTCGGTGAGTAGGTAGGTCCTGTGATCGACGAGTAGGTAGGTCCTGAGGTCGGCGAGTAGGTAGGTCCTGAGGTCAGCGAGTAGGTAGGTCCTGAGGTCGGCGAGTAGGTAGGTCCTGAGGTCAGCGAGTAGGTAGGTCCTGAGGTCGGCGAGTAGGTAGGTCCTGTGATCGGCGAGTAGGTAGGTCCTGAGGTCGGCGAGTAGGTAGGCCCTGTGATCGGCGAGTAGGTAGGTCCTGAGGTCGATGAGTAGGTAGGTCCTGAGGTCGACGAGTAGGTAGGTCCTGAGGTCGGCGAGTAGGTAGGTCCTGAGGTCGACGAGTAGGTAGGTCCTGAGGCCGGCGAGTAGGTAGGTCCTGAGGTCGGCGAGTAAGTAGGTCCTGAGGTCGACGATTCGGTAGGTCCTGAGGTCGGCGAATCAGTCAGTCCTGAGGTCGGCGAGTAGGTAGGCACTGAGGTCGGCGAGTAGGTAGGTCCTGAGGTCGGCGAGTCAGTAGGTCCTGAGTTCAGCGAGTAGGTAGGCACTGAGGTCGGCGAGTAGGTAGGTCCTGAGGTCGGCGAGTAGGTAGGTCCTGAGGTCGGCGAGTAGGTAGGTCCTGAGGTCAGCGAGAGGTCGGCACTGAGGTCGGCGAGTCAGTAGGTCCTGAGGTCGGCGAGTAGGTAGGTCCTGAGGTCGGCGAGTAGGTAGGTCCTGAGGTCGACGATTCGGTTGGTCCTGAGGTCGGCGAGTAAGTAGGTCCTGAGGTCGGCGAGTAGGTAGGTCCTGAGGTCGACGATTCGGTTGGTCCTGAGATCGGCGAGTAGGTAGGTCCTGAGATCGGCGAGTAGGTAGGTCCTGAGGTCGGCGAGTAAGTAGGTCCTGAGGTCGGCGAGTCGGTAGGTCCTGAGGTCGACGAGTAGGTAGGTCCTGAGGTCGGCGATTCGGTAGGTCCTGAGGTCGGCGAGTCGGTAGGTCCTGAGGTCAGCGAGTAGGTAGGTCCTGAGGTCGGCGAGTAGGTAGGTCCTGAGGTCGGCGAGTCGGTAGGTCCTGAGGTCAGCGATTCGGTAGGTCCTGAGGTCGGCGAGTCGGTAGGTCCTGAGGTCAGCGATTCGGTAGGTCCTGAGGTCGGCGAGTAGGTAGTTCCTGAGGTCAGCGATTCGGTAGGTCCTGAGGTCAGCGAGTAGGTAGGTCCTGAGTTCGACGATTCGGTAGGTGCTGAGGTCGGCGAGTCGGTAGGTCCTGAGGTCGGCGAGTAGGTAAGTCCTGAGGTCGGTGATTCAGTAGGTCCTGAGGTCGGCGAGTAGGTAGGTCCTGAGGTCAGCGAGTCAGTAGGTCCTGAGGTCGGCGAGTAGGTAGGTCTTGAGGGCAGCGAGTCAGTAGGTCCTGAGGTCAGCGAGTAGTTAGGTCCTGAGGTTGGTGAGTAGGTAGGTCCTGAGTTCGACGATTCGGTAGGTCCTGAGGTCGGCGAGTCGGTAGGTCCTGAGGTCGGCGAGTAGGTAGGTCCTGAGGTCGGCGAGTAGGTAGGTCCTGAGGTCAGCGAGTAGGTAGGTCCTGAGGTCGGCGAGTAGGTAGGTCCTGAGGTCAGCGAGTAGGTAGGTCCTGAGGTCGGCGAGTAGGTAGGTCCTGAGGTCGGCGAGTAGGTAGGTCCTGAGGTCGGCGATTCGGTCGGTCCTGAGGTCGGCGAGTAGGTAGGTCCTGAGGTCGGCGAGTAGGTAGATCCTGAGGTCGGTGAGTAGGTAGGTCCTGTGATCGACGAGTAGGTAGGTCCTGAGGTCGGCGAGTAGGTAGGTCCTGAGGTCAGCGAGTAGGTAGGTCCTGAGGTCGGCGAGTAGGTAGGTCCTGAGGTCAGCGAGTAGGTAGGTCCTGAGGTCGGCGAGTAGGTAGGTCCTGTGATCGACGAGTCGGTAGGTCCTGAGGTCGCCGAGTAGGTAGGCCCTGTGATCGGCGAGTAGGTAGGTCCTGAGGTCGGCGAGTAGGTAGGTCCTGAGGTCAGCGAGTAGGTAGGTCCTGAGGTCGGCGAGTAGGTAGGTCCTGAGGTCGGCGAGTAGGTAGGTCCTGAGGTCGGCGAGTAGGTAGGTCCTGAGATCGGCGAGTAGGTAGGTCCTGAAGTCAGCGAGTAGGTAGGTCCTGAGGTCGGCGATTTAGTAGGTCCTGAGGTCGGCGAGTCGGAAGTTTGGAGGCTGGGAGTTCGGAGGCCGGGAGGTCGTTGAGGTGAGTTGATAAGTAGCTCTATTTTCTCTATTTTCTCTATTTCTTTTTAAGTAGATCGGGAGTTCAGAGGCCGAAAGCTCGGGAGTTCGGAGGCCGAGAGTTCGGGAGGCCACAGAGGTCTGTGAGTTCGGGAGGCCACAGAGGTCAGTGAGGTGAGTTGTGAGTAGCTCGCTTTTATCTGTTTCTTTTTAAGTAGATTTTAAACTAGATAAGTCTAACTAGAGTGATGGCAACGCAGCTCAGTCCTGTGGAGTGCACATCCTGTGGCATGTGGGAAGTCCTGGAAGCTTCGCAACCATGTGTTCAGGAGGTGTCTCCAGCTTCAACTGCTCAGGCTCCGCGTTTCGGAGCTGGAGCAGCGGGTGGAGTCAATAAAATGCATCCGCGAGGCTGAGAATTATGTGAATAGCACCTTTCAGGAGGAGGTTACCCCGCAGCTTAAAGACATGCAGGTGGAGGGGAAGTGGGTGACCACCAGACGTAGTAAGTGTGCTCGGCAGGGAGTGCAGGAGACCCCTGTGAGTCCATCTCGCTTTCAAACCAATGTTCAAACCTGAGTATCGGTAAGGACGATGGTGCCTCTGGGAAGTGCTGCCAGAGCCAATTCCAAGGCACCACGGGTGGCTCAGCTGCACAAGGGGGAAGGACAAAGAACAAAAAAGCCCCAGTGATAGGGGATTCTATAGTTAGGGGAGCAGACAGGCGTTTCTGCGGCCGTAGACGTGACTCCCGAATGGTTTTGTGCCTCCCTGGTGCCAGGATCAAGGATAGCACAGAGCGGATGCAGGCATCCTGGGGGTTGGGGGGCGGAGGGTAAACAGCTAGAGGTCGTGGTCCATGACGGGGCCAACGACATGGGTAAAATGAGGGATGAGGTCTTAGAGGAAGAATTTAGGGAGCTAGAAAGAAAATTAAAGGGTAGGACCTCAAAGGTAGTAATCTCCGGGTTACTACTAGTGCCACATGCTAATGAGTATAAGAATAGAAGGATAGAGAGGATGAACATGTGGCTGGAAAATTGGTGTAGGAGGGAAGGCTTTAAATTCTTGAGGCATTGAGACCGCTTCTGGGAGAGATAGGACCTGTGCAAATCGAACGGGTTGCACCTCAACAGCGCCGGGACCAATATCCTCGCGGATAGTTTTGCTCGTGCTGTTGGGGAGAGTTTAAACTAGCTTGGCAGGGGGATGGGAACCTGAGAACGAATTCAAAAGGGAAGGAAGTAAAGCAGAAGTTGGATAGCAAGAATCTAGAAAGTGAATCTGTAAGACAGAGGAAACAGGGCTTAGTATGTCGTAAGCAAGGAGGTCTTCCTGTGCTGAATGGTATATACTTTAATACAAGGAGTATAGCGAATAAGGTCGATAAGCTAAGAGTACAGGTAGACACTTGGGAGTATAACATTACAGCCATTACAGAAACATGGCTGAAAAAGAGGCAGGTTTGGCAGATGAATATTCCTGGCTCAGGATTTTTAGACAAGCTAGAGAGGGGGGTAAAAAGAGGGGGGAGGCCTGGGGTTGCGGTACTGATTAGGAAAAGGGGAGGTGCAACGAGACCTGGGTGTCATGGTACATCAGTCATTGAAAGTTGGCATGCAGGTACAGCAGGCGGTGAAGAAGACATATGGTATGTTGACCTTCATAGCTAGGGGATTTGAGTATAGGAGCAAGGAGGTCTTACTGCAGTTGTACAAGGCCTTGATGAGGCCTCACCCGGAATATTGTGTTCAGTTTTGGTCTCCTAATCTGAGGAAGGACGTTCTTGCTATTGAGGGAGTGCAGCGAAGGTTCACCAGACTGATTCCAGGGATGACTGGACTGACAAATGAGGAGAGACTGGATCAACTGGGCCTTTATACACTGGAGTTTAGAAGGATGAGAAGGGATCTCATACAAACATATAAGATTCCGACGGGACGGGACAGGTTAGATGCAGGAAGAATGTTCCCGATGTTGGGGAAGTCCAGAACCAGGGGACACAGTCTTAGGATAAGGGGTAGGCCATTTAGGACTGAGATGAGGAGAAACTTCTTCACTCAGAGAGTTGTTAACCTGTGGAATTCCCTGCCGCAGAGAGTTGTCGATGCCAGTTCATTGGATATATTCAAGAGGGAGTTAGATATGGCCCTTACGGCTAAAGAGATTAAGGGTTATGGAGAGAAAGCGGAAAAGGGGTACTGAGGTGAATGATCAGCCACGATCATATTAAATGGTGGTGCAGGCTCAAAGGGCCGAATGGCCTACTCCTGCAACTATTTTCTATGTTTCTATGTTTCTATGTTTCTAGAGCCATCTGGATGTCTAGGGACTTACAGGGGAGGATTAAGAAAAAAAGGGACGCATACATCACATACCAATGGCTAAATACTTCAGAATCTTTAGAGGAATATAGAAAGTTAAGAGGCAAAATTTAAAAGGATATGAGGAATGCTAAGAGAGAGCAGGAGAAATTCTTGGCCAGTAAAATTAAGGAAAACCCTAAGATGTTCTATAAATATTTTAAGAGTAAGAGGGTAACTAAGGAAAGGGTATGGCCTATTCGAGACCATGAGAGTAATCTTTGTGTGGAGGCGGAAGATGTTGGTAGGGTTCTTTGCATCTCTTTTCACAAAGGAAAGAGGTAATGCAGATACGGCTATAGAGGAGGAGTGTGATATTGTGAATGAAATCAATATAGTGAGAGAGGAAATATTGAGGGGTTTAGCAGCTTTGAAAGTAGATAAGTCCCCAGGCCTGGATAAAATGCATCCTAGGTTGTTGAGCGAAGTAAAAGAGTAAATAGCAGAGGCCTTGACCATCATTTTCCAGTCCTCTTTGGATCTGGGCATGGTGCCGGAGGATTGGAGACTGCTAATGTAGTACTCTTGTTTAAGATGGGCAAAAGGGATAGGCCGAGTAATTACAGGCCTGTCAGCCTAACGTCAGTGGTGGGAAAATTCTTTTTAAAAATCCAATGTTGGGTAAATGCACCGCCATTGAAAGGCCACGTTAGTGAATTGAAGAGGGTTTACTGTGATTGAAAGGCCGCATTAGAGGCAGCAATGTGCGGCGGCATACCACTGCAGGAGGGCGACGGCTGCGACATCAGGTAGCTCATTGCAGTGCGGGCAGGCACAGCAGGAGAGACGAAGAAGAGGCAAGAGTTTGTAGAAGGAAGTGACCGGAGCCAAGGAGAGGTGTGAGTCTGGGGCCCAGAAGAGGCGAGGGGCGAGGGGCAGCATGGGCCAGCCCACACTGATATATGTGTGCGTGCTCGGTCCGTGCAGCAGAGCTGGTCTCCAGTTGTCTTGGGTAATCCTTGCCACTGGACCAAGACCTAGCTCTGTCAAGCCCGTGTGGTGGTTGGCGTGCAACGGCCACCACATGTTAAAAAAATCCACATACAGGCATCTTCCACCCTCCAAGATGTAGTTCAGGATCTGGAATATTAGGTCCTTCATTGAAACATCTGTGAACTCAACCCTTTTTGTCGAGGAAGCAAGTCATCCTCGTTTCGAGGGACTGCCTATGATGATAGACCACTTAATAGTGTAGATGAACAAAGGGACCTTGGAGTGCTTGTCTACAGATCCCTGAAAGTAGCAGGCCAAGTGGATAAGGTGGTTAAGAAGGCATACGGAATGCTTGCTTTTATTGGACAAGGCATAGAATATAAGAGCAGGAAGGTTATGCTTAAATTGTATAATACTTTGGTTAGGCCATAGCTGGAGTACTGCGTGCAGTGCTGGTTGATGTATTATAGGAAGGACATGATTGCACTAGAGAGGGTGCATAGAAACATAGAAACATAGAAAATAGGTGCAGGAGTAGGCCATTCGGTCCTTCGAGCCTGCATCACCATTCAATAAGATCATGGCTGATCATTCACCTCAGTACCCCTTTCCCACTTTCTCTCCATACCCCTTGATACCTATTGCACTAAGGGCCATATCTAACTCTCTCTTGAATATATCCAATGAACTGGCATCAACAACTCTCTGCGGTAGGGAATTCCACAGGTTCACCACTCTCTGGGTGAAGAAGTTTCTCCTCATCTCAGTCCTAAATGGCTTACCCCTTATCCTTAGATTATGTCCCCTGGTTCTGGACTTCCCCAACATTGGGAACATTCTTCCGGCATCTAACCTGTCCAGTCCCATCAGAATTTTATATGTTTCTATGAGATCCCCTCTCATCCTTCTAAACTCCATTGAATACAGGCCCAGTCGATCCAGTCTGTCCTCATATGTCAGTCCTGCCATCCCGGGATTCAGTCTGGTGAACCTTTGCTGCACTCCCTCAATAGCAAGAACATCCTTCCTCAGATTAGGAGACCAAAACTGAACACAATATTCCACCTTCCCCATTTTATTTTTCTTCCAGACAGGGATGTACAATTGTTGAGGAAATTTACTAGGATGCTGCCTGGAATGGAGAAGCTTAATTATGAGGACAGATTGGATAGGTTGGGTTTGTTCTCATTGGAACAGAGGTGGTTGAGAGGAGACCTCACTGTGGTGTAAAAAATATTGAGGGGCCTGGATATAGTGGATAGTAAGCGTCAATTTTCATTGGTGGAGGGGGCTATTACGAGGGGGCATAGTTTTAAGGTGGTTGGTGGAAGGTTTAGAGGGGATTTGAGGGGGGGTTTCTTTACGCAGAGGGTTGTGGGGATCTGGAACTCGCTGCATGGAAGAATGGTGGATGCAGAAACCCTCACCACTTTTAAGAGATGGTTGGATGGGCACTTAAAGTGCCGCAACCTGCAGGGTTACGGACCGAGAGCTGGTAATTGGGATTAGACTGGATGACCTTTTGTTGTACAGCGCAGATATAGTGGTAAGTACTGCAGGGAATCGAATACGGCCAGGGTGATCTCCTGGACTAGTTTCGATCGCCTGGATGGGTCGGAGAGAAATTTTCCCAGATTTTTTCTCCCTAAATTGGCCTGGGTTTTTATCTGTTTTTTGCCTCTCCCAGGAGATCACATGGCTCCGGTTGGGGTGGAGTGTCAATGTTTTTAGCATGAGCAGTGTTGCAGTGGTGTGGGGCGAACTGGTTGGGCTGGGTGCTCTTTACCTTTCCGTCATTGTTCATAGGTTTATATGTAACCTTTAGGGCTGCTGACGGAGGGCCGTGCGGCTCTTTGTCGGCCGGCACGGACACGATGGGCCGGAATGCTGTAAATTTCTATGTTTCTAACTATCCATTCTGCTACTTGTGCCCTGACTCCGCATCCCCTGACCTTATTCAGGCAGAACCCAAACTGAGCATCGGTGAGCAGATATTCACACTTAAGGCCTCGGAATAGAGGGATATACACACATTGAATGATCAGAGATAGAGGGATATAGACACTGAAGGCTCAGGGAAATAGGGATATACACTGAAGGATCAGGGATAGAGGGATACACACACTGAAGGATCAGGATAGAGGGATAGAATGGTTACAGCACGGATGAAGACTATTTGGCCCATCGAGCCCGTGCCGATGCTCAGCTAGCCCCACTCACCTGCCCTTCCCCGTAGACCTGCAATTTGTTTCCTTCAGATACTTATCCAACTCTTTGTTGAAAGATAAAATTGAGTCTGCCTCTACCACCCTTTCAGGCAGTGTATTCCAGATATTAACCACTCGTTGTGTAAAAAAGATTTTCCTTACGTCGCCTTTGGTTCTTTTGCCAATCATCTTAAATCTGTGTCCTCTGGTTCTCGACCCTTCTGCCAATGGGAACAGTTTATTTCTATCTACACTGTCCAAACTCTTCATCATTTTGAATACCTCTATCAAATCTCATTTCAATCTTCTCTGCTCCAAGGACAACAACCTTTGCTTCTCCAGTCTATCAACGTAATTGAAGTCCCTCATTCCTGCAATAATTCTTGTAAATCTTTTCTGCACCATCTCTAAGGCTTCAACATACTTCCAAAAGTATGGCACCCAGAATTGAACACAGTACTCCAGTTGGGGCCAAACAAGTGTTTTGTACAGGTTTATCGTAATTTCCACACTTTTGTACTCTATACCACTATTTATGAAGCCCAGGATCCCGTAAGCCTTTATACTACTTTCTCAACCTGCCCTGTTAGCTTCAATGATTTATGCAAACATACTCCCAGATCTCTCTGTGTACCCCCCCTGAGGATTGTACTATTTAGTTTATATCTGACAAGGATCGGAGAGTGGGAGGAGCAGGTAGTTTAAAAGAGCGGGAGCCGGAGAGTCGGAGGAGCAGCTTAAAAAGAGCGGGAGCCGGAGAGTCGGAGGAGCAGTTTAAAAAGAGCGGGAGCCGGAAAGTCGGAGGAGCGGAGAAGGTTGGGAGCAACGAGGCCCATAAAAGGGGATCCAGCAGTCGGAGGAGGCCAGCTGGTGCAGGGGCAGGGGCAGAAGATAAACAAAGAAGTAAAAAGAAATCGAAGTGTGACATCACAGCCAAGCGGGTAAATGATTGGCTGGTGGATTGGTGAGTATTAAATCTTTTTCTTTTTCTTTTTTTATTCTGATCAGTAAGAAATCTTTGGTGGTGTTATCAATTAGGTTACTTTAAGTGTTAAATCATGGCAGGAGAACCCAGACCCATGTCATGCTCCTCCTGTACTATGTGGGAAGTCAGGGATGCTTCCAGTGTCCCTGACAACTAAATGTGCACGAAGTGTGCCCATCTGCAGCTCCTGACAGACCGCATTGTGGCACTGCAGCTGCGCATGGATTCACTCTGGAGCATCCGCGATGCTGAGGATGTCGTGAATAGCACGCTTAGTGAGTTGGTCACACCGCAGCTAAAGGTTATTTTAGCCAGATAGGGAATGGGTGACCATCAGGCAGAACAGGAGTAGGAAGATAGTGCAGGGGTCCCCTGTGGTCATCTCCCTCCAATACAGATACACCACCTTGGGTACTGTTAGGGGAGATGGTTCATCAGGGGAAGGCAGCAGCAGCCAAGTCCATGGCACCAGGCGTGGCTCTGCTGCACAGGAGGGCAGGAAAAAGAGTGGGAGAGCTATAGAGATAGGGATTCTATTGTAAGGGTGTTCCTGCGGCCGCAAACGAGACTCCAGGATGGTATGTTGCCTCCATGGTGCAAGGGTCAAGGATGTCTCAGAGCAGCTGCAGCGTATTCTGGAGGGAGCGGGTGAACAGCCAGCTGTCGTGGTGCATATAGGTACTAACGATATAGGTAAAAAACGGGATGAGGTCCTAAAAGCTGAATTTAGGGAGCTAGGAGTTAAATTAAAAAGTAGGACCCTAATGGTAGTAATCTCAGGATTGCTACCAGTGCCACGTGCTAGTCAGAGTAGGAATTTCAGGATAGCTCAGATGAATACGTGGCTTGAGAAATGGCGCAAGGGGGAGGGATTCAAATTCCGGGGACATTGGAACCGGTTCTGGGGGAGATGGGACCAGTACAAACTGGACAGGCTGCACCTGGGCAGGATCGGAACCAATGTCCTGGGGGGTGTGTTTGCTAGAGCTGTTGGGGAGGGTTTAAACTAAAAAGGCAGGGGGATGGGAATCTATGCAGGGAGGCAGAGGGAAGTAAAAAGGGGGCAGAAGCAAAAGGTAGGAAGGAGAAAAGCAAGAGTGGAGGGCAGAGAAATCAAGGGCAAAAATCAAAAAGGGCCACATTACAACATAATTCTAAAAGGACAAAGAGCGTTAAAAAAATACAAGCCTGAAGGCTCTGAGTCTCAATGCGAGGAGCATTCGTAATAAGGTGGATGAATTGACTGCGCAGATAGTTGTTAACAGATATGATGTAATTGAGATTACGGAGACATGGCTCCAAGGTAACCAAGGCTGGGAACTCAACATCCAGGGGTATTCAATATTCAGGAAGGACAGACAGGAAGGAAAAGGAGGTGGGGTAGCGTTACTGGTTAAAGAGGGGATTAACGCAATAATAAGGAAGGACATTAGCGTGGATGATGTAGAATCTATATGGGTAGAGCTGCAAAACACCAAAGGGCAGAAAACGTTAGTGGGAATTGTGTACAGACCACCAAACAGTAGTAGGGAGGTTGGGGATGGCATCAAACAGGAAATTAGGGACGCGTGCAATAAGGGTACAGCAGTTATCATGGGTGACTTTAATCTGCATATTGATTGGGCTAACCAAACTGGTAGCAATACTGTGGAGGAGGATTTCCTGGAGTGTATAAGGGATGGTTTTCGAGACCACTATGTCGAGGAACCAACTACAGAGCAGGCCATCCTAGACATAGAAACATAGAAACTATGGGCCCAAGTTCCGAGCCGCGCCTAGAACGGCGCAGTCCCGACCTGGACGCCCGTTTTTCGCACCACAAAGTGCGCCTAAAAAAACCCTCCAGATTCTCCACCTCCCTGCAGGTCCTCTGGCCCTCGGCGCAGCGCAGCAGGAGCTGTAGGGGGCGGAGCCAGGTTCCTGTGCTGAAAACAGTGCCGGGACCTCTGCACATGCGCGCTACAGTGGGCGCACAAGTGCAGTAGCTCCAGGTGCCCGAAACTGTGTGGGAGGGATCTAAGCACACAGCCCCTAGCTCTGGCCGAATGGCCTCACTGGGGCTGCGTGAATAAGGCTCCTCCCACAGCCAGCTCCTGCTTCCTCCCGACCCGACCCGACTCCCGCTCCCCGCCGCTACCCCCCACCGACTTGACCCGACCCGACTCCCGCTCCCGCTCCCCGCCGCCCCCCCCAGCGACTGGACCCGACCCGACTCCCGTTCCCGCTCCCCCCCCCCCGACTGGACCCGACCCGACTCCCGTTCCCGCTCCCCCCCACCCCCGACTGGACCCGACCCGACTCCCGTACCCGCTCCCCCCCCCCTCCGACTGGACCCGACCCGACTCCCGTTCCCGCTCCCCCCCAACCCCGACTGGACCCGACCCGACTCCCGTACCCGCTCCCCCCCCCCCTCCGACTGGACCCGACCCGACTCCCGTTCCCGCTCCCCCCCACCCCCGACTGGACCCGACCCGACTCCCGTACCCGCTCCCCCCCCCCCTCCGACTGGACCCGACCCGACTCCCGTTCCCGCTCCCCCCCACCCCCGACTGGACCAGACCCGACTCCCGTACCCGCTCCCCCCCACCCCCGACTGGACCCGACCCGACTCCCGACTCCCGCTCCCCCCCCCGCCCCGGACCCGACCCGACCCGACTCCCGGTCCCCCCCCCGCCGACCCGACTGGACCCGACCCGACTCCCGCTCCCCCCCCCGCCCCCACCTCCGGACTGGATCCGACCTGACCTCCCTCTCCCCGACCTGACCTCCCTCTCCCTCCCTCCCTCCCCCCGACCCGAACCGAACCGACCTCCCTCCCACCACCCCCCCCGACCCGACCCAACGCCACCTACCTGTAAATCTGGTGCTGGGGACGGGCCCTGCCCGAAGTCTCGGGCCCGGCCCTTTCAGCCTCCCTCCCCCTTCTCCTTTCCCCCCCCTTCTCCTTTCCCCCCTCCCCATCTCCTTCCCCCCCTCCCCCTTCTCCTTTCCCCCCTTCTCCTTTCCCCCCCCAATCTCCTTCCCCCCATCTCCTTCCCACCCATCTCCTTCCCCCCACATCTCCTTCCCCCCACATCTCCTTCCCCCATCTCCTCCCCCCATCTCCTTCCCCCCCATCTCCTTCCCCCCCATCTCCTTCCCCCCCATCTCCGTTCCCCATCTCCTTTCCCCCATCTCCTTTCTCCCCCTTCTCCCCTTTATCCCCTTCTCCCCCACTCCCCCTTCTCCCCATCCCTCCCCATCCCTCCCCCTT
This sequence comes from Pristiophorus japonicus, assembly GCF_044704955.1. NCBI lineage: Eukaryota > Metazoa > Chordata > Chondrichthyes > Pristiophoridae > Pristiophorus > Pristiophorus japonicus. The sequence goes on along the minus strand of NC_091979.1, from coordinate 200,882,034 downwards.
CTCCCCCATCCCTCCCCCTTCCCTCCCTCTGCTCCTCCCCTCTCTCCCTTTACCCCCCTCCTCCCCCTCCCCTCGCTGTCAGAAACACAAACACTGACAGACAGAGAATGAGAGACACATACAAACAGACAAAGAGATAGAGACACTGACAGAGACACAATGGGGGGGGGGGAGGGGGGGAGGGGGGCATCCCAGCACTCTGTTGGAGGGCTCCCGGTGCTGCAGTCAGTAAGTAGAAAATGTTTTATTTATTGATTTAAAAAAAAAATTATTTCTTATTAATTTTTTTGGATTGATTTATTGGTTGATTTATTGATGTATTTATCATTTATTATTGATGATGGCTCTTTATTTGAAAAACTGAAGTGTTTAATGTTTGGAAACTTCCCTTTAAACCCCCCCCCCGCCCCCCCCACCATTCCCTACGCCTGATTTGTAACCAACGCCTGATTTTCTAAAGTGTAGACAAGGTTTTTTCGAGCGTATAAAAATCTTCACTTACTCCATTCTAAGTTAGTTTGGAGTAAGTTTTCACTGATGAAACTTTGAAAACAGGCGTAAGTGGCCGGACATGCCCCCTTTTGAAAAAAAAATTCTGTTCGAAAGTGAAACTGTTCTAACTGACTAGAACTGGAGCAAACTAAATGACGAGAATTCCGATTTCTAAGATACTCCGTTCTACACCAGTTGCTCCTAAAAATCAGGAGCAAATCATGTGGCAACTTGGGGCCATAGAAAATAGGTGCAGGAGTAGGCCATTCGATCTTTCAAGCCTGCACCACCATTCAATAAGATCATGGTTGATCATTCACCTCAGTACCCCTTTCCTGCTTTCTCTCCATACCCCTTGATTCCTTTAGCTGTAAGGGCCATATCTAACTCCCTCTTGACTGTATCCAATGAACTGGCATCAACAACTTTCTGTGGCAGAGAATTCCACAGGTTAACAACTCTCTGAGTGAAGAAGTTTCTCCTCATCTCAGTCCTAAATGACTTACCCCTTATTCTAGACTGTGTCCCCAGGTTCTGGACTTCCCCAACATCGGGAACATTCTACCCGCATCTAACCTGTCCCGTCCCGTCAGAATTTTATATGTTTGTATGAGATCCCTTCTCATCCTTCTAAACTCCAGTGAGTACAGGCCCAGCCAATTCTGTCTCTCCTCATATGTCAGTCCTGCCATCCCGGGAATCAGTCTGGTGAACCTTTGCTGCACTCCCTCAATAGCAAGAACGTCCTTCCTCAGATTAGGAGACCAAAACTGAACACAATATTCCAGGTGAGGTCTCA